>NC_064630.1:780989455-782239455 GCF_023864275.1 Schistocerca cancellata
ACTTATATTCACGTGCAAACTGGGCTGACACTGGTGTTTGGGTGACGCTTCAATTTCGCGTCCCACTACATGTGGTACTGCCGCGCATGCGTGGCGGTCGATGTGACAGATGGACCACACAACCCAGGGAAAGCGCCCTCGCTGGTGGAACTGCAAGACTCAGTTGCCGTCGGTATTGTCGCTGGCCGCAGCTATCGAAGTCTTCTGGCGCCTTCGTCTGGAGCAAATTTCGGAGATGACGGGATTCCATACGTTATTCAATTGGTAGCACTGTCACGGTTCATTAGGTTTCCCACAACGCGTATTTCAACGGATTCTTTGATAATGGAGTCCCAAAAAGTTTTTTCTGTGGCCAAAGTCGAAGTTTTGTCGTACTCCATTGATGTCCGTTAGAAATACAATGTTCCGCAGCTGCAGACTTACTAGGTTGCAGTAGGCGACTGCAATGCTGATGTTCTGTACAACGCTCTTCCACTGTATGCGTTGTCTGTCCTATATAGGCCATACCACATTCATTAAGTATTTTGTAAATTCCCGCCTTCCGCAATAACAAATCATCCTTCACCGATCCCAGCAGATCCGAAATCTTAGAAGGCCGACGAAAAACCACTTTCACATGAAAATTATTAAGAATCCTCGCTATTTTGGAGGAGATATTTCCAACGAAGGGAAGAAAAGCTATGGCCTTGGCTGGCGCGTTCTCCTCTTTATCCGCTTCCCGGTTCCTGGCTCTAGTTGAGAAGGCCCTGTTAATTTGCCGGGTCGGGTGTCCATTGTCTCTGAACAACGTCCTTGAATGTGCAAGTTCCTTAGGCAAATTCTCTGCATCTGACACCGTACGTGCCCTGTGCACAAGGGTTTTAAGTACACTCATGGTTTGGGATGGGTGATGGTAACTTGAAGAATGCAAGTACAAATTAGTGTGAGTGGGCTTACTACCAACAGAATGTCCCACGGAGCCGTCGCTCTTCCGTTTAACCAAAACATCCAGGAATGGAAAGCAATCATCCTTCTCTAGTTCCATAGTAAATTGAATATTCTCCTGGATGGAGTTAAGATGATGAAAAAACAACATTAAATTTTCTTCACGGTCTGGCCACACTATGAAAGTATCATCGACTTATCTCCAAAAAACACTTGGTTTACAAACCGCTGATTCAAGTGCTCTCTCCTCAAAATCCTCCATAAAAAGGTCCGCCACCAGAGGAGGCAAGGGCTGCCCATGGCGACACCGTCAGACTGTTCAAAATATTCCTGGTTAAACGTAATATAAGATAAAGAAAGAGCATGTCGAAACAAAGCAGTGATGTCCGATTAAACTGTTGACCAATTAGCGTCAAGGAATCCGCAAGAGGTACTTTTGTGAAAAGGGAAACTACATCAAAACTCACTAGAAGATCCGAACCGGAAGATGGCTGGCAGTTGTCAAGCCGAAATATCGTGCAGTGAAGTTTACACCGACCGGCTGCAAGCCCGAAATCTTTTTGAACAGACCTAAATGTAGACGGAGATTATCACTCTGCAGCGGAGTGTGCTCTGATATGAAACTTCCTGACGGATTAAAACTGTGTGCCGGACCGAGACCCGAACACGGGACCGTTGCCTTTCTCTATCTTATCCTTTGCTCTATCTTATCCTTTACTCAGGTGCTCTACCTTATCCCTTCTTCCAGGAGTGCTAGTTCTGCAAGGTTGGCAGAAGAGCTTCTGTGAAGTTTGGAAGGTAGGAGACGAGGTGCTGGCAGAATTGAAGCTGTGAGGACGGGTCGTGAGTCGTGCTTGGATAGCTGAGATAGTAGAGCACTTGCCTGCGAAAGGCAACGGTTCCGAGTCTCGGTCCGGCATACAGTTTTAATCTGTCTGGAAGTTTCAGATTGTTTTGTTTTTGGTCATCAGTCTACTGACTGGTTTGATGCGGCCCGCCACGAATTCCTTTCCTGTGCTAACCTCTTCATCTCAGAGTAGCACTTGCAAACTACGTCCTCAATTATTTGCTTGACGTATTCCAATCTCTGTCTTCCTCTACAGTTTTTGCCCTCTACAGCTCCCTCTAGTACCATGGAAGTCATTCCCTCATGTCTTAGCAGATGTCCTATCATCCTGTCCCTTCTCCTTATCAGTGTTTTCCACATATTCCTTTCCTCTCCGATTCTGCGTAGAACCTCCTCATTCCTTACCTTATCAGTCCACCTAATTTTCAACATTCGTCTATAGCACCACATCGCAAATCCTTCGATTCTCTTCTGTTCCGGTCTTCCCACAGTCCATGTTTCGCTATCATACAATGCTGTACTCGAGACGTACATCGTCAGAAATTTCTTCCTCAAATTAAGGCCGATATTTGATATTAGTAGACTTCTCTTTGCCAGAAATGCCTTTTTTGCCATAGCGAGTCTGCTTTTGATGTCCTCTTTGCTCCGTCCGTCATTGGTTATTTTACTGCCTAGGTAGCAGATTTCCTTAACTTCATTGACTTCGTGACCATCAATCCTGATGTTACGTTTCTCGCTGTTCTCATTTCTACTACTTCTCATTACCTTCGTCTTTCTCCGATTTACTCTCAAACCATACTGTGTACTCATTAGACTGTTCATTCCGTTCAGCAGATCATTTAATTCTTCTTCACTTTCACTCAGGATAGCAATGTCATCAGCGAATCGTATCATTGATATCCTTTCACCTTGTATTTTAATTCCTCTCCTGAACCTTTCTTTTATTTCCATCATTGCTTCCTCGATGTACAGATTGAAGAGTAGGGGCGAAAGGCTACAGCCTTGTCTTACAACCTTCTTAATACGAGCACTTCGTTCTTGATCGTCCACTCTTATTATTCCCTCTTGGTTGTTGTACATATTGTATATGACCCGTCTCTCCCTATAGCTTACGCATACTTTTTTCATAATCTCGAACAGCTTGCACCATTTTATATTGTCGAACGCTTTTTCCAGATCGACAAATCCTATGAAAGTGTCTTGATTTTTCTTTAGCCTTGCTTTCATTATTAGCATTAACGTCAGAATTGCCTTTCTCGTCCCTTTACCTTTCCTAAAGCCAAACTGATCGTCACCTAGCGCATTCTCAATTTTCTTTTCCATTATTCTTTTCAGATGTAGATGTAGTTATAGTCTGTGTGATTTGACTCATGTGTCTTTTTTTACATATACGTTAGGAGCGGTACTGTAGCTGCGCTCCTTTCAAAGATATTCTTTGGCTCAAACACTTGGGTTAGGTCATACTGGATTTCGTCAGGCTCGTATTTCACGTGTTTTACACTATAACCACGCTATAACTTATGTCCCATAAATAAGTGCTGGTCCAAATTTAAGATCTCTCGAAAACGTACAATTTTTTGGTATTATATGCCAGAAAATGAGTTATCGGCGTTTAAAGTTGAGTCGTGTTCGGTGAGCTGTACACTGCCTTTGCTGATGAGAGGATCTTTGATTGGCAGACCCTGGGCTTGAGAGACAGATTCCCGTGGTGGGACGGGAATTCGGAAGCTAAGCGGTCGGTGTTGGCAGACGTGCATGGGCCAACATGCATGCTCTTCGGGAGACGCAGCCAATATTTGAAGCTCAGGGATTTTTGTGACGGAATGCTGAGAGCCGGCATTACGGGACAGAACGGAGTGGCTGTTGTCGCGGCGTCCTTGTCCGCGCTAGTGCTGTCCTGGGCTGTATCACGCCTGCGTGTTCCTTGGCTTCTCTGCCGCCACCTCAGTCCACGGTGAACATCGTTTGTGAGGATTCTCGAAAAACCCTTGGTTCAAAATGTTCAAATGTGTGTGAAATCTTATGCGACTTAACTGCTAAGGTCATCAGTCCCTAAGCTTACACATTACTTAATCTAAAATATCCTAAGGACGAACACACACACCCATGCCCGAGGGAGGACTCGAACCTCCGCCGGGACCAGCCGCACAGTCCGTGACTGCAGGGCAACTTGGTGTGTTGTAGCAGCTTACAGCCAAACCTCCAGGTGTCACTCAGATCGGTCCCAAACGTTGTATGTCGATAGAGTATCAATCATAACTTCGATTTAGTTCGTGCTGTTTGCAGTCGTCCAGTAGAAAACGCATAAACTGTAATGAAATGTAACTCCAGAACTACGGATCAACGGAAAAGCGTGTCTCTGAACACTTCTTTTTGCAGATTTTGCGTTGGCGAGCCGGTAAAGCGTGAGGTCGTCGTCCCAACGGCCCCGCGTTCAAACCCCACGGTAGACAATTTTTTTCTTTAACTGTTTGCGCGTGAAATTGTTATATGGGAGTTTTCCTGACATGTTCAAGGAATTTTTGGAGTTTGTAGCAATGTTCTCTCTATAGTATGTTTTTGTTTCGTTAGTTGAAAGTAGCAATTCTACAGAGTTCATTTGTATAGACGGTATAAGGTAGTGTTGCTCTTCCTCATCTGAATAAACGAACTATGCCACAATCCGAGCAGCCTTCTTAGGTTCTTTGCAGATGACACTGTCGTTTATCGACAAGTAAAGTCATCAGAGGGTCAAAACAAATTGCAAAACGATTTAGAAAAGGTATCTTAATGGGCGAAAATTGGCAGTTGACCCTAAATAACGAAACGTGTGAAGTCATCCACATGCGTGCCGAAAGAAAGCTGTTAAACGTGGATACACAATAAATCGGTGAAATATAAAGGCCCTAAATTCAATTCAACTAAATACCTAGGAATTACAATGACGGAAAACTTAAATTGGAAGGAACACACAGAAAATGTTGTGGGGAAGGCTAACCAAAGACTCCGTTTTATTGGCAGGACACTTAGAAAATGTAGTAGATCTACTAAAGAAACTGTCTGCACTACGCTTGTCAGTCCCCTTTTAGAATACTGCTGCTCGGTGTGGGATTCTTACCAGATAGGACTGACGGAATACATCCAGCAAGTTCCAAGGACAGCACAGTTTGTATTATCGCGAAATACGGGGGAGAGTGTCACTGAAATGACACAAGATTTGTGTTGGACACAATTAAAACAAAGGTATTTTACGTTGCGGCAGAATGTTCTCACGAAATTTCAACCACCAACCTTTTCCTTCGAATGCGAAAATATTTTTCTAACGCCGACCTACATAAGACGAACTATCACCATAATAAAATAACGGAAATCAGAGTTCGCACCGGAAGATATAGGTGCTCGTTTTTGCCGCATGCTGTACGAGATTGTAATAGTAGAGAATTATTGTGAAGGTGGTTCGATGAAAACCCTGCCAGGCACTTGCAGAGTATCCATGTAGATGTAGATGTAAGTGTGGTGTTCTGTCGGGTATTTCCGACAGAAACCGCACTTATCTATATTTAAATACTCAACAAATTTACTACTTCCAGCTAACGAAGCGAAGGCAGAGTTTCAGAAGAACATTGCTACAAACGCGGAAAAATCCTTTTACAAGTGAGAAACATGTTCTCCAGTGTAACGTTTCCACGTAAACACGTAAAAAGCTGTCATCAATAGTGTTTGAACTTGGGATCCATGTCACGGCGGCCTCACGCTCTACCGACTCACCTTCGTAATATCTCGAGAATAATTGTTCAGAGACACGCTTTCCTGTCCTCCGTCGTTCTGGTGTTACTTTTAATTACCGTTTACGCATGTTCTACTGGACGACAGCACACAGCACCAACTAAACCGGTGTTTTGGTTCATACTCTGTCGACATGCAACGTTTGGCACCGATCTGAGTGTCTGACATCTGGAGGGTTGGCTGTTAGTGCCTGACTCCCAGTGTAGTTTGAAGACAGTAGTCACGTGACCACACGGTGATCGATTGTTTGTTTGCTATACGAACCGACAACACGTGCTCACCTCTGTCCCGTAGAGCAATTTGTTTGCGTATTAGGGGTTCTTCCTCTTAAGGGGAGCCGGAGGTGCCTATGCTGCCCATGTTAAAATCACTAAGTTTGAGGAACATTTATGAATAAACTACCAAATAGAAAAATTTGATTTTTTTTACATATAGAGTGGTTTAGTATTGCAGTTATGACAGAGGGATTTTGGAGTATCTTTTCTGGTTTCCTTCCAATTATTTTTTTATTAATGACCCAATTTTTTTTACAAATAATTGCTTTATAATTAAACTGAAATGAAACTGCTGAACATATTGCCAAATGGCTGTGTTACAATGTAAGTTTGACCACTAGGAGTGCTGTATAAAAATTTCAACTCTCTAGCTTGAGTGGATTTTGAGAAAATGTTCCTTATATTCGAAAAATTATAATTTAAGGGAAATGGCTATCAAAGTTCCTCAATACATTCCTGCACTATAGGATGGATTATCAGGGTCTTCTTCTTCATCCTCCAAAAGCTTCCTCTTCTGTCTTCTTTTCTGGCCTGTTGTTCCATCATACTTCATATGCCTTTCTCTTCTTTCTGCTCCTCTTATCCTTTCTCTGTCAATATTTCTTAGTGCTCGTACAGTGTTCACCCCAGCTGTAAATCCTAATGCCTTCAGAACTTCACACTTCACACTGTTCCCTTGGTTGTAGGTTGCTATTGCATCATAAATGCCAAAGTGCAGTGTTTTTATGCTTACAAACACCCTTTTAGGAATCACTTTCCAAATAAAATTGTTTACGCTCTCATTAGGATTCTGCGTCTTTCCGTGTAGACATTTGTGTAACAATTCTGGCTGTGCTAAGTCATGAAAAATTGGTTTTATTGCTGCTGGCAAACCATGTTTGTGATCATAGTCCTTTTTTGCATTATATTTGCACCAGGAATCTTTTGGACACAGGCCGTGTTGAGGGTATTCATTGGAAGAGACAGTATGAAGGAACAATGCCCACACTGCTTTTCGCATGTCACTAACATTACTAGTATTTTGCCTTATAGCATACCCATAGTATCTCTTTAGACGTTCAATCACCTCATCAGTAAGCCTGCCTCTCCCTCTATTTTCTTTCCGTCACTGAGCTTACTTGAACCCAAAGTTTGTTTGAGCCTTCGAAGCCGTGCCCCATGCGCTTTTGCACATGCCCAATGCATTCCAACTTTTCAACTTCAAATTCATTTCCATATGGTTTCAGTTCCTCTATAGTCTTGAAACCTTTGAAGTCACCATCCCCAACGTAGTATTTGCTAGAAGATGTCACAGGGCTATAGCCGGCCATGTGTTGCTTAGCAGAAGAACGCACTGTTTCAGTAATTGTAGTATCGCAACTTGGTATTAGTGTTAATTTTCTTTTCCCTACGTTCTTCCTCTTCTCATATACACGGTTACTGAAACGTGGCATCGTAACCAGAACAACGCTTTACACAAGAAGTATAAAACTATCAACAACAGGCGCAACACTGAACTAATTCGAAACGGTAAACAGCAAAGAGACGATGTTCCGCGCTCTTAGCGCTTCATTTGTCACAGAAAACAATGTAGTCAACCCTTGCACACTCGCTGTATGCGTAACATAAGGCGCTGTATGCGTAACAGACCGAGAAAATCCCAAGCAGTTCGCCAGGAAGTCACGAGAGGGTGTTAGATGCATTCAGCGGCCGCCCATTTCCTCTGCAGGCGTGGGGGAAAATGGTAATAACTCCACTTCTAGGGCGAGTAGAACAATAATCCAAAGTTTACATTAAAGAGGAATGTTCCAATAAATTTTCGGTAGCACAAAAAAAATCGTAATTTTTTGGATTTGACCACCTCCGGCTTCCCTTAAGAAAACTGTGAGAGCCCTGTTGTAAGTTAAGCTTTAGTGACTTTGACTTGTGTTTTGATTTTAAGGCCTAGCGGGCTGAACTCTGCTGTAAGTGGGACCTTATCTTACAGCTGTGTTGGATTAAGAAGAAAGGTCCGCTCTGCTTTGTGGCAGTCACAGTATTTGTACTTAGTTGGATAACCTGTGTTTTAAGATGCCACAGCCACCTCGCACAACCACCAGTAGTAGATTCTATAATTTATACACTGAAGGTTTCAACATCTGCTACGTTTCTGGCTGAAGTGTTCCAGCAACTGTGTTTTAAAGATAACTGAAGTGTCTAAAATTTGTCAAGACCATGTGGTTAGCCTAGAACTCTTCATATTGCGACGGTTGAAGTGTTTGGTGACTTGCGGAGGCTTTTTCCAGAAGGATGGTTTTGCATTTGTTAACGTGGTTTTAATATTTTCTCTGTTTAATGCTTCCATATTTTTTGAATTTTTCCGCGCCCGCATTTTTGTACGCCCGCGGGCTTGCGCCGCGATCCAGCTTCGGCCTGACAAGTTGTAATTTATCATTGTTTGATTTACTTCCACAAAGTTACAGGAAGTTCTTGAAACATGGTTAAAGATTGAAGCGACACTCGAGGAAAATTGTTTCCTCAGAATTTGTTGTAAAGGAAAAAGATATTTATGCTTGGCGTTCTTAAGGGTTTATACTGCTCTAAAGAAAAGAGAAGTTCACGCTTTGGGTTTTTCGAAAGCCTATTGTTCTAAAGAAAAGAGGCATTTATGTTTGGACCTTGAACATGTCAGTAAAGAGTTCTTATGTTCAATAAACTGGTTGTAAGGATTTCTAAGTAACAAGCGATGTTCAGTAAGTTTCCCAGCCCTTCCTTTACAACCGGACTGTTGCTGTCGTTTATCTTGGTATACGTCCTTGTTGACCGTATCAAAATGTCTCATCAGCCTTACAAAAGCGGGATGAAGTTGTACATCATCACTGTGGTGTAGTGAGTAACGACCTCAGTAATGGATGGAGAGCAGGAGTTACGAATGCGATAATTCTGGTTCGTGTCCCGCCATCTACAAAAATTCTATTAATCTCCTTCATGTTTCTAACAGCTTCTGAGACTTGTCATAGTCAATAATCTACAAATTAAGCATGGAACCCGGAAATGCGAGTGAATATTCAAAACATGTTGAGTGTCTGGCAAATACAAACTACCGCTAATTGTAAGAACAAAGAAAAGGAAAAATAACATAAAAAGGCTGACATATGTAATAAAGAATTAAAAGGTACGTTAGTCAGACGCCTATAAAGTATAAAAGAAGATTTAAAAGGTAATTGGTTTAGAAGACTTCTTTCCCATATACGAACATCTTCAAGCACAGAAAATATGAAGAAGAAACATCTTCTGATTGTAAAAACTAAACTCCGTCCGAGCAGGGCTTGCAAGGCCCAACGTTACCGACCGGCCGCCGTGTCATCCTCAGCCCACAGGCGCCACTGGATGCGGATATTACTTTCTGTAATACAGGGCTATTACAAATGATTGAAGCGATTTCATAAATTCACTGTAGCTCCATTCATTGACATATGGTCACTACACACTACAGATACGTAGAAAAACTCGTAAAGTTTTGTTCGGCTGAAGCCGCACTTCAGGTTTCTGCCGCCAGAGCGCTCGAGAGCCCAGTGAGACAAAATGGCGACAGGAGCCGAGAAAGCGTATGTCGTGCTTGAAATGCACTCACATCAGTCAGTCATAACAGTGCAACGAAGTTCAACAAAGATCCACCAACGCCATTCGGCGATGGTATGCGCAGTTTAAACCTTCTGGATGCCTCTGCAAGGGGAAATCAACGGGTCGGCCTGCAGTGAGCGAAGAAACGGTTGAACGCGTGCGGGCAAGTTTCACGCGTAGCCCGCGGAAAATTGGCTCATGCCACAACTGGAGACCGACAGCGCCGACTTCATCTTTCAACAGGATGGTGCTCCACCGCACTTCCATCATGATGTTCGGCATTTCTTAAACAGGAGATTGGAAAACCGATGGATCGCTCGTGGTCGAGATCGTGATCAGCAATTCATGTCATGGCCTCCACGCTCTCCCGACTTAACCCCATGCGATTTCTTTCTGTGGGGTTATGTGAAAGATTCAGTGTTTAAACCTCCTCTACCAATAAACGTGCCAGAACTTCGAGCTCGCATCAATGATGCTTTCGAACTCATTGATGGGGACATGCTGCGCCGAGTGTGAGAGGAACTTGATTATCGGCTTGATGTCTGCCGAATCACTAGAGGGGCACATATCGAACATTTGGACCACAGCCACAGCACCTCCCGTGCCCGCCTGGTTAGCTGGGTGGTAACGTGCTTGCCTCCCATACAGCGGGCCCGGGTTCGATTCCCGACCGGGCTGGAGACTTTCTCCGCTCGTGGACTGGGTGTAGTGTTGACCTCATCATCAATTCATCCTCATCAGTGGCACGCAAGTCGCCCAATGTGGCGTCGACTGAAATAAGACTTGCACTTGGCGGTCGAATTTCCCCGGATTGGACCTCCCGCCCAACAATGCCATACGGTCATTTCAGCTCATTTCAGTATCTCCCATGTCGCATATATAAATCAAGGTACGTATATGACTCCCTCCAAATCATGTGAGGCACACTTCACCTTGTTTTCCACGTCCACTTACCCTGCCGTCCACCAGTCTTTTACCACTTAAACCAAATCCCCACGTACACTGAACATATCTATGCTGGTTGACATTCCGATGTTTACATAAAATCAAAGATTGACGCATGATCCTGTGACTAATTGTGTACCATTAATACGTAAAACCATTCTTTCTGAACTGATGTTAGTTTTCTGTAGCACACAAACGACACAAAGGAAGAACATACAACCAACTTCTCAAAGCGAAAAATACATTATAAAGGTTTTATGGAACCGCGTCGTCAAAACTCATTGGTCGCAAAGTACAGTGTCTTCTGGAGTGGACGTGATGATTCAACGAAACTGTTCACCTCAGATATTTCCAGAACCGTTTAAGATACAGAAACCTGTTTTCACCCAAATGAATTTCGGAAATCATGTTGACTGTTAATAATACCCAAGATGATTATTCCCACCTACAATATTGGCCATTAAAATTGAAGAAATGTAGAAGATAAACGGGTATTCATTGGACAAATATATTATACTAGAACTGACATGTGATTACATTATCACGCAATTTGGGTGCATAGATCCTGAGAAAGTACCCAGAACAACCACCTCTGGCCGTAATAACGGCCTTGATACGCCTGGGCATTGAGTCAAACAGAGCTTGGATGGAGTGTACAGCTACAGCTGCCCATGCAGCTTCAACATGATACCACAGTTCATCAAGGGTAGCGACTGGCGTATTGTGACGAGCCAGTTGCTCGGTCACCATTGACCAGAAGTTTTCAATTGGTGAGAGGTCAGGAGAATGTGCTGGCCAGGGCAGCAGTCGAACGTTTTCTGTATCCACAAAGGCTCGTACAGGACCTGCAACATGCGATCGTGCATTATCCTGCTGAAATGTAGGTTTTAGCAGGGATAGAATGAAGGGTAGAGCCACGGGTCGTAACAACACTGAAATGTAACGTCCACGGTTCAAAGCGCCGTCAATGCGTCCAAGACGTGACCGAGACGTGTAGCCAATGGCATCCCATATCATCACGCTGGGTGACATTCTAGTATGGCGGTGACGAATACACGCTTCCAGTGTGCGTTCACCGCGATATCGCCAAACACGGAGGCGACCAAGAAAAGGGCGACATACAAAATAATCAGTCTTCTTCAGAATAGACAAACTGTGGTGTTACCGCCAGACACCACACTTGCTAGGTGGTAGCTTTAAATCGGCCGCGGTCCATTAGTACATGTCGGACCCGCGTGTCGCCACTGCCAGTAATTGCAGACCGAGCGCCACGACACGGCAGGTCTTGAGAGACTGACTAGCACTCGCCCCAGTTGTACGGACGACTTTGCTAGCGACTACACTGACGAAGCCTTTCTCTCATTTGCCGAGAGACAGTTAGAATAGCCTTCAGCTAAGTCCGTGGCTACGACCTAGCAAGGCGCCATTAACCATTTCTAGAGAGAGTCTCACTTGTATCATCAAGAATACTGTATACAAATGATGGATTAAAGTTAAGTATTCCAGAAGCTACGTACTTTTCTTTATAGCATTCATTACGTATCCTGTTTCGGACTTAACGCAAGCCGGCGTGAGTTGACGCGTGAATTTCGGCCTCCCCTTGCAACACAGTGTTGGCTCTTCTGCCAACACTACACAAACACAAGACTGTGCTACGTAGTGAATACTGATGCTAGAGGCTACGATGTGTCGCTGTGTGTGGCTAATGTTGCAGCTGCTATCGAAGTGAGGTGAGCACTACCGGCGAGTAACTGCCGCCGCGCGGCCGACGTCCAGCAGCTGGTAAACACACAGCAAACTTCTCATTCGACGGTGGCCACCAATCATCCCTCTCCTTCTTCCTTAAGTGACCAATAAACCAACTACCTTTTTAAAATTATGACGTAATGGCATGCGCAGTGAAACAAAATATAAAGGACACTGCATAGCTAGAACGCACCATTAGACCCAGAAGAAGGCCGCTGCAATCGTGGCCGAAACGTTGGCTTTTCTATAGCAGCAGTAGTTTTTTACATTATGACGCGGTACCAAACCCAGAAAACTTTTATGTCGTCCAGTATATGTTGTTTCGTGTGTTGATGTCACCTGACAAATGGAACTATGCCTCATCTGTGAACCAGGTTATGGAGAGAACGTCTGAACGTTGAATACGAAACCCCTGATACCATCCACAGTAACGCATTCTTTCCTCATGATCAGTTTCCTGAACTGCTTGCATCACATACACTCTGTGTGGTGTCACCGCCAGACACCATACTTGCTAGGTGGTAGCCTTTAAATCGGCCGCGGTCCGTTAGTATACGTCGGACCCGCGTGTCGCCACTATCAGTGATTGCAGACCGAGCGCCGCCACACGGCAGGTCTAGAGAGACTTCCTAGCACTCGCCCCAGTTGTACAACCGACTGTGCTAGCGATGGTTCACTGACAAAATACGCTCTCAGTTGCCGAGACGATAGTTAGCATAGCCTTCAGCTACGTCATTTGCTACGACCTAGCAAGGCGCCATTGCCAGTTACTATTGAGATTATGAATAATGTACCGTCAAGAGTGATGTTCACCATTTATGGATTAAAGTTAAGTATTCCACCAGCTACGTCCGTGTTTCTAATTTCCTTGTCCTGTTCCCGACCTCACGCCAGCCTGCGTGAGCTAAAACGCGTGCCTTTCGGCTTCCTCTAGTAAACCGGTGTTGGCTCTCCTGCCAACCCACAGCACTCTGTATGCTCGCAACACCTATTTCTTCACAGCTCTATGATAGGTGTCATATGAAATGCGTGTCCCCTGGGTCAATCGGCGAAACGATTTCCTTTGTGAGTTCTCCAAGCGTTCTCGAACGTTATTAATAACCTCTGCACCCAGGTATGGTGTACGTTTATCACTGTCGCTGTTTAGTACATCAGTTGTCTCCAGCTCCCTTACAATCGATAAAATTGTTGCACATCGACTTCTCTCCGGAATGCTGGTTGTGTTGTAACCAAAAAAATGGCTCTGAGCACTATGGGACTTAACATCTATGGTCATCAGACCCCTAGAACTTAGAACTACTTAAACCTAACTAACCTAAGGACAGCACACAACACCCAGCCATCACGAGGCAGAGAAAATCCCTGACCCCGCCGAGAATCGAACCCGGGAACCCGGGCGTGGGAAGCGAGAACGTTACCGCACGACCACGAGATGCCGGCAGTGAGGTTGTCTTCCAGTATGTTTTCACAATCAAAACCCAGTCTAGAAGTGTGTACTGAATGTTTCTGCCAGCCAAAGAGTGCGAAAGAATCAATGATTTGGTCGTTATTGTCACGCGGCCCGAACTACATATTCACAGACTTCAGAAACAGCGACCGACGGCTACGAACTAACTAACACGAGCCGAGTGAGTACAGCATTATAGCGGACAAAGGAACTCATGCTCAAAAACACCAATCACCTTCCCAACAACGGCTGGCACTTCTGATTCTCTCAGAGCTACTGCGATAATTAAAACAACTTTCCCATTTCTACCAGCATTCGTAGGGAACTTAAGACCCACTGGATTAGTTAAGGATGCCCTATTATTGATGCAACTCGCGATTTAGTTTATGTTAAAACGAACAACAGTAATCCAGCGCTATAGTTACTTATATAAGGAAACTCACAAATTTGAAATAAATGAACGGTTGTTGAAATCTGTAGATTGCAATCAGAACACTGAAGTTGCTATTGCACGTTTAATTGGATTAGTACCTGGGAAAGACTCAATTCCTTGGTTTTGTTTTTCCTGAAGCCGTGTGTTGTTCCAAGTATTTGGTCATGACACCAGTTTTGGCGAGAGTTATTGGTACTAATTGACTATAGAAGCACACTACCACAAGCTCGAAATACTATCATAGAGGTTGAGGTAAAATGTCTACATCTACATGATTACTCTGCAATTCACATTTAAGTGCTTGGCAGAGGGTTCATCGAACCACAATCATACTATCTCCCTACCATTCCACTCCCGAACAGCGCGTGGGAAAAACGATCACCTAAACCTTTCTGTTTGAGCTCTGATTACTCTTATTTTATTTTGATGATCATTTCTGCCTATGTAGATTAGGCTCAACAAAATGTTTTCGCATTCGGAAGAGAAAGTTGGTGACTGAAATTTCGTAAATAGATCTCGCCGCGACGAAAAACGTCTTTGCTTTAATGACTTCCATCCCAACTCGCGTATCATATCTGCCACACTCTCTCCCCTATTACACGATAATACAAAACGAGCTGCCCTTTTTTGCACCCTTTCGATGTCCTCGCTCAATCCCACCTGGTAAGGATCCCACACCGCGCAGCAATATTCTAACAGAGGACGAACGAGTGTAGTGTAAGCCGTCTGTTTAGTGGACTTGTTGCATCTTCTAAGTGTCCTGCCAATGAAACGCAACCTTTGGCTCGCCTTCCCCACAATATTATCTATGTGGTCTTTCCAACTGAAGTTGTTCGTAATTTTTACACCCACTAAGTATACAGGTACTTAGTTGAATTGACAGCCTTGAGAATTGTAGTATTTATCGAGTAATCAAATTCCAACGGATTTCTTTTGGAACTCATGTGGATCACCTCACACTTATCGTTATTTAGCGTCAACTGCCACCTGCCACACCTTACAGCAATCTTTTCTAAATCGCTTTGCAACTGATACTGGTCTTCGGATGACCTTACTAGACGGTAAATTACAGCCTCATCTGCGAACAACCTAAGAGAACTGCTCAGATTGTCACCCAGGTCATTTACATAGATCAGGAACAGCAGAGGTCCCAGGACGCTTCCCTGATATCACTTTAGTTTTACTCGATGATTTTCCGTCTATTACTACGAACTGCGGCCTTCCTGACAGGAAATCACGAATCCAGTCGCACAACTGAGACGATACCCCATAGGCCCGCAGCTTGATTAGAAGTCGCTTGTGAGGAACGGTGTCAAAAGCTTTCCGGAAATCTAGAAATACGGAATCAACTTGAGATCCCCTGTCGATAGCGGCCATTACTTTGTGCGAATAAAGAGCTAGCTGCGTTGCACAAGAACAATGTTTCCTGAAACCATGCTGATAACGTATCAATAGATCGTTCCCCTCGAGATGATTCATTATGTTTGAATACAGTATATGCTCCAAAACCCTACTGCAAACCGACGTCAATGATATAGGTCTGTAGTTCGATGGATTACTCCTACTACCCTTCTTAAACACTGGTGCGACCTGCGCAATTTTCCAATCTGTAGGTACAGATCTATCGGTGAGCGAGCGGTTGTATATGATTGCTAAGTAGGGAGCTATTGTATCAGCGTAATCTGAAAGGAACCTAGTCGGTATACAATCTGGACCTGAAGACTTGCCCGTATCAAGCGACTTGAGTTGCTTCGCAACCCCTAAGGTATCTACTTCTAAGAAACTCATGCTAGCAGCTGTTCGTGTTTCAAGTTCTGGAATATTCCATTCGTCTTCCCTGGTGAAGGAATTTCGGAAAACTGCGTTCAATAACTCCGCTTTAGCGGCATAATCGTCGGTAACAGTACCATCTGCACTGCGCAGCTAAGGTATTGACTGCGTCTTGCCGCTTGTGTACTTTACATACGACCAGAATTTCTTCGGATTTTCGTTGTGGAAACTATTAAAGGCATCTCGAATTGAAGTCCATGCCAAATTTCGCGCGTCTGTAAATTTTAGCCAATCTTCGGGATTTCGCGTTCTTCTGAACTTCGCATGCTTTTTCCGTTGCCTCTGCAACAGCTTTCGGACCTGTTTTGAGTACCACGGGGGACCAGTTCCATTTCTTACCAATTTATGAGGTATAAATCTCTCAATTGCTGTTGCTACTATATTTTTGAAGTTGAGCCACATCTCGTCTACATTTGCATAGTCAGTTCGGAAGGAATGGAGATTCTCTCTTAGGAAAGCATCTAGTGACACTTTATCCGCTTTTTTAAATAAAAGTATTTTGCGTTTATTTCTGGTGGATTTGGAAGAAACGGTTTGAGCCTAGCTACAACGACCTTGTGATCACTAATCCCTGTATCAGTCATGATGCTCTCTATCAGCTCTGGATTGTTTGTGGCTAAGAGGTCAAGTGTGTTTTCGCAACCATTTACAATTCGCGTGGGTTCGTGGACTAACTGCTCGAAATAATTTTCGAAAAAAGCATTTAGGACAATCTCGGAAGATGTTTTCTGCCTACCACCTGTTTTGCTTTGAGATCTTTTTAAACGATTTAAAATATTTTTTGGCGAAAATTGGACACCATTCTCTCTGTATCTAAATTTGTCAATGCAACTTTTATCAATACTGAATTTCCCAAGGTGCGCACAAAGAAGAGGAAATCATTTCACGATGAAACCAGAAATGAAACGACAGATGCACTTTTAGAAAATCTATTCAAGATAAATGTTTTTTATGTCATTACTGACAATGTAGGGTCTAACCTGAAATCAGATATGAACCAGTGAAGATTTTAGATGAAGCGTTTTGTTTTGTTCGGAAATACGGAAATATAACTGACGATCAGGTCGCTGTGGCATGCAATTTATTTATCAATGAATACCGTAATGATGTCACAACAGCTTTATAAGCAGAAATTAAATATCTGAAAACAATTAATACTTCAAACTTTGAATAGATTACTGCGGATCTATTAGACCCCTTGAACAAGACACCGGAGCTTAAAATTTCATGCTGACTTCCGAACATTTGTACAGCTATGCGCATGTTTTACACTCTTCCACTGACTGTTGCTGAAGCGAAAGGGTCATACAGCACTGTTGCTCATGTGAAAATTTATCTCAGATGAAATATGCACCAACAACGTCTGACACATCTGAAGACCTTGGCAACCGAATATAAATTGGGAAGGATGTTGCTATTCAAACATTTATTAAAGGAAAGGTTCACAAAGCGCCAATGGCAGTGTTACAATCCAGTCGGTTAGAATATGTCACCCGTTGCACGTCTCATTACGGTTTACATGCGGGCGCGCTGTGTCTGTCTGCTGAAATGTGTGGGCACGCCAGGGAATGAGCGGGAACAGAACACACCATATCAGAGCGTTACTGATACAAGACATTTCGCCAATATGAAAATCAGTATGCCAACGTCCTTGCCGTAATGATAACACCGGTTTCCGTCAGATTACTGAAGTTAAGCGCTGTCGGGCTTGGCCAGCACTTGGATGTGTGATCAACCGATCTGTCGAGCGCTGTTGGCAAATGCGGTGCATTCAGCTCTTGTGAAGCAAATTGAGGAGGACGTGATTCAGAAGTAGCGGCTCCGGTCACGAAAACTGACATACGGCCGGGAGAGCGGTGTGCTGGCTACACGACCCTCCATATCCACATCCGGTGATCACACGGCGGACGGTCTGTACCGTTGGGTCTTCCCAAACCTGTTTGGACGGAGAGGGAAACAGAGAGATGGTTCAAATGGCTCTTAGCACTATGGGACTTAACTTCTAAGGTCATCAGTCCCCTAGAACTTAGAACTACTTAAACCTAACTAACCTAAGAACATCACACACATCCATGCCCGAGGCAGGATACGAAACCTGCGACCGTAGCGGTCATGCGGTTCCAACTGTAGCGCCTAGAACCGCTCGGCCACCCAGGCCGGCAAAACAGAGAGAGAGAGAGAGAGAGAGAGAGAGAGAAATCAGTATAACACTTAGCATTTAGTTCAAAGTGAAGATAAAGTAAATGAAACCAATCTGAAAAAGGAAATTAAAATGTGCATACATACATTTTACAAAAATTCTTTATTCAGTAGCATCTGAAGCCGAACTTGAAAGTTTGGTCTCTTGCCGTGTGGGTCTCAATCAAGCTATCATCCATTTCCCTAGCCGTGGTGGTCTGGGTTGCTGATAAAGGTATGCATCATAACCTTTCAAACCACTATTTATTACTGTTTTTTTTTTTTTAGTCTCCTACTCCATGAAAGTGTCGTGGTACTGGTATTCTTTCTCGATAAATGAGGGTCATCAAATAAGTAAGTTTGGTTAGTTTATTTATCCGCAAAATAAACTGTGCCCTTGACATGTGAAGGCTAGTGAGTTCGACTCCTACGTACTGACAACGCTCACAGCGGCTTACGATGCATGCCATTATATCTTGCCAACATGCTACCAACTAGCCTGGAGATACCACTACGAAGTGTGTCCACTTGTGAGCTGCGCCCTATGAGCATTTCAATGATTCGATGTTGTCGTATACAGTTTGTGGAAGAGGGCGAAGATGAGCCCGCTGAATAGCGCACAGGAGACTAGCACTGCGACATGTGATGATGCCGTTTTGCAATTCGAAGTATTGTGAAGTAAGATTGTCGCGTTACCGTTGACGACATTCTAATGTAACTAACTACTTCCTGGGCCTGCGGCTGGACGCTCATCCATCGCAAAAATCCCAACAAACCATCTGCACAACCGCAAAGTCTGTGTAAGATGGGTGCCACGTTTTCTGAGTGATGTGCGCAAGCGGCCAGAATATTTCTGGCAATGCATCAGAGAGTGGGAGATCAGCTTTTCAAACGGCTTGTCAATGGGGATAAGGCGTGGATCCATTATTTGACTCCTGAGAGCAAACGTCAGGGCAAGGTGTGAAAGAACCTGCCTTAAGTGTACCAAAAAGGCAGACTCAAATAGTCGGCAGGGAAAGTTATGGCTACAGTTTTTGGAACTGTCAGGGGTTTTGCTCATTCACTACCTGCCTCGCAAAATCTTGAGTAATCTGCGAGCTATCATGACAAGGGAACCTTCCCATCGCATCCCCCTCAGATTTAGTTATAAGTTGGCACAGTGGATAGGCCTTGAAAAACTGAATACAGATCAATCGAGAAAACAGGAAGAAGTTGTGTGGAACTATGAAAAAATAAGCAAAATATACAAACTGAGTAGTCCATGCGAAGGATAAGCAACATCAAGGATAATATGAGCTCAGGAGCGCCTTGGTTCCGTGGTTAGCGTAAGCAGCTGCGGAACGAGGGGTCCTTCGGTCAAGTCTTCCCTCCAGTAAAAAGTTTTAATTTTTATTTTCAGACAATTATCAGAGTTCAGGCACTCACATATAATCAACTTCGCTCTCCAAAATTCCAGGACGTGTTCAGATTTGCTTGGACATACGCAGGATTTGACGGTCTACACAGGGAAAAATTTGAAAACGTTAAAAACATATGTTTTGACAGAGCACAGAGAAAACTGTGTGACTGTGAAACTGTTGCATTCACATGTTGCAGTTTATGTGACACACTCTTACGTTTTCATCACATTTTTGGGAGTGATTATCACATCCACAAGAAAACCTAAATCGGGCAAGGTAGAAGAATCTTTTTACCCATTCGCCAAGTGTGAAAGTTAGGTAGGTCGACAATATATTCCTGTCATGTGCGCCCATGCCGTCACCAGTGTTGTATAGAATATATCAGACATGTTTTCCTGGATAAAATGTTTTCGGTTCCCATTGGAGAGGCACGTCCTTTCGTCTACTAATCGCACGGTTTTGCGGTGCGGTCGCAAAACACAGGCCCTAAACTTATTACAGTTAATAGAGACGTCAATGAACGAACGGACAGATCATAACTTGCAAAAACAAAGTAAGTAAACTCTTAGCTCAAGGGGAGACTTGAACCAAGCACCTTTCACTCCACAGCTGCTCACGCTAACCACGGGACCACGGCGCTCCTGTGCCCAGATATGCCTTGATGTTGCATATGTTGCCCATGGACTACTCAGTTTGTATATTTTGCTTATTTTTCATAGTTCCACACAACTTCGTCCTATTTTCTCGACTGATCTGTGTACAGTTTTTCAAGGCCTATCCACTGTGCCAAATTATAACTAAACCTGAGGGGGGTGCGATGGGGAGGTTCCCTTGTGAGAAGAAGTCCTGGACTTTTGTCTCGCAAATTTTTCTTCCTTAATGACAATGCTCTGGTCCATGCAGCTTGAATGACCCAGGGGGAGTTCGGAACATTCAACCGAGAAGTATTCCCGCACCCTCCATATTGCCCAGATTTTGCCCCATATAATTTTCACATGTTCCCGCAATTCATCTTGAAGGTAAGCACTACATACCGTTGGTGAAATCACATCAACAGTGAACAGCTGGATACGAACACAGGGCACTACCTGGAACAAACCTGGTTTGGAAAAACTTGCGTCATGCAGACAAAAAGGCGTGGAGAAACGTGGTGAGTATGTAGAAAAGTAACAGAGGTATTGCACAATGTCATTACAATAATTTCAGCAAGATAAATTCTGTGTAATTTATTTATTTTTTTCAGACTCGTTCACGATCATCCAGTTGGTGTGTTAGTTCTTTCAAAGCCACAATGGGACATTGGAGACACGGCTTACGACTGTTTTTCATTTTACTACATTCCAGATGATGTTGACTGGAAGCCAAAAAGTAAAGGGACATTTTCAGTTTCTCGCCGTTGGGCTTGGTAACACTGCTAGTATGCAGTGCAGAAGTACTGTCGTCTGTAGCAATTCTATACAACGTGTCACTCTTATTCCCACGTTAGTCGTTGTATTATAGCAGACTGTGAAACATGGCAGCTCTGTTGTCGATCTGCACCAAGGAGGAAATGAGGCCAGTGATTCGCTTTTTGTTTGCGGAAGGTGTTAAACCTGCGGAAATTGTTCGTCGAAAGCTAGCGCAGTATGGTGACAGAGGTTTATCGCGAAACGAGATATACGAATGAGTAGAGCGCTGCAAACAGTGAACTTCTCTCTGTGACGAGGAAAGTTCGGGCAGGCCATCGACGTCAACAACTGAGGACTAATTTGAAGTTCTTGAGGATAGTGTAATGGAAAACAAATTAATTATTGTGGACAAAATCGCCAATACTTTACATACGAGTCATGGTTCAGCGTATTCCAGGACTGGCTAAATTTTCGGTAAAGTCTTTGCAAAATGGATAGCGAAAGAACTGTCAGCGCAGCATCAGGCGCAAATGATGGACATCTCCCGTAAACATTTAACCTGTTATCACCACGAGGGAGGTGGATTTTTACAGCTTTCTGTAGACGAAGCGTGGGTGCATCATCATGAACGGGAAAGTAGGACTTCGAGCTTGGTTTGGAAACATCCATCATTACCAGAAGTTGTTGTTGTTATTGTTGTTGTTGTTGTCCTCTGTCCTGAGACTGGTTTGATGCAGCTCTCCATGCTACTCTATCCTGTGCAAGCTTCTTCATCTCCCAGTACTTACTGCAACCTACATCCTTCTGGATCTGCTTAGTGTATTCATCTCTTGGTCTCCCTCTACGACTTTTACCCTCCACGCTGCCCTCCAGTGCTAAATTTGTAATCCCTTGATGCCTCAGAACATGTCCTACCAACCAGTCCCTTGTTCTTGTCAAGTTGTGCCACAAACTCCTCTTCTCCCCTATTCTATTCAATACCTCCTCATTAGTTATGTGATCTACCCACCTAATCTTCCGCACTCTTCTGTAGCACCACATTTCGAAAGCTTCTATTCTCTTCTTGTCCAAACTATTTATCATCCATGTTTCACTTCCATATATGGCTACACTCCATACAAATACTTTCAGAAACGACTTCCTGACACTAAAATCTCTACTTGATGTTAACAAATTTCTCTTCTTCAGGAACGCTTTCCTTACCATTGCCAGTCTACATTTTATATCCTCTCTACTTCGACCATCATCAGTTATTTTGCTCCCCAAATACCAAACTCCTTTACTACTTTATGTGTCTCATTTCCTAATCTAATTCCCTCAGCATCACCCGACTTAATTCGACTACATTCCTTTATCCTCGTTTTGCTTTTGTTGATGTTCATCTTATATCCTCCTTTCAAGACACTGTCCAACTGCTCTTCCAACTGCTCTTCCAAGTCCTTTGCTGTCTCTGACACAATTACAATGTCATCGGCGACCCTCAAAGTTTTTATTTCTTCTCCATGGATTTTAATACCTACTCCGAACTTTTCTTTTGTTTCCTTCACTGGTTGCTCAACATACAGATTGAATAACATAGGGGAGAGGCTACAACCCTGTCTCACTCCCTTCCCAACCACTTCTTCTCTTTCGTGTCCCTCGACTCTTATAACTGCCATCTGGTTTCTGTACAAATTGTAAATAGCCTTTCGCTCCCGGTATTTTACCCCTGCCACCTTTAGAATTTGAAAGAGAGTATTCCAGTCAACATTGTCAAAAGCTGTCTCTAAGTCTACAAATGCTAGAAACGTAGGTTTGCCCTGCCTTAATCTAGCTTCTAAGATAAGTCGTAGGGTCGTATTGCCTCACGTGTTCCAACATTTCTGCGGAATCCAAACTGATCTACCCCGAGGTCGGCTTCTATCAGTTTTTCCATTCGTCTGTAAAGAATTTGGGTTAGTATTTTGCAACCGTGACTTATTAAACTGGTAGTTCGGTTATTTTCACATCTGTCAAGACCTGCTTTCTTTGCGATTGGAATTATTATATTCTTTTGGAATCTGACTGTATTTCGCCTGTTTCATACATCTTGCTCACCAGACGGTGGAGTTTTGTCAGGACTGGCTCTCCAAAGGCTGTCAGTAGTTCCAATGGAATGTTGTCTTCTCCGGGGGCTTTGTTTCGACCCAGGTCTTTTAGTGCTCTGTCAAACTCTTCACGCAGTATCGTATCTCCCATTTCATCTTCATCTACATCCTCTTCCATTTCCCTAACATTGTCCTCAAGTACATCGCCCTTGTATAAATCCACTATATACTCCTTCCACCTTTCTGCTTTCCCTTCTTTGCTTAGAACTGAGTTTCCATCTGAACTCTTGATATTCATGCAAGTGGCTCTCTTTTCTCCAAAGGTCTCTTTAATTTTCCTGTAGGCAGTATCTATCTTACCCCTAGTGAGATAAGCTTCTACATCCTTACATTTGTCCTCTAGCCATCCCTGCTTAGCCATTTTGCACTTCCTGTCGATCTCATTTTTGAGACGTTTGTATTCCTTTTTGCCTGCTTCATTTACTGCGTTTTTATATTTTCTCCTTTCATCAGTTAAACTCAATATTTCTTCTGTTACCCAAGGATTTCTACTAGCCCTCGTCTTTTACCTAATTGATCCTCTGCTGCCTTCACTTCTTCATCCCTCAGAGCTACCCATTCTTATTCTACTGTATTTCTTTCCCCTATTCCTGTCAATTGTTCCCTTATGCTCTCCCTGAAACTCTGTACCACCTCTGATTTAGTCAGTTTATCCAGGTCCCATCTCCTTAAATTCCCACCTTTTTGCAGTTTCTACAGTTTTAATCTACAGTTCATAACCAATAGATTGTGGTCAGAGTCCACATCTGCCCCTGGAAATGTCTTACAATTTGAAACCTGGTTCCTAAATCTATGTCTTACCATTATATGATCTATCTGATACCTTCTAGTATCTCCAGGATTCTTCATGTATACAACCTTCTTTTATGATTCTTGAACCAAGTGTTAGCTATGATTAAGTTATGCTCTGTGCAAAATTCTACCAGGCAGCTTCCTCTTTCATTTCTCTCCCCTAATCCATATTCACCCACTATGTTTCCTTCTCTCCCTTTTCCTACTCTCGAATTCCAGTCACCCATGACTATTAAATTTTCGTCTCCCTTCACTACCCGAATAATTTCTTTTATCTCATCATACATTTCATCAATTTCTTCATCATCTGCAGAGCTAGTTGGCATATAAACTTGTACTACTGTAGTAGGCATGGGGTTCGTGTCTATCGTGGCCAAAATAATGCGTTCACTACGCTGTTGGTAGTAGCTTACCTGCACTCCTATATTTTATTCATTATTAAAGCGACTCCTGCATTAGCCCTATTTGATTTTGTATTTATAACCCCGTATTCACCTGACCAGAAGTCTTGTTCTTCCTGCCACCGAACTTCACTAATTCCCACTGTATCTAACTTTAACCTATCCATTTCCCTTTATAAATTTTCTAACCTACCTGCCCGTTTAAGTGATCTGACATTCCACGCTCCGATCCGTAGAACGCCAGTTTTCTTGCTCCTGATAACGACGTCCTCCTGAGTAGGCCCCACCCGGAGTAACCAAAAGTTAATTAATTTAAACTTCAGCCATCAGCTGGCAAGATTATGCTGAAACATGGAAGCCTTCCATTTCACCCAATTGGAGAAACTGTGAACAGTGACGACTATGTGATGTGTTTCGAATTAAACTGAAACCTGCAATCGGTTCCAAACGTCGAAGAAAACTGAAAATAATGTGTCATTCTGCACCAAGGTAACGCTCGGTCACATTCTGCCGAAACAATGAAGGAATTGGAATGCTAACTGCTGGAACACTCGCCGTACAGTCCAGACCTGGCTTCAAGAGATTTCCATATCTTTGGACCATTAAAAGAAGCGGTCAGGAGGATTTGCTACCGATGGAGAAGTCATTGAGGGAGTGCAAAATTGGCCACACGTGCAACCAAAAACTTGTTTTGCCGACGGAATGAGAAAACTTATGAGACGATGGAAAAATTGCGTTAAAGTGCAGAGAGGTTATGTAGAAATGTAATGTATGTTTTATTTCTTTACCATTACAATAAATATTCCTTTTGTCAAAACTTAGTTTACTTTTTGACTTCCCCTCTAGAACATTACACAAGATGTATCATAAGTAAGAGGATGACTTAAATAGTTCTGCACACTGTAGTATAGAAATGAATAATATAATTTATTTGCAAAATGCCTTTACAGGTATCCAGTATAATCGTCGTTCTTACTTAAGACGCTTCCAAACGTTTTGGCAACTTCTGTATTCCCTCATTGTTGAGCTGTCTGATTACTTGGTCCACCTCACTGGAAGTTTTATCAGTTGTATCAAAACGTTTCCCACGGAGTTCTTCCTTCAGTTTGGGAAACAGATCAAAGCCTGGCGGGCTCCTAACAGGACTGTGTGGTAGGTGGGGAAGAATTTCCTATCCATATTCGTCGACCGTTCCCTCACTGGTAAGGCAACAAGCGGTACTGAATTATCGCGCAAGATGAAAACACCAGCTGCAAGCATGTCAGGTCTTCTTTGACAAATTTCCTGGCGCAACATTCTGCAGAAACAGCTTGTGGTATGCTCCTGTTACAGACGTTCCCTGGGGCACTCAGCATGTAGCTATGACTCCGTTCACGTCATACGCAAACATCATCATCAGTTTCACGTATCATTGCTGGCGGCGGAATTTTATCGAGCCTGGAGAGTTGGAATTTTTCCATTGTGACGACTAAGACTTTAGTTCTGGCCCAAAATCTCGTATTCAGATTTCATCTACATCTACATCCATACTCCGCAAGCCACCTGACGGTGTGTGGCGGAGGGTACCCTGAGTACCTCTATCGGTTCTCCCTTCTATTCCAGTCTCGTATTGTTCGTGGAAAGAAGGATTGTCGGTATGCTTCTGTGTGGACTCTAATCTCTCTGATTTTATCCTCATGGTCTCTTTGCGAGATATACGTAGGAGGGAGCAATATACTGCTTGACTCTTCGGTGAAGGTATGTTCTCGAAACTTTGACAAAAGCCCGTACCGAGCTACTGAGCGTCTCTCCTGCAGAGTCTTCCACTGGAGTTTATCTATCATCTCCGTAACGCTTTCGCGATTACTAAATGATCCTGTAACGAAGCGCGCTGCTCTCCGTTGGATCTTCTCTATGTCTTTTATCAACCCTATCTGGTACGGATCCCACACTGCTGAGCAGTATTCAAGCAGTGGGCGAACAAGCGTACTGTAACCTACTTCCTTTGTTTTCGGATTGCATTTCCTTAGGATTCTTCCAATGAATCTCAGTCTGGCATCTGCTTTACCGACGATCAACATTATATGATCATTCCCTTTTAAATCACTCCTAATGCGTACTCCCAGATAATTTATGGAATTAACTGCTTCCAGTTGCTGATCTGCTATTTTGTAGATAAATGATAAGGGATCTATCTTTCTATGTATTCGCAGCACATTACACCTGTCTACATTGAGATTCAATTGCCATTCTCTGCACCATGTGTCAATTCGCTGCAGACCTTCCTCCATTTCAGTACAATTTTCCATTGTTACAACCTCTCGATACACCATAGCATCATCTGTAAAAAGCCTCAGTGAACTTCCGATGTCATCCACCAGGTCATTTATGTATATTGTGAATAGCAACGGACCTACGACACTCCCCTGCGGCACACCTGAAATCACTCTTACTTCGGAAGACTTCTCTCCATTGAGAATGACATGCTGCGTCCTGTTATCTAGGAACTCCTCAATCCAATCACACAATTGGTCTGATAGTCCATTTGCTCTTACTTTGTTCATTAAACGACTGTGGGGAACTGTATCGAACGCCTTACGGAAGTCAAGAAACACGGCATCTACCTGTTAACCCGTGTCTATGGCCCTCTGAGTCTCGTGGACGAATAGCGCGAGCTGGGTTTCACATGACCGTCTTTTTCGAAACCCATGCTGATTCCTACAGAGTAGATTTCTAGTCTCCAGAAAAGTCATTATACTCGAACACAATACGTGTTCCAAAATTCTACAACTGATCGACGTTAGAGATATAGGTCTATAGTTCTCCACATCTGTTCGACGTCCCTTCTTGAAGACGGGGATGACCTGTGCCCTTTTCCAATCCTTTGAAACGCTACGCTCTTCTAGAGACCTACGGTACACCGCTGCAAGAAGGGGGGCAAGTTCCTTCGCGTACTCTGTCTAAAATCGAACTGGTATCCCATCAGGTCCAGCGGCCTTTCCTCTTTTGAGCGATTTTAATTGTTTCACTATCCCTCTGTCGTCTATTTAGATGTCTACCATTTTGTCATCTGTGCGACAATATAGAGAAAGAATTACAGTGCAGTCTTCCTCTGTGCAACAGCTTTTGAAAAAGACACTAGTATTTCGGCCTTTAGTCTGTCATCCTCTGTTTCAGTACCATTTTGGTCTGGACATTTTGTTTTGATCCACCTACCGCTTTGACATAAGACCAAAATTTCTTAGGATTTTCTGCCCAGTCAGTACATAGAACTTTACTTTCTAATTCATTGAACGCCTCTCGCATAGCCCTCTTCACACTACATTTCGCTTCGCGTAATTTTTGTTTGTCTGCAAGGCTTTGGCTATTTTTATGTTTGCTGTGAAGTTCCCTTTGCTTCCGCAGCAGTTTTCTAAATCGGTTGTTGAACCACGGTGCCTCTTTTCCATCTCTTACGATCTTGCTTGGCACATACTCATCCAACGCATATTGTACAATGGTTTTGAACTTTGTCCACTGATCCTCAAAACTATCTGTACTTGAGACAAAACTTTTGTGTTGAGTCGTCAGGTATTCTGTAATCTGCTTTTTGTCACTTTTGCTAAACAGAAAAATCTTCCTACCTTTTTTAATATTTCTATTTACGGCTGAAATCATCGATGCCGTAACCGCTTTATGATCGCTGATTCCCTGTTCTGCGTTAACTGTTTCAAAAAGTTCGGGTCTGTTTGTCACCAGAAAGTCTAATATGTTATCGACACGAGTCGGTTCTCTAACTGCTCAAGGTAGTTTTCAGATAAAGCACTTAAAAAAATTTCACTGGATTCTTTGTCCCTGACACCCGTTATGAACGTTTGATTCTCCCAGTCTATATCCGGCAAATTAAAATCTCCACCCACTACTACAACATGGTGGGGAAATCTACTAGAAATATTTTCCAAATTATCCTTCAGGTACTCAGCCACAACAGCTGCTGAGCCAGGGGGCCTATAGATACATCCAATTACCATGTTAAAGCCTGCTTTAACCGTGACCTTCACCCAAATTATTTCACATTTCGGATCTCCGTCAATTTCCTTCGATACTATTGCACTTCTTATCGCTATAAACACGCCTCCCCCTTCACTGTCCAGCCTGTCTCTGCGGTATACATTCCAATCTGATTTTAGGATTTCATTACTGTTTACTTCTGGTTTCAGCCAACTTTCTGTCCCTAGTACTATATGGGCGTTGTGACCGTTTATTAATGATAGCAGTTCTGGGACCTTTCTATAGACGCTCCTGCAGTTTACTATTAGCACACTAATATTGTTATTCCCTGTTGCATTTTTCCTACTCCTACCTTGCCGCGTCTCAGGAGGCGTCTTGTCGGGCCTATGGAGGGAATTATCTAACCTAAAAAAGCCACATGTGCACTCCAGACGTACTCCGCTACCCTTGTAGGCGCTTCCTGCGTGTGGTGCACGCCTGACCTATTCAGGGGGACCCTACATTTCTCCACCCGATAGCGGAGGTCGAGAAATTTGCATCCCAGATCTCCCCAGAATCGTCTGAGCCTCTGGTTTAAGCCTTCTACTCGGCTCCAAGCCAGAGGACCGCGATCGGTTCTGGGAACGATACTACAAATAGTTAGCTCTGATTCCACCCCGCGAGCGAGGCTTTCCTCCTTCAACAATTCCGCCAACCGCCTGTACGAACTGAGGATGACCTCTGAACTCAGACGGCAGGAGTCATTGGTGCCGACATGAGCAACAATTTGCAGTCGGGTGCACCCAGTGCTCTCTATCGCAGCCGGCAGGGCCTCCACATCTCGGATGAGACCCCCCGGCAAGCAGACAGAGTGAACACTGGCCTTCTTCCCCGACCTTTCCGCTATTTCCCTAAGGGGCTCCATCACCCGCCTAACGTTGGAGCTCCCAATAACTAATCAAGCGCGGCAGTTCTTTTCAGAACCCGTTCTCCTGCCGCTGAAGCAATTCTTCTTCGATTCTTTTGAGACGTAGTTTCTGCTCTTCACTCATATCATGCGGAACCCTTCTGGCAGCAACTTTTCTCGTTCTTAACTTTTCAGTTACGATACGGTAAACAGAAGTGACAGACATTGTGGTCCCATATGCAATTTCCGCACATGGTTTTCATGTATCCTCCTTCAAAATATCATGAACAATAAACTGAGAGTTGCAGTCTGTTGCAGCTGATGGCCTTCCACTTCTCTCCTGAGTGCTTAGCCGACCTTCACGGGAACGAGCAGAACACAGTGATACCGTGCTACGATAAACTACATACACTAGTTCCATACACCTCTCTCAAAGAGCTGTCAATTTCCGTTCGGTTCTTTCCACAGAAAGATTCCATTTTGATGTAGGAACTCAGGTCACTACGCGTAATCCGACCTGACACTGTTTCAGCTTCCATTTGAAAACTGAATTACTCTGGGCGCAGCCACACATACGACCGTCACGCCTAAAGCCTCGCTCACAACTGACATGAATTTCAATTTCAGCACGCCACCGCAATGGTCACGCATGCGCAGTGGGAAGGACTTTTGAAATGACCTCCCTTCTCTATAGTTTTCTGAAGTAATAGAGGACGTGAAATTAAACTTTTCATTTTAAATAAGACAATGTCCAGCAATGCGTCGTTTTGAACCTGTACTGGACTAAAGGAAACTGTATATTATAATACAATTGGTGGAAGGACTTAATTGCAAAGCGTGTGTGCAGTTTAGGACACGGATCTTAGCAATGGTCATCACGAAAGTGTGCTACAAACTGTTTTCTTTCTACATAATTATTTTAATGAAATGTAACAAAAATTGCAAATGTAGTATTAAAAGTCATTAAAACTTTGTACTACAAAATTTTTTCCATCTCTGTTTGAAAATGTGTGTGAAAATGAGAAACGTTCAGGCAGAAAACGAGCTCTGAAAGAAATTACTATGGACAGGAAATTTAGCTTTCAGTGTCACTTCCGTAATTAGGAAGCCTGTTTTTCTTCACTTTCGTATGAAAACAATGTTACGCGTTTTAACGCTGAAAACTAAGCAAACAAGAAGATATTCTGTGACTTGTAATAACAAACAAACTTCGTTGTTTCAGTGACAAGAATAGCAGTTGAAACAATAGCAACTCAAATCTGAGCAATGAGCATTGACTTCTGTACAGAAAATGAAACCTTTGCTGACGTTGTATTACTGATAATTAATGTTTATGTTCGTTTCTTCTACGATATCAGGAAAATTGTTGGCAGTTTCTCTGATACACCTGTATACAGCGCGTCTCATTTATCTTGCTCAGCCAAAATAACTGTTTTCTGATGTTGTAAATGAAAAATTCGTTCAACCAATCTTTTTCATCATTGGGTAGTTTTGGCTGAGGGTATACCTTTTATGTATCCAGGAGTAGAGGTTAAATGTTTTAAATGGAACCATGTACATTTTATTCAAGAACAATTTTATTCAAGAATACATTCACCCTCTCCAAGAGATATTCAATAATGTATCACAATGTACCATTTTATCCATGAAACTAGTGGCTATGGATATATTAAATAATACATTAACTTCTCTAATTTGAATATCACTTCAGTGCATTTCATTAACTAAATGATTTTATCTCTTGAAGGCACGTTTGAACATTTTACAAATTACCAATACAAATTTTCTGCAACAATACTGCACTGTACAGTAACCGGATCTTATTACTGTACAGCACCATATTACAGTACTTATTGTTGTGGCGTAGCAAGAGCCACGCCACTCGGAGGTAGCCGAAAGGCACGCTTTTTAATGCAGACGGGCGTGAAGTCTGAAACAGGATAACTATTGAATGGTAGCAAGAAAAGTACGTAGTTGCTTTATACTTAACTTTTATTCTCTGATGAATACAGCGTTCTTCTTGAGACATTTATACTATAACTCTCAAAGTAGGTAAGGCTAATGGCGCCTTGCTAGGTCGTAGACATGTGCTTAGCTGAAGGCTATTCTAACTGTCTCTCGGCAAATGAGAGGAAGGCCTCGTACGTCTAGTCGCTAGCAATGTCGTCCGTACAACTGGGGCGAGTGCTGGTCCGTCTTTCTAGACCTGCCATGTGGTGGCGCTAGGTCTGCAAGTACTGATGGCGGCGACACGCGGGTCCGACATGTACTAATGGACCGCGGCCGATTTAAGCTACCACCTAGCAAGTGTGGTGTCTGGCGGTGACACCACATTCCTCCCCCGCAAATCGGCGAACGGTCGTGTTATAAGGCTTCCGCCCGCCGTGGGGAGGGCCCCATGTTGACGTATGCGATGAGGTGGGGAGCCTAACAACAGGCGAGGCTGTGCCACCCGCACCCGGCCATTCGGTCCGAGGGGAGCTAGGAAACGCCTGGAAACCTACTCCAGGGTGCACGTCAACATGCGGCGTATGCGCCCGTAATGAGACATGAGGGTCGACCTCCATTGCGTCGGGGTATCCGACGCGCGATGACGCCATGTGGTCCGGAGCGGGCAAGAGGTCCAGGGCGGACGACAGCTGGTCACGGGAAGCGATCGGCGGCGCGTGACCCAGGGAGGCGGATGGCGGCTGCAGCGAAGCGTCCTCTGCGGGCGGCAGCGGCGGCGGCTGCAGCGGCGGCTGCGGCGGCGCGACGCCATGGGGCAGAATGGAAGGCATCGTCGGTAACACCTGGGGATGAGGCGAGCCAGTAGATGGGTCCCCAGGGCGCTGACCGGACGGCTCCGTCGCTGAAAGCAGACGGGGAGCGGCAGAACCCAGGCGACGACAGAGGCGCAGCTGATTGAGATGCCGACGCACCTCACCAGAGGCCCCCATAACCAAATACATCGCGCGGCCGAGGCAGCGAAGAATGCGCCCTGCGAGCCAACGCCGTGAACCGCGATAGTTACGATAGAATACAACGTCGCCCGGAGCAAATGCAGGAGTCTGCCGCTGCACAGGAACCTGATGCGGCGGATGCAGCAAAGACATCAAGGTTCGATGAGGACGACCATGGAGCAACTCAGCCGGCGAGCGACCATCGCGGGGCTGAGAGCGATACGAAGACAAAAAGAGCAACAACGCGTCCTCCCGAGAATGCGACCCTTTCAATTTCAACATCTGTGACTTAAAAGTCCGGACCAAACGTTCAGCGGCACCGTTTGACTGAGGCGAAAACGGCGCGGACGTCAGATGTTGAATACCATTGGCCTTGCAGAATGACAAATTCTGCGGACATGAATTGTGGGCCATTGTCGGAAACAATAATCTGTGGAAGACCTTCAATGCAAAAGATAGCAGACAACGCTTGGATGGTGGCTGATGAGGTCGTGGAAGACATCCGGACAACAAAAGGAAAATTACTGAAGGAATCGACAACAACCAACCATCGAGCATTCCAGAATGGACCAGCAAAATCTATGTGTAAGCGTTGCCAAGGGGAAGTGGCTTTCGGCCATGCAAAGAATTTCCGCGGTGGCGCGGATTGTTGTTCGGCACACGCCATGCAAGAAGAGCACATATTTGTAATCGCAGCATCGATTCCGAACCAAGTACAGTGCTGACGAGCAAGTTGTTTCGTACGCACTATACCCCAATGTCCGTGGTGGAGAAGCTTTAAGACAGATGACTGTAACGAACGTGGGACCACGACCCTAGACTGATCATTATCAGAACGCAACAACAAAACACCACGTCGTACAAAAAGTCTCTCCTTGTGAGCAAAAAATCGGCGAACCATCGGATCCTCGATCCGGGACTTCGACAAGGGCCAGTGCGTAGTAACAAAACGCAAAACGGTAGCAAGGACAGGGTCTGCAGCTGTGGCTGTAGCTACACGACGAAAATCAATCGGAAACGATTCGACCACGTCATCAGTGTCCGCATCAATGAACATGCAAGCAAGTTCGGAAGAATCGAATGCTTTATCCTCGGCAACAGGCAAACGGGACAACGCATCTGCGTTTCCGTGCTTAGCAGTGGACCGGTACAAGATATCGTAGCGGTACTGCGAGAGGAAAAGAGACCAGCGAATGAATTTCTGCGCTGTACGTGGAGGTACAGGCTTGTTCGGATGAAAAAGCGATGTCAAAGGTTTGTGGTCTGTAATGATGGTAAAGTGACGACCATACAAGAAATCGTGAAACTTCGTAACACCAAACACGAGAGCCAAAGCTTCTTTCTCTATCTGGGAATAATTTCGTTGCGCTGACGAGAGCAATTTGGATGCAAAGGCAATAGGGCGATCATGCGAACCATCTTTGTGCGCAAGCACAGCACCGATCCCGAAATCCGATGCATCTACCATCAACAAAAGGGGTTTCAGGGGATCGAATGGCGTAAGGCAAGTATTTGAAAGCAACGCCGATTTCAATTGGCGAAAGGCGCGTTCGCATTCCGTCGACCAGACGAACGGAACACCTTTACGGCGTAAGCGATGAAGCGGAGCTGAAATGGAAGAGGCATTGCGCAGAAAGCGATGATAATAATTAATTTTTCCCAACACACTCTGTAGCTGTTTTAAATGTTGCGGTGCAGGCAAGTCCTGTATGGCACGGAGGTGCTCTGGACTCGGATGGATGCCTTGGGCATTAATTACATGTCCCAGATATGGCAAGTCACGAGCAAAAAACACACATTTGTCCTTCCGCAAGCGAAGACCATTTTGTCGCAAGACCTGAAATAATGTTCGGAGATTGTGTAAATGTTCCGCTTCTGTCTTTCCGGAGATCACTATGTCGTCCAGATAGTTTGCTGCAGTAGGGACCGACGCACAAATAGTTTGTAAATATTGCTGAAACAATGCAGGGGCGGATGCACACCCGAATGGCAGTCTTTTGAATCTGTAAAGTCCAAGATGCGTGTTAACCACCAATACGCGCTGGGATTCGTCGTCCACCGGTATTTGCAAGTACGCATCTGCTAGGTCCAACTTTGAAAAATATTTTCCCGGGCACAGTTTGTCAAAAAGATCTTCCGGGCGGGGCAAAGGAAAAGTAGCAGTCACTAGTTGTGGATTCACTGTTGCTTTGAAGTCCACGCAAAGTCTCAATTTGCCGGAAGGTTTTTGCAAAATCACTAAGGGTGAGGCCCAGAGAGAAGCCTGCACACGTTCAATGACACCTTGCGATTCTAAATCTTTTAATGTTCTTGCGACCTCATCACGCAATGCGTGGGGAACATTGCGCGCTCTGAAAAATTTCGGTTGCGCGTTGACTTTTAGTTCCAAATGTGCTTCATAGTTCTTAGCGCAACCAAGGCCCGGTGCAAAAATGTCTGCAAATTCCTCACATAGACTAGAAACACTGGCTGAAGGCACAGTCTGGTTCACTGAGAGAACCTGATTCACAATAGACAAGTTAAACAATTGAAATAAATCTAAACCAAACAAGTTCACTGCAGCAGAAGAACGAAGAACGTAAAACGACACAAGTTTTGTTTGTCCCTTGTATGTTGCAATAAGGCTGCACTGTCCTAACACAGGGATATGCTGTCCTGAATAACTAGTGAGCTGAACTTTTGCGGCACGCAACGGCGGTGCGCCCAGTTGTTTGTACGTGGCGTGATTGAGCAATGAAACTGCAGCTCCGGTATCGAGCTGGAATGGTATCACTTGTCCGGCAAAGTCCAAATCTACAAAAAGTTTATTGTCCTGCTGACGACAAGAGCGACTGTTTTGTGCAACGTGAACAGACACTGGTACAGAATCACTTGCGACGTGACGGGATTGCCGTCGACGTCGACGCACACTTTTTGTGGGACGAACACAGTCACTGTTAGAAAGAGTAACACTGGGCGGAGTGGCATTAACTACGTGAATGTCCATGGGCGAATGTTCACGAGCCCGAGTGTCCTTGGTTCGATTCCGGCGCAAAGCAAAGGGCCTGGAACGGTTGCGATTGTCTGATCTGAGCTTTTTCTGGCAAACACTTTGAACATGTCCTTTCTTTTGACAGTAAAAGCAAATAGCTTGGCGTGACGGGCAATTTTCACGCGAATGTCTAGTAGCACACCGCGGGCATGATTTCACTGTATTTGTGTGCTGGCGAGGCACACCTGGTTTAGAGCGCGGCGTCAGCTGCGTCGAAGTGCGCGAGGGCCGGTTACCGGGCCGCGCAGCGCGTCCAGCGGGCCGGTTAATGTTACACACTGCTGGCGAAGCTTCAAAAGATTCCTGAGCACAGTCAAGTGTGTCTTGCCTATCCAATATGTCTATCACTTGTTGAAGGGAGGGATTAACTAGTTTCAAAATCTGTTCCCTTATGCGAACATCAGAAACGTTCTGTGCTATTGCATCACGCACCATTGTATCTGAATAAGGAAGGCCACAGTCACATTCAAATGCGCAGTCCCTAGTAAGGCCTTGCAAAGTTGCAACCCACTCCCTATTAGTTTGACCGGCCGTACGTTTTGTACGAAAGAACGTATACCTTTTTGCAACCACATTAACTGTTTCTTTGAAATAGGCATCTAAAGCCGACACAATGTCTTCGTAGGACAGGGTAGCTACGTCGCGTCGGGGAAACAATTTCACTATCACGCGGTACGTTTGCACGCCGACACAAGACAATAAGTGAGGCTGCCGCTCGTTACCTTGAATTCTGTAGGCGGCGAGATGGAATCCAAACTGGCGTGACCACTCCGTCCATGTTTCGTCGTCGGGACGAAATTGACGAAAAGAGGGTGCAACTGCGTGTTGTGGCTGCGGGAACGGCGAAGCGGCGGCGGCCGCATCGTTTTGCAGCGCACGTTGACCCTGGACGAGCTGTCCCAGGGCATCCAATAACGCCTGCGTCTGCTGATTCTGCAAGCGATAAAATTCGGACAGTACATCTGGAGATTGTGGCGAAGCCATGACACAAGTAAATGGAAGCAATTAGAAAGAACAAAACCCTTTTTTAACTCGTCGCCAAACTGTTGTGGCGTAGCAAGAGCCACGCCACTCGGAGGTAGCCGAAAGGCACGCTTTTTAATGCAGACGGGCGTGAAGTCTGAAACAGGATAACTATTGAATGGTAGCAAGAAAAGTACGTAGTTGCTTTATACTTAACTTTTATTCTCTGATGAATACAGCGTTCTTCTTGAGACATTTATACTATAACTCTCAAAGTAGGTAAGGCTAATGGCGCCTTGCTAGGTCGTAGACATGTGCTTAGCTGAAGGCTATTCTAACTGTCTCTCGGCAAATGAGAGGAAGGCCTCGTACGTCTAGTCGCTAGCAATGTCGTCCGTACAACTGGGGCGAGTGCTGGTCCGTCTTTCTAGACCTGCCATGTGGTGGCGCTAGGTCTGCAAGTACTGATGGCGGCGACACGCGGGTCCGACATGTACTAATGGACCGCGGCCGATTTAAGATACCACCTAGCAAGTGTGGTGTCTGGCGGTGACACCACACTTATGACAATGCAGAAGTGACGGCCCTTTGTAGCAACTTATACTCTAATAGTACCACTACATGAAAAACGGAGCGTTAATATAACATGCTCAAAATGGTGACCATTGGCATTCATACATAGCATCACTCTTTGAATGAATTGCGCCATACATCGTGCTACAACTTCCTCCGTGATAGCTGTTCAAGCACCAATAATGCGTCCTCTGGTGTTGTTGGAATATTTTGGTAGACAGCATCCTTGACTGTTCCCCACAGAAAGTAATCCAGCGGCGTAATGTCTGGAGATGGGGCAGACCAACTAACTGGCCCAACATGTCCAATCCACCTACCAGGGTACTTACATTCCAGAATTCGACGAGCTCGTAAGGCGTTATGTGCAAGGCATCTATCATGCTGATACCATATGACCGCCTTCTGATACATGTGTACGGCGCCCAAGAGAACAGTGTGTCTTAAAAACTGGGCATATTGTCTGCCATTTTGGATGCCATTTACAAAGAAAGGTCCGATAATGGTATCTCCAATAATTCCGCAGCAAACATTAACGTACCATGGGCATTGTTGCTCTACGTGTCGGAGCCATCGTGGACTGTTGATGGACCAATAATATTTCTCATTTTGACAATTCCTTTGTTAGAAATGACGTCTCGTCGGTGCTGAGCCCACTGACATGATTTTTCGAGACGCCATGTTGAATTCATCGTGTCCTGACTTGAGGATTCATGGCTATGGCAGCGAGCATGGCGACCTCAGGGACTTCTGTTCGTGTCCTGCGACGATTTCGAGGTCCTTCATTTAAGCTTCCCGTTGCACGTACACAAGAAATGAGACGACCAAACACCTAGCGAGAAGGCGCTGGCTTGTCAGGGAATCATCTGCTGTACAGAAGTTGTGCCTGAACTGAATTTCGCCCGCCCACGGCGAATGACAGTACAGACGTGTATAGTAGGATAGAAGGTAGACAGAACAGTACTGAACATTAAAATGCAAGTTACTAAATTATTTCCTGGCAATGTACTTTCTCCGTATACGAGCCGTATTTCTATCTTTCGGCATACGTATACACCACACACTTATACACAACAAAAATTGTGTTCACAATGTGAACTACTGCCATGGAGTTACTAAACTACTCTGACGCACTGTGCTCTTAGGGCGATGGCAAGGGGGGGGGGGGGGGAGAACCTGTGTTCGCGTGAGTCGGAAATCGTAAGCAAAACCCACAACTCTACTAAAGCGCTACATTTGGTACGTAATGTGTACAGTCAAGGCAATAATCAGGTCGGTTTCTTTAAAACCTGTGTCCTCTTTATCGCTAGCACATCTACATTTTATTGACAAAAATGGTACCGTGTGATACATTTTTAAATAACTCTAGGAGAGGGTAAGTGTATTCTTGAATAAAATGTACATGATTCCACTTAAAGATTTTAACCTGTGCCCGTATCTACTACATTTATGGGGTACATAAAACACATACCCTGAGCAAGAACTGCTCAATGATGTTACAAACATCAGTTGAAACAATTTTTTATTTAACGCACGAGAAAAAAGTTATTTTGGGAGAGCAAGATAAATTGGATACACTGTATAAATTTTCTGCTCTGCATCGTAACACTTCTCGCAATTTCTTCAGGGGCATCTGCTTTCTAAACACGATGCAATAACACGTCACAACCTGCATAATTTCCTCAAGTATTCACAGATTCTGTAATACAAAGAAACACTACAACGAACTTACAGCCGAACTTAGTGCTGTTAACAGTGGACAAACGCTACACGATTCAACCGTTTGCGCCATTGAAAACTGTTAGTTCGCTCCCATTCCGCCAACAATATCTCATGAAACCTATAGTATTATAGCATAAATTGTCTTTCTCAACGTATGTGTAGTGTTTAAGTAGGTATTACATTTATTCTGTATTTCAACCCAACGAGCATTTTTATAACTTTAGTTCTTTGGGGCAGCGCAAATTAAGTCTTTTAATGACGTTATTATTACGAATGTCAGCCGACTACAATGCTCTTTAAATGGTTCCTTACGTATTTCAGAAAGTGCTCCATTTCGGTGTATGACATTGAGGTCCATAACTTTTGTATTTCTGTGTATCTCCAGTATTCCCTGAACTGTGTTATGTTTAAATCATGTGAAACCTTCTTTAAAATAACAATGGACGTGGGCCGAATTCTGTTTCGACACTGACAATGTTGAGTGTTTATGGAAAAAAGTTCAAGGCAATCGTAAAATGCGTTTTAGACAGGTACGTGCCGAGTAAAACTGTGAGGGATGGGAAAAACACACCGTGGTTCACCAACAAGGTTAGGAAACTACTGCGAAAACAAAGAGAGCTTCACTCCAAGTTTAAACGCAGCCATAACCTCTCAGACAAACAGAAGCTAAACGATGTCGAAGTTAGCGTACGGAGGGCTATGCGTGAAGCGTTCAGTGAATTCGAAAGTAAAATTCTATGTACCGACTTGACAGAAAATCCTAGGAAGTTAAATCAGTAAGCGGCTCGAAACAGCATGTCCAGACACTCCGGGATGATGATGGCATTGAAACTGAGGATGACACGCTAACAGTCATTGGATCTCGACCAACGCGATTTGCAATGTCGCGATACCATAAACCGCAATCGCGATAGGCTATAATCCGACCTTTATCGAAGTCGAAAACGTGATGGTACGCATTTCTCCTCCTTACACGAGGCATCACAACAACGTTTCACTAGGCAACGCCAGTCAACTGCTGTTTGTGTATGAGAAATGGGTTGGAAACTTTCCTCATGTCAGCACGTTATAGGTGTCGCCACTGGCGCCAACCTTGTGTGAATGCTCTGAAAAGCTAATAATTTGCATATCACAGCATCTTCTTGCTGTCCGTTAAATTTTGCATCTGTAGCACGTCATCTTCCTGGTGTAGCAATTTTAATGGCCAGTAGTGTAATAAATTTTCTGGAGACAGAGAAGTTTGTGTCCACGAATCAGGATTGTTTTAGAAAGCATCGCTTGTGTGAAATTCAGCTTGATCTTTTCTCACGTGATGTATTGCGAACTATGGATGAAGAGCCGCAGATTTCCGGAAAGGATCTTCGCGGTACCCCATTGCAGAGTGTTAACGAAGGGACGAGTGTATGGAAAGGTTACCACATACGTGAGTGGCTCAAAAGCATCGTGAGTAATAGAACCCAGTACGTTGTCCTCGACGCCGTGTATCCATCAGAGACAAGGGTTTCGTCATGAGTGCCCCATGGAAGTGTTGCATGGGGGCTTAATTAAATAATATTATGCAAATAATTTTAATTTTAGTCGCTGTCTGTCCGGTTACGCAGTCTCGTAACCGGTTGGCCCTGACCAGTATTAGTACGCAATCTGACTGCATAGAATAACAACAAGAAATGAAAGTAAACTTCCGTTAACACAATTAATTAATTAAGTCCCCAGCAACTATAAAACCTACGAAACAACAAAACACAAGTGTAGCTGTTCTGTGTGTGGAAGTGTGATTCAACGTACACATCTGGCACGGTTCTTCCTCAATAAGACCAGATATTTTAAACACCATTTATACTGAAGTAATTAAAAAAAACTGAAATACTATAATTGCATATAGAAACCAGAAATACAGTCTAATACAAGAACACGAGCCAGATGCTTTGTTGATTGAACCTGTGACCAAGAGGCATTATTGTTTAATACATTGAAAATAAAAAAAAGGAATTTTTTACCTTCATATATATTGACGAAAAGCACACTCTGATCATTACAGCATCCCCAATCCAACTATATCTGCTGTCTAGCCCATCAAAACAATATGACAACATCTGAACAAGCACTCTCCATGGGAACTTCTCAACAACGACTCACCACTACTACATCTCAACAAGCACTGCCCACTACGACTTCTCGACAAGAACTGCCTACCACCGCTTCTGAACAAGCACTGCCTGTGGAGGCGGCTGAATAATACCCTTTGGCGCAATCTCTGGCGCTGTGACTCAGTGTAGCCACATTTCAGTGTGATAGGACCGCTCTTATTTTCTGTATACATAAATGATATGGCGGACAGGGTGGGAAGCTACCTACGTCCGTTTGCTGACGATACTGTGGTTTACGGATAGGTGTCGTGGTTGAGTGACTATAGGAAGGTACAAACTGACTTAGCCAAAGCTCGTAGTTGGCTTCATGAATGGCAGCTAACTCTAAATGCAGAGAAACTACAACACCGCACAACACCCTCATTGGCATTGTAGCGAGAAGGAAGTACTTCTCTGGGCGGTATCACTAACCTGGTGTCTTGCTGCTTCAGTTAAGTCCCTCGTAGCACAGTAGTAGCTCTCAGTCGCCAGGTGCCATGTAGTTGGTGACCCTGCTGAAGTGGAGTGTTTAGGGATGCCAGTTGTTAATTGTCAACAACGTTTGTACTCTAACTGATTTAATACCGAAATTTCTTTGTCACAGAATCAGCATCTGCTATATGGCGGCTCTGGACTACGCCGTTATTCGACCCTTTACACACATTAACACAGTTTTCTGACTTTACAATATGCACTCGCGACCGTTCTTATATATACAGGGTTATTACAAATGATTGAAGCGATTTCACAGCTCTACAATAACTTTATTATTTGAGATATTTTCACAATGCTTTGCACACACATACAAAAACTCAAAAAGTTTTTTTACGCATTCACAAATGTTCGATATGTGCCCGTTTAGTGATTCGGTAGACATCAAGCCGATAATCAAGTTCCTCCCACACTCGGCGCAGCATGTCCCCATCAATGAATTCGAAAGCATCGTTGATGCGAGCTCGCAGTTCTGGCACGTTTTTTGGTAGAGGAGGTTTAAACACTGAATCTTGCACATAATCCCACAGAAAGAAATCCCATGGGGTTAAGTCGGGAGACCGTGGAGGCCATGACATGAATTGCTGATCATGATCTCCACCACGACCGATCCATCGGTTTTCCAATCTCCTGTTTAAGAAATGCCGAACATCATGATGGAAGTGCGGTGGAGCACCATCCTGTTGAAAGATGAAGTCGGCGCTGTCGGTTTCCAGTTGTGGCATGAGCCAATTTTCCGCGGGCTACGCGTGAAACTTGCCCGCACGCGTTCAACCGTTTCTTCGCTCACTGCAGGCCGACCCGTTGATTTCCCCTTACAGAGGCATCCAGAAGCTTTAAACTGCGCATACCATCGCCGAATGGAGTTAGCAGTTGGTGGACCTTTGTTGAACTTCGTCCTGAAGTGTCGTTGCACTGTTATGACTGACTGATGTGAGTGCATTTCAAGCACGACATACGCTTTCTCGGCTCCTGTCGCCATTTTGTCTCACTGCGCTCTCGAGCGCTCTGGCGGCAGAAACCTGAAGTGCGGCTTCAGCCGAACAAAACTTTATGAGTTTTTCTACGTATCTGTAGTGTGTCGTGACCATATGTCAATGAATGGAGCTACAGTGAATTTATGAAATCGCTTCAATCATTTGTATTAGCCCTGTATATATATATATATATATATATATCCAAACCTTCAGCCAATGGGCGTTCAGATCGCTGTTGCTAGGCGGCTCTGACGTCACGTTTGCGGACATTGTGACGGAAGTTTGTCTCGGAACACTGTCTCAGATTGTAAGATGCTACTCCCAAATAGTCCGATCTTGTCCCTACTGAGGGTGCACAACATTGCCTCCTATGATTTCATCTCTAATGTTCTTGCTGACGCTTAATTGTTAAATGTGCATGTAGCCTGGCTGCTACTGAGCATTACCGATCGCATAAATGTGCGTAATACTTGGCCTAAACACGTGAAGGGAATGCATATACGCATTACAAAACGTACGTTAATGCAAATGAGAAGGCAAAACAAAACCGTAATGTTCGGATGTAGCGTTAGTAGAGTCCTGCTTGACACAATAACGCCGTTTAAATACTTTGGCGTAACACTGCAAACCGATATAGAAAGGAAAGAGCATGTTAGGATTGTGGTAGGGGAGATGAATGGGAATTTTGGGAGAATTTTGGGAAATGTAGTTCATCTGCAACGGAGACCGCATTAACGCTGGAGCGACCTACTCTTCAATACTGCTTGAGAATTTGGGACCCGTACCAAATCGGATTAAGGGAAGACGTCGAAGCAATTCAGAGGTGGCCTGCTAGATTTGTTACAGGTAGGTGAGAATAATACAGAGATGCTTTTATGAGAGTCCCTCTAGGCAACGCGACTTTCTTTCAGGAACACTATTGAGAAAATTTAGAAAATCGGCACTCGAAGCTGATTGCAGAACGATTCTACTGCCGCCAACGTACATTTAGCGTAAGGACCACGGGGAAAAGTTTGGGGAAATTAACGGCTTATACGAAGGCTTGCAGACAGTCGTTTTTCTCCCGCGCTATTGGCGAGTGGAACAGAAAAGGAAATTGTATTGGTACAGAGCATTCTCTGCCACTCTCCATGCGGTGGCCTGTGGTGTATGCATGTAGATGTAGATGAAAAAAGTTGGTAGTAAAAGTATTTAGTGTCAGGATCCTGTATGTAAGTTTATACATGACGTGGATATAAATGAGTAACGTATTTCCTTACTTCACTCTAGGAATAAGTGCGTGCAGCGTTTAACTCTCACAGAAACAGAAAATGGTAACTGATGCGGTAAGTGAACGAACCATTGTACAGTCGGTCGATAAATTTTGGTATTGTAATAAGATTTGCAAACGTACATGTTGGCCGGGAGTGGACAGCAGCTGTAAGCTTTGGTGGCCAGCGCGCTGTTGTTCTCAAACTGTGCGGACACAGCGGTGGCACGCTTGTTCGTTATTCAGAAGTTTCCGGCACTTTCGAGGAGATGGAGACGTCCAGACGCCAGGCAAGTGGGTTCTTCGTGGGGTCCCTGAATAACACATGACGCGTCTGCTGGAGATGAGACTCTCCGCTCTCTCTCGGAACGAAAAACTTCCATTTTTGTGCAGAGATGAGGCAAGTGGCTAAATACGGACACTGTATCAAAATCTTCGTCGCTCTGCTAGGCTAGCTAAATGCTGAGAGGACTGCAGAAAGCGGAGAAAGCGGACCTTCAAAATGAGTTAATAACGACGTAGGACACCTCTTCAGCTGTTTAAGACGGGCGTGTGCACTGTAGCTTTTTGAAAACTCGGTGTGCAAGCAATAGCTACTCTTACTTTACACTGGCTGGCGAAGACTTAATTGATACATGCACGCAGCAGCATCAGATCTCGTTCTGTTTTATTTTCATTTATGTAGGACGAGTGTTTTCGATAAGAAGCACCTTCTCTTCCTTTGGTTTACACTACATTTGTCGCTGTTAAACTTCCTAACGCTTTTATGGATTCCAGAAGATTCCTTGAATTAACGGGGGTTCTTTGTTTTCGATTTCAGGAAAATCATTGGCGTCGAATGGACGCAATCAAAGACATCTAATGCATCTCCTCGTTATCCTGATGAAAATTTGCCGACATATACACGGTTTGCAATACTCATCCCACACAGCAAGTATATTTCAGTGAATCAGCTTTTATTCCTTCTACTTTTGACAAAATTAGCTGCAAATTGTTTATTTCTTGTTAATTACATAGGTTCACAACAAGCTTGTCTCGGCATACGTGCCTTATTGAAGTTTTCATCTCTACATGAAGTGATGTCCATAAAACATCTTGGAACGTAATATTTTACGTAGGCTTACTTCGCTGTAAACACAAGTCACGTATTTATTTTGTCTTGAAATGAAGTGACATCCTTAAATCATCATAGAACGTAAGTTCTTGTATGTGTTACTTTGGTATCATGGGTCACGTATTTACTTTAAGCAGAAATTTCGTATTTTATGTTGACAGTTGTAAAATCACAGATCGTTCCATAGAAAAAAAAAATCATTGGAACGATCTGTCATTTTAAAACTGTCAAAAAATCGTGAATTTTCTATAGAAAGTAAATGCATGACCTGTATTAACAATGTAGTACGTAAAAGATGTTATGATGATTTATGGACGTTACTCCATCTAGACGAAGTAAATACGTAGTACATAAAAAAAGTTACGTTCGGAGATCTTTTATGGACGTCTGTATATCTAGACGAACACTTGAAAGTAGCACATATGCCAAAATAAGAATTAAACAGTAAACGCTAAATATGTCAAGAGTATGAAGGCGATATTACGACCTTATGGGCACTGCGGGTCCAGCGCAGAAGATGAAATAATTTTTATTATTCGTTTTGTAAATTAAACGCCTTTCTCTTACTGCAATAGTAATATTTCCTACCAGAGGCGGATCGTTTTGTATATTAAAAGCATCTTCAGTGTATTTTATATTACATTTTGTCCGTCCACACAATTTCTGCGTTTCACCTCGTGTGTTATGAGGCTAATCCATTGAAGAGGCCTCTAATATGAAAGGAGAAAGGCATCTGGAAATTAATTATTACTATTGCGTTTAACTTATGAAAGGAATTTTTAGGTACTTGCAGCGGAAAACGACCACTCAGACATACAATTTTTGTTTTTGTGTATTTTATGTAGTGTTTCCACAATATTTGACCCAGTCTCTATGAGTGGCAGAATGGTATGCAAACGTGTATCTTATCTCGTCGCTTATGCGCTTGCCCCCCCCCCCCCCCCCCCATGTACCATGGACCTTGCCGTTGGTCGCGGATAACTGTTGAGAGGCCAGACAAGCGTGTGGTTCCTGGAGAGGGGCAGCAGCCATTTCGGTAGTTGCAGGGGGCAACATTCTGGATGATTGACTAATCTGGCCCTGTAACATCAATCAAAACGGCTTTGCTGTGCTGGTGCTGCGAACGGCTGAAAGCAAGGGGACACTACAGCCGTGATTTTTTCCGAGAGCATGCAGCTTTACTGTACGGTTAAATGATGGCGTTCTCTAGGTAAAATAGTCCCCCAATCGGATCTCCGGGTGGGGACTACTTGACGTCGTTATCATGAGAAAAAACTGGCGTTCTACGGTTCGGAGTGTGGAATGTCAGATCCGTTATTCTCGAAGGTAGGTTAGAAAATTTAAGAAGGGAAATGGATAGGTTAAAGTAAGATATAGTGGGAATTAGTGAAGTTCGTTGGCAGGAAGAACAAGACTTTTGGTCAAGTGAATACAAGATTATAAATACAAAATCAAATAGGGGTAATGCAAGAGTAGGTTTAATAATGAATAAAGAAAATAGGAGCGCGGGTAAGCTACTACGAACAGCATAGCGAACGCAGTATTGTAGCCAAGATAGACACGAAGCTCACGCCTACCACAGTACTACAAGTTTATATGCCAACTAGCTCCACAGATGACGAAGAGACGGAAGAAATGTATGATGAGATAAAAGGAATTATTCAGATAATGAGGGGAGACGAAAATTTAATAATCATGGGGGAGTGGAATTCGGTAGTAGGAAAAGAAAGAGAAAGGAAAAGTAGGAGGATAGTAGGTGAATATGGAATGGGGGTAAGGAATGAAAGAGGAATCCGCCTGGTAGAATTTTGCACAGAACACACCTTAATCATAGCTAACACTTGGTTCAAGAATCATAAAAGAAGGCTGTATACATGGAAGAAGCCTGGAGATACTGACAGATTTCAGATAGATTATATAATGGTAAGACAGAGATTTAGGAACCAGGTTTTAAATTGTAAGACATTTACAGGGGCAGATGTGGACTCTGACCACAATCTATTGGTTATGAACAGTAGATTAAAACTGAAGAAACTGCAAAAATGTGGGAATTTAAGGAGATGGGACTTGGATAAACTAAAAGAACTAGAGGTTGTAGAGAGTTGCAGAGGCAGTATTAGGGATCGACTGACAAGAATGGTGGAAAGAAATAAGGTAGAAGAGGACTAGCAGAAATCCTTCGTTAACAGAAGAGATGTAGACTGGCAATGGAAAGCAAAGTGTTTCTGAAGAAGAGAAATTTGTTAATATCGAGTATAGATTTAAGTGTCAGGAAGTCGTCTGAAAGTATTTGAATGGAGTGTAGCCATGTATGGAACTGAAACATGGGCGATAAATAGTTTAGCCAAGAACAGAATAGAGGCGTTGGAAATGTGGTGCTACAGAAGAATGCTGACGATTAGATGGATAGATCGTGTAACTAATGAGGAGGTACTGAACAGAAGTGGGGAGAAGAGGGATTTGTGGCATAACTTGACTAGAAGAAGGGATCGGTTGGTAGGACATGTTCTGAGGCATCATGGGATCACCAATTTAATATTGGAGGGCAGCGTGGAGGGTAAAAATCATGGAGGGAGACTAAGAGATGAATACATTTAGCAGATTCAGAAGGATGTAGGTTGCAGTAGGTACGTGGAGATGAAGAAGCTTGCACAGGATAGGACAGCATGGAGAGCTGCATCAAAGCAGTCTCTGGACTGAAGACCACAAGAGCTTGGGTAGCTCAGTTGGTAGAGCGCTTGCACGCGAAAGGCAGTCCCGAATTCGAGTCTCAGTACGGCACACAGTTTTAATGTGCAAGGAAGTTTCATATCAGCGCACACTCCGCTGGAGAGTGAGAATCTCATTCTAGAAGCATACAAGTATTACGCAAGGCTGTTGCTTAGCACACATTTTAATTAAATCACAGATGATCGAGACAATATCTTCTTGAGTAAAATAGTTAATCAAAAACGACATGGATCTGGGAAATGGTACTGACTTGTGGTAAGTAGCAATATGGCACTAATTTTAAAACTTGTATTTTGACTCTTTGAAAATTAATATAGCACATAATTAACACACAATAATTGATTATACATTAAGAATTAGCTTTACAAAATCATTGGATGTGAGTGCTATACATTGTCTCAGTCGTCACTTGAATACGCGCATTGCACTGATAACAAAACAACTTTCTTTAGTTTAATTATGTGCAGTACAGTATGTTCAAATCAAACGTGTGTAAGATCTTATGGGACTTAACTGCTAAGGTCATCAGTCCCTAAGCTTAGACACTACTAAACCTAAATTATCCTAAGGACAAACACACACACCCATGCCCGAGGGAGGACTCGAACCTCCGCCGGGATCAGCCGCACAATCCATGACAGCAGCGCCTGAGACCGATCGGCTAATCCCGCGCGGCTGCAGTACAGTATATGCCAAATAAAATTCATTACTGCTCGTAGCGAGTAAATATATATCCAGCACATATCAGACAACACGTCTTCACACTTGAGAGTCCTCCATAGATCTCTCTGTCTAAAGTTACTCATTACCCATAACAACTTGAACCAGCGATCGCTGCTGATCAGCGACGCTACTACACAATCGATACTACATTTGACCATCTCTGATTGATCTTACATTACTTTATTCTGTACATATACCTTTCATGCTAAATGGCTAATACAAGCTTTACAGTTTGTACCACTTTCAGCTGAGGGAATGTTTGCAAATGTAGACTGTAAAAAACTGTTTTCTGAAGACGTCATAACTTTAAGTATCCAAACTCTATGCTGCATTGTTGCTACATGTGACTGAGGAGTTCGATACCGGAAGGACTACTTGAGATATTGTCGTTAAGTGTTAGTTGTCGTTGGCCGCGGTGGCCGAGCGGTTCTAGGCGCCTCAGTACGGAACCGCGCGACTACTACGGTCGCAGGTTCGAATCCTGCCTCGGGCATGGGTGTGTGTGTTATCCTTAGGTTAGTTAGGTTTAAGTAGTTCTGAGTTCTAGGGGACTGATGACCTCAGATGTTACGTCCCATAGTGCTCAGAGCCATTTGAACCATTTGTTAGTTGTCGAAAAAAAGGATGCAGTTTATCGATCACATACCTGTCAGAACGTACTGTTTCGCGGAAAACGATTTGTCCAATAATTAGTCTTGCACTAATTGCACACCGCACTCCTGTTTCCACACCATGCAGAGGTTGTTGATGTAATACGTGAGGATTTTAGGAGCCCCAACGTCGACAGTCCTGAGAATTTACGTATCCTGACAAATACAGCCATGCTTCGTTAGAAAAAAAAAACAGCATCTCAACATCAACTTCCCCATCCTGTTCAGCCTCTTGCAATAACGCCATCAAGCAACAGTACCCCTGAGTTCCACAGCTCATGCACTGCCTTTATTTCGCATGTTTCCAATTTCAGTCTGTGCACAGCTATGTTAGCAGATGCTCTCGACACACTAGTCTGAAGTGCTGAACGGCGGAGAGATTTTCTCGGACTTGTCTCCAAGGCCTCTCCTGTTTCGTCTAATTTATTTTCGGTTGAAACACTAGGTTCTCTAGGACTTCGACTGCGTAACGCAGATCCAGTCTCTTGAAATTTCGTCGTTAATCTGCGACTCGTCGAATCATTGAGAACATGCACACCGGGAAATTTTCGTATGAGTTCAATCCGACATTCCACATGCGATTCTGTTTCTGCATAGTTCAACACTAGAAACACTCGTTGCTCCTTCTTGTGTACCACACCGAATGGAAACTCGACAGGATACTCAAAACAGAACACTCAGTTGCACAGAACAGAAGATCGCACGGGGTTTCTGTTTGAGGACCGGGCCCAGCGACATGCAGGCAGGTATGGCAACGGACTGGGCGCGATTGCAATAATGACGTCTGGCAACAATATTTAAAGCGATTAAACTTGACCAAAAAAAAACTCAAAAGAAAACACCAGTACATTCAGTCGCGCGGTGTAGGGGGCACGGGCAAAGAATTCGCGACCGAGAACTGCGCATAGCAACAACCGGCAGACGAAGCGGCAACAGCCGGCAAAAGCACGGCGAAACCTGCGGCCCTATCCCGGGTGTCTTTCGAGACACCCTGTACATACATAGCTGCCAAATCTGTCATATCCATAGGAAGCGTGCTCACCAGCCTATACGAACATTCCACATGACACATTACATTGCACATTACATCTTACCTCCTACTATATTTAACCTAGAAAGTCGCCTTCAGTCTAAATTTGTTGCACAGCACTCTGTAAGAAGAATATTGTGATAGGCTCCTACAGTTCTCATTACTTTACTAGTAGTAGCTGACATGCCAAGAGGTACTGACAGTCGTACGCAGTCCATCTCTAGCATCTCCAGGCAAGTGGTTGAAAGTAATGCCATTCGTGTCCCTCCACCAACATTTACTGTATGAAAACGAAGATAATAAACGAAGATAAGAAAGATAATAGTTGGGAAAGTGATAATCCCTGATAACAAGGCGATTAAAACAAGACAAAACTCTGTCTGTTACAAGTGCGTCCTGAAAAGTAATGCATCATAATATTTTCCGTGTAAACTGTTACAGATTTTTTTAATGAAACAAACGCTATTAACATTCTACGCCATCATTTTCATGTCTACACTCGTATATTAACAACCCTCAACCGTTCGCCTCCGTAACGTAATGGTAGCGTTACCGCCTACCACGCTAGGGGCCCGGGTTCGATTCCCGGCAGGGGACTGGGTGTTGCGTGTCCTTCATTATCATTGACTAGCAAATCACCGATGTGGCGTCACCTATAAAGGACTTGCAATGCGGCGCCAAACTCCCTCGAATGGGGCCTCCCGGCCAACAGTGTCATACGATCATATCATATCATATAACCCTCAACCGCTAGAGGGCTCCGAATTGTGGCGCGTAGTGTGGTTACATGTAACGTAACTATGTCGGTGCCATAATCGAGTTTCAAAATACAAGAGCTCGTCCTCTCCTTCACCATGACAATGCCAGAATACACATAACCGCTACAACAACCCGACGCTTTGGGTTAGTATCATCGATCATCCTCAATACAGTCCCGAATTGGCCCCATCCGATTCTCATCTGGATGCGAACTCAAAGAACACTTTCGAGAACTTCACCTTCATGCAAGCAGAGAGGTGAGAGGCTGTGGTTCCGTCAACAGAGTCAAACATTCTACAGTGACACTATCAACAAATTGGTCTCTCGCTGGGAGAAATGTGTTTGTCGTCAGGTTGACTATGTTGAAAACAAATACGTAGACATGCATAATAAAGATATAGAATGTTAATAACATTTTATTTAAAAAGCTTTAAGACTCTTCACACAAACATTTTGGAGGCATTACATTTCAGCAAGCCCTCGTAAATAAAGGGGTCTCTTCGTTAACAGCGTGCCTGTTTTTTTATTAAACATTGCAGTTTCGATGTTATTATATCTACGAATTCTAGCAGCACTCATGTATAATGTGCACTCGCTGTTGCATGTGCTTTTACACTGCCCCGCAAAAGCCTGAATCAATCTGAAATCTCAGCTACTCGTTCTAGTACTCCTCTGGGCTGGTCCAACAATATTATCATCGAATACAAGCACGCGCACACGCATATCTCTAGCCTGTACTTTCACCGTAATGCACTTTCAAACAAATCAATTTTCTTACAGCACTCTGCCATTGGTTGCAGCACTCTTTGTGTATATGGCATCTGATGAGAGCAACTGACTGCGAGAAATCAATTAATTCAATTAGTTTAAGGAACGTCTCATTCGAAAACCGCAACAAGTGTTCAAAGACTAAAGCAACCTGCGTATTCAGTGCGCGGCTTTGCAGTCGAAGTCTCAGTTTCACATCTGTTAAAACTACTTCACATAGCTCTTTTGTTACGGAGATACTGTTCGTTTGTTGACACTTCCGGTTCCTAAGCCGGAAAGACGATTTTCGTTCAAACAACAGGTTTTGGATTACATCGTTTAAGACCGCTCAAAACAACCGGTTTCTGAACTAACCGATTTTTTGTTTTGTACCCCTTTTGTTCCTCTAGTAATTGTAGAAATCGAACGAAGACTGAAAATTTTTTACTCACTTTGTTTCAAGATACATAGAATCAAAATATTAAATAGGTAAAACAAAAGAAAACTTAGTCTGTCCACTGTTCGGTGTTTTGCTGGAAGAGTGGTAAGTGGTTGAATACCACAAAAAATCACCAGTATTCTCTCACAGACTTCAGTTTTTCAAATGATTGCTCAAAAATCATGTTTTAATCAGGTACCATACGATTATTTGGGAACTACGAATAGTTTGTGCTGAAGGCTGAAAACTGAGGTTGAAGAACTTTGTTTTTCGTGTTATTTGTACGTTTTGTAGGGCTACAAGGAGATAAAGGCCTATTGTGTGTCGTATTCTGCTCACTTGTCTAATACAGGGTGCCTAAGAAGCTGTTTTCCAGGATAGCTAGACAAGAATTCATGCAAATCTTATTAAAGGAATTTATTACAGTAAGTTAAATTGACAATACTGAACTTTGCGTTTTCACTAAGAGGTGTTGCAACCAATTGGCAACATGCAAATAATCAATGTCGTTTGGTATGTAGAATTTCCACGCAAGCAAAACACAACAGTTCCCAAGTCAGGGCCAAAGGGTTTGGATGACGGCTCGTGTTATAGTGCGGCCGCGGTTAGGCTGAGTGGCGGTTCTATTGTCTTCGTATAGGGGCCGCTCCTGTCGTGGTGTCGTCCTAGCCAGCGTACTATTGGCTGACGTCACCTCACAGCCCTCTCTGCTGTAACGTTCTAGGCCGCCGTCCTGGCGATTGATGTTGCGTTCATAGCTACGCCACTTCGTCAAAATATTTCCTGCAATACAACGGATGTCCGGCGACGACAGCGAGAATCTACCAAACAGACGACCAGATGGGGGTAAGTCTTGCACACTGCACTTATACGCCTACCTTAAGCCACGACACACGGGAATAGGGTATCATTCTCTCAGCAACGCCATACCAATTCTTATGCCATGTGTGTGTTGCTCTTTCCTGTCGGCATAGCTGTTAAAATATCATCACTTTTCCCATTATCTAAAATAACGCAGAATTTCAAAGGAACGCAAATTCTGCGAATAAAAATTACTGCCTAAAAAAAGGGTTATTTGAAAACGAAAAATTTTAATTTAAGTGTTGTTGTCCTGTGAGGCTTTCATAATGTGGACACCGCTTTTTATTGTGTTTTCTCTCCCGCCAGTGTTTATGTACTATGTCTTCGTCGAGTGTGATTTTATTTACATGTGACTTTATGTAAATGTCCTTCATTAAACTCATTATTTTTTTTTGTATTTTAACCCCAATTGTTTCCCCTTACGTGTTTTAATTCATCGTTTATCCCCTTATTATCTGTTTTTAACATTCTACTGTGTTATTTGTATTGTCTCGTGGCTGAAGAGCGGCGAATTGTGGCACTGCCAGCCCAGCCCAGCCCGCATGGGATAGAGGTTATGAAATTACAATGAAAATAAAAACAACAGCAATGGGACAGTGGGTCGCTGTCCTAATATTGTTACCCATTTTTGTGTCCTTCCTAGCAGCTATTGAGTTTTAGAACGGCGGGAGATTACTCCCTTGCACTTCAGTGATTCTTTGCTGTCCTATTATTATTATCCATCCTTTCCACATAGGGCTCTTCGCTAGACTGGCTGGAGTAAATCACTAGTGCTAGGCTAATAGCGAAAATATCCTCTCTACATCCAACAGTTATTGAAGAGATTTGTTAGAAGGTACTCTCTAGCCCCCAGCGGGGTCAGGGATTTTTCCTGCCTCGAGATGACTGGGTGTTGTTGTGTCGTCTTCATCATCATCATTCATCCCCATTACGGTCGGAGGAAGGCAACGGCAAACCACCTCCATTACGACCTTGCCTAGTAAGGCGGTGCGGGTCTCCCGCATCGTTCCCCTACGCTCTGTAAAGAAGCATGGGACTTCATTTCATTTCAGCCCTCGATCAATGGCAGTTACCCCTCCTCAACTGCATTGTTTCACAGCGAAAGGAAAATATTAGAATTTCACACCAATTTTGGAATTTCCCGCTAAAAGGAGAAGGGGCGTGAGAGTGTGCCAGCATTCTGGGTTGGCCATCTTGGACTGTGATACTAAAATGTAGACTTTCACGGCCGGAAGTATCATGTCCATTATAATTATCGCATTGGAAAAAGCAGGAGTGTGTAGGATCCCATGCAGCTGTGGTGATGTTTATGTGGGTACCACTAAAAGAACGGTTTCTAAACGTTTGGAAGAGCACAAGAGAAATTGTAGAAGAGGAGAAACGGAACGATCAGCTGTTGCGGAGCATGCTTTCCAGCCAGGGAACCACAATATTCGTGTCGAGGAGACGCAAGTACTAGCGGCCACAAGCGGATATTACGAAAGGCTCTAGAGGGAGGCAATCGAAATCGCTAACACCCAAATAATTTCAACCGAAAGGAGGAGGGCGTGAAATTAAATGGTATATGGATGCCGGTGTTAAAGAAGATGTGTACCACCCGCCCACTACTGGGTGATGGCAACGGCGATCGACGGCGACGGACAGCGGCCAATTGCACTGACGTTTTCAAAACACGTGACGTCACGCCGCGGAGTGGGAGCGCGCGGACACGGAATTTAGCGGCAGTCAGTAGCGAGCCAAGCTACGGACCCCCTTGAAGATATCTCCCGCAGTCGGAGACGAAACTTTGGGAATCGACACAGAATTCATCAACCGACCACGGCATAACAGCCCGGATAATTATAATGGACTTGGACTGTGATGTCATAGTTACACTGTGCGAGTGTTTGTAAGATGATGAAACAAAGCGAGTATTCTGCACCCTTGAATATAGAATTTTTATAAATAATGTATATATTATTATTAATATTATTATTGTATCATTTGCAATGCAATATAGTTAGCATTTGAATTTACAGCGAAAATTCAAATTTACCACGAAAATCTGAATTTTCCGCCATTTCTCTCGACGGGGGAGGGAGGAGGCTTGGGTGATTAATTGATCAGTATAATTAATGAATTTATGTGATATAAAAATTGCGTCAGAACCTCTTATTTTACCATCTAAACTTCAAAGGCAATGGATAGGCTGGGCGTTTCTTGGAGGGGGAGAGACTAAATAACTGATCAATTAATAAGATATGGAAAGTAAGACAGTGCCACATCCACTCCAGAGTTCAGAGGGAGCGGTGTGGGAAGGGTCTACCATCTTGAATAACTCAAAACTGTCGTTCCATAGTCCTATTACTTTCAGCTCACTATGACAACTGTAAGCCGCATCTACAGCGGATCCTTTGTCATCTGAAATGCGTGCACAGTGTCCATAACCACCGACCGTGACTGAGAATTCGAATATTCCATTTTCACCACCTGCACTGTACATTAAATGATGCTCTTATATGCCATGGCGAGCACTGGACAGAAGCGTTACTGTGGGTGCTTTCAGGCATACGTACCACTCATAAAAATCGCTGAATCATGTATGGTGCACTGGTTGCTCTCCCGCCGACTTTATGTTTCAAGTGCAGTCGGCAGAAACCAATGATCCTCCTGCCCTTGTTTCCAAGGTAAAACAACACATCGCATGAGTTAAAATACCGCCTCCGGAGTCTCACAGCAGTCATAAAGTTTTCATCCATAAGGGATTCGGGGACTGAACCCACGTCATGCTTCTTGAGGACACAATTCGGCTCGCCTTACAGCCTCGTTATACAGGCCCGCTGGTTCTAAACGTGGTATACATACATTGGACGTACACCTGAATGGAAGACAACATTGTCTGTAAATTGCCTGCGTGGACGGCGCCGACGTAGTAACATCCACTAACCACGACGACGACTCGACTGCCCATCAGCAATTTCGTGGAAAGGCTCGACACCAAAGACTTCCGACCCGACGACCTAGCGTCAAACTGACTAATTCCTGTCCGCTGAAGGTCAATACCCTGAACAGTATACTGGGAATCGTTTCATCAGCAGGTGCTTCACGTATTTTTAAGAACTGCCAAATGACGTCTGCACGTAGACCATCACATCACGATCATCTTTTGATAGGTCTCCCACAGTCTCTATTCGCAGAATATCACATCCTTCTGTTGCCACATCGCAGAGCCTTCATGACTACCTCCATGACAAGGCGACGTTGAGGCAACGCCCCCAACTAAATGACTTCCCTCAGGAGTCCTGCTGTGGTCTCACTTGGCGTTTCCCTGCATATATGCAAGATTATCATCTTAATGCCGTGCAACAAGAACCACATCACCTCTACAGCGGTTGGAAGGGGGGGGGGGGGCGAGGAGGCGTTCTCTGTGGGGATACCGCGTTGGGTAACCTCTCGCTGACAATCGCTCTTTCTTGGCAACAAACGATTTAAGTTGTTGACTGTGCATGTGGGAACAGACATGATTCTCTTGTTGCGTACAGCTCATGGAGAAAGAAGTATATTTCCGTACCGTACTATGTGTTCCGGCGTAACATCAAGCGCCGGCATGTCGGCCTGGAACAATACTGCAGAGAAGGCTGTTAGACGACGTTAGCCAATAGAACGCTGACTGCGACGACACCATGACAGGAGCGCCACCTATACGAAGAGAATAAAAGCATCGCTCCAGCTAGCCTCGGCCTCCTCTTCCATTGGCTCCTTTGCCCCCTCCCCCTTCACTTTTCCTCTCCTTCCCCCCCCCTTTTTTTCCCATCATCTGACCGGTTTCCCCCCACCTGCTCTCGGGTGTGGTATGTCATATTTGTGCCAACTTTTTAGTGCAGTGTTTAAGTGAGTGTTCAGTGTTGTGCGTCTTTCCACCGTGTTGCGAACAGAAATCATGCTGTCGCTGGGTGTGCATTTTATATCTCTTGCGAACAGAACCCAGACTGTCGCCGTGTTTTTTAATCGTCTGTCTATTATTTTTCTGCTTCCTGTGTATTTTATTAGCATCATCAGCCCTGTGTTTTATGTTTTAAGCTCCAGAATTGTCTGCCATTTTACCTTTAAGTAACCGATTTTATCGCCAACTGTTATTATTTTTTTATTATCTTCATCTTTTTAAAACAAATTCTGTAGGCTGAAGAGCGGCGTAATAAGCTGCTGCCAGCCCGCCCCCCTTTAGGGGGAATCGAAACTCAATGAAGGAAAAAAAAAATAGCCTCGGCCGGACTAGAAGATGCACAAGAAGAGCCGCAGTAGAGGAACAGTGATCTTTATTATCTGCTTGCATCGAAATTGTATATACCGAAGGACATTGATTATATGCATGTCTCCCATTGCTTGCGACTCCTCTTTGTGTAAAGGCAAAGTTAAGTATTGTCAATTCAATTTACTGTAATGAACTCCATTATTAAGATTTGCATATATGTCTGGCTATCCGAGAAAACAGCTTCCTAGGCAGTGGGCAGGACACCACACTAAGTCGTATACGTTCCGCACCATCCCTTCACCGTACATATCTACACGTTTATATGGCGACAAACAGCGTCTTGCGAGCTCTCTTTTTCTTATTGTAGACCAATTTGCAGACTTTCGGATAAAGTTAATATTCTGTAGTTCGCCACCTGGGCAACCAACTATAGAGCTTTATTTGTATGAAGACTGGTCACCGTGTGTCGTGCTCAGTGGCAAATCGAATTAGGAACAAGAGAATAATACTCATAGCGCCAACAAATTTACCCTTCCGTTTACTTAGATAAACTTATGTAGTTATTCACTATTTCTTTTCATTCACTACAACGCCCAGGTTTTCATTGCTGATAACACTTGATAATTTTGTGAGACCAGACGCTGAGATTATAAATTTTGTAAACATGTTTGTAGTATCCCACAATGATTCGTATTCGCCACCCAGATCGAGTATCGATATGAAGAACAGATCAGAGGTTTTAGGCTGCATATTCAGGCGACCGCTTACTCCCTCACTAGGCGCCGCCGCCGCGAAACATGTCACATGGAGCCGTCCCCTGACGCGAGACAGCGCGTAAATGCCTTTAGTCGTCATCGTGTAGTGTCTACCGGGTGCAACTATTTTAATTAAAAAGAACGTAACAGAATATTAAAGGTATACCATAAATGTATTAAGTCGGTTTCGTAAGTTTGTTGTTTTACTGAAAAAAAAAATCATGAATATCGGTTCCAAAATCGAGCGTCCCCCTCGTCTAAGACGACTTTGCTTCGCCCTTCGTGAACACCACCATCACGACCTCATCGAACTCCTTGTATGCTCCAACGTCTCCACGTTACTGCCAGTGAGAGTGTCTACCAAGTGTGGTCTGCCGGCCGCGGTGGTCTAGCGGTTCTAGGCGCACAGTCCGGAACCGCGCGCCTGCTACGGTCGCAGGTTCGAATCCTGCCTCGGGCATGGATGTGTGTGATGTCCTTACGTTAGTTAGGTTTAAGTAGTTCAAAGTTCTAGGGGACTGATGACCACAGATGTTTAGTCCCATAGTGCTCAGAGCCATTTGAACCAAGTGTGGCCTACTTACACAGGCAAGACAAGAAAATTTCTACACGTTGTCATCTGCGGTTTTGGCCACCTACACGAAAAGAATACTGAAAAAAGGTATACTTTCTTTCGTTGCCACTGAAGTGATTTTACTGCTTTCAAAATCAATCGTTTACACCTATGTCAATGTGGAAAGGAGTACACTACTGGCCATTAAAATTCCTACACCACGAACAAGACGTGCTACAGATGCAAAATTTAACCAACAGGAAGAAGATGCTGTCATATGCAAATGATTTGCTTTTCAAAGCATACACACAAGGTTGGCGCCGGTGGTGACACCTACAACGTGCTGACATGAGGAAAGTTTCCACCCGATTTCTGATACACAAACAGCAGTTGACCGGCCTTGCCTGGTGAAACGTTGTTGTGATGCCTCGTGTAAGGAGGAGAAATGCGGACCATCACGTTTCCGACTTTGATAAAGGTCCGATTGTAGCCTGTCGCGATTGCGGTTTATCGTATCGCGACATTGCTGCTCGCGTTGGTCGAGATCCAATGACTGTTAGCAGAATATGGAATCGGTGGGTTCAGGAGGGTAATACAGACTGCCGTGCTGGATCCCAACGGGCTCGTATCACTAGCAGTCGAGATGACAGGCATCTTTTCCGCATGGCTGTAACGGATCATGCAGCCACGATTCGATACCTGAGTAAACAGATGGGGACGTTTACAAAACAACAACCATCTGCACGAACAGTTCCACGACGTTTGCAGCAGCACGGACTATCAGCTCGGAGACCATGGCTACGGTTACCCTTGACGCTGCATCACAGACAGGAGCCCCTGCGATGGTGTACTCAACGACGAACCTGGATGCACGAATGGCAAAACGTCATTTTTTCGGATGAATCCAGGTTCTGTTTTTCCAGCATCATGATCGTCGCATCCGTGTTTGGGGACATCGCGGTGAACGCACATTGGAAGCGTGTATTCGTCATTGCCATACTGGCGTATAAACCGGCGTGATGGTATGGGGTGCCATTGGTTACACGTCTCGGTCACCTCTTGTTCGCATTGACGGCACTTTGAACAATGGACGTTACATTTCAGACGTGTTACGACCCGTGGCTCTATCCTTCATTCGACCCCTGCAAAACCCTACAGCAGGATAATGCACGACAGCATGTTGCAGGTCCTGTACGGGCCTTTCTCGATACAGAAAATGTTCGACTACTGCCTTGGACAGCGTCTCCTTGGTGGTCTCTCACCAATTGAAAACGTCTGATCAATGGTGGCCGAGCAACTGGGTCGTCACAATACGCCAATCACTACTCTTGATTAACTGTGGTATCGTGTTGCAGCTGCATGGGCAGCTGTACCTGTACACGCCATCCAAGCTCTGTTTGACTCAATGCCCAGGCGTATCATGGCCGCTATTACGGCCAGAGGTGGTTGTTCTTGGTACTGATTTCTCAGAATCTATGCACCCAAATTGCGTGAAAATGTTACCACATGTCAGTTCTAGTATTATATATTTGTCGAATGAATACCCGTTTATCATCTGCATTTCATCTTGGTGCAGCAATTTTAATGGCCAGTAGTGTATTTTACTTAAAAAGAACGTAACAGAATGTTAAGGGTATACCAAAGAAGTCTCAAGTCGGTTTTGTAATTCGTTTGTTGTTTTAGTGGAAAAAAATCATGAATATCGGTTCTAAAATCGAGCGTCCCCCTCGTCTAAGAACACTTTGCTTCGCCCTTCGTGAACACCACCATCATCGACCTCATCGAACAACTTCTTTGCTGCAACGTTTCCACATTACTGCCAGTGAGAGTGACTATCAAGTGTGGTCTACTTACACAGGCCAGATTAGAAAATTTCTACACGTTGTCTTGTGCGGTTTTGGCCAGCAACACCAAAAGAATACTGAAAAAAATTTATACCTTCTTTCGTCGCCACTCAAGTAATTTTACCACTTTCAAAATCAATCATTACCACCTATGTCATTGTGGAAAGACAATTAATTTTTTCTGTCAGTTGGTTGTTAAGAAAGTTGAACGTGTCATTTCATGAGAGACTGTAGCTTTTTACATTTTTAACAATACACCAATACATATTATAAAAATGGATGTGTGTGTTTGTGTGTGTATGTGTGTGTGTGTGTGTGTGTGTGTACAATTAACGCTGACAGGTACTGTGAGACTCTGAAAAAACTCAAACGGGCAATTCAGAACCGGAGAAGAGGAATGTTGACCAATGGCGTACACATTCTCCATGACAACACTCGCCCACACATCGGTCGGCAAACTGTTGCTCTCGTGCAACAATTTCAGTGGAATATAATCACCCACACACCCTCTAGTCCGGACTTGGCGCTTAGTGACTGTCACCTGTTCCCTAGGTTAAAAGAACATTTGGCCTGAAAGCGATTCAGCTCCGACGACGAGATGAAGGATGAGGTTCATAACTTTCTGAACAGCATGGCGCCGAGCTGGTATGACATGGGCATACAAAAACTGCCACAGCGCCTACAAAAATGCATCGACAGAAATGGTGATTATGTCGAAAAATAGCTAAATGTTCAAGCTGTATACTGATGTAACCCTTTGAAGAAATAAACAGGTCTACGTACTTATAAAAAAATAGGAGACCTTACTTTAGGGATTACCCTCGTATGTACAGGGTGTTTCAAAAATGACCGGTATATTTGAAACGGCAATAAAAACTAAACGAGCAGCGATAGAAATACACCGTTTGTTGCAATATGCTTGGGACAACAGTACATTTTCAGGCGGACAAACTTTCGAAATTACAGTAGTTACAATTTTCAACAACAGATGGCGCTGCAAGTGGTGTGTAAGATATAGAAGACAACACAGTCTGTGGGTGCGCCATTCTGTACGTCGTCTTTCTGCTGTAAGCGTGTGCTGTTCACAACGTGCAAGTGTGCTGTAGACAACATGGTTTATTCCTTAGAACAGAGGATTTTTCTGGTGTTGGAATTCCACCGCCTAGAACACAGTGTTGTTGCAACAAGACGAAGTTTTCAACGGAGTTTTAATGTAACCAAAGGACCGAAAAGCGATACAATAAAGGATCTGTTTGAAAAATTTCAACGGACTGGGAACGTGACGGATGAACGTGCCGGAAAGGTAGGGCGACCGCGTACGGCAACCACAGAGGGCAACGCACAGCTAGTGCAGCAGGTGATCCAACAGCGGACTCAGCTTTCCGTTCGCCGTGTTGCAGCTGCGGTCCAAATGACGCCAACGTCCACGTATCGTCTCATGCGCCACAGTTTACACCTCTATCCATAAAAAAATTCAAACGCGGCAACCCCTCAGCGCCGCTACCATTGCTGCACGAGAGACATTCGCTAACGATATAGTGCACAGGATTGATGACGGCGATATACATGTGGGCAGCATTTGGTTTACTGACGAAGCTTATTTTTACCAGAACGGCTTCGTCAATAAACAGAACTGGCGCATATGGGGAACCGAAAAGCCCCATGTTGCAGTCCCATCGTCCCTTCATCCTCAAAAAGTACTGGTCTGGGCCGCCATTTCTTCCAAAGGAATCATTGGCCCATTTTTCAGATCCGAAGCGATTACTGCATCACGCTATCTGGACATTCTTCGTGAATTTGTGGCGGTACAAACTGCCTTAGACGACACTGCGAACACCTCGTGGTTTATGCAAGATGGTGCCCGGCCACATCGCACGGCCGACGTCTTTAATTTACTGAATGAATATTTCGATGATCGTGTGATTGCTTTGGGCTATCCGAAACATACAGGAGGCGGCGTGGATTGGCCTCCCTATTCGCCAGACATGAACCCCTGTGACTTCTTTCTGTGGGGACACTTGAAAGACCAAGTGTACCGCCAGAATCCAGAAACAATTGAACAGCTGAAGCAGTACATCTCATCTGCATGTGAAGCCATTCCGCCAGACACGTTGTCAAAGGTTTCGGGTAATTTCATTCAGAGACTACGCCATATTATTGCTACGCATGGTGGATATGTGGAAAATATCGTACTATAGAGTTTCCCAGACCGCAGCGCCATCTCTTGTTGAAAATTGTAACTACTGTAATTTCGAAAGTTAGTTTGCCTGAAAATGTACTGTTGTCCCAAGCATATTGCAACAAACGGTGTATTTCTATCGCTGCTCGTTTAGTTTTTATTGCCGTTTCAAATATACCGGTCATTTTTGAAACACCCTGTATGTACGTTTGTATGTTCCACATCTCCTCCTACCTATCACAGTATAGGAGGTATGACGACATAAACATTGAGATGCGTGAAGAACTACGGTATTGTGCCTGATGTTTAAATTTATTACTTCTTTGCCACTAACTCTGTTTGCAACACATTTTGCAGACTGTACCCACATATGCTGCTGAATGTACCTACACAAATATCATTATGCGACACGCAGTTCGAGAGGTGTGATGTCATAAACAGTGAGATGAATTAAAAAATACCGCATCATGATTGAAGTTTTAATACATGTATCCTTTACTACTAAGACACTCCTACAGTCGAGCCAAAGTACAGAATCGCATTGTAGACACGCAAAGTAGCTGCGCCCAGAGTAAAGTAACTGTACACTACAGTTCATTTTTTGTTTTCGTTTCTAATAGACAAACGGCAAAATGGATATCCGGTAAATGCCATATTTGTCAGCTAGTTTTACAATAAGAATAGATAGTCTGTTTTTACTGTCGTCTTTTGTGACCTTTACCGGTTATACCGAATACAAACACGTTGGTCCCTCCTCTTTGCTTGCATCAGAAATTTCTATTGTGGCCGTCACACGTAGCCTGGTGCGAATCACGCAGTGTTGATGAAAATTAGTTACTCACAGATTAGAGCCTAGTCTCATTAGCGTTCGTACACATGACACAAGTACTTTTGTGGCGCGAAATGGAAACGTAAAGACAAAAAGTGAGTGAACGATACTGGTCTCTCACAATCCTGTTCAAATGTATCCAAGTTAGTTGCACATTCTCCTGTCTTCCTCCGAGTACTTGTAGCATAGCTGAACCAGTCCTTTCCAGTTATGCACAGTATTTTTTCGCTACGAGCTTCAGATAATCTATTGCTGAAAATAAACATGCTGCGCGGAGAAACAAAGCGCACAACGAAAACGCAGTACAAACAGTGAACTTCATTGGCCATGAGCCAAGTAACCGCTACCTGGCGTAGCACAGGATCTGGTAACCGTGAGCGAAACAGAAGGAAAAACCAGATTTATTGTTCCTACGGCAGCAGCTCTGTAAATTGTTCGACGAAACATCTCTTAATAATTTATTCGCGACGGGAGAAAACAATATTTTCTTCATGGTACAGGACAGTAATGTCACTAATGAAAATTTTCACAAAACCATTAACGAAAGCAAAATTTTTTCTGAATCAATATCCGAGGCACCCAGATCTCCCTTACTTCTACCACTCTAGGGGGGATAATGGAGAACGTTGTTTTAAAAAACCTGGACAGATTTACTTTAAATTTGTACTTGATACTTTAACATACACGTGGGTGGGCAAAGGTTAAATATGTGTTTATGCAATAATTTTTTCTGTCAAAACCGACCGCGAGATAGAAAACGCAGTGTGCTGTGAAAATACGCGGTTTCCTATTTTTTTTTCTCTCAGTCTGTGTTAACTATAATAACTGGGCATTTAAACCACTCCTCCCATATGCCTTTCTCCGTGTACGCTTCTTAAACATAACAATGTGCTGTTTAGTTTTCTTGGCCGCATTAGGTTGCAACAGAAAACCTGTAAATTAGAATAGTTGTATTTATAACTTACCGCTTATAATTAGAATACCACGATCATATGCATTTCGCTGTAAACAGAACAATGTGCTGCATTTTTTTTCTTGACCGCAGTAGGCTGCGACAGAAAAATCTGCATATTACGAAAGTTATATTGATAGCTTATCGGCTTATAATTAGAATACTAATTGGCAACGTGAATCATCCAAAACTGCAATCCTACCCGTACGCGGATTAAAACTATGCCAAATACCGTTGCTGTAGCTATTATTCTTACAGAACCAACGGATGGAGAAGCCGTTCTCGTACACTGTATAACATTTATCCCAACCGAATTACCCATTCGTTTTGAGTGACTTACTGGCACTGATTTACTATCAGATTGTTTTTCGGTTCGTCAGTTGTATGTTGCCCTTCCATGTACTGGTAGTTCAGAAAACCTGCTCATCTCTTACCAAACCGTATGTAAAAAAGCTAAAGACGTTGTTTCTTATGGAGTATTGTACTGCGTACAAAAATTTTTAAGAACAGTAAAAACCGAATACAAAGTAGATTTTCGATTCACATTCCATACCCTCATTTTGGACAAAGTCGCATCGTAGAGTCGAAAATTGCTTCCTAACACAGTTTTCACTGATATCCAACTCGACAATTCTCATACGTATTTAGCTATTGCAAAGCATTGTCGGGTTCGCTAGTCGTTTATATACATTAGAAACGGCAGAGGGCGTAACACTTCGTTAGCCACTAGTGAGGAACGGTGTTAAAAAGCCTTCTGGAAATCCAGAAATACACTCCTGGAAATGGAAAAAAGAACACATTGACACCGGTGTGTCAGACCCACCATACTTGCTCCGGACACTGCGAGAGGGCTGTACAAGCAATGATCACACGCACGGCACAGCGGACACACCAGGAACCGCGGTGTTGGCCGTCGAATGGCGCTAGCTGCGCAGCATTTGTGCACCGCCGCCGTCAGTGTCAGCCAGTTTGCCGTGGCATACGGAGCTCCATCGCAGTCTTTAACACTGGTAGCATGCCGCGACAGCGTGGACGTGAACCGTATGTGCAGTTGACGGACTTTGAGCGAGGGCGTATAGTGGGCATGCGGGAGGCCGGGTGGACGTACCGCCGAATTGCTCAACACGTGGGGCGTGAGGTCTCCACAGTACATCGATGTTGTCGCCAGTGGTCGGCGGAAGGTGCACGTGCCCGTCGACCTGGGACCGGACCGCAGCGACGCACGGATGCACGCCAAGACCGTAGGATCCTACGCAGTGCCGTAGGGGACCGCACCGCCACTTCGCAGCAAATTAGGGACACTGTTGCTCCTGGGGTATCGGCGAGGACCATTCGCAACCGTCTCCATGGAGCTGGGCTACGGTCCCGCACACCGTTAGGCCGTCTTCCGCTCACGCCCCAACATCGTGCAGCCCGCCTCCAGTGGTGTCGCGACAAGCGTGAATGGAGGGACGAATGGAGACGTGTCGTCTTCAGCGATGAGAGTCGCTTCTGCCTTGGTGCCAATGATGGTCGTATGCGTGTTTGGCGCCGTGCAGGTGAGCGCCACAATCAGGACTGCATACGACCGAGGCACACAGGGCCAACACCCGGCATCATGGTGTGGGGAGCGATCTCCTACACTGGCCGTACACCACTGGTGATCGTCGAGGGGACACTGAATAGTGCACGGTACATCCAAACCGTCATCGAACCCATCGTTCTACCATTCCTAGACCGGCAAGGGAACTTGCTGTTCCAACAGGACAATGCACGTCCGCATGTATCCCGTGCCACCCAACGTGCTCTAGAAGGTGTAAGTCAACTACCCTGGCCAGCAAGATCTCCGGATCTGTCCCCCATTGAGCATGTTTGGGACTGGATGAAGCGTCGTCTCACGCGGTCTGCACGTCCAGCACGAACGGTGGTCCAACTGAGGCGCCAGGTGGAAATGGCATGGCAAGCCTTTCCACAGGACTACATCCAGCATCTCTACGATCGTCTCCATGGGAGAATAGCAGCCTGCATTGCTGCGAAAGGTGGATATACACTGTACTAGTGCCGACATTGTGCATGCTCTGTTGCCTGTGTCTATGTGCCTGTGGTTCTGTCAGTGTGATCATGTGATGTATCTGACCCCAGGAATGTGTCAATAAAGTTTCCCCTTCCTGGGACAATGAATTCACGGTGTTCTTATTTCAATTTCCAGGAGTGTATTTCTTTGAATCGCAGCCATATTTCGTGGTCGCTTATTTAGTTAGCATGTAAGGAATGTAAGGGGTTACGCAATTTTTTTAAATAGATATATTTTCCCTTTAAGTTTGGCTCATTTGAATCTTACGGTACTCAATCTCGCTACAGCGATCTTGTAGTCACTAATTTATATACCCGTGCTGCATATTATTAACGTCGATATGCAGCAGGATTTTAGAACATATATTGTGTTCGAACATTATGAATTACCTCGAAGGAAACGGTATATTCACACACAGTCAACATGGGTTTAAAAAACATCGTTACTGTGAAACACAACTAGCTCTTTATTCACATGAAGTGCTGAGTGCTATTGACAAGGGATTTCAGATCGATTCTGTATTCCTGGATTTCCGGATGGCTTTTGAACTGTACCACACAAGCGGCTCGTAGTGAAATTGCATGCTTATCGAATATGGTCTCAGTTATGTGACTGGATTTGCGATTTCCTGTCAGAGAGGTCACAGTTCGTAGTAATTGACGGAAAGTAATCGAGTAAAACAGAAGTGATTTCAGGCGTTCCCCAAGGTAGTGTTATAGGCCCTTTGCTGTTCCTTATCTATACAAACGATTTGGGAGACAACTTGAGCAGCTGTCTTCGGTTGTTTGCAGATGACGCTGTCGTTTATCGACTAATAAAGTCATCAGAAGATCAAAACAAACTGCAAAACGATTTAGAAAAAATATCTGAATGGTGCGAAAAGTGGCAGTTGACCAAATGTTCAAATGTGTGTGAAATCTTATGTGACTTAACTGCTAAGGTCATCAGTCCCTAAGCTTACACACTACTTAACCTGAATTATCCTAACGACAAACACCCACATCCATGCCCGAGGGAGGACTCGAACCTCCGCCGGGAACAGCCGCGCAGTCCATGACTGCAGCGCCTGAGACCGCTCAGCTAATCCCGCGCGGCTGTTTGTAGTGTAACGACGTAAGTTTAGTATGAATGATTTTCTTTTGACATATGACCATGTGCAGACTTCGTCACCTACGTCAGTTACAACACACTTCAAAATTATTTAAATCCTTTTTTAAATTTGTCTCTGAATGGTTCTTGAACGAAATTGTAATTAAAACATCATCATTTGAGTCGTATACGCAGCATTTCGTCACTCAGGCCAATTGGTTTGCGCAAACTTTTTTCAATTTAGATGTCGTTTGTTTCTCCTCAGAAATTATATTAATGCAAGTGATCTGCTTTAATAAATATTAGAACCACACTGAATAAACTTTCGAGATTCAAACTCGCGATGGACGTTGTCAAAAATCAATAATCTTGTCAAATAAATTACGTAACATAATTCTTCATAAATAAATTCTCGGAACACGTATTTAAACTTTAGTAGCATCCACTAGTTTATTAACTTCCTACATATGGACGTGAACCTAAGCCTTGACAAGACAGAACTGAACATTTACAACATGATTAAACTTTCTATGACGTCATTGTTGTAGAAACATTACAAATTCTTAATTTTCAATTTTTAGAAGCACGACGCAACAACTCGGTTTTAGGATCTTCTGTTGCCCCTTGGCTGTCGACCCGTGACGTATAGTGGCCAGCAATTATCTCTCTGGTCGTGGCAGCGAAGATGCTGTCTCCGTTCGTTGCTCCACCCTCTCCGTACATGAAACATAAAAAATAAATACAAAACTTTAGACAATTCACAACCATTACAAATATTACAAAAATACATAAACAAAAAACTAAACTAAACTTATATTCACCTGCAAACAGGGCTGATACTGGTGGATGGGTGACGCTTCAATTTCGCGTCCCACTACAAGTTGAACCTAAATAACGAAAAGTGTGAGGTCATCCACATGAGTGCTAAAAAGAACTCTTTAAACTTCGGTTGCACGATAAATCAGTCTAATCTAAAAGCCGTAAATTCAACTAAATACCTAGGTATTACAATTAGGAACAACTTAAATTGGAAAGAACACACAGAAAATGTCGGGAAGGCAAAGCAAAGGCTGCGTTTTATTGGCAAGACACTTAGAAAATGTAACAGACCTACTAAGGAGACTGCCTACACTACGCTTGTCCGTCCTATTTTAGAATACTGCTGCGCGGTGTGGGATCGTTACCAAATACGACTGACGGACTACATCGAAAAAGTTCAAAGAAAGGCAGCACGTTTTGTATTATCGCGAAATATGGGAGAGAGTGTCACAGATATGATACAGGATTTGGGCTGGAAATCACCAACTTTCTCCTCCGATGTGAAAATATTTTGTTGACACCGATCTACTTAGGGCGGAACGATAACCACGATAAAATAAGGGAAATCAGAGCTCGTACGGAAAGATATAGATGTTCATTCTTTCCACGCGCTATACGAGATTGGAATAATAGAGAATTGTGAAGGTGGTTCAATGAACCCTCTGCCAGGCACTTAAATGCGATTTGCAGAGTATCGATGTAGATGCAGATGTAGATGACGCTCTCTGTTACCCAGGACTGTTTGTCGCCAAGAGGTCTAGTATGTAATTGTAACCATTTACACTTCGTGTGAGCTTATAAACTAACTGTCGCAACTAATTGTCGAAGAAATCAATTATTGTAGTATAGCATGAAATTAATTGAAATTCACCGCTATTTATTGTCACATAAACACGCACTGAATGGCATGCAAAATAACAGGGCTCTGTATGAAGTTTTGTGATTGTGTGCGATTACGCAGTTTCTCTTAGCAAGCGACACGACACGGAAACGGTCTTCCACACGCAGTCTGGGTAAGTCCCGCGCAGAACGCCTTGGGAGCTAATTAACACCTCTGTGCGCGCAGGAAGCCCTGCTTCCTTCCCCGCAGTTCAACATCCGTTGTTTTACACCTGCGTTTGAGCTCTTGTGATCTTGGACAATAATGATTAGTACTGACTGCCTCACCCAGAGCTAAAAGCTCGATCAGAAAGCCGCTGTGAAGATGCCAGGCGACGGATCACATTAATCTCTTGACAGAGATTGCCCTCTAATTTAACCTTCTCTGGTGAACCCCTTTGCCAGCCAATGAACTTGTGGATTGCTTGTGATGTGGTACGTGGCACCCAAGTCTTATCCTCAGTGACAATACAAGTGAGCAAATCGGTACGGTTCTCTTCAGACCGCCAAAAGAATGTCAACGGTGCGGCCAGATGACTGGTTTTCTGTTTACCGTTGCTTGCCTAGGCCGCATGTTACACACACTCAGTGGAAACCAATCAGTCTGCCGATGATTTACTGCTGGAGTGTTTAATGAAATAAAGGAAAATATATTTTTATATTTATTATGTAAATAAAAAAAAATGAAAATGAATGGAAACGGGGAAGAAATGCCTTTAAATATTTTTGTTATTTACTCTTTCAGTACGAGTACGAACTTAGTTGTAGAACTCCTTATTTACGTGTGGTAATAAAAATTCATTTGGACAGAATTAAGCATATTTAAAATTACGTGAACCTTAGCAACCCTCTCGTGCTGATAAATTCATACTAACTGATTAATAACATTTATTTGAAAATCGTATAAATTAAATTTTTTACGTATTTCGGCCTTGTTACACATTTTATAAATGCAGTGGTTTTTTTAAATATTTACTGAATTCTTTCCCGGCGTTAGCTATGGAATACAAGACTGTCTCTGTTAGCATAAAATGGTTAAATATTGCCAAGTCGACCTGAACGTTTAATTATCATTGACAAAACACACTTCACTATACGTTTAAGTTATTTGCTTTAGAAATTGAAAGAACCAACAGATTAACAACTTCAACGTTAATTATCCGCCTATGAATGCACAAATGTAAAACCAGTAATAAATTCCGTCAGCCTCAGGAGCGCTGTAAAAGAAAAGTATTTAGTAATTCACTGCTAATTTTATCTGCTCCCGATTTACGGGTTTGGTTAATTTTTTTGCGGAACAATTTTTTAAATATGCCGCTGCTGCAAATCGTTCGGTCACGGCACAGCCCAGCAACACCAAAGATAATCGCTAAAAATGCTGAAAATTCTTTAAAGAAATATTATAGATGACATGGGCAAGCTAATTTACATTAGTAATACACAATTTCGATAAATTATAATGTATTTAGACCACAACAATAATTAAACTTACATTACGTTGTAATTTCTCCTCTAATGGCGGCTAAAGATAGATATAGACAAAAGAAGTCTACTCATTCATAAAATGCTACGTCACAGGTTCCTCTCTCTCTCAGCTCTCGAGGAAGACGACAAAGAATATACACTACGTGGTGCTTTTTATACTACTGCTGACCATTAACATCTCTTTGTAATCCTACAACATTATTCTACTCTGTGGCCATATTTTACATTTTTTTCGCAGATATTAACATATTTCGTAATTAAATTATGAGTATAGAAATATTACAATCATAAATACATCGAGAATATTATTACAGAAAATATTACAATAATAACCAATGTCCTTTATACAAAATCAAATATTATTTTTTTTGTTATACAATTACAGTAAATACGAATTGCTTCATAGCGGCGTATATAGTACAATTAAATGTCATTTCATTTTATTAATAGTGTGTGTGCTGCCAGGGAACGTTACATTGCCCCCTGGCAGCATTTGGCAAAGAGTTTCTGTACTTTGACACAATGATGCCAGTGATGTGGTACGTGGCACCCAAGTCTTATCCTCAGTGACAATACAAGTGAGCAAATCGGTACGGTTCTCTTCAGACCGCCAAAAGAATGTCAACGGTGCGGCCAGATGACTGGTTTTCTGTTTACCGTTGCTTGCCTAGGCCGCATGTTACACACACTCAGTGGAAACCAATCAGTCTGCCGATGATTTACTGCTGGAGTGGCAGGGAGATCCATGGGATCTGACAAGAAAATTTCGACATTGCGTAGCGCAAGTATTTGGAAATTGCTTGCCACACCCTTCCAATCAGTTGTGTCGTCACCAGGAGCAGTCTGCGTCTATAAATAAATACCACAAGCCACTGTACAGTGCTTGGCACAGGGTACATCTTACCAATATTATACATTTTCTGTCCTCTTCCATTGGGGCATTGAAAAAGGGGAAAATGGCTGTCCGTATGCCTCTGTACGTAGTCTTATCCCTGTTAGCTCATTTTCGTGAGCCCAGCTGGAGATATAGAATGAGATCAGAATGATCACACAGTGCTCATCGAGTACAATTTTCCTAAATAGATCCAATAAAGTTTCTCGAGAATCTTTCTTAGAAGGGTTTCCATGTACGTTGACCGAGAATTTACATTGCACTTTTGATCTACTACGATCGTACAAAGTTCTTCCAAAGTCTATTGTCCTACATGATAAGGAGTCCAGAACATTGCTTGTGCCGGCCGCGGTGGTCTAGCGGTTCTAGGCGCTCAGTCCGGAACCGCGCGACTGCTACGGTCGCAGGTTCGAATCCTGCCTCGGGCATGGATGTGTGTGATGTCCATAGGTTAGTTAGATTTAAGTAGTTCTAAGTTCTAGGGGACTGATGACCACAGTCCCATAGTGCTCAGAGCCATTTGAACCATTTGAACATTGCTTGTGCGACGTCTGTGTAATTATGCGTAGATCTTTCGGTAAGATGGCTAGGTCACATAAAAAGTTATATAGTTAGTTAACACAGCTAATAAAGAATGACTTTATTGATGACAAAGTATGAATGAGCGCGTTTCAGAATCATTTCCATCTTCAGAAGTGCGAATGCAAAAATAGCACAAGAGCAAGAGCGTTACCACTTGTGTGCGTAATATTAACTGGCAGACTATGTAATTCCCCTCGAAAATACACTGCTCTTTCCCAGAACATTCTAGCACATCTACCATTCGCGTTCTGTTATGCTGATATCAGATGACTGGCAATTCATATCGCTTCTTAATATTACCACTCGACAATCGCCTGTTCAGTCGCACTTCCATTTTTGGGTACAATATTATAGCTTTGTAAAACCGCGAAATTACCTTCGCGATATTCTGCTAGAATGCGTCAGTCAAACCACATTTTATCACAATTTTCTGCTTTTATCAAGGTCTTTAGAATGTCTTTTTCTCTGCCTGAATCATGTTATATCGTTTCCACGTCAGGGAGGATGATCACGCTGGAAATCGGAATCGAGAGTCTTCTATATTCATTTTCTCTACATTTCATACGTATTCAGCGCGCCATGTACCTGTAATCACCTGTCCTACGAGTGGATGATCGCTGGATTGAATTCATGTGGATTAGTTGGAAATGGATAAATTCGAATGAACTTTCTTGGCTCAGCTTTGAAGCAGAGGCCTGAGGACAGCAGTTTGGTTCAGCTCTGAAAGCCTGCTTTAGGCGCCACACAGGCTGGCCATCTGCACGGCGCAGTCGCAGAACAGTCGCTGAGCTGTTCTCTGGGGCCGGCCGGAGTGGCCGAGCGGTTCTAGGCGCTTCAGTCTGGAACCGCGCGACCGCTATGGTCGCAGGTTCGAATCCTGCCTCGGGCATGGATGTGTGTGATGTCCTTAGGTTAGTTAGGTTTAAGTTCTAAGTTCTAGGGGACTGATGACCTCAGAAGTTAAGTCCCATAGTGCTCAGAGCCATTCGAACCATTTTGTTCTCTGGTGAGTATAATATACCGCTGCTGTGTGCGCTCAGACGCCGGTTTCTAATTGAAGTTAGCCCAAGTTTTTCGAATTAGGACATTCCTGTAATTCTAAAGTCATTTGTCTGAATCGTTATGGTGTTCCCTTAAGTAATTATTGTACTTTGATTTAACTAAATTCATTTGGTGCAATAAATTTTCCTTGCTGGATCAGGATCCACTTCCCACTGAGTTTCATGTCTCGTTCCGCTGCGAAGCGCAAGCCAGTTCTGACGATTCAACATTTGCTATAAAATAGTGAATATGATTTTTTGTTTTGTTTTCTGTGAGTGTTTGAGTCTTTGCAAATGAGCACAAATGCGTCCATCTTACGTCCCTGAACGAGTCTAATCCTCTCTTGATACGAATACAATTTTATATGTGTTATATACTCACTGTGGTCAAAAGTATCCGGACACCCCCGAACACATACCTTTTTCATATTAGTTGCATTGTGCTGCCATCTACTGCCAGGGTCGCCGTATCGGCGACCTCAGCAGTCATTAGACATCGTGAGAGAGCAGAATGGAGCGCTCCGCGGAACTCACGGACTTCGAACGTGGTCACTTGTGTCATACGTCTGTACACGAGATTCCCACACTCCTAAACATCCATAGGTCCACTGCTTCCGATGTGATAGTGAAGTGGAAACGTGAAGGGACACGTACAGCACGAAAGCGTACAGGCCGACCTCGTCTGTTGACTGACACAAAGCGCCGACAGTTGAAGAGGATCGTAATGCGTAATAGGCAGACATCTATCCAGACCATCACACAGAAAGTCCAAACTGGATCAGGATCCACTGCAAGTACTATGACAGGCGGGAGGTGAGAAAACTTGGATTACATGGTCACGTCGATAAATGCCAAACGACGCCTCGCTTGGTGTGACTGAACACTGAAGAAACGTTGTGTGGAGTGACGAATCACTGTACACAACATGGCGATCCGATGGCAGGGTGTGGGTATGGCGAATGCCCGGTGAACGTCATCTGACAGCGTGTGTACCGCCAACGGGAAAATTTGGAGGCGGTGGTGTTAACGGTGTGGTCATGTTTTTCATGGAGGGGGCTTGCACCCCTTGTTGTTTTGCGTGGCACTATCGCACCACACGCCTATATTGATGTTTTAAGCACCTTGTTGCTTCCCACTGTTTAAGAGCAATTCGGGGATGGCGATTGCATCTTTCAACACTATCGAGCACCTGTCCATAATGCACAGACTTTGGTGGAGTGGTTATACGACAGTAACATCTCTGTAATGGGCTGGCCTGCACGGAGTCCTGAACTATAAAACACCTTTGGGATGTTTTGGAACGTCGACTTCGTGCCAGGTCTCATCTACCGACATCGATACCTCTCCTCAGTGCAGCACTCTGTCAAAAATGGCGAAGCTGTCATCAAGGCCAAGGGTAAGCCAACACCGTATTGAATTCCAGCATTACCGATGGAAGGCACCACTAACTTGCTAGTTATTTTCAGCCAGGCGTTCGGATACTTTTGATCACATAGTGTGTGTAATGAATTTAAGGAACAGGTTCCATATTGTGAATAATTGTCCTTTTAATATTAAATTAGTTCGCTGGACTGTTTCCAGCAGCGCATCCTTCTTCCTGTAATCGCCAACTTAGCAAACCTTGTAATACGAAGATACTAGGAAGCGTTTAGTTCAGTCCCCCATACATCGACCGGAAGTCCGGTATTTTGATTTCCTTTTTGATTAATATGGGGATAAATTCAGTTAATATTAGTGGGACATGTAACGGTACAGATGTCTTTCCTGTACTTGACGGATCGTATTTACCTTTTCGAATGGAATGGTTGGAATGGCTCTGAGCACTGTGGGACTTAACTTCTGAGGTCATCAGTCCTCTAGAACTTACTTAAACCTAACTAACCTAAGGACATCACACACATCCATGCCCGAGGCAGGATTCGAACCTGCGACATTAGCGGTCTCGCGGTTCCAGCGCCTACAACCGCTAGGCCACTACGGCCGTCTATACCTTTCGTGTGGGGTTCCTCCATGCGGGCCTCTCGCAGGGATTCTGTTATTCTCTGTAGGCTCCGCATTGGTCACTCTTGGCTGACGCATGGTCATCTGCTGCGTCGAGAGGACCCCCCTCATTGTCGCTGTGGTGCAACCATGACGGTGGCCCATCTGTTGTTGGAATGTCCTCTTTTAACCGCTCTCAGGCGTGCATTTAATCTCCAAGGTGATTTATCATCTTTTTTAGGTGACAATGTCTCTCTGGCAGATCGGGTTTTAAGTTTTATTCGCGCAAGCGGCTTTTATAGGTCCATTTAATTTTATTACATCACCCTCTTTCGTGCTCTATCTTTTACTTTGTTTTGTGTTGTAATTCGACTCCACCCTAATCTTTTAGGCTGGACGTTTTAACGTGTTGCAGAGTGGCTGGCTCATCCTATTATTTTCTTTATCAGCCAGCCACAGTCCTCTGCTGTGCAGTTTTAATTCCTTCTGCCTTTGTTCTCTATGTAGTTTTTGTTGCTGTGCTCCGTTTTCCGTGTTGTCTTACCATTGATCATGGGGCTTTTCTTCCCCCGGAATTTTTATTTTAGTGCTTCGACTGACTGGTGGATGGTTTCACTGTGCTCTGTGTTTTTATGAAGCAAGGGACCGATGACCTTTGCAGTTTGGTCCCTTTAATCTTTAAACCAACCAACCAACCTTTTCGCTTCTTTGCTACTGCACAGCTACATTGCTGACGAGGATGCCCCATCGATCTAGAAGGGGGAGAATGACGTCTGGTGATTGGCGCGAAGTAGTGTACGTTGCGTCGAAGTCATCACGTGAGTAGGACGCGTATGTAAGAGGGTCACTCCAAAAGAAGTCCACACTATTTTTGTAAAAATACAGTTTTGATTCTGCATGTGTGAAAGTTTTACAGTGTGTAGATGCATCCTTCCCGCTTGTTTTCAAACTTAGTTCAACCTGTTCCCGTGAGTGGGGCCGTCACAGCATGTCTTCAAGGTGGCTGCCACACTTGACGTTCGTCCGAATTCCTGTGCTGTGAAAACGAGACAGTGGGAAACATCCAAAAGAGGTTGAAAAAGGCGTATGGAGATGCTGCTGTCGATCGCGGTACAGTTAATCGGAGGGCAAGCAGGTTACGTGATGAAAGCGGACACGGCAATGTTGAGGATTGTCCTCGTAGCGGCAGGCCTCGTACTGCACACACTCCAGACAATGTGCAGAGAGTTAACGAATGTGTGACTGCTGACAGCCGCATCACAGTGAACGAATTGTCACGCTACGTTGGGATAGGGAAGGAAGTGTTTGTAGAATACTGAAAGTGTTGGCGTTAATAAAGGATTGTGCCAGGTGGGTTCCCAGGATGTTGACAGTGGCTCACAAAGAAGCAAGAAAAACTTTATGCAGCAAACTTTTGGAACAGTACGAGAATGGTGGAGATGAATTTCCTGGAAGAATTGTGACAGGTGATGAAACATGGCTCCATCATTTTTTACCAGAGACGAAGATGCAGTCAATAGAGTGGCATCATGCAAATTCACCCAAGAAAAAAAAATTCAAAACCACACCTTCTGCAGGAAAAGTTATGGCTACGGTGTTTTTCGATTCCGAAGACTCTTGCTTGTGGACATCATGCCAAGTGGAACCACCATAAACTCTGATGCATATGTGACAACACTGAACAAACCAAGCTCGATTGAGTCGTATTCGACCACATCGGCAAAAGCAGGATGTTTTGCTGTTGCACGACAATGCACGGCCACATGTCAGCCAAAAAACCATGTAAGCGATCACAAAACTCGGATGGACAACACTGAAACACCCGCCTTACAGTTCTGACCTGGCTCCATGTGACTATCATCTCTTTGGGAAACTGAAAGATCTCTTCGTGGAACAAGGTTTGAAGATGATGACTCCCTTGTGCACACTGCCAACAGTGGCTCCAACAGGTTGGTCCAGAATTTTACCATGCGGATGCACAGGAGCTGATTCCAAGATGGCAGAAGGCAGTTGAGAGGGATGGAAATTATGCGGAGAAATGGAAACATTGTTCCTAAAGGATGTATCTACACTCTGTAAAACTTTCAAACACGTAGAATAAAAGATGGATTAAAAAAAAATTGTGTGCATTTCTTTTAGAGTGACCTTCGTATGTGAGAAAAGCGATCGTGGATAAAACAATAATTTCGAAGCACAGGATTAATTTCATAACGGGGCAGTTCTTATACAATTACATGGTAACCGTACCGTTTGGAGTCGGCAATTGTAAACGCGTATAAGTTCGTGATAAATTAGTGATTGTAATTGTAGGTGGAGTGCAATCAAAACAATAATGGACGTGATACTGAAAATTAAAGTGAAACAAATTTACTTTGTTGTGCGAAAGTGTTCACATTTTGCATCGTCTTCGTTATTACTAGAATATTTTGGAAGCGACAGAACTGTATATAGAACAGTGTGGAAGAACAGAACTTAACGTTATCGGCGCATGTAGCTAGGAAGTACATTTGCGCTCCAAAACTGGCTACTTATGAATGTACGACGCCGAATTTTCCAACCGGCCAGGCTATGACAAGTAATAATCAGGCGTAAATCAACAAACCAATACGGAGTGGAGTCCCAAAGTTGCCGGTTGACTTGGCACTCAGTGCAAAGTAGAGAATGTTAAGCACTGATTTGTTCAATAAGAAGCTCGCGGCTACGAGAAGTCAGTGTTATAGCCAAAATATCTGCTACCGATATGTAGTCGTTTTGATTAGTCAAAAACCGGCGGGCGTCTTTTACTGGAACATCATCCTATGGGCAGCTTTAATTAGTCGAGCCGAACATGTTGGGTTATCTGTTTCTGGCACGACTGCAGTGTGTTGTATCTTTGCGGTGTTGTTCACGCCTTCAACCATTAACGAACTTTCGTGGTTGTCTGACCACGACGACAAGATGATTCGAATGGCCACTCGCTATTCTGACTCTCGTTTCCTGCTTTCCTCTTGGTCGGTGACTCTATCGTTAGTTGATTCTTTCATATTTTCAGTTATGCTGCGTACGATTCTGTTGAGATTCCCCTCTGGCGTCGTGTCTGCTCTTATCGATCTTCGAGTCGTTGCTTTCTGTTAGCCTTGTGTAAGGGAATAAGATCTTTGGGGGGGATGGCCGGTTGGTTGCCTAGCGGTGACGAGCCGGTCGATCGGGTTTTAAAATCGGAAATTAGACAATGTCGGACGACGAGACAGCGGCATGGCGTGGCAGTGGAGAGTTGGCTGTTCCGAGAAGCCGCGTGGTCTATCCTGGCGGTGTGAGACGAGTGGGACGAGTTGACGGGACAAGGCTGTAAGCTCTTGCTGTGAACACCCGGGGGCCACGGCTGTGGTTCCGAGCCACTAATTGATGGGAGCGGCAACGGATGTCTTTAATTTTCCGTCTGGAGGCGGGTATTATGGATGTGGTGGTGGTGTGTTGGGGCTTATGGGCGCTCAACATCGAGGTCATCAGCGCCCTGACACACATTAAAAGGAACGAATGTGCACAGACCCAAGAAAACTAAAGCACACACTCAAAGAAAGCAGGAAAAGAAGGAAAATGCTACATAAGAAAGTAAAACCTAAGGAAAGGGGAAACATAGCAACAAAAATGTCACAGGAAATTGTTATTGTCTGGCCACTTACATAAAATATGGGCGAGCTAGTCACACAGTGAGCAAATTAAAATCCTCTCCCTAAAATCTTTGTAAAAACATTTGACAGGGCACAGAACTTTAAAACTTTAACCACATTCGTCCGAGTGTTGCCTAAAAGAGATGGCAGGTCCGCTGGCAAGTGAGCCGCGACCCGCTGGTCAGAAAATAAAACGCAATCCAATAAAACGTGGCGCACAGTGACCTGGACGCCACAAGCACCACACATTGGTGGGTCCTCTCGCCGGAGAAGGAAGCCATGCGTCATAGGGCTGTGGCCTATTCGAAGCCGAGTGACGAGAACCTCGTCCCGTCGATGGGGCTGAAAGGAAGTACACCACACACGCGTTGTGGGCTTGACTATACGGAGCTTATTGTCAGTCACTTCCAGCCACTCATCCTCCCACCGACGCATGACCCGTGAGCTCGACAGCGAGGTGAGTGCGTGCAAGGGGATAGCACACAGAGATACTTGTGGATCGAGACACGCCTCCTTGGCTGCGAGATCTGCCCTTTCATTCCCAGCAATGCCGACATGCCCCGGAACCCAGCAAAAAGCTACAACCTTCCCCAGTCGCTGTAGTCGGAGGAGGGCATCCTGGATGGTCTGGACAATTTTGTCTGCCGGATACAAACGTTGCAATGAGTGAAGGGCACTGAGTGAATCGGAACAGACAAGAAATTTAGGAGAGGAAGAATGTCTCATGTGCTCCAGTGCCCGCAATATCGCAGACAATTCTGCATCAAAGACAGTAAAAGTCTGAGGCAGTCGGACCTTGAGGACACGATATGGAAAAACAACTGAGCAACCAACAGAATCCCCTTGTTTCGACCCATCCGTAAAAACAGCTACATAGTCGTGGTGCTCAGATAAAATGGCAGAAAATGCTGCATTAAAAACGGTGCCAGGAGTGCAATCTCTCTTGTACTGCAATAAATCTAAAATCACTCTGGGCCTCTTCAGTAACCAGGGTGGCAGGCGGTTAAAACCTTGGATTTGGGGTTGTACAGACTCCACATCGAGGGACTCTAGTACACGTTGCACACGGATCCCAAATGGCAACGTAGCCTGGGGACGGCGGGAAAAAAGGCGGTCCAGAGGTGGATGGGCAACAAGACGGTGAGCAGGCGAGCTGGGAGCTGCAAGAAACTTACAAGCCTGGCGCACCAGCAGGAGCTGCCGGCGGATGGTAAGTGGCGGTTCGCCAGACTCAGCACAGAGGCTGGGTACGGGACTGGTCCGATAAGCACCCGTGGCCAGTCGGATCCCAGCATGGTGAACAGCATCAAGGACCCACAGATAAGATGGCCTCGCTGACCCATATACTGTGCAGCCATCTGAGGAGTGGTATTTCGCCGCCGTGGGTGCAGAGAAGACGAGGGCTCCGGTGACAGAGCTCGTGGCTGCGTGACTGTGCCCAGTTGGGTACGCTGGCGTCGTGGACACGGTCGGGTGCGACGAACCTTTGCATTGGAGTTCACCTGCTGTTTCTCTGATAAACTCCAAGTTAGTTAAAGGTTTAGATGTTACCTGAAGAATTTTGGTTTGTGCAACCAGCGTCTTTTCTGCATTGTGGCCTCCTGCCATAGGGTTTCCTGTCCCTGTCACCGGTGTATTTATAGACAGAGATCTGTTCCGCTTCTTATTAGTACTGCCCGGTGGGAAGTGTATTTTTAGGCAGAGATAATTGTTTTAGATTACATTTTTTCTGCCTTGTAGCCTCCTGCGTTCGGATTTCCTGTCCCTGTCGCCGGTGTACTTATAGACAGTGATCTTTTGACTTCTTATTAGTACTGTCTGGGAGGAAGTGTATCTTTGGGCAGGGATTATGGTTCCTGATTTGATTTCTCCCTGGCCTCGCGTGAGGTCGATGTGATTGCTGAATGTGAGGCGTTGTGGGTCTGTTAGTCCGCTTCTAGCCTGAGCATCCTTCGGGAGACAATTGTGGCCGCCCTTACATACGGTCGGTTAATTAATTCTATCCCAGGACATTTTGGTGGCAGGACATGGTATTAAAGATGTTAGTTATTGTAAAATGTTAAATGGTTGTATTTTACTGTGATTGTTTTTGGCCACTGTTTAAAAAGGTTAAGTTTCCCTTTCATTGGTTTTTTTTAATTAAGTGGCTTTAAAAGTGTTAGTTATTGTAAAAGGTGAATGACCGTATCTTTACTTTGATTGTTTTAATCTACTTGGAATTCTTTGAAAAGGCTAGTTCTGCCTCCCTGTTAGCGAGCCCTTGTAATTTAATACCTTGTTGTGGCAAAATTTAAAAGATGTTGCTCCCTACATGTTCGGTAGCGAGATTGTATCCAATTGGTGTTATTGTTTCATTACTTGGAAATTTTTGATTTTGTTATTAAATGCTTTATCAGTGTGTGTTTTAAGTAAAATGGCTTGGCTATTAACGGCAAAGTAAAGTTTTGAATTTCATTACTTGGAAAATTTTGATTTGTTATCAAATGTTTTATCAAAGCCGGTTTTAAGTAGAATGGCTTCGCCGTTAACTGTAAAGTAAATTGTTTTGAAAAGGCACTCATGCCTGCTAGCTTTTTGGATCTGTTCCTGGTCAAGTGGTAAAGAAGTGAGTTTTAATGGTTGAAGTAATCAATAAAGAAATTGTAAATTACAACTCGACAGTAACCAACTAATTTTGGCCCCGTTTCCCAAATGGAGGTTTTCCTTGATTAATCGTAATACCTGTCTCAGATGTATACGTTTTTTTCTCAGTTATTTGATAAAAATGTTGACAAGTTATTTTGTAACCATTCCGCGTGCAGAACGTAGACAGTGAATTATTATATCAAGTACTATCCTTTCGTGAGACAGTACAAAGCCTTACAGATTTTTCGTCTTTCGTAAACTGGAACCTGATTTATAAGATCATGTAATATATTCCATTTCATATTCAGTCTTAACTGTCTTGCTAAAAGCAGTATATCGAAAGCATATAATTACGTAATTTTTCTTGAACTTGAAATAATTTTCCGAATACTGAGAATCCTAGTGGCCTTTTTGATTTGTCTGCACAGTTTTGAAGCGAATCTATTTATTGTTTGTAACATTTCTGCCAATTACTTCGCATCTACATACCTGTTACAACAGTCTCTGTCCCATCAGTGACCAGTCAGTGCGTGTTTAGTTACATAACTCAATCGTACACTGCTATATCAGTCCACTGTTTGCATCAGTAATTTAAATGTATGGAGAGGTAAGTCGTTGGACGCTGTTCTGGAATAGCTATGGAAGGCTATTGGATCTTCGGTTCGTAGATACTTACACTCCTGGAAATTGAAATAAGAACACCGTGAATTCATTGTCCCAGGAAGGGGAAACTTTATTGACACATTCCTGGGGTCAGATACTTCACATGATCACACTGACAGAACCACAGGCACATAGACACAGGCAACAGAGCATGCACAATGTCGGCACTAGTACAGTGTATATCCACCTTTCGCAGCAATGCAGGCTGCTATTCTCCCATGGAGACGATCGTAGAGATGCTGGATGTAGTCCTGTGGAACGGCTTGCCATGCCATTTCCACCTGGCGCCTCAGTTGGACCAGCGTTCGTGCTGGACGTGCAGACCGCGTGAGACGACGCTTCATCCAGTCCCAAACATGCTCAATGGGGGACAGATCCGGAGATCTTGCTGGCCAGGGTAGTTGACTTACACCTTCTAGAGCACGTTGGGTGGCACGGGATACATGCGGACGTGCATTGTCCTGTTGGAACAGCAAGTACCCTTGCCGGTCTAGGAATGGTAGAACGATGGGTTCGATGACGGTTTGGATGTACCGTGCACTATTCAGTGTCCCCTCGACGATCACCAGTGGTGTACGGCCAGTGTAGGAGATCGCTCCCCACACCATGATGCCGGGTGTTGGCCCTGTGTGCCTCGGTCGTATGCAGTCCTGATTGTGGCGCTCACCTGCACGGCGCCAAACACGCATACGACCATCATTGGCACCAAGGCAGAAGCGACTCTCATCGCTGAAGACGACACGTCTCCATTCGTCTCTCCATTCACGCCTGTCGCGACACCACTGGAGGCGGGCTGCACGATGTTGGGGCATGAGCGAAAGACGGCCTAACGGTGTGCGGGACCGTAGCCCAGCTTCATGGAGACGGTTGCGAATGGTCCTCGCCGATACTCCAGGAGCAACAGTGTCCCTAATTTGCTGGGAAGTGGCGGTGCTGTCCCCTACGGCACTGCGTAGGATCCTACGGTCTTGGCGTGCATCCGTGCGCCGCTGCGGTCCGGTCCCAGGTCGACGGGCACGTGCACCTTCCGCCGACCACTGGCGACAACATCGATGTACTGTGGAGACCTCACGCCCCACGTGTTGAGCAATTCGGCGGTACGTCCACCCGGCCTCCCGCATGCCCACTATACGCCCTCGCTGAAAGTCCGTCAACTGCACATACGGTTCACGTCCACGCTGTCGCGGCATGCTACCAGTGTTAAAGACTGCGATGGAGCTCCGTATGCCACGGCAAACTGGCTGACACTGACGGCGGCGGTGCACAAATGCTACGCAGCTAGCGCCATTCGACGGCCAACACCGCGGTTCCTGGTGTGTCCGCTGTGCCGTGCGTGTGATCATTGCTTGTATAGCCCTCTCGCAGTGTCCGGAGCAAGTATGGTGGGTCTGACACACCGGTGTCAATGTGTTCTTTTTTCCATTTCCAGGAGTGTAGATTCATTTCCGTTGGGCTTACATTAAGTAAGTGCTGTACTTATTCTGTGGCTATTAATAATTTGCGGTCAGATCGCGTTTGCATTTGTATAAAGGGATGTAAACGTTCATATTACACGGCGTAGCTTAATAGATCAGGGCTTTACCTACGTGCTCTGCAATACCTTACGATCGACTCCGGACGGTACGTTTTTGCACACAACAGCTTAATTTTATACTGCCGCTGATAGTGTCTGATAAAGCGTTTTAATTACAATACTGGCCATTAAAATTGCTACACCAAGAAGAAATGCAGAAGATGAACGGGTATTCGTTGGACATACTATACTAGAAATAACATATGATTACATTTTCACGCAATTTAGGTGCATAGATCCTGAGAAATCAGTACCCAGAACAACCACTACTAGCTGTAATAACGCCCATGATACGTCTGGGTATTGAGTCAAACAAAGCTTGGATGGCGTGTACAGGTACAGCTGCCCATGCAGCTTCAACACGATACCACAGTTCATCACGAATAGTGACTGGCGTATTGTCACTAGCCAGTTGCTCGGCCACCATTGACCAGACGTTTTCAATTGGTGATAGACCCGGAGAATGTGCTGGCCAGGGCAGCAGTCGAACATTTTCTGTATCCAGAAAGGCCCGTACAGCAGCTGCCACATGCGGTCGTGCATTATCCTGCTGAAACGTAGGGTTTAGCAGGGATCGAATGAAATGTGAGCGGGTCGTAACACATTAGAAATGTAGCGTCCACTGTCCAAAGCGCCGTCAGTGCGAACAAGAGGTGACCGAGACGTATCACCAATGGCACTCCATACCATCACGCCGGGTGATACGCCAGTAAGGCGATGACGAATACACGCTTCCAACGTGCGTTCACCGCTATGTCACCAAACGCGGATGCGACGATCATGATGCTGTAAACAGAACCTGGATTCATCCGAAAAAATGACGTTTTGCCAATCAGCACCAAGGTTCGTCGTAGAGTACGCCATCGCAGGCGCTCCTCTCTGTGATGCAGCGTCAAGGGTAACCGCAGCCATGGTCTCCGAGCTGGTAGTCCATGCTGCTGCAAACGTCGTCGAACTGTACGTGCAGACGGTTGTTGTCTTGCAAACGTCCCGACCTGTTGGCTCATGGATCGAGACTTGGTTGCATGATCTGTTAGAGCCATGCCTGTCGTGTCGACTGCTAGTGATACGAGGCCGTTGGGATCCATCACGGCGTTCCGTATTACCCTCCTGAACCCAACGATTCCATATTCTGCTAATGGTCATTGGATCTCGACCAATGCGAACAGCAATGTCGCGATACGATAAACAGCAATCGCGATCGGCTACAATCCGACGTTTATCAAAGTCGGAAACGTGGTGGCACGCGTTTCTCCTCCTTACACGAGGCATCACAACAACGTTTCACCAGGCAACGCCGGTCAACTGCTGTTTGTGTATGAGAAGTCGGTTGGAAACGTTCCTGATGCGAGCACGTTGTAGGTGTCGCCACCGGTTCGAACCTTGTGTGAATGCTCTGAAAAGCTAATCATGTGCATAATACAGCATCGTCTTCCTGTCGGTTAAATTTCGCGTATGTAGCACGTCATCTTCGTGGTGTAGCAATTTTAATGGCCAGTAGTGTACTTCGTTGAGCACATTGGCTCGGCCATCACTGATTTTCCTGATGCATTGCCTGACCTTACAGACGGTAATAATACCTATCCACGTGACACGGTTGCACTGGAACTCTGAAACAGTATCTTCTGATATCGCAAGAAGCTCACAGCTTACTGCAGACGATACACTGGTGTTGCCAGTTACTCCTGGCGTTGCAAACTGGTAGCTGTCGCCACAACACTGAAACTTTCTCACAGTATTGTCTCTCAAACCCTCTCTCACATTAAGTCAAGCGCATTCCGTGTCTACTAATCGCGCTATCTACTAACGTATCTTAATTTGTAGGTCACCCTTGTACATTCTCTATGGGAGTTATGGATTCTGAATGCCGGCCGTAAGGCTGCAACAGGGTCAGTTTCTCAGGCGATGACACCATGAATGGTGTTTTCATATGAGCGCTCCTTGCTCTAAATGGCATTTAGAAGCAGATTGCTGGCACCAAAACGGAACGGCAGTCGGTACATACACTCCTGGAAATGGAAAAAGAACACATTGACACCGGTGTGTCAGACCCACCATACTTGCTCCGGACACTGCGAGAGGGCTGTACAAGCAATGATCACACGCACGGCACAGCGAACACACCAGGAACCGCGGTTTTGGCCGTCGAATTGCGCTAGCTGCGCAGCATTTGTGCACCGCCGCCGTCAGTGTCAGCCAGTTTGCCGTGGCATACGGAGCTCCATCGCAGTCTTTAACACTGGTAGCATGCCGCGACAGCGTGGACGTGAACCGTATGTGCAGTTGACGGACTTTGAGCGAGGGCGTATAGTGGGCATGCGGGAGGCCGGGTGGACGTACCGCCGAATTGCTCAACACGTGGGGCGTGAGGTCTCCACAGTACATCGATGTTGTCGCCAGTGGTCGGCGGAAGGTGCACGTGCCCGTCGACCTGGGACCGGACCGCAGCGACGCACGGATGCACGCCAAGACCGTAGGATACTACGCAGTGCCGTAGGGGACCGCACCGCCACTTCCCAGCAAATTAGGGACACTCTTGCTCCTGGGGTATCGGCGAGGACCATTCGCAACCGTCTCCATGACGCTGGGCTACGGTCCTGCACACCGTTAAGCCGTCTTCCGCTCACGCCCCAACATCGTGCAGCCCGCCTCCAGTGGTGTCGCGACAGGCGTGAATGGAGGGACGAATGGAGACGTGTCGTCTTCAGCGATGAGAGTCGCTTCTGCCTTGGTGCCAATGATGGTCGTATGCGTGTTTGGCGCCGTGCAGGTGAGCGCCACAATCAGGACTGCATACGACCGAGGCACACAGGGCCAACACCCGGCATCATGGTGTGGGGAGCGATCTCCTACACTGGCCGTACACCACTGGTGATCGTCGAGGGGACACTGAATAGTGCACGGTACATCCAAACCGTCATCGAACCCATCGTTCTACCATTCCTAGACCGGCAAGGGTACTTGCTGTTCCAACAGGACAATGCACGTCCGCATGTATCCCGTGCCACCCAACGTGCTCTAGAAGGTGTAAGTCAACTACCCTGGCCAGCAAGATCTCCGGATCTGTCCCCCATTGAGCATGTTTGGGACTGGATGAAGCGTCGTCTCACGCGATCTGCACGTCCAGCACGAACGCTGGTCCAACTGAGGCGCCAGGTGGAAATGGCATGGCAAGCCGTTCCACAGGACTACATCCAGCATCTCTACGATCGTCTCCATGGGAGAATAGCAGCCTGCATTGCTGCGAAAGGTGGATATACACTGTACTAGTGCCGACATTGTGCATGCTCTGTTGCCTGTGTCTATGTGCCTGTGGTTCTGTCAGTGTGATCATGTGATGTATCTGACCCCAGGAATGTGTCAATAGTGTTTCCCCTTCCTGGGACAATGAATTCACGGTGTTCTTATTTCAATTTCCAGGAGTGTAGGAACTTCAGAGACTCACCGCCGCTGTATGAGAAACTGTAAGTAAAGCGAGCGATTAAACTGTAAAATATTTAGGCCAAGACAATGTCTATGTCCACCAGACTCCTCAAACTTAGAAATTTCTCCTTAAAAGCAGCTCTTTAGTGATGTATCATGGCTCGTACTAGAGTTTCTGTCGAGTAATTTTTTATACTGATGAAGGGCGGTCCCTTGGCCGCTTTCTACCAGTAACGCCTCTGTCGCTTTAGCAATTTCCCTGTGGGCACAACATGCCTCTAAAAAAACCGTTAAAATGTGTCCGTCTACTGGGAAATCATGCTGCAAAATGACGCAGGTTCCAAGGCACTGATTATAAAAGTACTGCAACGTGACGTCTAGTTGACATATCACCGTTTAGCACTTTCAGTAATAACAGTTTCTTACCTCTTGATTACTTTTATAAACATTTTCTCCAGATGGCGTGAAGTTCTATCGTGCAGAAACCTAATAATGTTAGTATCTACACTAGCACATTGATATCGGCATGTTATTTCTGACCGATATCTCTGTGTTGCTACAACTGGCAATTGACCCTAAATAATGAAATCTGTGAGGTCATCTACGTGAGTGCTAAAAGCAATCTGTTAAACTTCGGTCACACGATAAATGAATCAAATTTAAAGGCCGTAAATTCAACTAAATACCTATGAATTATAATTACGAGCACTTTAAATGGCAAAGAACTCATAAAAATGTTGGGTGAAAGGTAGAACACTTAGAAGATGCAACAGATCTACTAAAGAGACTGCCTACATACGCTTGTTCGTCCTTTTCCGGCGTACTTCTGCACGATGAGGGATCATTACGAGATAGGATTAACGGAACACATCGACGAAGTTCAAAGAAGGACAGCTCGTTTCGTATTATCGAGAAATAGGAGAGAGAGTGTCACGGGCATGATAAAGGATTTGTGGTGGACACCATTAAAACAAAGGCATTCCTCGTGCGGCGGGATCTTCTCACCAAATTTCAATCACAAACTTTCTCCTGCAAATGCGAAAATATTTCGTTGACGCTGACCAACATAGTTAGAAACGATCACCATAATAAAATAAGAGAAATCAGAGATTTTTCCACGCACTGGAATAATAGAGAATTGTAGGCACGTAAGTGTGGTTTGCAGAGTAGCCATGAAGATGTAGATGTAGTTGTAGAAAGGATTCTGATGAGAAGCCTCATTTAACACGCTGCTGCTATGAGCTCAAAGAAACGGGTACCTGTTTATAAATGGCATTGGAAAATGTTCGTTCCTCAGCCGTAGTTGGATAACAGCCATATAAACGTACAGTGTGTGACCATATACGAGATGCTGGGTGAGTTGTGGAAGGCGTAACGTCACTTTTATTTCGTGTACGCTTCAACATATTGATATCAAGCGTTGGGCAATTGATAGTACACAAAGTGGAACGTAATTTTGTTGTAAGTTTAATCCCTTTAATTCTTATATCATGGTAGGGTTTCTTCTTTTTTTTCTCTGAAACGATACGCTTTTTTAACGGCATTGACAAGCTTCTTAAAGGACGTGTACAGTAACTTCACGGTTGTTGACGTTGAAACTTTTCGTATGAGCATTCATGAAATGAACTATTTTCTTTCTTAATTTATTGGCTTTCGGAACGTGTCCTTACAGCCATCCCGGCAATGGGAACGTTATATTACAGTTTGTTTTGACGATCCAAAGTACACCTTTGTTTAAGTCGTACCCTGGTACGAAGTTACGTAAGCTTAACGAAGGCCAGATTACGACCACCCACTTCAGATATTCCCACTTCAATCCATATTAATAGCCACATATCTAAATTCGCAATAAAATGTCATTTGTATTTCCTGCAAGAATTGTGTAGAAAGCTGCGGACCTAGAACTGAATATTTCTACAGATCTATAATTACAAGTTTTGAAACTGGTACTATGTAATAACTAACGTATCATTAAGCATATATATGAAGATAGTAACTGTTATCGAAAGAACAGCTACCATTGATGACTGTGCAGCTTCTCTAGAATAAATGATAATTAATTGAAAACCTCAGTTGCCGACAGGTGTTGTTGATATACCTCGATGGAGACAGCTGAAAATGTGTGCGAATGCGCACAGGTTGCTCGAACTCTTACAGGAATCGCCAAAGTGTGCGCGAGTAATGAGTGGATGGGCAAATATTAGGTACACTACATATGTAGAATTGTGGACAGTTGGGAATGTGGGTCTCACGGGAGGCGTGCAAGGTATAAGTCCCTGCAGTCGCGCCATTCATCTGTGTCCTCGGTGGCTCAGTTGGATACAGCATCTGCCATGTAAGCAGGAGGTCCCGGTTTCGAGGCCCGGTTGGGGCACACATTTTCAGCTGTCCCCATCGAGGTATATCAAGAACACCTGTCGGCAGTTGAGGGTTTCAATTAATTATCATGTATCATTAAGTGCTGAGGAAAGCAATATTATATTTCTTGTACACTCTCATGTTTAAGGGAACAGCTTTTCCGGTAAGACGTCGAGTCCAGAGACTTGACACAACGTTGCAATTCGTTGTGAGAGCCATACTTGGCGCTGTTTATAACACAATTGCAGATTCCGCTCGCCTTAGTATCAGTTCTGGCACATAATTACGCAACAAATGGTTGTGGAAATTTGGTGAAGGCAGTGCTCTTGGCTAAGGAGACTGAAATGAAATGAAATGATCGCATGGCATTGTTGGCCGGGAGGCGCTATGCGGGGGAGCTCTGCCACCGTATTGAGACTGACAACAAAAGACTGCAACAAATTGTTGTGGGAAGTTGGTGAAGTCGCTGCTCTTGGCTGCGGAGGCTGGCAAGGCGAAGACTAAAGACACTGCCAAACGACTGGATCCATACACATTCTAAGACCTGAAACCACGACGCGCTACGAAGGAGTTATCGAATGGGGGAGAAATAGGTAGATGTGATGTACATGTACAGACAAACAAATTATTACAATTTCAGAAAAATTACCGAGAGACAGAGCTTCACAAACTGAACTAGTCAACAACACGTCAGTCCACTTCTTATCCTTGTGCAACCAGTTATTCGGCTTGATACTGATTGATGAAACTGTTGGATGTCCTCCTGACACATATAGCGCCAAATTGTGCCCGTAACGCTCCAAAAGTTCTCAATCAGGGAAAGATCCGGTGACCCTGCTGGCCAAAGTAGGGTTTGGCAAGCTTGAAGACACAAGCGGTCCTAACTGTCGCCGTGTACGGGCAGGAATTATCTTGCTGAAATCTAAGCCCGAGAAGGGTTGCCATTACTGGCAAACAAAACAGGGTGTAGAATATCGTCGACGTGGCAAGATTCCGCGAATGACAACCAAAGGGGTTCTGCTATGAAAATAAACTGCACTCCAGACCACTTGTGGTTGTCGGGTCGTATGGCGGACGACAATGGGGTTGGTATCGCATGGCTGTCTCAGGTGTCTCCAGACGTGTCTGCGCTGGTAATCAGGGCTCCGTTCGAAGCGGGACTCATTACTGAAGACAACTCTATTCCAGTTAATGACATTCCAGGTCGAAGACGTGTCTGCAAACACCCCAGGCGACGGTGGGATTCCAGCCTGTATGTCGTCCGCCATAGGGCACAACAGTTAGAGGAGCGACATTTTTTTTTCTTTATTGTGATTTCATTCCCCTGCCCCATATGGGGAGGGGAGGGCTGTCAGCAGCACAATCCGCCGCTCTTCAGCCGAGTGACACGACAACTATAACAAGAATAAAATAATACATACATAATGAGATAAAAAAGGGGATCATAAAACAGAGTAAGGGGAGAAAATGGAGGTAAAAAGACATGTAGACGTTCATGGGGGACAGTTAAAAAAGTCACCAGAAAGTTAAAAACACAGTTGGCGATTCTTAAAACACAGAGAAGACACTGGATGCTCATGCACAGGTTAAAAGTTGGCCACAGTATTAAAAACACTCCGAAACAACACACTTAAAACCCACTTGGAGCACACACGACGAAGAATAAAACTACCAGGTGGGACCTGCCGAGGGAAAGGTCAGAGAGGATGGAAAAGGAGGGGAGAGCATGGGGCAGCTGGGGAAGCGGCGGGATGAAGAGAGGAGGGGCAACCGTGGGTTCACGAAGAGGCAGGAGACACATGGGGCGGGAGAGGAAAAGGGAAGATAGGGCAGGAGGGAGAGCAGAGACACTGAAAGAAGGCACAAGAGATGGAGGGGGAGTAGGAGGGGAAATCCGCTCAGAAGGAGGGAGGGGGGAGAGGGAGCCCTGAGGAGGAGACAGGAAGAGGGGGTTAGAGTTGGTAGGACGGGTAGATGTCAGGGCGAAGCTCATCATCCGGGAGGGGTAGACGGTGGAAGTTGTGTTGGGAAAGGAGATGGAGGGTGTGGAGATGGAGAGATGGAGGGACACAACGGTAAAGGCGCGGCAACTGGTTGGGAGTGGAGAGGAAGGGAGACACCAGGGGGTGAGGGGGATTAGGAGCGACAGTGTGCGGTGCCATTTCATTTCATGGCAGGATCAATTTCGTTGTCATCCAAGACAGTTTTACAGCGCGGTGGTACATCGACGATATTCTACGGTCCGTTTTGTTGCCCTTCCGGGCAAGCTATCCTTACGTTTCGGGAATACAGCGTGGTCCATTGCTCGTGACTGGGCCAAATATCTCACGAAATAAGCGTCAAACGAAAAAACTACAAAGAACGAAACTCGTCTAGCTTGAAGGGGGAAACCAGATGGCGCTATGGTTGGCCCGCTAGATAGCGCTGTCATAGGTCAAACGGATATAAATTGCGTTTTTTAAAATAGGAACCCAAAGTTTTTATTACATATTCGTGTAGTACGTAAAGAAATATGAATCTTTAGTTGGACCACTTTTCGCTTTGTGACAGATGGCGCTGTGGTAGTCACAAACATATGGCCCACAATTTTAGACGAACAGTTCGTGACAGGTAGGTTATTTAAATTAAAATACAGAACGTAGGTACGTTTGAACATTTTATTTGGGTTGTTCCAATGTCATACATGTACCTTTGTGAAATTATCATTTCTGAGAACGCATGTTCTTACTGCGTCATTACCTGTAAATACCACATTAATGTAACAAATATTCAAAATGATGTCCGTCAACCACAGTGCATTGGGCAATACGTCTAACGACATTCCTCTCAACAGCGAGTTGTTCGCCTTCCGTAATGTTCGCACATGCATTGACAATGCGCTGCTGCAGGTTGTCAGGTGTTGTCGGTGGATGACGATAGCAAATATCCTTCAACTTTCCTCACAGAAACAAATCCGGGGACGTCAGATCCGGTGAACGTGCGGGCCATGGTATGGTGCTTCGACGACGAAGCGACCTGTCATGAAATATGCTGTTCAGTACCGCTTCAACGGCACACGATCCAGGTGCCGGACATCCATCACGTTGCAAGTACATCGCCATTCTGTCATGCAGTGAAACATCTTGTAGTAACATCGGTAGAACATTACGTAGAAAATCAGCATACATTGCACCATTTAGATTGCCATCGATAAAATGGGGCCAAATTTTCCTTCCTCCAATAATGCCGCACCATACATTAACCCGCCAACGTTGCTGATGTTCCATTTGTCGCAGCCATCGTGGATTTTCCGTTGCCCGATAGTGAATATTATGCCGGTTTACGTTACCGCTGTTGGTGAATGACGCTTCGTCGCTAAATAGAACGCGTGCAGAACTGTAGACGACGTTCAAAGTCGTTGCCATGCTGTTCCTGGTGAATAGAAATATGGTACGGGTGCAATCGATGTTGATGTAGCATTCTCAAGACCGACGTTTTTGAGATTCCTGATGCTCGGACAATATGTCTGCTACTGATGTCAGAATTAGCTCCGACAGCAGCTAAAACACCTACTTGGGCATCATCATTTGTTGCAGGTCGTGGTTGATGTTTCACATGTGGCTGAACACTTCCTGTTTCCTTAAATAACGTAACTATCCGGCGAACGGTCAGGACACTTGGATGATGTTGTTTAGGATACCGAGCAGCATACAAAGCACACGCCCGTTGGGCATTTTAATCACAATAGCCATACATCAACACGATACCGACCTTTCCCGCAATTGGTAAACGGTCCATTTTAACACGGGTAATGTATCACGAAGCAAATACTGTCCGCAATGACGGAATGTTACGTGATACCACGTACTTTACACGTTTGTGACTATTAAAGCTCCATCTATCACAAAGCGAAAAAAGTGGTCCAAGTAAAACATTCATACTTCTTTATGTACTACACTAATAAAAAATGTGGGTTCCTATTTAAAAATGGGGGGCAGCGGCATCTAGCGGGCCAACCATAACACCTTTTGGTTTCCCCCTTCATGCTAAACGAGTTTCGATCTACGTAGTTTTTTCGTTTTATGCTTATTTCGTGAGATATTTGGCGCGATAACCATCAATGGACCACCCTGTATGATCTGCGCGCACACACTGCGAGAGTTTCTACTGCTTGTCTCCGTGTTTGCCAAGTTCTGTCTTGGCCAGCAAGGTCATCGGACCTCTCACCAGTTGAGAATGTTTGGAGGCTTATGGGCAGAGCCTTTCATCTGGCTCCGGATTCTGAAGACCTAATGCGCCAGTTGGACAGTATTTGGCACGATGTCCCACAGAAGATCATACAACAACGCTGTCAGTCAATGGCAGGTCGCATAAGTGCTTGCATAAGGGCCTGACGAGTACCAACATTTTACTGGCTTGCTCGGTTTGTGGTCTTCCTCTTGAATAAATAATCCATTATTTCTGAAATTGCAAATCATTCGTTTGTGCATAGGGGAACCCGGGGTATACTAGGCAGAATGAAGATGTACGTATTTTCGTGTCAAGGATGTGCTGCCAACGATCGGCAGTAAGTAGAACTAGTTCAGACAGTTACTGCTCAACCTTTGCACCCATGTTTGTTTGGTTTTCGTAAGCGTTGGATCGTGAAATTCTCATTATGCAAATTTTTTCTCCTGTCTTGTAACTTCTGGCGAATCGGAAGCAAGAAAAGGTATACCTACTTATTTAGAATACGACTATTGTTAGTAGATGCTTAAAATGTGTTTAATAATCTTTAGTTTCATGCGGTTAAATGTTTGTTTTCGTATCTTTGTTTAGTGGCCTTACCTCCATAACGTAAATGGGGAAGTACCCCATTCTGCCCCGCTACATTTTTAACAAAGAAATCGCTTTTATTAGGCTCCTAATCTATTTTGCTTTCGATTTCAGATTGTTAGAGTGTATAAGAGAAAAACAAATAGGCAGTCATGGTCTACTGAGGCCATGAACAATGCTGTGGAGGCAGTTAATTCTGGCCATTGTGGGAATCTGAAGACTTCAAACCAATTTGACGTCCCCCAGACTACTCAGGAAAGATACGTCAAAAAAAGAAGGGAAAACTCGGACTACAAAATTGATAAAATGGCTGTAAAGCTTAAAAACGTATTTTCAAAAGAACAGGAACTTGAGCTCGTTAAGTACTTAAAAAGTATGGAGGCTAGGTTATTCGGCTTAACAATCAAAGACTTGCATAGCCTAGCTTATCAGTTGGTTATAAGAAATGGCATTGTTCATAGATTTAAAAATGAAATTGAAGGCGAAGTTGGGGATTGGGCCAATGGTATCCTTAAAAGACATCCTACCTTATCTGTTCACTAACCCGAAGCAACATCTGGTTCAAGAACCATGGGTTTTAATAAAGTAGCTGTCGATAGTTTTTTTCGTTACTAACAAATGTAATTGACAGACACAAACTAATGGCTTCTCAAATATTTAATTGTGATGAAACAGGCGTCGGTTAACCCTAAAAACCTATCAAAGATCATAGCTTGCAAGGGGAAACGTCAAGTAGGGGCGAAACTGTAACCTGCCTCATTTCTATGACGCCAAGCCGAGCTTACATGCCTCCAGTGCTTATTTTTCCAAGAAAGAAGAAACAGATAGAATTTGAGTTAGGACTGCCACCAGGAGGTTGGGCTGAGGTCCACAACACCGGATGGATGACCACAGAGTCATTGTTTGTATGGTTTCGAAAATTTGTGGACTTTTCTAAGGCATCAAAAGACTTCCCAGTTCTTCTTATATTAAATGGCCACTCAACACATACCAAGAACATTGACGTTATAGACTACGCGAAGGAGCGTGGCGTTTCGTTGCTACGTTTACCACCACATTGCTCTCACAGACTTCAGCCGCTTGATGTTTCTTTTATGATGCATTTAAGTCTTCATTATAGTGATGAGCTTCGAAAATGGGTACGAAGCAACCTAGGGAAAGTCGTAATACTCTTTCAAATTTCAACGGTGGTAACATTAAGAGTGCAACGGGAATACCACTGTTAAATGCAGAGAAGAGAGCAGATAGGTGGAAAGAATACATTGAAAGCCTCTATGAGGGTGAGGATTTGTCTGATGTGATAGAAGAAGAAACAGGAGTCGATTTAGAAGAGATAGAGGATCCAGTATTAGAATCGGAATTTAAAAGAGCTTTGGAGGACTTACGGTCAAATAAGGCAGGATGGATAGATAACATTCCATCAGAATTTCTAAAATCATTGGGGGAAGTGGCAACAAAACGGCTATTCAAGTTGGTTGTAGAATATATGAGTCTGACGATATACCATCTGACTTTCGGAAAAGCATCATCCACACAATTCCGAAGACGGCAAGAGCTGACAAGTGCGAGAATTATCGCACAATCAGCTTAACAGCTCATGCATCGAAGCTGCTTACAAGAATAATATACAGAAGAATGGAAAAGAAAATTGAGAATGCGCTAGGTGACGATCAGTTTGGCTTTAGGAAAAGTAAAGGGACGAGAGAGGCAATTCTGACGTTACGGCTAATAATGGAAGCAAGGCTAAAGAAAAATCAAGACACTTTCATAGGATTTGTCGACCTGGAAAAAGCGTTCGACAATATAAAATGGTGCAAGCTGTTCGAGATTATGAAAAAAGTAGGGGTAAGCTATGGGGAGAGACGGGTCATATACAATATGTACAACAACCAAGAGGGAATAATAAGAGTGGACGATCAAGAACGAAGTGCTCGTATTAAGAAGGGTGTAAGGCAAGGCTGTAGCCTTTCGCCCCTACTCTTCAATCTGTACATCGAGGAAGCAATGATGGAAATAAAAGAAAGGTTCAGGAGTGGAATTAAGATACAAGGTGAAAGGATATCAATGATACGATACGCTGATGACATTGCTATCCTGAGTGAAAGTGAAGAAGAATTAAATGATCTGCTGAACGGAATGAACAGTCTAATGAGTACACAGTATGGTTTGAGAGTAAATCGGAGAGACGAAGGTAATGAGAAGTAGTAGAAATGAGAACAGCGAGAAACTTAACATCAGGATTGATGGTCACGAAGTCAATGAAGTTGAGGAATTCTGCTACCTAGGCAGTAAAATAACCAATGACGGACGGAGCACGGAGGACATCAAAAGCAGACTCGTTATGGCAAAAAAGGCATTTCTGGCCAAGAGAAGTCTACTAATATCAAATACCGGCCTTAATTTGAGGAAGAAATTCCTGAGGATGTACGTCTGGAGTACAGCATTGTATGGTAGTGAAATATGGACTGTGGGAAAACCGGAACAGAAGAGAATCGAAGCATTTGAGATGTGGTGCCATAGACGAATGTTGAAAATTAGGTGGACTGATAAGGTAAAGAATGAGGAGGTTCTACGCAGAATCGGAGAGGAAAGGAATATGTGGAAAACACTGATAAGGAGAAGGGACAGGATGATAGGACATCTGTTAAGACATGAGGGAATGACTTCCACGGTACTAGAGGGAGCTGTAGAGGGCAAAAACTGTAGAGGAAATCAGAGATAGGAATACGTCAAGCAAATAATTGAGGACGTAGGTTGCAAGTGCTACTCTGAGATGAAGGGGTTAGCACAGGAAAGGAATTCGTGGCGGGCCGCATCAAACCAGTCAGTAGACTGATGACCAGAAAAAAAAGGTCACCTCTGCATCTATTATCAGTTGCTCTTTACATACTCGTGTTCCTTTGCAGCAGCCCTTTTGTTCCTCATTTATAATTTTGTTCTGTGTTGTATGTGTCATTAATTTCTGTGTAATGACTGAAGTTAATAGTTTGTATATTGTTGGTAGGCATGTTATGGGGCGATATTTTGCTGGGTTTGCTGTGTCTGCTTGATCTTATAGGTTTCAGATGAGTTATTCCTTGTGTAAGTGTATCAGCGTCTGTGTATGGGGGTCTGCAATATAACTGTTAAATAATTTAGTTAGATGTGAATGTGTTGAGGTGAACTTCTTTAGCCGGCCGCGGTGGCCGTGCGGTTCTGGCGCTGCAGTCCGGAACCGCGGGACTGCTACGGTCGCAGGTTCGAATCCTGCCTCGGGCATGGGTGTGTGTGATGTCCTTAGGTTAGTTAGGTTTAAGTAGTTCTAAGTTCTAGGGGACATATGACCTAAGATGTTGAGTCCCATAGTGCTCAGAGCCATTTGAACCATTTGAACTTCTTTAGCCAGAAATTTGATATTTTATCTTTTCCAGGGGCTTTCCAATTGTATGTAGAATTAATTGCTCGAGTGACTTCACGTTGCAAAATTATCACTTCAAGCATTTGTGGTATCATCTTGCATGTGTCTGTTTCTGCTTGTATCCACCGTGCATGTCTGTTATGTTGGTCCAGGTTTGACCATATGTTGCTCCAGAAGTGTTCCATGTCTGTTATGTTTGGTGGATTGTCTATTTTAATGTGTGTGTTATCTATTGTCTGATAAAATTTCTTTTGGTTTGTGTTGAATTTTTGGTTTTGTTTCCTTCTATTTTCACCTTTTTTTTGTATCATCTAAGTCGTTTGGCCAAAGCTTGTAATATCTGATTCTTTTCATCTAATTGCTCTACCGTTTCTTTTTGTGAGATTGTTGTCTGATATTTCATTTCTTATAAATTGTGTTAGCTGTCTGATGTCTTTGCTCAGTTTTTCTATTCTGATCTGTAGCCTATGTTGCCATGCTGGTTTTGTGGGTTTCTTCTGTGTGTTGGTTGGTTCTGATCTCCGCCTAGTGTGTATATTTAGTGTAGTGAGTGCTCCAATATAAACCAGTAGTCGTAACTCTTCCATAGTTGTATTTTCATTTATTTTGTTGTGTATGTTTCTGTTGACAGTTGTTATTGTTGTTCCACTTGTGGGTTATTTGGTGGTCTATGCAAGAATGGTCTAATGTCTGTATTTGTGTCTTTGTATTCTACGTATTTTTCATCTATATCTAACATGTGTGTCACTTGGTGTTCTATTTGTGCTTTTTCTGGTAGCTGTCTTAAGATTTCATTTTCCTCTGATTGTTTAATTGATGTGTGTTGTTCTTTGTTTGTTTGCTCTGGGATGTTTGAGTCCATTACTGTATTTGCTTCTTCTTCTGAATGGACATTATTTTGTTCCAATATTTGTTGTACTTGTTGTTTGATGTTTTCTAATTCTGACTGGGGTATCATGTTATTTTTGATTATTAGACGGATCTGATCAGCTAGTCGCTGTTCTGTTAAAAATTTTAATTCTGGTTATCTGGTAATAAATGTTGTGTATACTTGTGATCTGTATCCAGTTGTGTTGGTCCCTAAGTTTGTTGCCTGGTAATAACAGAACACGAGGTGTCGGTTAACTTCTTCTGAAAATCTCATTCTCTGTCTTCGTTTTCCTTCTAGAGTAATTGCAGGAAGCGTATCCTGCAAAACACCTCTATTTGGATTTAAATCATTTTCCGTGTGGCTAGTAAAGTCGTTACCATTGTGGACGGGCATAGGGTTCAAGCGTCGTCCCCGACCATGACAGCGCTTGTCCGAGGCTTCATTAGTTCTGTCCTGAACCAACTAATCACACTAAAAGGTGGGTTAGCCCTATTTGTGGTTTGTTCATTTCGTCGCCTTTTACGACTGGCAGAACATACTGGAGGCCTATTCTTTACCCGGGCCCTATTATCATTATGATTATTATTATTAGACAAGATAGCCACAAAGCTTTAGCAGCTGGAAGTCGTCGAATTTGTGCTAGAAGTAAGGAGTCTAGCAATCTGGTGACACACAAACAGTGAGTATAGTATGCCCATCTGAACTTGTTTGATTTCAAATGGGGTTGCAGTTTTCTGGTCAGGGATATGCCGCAATGGAGAGCAGTAATGCAGGAGAAGTATGTTTAGCAGCAAGTGTCTACCCTCACTGTGAATTGTTGACTTTCGTATTGGAGTTGCGGGTAGCATTTACGATGCACCGCAACTTGCTTCATCATTCATTGTGACACTCACACACAAACAAACAAATAAACACTAAATATCATTCATCTTTTTCATCTTTCATCATTTTAAAAATAAAAGTGTTCCAAGAAAAGTCTTTCATTCTACAGTTTCGGAAGGTGCTACAGTCGGTAATAATGTGCGGGAGGGGGGGCAACAGACAGTAAGAGAGGGGAGGGGGTATTAGCTAATGTCTGATTGCATTCAGGGGTAATGGTATAAGAAAGATTGGGAACCAGTGTTCTAACAGAAAGATGAGACCAAAGACTTGGAATACGCACAGAAAGACGGTGTGACACGTTATTTAGTGCTCCCTTTGGTGCCGGGCTGTACGACCTCTCTTAGATGCCATGCCCCGCGGTGCCTGGTTGTACTACTCATATTAGCCTCCATCCTGCGAATTATAAGCAAGCGAGGGAGAGCGTTTGCGGTCTTGTCAGATCAGCAGTTTCCGGATTTCTTTTCAGAACCATGTTCTCAATTTGCGCAATGTATAACTGCATGCAGAGAAACAATAAAACAACGAATATTTCTTGTACATACATTGTAAATAAACTATTGAAAATGCAAAGGAATCCACTAAGTAATTGTATCAGCCATTTTGCAAAATTTGGCCTTATATATAAAAAAAGTAAACTGATTCACATGCAAGTCAATCATTTTAATAAACTTTCGGTCAGCCAAATACTTCGATGCATCTTCGATTCGCTGGGTGCCTTGGATCAAAATCTACCTGTTGTGCGGAGTGGCGTTTCTTTGCCTAGAGCAGCACTTGAAACGAGTGGTACACAGAACTGAAATTAACTTAAACCTTTCGTAGGACGTTCGTGTCTGAAACCTTTTACATTATTACCGACTGTAGCACCTTCCTAAACTGTAGAATAAAAGACTTTTCTTGGAACACTTTTATTTTTAAAATGATGAAAGATGAGAAAGATGAATGATATTTAGTGTTTATTTGTTTGTTTGTTTGTGTGTGAGTGTCAGAATGAATGATGAAGACAGTTGTGGTGCATCGTAAATGCTACCCGCAACTCCTTCTTGGATACGAAAGTTAACTATTCACAGTGAGGGTAGACACTTGCTGCTAAACAAACTTCTCCTGCATTACTGCTCTCCATTGCAGCATATCCCTGACCAGAACACTGCAACCCCATTTGAAATCAAACAAGTTCAGATGTGCATACCTAAGGACATCCCACACATCCTCGAAAGAAACACACAAAATTAGATCGTAAAGTAAATCTTCCAGACTGTGCCTTCGAATTGCAAATGCTCTGCTACAGATCCTCCTGCGTTAAAGTATTTATACGAGACTACCGTCAATGTGTAGAGACGATGTGCACAGCGTGTTTGCGTAAGAGCGTGCAAAAATGTAACAGGACATAGAGAATGCTCCACAGATCAATTTGAGGTAGGGAACCTGGCATCAGAGAAGCCAGTTTAAGGAGATGTGGAAGTAAACTTGTCTATTGCCTTGTCTAGCATTACTATTTTCCAGTGTATTTACAACTAACATGTGTACAAATTTACACGTACTGTACTGTTGATTTATATGTATATTAATTATTTCCTGCATGTAAGAGGATTTTTGATGGCAGGGCTGGAGGCAGACGGTGGAGGGGGCTCCCAGAAAGAGATGGGTGGATGGAGTTGAAGAAGACATGAAAAAGATAGGTGTCTGAGGATGGAAAGCCATGGCAGAATGTAGTGATGAAGGCCAAGGCCCTTCAAGGGCTGTAGAGCCGAGGTGTAAGTAAGTAAGAGGATTTTTCCAGAATGAGATTTTCACTCTGCAGCGGAGTGTGCGCTGATATGAAACTTCCTGGCAGATTAAAAGTGTGTGCCGGACCGAGACTCGAACTCGGGACCTTTGCCTCCGCTGCAGAGTGAAAATCTCATTCTGGAAACATCCCCTAGGCTGTGGCTAAGATATGTCTCCGCAATATCCATTCTTTCAGGAGTGCTTGACTTGCAAATTTCGCAGAAGAGCTTCTGTAAAGTTTGGAAGGTAGGAGACGAGGTATTGGCGGAAGTAAAGCTGTGAGGACGGAGCGTGAGTCATGATTGGGTAGCTGAGTTGGCAGAGCCCTTGCCCGCGAAAGGCAAAGGTCCCGAGTTCGACTCTCGGTCCGTCACACAGTTTTAAGCTGCCAGGAAGTTTCAAGACTATTTATTATGACAAGGCTGGAGGAAGACGGCGGAGGGGACGCCCAGAGAGAGATGGGTGAATGGAGTTGAAGAAGGCATGAAAAAGCTGGGTGTCAGAGGAAGCAGACGGAAAGCCATGGATCGTATAGAATGGCAGGATGTAGTGATGAAGGCCCTTCAAGGACTGTAGAGCCGAGGAGTAAGTAAGCATTCGTTATTTCCTGCAAGGAAAAAAGCTGGACGAGCGTGATTACTAGGAAGTCATGATGCAGGGTTTGTTTACTTTACTTGTCGGTGAGGTGGCTCTGTTGTATCGTATTTACATTGTCCCATGACAGAACGCGCTAAGAATCAACGACAGACCCATTCTTTACTCAGTGCTGTTCAGAGACGTACAGCACAATACGATGGAGCAGTGCCGGTACAGTATTTCCTGGTCGTTAGATTGGAAGGGCCGGTTCTATTCCATGGTATGCGAGGTCACTTGACTTGAAACCCCTTGATCACATCCTATGGGGATATGAATTCACTTGTGTATGAGATCCCAGTGGATACGGGAGATGAAATTGGTTGCCAGAATTGTAGCTGCCTGTGATGTGATTCGAAACACACCAGGGATATTTGTCAGGATGCGTCAAAATCTTGGTCTTCGATGTCATGCTTGCACTGAGGTTCAAATGCTTCAAATGGCTGTAAGCGCAGTGGGACTTAACATCTGAGGTAATCAGTAACGTAGAACTACTTAAACCTAACTAACCTAAGGACATCACACACATCCATGCCCGAGGCAGGATTCGAAACTGCGACCGTAGCAGCAGCGCGGTTCCGGGATGAAGCGCCTACAACCGCTCGGCCACAGCGGCTGGCTTGCATTGAGTTTGATGGCCGCTAGTTTCAGCACGTTTTGTAAGACAGAGCACAAATGGTACGTTCATTGTGTCAATGATGGCATCTCCTTAAGCGACCCCTGGTTACCTACTTCAAACTGTTCAGTGGAGCATCCTCCATGTCGTGTTAAATTTTTACACGCTCTTATACCCTGTATAAAGTGTTAGTTCGTTCCACTCAGAGGTAACATTGTTTCTGGCAATAATTGCTAAACTATAGCAGTTGATAGGTATTTCGTAATTTCCTTAGACACTATTATACAGGGTATTACAAAAAGGTACGGCCAAACTTTCAGGAAACATCCCTCACACACAAAGAAAGAAAATATGTTATGTGGACGTGTGTCCAGAAACGCTTACTTTCCATGTTAGAGCTCATTTTATTACTTCTCTTCAAATCACATTAATCATGGAATGGAAACACACAGCAACAGAACGTACCAGCGTGACTTCAAACACTTTGTTACAGGAAATGTTCAAAATGTTCTCCGTTAGCGAGGATACATGCATCCACCCTCCATCGCATGGAATCCCTGATGCGCTGATGCAGCTCTGGAGAATGGCGTATTGTATCACAGCCGTTCACAATACTAGCACGAAGAGTCTTTACATTTGGTACCGGGGTTGCGTAGACAAGAGCTTTCAAAGACCCCCATAAATGAAAGTCAAGAGGGTTGAGGTCAGGAGAGCGTGGAGGCCATGGAATTGGTCCGCCTCTACCAATCCATCGGTCACCGAATCTGTTGTTGAGAAACGTACGAACACTTCCACTGAAACGTGCAGGAGCTCCATCGCGCACGAACTGCATGTTGTGTCGTACTTGTAAAGGCACATGTTCTACCAGCACAGGTAGAGTTTCCCGTATTAAATCACGATAACGTGCTCCATTGAGCGTAGGTGGAAGAACACGGGGCCCAATCAAGACATCGCCAACAATACCTGCCCAAACGTTCATCAACACAGAATGACGTGATTACACAAACGCGTGCGCATTCTCGTCAGCCCACACATGTTGATTGTGAAAATTTACAATTTTATCACGTTGGAATGAAGCATCATCCGTAAAGAGAACATTTGCACTGAAATGAGGATTGACACATTGTTGGATGAACCATTCGCAGAAGTGTACCCGTGGAGGCCAATCAGCTGCTGATAGTGCCTGCACACGCTGTACATGGTACGGAAACAACTGGTTCTCCCGTAGCGCTCTCCATACAATGACGTGGTCAACGTTCCCTTGTACAGCAGCAACTTCTCTGACGCTGACATTAGGGTTATCGTCAACTGCACGAAGAATTGCCTCGTCCATTGCAGGTGTCCTCGTCGTTCAAGGTCTTCCCCAGTCGCGAGTCATAGGCTGGAATGTTCCGTGCTCCCTAAGACGCCGATCAATTGCTTCGAACGTCTTGCTGTCGGGACACCTTCATTCTGGAAATCTGTCTCGATACAAACGTACCGCGCCACGGCTATTGCCCCGTGCTAATCCATACATCAAATGGGCATGTGCCAACTCCGCATTTGTAAACATTGCACTGACTGCAAAACCACGTTCGTGATGAACACTAACCTGTTGATGCTACGTACTGATGTGCTTGATGCTAGTACTGTAGAGCAATGAGTCGCATGTCAACACAAGCACCGAAGTCAACACTACCTTCCTTCAATTGGGCCAACTGGCGGTGAATCGAGGAAGTACAGAACATACTGACGAAACTAAAACGAGCCCTAACATGGAAATTAAGCATTTCCGGACACATGTCCACATAAAATCTTTTCTTTATTTGTGTGTGAGGAGTGTTTCCTGAAAGTTTGGCCGTACCTTTTTGTAACACCCTCTATACAACGGACCTTCCTTTTACCTTCACAAAACATGATGGCGGGTTGTTCAGTTTGCTTCACTGTGGCCACGGTATTCTCTCTCTTTGGAAACGACGTGTGATTGAATGTCTTTTATGAAACAAGCGACTAGAGCAGAGAATTGAGCAATTCTGCAATACATGAAAGTCTCACTTGACCGCCCTGTCCTACCTTGCTACCTGGCAAGTGCCCGTAATTCACTAACCAACACGCGAGCCGCTCCCGTTCGGTGTACCGCTATCCCCTTCACAAACGACGTTGTATGTCGCCTCTCCACTGAGTCAAGAGCGCCCATGAATCAGAGCACGTGACCGTGACGTCTAGGGGCCGCGCGGTCAAGTACACTTCACTACGTGTCTGCAGGTCAGCGACTCTGCACACACACGAAGCTACACGCGAAAGCACTGTGCATACATCCGGAATACGAATGTCACTCTGCAGACGAGTGTGCGCTGTTTAGGAGCTACCTGGCACTTTAAAATTCTGGACCGACCGTCCTCAAAGTTATGGTTGCGCTAGTGTTCTCACTTTACTTAACTGAAGCTCTCTTGCATACCTCGCTGGACTTTGAGTTATGAAAGAGAGTGTACTGCTGGGAAATGCTAGAGGCAAAGTTCAGAGATTCTTTTCAGAATGCATGAGGCACACATATTTTTCACTGGAGTAATGTTTTCCCAAGAACTAGTTAAAATATAATGGGCCAAGATTTTAAGCAGTTCATCTTGTGGACTAGAGTAACGAGTCAAAGTTGTGAAAACATAACATGTATGAGAGACGCAGTTCCTGACTGTGTGTGTGTGTGTGTGTGTGTGTGTGTGTGTGTGTGTGTGTGTGTGTGTGTGTGTCGTTTCCAGATATCTCTGTTAGCGAAGGTCCTAACAAACTTTAGCCACACGACATTTCCGTTTCCAACGGGTGAAGTTCCCAGGTATGTGAGTGACTCGAGGTCCTCTCAAGTAACATCACCCTCGACTGCAAATGCTCATGAGAGAGGAGAACACAGTCAAGAGAGCCACAGTGAAGTGAGAAAGGACCGTTAATGTTCTCTGTATTCGTAGGAATTAGCATGGGTTCCGAAAAAGACGATCGTGTGAAACCCGGCTCGCACTATTCGTCCACGAGACTCAGAGGGCCATAGACACGGATTCACAGACAGATGCCGTGTTTCTTCCGCAAGGCGTTTGACACAGTTCCCCACAGTCGTTTAATGAACAAAGTAAGAGCATATGGACTATCAGACCAATTTTGTGATTGGATTGAAGAGTTCCTAGATAACAGAACGCAGCATGTCATTCTCAGTGGAGAGAAGTCTTCCGAAGTAAGAGCGATTTCAGGTCTGCCGCAGGGTAGTGTCGTAGGACCGTTGCTATTCGCAAAATACATAAATGACCGTGTGGGTAACATCGGAAGTTCACTGAGGCTTTTTGTGGATGATGCTGTTGTATATCGAGCGGTTGTAACAATGGAAAATTGTACTGAAATGCAGGAGGATCTGCAGCGACTTTACGCATGGTGCAGGCAATGGCAATTGAATCTCAATGTAGACAAGTGTAATGTGCTGAGAATACATAGAAAGAAAGATCCTTTATCATTTAGCTACAATATAGCAGGTCAGCAGCTGGAAGCAGTTGATTCCATAAATTACCTGGGAGTAGGCATTAGGAGTAATTTAAAATGGAATTACCATATAAAATTAATCGTCGGTAAAGCAAATACCAGACTGAGATTCATTGGAAGAATCCTAAGGAAATGCAATCCGAAAACAAAGGAAGTAGGTTACTGTACACTTGTTCGCCCACTGCTTGAATACTGCTCAGCAGTGTGGGATCCGTACCATATAGGATTGAGAAAAGAGACAGAGAAGATCCAACGGAGACGGTTCAAATGGTTCAAATGGCTCTGAGCACTGTGGGACTTAACAGCTGTCGTCATCAGTCCCCTAGAACTTAGAACTACTTAAACCTAACTAACCTAAGGACATCACACACATCCATGTCCGAGGCAGGATTCGAACCTGCGACCGTAGCGGTCGCTCGGTTCCAGACTGTAGCGCCTAGAACCGCACGGCCACTCCGGCCGGCTGGAATACAACTATTTCCGATTTACTTCTATAAGGCTCGTGCTGGACACCTTCACTCTTTCAGGTTCACAACTATGATACGAGGAAGAGGCAACCGGGACAATCTAACTCCATCCGCGTGCATTCTGTCCCGTGCCTCGCTGTAAACAAGCGTCGCGCGGTTGGCTATCTGTGGTCCCTCGTGAGGAATTCGCAGCACTCTTACTCGGAGTTGTTTTCATGTGACAAGGCTTGAAAGTTTCAGACTTTACTAACTCACGGCGTTTGGGAAATTAGTTTGCCTACCTTATTATCATCATTCCTTATTGATTCACTTACCCTATTAAACCTCCAATCCCTATCAATTGAGATATAGAAAAATGCAAACGAAAGGAATGACATCCACTAGGTTTCTTCGAGATTCGAACTCGGGTTTTACGATTCCCAGCCACTTACCTTGTCCGTTGCGCTATCATTTCTTATTTTTTAATCTCATTTTGTTCTATATTGTTCGTTGACTTTGTTCGTGGCGGACGTCCGATGACACTCTTTTAGGTTGTTCGTTGATCCGTTCACTCAGTTTTTTATTACAGAGGGTAGCCAAACCCACTGACCGAACACGCTGAGCCACAATACCGGCACCTGTCGGTGTTGTCGGCGAAAAGCGTTCACCATGTGGGTACGGAAGCGGCAGTTGTAAAAGTTTATTTCCTCGATTTCTGGAAAAGTTTGTGTTTGCGGACCCCATACCTGATGATGAAAAATGCTCTATTTACAATTGTCTATCGGTCCCTCCAATTTTGAGTCGATTGCTCGTCATAAACTTTAGGTGTGATTTTCTCAAAATTGCAGGGGTGTTGACCCAAAATATCTTAGATTCCTTCGTTTTAGGTTGTATACAAGCGACCTGCCAAATATGAGCCGAGTCGCTTGGCCATGTCTGAGGCCTTCCTCTTCTCAGTCATAGGGTCGCGATTTGGCTACAGTCTCGGCCCACTAAATATATGTCGAAGCTGCGCGATGAAATTGTCCCGGATTTGTGTTGGGAATAGCGCAGCCGGACCGTCGGAGTTTAGAAACATCAGTTGCTTACCACGATCTGATAACCTCTCTGTGCTTTGTGATTAGTTAAAATTCACAAACCTCTGAAAATTTGTAACAGTCATGCCTTTAGGGAATCGGCGCCATATCGAAACTTTGCATCTCTCACTCAAAAGTCTGAAAAATAAAACTATCAATACACTACTGGTGAGCATATTACATGGACTGGTATAGCAAGAATGTATTCGAACACATTTTGTATGTGAATTATCTTAATAAATTATAAATTATACAGACCGACAGTGCACGAGACTTACATGATGAGAGCAGGATGGCAGAAGACAAAACCGAAAAGCCAGACGTCTCCCAACTGCCCTCGAAAAATCTGAAAGCTATGCTTTCGTTTATTTGTACAGGTAATGTACACTACTGGCCATTACAATTGCTACACCACGAAGATGACGCGCTACAGACGCGAAATTTAACCGACAGGAAGAAGATGCTGTGATATGCAAATGATTAGCTTTTCAGAGCATTCACACAAGATTGGCGCCGGTGGCGACACCTACAACGTGCTGACATGAGGAAAGTTTCCAACCGATTTCTCATACACAAACAGCAGTTGACCGGCTTTGCCTGGTGAAACGTGTTGTGATGCCTAGTGTAAGGAGGAGAAAATGCGTACCATCACATTTCCGACTTTGATAAGGGTCGAACTGTAGCCTCTCGCGATTGCAGCTTATCACATTGCGACATTGCTGATCGCGTTGGTCGAGATCCAATGACTGTTAGCAGAATATGGAATCGGTGGGTTGAGGAGGATACAGAAAATTTTCGACTGCAGCCCTAGTCAGCACCATTTAAAAACGTCTGGTAAATGGTGGTCGAGCAATTGGCTCGTCACAGTACGCCAGTGACTGCTCTTGATGAACTGTGGTATCGTGTTGAAGCTTCATGGGCAGCTGTACCTGTACACGCCATCCAAGCTCTGTTTGACTCAATGCCTAGGCGTATCAAGGCCGTTATTTCGGCTACAGGTCGTTGCTCTGGGTACTGATTTCTCAGGAGCTACGCACCCAAATTGCGTGAAAATGTAATCACATGTCAGTTCTAGTATAATATATTTGTCCAATGAATACCCGTTTATCATCTGCATTCTTCTTGGTGTGGTAATTTTAATGGCCAGTAGTGCAGTAAACTCTCGTCCAGTAATATAGCTGACAAGTTAGATACTGTCCCCGGATTATACAACAGGTCATTAGTGGGGAACTGTGCATCATACACATTATCCTTAGCGAAATTTCATGCAGTTTGCACGTGACTAGAACTTCCATGCGTGTGTACAATCGTGGATGAGGAATGAGTTACACACCCCTGCGCTTGTCTTAGTTTCTTTTGCAAATGAGGCAACTTTGAAGACACATTTTGTTTGCAAACTGGCAGACATTAGTCAGACGTTTGTTTAAGTTATTTAAGGTCATGAAACTGTTCAGTTTTTTCAACATCATTGCTTGCAAAGTATTCATTCAGCGACCTTTGCACCGCTGGTGTTTACTCTTCAGTAATACATTTATCAGTGTGCTCATCTTTGATATACACTCCTGGAAATGGAAAAAAGAACACATTGACACCGGTGTGTCAGACCCACCATACTTGCTCCGGACACTGCGAGAGGGCTGTACAAGCAATGATCACACGCACGGCACAGCGGACACACCAGGAACCGCGGTGTTGGCCGTCGAATGGCGCTAGCTGCGCAGCATTTGTGCACCGCCGCCGTCAGTGTCAGCCAGTTTGCCGTGGCATACGGAGCTCCATCGCAGTCTTTAACACTGGTAGCATGCCGCGACACCGTGGACGTGAACCGTATGTGCAGTTGACGGACTTTGAGCGAGGGCGTATAGTGGGCATGCGGGAGGCCGGGTGGACGTACCGCCGAATTGCTCAACACGTGGGGCGTGAGGTCTCCACAGTACATCGATGTTGTCGCCAGTGGTCGGCGGAAGGTGCACGTGCCCGTCGACCTGGGACCGGACCGCAGCGACGCACGGATGCACGCCAAGACCGTAGGATCCTACGCAGTGCCGTAGGGGACCGCACCGCCACTTCCCAGCAAATTAGGGACACTGTTGCTCCTGGGGTATCGGCGAGGACCATTCGCAACCGTCTCCATGAAGCTGGGCTACGGTCCCGCACACCGTTAGGCTGTCTTCCGCTCACGCCCCAACATCGTGCAGCCCGCCTCCAGCGGTGTCGCGACAGGCGTGAATGGAGGGACGAATGGAGACGTGTCGTCTTCAGCGATGAGAGTCGCTTCTGCCTTGGTGCCAATGATGGTCGTATGCGTGTTTGGCGCCGTGCAGGTGAGCGCCACAATCAGGACTGCATACGACCGAGGCACACAGGGCCAACACCCGGCATCATGGTGTGGGGAGCGATCTCCTACACTGGCCGTACACCACTGGTGATCGTCGAGGGGACACTGAATAGTGCACGGTACATCCAAACCGTCATCGAACCCATCGTTCTACCATTCCTAGACCGGCAAGGGAACTTGCTGTTCCAACAGGACAATGCACGTCCGCATGTATCCCGTGCCACCCAACGTGCTCTAGAAGATGTAAGTCAACTACCCAGGCCAACAAGATCTCCGGATCTGTCCCTCATTGAGCATGTTTGGGACTGGATGAAGCGTCGTCTCACGCGGTCTGCACGTCCATCACGAACGCTGGTCCAACTGAGGCGCCAGGTGGAAATGGCATGGCAAGCCGTTCCACAGGACTACATCCAGCATCTCTACGATCGTCTCCATGGGAGAATAGCAGCCTGCATTGCTGCGAAAGGTGGATATACACTGTACTAGTGCCGACATTGTGCATGCTCTGTTGCCTGTGTCTATGTGCCTGTGGTTCTGTCAGTGTGATATGTGATGTATCCGACCCCAGGAATGTGTCAATAAAGTTTCCCCTTCCTGGGACAATGAATTCACGGTGTTCTTATTTCAATTTCCAGGAGTGTATATCCATTCGGAATAATTGCTTCTAAAGGTGTGCATCTGCTTATTTCACTGTTGAGTAGTGAAATGTTCTTGTTTAAACTGAAGTGAATGCACATTGTCACGGACTGTTGTATCTTCACCAGTGAGCTTATCCACTCAAGGAGACAAAATCTGACAAACATCTCATAATCTTGTTGCACTACCAGCTAACGTTTCGTGTTGTTGCTTCAAATTTTTGATCTTTTGGGATATTTGCCGTATATTTGGGAAAATGTCTGGAAGTCAGACACAGTAGGTGAAAGCGCTGAAATTTGTGTTGTCATATTTGTCGTTGCTTCATCGAACTTCGAGGTCAGTTCATATGATATCACTGAAGCAATTTCTTATTTAAACATGGTCATTTTAAATTTAGTGGTCACGTTAGTTGACATTATTTGCAATATCTGTCTAATATGGAGCTCACTAGAAGCTTGTACGGCCAGGAACGCAAGTTCGGCTGAAGGTCGAACAGTTGCGTTCTCCATCTTTTCATTACTAGTAGCTGACTGCACATCTAATTGAAATGTGTCACTTTCAGTTTACATTTGGTTCCACGCACTGCAGCACTAATATTCACCATGTTTGAAGTAATTTCTACTTCGTTACATTTTTTCATCAAAAGATACGCTACCAGAATTTGCCTCCGCCATTTTTTTTGTTTCTTACCAATTGTGACCATAATATTGAATGATTAACAAATCGAAATAAGGCGTTTTTTGGTATTAATAAAATTAGCTGACAATGGAAAATATTAACGCTCTTGCTGAGTGACCACAGTACTGACTGACTTCGGTAATGGAACTTGCCATTACGCGCGAAGCGTAACAAGATCGACCATATTGGACCAGCTAAACACTATGTAGTGTTACGCTTGTTGCTGATAACTGTAATTTACTGCATGAATTTATGTGACTAAATAAGAAAGAAAGGAATATACTGCTGAGATATTTAAATAAAGAGGTTTGTTTATAAATAAATAAATCTTCTGCTACCAGTCACGATTTTTTCTTTATTTTACTATTCGCACGACGCGTTTCGAGAAATAATTCCCATTAAAAAAAAAAAGCACTTGAAAATGGGAATTATTTCTCGAAACGCGTCGTGCGAATAGTAAAATAAAGAAAAAATCGTGACTGGTGGCAGATGATTTATTTATTTATAAACAATCATATTGCATCTGCAGTCGCACCTTTCAAAAACCATTTATAATAAATAAAGAGGCATAAGACCCCAGCCTAGCACTCTCTTCTCCATGCAGTAAAGTGCAGTAATGATTTCTCTCTTACCTTAATTTTTTTCATTTTCAGGTTTCTTTGCTTTTCGCGATCCAGTCACTCAATTTTTGAAACTTCCTGGCAAATTAAAACTGTGTGCCCGACCGAGACTCGAACTCGGGACCTTTGCCTTTCGCGGGCAGAAGTAAAGCTGTGAGTACCGGCCGTGAGTCGTGCTTCGGTAGCTCAGTTGGTAGAGCACTTTCCCGCGAAAGGCAAAGGTCCCGAGTTCGAGTCTCGGTCGGGCACACAGTTTTAATCTGTCAGGAAGTTTCATATCAGCGCACACTCCGCTGCAGAGTGAAAATCTCATTCTGCACTCAATTTTTAGTTACCGATTGATTTATGGTATTCAATAATGATAATTTGAACGATCGCTCGATCACGAAAGAAAGACAAACAACTGGAACATTCACAACACTTACAATTTTATGCAGAGATATTATATAATAATTGTCCCGTCACGGTCACCATTGTGAGTTACCTTTCACCTCCACGCCCGTTTTGTTTGTGAATTAGCTTTATGTATTATAAAGTAGACAGGACGCTGCTTACATGATGAGGTCAGGATTTCAGAAGACAAAATCAAATAGCCATGTGCCTCCGATCTGCCCTTACAAAAACTGAAGGACACGCTTTGGTTAAGTTGTACACATAATGTAAATGTAATAATGTGGAGTCTTTGGTCGGGAATATTTACAGAAAATTTTACAAAAAATTAATTAATTAATAATTTTTGGAATGTGTACTACAAGCACTAGTGCGACCCATTCTTAAATCCTCGAGCGTTTAGAATCGTCGCTAGGTCGGATTAGAAGAACTCGTCAAGGCAATTCAGAAGCATGCCTCTAGATTTCATCAACTTTCGAGTATTAAGGAAATGCTTCATGAAATCAAATGGGAATCCCTGGAGCAAAGATGGAGGGCACTGCAGAAGTTCACTATATATATTGTACCAGATAGTGATGATATAGCGCAATACACGGTGTTCGTTCCCAGACTTAGTGATTTGCGTTTAAACAACTCATACAGCGACACCATAAAAATATGAATACATTACGGAAAGCAGATGAAAGGAATCATACATTGAAGTGCTGTCAGAAGGGTAGTTTGATGATATACTAAAAACTTAATTAGTAATTAGCTATAAAAACATTCCAAAAACTGTTTAAGTGCTGAGAAATAACACTGCAACCGCTTACTTGTTCGTTTCACAAGTTTAAATTACTTTCTGCAGAAATACGTAACAGTACTACCTACCGATCCTCTAAAATAATGTTTCTTGGTCTATTCAGGTTTACAGATCGCTTCCAGAATTGTGGAAAGAGAAATATGATGAGTATATCAAAAGTATTTTTTCTTTGCATATAAGGAGTACGAAATACACCCGTCTGCTGAAAGATTCCTCGTCCATCCTTAAATTATTCCGATAGTCATCCTCTGGTTCTGCTGCAAGTTCTCTTATTGTGTTAGCATGGACTTGTGTAGAGCTCCTTCCAAGCCTCTCTTTTCGCCCCTTATCGTTTCCTCTTGCTTTTCTTTTTGCAGCACGTAACTGACTGCAATCGCAGTACGGTGCATGCAAATCTATATCTGTTGTAACTTGGCAAGACAGCCAAGCCCCTATGATTGGTAGCCGAAAGGCACGCGTTAAGCTCACGCAGGCTGGCGTGAGGTCTGGAACATTTAAGGAAGTTAGGTTTTAGCAAAAAAGGTCGTAGCTGTTGGAATACTTAACTTTAATCCATAATTGGTGTACATCGGTCTGACGGTACATGCATCACAAGATAAATAGCGAATGATAATGGCGCCTTGCTAGGTCGTAGCAAATGACGTAGCTGAAGGCTATGCTATCTATCGTCTTGGCAAATGAGAGCGTAATTTGTCAGCGAACCATCGCTAGCAAAGTCGGCTGTACAACTGGGGCGAGTGCTAGGAAGTCTCTCTAGACCTGCCGTGTGGCGGCGCTCGGTCTGCAATCACTCACTGATAGTGGCGACACGCGGGTCCGACGTATACTAACAGACCGCGGTCGATTTAAAGGCTACCACCTAGCAAGTGTGGTGTCTGGCGGTGACACCACAATATCGTCGAGGGTCGAAATGTTCGTTACAAAGGCAGAGTTCCAACAGATGCGTCCCAGGCATAAACATCGCGTAGTAATATTGTCTTATAATTGTGACACAAAGTCACGCAGGCAGAATTCGACCATATTGCAGATCAATAGGAGTACTGCACAAAATCTATATTGGACACTGAATAGACAGGCACCATCTGATAAACAAAAGACTTCCTTTGACCCGTTTCGGGTAGAACCCATGCTCGGACTGTCTGCGGGCCAGAAAAAGTAGCAAGTAACAAAAAATGCAACCATACGAAGAATATACAACAGTATGAAATACAAGGATCGTCAAAATAAAACAGCTGAAATGTAAACCATTAACATCTTGATGACCAGATATACTGTTTAAAGACAGTAAGTAAGCTGTTATGACCGACTAGCTGACTAACTATGGCGCGATAACCAGGAAGAAAACTTATGCCACTAGAAGGCAACGATGAATGCAAAAGTAGTTCCTCGTAGCGACAAAAGCAGAATTCCTTTTTTTTCTCGTAAGAAATGTAGTGTGGAAACATTACAGCTATGAAGTTTTCGCTTCTTCAAAATTTGTTCGCAACAGATTCTGCCTCACATTAATTAATAGAAAAGCTAATAAAACGTCAACAGCGACACTAAGCATAGCAAAATGGTAAACACTATAATTCGTAGGAAAGTTTGAAGCAATACTATTTTCCTAAAATCACTAAAATATTGTTACGATCGTTGCCTGTGACACATATTTTTAATCTCTTGTTATTTCAAGGTGAAGAAAATGATCAAGTAAATGTATTACTGTGACTATGTAATTGCAAAGCATAATAGTTTTTGCCAGGCTATTTTTCGAATGTCTCTAGTCATTTAAATGAAGTACATTTCTATTACAGCTACGAAACATGCTAGGAACAAATTACATTAGATATTATATGAATAATCGACCATGACGTAATTCGTATTGTTATATTTACATATCTGACTATCTTCATTGTGAACGAGTTTGATCTGTAACGAAATTCATAGACAATGTAACGTCATTTTATTTTACTATTCATACGAGGTCATTTACTGTACTAAGATCTGTTAAAATTCACTGAACTTTTTAATTTTCTGTTTTGAACAACCACATGATAGCAACAAAATGTACATAAGGCCCATGCGGAAACTTTCTCAAAGTTTCGAGGTGCCGATCTAATTTGTAAATATATAATCAAAGGCACACACTGTCTGAACTTTGAACTGTTGTATCATGGCTTGTTTTCTTGCTGAAATGACTTCATCACAGAAATAAAGAAGGTTGAAACTCAAAATCACGTGTGGAACTAATTAATGTGGGAATAACTTACCCACTTGATGAATCTTTGTTATACCCGGACCTCAGATTATTTCTTTTCTACAGGAATAGTAACAAATCAACTCTATGAATCAGGTAAAACAGGTTAAGTATTTGATCCCAGCCAAATGAGGAAAACATTCCAGTATATAAAAATAAAATTTTACAATAGATTACAAAGTATGAACAAAAATGAACGAAGAATAGAAATTTACAGTTATACAGAAAATACCATCGACAATAAGCTATACATATAAAATGACAGATAAACAGAAGAAAAATTCCGGAATAGTTACTTAAAATTTAAAAAAATCATGCAAAATCACGTAACTAAAAACTGAAGGAGAATAGTTTAATAAGATACAATAAAATACAAACAATGAATGCAATCATAAGATAGGTCAAGGACTCAAACCCTCGCAATATTGGAGAAGCAAATTGTGCAAGCAAAAGTCGTTAAAAGATAAAATAAATAATGTGATAAGAAAGTACCATAGATACGCAAAGAAAAGTAGTAGTAACATAATATCCCAAAATCGGTAATAACAACCTATTCGGATACATGACCATTAATTTTAATATTAGATGTCAAGGATGCTGGGGACTGGAATCCTCAAGAAATACATAGCAACAAAAGCAATAAGTACGGCAAACAGCTATGTGGAGGAAGAGATATAGAGAATGGGACAATTCATGGGGGAATGCTTCGAATTACAGCCCCAGCATTTCACTGAATATTTTAAAGAACCACTTGCGTCTAGAAGACAGCCGTTCGTTCAAAATTAAAGCTGTATTGCACGACTGTTGTACAAAGATTTCTAACTCCTGTAATATGCCCACCTCAGGCTCTTTTGGAGTACCTGCAGCCCTCTATCTATGGGTAACATAAAATGCCCATCCTCTGATAAATGGCAACCAAATGCAGAGTTATTTTTATAACTGAGTACACTAAATCTAGTGACAATGTTCCTACCAGTCTGACTAACTTAAATTGAATCACAGGAGATATGTCTAATTTTGTAGATGTCCGAGCTGCTATATTTATCAGGTTTGTCATCAAGAGAATTTAGCAAAAAAAAAGACAATTATTTTCAGGATACGTAAATTAATCTCCATTTTCACTTTCCTAAATGAACGTGCAATAATCTCACTATGTCATCCTCAGTAAGAGAGAGAAGCATAAAGTGGCATTTCTGTGGTTACATTACACTGAAGACGTGTTTTACCGAAGATCCCAGATGCAGAGGAATCCGAATAACCATTGGCCTGAACTACGTGAGTGATATCATGTTCCTTATTTAAGCATTCAGTCCTGAGATCCAACATGAGTAATGCATGAAAATACTCATGCATTTTTTCCAATGGATGATTAATTATTGATAATGTCGATGGCTGTTGAGTTGCGGTAGACCTCTCACGTAAGTGAAGCACCCTATCTCGTTATCAGAAGATCAAGAAAACTGAGGTGCTCATTATCCTCGAATTCAACAGCGAAATAAATTTTAGGATGGACTTTGTTCAAAGCCGGTGCAAAATTCAGATAATTCTGGTGGTTACCAAGGGACATTATCACAGTGTCGTCCTCGTATCTACGATAAATAATAGTTTTCTCTGTGATTTGGAAATTATTTTTGAAGAAGGTGTTCTCTGACTCGTTTATAAAAATTTCAGCTAGAATACCAGACAGATCTCATCGCGAGCCCATCACTTTGATGGTAAGATTTACCACGGAACAAGAATATAATTCAAGGAAAGGGTGAAACTAATAGCGCGAGAAGTTCGTGAGCTTCAGCAGTACTTAATTTTTTATGTACGGAAAAATTCTTACGAATGATTCCCGAAATTTCGTCAAGCGGAATGTTAGTATAAAGACTAGTAATGTCAAAAGAGACTGACATTGAATCTTCTGGCATAGCACAATCCCTGATTGATGCTGCCATTTTGTAGATTTTTCTTAACACTCCACGTATTACAAAAAAAAAACAAAGCTTTTCTGTCAGTCTGGCGTAGCAAAGACTATTTGTTCCATAATTTGGGCTTTTGCATCCATTCACATCAATTTCACCGCTTAATCTGTGACCTTAATTTGTCTATTTTTAGAGTCATAATCAAATGTCCTTTTTAACAACGTCTCAAGAAAACAAAAAAATGGAATTATTTAGAATTTTTGTTTCAAATTGTCGATAAATCTTGGGACATGATTTGTCTTTTCTGACTTAATATTGTTACTTTCAAGAAAAATCTTAGTAACATAGCCGGCATCTGAAATGAGTACAACCGAGCTGCCCTTGACAGATTTCGTTAAAATAATACTACATTTACGTAACTTTTCGTTTAGAATCCTGACTGAAGATAGGAGGGCTTCGGATGCGAATGGACCATGAAATAATTCAAGAAGACCCTTGCGTATTTTTCATACAATGTCTGCCTGACGACTTTCTGAACTTTTACATAGCTGACATACATTTATAACTTCAGCAATGGCTCTTGTGACACTTTGGCTACTTAACACTGTTGCCTTTGTTTGGCAAGTGTCGATCATTAAAAGACAGCTCAAGATTTGATAACACGGTTGTCACAGGTTCTGGAAATCAGGGAATTTCAAACACATCAGTGAAAGGAGGTAAATATTAGGAAAACCTGAAAAAACACTGGAAGAATCTCGTTTTAGTCCCAGTAGATGAAATGATTTGTTTACTGAGGGGTCGTACATTGTCGGTGGCTGGATGCAGCTGAGTAACTGCGCACTTCCCTACTCCTCCATTACCACTGCTTGACTCCTTCCTACCATTCCCCTCAGCTTGCAGTCAGTGCGGCCACCAGTTCTGGCCGCTAGTCTAGCAGCTGCCGACGAGAGGCAGGGGGGGGGGGGGGGTGAGGAGTGGTTTGTTCGGATCTGATTCTCAGAGACTGTAGATGCAGTGGCCGGAGACAGCGGTCACGTGTGCATGATTTGTGTCTGAATCATTGTGTGAATGTGTATGTGCTCCCGTTTTCTGTCAAAGGCTGTGGCTGAAATTTTAGTTGTGAGAGTACGATTGTCTTTTGTGTGTACCTGTCTGCGGCTTAGCAATCGTCTTTACGTTGAGATGCTACCCATCCTCATTTTTATTGATTCTCAGAGTGTTTGAACAAGTTATCTGTTGCATGGATTGATCATCGTGGTCTCATTTCATCAACATGTTGACTGTGGCTCGTGAATAGCTGGCCACATGAGTGGATTTCCGTGACGGGCCAAACACACAAGCCGTTGCTGTGGCTATCTGTAATGTATCTGGCCGATCTAAAGCCATTCGGTTGCCACTAATGTGCAGGCCCTGCGGGTCGGATCTAGTCTCACCGATCTGCCGACAGGCCGGGTCTGTTTGTGTGTGTCGTAATGCAGAGGATTTTCACGGTTATGGATCCAGGGCTGCGGTGTTCCTCAGCATTGGTTGATGGATTTTAGGAATTGCGACTGTCTCACCGCAAATACGTTGTACATTGTGGTGTTTCATAGACTTTTTATTTGTTCTAGTCAATTTCGGCACTTCGAAAATAGTTTATATGTTAGAAAGTATGGACAATGAGGAGAAGAAAATTGTTTCAATCACATGCGGTTTGTACGCTATGTACTCACATATTTCTTGAAAGAAAAATCACAGAATATCTGTAAAATGAGAGATATTGTAAGTAGCTTTTTTTATATGTTTGTATGTTGGCAGCGCGATAGACTGCATTAATAACTCTGACAGTGCTGTGCGCCCTCTGTAAGAGACGCTCTGGTTGGTCGGATTCGCAGTTCGAGGTGAATAGTCAGCAGCGATGGAAGTTAGGAGTGAATAGCCAGCAGTGGTGGAGGTTGGAAGTGAATAGTCAGCAGTGGTGGAGGTTAGAGGTTAATAATTAGCAGTGTTGGAAGTTTGCATTATTAGCACGAGCGAATGGTCTGGACGTATGTTCGTCATGAGGATTTAATGTAAAATGATAATGGAATTACTGACGATTGTATAATTTTTCGAACTGGTTATCACATGAATAAGGAAAAATCTGCTAAACACATTGTTTGCTCTGCAAACAAAATCTTTCCTTTGCTAACCACTTGCCTATTAGTGGTTAGAGCCTTCAGCAGCTGGAATCTTTTATTTAGCTGGCTGTATTGGTGCTTTTTGTATTGCTGTAGTTCGTCTCATGAAGATTTTCTGTGAGGTAAGTGACTTATGAAGTGTACGGGTTATTCTAAGGATTTCTTCCAAATAAAGGCCATTCTGTTGTGTTAAGTAATAGTCAGATCGCGGTATCCTCGAATATTGTGGATAATTAATAAATGGGAGAACTTTGAGCTGTGTTTGTCAGGGCAAATTCTGTAGATCAGAAATGAAATGATAAAAAAGTGACACTTGCATTCAATTACAGTGACACTTGCATTCAATTACAGTTTCAGAATTAAATACCCTAGGAGTTTCACCTTCTCAGTTATTCCAGTCCAAATAAAAACATAATAAAGAAGTTTCAATATAAAACAGTGGGTAGTGACCGACAATAATGAAGATAGAAGAGATAGAAGAACCAACATTTCATTGGCGGTCACCTACAGTGTTGGTTTATACAATTCTTCACCACCGTATACACTTCTTTCAAGAGACCTACTTTTTTCCGAAGTTATTTCCGAAATGAGTGAAGATATTTTAAATGTGTCTTGTGAGTCCAAGAAGATGTGTATTTTTGTCACCAAATGTGTTTCGTTTTATTGAAATACAAAACATCAGTGGTCTTAATGAAACACAAATGCCATTATCTTGCTTTCTCCATCTCAAAACAGTTCATTACAAATTATGTTGTTGTTAGTACTTACGATTTTTGGTCACATATAGAGACATCATCTGCTTGCACGTTTTTTTTAGATATTTCCTCATTTGCACTATTGTTTCTTGCACCGTAGCTGCAAAGGCAGATTGTGAACTTACATCTTACCTTACCCTTGACATTTCAAAATCTGTCAGTGAAAAATGATGAAACGTGTCTGAAAATCATGGAAATATCAGGAAATTTCACTTGGGGAAACTTGTGACAATCATGGATAAGTTACCAACTCTGATTACAGAAGAATGTTTACACACGGCTTGCTCATTTCTCCTGCTCTCATTGGTACTTCATGCTGCAAGTGCAGGTAAGTTTCTCGCGTAGGTGGGTGTTACGATGCCTCTTTCCCAATCACCAATCAAATAACACATCGCGAAAACTGTGAAAAGGACAAATAAACTGATAAACTTTTGCCAAGGACATATTGTTCTTATTCTACCCTTAATCCACATCTGTTCACATCTACTTTAAGTGCCTTCAGGACTAACAGACAAATTCTGTAGGTTTAACATTGCTTATTGGAGAATTATATCACTAAGAAAACACAACTTATTAAATTCAATCTTGAATTGGTTAACCATAAATCTTTTTTTTTGCTAAATATAAATTTACTGGTCCAAGTAAAGTCCAGCGAGGCACAATAACTTGTAATTGTGACATGAAGTAACGGAAAAAGACTGCGACCATATTGCATATCAGTAGGTGTAATGCACTATTGCTGTGTTGGTTACTGAATAAGAAGCTGGCAGCTGATAAACCAGTGACTTTATTTGACGTGTTCCGGGCAGAAACGATCCTCAGATTGTCCGTGAACCAGAAACACATGGCAAGCAACAGAAAACGTAACTATACGAAGAGTATACAAGAGTATGAAACTACAAATATCGTCACAATTAACCAGCTGAAATGAACACCTTGAACATCTTAGTGCCTAGACATATAAAGATAGTGTGTAACAAACAAAGCTGTCATGGCGGACTAACTGACTAGTTACTACGTGATAACCTGGAAGATAACTGAAGCCACTAGAGGGCGATGATGAATACACGTAGGGATAAACGCAATTTTTTTGTTTCTCATAAGGGTGTAGGAGACGAAATTAAACTTTTCCAAGAATTTGCAATGTGTATGAAAATGAAAGAAGCATAAAAAATTTAGAGTTACACGGAAAACGCTATTGACAAGAAAGACATACAATAGCATAAATAGAGTAAACATTCCAGAACAATTACATAAATCCAAATCTTTACACAAATTACAGCTAATCAGTTAGACTGCGATGACAGCTTTGTTTGTTACATACTTTATATATATATATATATATATATATATATATCTGATCACCATGTTCGTGGTGTTTATTTCAGCCCTTTAATTTTGACGATCTTGGAGTTTCACGATCTTTGTATAGTTTCATTTTTTGCTATTTGCTATGGATTTCTGTTGACATACAATCTGAGGAGGGATTCTACCCGAAAAGCGTCAAATAAAGTCACTGATTTGTCAGCTAGTGACTTCTTATTTGATGAGCAATACAGCAATTTTGCAGTACCCCTAGCGATTAATAATATTGTGCTGTTCTTGGCTGTATGGCTCTGAGCACTATGGGACTTAACATCTGTGGTCATCAGTCCCCTAGAACTTAGAACTACCTAAACCTAACTAACCTAAGGACATCACACACATCCATGCCCGAGGCAGGATTCGAACCTGCGACCGTAGCAGTCGCGCGGTTCCGGACTGAGCGCCTAGAACCGCGAGACCACCGCGGCCGGCTGCTGCTCTTGTCCACGCACTTTTGTGCAATATATCGATACAGTATTATTGTGCAATAAATAATAGTACCCAACGGTAAACGATGTCCGCGCTAGTAAATCTCCACCTGGAACAGACAAGGAAGCGGCGCCCTGCTAAAGACGCTGCTTTCATAGTCGGGGAAACCTACAATTCAAATCTCATCACCGCTTCCTGATTTAAGTCTCCCTCGGATTCCTTAAATACCCTAAGGAAAATGCTGGAATGGTTCCTTTAAAAAACTTACAGTCTATCTCATTCTCCATCCTTCCCCTAATGCGAGAGTCTGCTTCGTCAACCGGAAGTCTTCCTTCCTTCTTTCACCTACAAATCCTTAACGTCTGCTTTATTCGACTGCAACAGCAGTGTGAGAACTTATAACAAATTTATGCGCCATAAACACGCTGAAGAGCTTTACGGGTACTCATCACTGGCGGCGTTTAATTTAGACCGGGCGTAATGTTGGCGATCGAGTGGTTTTTGTGTTAACGGTGGAGAGCAAATCATATTTACGCAACGTAAATAAACACGTGTCTGTTAGTCACATATAATTTGATGTGTTGCTGCGTTTTGCAGCTGTTTGCCTTTTTTCAGTTAATATTCACGAACAGCAGAATACATAATATTAATATCTATGCAAATTTTGGAATACTCGCTCGGAGGTAAATTGAAGTAAAGCCTCAATATGTGTACTAAATTTTGGTGCTCTGTTCCAGCCATTTCGAAAATATCGACATTTACGGCTATGAACTCAGCAAGTCCCTTTAGAACAGGATGTGCGTTTTACGAAAAAAAAAAAAACCTAATGACGAGATGAGAGAAATAAAAGACATGCCGAAGATTCGGCAGCAAAGATGCTTTAGGGTATCAAAGAATGGTAGTCTCTACAAGCAAGAAAAAGAATGAGATTCTGTTTAAAACAGGTGTGTGTTTATATTTATCTTTCATTTTTCAGTCTCCCTTTTTCATCACCGAAAAGGATTAGTTCGCTGATGGCCGCGAAAGCAGATTGAGCAAATGTGTTTCCAGTAGAATGACAAGATGCGAGGAAAGCAAAATGCGCAAATACGGCTTTGCGAGGATTAACATAGCAGAAAATTGCTCGGAAAATTTTCACCACAAAAAAAAATTATACACACATAAAAAATATACATCTGCTCGGTTCCTGGAACTCCTGAAGATAGAAGTTGACTGTAGATAAACAACCATGAATGAGCAGCGTCTATTAGGCGGAGACGGTCCGACAGCCGATCAGTTCCAGTCATTCCATCCTGGAAGGAGGTAAACGGCTCGTGTTGTCTGTAGTTCAATCACGCCTAGACAGTCAATACCGCGGTTCGATGGCGTCCGCATTGTTACTTTATACCAGGTTGGGCTCTCAATAAGGGAAGTGTCCAAGCGTCTCGGAGTGAACCAAAGCGATGTTGTTCGGACATGGAGGAGATACGAAGAGACAGGAACTGTCGATGGCATGCCTCGCTCAGGCTGCCCAAGGGCTACTACTGTAGTGGATGACCGCTACCTACGGATTATGACTCGGAGGAACCCTGACGGCAACGCTACCATGTTGAATAATGCTTCTCGCCGGCCGGGGTGGCCGAGCGGTTCTAGGCGATACAGTCTGGAACCGCGGGACCGCAAACGGACGCAGGTTCGAATCCTGCCTCGGGCATGGATGTGTGTGATGTCCTTAGGTTAGTTAGGTTTCAGTAGTTATACGTTCTAGGGGACTGATGACCGCAGAAGTTAAGTCACATAGTGCTCAGAGCCATTTGAACCAAAGCTTTTCGTGCAGCCACAGCACGTTGTGTTACGACTCAAAACTGTGCGCAATAGACTGCATGATGCGCAACTTCACTCCCGACGTCCATGGCGAGATCCATCTTTGCAACCACGACAGCATACAGCGCGGTACAGATGGGCCCACCAACATGCCGAATGGACCGCTCAGGATTGGCATCACGTTCTCCTCACCGATCGGTCGCGCATAGGCTTTCACCAGACAATCGTCAGAGACGAGTTTGGAGGCAACCTGATCAGTCAGCAAGGTGGAGGTTCCCTGATGTTTTGGGGCGGCATTATGCGAGGTCGATGTACGCCGCTGGTGGTCATGGAAGGCGCCGTATCGGCTGTATGATACGTGAATGCCATCCACCAACCGATAGTGCAACCATATCGGCAGCATATTGGCGAGACATTCGTCATAATTGGCGACAATTCACGCCCCCCTCGTGCACATCTAGTGAATGACTTCCTTCAGGATAACGACATCGCTGGACTAGAGTGGCTAGCATGTTCTCCAGACATGAATCGTATCGAACATGCCTGAGATGGATTGTAAAGGGCTGAGGGATCTACACCGAATAGCTGTTGAGGAGAGGGACAATCAGGACCAACAGAGCCTCCCTCGATGAACTTGTGGATAGTATGCCACGACAAATACAGGCATTCATCAATGCAAGATGACGTGCTACTGGGTATTAGAGGTACCGGTGTGCACAGCAGTCTGGACCACTACCTCTGAAGGTCTCGCAGTTTGGAGGTACAACATGCAATGTGTCGTTTTCATGGGCAATAAAAAGGGCGGAAATAATGTTTATGTTGATCTCTATTCAGGTTCCGGAGCTCTCGGAACCAAGGTGATGCAAAACGTTTTTTTGATGTGTGTATACGCCATGGAAGCAAGACTAGACTTTTAAAGAGCGACCAGCAGCTCGGAAACTGGAAGGGAGGTGATAAGTGAGAGACAGAAACATAATAATAAGATTGATGTCCTGGGGTGAGGCAGAAAAAGTAATGGAAATATGAGGGACATCTCATAAATAATGCATATTTAGGTATTACTGTGGACTGCTTGATGCAAAACAATGAAAATAACGTTACTTGTAGTTGAGAGCTTGAGGAAGAAACATATGTACTCTGTCATAAAATTGACAAATGGCAGAATGGACTCTTTATGGTTCTCGGGTACTGTTAATGTGCCGGCCGGTGTGGCCGTGCGGTTAAAGGCGCTTCAGTCTGGAACCGCGTGTCCGCTACGGTCTCAGGTTCGAATCCTGCCTCGGGCACGGATGTGTGTGTCCTTAGGTTAGTTAGGTTTAATTAGTTCTAAGTTCTAGGCGACTGATGACCTCAGAAGTTCAGTCGCATAGTGCTCAGAGCCAATTTTACTGTGACTGTAGAAGATCAGACAAAGTACAACAACAAGATCGAAACTTTATGCAGCAGAAATTCACAATGCGTTTAGTGAAGTTTGTGGTGAGTTTACAGTCGACCGTAATACAGTTTCGCGTTGGATTAATCGTTTCCGTGGTTGTTGTATGAGCATAGATCATAATCCAACAGCCGAAAGACCACAAACGTCAACAAATGAATGAAGTGTGAAACTTGTGGCAGATGCTCTTGAAGAAGATCGCAGTCCAATTTGTGAGGAACTCTCCGAAGCCACGGGAATTCCAAACATCAATACTCCGTACTATGACAAATGGTTTGAAGGAGAGATAACTTTCTGTGAGATCGGTCCCACACCGTTTGACTGCTGAAGAGAAACACAAATGCCTGGACAATGAAACCTTGTCCAACAACAATTCGACCATGAAAGTCAAGAAGTCTTGCATCAAATTTTCGCTATTAATCAAACATGGATTAAAGATTCTGAACTGTAGTTGAAATCACAGTCCAATGAATGGAGAGCTTCAGACTCTTCACGTCCTAAAAGATTTCGACGCGCCCAAACAAAGCGCAGGCAAAGGATGATTTTTTGCTTAATGATCACCAAGGGATCATCATGACAGGAGGTGTCCCATGTAGAACATGTGTCACAGTAGTGTATTATCGAAAGTTCATGCAAAACCTGCGTAGGAAATTGCACAAAAACCGACCTCAGTTGCTCGAGGCTGGGCCATTCCTTCTTCACCCAATGTTCGCACGCCTATTGTATACACCACTTCTAACAAACACCGAACAACGCGCTCCAGTACGCGGCCGCCAAATACATCGCTGGCCGCACATCTCTGGGCGGCCCGCTGCTTCCATCGCTGGCCGTCTTCACACGCACGCTCCCTTACGTGGCCGAGAAATACATCGCTGGCCGCACTTCTCCGGGCGGCTCGCGGTTACCATCGCTGGCCGCCTTCGCGCGCGCGCGTTTGTCAGCATACAGCAATTGGCTACGCCAGGAAACATTGCGATTGATTTTCCCTGGAAAACAGCGACCACAGCCGCAAGCCTTATATAAACCCGGCCGCCGCCGCAAACGACAGTTCTCATCGGGAAGTGCAGTACACCGTATTCCAGCTGCTTGTGGATGACTCGCCGCACCACTCGAGGTCACCTGGCTGCTCGGCGGGAAAATCTTGCGACTTCACTCGGAGAGACTGAACTTCACTGGACTTGGGAATAATTACGGGACGTGCACCCCACCATGCACATTCGGACATTGGTATAACCAAACTTTAATTCTGCATTACTTCTGAGTGTGAGCTTGGGTAGACGCTTGGCTAACATAATTGTTAAAAAGTGATTTGTGATTTAATAAACCAGACTGAAGAGGTTATTTTGTTATTCCTGGTTATAACACCTATCGGCAATGTTGCAGCTAAAAAACAGCGCGAATACGGATGGGAAGTGTTGCTGCTTTATTCCTACAATCCCAGCCCACCACACTTCGTGCGGTTAAAGGCGCTGCAATCTGGAACCGCAAGACCGCTACGGTCGCAGGTTCGAATCCTGCCTCGGGCATGGATGTTTGTGATGTCCTTAGGTTAGTTAGGTTTAACTAGTTCTAAGTTCTAGGGGACTAATGACCTCAGCAGTTGAGTCCCATAGTGCTAAGAGCCATTTGAACCACCACACTTCGATTTGTTTCCGAAGTTGAAAAAACCAGTACGTGGACGTCGTTACTTTTCTCTGGAAGAGCTTTCTACCACCGTTACTCAAGCCATTCGATAGATGAACAGGAGTAGTGTCCTGGATGGAATATTATAACTTCCGAGACTTTGGGATTAATTCATAGAGAAGCAGGGAGAGTATAGAGAAGGACTGCTGACAGATGTTGAAAAAAATTAAGTACAAGAAAAATTAGTATACATTGCTTATGAAATGTCCCTAGTACAAATTATCTAACGTTTACTCGACTGGAAACTAGGGACCCACCCGCGAAACTTCTCGTTACGTATTGCTGTGCGTACCCTGTAAAGAGAGAGGTACACTGCTGGCCATTAAAATTGCTGCACCACGAAGATCACGTGCTACAGACGCGAAATTTAAGGACAGGAAGAAGATGCTGTGATATGCAAATGATCAGCTTTTCAGAGCATTCACACTAGGTTGGCGCCGGTGGCGACACCTACAACGTGCTGACATGAGGAAAGTTTCCAACCAATTTCTCATACACAATCAGCAGTTGACCGGCGTTGCCTGGTGAAACGTTGTTCTGATGCCTCGGGTAAGGTGGAGAAATGCGGACCATCACGTTTCCGACTTTGATAAAGGTCGGACTGTGGCCTATCGCGATTGCGGTTTATCGTATCGCGACATTGCTGCTCGTGTTGGTCGAGATACAATGACTGTTAGCAGAATATGGAATCGATGGGTTGAAGAGGGTAATACAAAACGCCGTGCTGGATCCCAACGGCCTCGTATCACTAACAGTCGAGATGACAGGCATCTTAACCGCATGGCCGTAACGGATCGTGCAGCCACGTCTCGATCCCTGAGTCAATTGATGGGGACGTTTGCAAGACAAAAACCATCAGCACGAACATTTCAACGGCATTTGCAGCAGCATGGACTATCAGGTCGGAGCCCATGGCTGCGGTTACCCTCTCTCAACGATGAACCTGGGTGCACGAATGGCAAAACGTCATTTCTTCGGATGAATCCAGGTTCTGTTTACAGCATCATGATGGTCCCATCCGTGTTTGGCGAGATCGCGATGAACGCACATTGGGTGCGCTTATTCGTCATCGCCATACTCGCGTATCACCCGGCGTGATGGAGGGGGTGCGATTGGTTACACGTCTCGGTCACGTCTTGTTCGCATTGACGGCATCTTGAACAGTGGACGTTACATTTCAGATGTGTTACGACCCGTGGCTCTACCCTTCAATCGATCCCTGTGAAACCCTACATTTCAGCAGGATAATGCTCGACCACATGTTGCAGGTCCTGTACGGGCCTTTCTGGATACAGAAAATGTTCGACTGCTGCCCTGGCCAGCACATTCCCCAGATCCATCACGAATTGAAAACGTCTGGTCAATGGTGTCCGAGCAACTGGCTCGTCACAATACGCCAGTCACTACTCTTGATGAACTGTGGTATCGTGTTGAAGCTGCATGGGCAGCTGTACCTGTAGATGCATATTCTAGCTTTTTTTGACTCAATGCCCAGGCGTATCAAGGCCGTTATTACGGCCAGAGGTGGTTGTTCCGGGTACTGATTATTCAGGAGCCACGCACCCAAATTGCGTGAAAATCATAATTACATGTCAGTTCTAGTATAATATATTTGTCCAATGAATACCCGTTTATCATCTGCATTTCTTCTTGATGTAACAATTTTAATGGTCAGTAGTGTACGACTATCCCCAAACAAACGCGTATGTGAACTTAGCTGCCAAAACTACACATCGTGTTGGGCAGCAACAAAAGGGGAGAAAAAGACACTGCCTAAAAAATACGTTAGCGTCCATGGCAGGTAACCAGAACACTAACGGCCACAAGGCAGAAAATTCCACTGGATCACTTAACTACGGAACGAGATAATACCGTTAACTTCACCCAACATGAACACTGCTTGAATTTACGTTAGCGGCCAGGGCAGTTAACCAAAACATTAACGGCCACAAGGCAGAAAATTCCGATGGTGCACTTGGTTATAGGTAAATTAATTTGATCAATTCCGCCTGACGGCTGCTATCTGGAACAGTTCACCCGTTGTTGCTCACAGGAAAGCCTCCACAACAGCAACGCCGGAACCAACAACGTAATGCTCAAAACCACTTAACCTTTACGTCCTGGGTCCGCGAGCGACTATGCTCGTACCGATCGGGCAGCTCCAGACAGAATCCGACGCTGCGCAGAGACCTCCAGCGAGCCCAGTCGACTACACCGCACGGAGATGTCCTCGGACCAACCGACCGACCAACAATCCAGCAAAAGTCAGGCCCAACTTAAGTGATGAGTTCAACAAAGGTCGGGCTGGCGATGTTCAAAATGGCTCTGAGCACTATGGGACTTAACTTCTGAGGTCATCAGTCCCCTAGAACTTAGAACTACTTAAACCTAACTAACCTGAGGACATCACACACATACATTCCCGAAGCAGGATTCGAACCTGCGACCGTAGCAGTCGCGCGGCCCCAGTCTGTAGCGCCTAGAACCGCTCGGCCACTCCGGCCGGCCAGGCGATGACCACGCAGGGCTCTCTGCTGCTGCAAGCCGGCGACTGGCTGGCCCGGGCTGCGCTCCAGACGCGTTGCAACTTCCTGCCAGGGCCCAACTTACGACCCGCACTGCCGCCGTGAACTCTCCTCCTCCCACGTTCCGACTCACTCCACGACAGATGACAACCAGGAAGTAATAGCAGCCGAGCAAAGATCCTATCAGAGGGGATATATCGATACGCGCTACTAGCGCCGATGACGGTCAGGCAAAACAGGAACTCAGTAACGCCAGTAATTTAAATCAACGTGGTGAGATGGAAATACGTTAAAACAGGGTGTAAAATACCACCAAGTGGTGGGACGGCGAGCCATGCACGGTTCATTCACTGTCGACCGTATTACAGTTTCGAGTTGGATTAATCGTTTCCGTGCCGGCCGTAGTGGCCGTGCGGATCTAGGCGCTTCAGTCCGGAACCGCGTGACTGCTACGGTCGCAGGTTCGAATCCTGCCTCGGGCATGGATGTGTGTGATGTCATTGGGTTAGTTAGGTTTAAGAATTTCTAAGTTCTAGGGGACTGATGACCTAAGATGTTAAGTCCCATAGTGCTCTGAGCCATAACCGTTTCCGTGGTTGTTGTATGAGCATAGAGCATAACTCAAGAGCCGAACGACCACAAACGTTAACAAATGAATGAAGTGTGAAACTTGTGGCAGATGCTCTTGCAGAACATCGCAGTCCAACTTGTGAGGAACTCTCCAAAGCCACGGGAATTCCAAACATCAGTACTCCGTACTATGACAAATGATATGAAGAAGAGAAAACTTTCTGAGAGATCGGTCCCACGCCGTTTGACTGCTTAAGAGTAACGCAAATGCCTGGACATTGCAATCTTGTCCAACAACGATTCGACCATGAAGATCAAGAAATATTGAATCGCATTCTTCCAATTAATCAAACTTGGGTTAGAGATTTTGTACTTGAGTTGAAATCACAGTCCAGTGACTGAAGAGCTTCAGATTCTTCACATCCTGAAATATTTCGACGCGCTCAATCAAAGCGCAGGCAAAGGATAATTTTTTTGCTTTATGATCACCAAGGGATCATCACGTCAGATAGTATCCCATGTAGAACATGTGTCACAGTAGTGTATTATCGTAAGTTCATGCAAAACCTGCGTAGGAAATTGCACAAAAACCGACCTCAGTTGCTCGAGGCTGGGCCATTCATTCTCCACGACAATGTTCGCACGCCTATCGGCAATGTTGCAGCTAAAAAACAGCGCGAATACGGATGGGAAGTGTTGCTGCTTTATTCCTACAATCCCAGCCTACCACACTTCGATTTGTTTCCGAAGTTGAAAAAACTTGTACGTGGACGTCGTTACCTTTCTCTCAAAGAACTTCCTACCACCGTTACTCGAGCTATTCGATAGATGTACAGGATTGGTGTCCTGGATGGAATAATATAGCTTCCGAGATGTTGGGATTAATTTATGGAGAATCAGGGAGACAATAGTGAAAGACTGCAGATACGATGAAAAAAATTTATGAAACTTCCCCTTCGTATGTAAATAACGGCTGCGCTGGTAAACTTCTACGTTATTTGATACAGAAATAGGTGAGTAAAACTAAACGTATTCAGACAGTTTTCTCTTTACTTATTCTGATCATTTCTAAACTGACACACAATATTTTAGCGCAACGCAATCTGACTTTCCTTAATCCCTACAAAAGAATGGCCCTGACTAACAATAACCTATATCCTTCATGAACCACTTACCTCACAAAAATCTTCGTTACTCGAACTACTGCAAGCGAGCGCCAATACTGACAGCTAAATACAGGATTCTAACTACAGATAGGCATAGATCGCAAACGAAAGATTTTGGTAGAGAACGAACAATGTATTTACCTTAATAACGTTAAAGTCATTATATATATATATATATATATATATATATATATATATATATATATATATATATATGCAGATCGTCCGCTCATAGTAACCTCTGAAAACTCTGGCATCTCTCTCCCCACATCCACCACTGCTGGCGGCTCACCTACAACTACCCACCGTCGAACGCTGTTCACATCCAGCTGCCCAACGCTACACTAACGAATATTCCAACAATGAGTCCAATCAGCCACAGACTGCACACAGCGCAGTCAGCGATTCTCATAGAGAACACTACGTGGCGTTACCAACACAAAAACCTAAACAGCCTACTTACAAGTTAAGTAAAAGAAAAATTTGTGACCATTATTTATGAAATCTGCCGCTTACCCGCCAAATTTCTCATTATATATTGTTATGCATACCTCGTAAAGAGAGGGTAAATTTCAAGGAAACAGCTACACTCTTACAGTCTTCCACAGTCTCAGGATATATGTTCTAATGTTTTCCCCTGTTGAGTTAGCATTTTCTTCTTCTTTAAATCTTTGTTTCAGTGTTTAATTTACTCAGTTGGCAGTGTTCCTCTCCAAGCTGTGCTCTATCGTTATGCATTTATCTAATTAGCCGCACATTCTCCTCTATGATTCCTAATTATAGTTAAATCTGCCATTGCTAGTGCTTCAAAAGTTCATGTTAAGCAAAGTCTTCCCTCAACAGTGTACACTTTACGATTCAGTTCCGTCATTTTCGAGTCTTTCAGCCTACTCTTTCATGTTGTACCTTTCACTCTGAGAGTTGTTCCATCAACACTTTGCGTGGGAATTTTTAACGAAAATCACATCATCTCCCCCACAATGCTCGTCGCTAGGAGCCTTAACATCACATGTCTTCTTCCCTTTAGCAAATTTACGACAGTGTTCTTCATAAGCTACTGCTTTATCTTTCCAGCAGAACCTTTAGTAACATTGTCCGCCTGCTTAGCTGGGTGGTTACGTGATTGTCTCCTATGTAGCGCACCCGGGTTCAATTCCCGAGTTGGGGATTTTTCTCCGCTCATCGACTGGATGTTGTATTGTCCTCGTCATCAATTCATCCTCATTACCGGCAGGCAAATCGCCCAATGTGGCGAACTTTCCCGGATTTGGCCTCCTCGCCGGCAATGCCATGCGCCCATTCCATTTTTTTCAGTAACATTACAGTCTGGGACTACTCCTTTCTCTTTTGTTAAAGATCCAGAATCTCACCGGAATTTCTGCCATTTACAAGGGAAAGTCTTCCGTTTTAAGTGCTAACAAAAAGTAAACAAGGAGATTAGTGCTAAACAGTGAAGCTTTTTATCTTCCCAAGTACTGAATCACTAAATGACTTCTTTGTGGGATCCGTAGCCTCGATATGTTTTAAGAACGACACAAAGCTGTCAGTTTAAATCAGCACTTCAGGAATCACTGTTAGATAGCTTCAGGCGTGTATTCACTCTAGAGTATACAAATGGATCTAGGCATCTACATCTACATCTACATCCATACTCCGCAAGCCACCTGACGGTGTGTGGCCGGAGGGTACCTTGAGTACCTCTATCGGTTCTCTCTTCTATTCCAGTCTCGTATTGATCGTGGAAAGAAAGATCGTCGGTATGCCTCTGTGTGGGCTCTAATCTCTTTTATTTTATCCTCATGGTCTCTTCGCGAGAGATACGTAGGAGGGAGCAATATACTGTTTGACTTCTCGGTGAAGGTATGTTCTCGAAACTTCAACAAAAGTCCGTACCGAGCTACTGAGCGTCTACCTTGCAGAGTCTTCCACTGGAGTTTATCTATCATCTCTGTAACGCTTTCGCGATTACTAAATGATCCTGTAACGAAGCGCGCTGCTCTCCGTTGGATCTTCTCTATCTCTTCTATCAACCCTATCTGGTACGGATCCCACAACGGTGAACAATATTCAAGCAGTGGGCGAAAAAGTGAATTGTAACCTACTTCCTTTGTTTTCGGATCGCATTTCCTTAGGATTCTTCCAATGAATCTCAGTCTGGCATCTGCTTTAGCGACGATTAATTTTATATGGTCATTCCATTTTAAATTACTCCTAATGCCTACCCCCAGGTAATTTATGGAATCAACTGCTTCCAGCTGCTGACCTGCTATATTGTAGCTAAATGATAAAGGACCTTTCTTTCTGTGTATTCGCAGCACACACACTTGTCTACATTAGGATTGAATTGCCATTCCCTGCATCATGCGTCAATTCGTTTCAGATCCTCCTGCATTTCTGTATAATTTTCCACTGTTACAACGTATCGATATACTACACTATCATCCGCAAAAAGCCTCAGTGAACCTCCGATGTTATGCACAAGGTCATTTATATATATTGTGAATAGCAACGGTCCTACAACACTCCCCTGCGGCACACCTGAAATCAGTCTTAGTTCGGAAGACTTCTCTCTATTGAGAAAGACATTCTGCGTTCTGTTATCTAGGAACTCTTCAATCCAATCACACAATTGGCCTGATAATCCATATACTCTAACTTTGTTCATTAAACGACTGTGGGGAACTGTATCAATTGCCTTGCGGAAGAAACATCTACCTGGGAACCCGTGTCTATGGCACTCTGTGTCTCGTGGACGAGGAGCGCGAACTGGGTTTCACAAGATCTTTTTCGAAACCCATAATTTCTAGTCTCCAGAAAAGTCACTATACTCGAACATAATTCGTGTTCCAAATCTAGTGGGCACATCATCCTCGAAAGTACACTCACGTTCAGAAAAAACAGAGCACCCTGAACGACTAGAGTCTGGACGTTCATATTAGCAGGACACGTACATCAACATCATTTCAGTCGCCTCAGTTCAGCATTGGTTCTGTTGTCTAGTAGGTGCAGTGTCGTCATGGGCCTTGATAACATTTTCCATGCGTGATGCCATCGACACGTTTAAGGCACGCAAGACGTCCTGTGGCGTCGACATCCATGCTGCGTTCACCTGGTTCAAAAGTTCAGCTGTGGTGGTCGGCACAGGGTCACAGAGCTGTACCTGTCGTTTCGTCGTGTCCCATTAGATTAGCGACAAGTCTGATAATCAGGCAGGGCAGGGCGAAAGACTGACATCCTGTGACACCTAGAAGGCGCGTGTTCGTGCAGCAACATGTGGTCGTGCATTGCGTTGCTGAAAAATGGCGTCTGAGGTGGCGTGCAGAAAGGGATGGCTATGGGTGGCAGGATGTTATTCACATAGGTCACTCTGGTCACAGTGCTCCCTACATGCTGTGATTTGTATTTGTTCCCAATGGAACCCCAAATGATATAGCCTTGAGTTGGAGCGGTACGAGGTGCATTCAAGTTCTAAGGCTCCGACTTTTTTTCTAATTATCTACTCACCCGAAATCGATGAAACTGGCGTTACTTCTCGACGTAATCGCCCTGCAGACATACACATTTTTCACAACGCTGACGCCATGATTCCATGGCAGCGCTTCTTTAGGAGTCTGTTTTGACCACTGGAAAATCGCTGAGGGATAGCAGCATGGCTGGTTCAAATGGCTCTGAGCACTATGCGGCTTAACTTCTGGGGTCATCAGTCGCCTAGAACTTAGAACTAATTAAACCGAACTAAGCTAAGGACATCACACACATCCATGCCCGAGGCAGGATTCGAACCTGCGACCGTAGCAGTCACAGAATTCCAGACTGAAGCGCCTAGAACCGCACGGCCACAATGGCCGGCAGCATGGCTGGTGAATGTGCGGCCACGGAGAGTGTCTTTCATGGTTGGAAAAAGCCAAAAGTTACTAGCAGCCAGGTCAGGTGAGTAGGGAGCATGAGGAATCACTTCAAAGTTGTTATCACGAAGAAACTCTTGCGTAACGTTAGCTCGATGTGCGGGTGCGTTGTCTTGGTGAAACAGCACACGCGCAGCCCTTCCCGGACGTTTTTGTTGCAGTGCAGGAAGGAATTTGTTCTTCAAAACATTTTCGTAGGATGCACCTGTTACCGTAGTGCCCTTTGGAACGCAATGGGTAAGGATTACGCCCTCGCTGTCCCAGAACATGGACACCATCATTTATTCAGCACTGGTGGTTACCCGAAATTTTTTGGTGGGTTGAATCTGTTTGCTTCCATTGAGCTAACTGGCGCATCGTTTCCGGATTGAAAAATGGCATCCACGTCTCATCCATTGTCACAACCGACGAAAAGAAAGTCCCATTCACGCTGTCGTTGCGTGTCAACATTGCTTGGCAACATGCCACACGGGCAGCCATGTGGTCGTCCGTCAGCATTCGTGGCACCCACCTGGTTGACACTTTTCGCATTTTCAGGTCGTTATCTGGGATTGTGTGCACAGAACCAACAGAAATGCCAACTCTGGAGGCGATCTGTTCAACAGTCATTCGGCGATCCCCCAAAACAATTCTCTCCACTTTCTCGATCATGTCGTCAGACCGGCTAATGCGAGCCCGAGGTTGTTTCGGTTTGTTGTCACACAATGTTCTGCCTTCATTAAACTGTCGCACCCACGAATGCACTTTTGACACATCCATAACTCCATCACCACATGTCTCCTTCAACTGTCGATGAATTTCAGTTGGTTTCGCACCACGCAAATTCAGAAAACGAATGATTGCACGCTGTTCAAGTAAGGAAAACATCGCCGTTTTAAGTATTTAAAACAGTTCTCATTCTCGCCGCTGGCGGTAAAATTCCATCTGCTGTACGGTGCTGCCATCTCTGGGACGTATTGACAATGAATGCAGCCTCATTTTAAAACAATGGGCATGTTTCTATCTCTTTCCAGTCCAGAGAAAAAAAAATCGGAGGCCTTAGAACTTGAATGCACCTCGTTCATCATGAGCGAATTCAGTCACTGTGATGTCGCTCTCCATATCTGTGGCGAACCAAAATGTGGCCATTATTTTCAAACAAAGAGAACCTGGATTCTTCCGAAAACACTATCTGATGCTGCTCCTGTCTCCACTGATGTCGTTCCATACACCATTGCTGTCTAGCATGTTTCGGCACATTCGTCAAATGTAGGCGGAGAAGTGGACAACACGCACGTAACCCATGCTGTAATAAATGGCTACCAACTGTCATGCCTGATAGTGTATGATGTGTTTGTTATTTGTTGCGCCAGAGCCGAGGAGGTCGCAGATCTGCTTGAGGTGTTGATTTTCTCTGGGGTGGTCTGTGTTTTACGGCCTTCTGTGAACCATTCGGCACACATCCGTTGCACTGCAGAAATTTCCCAGATAGATGCATCACATTGTCTCATGCCAATAACGCATCCTCATATAAACTCACTGATTTGACAATAAGGTTCGCGCATACATCCGCGAGGCATCCTGCACGTCTGCTCAAGTCACACTGATCCATTACCTTCATTTATAGCGACAATGAGAGCCACTAGCACACTTTACCGGCATATGGTATGGGCGCCGCGATGGCGATGTTGACCTCGAAACGCCGGCTGAAATGGTTCCAGGCTAATCATTTTTTCAGAACATACTGACGTACGAGGTGCATTCAAGGGCATCAGATTTTTTTTCTCCGGACCGGAAAGAGATAGAAACATGCGCATTATTTTAAAATGAGGCAGCGTTCATTGTCAATACGTCCCAGAGATGGCAGCACCGTACGGCAGATGGAATTTTACCGCCAGTGGCGAGAATGAGAACTGTTTTAAATACTTAAAATGGCGACGTTTTCCTTACTTGAACAGCATGCAATCATTCGTTTTCTGAATTTGTGTGGTGTGAAACCAATTGAAATTCATCGACAGTTGAAGCAGACATGTGGTGATGGAGTTATGGATGTGTCGAAAGTGCGTTCGTGGGTGCGACAGTTTAATGAAGGCAGAACATCGTGTGACAACAAACCGAAACAACCTCGGGCTCACACAAGCCGGTCTGACGACATGATCGAGAAAGTGGAGAGGACTGTTTTGGGGGATCGCCGAATGAATGTTGAACAGATCGCCTCCAGAGCTGGCATTTCTGTGGGTTCTGTGCACACAATCCTGCATGACGACCTGAAAATGCGACGGACCTGAAAATACTGACGGACGACCACATGGCTGCCCGTGTGACATGTTGCCAAGTAATGTTGAAGCACAACGACAGCATGAATAGGACTTTCTTTTCGTCGGTTGTGACAATGGATGAGACGTGGATGCCATTTTTCAATCCAGAAACAAAGCGCCAGTCAGCTCAATGGAAGCACACAGAGTCACCGCCACCAAAAAAATTTCGAGTAACCGCCAGGGCTGAAAAAATGATGGTGTCCATGTTCTGGGACAGCGAGGGCGTAATCCTTACCCGTTGCGTTCCAAATGGCACTACAGTAACAGGTGCATCCTACGAAAATGTTTTGAAGAATAAATTCCTTCCTGCACTGCAACAAAAACGTCCGGGAAGGGCTGCGCGTGTGCTGTTTCACCAAGACAACGCACCCGCACATCGAGCTAACGTTACGCAACAGTTTCTTCATAATAACAACTTTGAAGTGATTCCTCCTGCTCCCAGCTCACCTGACCTGGCTCCTAGTGACTTTTGTTTTTTTTCAACAATGAAAGACACTCTCCGTGGCCGCACATTCACCATCCGTGCTGCTATTGCCTCAGCGATTTTCCAGTGGTCAAAACAGACTCCTAAAGAAGCCTTCGCCGCTGCCATGGAATCATGGCGTCAGCGTTGTGAAAAACGTGTACGTCTGCAGGGCGATTACGTCGAGACGTAACGCCAGTTTGATCGACTTCGGGTGAGTAGTTAATTAGAAAAAAAATCGGAGGCCTTAGAACTTGAATGCACCCCGTAGTGTCGTTGACGCCCTCCGCTGGTCCGGCCACGAAGTTCCGGGGTTGCGTAGTTGCACGTCGCCTGCATTTTGAAGGACTGAGCTCGCTGCAACCTGCACGATAAATAAGTTGTGCGTGGTGTTGTCTGTGGCTGTTGTCTAGGGCGCCACGGCACTGATGATACTAATTATTTACAGAAGGATGGAATGACTGGTGAATACCGTCCACGGGGAAAATCAGTTTGGATTCCGGAGAACTGTAGGAATGCGCAAGACAACAGTGACGCCACATTTATCTTAGAAGACCGGTTGACAGGCAAACGTACGGTTCTAGAATTTGTTGCCTCCATCGGCGAGTGGTTACCACATTTGGCTCTCATGTGGAGAAACCAGGTTCCACTACGGGAAGTGCCACACATTTTCCTTTGTGTAGGACTGGAACGGGCTGCACTCAGGCTAGCGATGCCAATTAAAGAAGTACTTCATGAGGAGTAGCGGCTAGAATGTCTGCAAAGTAGACAACGGCCGGGAGAGCGCTCTGTTGATCCCATTCATGCCCCTCGACAAGGCAACCGCGTGACGCATCATAGCGGAGGATGACATGGCTGCCGGTCGACAATCGTGTGGAATTAGGTGTCTGATCGGGGAGTTTATCTTTTTTTTTCAATTTACTTTGAAAATATTCACTGGAACACATTCTATGAAATTTTAAAGGTAGAAGAGTCCAGATTCAGAGAGCGACAAGTCATTCAACTTGTACAGGACGCAGACTGCAGTTGTACGAGCCGAAGGAAATGAAGGCAAAGAAGTAGTTGAGAAGGGAGTGAGACAGAGTTGTAGCTTATATGCCATGTTATTCAGTCTGCACATTGAGTAAGCTGTACAGGAAACCGAGGAGAAAATTGGAAAGGCAGTAATGGTTCTAGGAGAAGCAATAAAACAGCTGAGCTTTGCTGATGATATTTGAGTTGTGTCAGAGATCTGAAAGTTCTTGTAAAACCAACTGAACGGAATAAATAGAGTCTTGGAAAGTAAAAAACGTACAATTGGATGCAGTCGAATTAAATCAGACGATCCTGAGCAAATTTCTTTACGGAATGAGACATGAAATATAGTTGGTGACGATGGCTGAAATATAGAAATAACATACAGACTGGCAATACTAAGAAGATAATTTCCGAAGAAGAGGCATTTATTAACATTCGATATAAATTTAAGTGTTTGCGTGGAGCCTCGTATGGAAGTGAAATGTGGACGATAATCAGTTCAGACAGGAGGCGAATAGAAGCCTTTTAAAAGTATTGCACAGAAGAATGTTGAAGAATAGATTACTGTACCAGATAACTAATGGGAAGGTCCTGAATTTCACTGGGGAATAAAAGGACGTTTGGGCAGAACTTGACTAAAAAAAGGTATCTGTTGATAGGACACATACTGAGGCATAAAAGAATGATCAGTTTGGTAATAGAGGGAAGTGTGAGTATGAGGAAGGAGGGGGAGGGGCGGACAGTAACACTTGTAGACGGAGCCTAGGCATGAATACACTGAGCAGATTCAGATGATTGTAGGCTGCAGCAGTCAATCAGAGATCAGGAAACAACTGCTATATACCGAAAAGTGACACACACGCACGCACGCACACACACACGACTTGAGTAGTTAAAATAGTTTGAAAGAACGACACAATTTCCACCTGGCAGTCAGTTTTACAAGAGCACTTTATTCATCACTACTAGTTAGTTTCGAGCAAGCACTTATTCTGATTTTGAAGTGCACAGGAATCACGTGCCATGTAAAGATACTGGTAGTATGGCTGTTAGGACGCGCGTACCTGTACGTGGAATGTGAGTTTCGCACTAGAAGTCCGCCCGCTTAGCTGAGTGATAACGTCTTGCCTATCATGCAGCGGACAGAGGTTGTACTCCCAGCCAGGTTGGAGATTTTCTCCGCTCGTGGACTAGATGTTATGTTGTCCTCATCATTCGTTCATCATCAACATCATCGACACGCAATTCGCCCAATGTCACATCACCTGAAGTAAGAATTGCAACATGGCTGCCGAATTTCCCCAGCTGGGTTCTCCTAGGCAACAGTGCCACACGATCATATTATTTCCTTTCGTAATAAGGACACCAGTAAAAAATGTGAAAATGGAACCAAACTTCACGGAGAAGAAGTAAAAACATTGAGTTCACTGACAGAAGTGGCCAAGGATTTGAAAGGTCAGCTGAACCGAATGAGTACTGTCTTCAAAAGACATCAGAAGTTAAACCAGGGTACAGACGAATGAGATCATCAACACTAAGAGCGTAGATGAATTTTGTTATTTAGCCTGCAGAATAAGGGACGACGGAAGAAGTAAGAAGAAATAAAATGGGGAGTGACAATCGCACGGCAAGCGTTTCTGAAAAGGAACAATTTGCTAACGTGGAACAACGTTGAACGACTAGTTACAGGACGTTCATATTCACCGACATGTACGAGGTGCATTCAAGTCCTAAGGCCTCCGATTTTTTTTCCTGATTAACTACTCACCCAAAATCGATCAAACTGGCGTTACTTCTCGACGTAATCACCCTGCAGACGTACACATTTTTCACAACGCTGACGCCATGATTCCATGGCAGCGGCGAAGGCTTCTTTAGGAGTCTGTTTTGACCACTGGAAAATCGCTGAGGCAATAGCAGCACGGATGGTGAATGTGCGGCCACGGAGAGTGTCTTTCATTGTTGAAAAAAAACAAAAGTCACTAGGAGCCAGGTCAGGTGAGCTGGGAGCAGGAGGAATCACTTCAAAGTTGTTATCACGAAGAAACTGTTGCGTAACGTTATCTCGATGTGCGGGTGCGTTGTCTTGGTGAAACAGCACACGTGCAGACCTTCCCAGATGTTTTTGTTGCGGTGCAGGAAGGAATTTGTTCTTCAAAACATTTTTCGTAGGATGCACCTGTTACCGTAGTGCCCTTTGGAACGCATTGGGTAAGGATTACGCCCTCGCTGTCCCAGAACATGGACACCATAATTTTTTCAGCACTGGCGGTTACCCGAAATTTTTTTGGTGGCGGTGAATCTGTGTGCTTCCATTGAGCTGACTGGCGCTTTGTTTCTGGACTGAAAAATGGCATCCACGTCTGATCCATTGTCACAACCGACGAAAAGAAAGTCCCATTCATGCTGTCGTTGCGCGTCAACATTGCTTGGCAACATGCCACACGGGCAGCCATGTGGTCGTCGGTCAGCATTCGTGGCACCCACCAGGATGACACTTTTCGCATTTTCAGGTCGTCGTGCAGGATTGTGTGCACAGAACCCACAGAAATGCCAACTCTGGAGGCGATCTGTTCAACAGTCATTCGGTGATCCCCCCAAACAATTCTCCCCACTTTCTCGATCATGTCGTCAGACCGGCTTGTGCGAGCCCCAGGTTGTTTCGGTTTGTTGTCACACGATGTTCTGCCTTCATTAAACTGTCGCACCCACGAACGCACTTTCGACACATCCATAACTCCATCACCACATGTCTCCTTCACTGTCGATGAATTTCAGTTGGTTTCACACCAAGCAAATTCAGAAAACGAATGATTGCACGCTGTTCAAGTAACGAAAACTTCGCCATTTAAAGTATTTAAAACAGTTCTCATTCTCGCCACTGGCGGTAAAATTCCATCTGCCGTACGGTGCTGCCATCTCTGGGACGTATTGACAATGAATGCGGCCTTATTATAATACAATGCGCATGTTTCTATCTCTTTCCAGTCCGGAGAAAAAAAATCGGAGGCCTTAGAACGTGAATGCACCTCGTACAGCCTAGTCATCAGGCGTCGCAGACGGCCACGGTAGAGTTGGCTGGCAAACCGCACCTCTTCATGCATCTGCCATGTCACGCCCGAAACGTAGCCCCGCAAATATTCATCCATCTACGACGTGCTATTTAGGCCGGTGCACGAGCTAAGGACAGCAGTTCCGCCACAGATGACAGTCTGAAGATCTCCACTATACTGCGGGCAAGAAGCGGGCCACAGACTTCTGGACAATACGCCGCCTCCTCAGCTGCGACACTAAGTTACCAGCGACGTACTCGGTGAGACTTGGTATAATTGTACTGAGTTGTTAGGTGTTTATACTTCCCGACAGAAGCTTGAATTTAGGTTTTGGTTTTAAACCTGAAGCGAGAAAGTTATTTATTTTCCATTTCAGCTTAAAGCAATTAGTATTTTCCATTTCAGCCTAGAGCAATTAGAACTTCAGGACTCTGCTCATTAAACAGAAACTTAATCCAGTGTTTTTAACGTTAGACTGCAAGATTGTGTTCACTAAAATGTGTGTAACTCTTTAAAGAATGACGGAACTTGAAACTCCATGGCAGATTAAAACTGTGTGCCCGACCGAGACTCGAACTCGGGACCTTTGCCTTCCGCGGGCAAGTGCTCTACCATCTGAGCTACCGAAGCACGACTCACGCCAGGTACTCACAGCTTTACTTCTGCCAGTAACTCGTCCCCTACCTTCCAAACTTTACAGAAGCTCTCCTGCGAACCAAACAGAAGTTTGGAAGGTAGGAGACGAGTTACTGTGAGTACCGGGCGTGAGTCGTGCTTCTGTAGCTCAGATGGTAGAGCACTTGCCCGCGAAAGGCAAAGGTCCCGAGTTAGAGTCTCGGTCGGGCACACAGTTTTAATCTGCCATGGAGTTTCATATCAGCACACACTCCGCTGCAGAGTGAAAATCTCATTCTGAATGACGGAACTTATTTATTTACTTTGTGAATATTGAAGTGTAAGTGGCTCCGTTATACACGAACTGTAATTTATTTTGTTTCACCTACTGAAGAACTAGCATCCTTTTCATCTCACTTACTGGGGAGCTATTCTTCCTTTTGTTTCTTGTAGAGAATATTTTTTGGAAGATGTGTTCAGTAAACCTTTGTTTGTTCACTATACCTGGGCCGTCTACCTCTGCCCTCCAGCGGTAGACACTTCAGTTAGTTTGGAAACACGGCTCGTTAGTATTCACACCCCTCTCAGCGCCTGCCTTCTTTTTAAACAGAATTATTACATTATTCTTGAAGTATCGCAGTATTTCGACCGTATCTTGTAATCCAGTTGCTGTAGATCTGTCTTTGGTGGCTCCTCCAGGGATATCAGTAACGCCGTAGGAATGTTTTCTACTCCAGGAACCTTTCTTCTTGGGTCTTTTCGTGCTACACCTGCCTAATACAGTGTAGGCCCCCGAGCGAGCACGGAGAAGAGCCGCAAAACGATGTGGCATAGACTCGACTAACGCCAGAAGTAGTGATGGAGGGAATTGTCACCATGAATCATGGAGGGCTGCCCATGGATAGGTAAGAGTACGAGGGGGAGGATATACAAGGTGAGTCTCCTGACGTTACCGCTGGATATATTTCGTAAACCACATCAAATACTGACGAACCGATTCCACAGACCGAACGTGAGGAGAGGGGCTAGTGTAATTGTTTAATACAAACCATACAAAAATGCACGGAAGTATGTTTTTAACATAAACTTACGTTTTTTTTTTAAATCGAAGCACGTTAGTTTTGTTAGCACATCTGAACATATAAACAAATACGTAATCAGTGCCGTTTGTTGCATTGTAAAATGTTAATTACATCCGGAGATATTGTAACCTAAAGTAGACGCTTGAAACCTCCGACGTTCAGTTGCGTGTTGTAACAAACACGGGCCACGGTCGGCGAGAAGCATCTGCAGGGACATGTTTACGATGACGACCGTGTTTACGAGTGTGGCTGTAGTGCACTGTTATGGTTTGGTCTAGCTGTCGCAGTGTCCGCATGTAGCGCTTGCTGCTATTGTTATTCTGCATTCGTCTCCGCACGCAGACCAACTGTAGTACACCGTGTTACCAGACGTCTGTGATAGTGTACTGTTGTAGGAACTGTGACCATGGTGTATTCGAACTCTGAAAAGGCGGAGATGATACTCATCTATGGCGAGTGTCGACGAAATGCAGCTGAAGCCTGCACGGTGTATGCAGAACTGTACCCGGACAGAGAGCATCCAACGTGCCGCACATTGCAAAGCATCTACCGCCAACTGTATGCAACAGGTAAGGTCGCATCACGCAAACGGGTCCGTAACAGGCCCGTCACAGGAGAAGCGGGTGCAGTTGGTGTGTTAGCTGCTGTTGCCATGAACCCACACATGAGTACACGGGACATTGCGAGAGCCGGTGGACTGAGTCAAAGTAGTGTCATGCGCATACTGCATCGTCACCGCTTTCACCCGTTTCATGTGTCGCTACATCATCAATTACATGGTGATGACTTTAATCATCGAGTGCAATTCTGTCAATGGGCATTAACAGAGAATGCGTTGCAGTTCTACCTGTTTACCGATGAAGCGGGTTTCACAAACCACGGGGCAGTGAATCTACGGAACATGCATTACTGGTTCGTGGACAATCCTCGCTGGCTCAGACAGGTAGAGCGACAGCGACCGTGGACTGTAAATGTATGGTGCGGAATCATTGGCGACCACCTCATTGGTCCTCACTTCATTTCAGGGGCCCAAACAGTTGCAACATACATCGCGTTTCTACAGGATGATCTGCCAACGTTGCTCGAAAATGTCCCACTGGAAACGCGTCGACGTATGTGGTATCAGCATAATGGTGCACCTGCACATTCCGCAACTAACACTAGGCTTATCCTTGACAGGATGTTCGACGGGCATTTCATAGGACGTGGAGGACGCATAAATTGGCCAGCCCGTTCTCCTGATCTTACACCTCTGAACTTCTTTCTGTGGGGTACGTTAAAGGAGAATGTGTACCGTGATGTGCCTACAACCCCAGAGAATATGAAACAACGTATTGTGGCAGCCTGCGGCGACATTACACCAGATGTACTGCGGCGTGTACGACATTCATTACGCCAGAGATTGCAGTTGTGTGCAGCAAATGATGGCCACCACATTGAACATCTATTGGCCTGACATGTCGGGACACACTCCATTCCACTCCTTAATTGAAAACGGAAACCACGTGTGTACGTGTACCTCACCCGTCATGGTAATGTACATGTGTGTAGTGAAATAGACCAATAAAAAGGTGTTAGAATGTGGACCTAATGTGCTGTTCCAGTCTCTTCTGTACCTAAGGCCATCACCGTTCCCTTTGGATCCCTACGTAATTCGGTGCTCTCCGATACACACGATGGAACAGCGGAAGAGTGGTACTCAAGCGTCAACTTTAGGTTACAATATCTCCGGATGTAATTAACATTTTGCAATGCAACAAACGGCACTGATCACGTATTTGTTTATATGTTCAGATGTGCTAACAAAACTAACAGGGTTCCATTTAAAAAACGTAGGTTAGTGTTAAAAAACATACTTCCGTGCATTTTTTTATGGTTTGTATTAACCAATTACACTAGCCCCTCTTCTCACGTTCGGTCTGTGGAATCGATTCGTCAGTATTTGATGTGGTTTACGAAATATATCCAGCGGTAATGTTAGGTGACTGACCCTGCATACCAAAAAAAGTTTTGCATCACCTCTGTTCCGAGAGTACCGGAACCTGTACATAAAATTGGAATAGAGATCAACATAAACATCAATTCTGCCCTTTTTATTGCTCATGAAGATCACACATTGCATGTTGTACCACTATACACCACAGAGGTGGTGGTCAATATTGTTGTACACACCGGTACCTCTAATACCCCGTAGCATTTCCTCTTGCACTGAGGCATGCCCCTATTCGTCGTGCCATACTATCCACAAGTTCATCAAGTCACTGTTGGTCCCGATTGTCCCAGTCCTCAACGGCAATTCGGCGTAGATCCCTCAGTGTGGTCGGTGGGTCGCGTCGTCCATAAACAGCCCTTTTCAATCCATCCCAGGCATGTTCGATAGGGTTCATGTCTGGAGAACATGCTGGCTACTCTAGTCGAGCGATATCGTTCTCCTGAAGGAAGTCATTCACAAGATGTGCACGATTGGGGGCACGAATTGTCGAATTGTCATGAAGACGAATGCCTCGCAATATGCTGCAGATAAGGTTGCAATAACGGTCGGAGGATGGTATTCACGTATCATACAGCCGTTATCGCGCCTTCCATGCGAAGCAGCAGCGTACGTCGACCCCACATAACGCCATCCGAAAATGGCAATGAATCTCCACCTTACTGCACTCGCTGGACAGTGTGTCTAAGGCGTTCAGCCTGACCGGGTTGCCTCCAGACACGTCTCCGACGTCGGGTTGAAGGTGAAGTGTTGGCAGAAGAGCCAACACCTTGTAGCTAGAGGAGGCGGAAAGGCACGCGTTAAAGCTCACGCAGACTGGCGTGAGGTCTGGAACAGTTAAGGGAATGTATAGTAGCAAATAAAGTACGTAGTTGAAGTAATACTTAACTTTATTCCACAATTGGGGAACATCGCTCTTGAATGTACATGCTTTTAATATCTCAATATCAATTGGTAATGGCGCCTTGCTAGGTCGTAGCAACTGACGTTGCTGAAGGCTGTGCTAACTATCGTCTCGGCAAATGAGAGCGTATTTGTCAGGGTAGCATCGCTAGCAATGTCTGCTGTACAACTGGGACGAGTGCTAGGATCTGTCTCTAGACCTGCCGTGTGGCGGCGCTCGGTCTGCAATTACTGACAGTGGCGACACGCGGGTCCGACGTATACTAGCGGACCGCGGCCGATTTAAAGCTACCACCTAGCTTGTGTGGTGTCTGGCGGTGACACCACAGAAGGTATATCATCAGTGAAGAGAACGTGATGCCAATCCTGAGCGGTCTATTCGGCATATTGTTGGGCCCATCTGTACTGCGCTGCATAGTGTCGTAGTTGCAAAGATGGACCTCGGCATGGACGTCGGGAGTGAATTTGCGCATCATGCAGCGTATTGCGCACAGTTTGAGTGGTAACACGACATCCTGTGGCTGTACTAAAAGAATTATTCAACGTCGTAGCGTTGCTATCAGGGTTCCTCCGAGCCATAATCAATCGGTAGCGGTCATCCACTGCAGTGGTAGCCCTTGGGCGGCCTGAGCGTGGCATGCCATCGACAGTTCCTGTCTCTTCGTATCTGCTCCATGTCCGAACATCATAGCTTTGGTTCACTCCGAGTCGCCTGGACACTTCTCTTGTTGAGAGCGTTTCCTGGCACAAAGTAACAATGCGGACGCGATCGAACTGCGGTATCGACCGACTAGGCATGGTTGAACTAAAGACAACAAGAATCGTGTACCTCCTTAATGGTGGAATGACTGGAACTGATCGACTGTTGGACCTCCTCCGTCAAATAGGCGCTGCTTATGCATGGTTGCTTACATCTTTGGGTCGGTTTAATACAACTCTGAACAGTCAAAGGGACTGCGCCCGTATTCTTTGTTTGTCATCTTCTGTTATGGTACAGCCGCCTCGTTTTCTTATTCAATTTACTGGCGTCACGAACTTCCTGCCTTACTTGCCCGTGAATGGCAGTAGCAGCGCATATCGATAATTGAACTGTCGTACCACCCCTGGAGCGACCGATAGTACTTCCGGGTCGTCGTGTATCTGGAAGTCAGTTGGAGACGGACCAGGAGTGCAGTCGGGCACGGAGCAGCTTTGGGGACGGACCGCCAGTGTGGTGCTGGCAGACAGGACTAGCTGACCACTGGGGACACACATGCACTCTCAGACGGAAGGAGACTGGAGCGGGAACGACCGTTGGTTGGTCGTACGGTCGGTCGTCTCATCAGCCGAGGTGTATTTGGTCTTTTGACCGTTTCCGTGTGTGTGGCAGTCGGTCGGTTGGGGCAGAGCAACGAGGAGGTCCCCATCACGCGGCGTCGGGCAGGAGCCGCTGGCGGCGTACACACGCGGTTGGGGGTGCGAGGCGCTTCTTGCGAGAGTTACGAAGTTCGTCGTCCATCGATCTTGGACTCTAACGTTGAGGCTCACTTGACCTACTATCAAGCCTTAACTGCTATCAATTCTCTTCGTTTGATCCTGGTTGTTGCTTTCTGCGTGATTCTCACGAGCAACAACGTTGTTGTCGTTGTTGTGGTCTTCAGTCTTGAGACTGGTTTGATGCAGCTCTCCATGCTACTCTATCCTGTGCAAGTTTCTTCATCTCCCAGTACCTACTGCAACCTACATCCTTCTGGATCTGCTTAGTGCATTCATCTCTTGGTCTCCCCCTACGATTTTTACCCCCCACGCTGCCCTCCAATACTAAATTGGTGATCCCTTGATGCCTCAGAACATGTCCTACCAACCGATCCCTTCTTCTGGTCAAGTTGTGCCACAAACTTCTCTTCTCCCCAATCCTATTCAATACTTCCTCATTAGTTATGTGATCTACCCATCTAATCTTCAGCATTCTTCTGTAGCACCACATTTCGAAAGCTTCTATTCTCTTCTTGTCCAAACTATTTACCGTCCATGTTTCACTTCCATACATGGCTACACTCCATATAACTACTTTCAGAAACGACTTCCTGACACTTAAATCTATACTCGATGTTAACAAATTTCTCTTCTTCAGAAACGCTTTCCTTGCCATTGCCAGTCTACATTTAATATCCTCTCTACTTCGACCATCATCAGTTATTTTGCTCCCCAAATAGCAAAACTCCTTTACTACTTTAAGTGTCTCATTTCCTAATCTAATACCCTCAACATCACCCGACTTAATTCGACTACATTCCATTATCCTCGATTTGCTTTTGTTGATGTTCATCTTATATCCTCCTTTCAAGACACCATCCATTCCGTTCAACTGCTCTTCCAAGTCCTTTGCTATCTCTGACAGAATTACAATGTCATCGGCGAACCTCAAAGTTTTTATTTCTTCTCCATGGATTTTAATACCTACTCCGAATTTTTCTTTTGTTTCCTTTACTGCTTGCTCAATATACAGATTGAATAACATCGGGGAGAGGCTACAACCCTGTCTTACTCCCTTCCCAACCACTGCTTCTCTTTCATGTCCCTCGACTCTTATAACTGCCATCTGGTTTCTGTACAAATTGTAAATAGCCTTTCGCTCCCTGTATTTTAACCCTGCCACCTTTAGAATTTGAAAGAGAGTATTCCAGTCAACATTGTCAAAAGTCTTCTCCAAGTCTACAAATGCTAGAAACGTAGGTTTGCCTTTCCTTAATCTTTCTTCTAAGATAAGTCGTAAGGTCAGTATTACCTCACGTGTTCCCATTTTTCTACGGAATCCAAACTGATCTTCCCCGAGGTCGGCTTCTACTAGTTCTACTAATTCGTCTGTAAAGAATTCGCGTTAGTATTTTGCAGCTGTGGCTTATTAAACTGATTGTTCGGTAATTTTCACATCTGTCAACACCCGCTTTCTTTGGGATTGGAATTATATTCTTCCTGAAGAATACCCCGCCTGTCTCATACATCTTGCTCACCAGATGGTAGAGTTTTGTCAGGACTGGCTCTCCCAAGGACGTCAGTAGTTCCAATGGAATGTTGTCTACTCCGGGGGCCTTGTTTCGACTCAGGTCTTTCAGTGCTCTGTCAAACTCTTCACGCAGTATCGTATCTCCCACTTCATCTTCATCTACATCCTCTTCCATTTCCATAATATTGTCCTCAAGTACATCACCCTTGTATAGACCCTCTATATACTCCTTCCACCTTTCTGCTTTCCCTTCTTTGCTTAGAACTGGGTTTCCATCTGAGCTCTTGATGTTCATGCAAGTGGTTCTCTTATCTCCAAAGGTCTCTTTAATTTTCCTGTAGGCAGTATCTATCTTACCCCTAGTGAGATAAGCCTCTATATCCTTACATTTGTCCTCGAGCCATCCCTGCTTAGCCGTTTTGCACTTCCTGGCGATCTCATTTTTGAGACGTTTGTATTCCTTTTTGCCTGCTTCATTTACTGCATTTTTATGTTTTCTCCTTTCATCAATTAAATTCAATATTTCTTCTGTTACCCAAGGATTTCTACTAGCTTTCGTCTTTTTACCTACTTGATCCTCTGCTGCCTTCACTACTTCATCCCTCAAAGCTACCCATGAAACAACGTATGTGCATTGAATTCGGCTTTCATTGCAGCCGTTTTCTTGGATGGGGTTTAACTAAATTTAACTCACTCCTACATTAATGGAGTGCACCAGCGGTATCTTCTACCTTGTGGCCGTTAACGTTGCGGTTACCTGCCTTGGGCGTTGACGTGGTATTTGCAGTGTATTTTCCTCGTCGTGTTGTTGCTGTCCAGCACGTCGTGTAGTTCGACAACCGAGGTGTGTTGGTAGTTTCGGGCGTTTATTCTGACTTGGCTGGATTGGGCACCAGTATCCAGAACGTTGTGCTATTGACTTCTTTTAGTCGTTTCGCTCGTCGGGTGGAGCAGAACTGATGTTTTTGGTTGGTTTGTTGGCTGGCCTTGGGTTGGGTTGCCTTCGGATTAAGAGGTTGTCGGTCTGGCTGTCTGTCTCACCTAAATGTGCGTTAGTGACTTCCCAGGCCGACCCTTGCAATCTTCTGAGTGCCGCTCCTTGTGTTTTACATGGTGATTTCCTTTTTAGTCTGAAGTGCTCTGTGTGGCCTTCAGTCGAGTTTTAGCTTATTAAAATTGTAAGCTTTTTTTCTCTTTGGGCCTGAAGCCATGAAATTGTTATCTCCATGGTGTGTGGCCTTCAGTCGAGTTTTAAGATCTCTTAAACTGAAAATTCAAAATCTTGCTCTTACCCTTAAGTCATAAATTGTTAATTTTTTGGGTATGAGGCCTTCATCCGAGTTTGCATGAAATGTATTAAGCTAAGGCTCTCAGCCTGCTCAATTGAAAGCCCTTCTTCCTAAGCTTTAAGTCGTTAAATTGTTTGGTTGATATGCAGCCTTCAGCCAGGTTTCAGCCTATTGAGAATTAACACCGAAAATCTTTGTTTTGGCCTTAAGCCGTAACAGTGTTCTTGCTTAATGTGTGGCCTTCAGCCTATTTTCATTGAAGCAATTTCTTTTTTCTTTTTCTTTTTTTTTTTTTAATAATTGAAACTTCCAGAAGAACTCCTGTACCTCAACTCCTTGCTTAGACCTTGGGCCCTGGATTTTCGTATGTGGCTTTCAGCCTATTTATATCAAATCAAAGGAGCTCTTTGGTTAAACTCTTGAGTGTGTGTGTTTCAACTAATAAAACCCGCTCTGTCCTGCTAGTCCAGGAGTTTCAACAATATCCACAGGCAATGTCTATCTTCAAAAGTTCTGGGAACCGGGCTGATGCAAAACTTGCTGTACCCTCGGTCACTCTAAGAGTATAATAGGAAATGACTAGTAGTTTTATGGGTTATACACTGAAGAGAAAAACAGGTACACCTGTCTAATATCGTGTAGGGCCCCCGCAAGCACGCAGAAGTGCTGCAACACGACGTGGCATGGACTCGACTAACGTGTGATGTCGTGTTGGAGGGGTTTACAATGAATCCTGCAGGGCTCTCCATAAACCAGTAAGAGTACGAGAGGGTGGAAATCTATTCTGAACACCACGTTGAAAGGCATCCCAGATGCTCGATAATGTTCATGTTCAAATGGTTCAAATGGCTCTGACCACTATGGGACTTAACATCTATGGTTATCAGTCCCCTAGAACTTAGAACTACTTAAACCTAACTAACCTAAGGACAGCACGCAACACCCAGTCATCACGAGGCAGAGAAAATCCCTGACCCCGCCGGGAATCGAACCCGGGAACCCGAGCGTGGGAAGCGAGAACGCTACCGCACGACCACGAGATGCGGACAATGTTCATGTCTGGGGAGTTTGGTGGAGTGCTGAGGTGCTTAAAATCAGAAGGGTGTTCCTGGAGCCACTCTTTAGCAATTGTGGACGTGTGGGCTGTCGCATTGTTCTATTGGAATGTGTAGTCCGTTGGATGTACAATGACATGAATGGATGCAGGTGCCAGATAGGATGCTTACATACGTGTCATCTGTCAGACTCGTATCTAGACGTATGAGGGGTCGCAGATGACTCCAACTGCACACGGCCCACACCATTATAAAGCCTCCACCAGCTAGAAAAATCCTCGGCTGACGTGCAGGGTCCTTGAATTCAAAGAGGTTGTCTCCATGTCCGTACACGTCCATCCGCTCGATACAATTCGAAACGAGATTCGTCCGACCAGCAACATATTTCTTGTCATCAGCAGTCCAATGTCGGTGCTGACGGGCCCAGGCGATGCGTAAAGCTTCGTGTCGTGTAGTCATCAAGGGTAGACGAGTGTTCCCTCGGCTCCGAAAGCCCGTATCGATGATGTTTCGTTGAATGGTACGCACGCCGACACTTGTTGATAGTCCAGCATTGAAACCTGCAGCAATTTGCGGGAGGGTTGCACTTCTGTCACGTTAAACGATTCTCTTCTGTCGTCGTTGGTCCCGTTCCTGTAGGATCTTTTTCCGGGCGTAGCGATGTCGGAGATTTGATGTTTTATCGGATTCCTGATACTCACGGTACCCTCGTGAAATGGTCGCACGGGAAAATCCCCACGTTATCGCTACCTCAGAGATACTGTGTCCGATCGCTCGTACGCCGAGTATAACACCACGTCCAAACTCACTTAAATCTTGATAACCTGCCAGTGTAGCAGTAGTAGCCGATCTAACTGCGCCAGACACCTGTTGTCTTATATAGGCGTTTCCGACAGCAGCGTCGTATTCTGACTGTTTACATGCCTCTGTATTTGAATGCGCATGCCGATACCAGTTTCTTTGGCGCTTCAGTGTAAGATACTCTCCGCCATGCACTATACTGTGGCTTGACGAGTTTGTGTGGAGATGTAGCTGTAGAATATGTTAGCGCTGTCGGAAGGTATTCTTCATGCCAGTATATGTATACACTGAACTATTTTTTAAACTCTAAGATTGAAAGTTTCGCATTCCATTTGCCGTTTCTTATTACAGTATCAGGCTGATCGACGAGTAAAGGAGTAGAAGTGATCGATTAGCCTAGTGATTTTACATAGGATCAGAAATTCCTAGAATTCACGGCAGGATCTTCCATGACCGCATGATGGTGGAAGCTGTACGCTTCGTGCATCGGTCTTCTTATAGACGTACAAGTTTCACCTAATTACCAGTGACAGTCAATTAGTGTCGTTGTCACTAGGTACCTGATACAGTTCGACCTAACTACTGCAGGGATAACAACAGATGCCGACTTAGAGATGTTGCCTCGGGAATCACATGAAACACCACTTGTTAATGAAAATGGTGGCGAGGCTTCTATTAACGTTGTTGAATTGTTATCAGCGAATAAAAGGCTACAACCAGCTGCAGAACCCAGTTCTGTGCAGCACACAGAACCCGGTTCATACCACAACTGTCACTTTATTTATATACACGTCAAGTTCCGTAGAACCAAACTGAGGAGCATGAAATTCCATCATAAAAGTAATAACAAAAGATGAAATCTTTATCAACCCGAAAAAAGTCAATCCATAAGTTTAAGCAAACGCTATCAGCAATACAACAAGAATCAGCTTAATTTTTCAGGGAACTCCTCGACAGAATAGAAGGAGTGACCCATGAGGGAACTCTCCAGTTTCGATTTGAAAGTGCGTGTATTACTGCTAAGATTGTTGAATGCGAATGGTAGATTATTGAAAATGGATGCAGCAGTAAACTGCACACATTTCTGCACCAGAGTTAAGGAAGTCCGATCCAAATGCAGGTTTCATTTCTGCAGAGTATTAACTGAGTGAAAGCTGCTTATTCTTTGGAAAAAGCAAATATTGTTAACAAGAAATGACAGTAAGGATATACATATATTGAGAGGCCGATGTCAAAATACCCAGACTCGTGAACAAGGATCGACAAGAGGCTAGTGAGCTTACATCACTTATTGTCCGAACCGCCTGTTTCTGAGCCAAAATATCCTTTTAGCATGGGAAGAATTACCCCAAAAGATAATACCATATGATATAAGTGAATGAAAGTAAGCAAAGTAGACTAATTTTCGTGTCGAACGATCACTCACTTCAGGTACCATTCTAATAGTAAAAATGGCAGCATTAAGTCACTGAACAAGAACCTGAACGTGAGATTTCCACAACAGTTTACTATCTATCTGAACACCTAGAAATTTCAACTGCTCAGTTTCACTTATCATATGCCCGTTCTGTGAAATTAAAAAGTCAGGTGTTGTTGAATTGTGTGTTAGATACCGTAAAAACTGAGTCTTACTGTAATTTATCATTAGTTTATTTTCTACAAGCCATAAACTTAGATCATGAACTGCACTATTTGAAACCGAGTCAATGTTGCACACAACATCCTTTACTACTAAGCCAGTGTTATCAGCAAACAGAAATATTTTAGCTTTATCCATAATACTAGAGAGCATATCGTTTATATAAATAAGGAACAGGAGCGGTCCCAATACTGATCCCTGGGGCACCCCCACTTGAGCATACCCCACTCAGACCCCACATCACAGCCATTCTCAACACTGTGAATGATCACCTTTTGCTGTCTGTTGCTGAAGTAAGATGTGAACCAATTGTGAGCTGCTCCCCATATTCCATAATGGTCCAGCTTCTGGAGCAGTATTTTGTGATCAACGCAATCAAACGCCTTAGTTAAATCAAAAAAAGATTCCTAGCGTTCGAAACCTTTTGTTTAATCTACCCACTACCTCAGAAAGAGAATATATCATTTTCAGTTGTTAAACAACTTGTAAAGCCGAACTGTACCTTTCATAGGAAATCGTGTGATATAAAATGTTCAATTATCCTTACATACACGGCCTTTTCAATAACTTTAGGAAACACTGATGGCATAGAAATAGGTCTAAAATTGTCTACATTATCCTTTTCTTCCTTTTTATAAGGCGACTTTACTACCGAGTACTTTAATCGTTCAGTAAACTGACCATTCCTAAAGGAAAAATGACATATATGGCTAAATACAGGGCTAACATGTGCAGCACAGTGCTTTAACATTTTGCTAGTCCATCATTCCCATAGAGTCATTAGTCTTCAGTGATTTAATTATTAACTCAATCTCCCCTTCGTCTGTATCACATAGGAGTATTTCAGACATCAATCTCGGAAAGGCATTTGTCAAGAAAGTTATATGATTCTATGTAGAAACTAAATTTTTATTTAATTCAGCTGCAACGAATTGAGGAGATTGCAGAGGTATCGTTCGTGGTCACCTGCAGACTTGTTTGGCATCTGCACGTATTTCTAGTGGTATTTCTATACTTTGGCCTAACACCTGTAGGTTGCTTTTATGTAATTATTAACAATGAGGCCAAACAGAAGTGGAAACCAGGGCGTCTGGTCTTATTATGCATTTTTCGATAGATGAACCTTGCACTTCAGAGTCAAGATTACACATTAGGCAACTATGTTTTGATATCAAGATGGCACAGGTGAACATAACTTCCACGAACTTCTCCGAATATAATGATGAATGCAGGTGCAATTTATACACAATTGCTGAATAATTAAGCAGTTATGCATGTAAAATTACGATATCAAAACTAACACAAGGTATATAATTTTTATACAGCTTTTGTCTGAATACGGTGTGTCACTCCGAAGAGATGCCAGGTGCAATTTCTCTGGTGTTTCGGCAGATACATGGTGACAATTATTGAACTGTATGAAATAAAATTGTCATAACGTCTGGACAGTTTACGTTAGGACGTTCAAACTGCACGGTGACGCCGGCCGCTGTGGCCGAGCGGTTCTAGGCGCTTCAGTCTGGAACCGCACTGCTGTTACGGTCACAGGTTCGAATCCTGCCTCGAGCATGGATGTGTGTGATGTCGTTAGGTTTAAGTAGTTCTAAGTCTAGGGGACTGATGACCTCAGATGTTAAATCCCATTGTACTTAGAGCCATTTTTAGCACGGTTGGCCGCGGTGCATGATGGGAATTAGTATGCGTACGTTTGGTTTGGTTTATGGACGAAGCTCACTTTCATTTTGATAGGTTCGTCAATAAGCAAAATTGTCTCATTTGGGGGACTGAGAATACGCATTTCGCGATCGAGAAGTCTCTTCTTGACCCTCAGTGTGTTGTTTGATGTACATTGTCCAGTCACAGAATAACTGGTGCGATATTCCTTGATGACACGGTGACTACCGAACGGTACGTGAAAGTTTTTGAAGATTAGTCTAGTGCGATATTCATTTTATCGACATGTGTTAACAGGGACAGTAAAACAGGAAGGACAACCAGTATTTCAGCAGTGACAGCACCACTCTGTCAAGTTATGACTTCTAACGCCACGCAGAAGCGCTGCTCAGTCACTTCTGGAGTACCGATATTTCTTCGTATTTTGCTGTTCTTCTTAATACTGTAGTGTCGCGGAATTGTAAAGAGTTGGAAACGTGGAATATTGTCAAAGTTTCGTTGCCTATGCCAAGAGCCAGAGGCAGTAGGTTAGCCAAAAGGTAAGAGGAATGCACATGTATCGGAATGTGTTGCCACGCAGAGGCAGTGGCCTGGTTACACACAACAGGCGAGAGATAATTGCTTAGCACGCAGGTTTGTGTTAGACGGAGACTTTCATAGGGTGTAAGGTATAGCGTAAGCTGTACTGCATTTCATAACTTCGCATAAGTCTGCCGTAACAAGATGTAACTCTGTCACAAGAATACCTAAGGGGCGAGTACGACAGATAAACCAGCAGTATAAGTGGAACGTATGCGTTAATTACAAACGAGCATGACGCCAGGACATCGCTCGTGCTTCCTTTAAATACGCCAGCTTTGATAGCAACAAGGCACTCGCAGTTAGACTTGCAGTTAGTTGTGTACTGGGACGCTGCGTAGCGCACAGCTCGGTGATCGACATGTTAATCTTTATTAAGGAGATGTTGCAGTAAGGGCGGACCATCCAGCAGCAGACATGAGGGGACAGTACCAGCTCTGGTCATCTCTGCTGCTTCTTTGTTGAGAGTGCACTTTGTGAGACCTGCGGAAACAGCAGATTTATCTGAGTTTAAGGGAAACAGATGGGAAACGTACTTGGCACCGGTCTGATGTACTGAGTGTAATTTAACGGGGCATGGGGAGCCATGCACGGCGTTTGTACCAGTGGAATGTTCAATTTGTAGACGGATTGGTCATGCAGCACACAATTGTAGAGAGTGTTGCTGGGCAATAACAAGGTGGAAGGATTAATTTTGTTTAGTTGTGCATTGTGAGTCTTGTTTGTCTTCTTGTGTGTAGTGCTCAACTGTGAAAAAGGAGTTGAGTAGCTAGTGTATTTATTGTTCTGAGGAGTAAATTCAGTATAGAATAGGTTGTTGGTAATTTGCACAAATCATCCCGGAAAGAAGATCCGTTAGTACTGAAGTGAGTATAGCTGCTCCGACAGAGCAAGTCTCAAAATTGTTAGAAGAGAATGCGCAGCATTAATTACGCCATGTAGAATTAATGACGCAAATGGAGACCTTGCGTTCGGCGCAAGAGTCGCAAACGGGTTCAAGAGAGTGCAAGTCAGTAGCAATGTCCAAACTTGCAATATATCCTTCAGTAGCTAACCTGATCACCCCTTTCTCGGATAAAACGTTCATTAACGATGTTTTGGCAACAGCTGCAATGAGCAATTGGTCGGACGTAACTACGTTACGTATGGCAAATTTGCGACTTGCACGGGAAGCCAAGACGTTCGTGTTGTACCATGAGACGCTTAGTAAGGCGAGCACGTTTGAAGAATTGGCAGATGGCTTACGACAAAGGTATCGTAAGCAGAATAGTGCAAGATTTTTTAGGGAGAAGTTAGCTACTTTGACACAGAAGGTCAATGAGACAGTGAAGTCTTTTTCCTATAGGATATGGAAAAACAATTCGCTGACCTATGAATTATCAGGTAATCCTGATGCAGATCGTGTATTACTACGAGAGGCAGAAAAGAGAGTGCAAGTCAGTAGCAGTGTCCAACCTTGCAATAAATCCTTCAGGAGGTCATCGACAGCATCGATGTTCCGTCACTTCAGCGGGTCATGCAGAATTTCGCTATTCGTCTGAGCCCCATCATCGCCCATGATGGGAGACATATCCAACATATCATCTCCAAAATTCGTATACCCGTAGTGACGTTTACATGTTGAATAAAGTATGTGTACGCAGTAGTTTGTAACTAATTTACCTTTCTTTCATATAATTCAACAATTTTCACCCTATATCAGCAGTTTATTTTTTGCGACACGCAGCTGGAATCAGTCCAGACAAGTGCTGCTCATCAAGTCTTTTATGCGATGCCCAACGTGATTGACTAACGCCGGTTTTGTTTTGCGTCACAAACAAAATGATTTTTAATGTGGAATTTTATGTGCTCATTCGACAGAACAGTCTCAGATTAGTCCAGTGCGATATTCATTTTATCGACATGTGTTAAAAGGGACGATAAAACAGGAAGAACAACCAGTATTCCAGCATTGACAGCAGCACTCTGGCAAGTTATGACTTCTAACGCCACGCAGAAGCGCTGCTCAATCACTGCTGGAGTACCGATATTTCCTCGTATTTTGCTGTTCCTCTTAACACATGTCGATAAAACGTGAGCCATGCCTGGCTCATGTTACGCATTGGATTAATACTTGACTGCTATTCTGTGTTTTGTCTCCCGCGGTTACTGTGATTATGCTGTTATCTTCTCTCTCTGCGAGTGGCAGCAGCGGTGTGTATCAATATTCGCACCTTGTACTATCTTTGGTCTCGAACTTATGGTCCCAGCTGCGCTGTGTGCGAGCATTTGGTCGGTTGGTGTGGAGCAGCGAGGAAATCTCCACGGCGTGTGGTTTGGCCGGGGCCGCTGGCGGCTTCTATGCGTGGTCGGAGTGTGTGGTGCTGTTCCCATTGCTACGAGGTCCGTGGCTCACCGACCCTGGACACGATAGTTGAGTTTTGACTTAATCTACCAGAAAGTCACAACTGTTCACATTTTGTCGTTTGGATTTCGTCGTCGGCTGTTGGGACATTCCCACAAGCAATAACGTGTGTTTAGAGTTTTAGCCACCCTCCGGTGGAGTTTAACTGTACTTGGTTATTTTGAATTGAAGTGCACCAGCGGAATCTTCTGCCTTGTGGCCGTTAACGTTCTGGTTACCTTCTCTGGCCGTTGACGTAAATTCAGGCCGTGTATTTTCCTCATCGTGTTGTCACTGTCCAGCACAGTGTGTAGTTTGGCAGCTCAATGTGTAATTGGTTGTGGGCGCCAATACCTTCTACATTGTTCCATTGAACTCCCTGTTGTGTAGTGGTCGGGTGGAGTGGAAGTTATCTTGTCGATGGGTCCGTCGACTGTTTGTGAGTTGGGCTGTCGTCGGATCGAGAATGGTTGGGCCGACTACATGACTCACCTAAGCGAGCGTTAGTGTTCGAATTCCACGCCAACCCTCAGAAACTTCCGAGCGCTGTTTGGTGTACTACCTATTCTTATTTGTTCTTGTTGTTTGTACTGTATGGTATTCTAAACAATTTTTAAATTAAGGTTGTTTTGCTCTTAAGGTCTAAGATTGTTTGGGCCTTCAGTCTAATTAAAGAACTGTTTTAAGACAAGGCCTTTTGGCCTTTTAAAAATTTATTTTAGTGTCAGTCTTAAGTGATGAGCCTTCAGCCGATTTTTAAATTAAAGTTGTTTACTGTTAAGGAGTCAGATTGTTTTGGCCTTCAGCCTAATTAAAGAACTGTTCTAAGACAAGGCCTTTTGCCTTTTAAAAATTTAATTTTGGTTTGAGTCTTAAGAGATGGGCCTTCAGCCGATTTTCTTTTCTTAAATTAAAGTTGTTTTGCTCTTAAGGTGTGGGACTCTTTGGGCCTTCAGCCTAATTGAAGGAACTGATTTAAGGTTTCTATCTTTGAAATTTCTGATTTTGGTTTGAGTCTTAAGTTATTGGCTTTTAGCCGATTTTAAATTAAAGTTGCCTTGCCCGTGAGGCATGAGATTGTATGGCGCATTCAGCCAGTAGTTAACTTCCAAAAATTAATGCTGTTTTTTTTATTTTTTTTTAATTCTTGGCTCTTGTAATGTTTGGTCAAATAAATAAAGTTGTATGTTCGAGTGTAGCTGACAGCGGCTTATTTTGACTCCTTCCCACAGTTTAGTCAACTATCAGCTGCCTTTAGTGAATTAGCAGTCTAGTTAAAAGTTGATAAACTCTCAGCAGCAAATTGATTTATTAGGATGGATAGGGTGTGTGACTGCTGTGTACTGACGCAGGAGGCGCTGGCCACTGTTCATGAACAGCTGAACGTGTTGAGGGCCGCGGTCAGCCGTCTTCAGGCTGCTGCCTGTGGCAGTGGGGAGTCTGGTGCGTCGCATGGTACAGCCCAGGTGTTACATGCTTCACCCACTGTCCCTGCTGTCGAGACATCTTCACGGGTACCGGGCGCGGTTGGGCCACTCTCTCCCCAAGGGGAATGGGGGGTTCAGCGGCGTTCGCGGCGCACGAAGCGGAGGGTCAATGTGGAGGCTGGACGTGTGGCATCGCCCGCACTGCCTGTGAGTGGACATGTGGCCGCTCCTTCAGCAATGTCCGGGCAGACACACTGGAGGAGGGGTTTATTAGTGATTGGGAGCTCCAACGTTAGGCGGGTGATGGAGCCCCTTAGGGAAATAGCCGAAAGGTCGGGGAAGAAGGCCAGTGTTCACTATGTCTGCTTGCCGGGGGGTCTCATCCGAGATGTGGAGGAGGCCCTGCCGGCGGCGATAGAGAGCACTGGGTGCATCCGACTGCAAATAGTTGCTCATGTCGGCACCAATGACTCCTGCCGTCTGGGTTCAGAGGTCATCCTCAGTTCATACAGTCGGATGGCGGAGTTGGTGAAGGCGGAAAGCCTCGCTCGCGGGGTGGAATCTGAGCTAACTATTTGTAGTATCGTTCCCAGAACCGATCGCGGTCCTCTGGTTTGGAGCCGAGTAGAAGGCTTAAACCAGAGGCTCAGACGATTCTGCGGAGATCTGGGGTGCAAATTTCTCGACCTCCGCTATCGGGTGGAGAAATGTAGGGTCCCCCTGAATAGGTCAGGCGTGCACTACACGCCGGAAGCGGCTACAAGGGTTGCGGAGTACATGTGGAGTGCACATGTGGGTTTTTTAGGTTAGAGAATTCCCTCCATAGGCCCGATAAGACGCCTCCTGAGACGCGGCAAGGTAGGAGTAGGCAAAATGCAACAGGGAATAACAATATTAATGTGGTAATAGTAAACTGCAGGAGCGTCTATAGAAAGGTCCCAGAACTGCTCTCATTAATAAACGGTCACAATGCCCACTTAGTACTAGGGACAGAAAGTTGGCTGAAACCAGATGTAAACAGTAATGAAATTCTAAACTCAGATTGGAATGTATACCGCAGAGACAGGCTGGACGGTGATGTGGGAGGCGTGTTAATAGCGATAAGAAGTGCAGTAGTATCGAAGGAAATTGACGGAGATCCGAAATGTGAAATAATTTGGGTGAAGGTCAGGGTTAAAGCAGGCTCAGTCATGGTAATTGGATGTCTCTATAGGCCCTCTGGCTCAGCAGCTGTTGTGGCTGAGTACCTGAAGGATAATTTGGAAAATATTTTGAGTAGCTTTCCCCACCATGTTATAGTTCTGGGTGGAGATTTTAATTTGCCGGATATAGACTGGGAGACTCAAACGTTCATAACGGGTGTCAGGGACAAAGAATCCAGTGAAATTTTTTTGGATGCTTTATCTTAAAACTACCTTGAGCAGTTGAACAGAGAACCGACTCGTGGCGATAACATACTAGACCTTCCGGTGACAAACAGACCCCAACTATTTGAAACAGTTAACGCAGAACAGGGAATCAGCGTTCATAAAGCGGTTTCTGCATCGATGATTTCAGAAGTAAATAGAAATGTTAAAAAAGCTAGGAAGATTTTTCTGTTTAGCAAAAGTGACAAAAACCAGCTTTCAGAGTACCTGACGGTTCAACATAAAAGTCTTGTCTCTAGTACAGATAGTGGTGAGGATCATTGGACAAAGTTCAAAACCATCGTACAATATGCGTTAGATGGGTATGTGCCAAGCAAGATCGTAAGAGATGGAAAAGAGCCACCGTGGTTCAACAACCGAGTTAGAAAACTGCTGCGGAAGCAAAGCGAACTTCACAGCAAACATAAACATAGCCAAAGCCTTGCAGACAAACAAAAATTACGCGAAGCGAAATGTAGTGTGAAGAGAGCTATGCGAGAGGCGTTCAATTAATTCGGAAGTAAAGTTCTATGTACTGACTTGGCACAAAATCCTAAGAAATTTTGGTCTTATGTCAAACCGGTAGGTAGAAAAAAAAATGTCCAGACACTCTGTGACCAAAATGGTACTGAAACAGAGGATGACAGACTGAAGGCCGAAACACTAAACGTCTTTTTCCAAAGCTGTTTCACAAGGGGAAGACTGCACTGTAGTTCCTTCTCTGGATTGTCGCACAGATGACCAAATGGTAGATATCGAAATAGACGACAGAGGGATAGAGAAACAATTAAAATCACTCAAAAGAGGAAAGGCCGCTGGACCTGATGGGATACCAGTTCGATTTTACACAGAGTACGTGAAGGATCTTGCCCCCCTTCTTGAAGCGGTGTACCGTAGGTCTCTTGAAGACCGTAGCGTTCCGAAGGATTGGAAAAGGGCACAGGTCATCCCCGTTTTCAAGAAGAGACGTCGAACTGATGTGCAGAACTATAGACCAATATCTCTAACGTCGATCAGTTGTAGAATTTTGGAACACGTATTATGTTGGAGTATAATGACTTTTGTGGAGACTAGAAATCTACTCAGTAGGAATCGGCATGGGTTTCGAAAAAGACGATCGTGTGAAACCCAGCTCGCGCTATTCATCCACGAGACTCAGAAGGCCATAGACACGGGTTCCCAGGTAAATGCCGCGTTTCTTGACTTCCGCAAGGGTTTGATACAGTTCCCCACAGTCGTTTAATGAACAAAGTAAGAGCATATGGACTATCAGACCAATTGTGTGATTGAACTGAAGAGTTCCTAGATAACAAAACGCAGCATGCCAATCAATGGAGAGAAGCCTTCCGAAGTGATTTCAGGGGTGCCGCAAGGGAGTGTCGTAGGACCGTTCCTATTCACGATACATATAAATGACCTTGTGGATGGCATCAGAAGTTCACTGAGGCTTTTTGCGGATGATGCTGTGGTATATCGAGAGGTTGTAACAATGGAAAATTGTACTAAAATGCAGGAGGATCTGCAGCGAATTGACGCATGGTGCAGGGAATGGCAATTGAATCTCAATATAGACAAGTGTAATGTGCTGCGAATACATAGAAAGAAAGATGCCTTTATCATGTAGCTACAATATAGCAGGTCAGTAACTGGAAGCAGTTAATTTCATAAATTATCTGGGAGTATGCATTAGGAGTGATTTAAAATGGAATGATCATATAAAGTTGATCGTCGGTAAAGCAGATACCAGAGTGAGATTCATTGGAAGATTCCTAAGGAAATGCAATCCGAAAGCAAAGCAAGTAGGTTACAGTACGCTTGTTCGCCCACTGCTTGAATACTGCTCAGCAGTATGGGATCCGTACCAGATAGGGTTGATAGAAGAGATAGAGAAGGTCCAACGGAGAGCAGCGCGCTTCGTTACAGGATCATTTAGTAATCGCGAAAGCGTTACGCAGATGATAGATAAACTCCAATGGAAGACTGCAGGAGAGATGCTCAGTAGCTCGGTACGGGCTTTTGTTGAAGCTTCCAGAACATACCTTCACCGAGGAGTCAAGCAGTATATTGCTCCCTCCTACGTATATCTCGCGAAGCGACCATGAGGATAAAATCAGAGAGATTAGAGCCGAGACAGGGGCATACCGACAATCCTTCTTTCCACGAACAATACGAGACTGGAATAGAAGGGAGAACTGATAGACGTACTAAAGGTATCCTCCGCCACACACCGTCAGGTGGCTTGCGGAGTATGGATGTAGATGTAGATGTAGATGTAGATCTAAACTAACTGTCCTGTCCTGTGGATTTAGTAGGGCGTTTCTAAACGAATAATGGACTAGACTAATTTCAGGCCGCTCTAACGAATGGGCACGTAAAATTCCACATTAAAAATTAGTTTATGTATGATCAGAAACAAACTGACGTGTTTCGTCGTCCCTAGGCTGAATTTGAACGACCTGATGAGCAGGATTTGTTTGGACTAACTCAAAGTACTCGTTGCAGAAACGAAATTGCATAGATTTACCGAATCACCAGAGAAAATGCGCCAGACGACCCATAGGAGAGACAGCCGGACCGGTAGAACTACCTCTAAAAAGTAGTTCGTTTCCTCAGCCTCCCTTTCTTTTTCTCTGTCATCAACAAGGAACAGCTACTGACTCACACAAGACCGACGTGTGGTCATAGTTAACCCAGTGCTTAATGAACGAACGATGCATCAGTGCACGTAATCTTCCCGCCTCTGTTCAGTTTTTACCACAAATAGTCCCGCCGCAGAATCCCATATCGCGCCTGTTTTTGGTCGCAATATTTTCCGCGGGTGTATTTCATGACACTAATTTCATTCGCGCATCTGCCTGTTTGTGAGACCCGCGCCGCGTTTGCATATGGTTAAACAGGCCATTAATTAAAGTGTTAGGGGCTTTAGCGGCAGCTTTATTTAGATCAATGACGCTGTTAGCCGCAACACTGATCGCTGCTAATTCCATTACGAATCAATGCGGCCCGGCCGATACTCGTTTACGCCACAGTTAGTGTGGTGCGGCTTATCCCGGCCAATTTATTACTGCCCTGGCGGCGCGCTCGTTATGTTGTTCCTCCGCCATGCTGGTTCCCGATACACTGCGCTCCGGCTTCGAGGGCCCTCAGCAGCGACTGACAGAGTCGTTAATTGAGAGATCTGTTAATCAAAGTACGTCCGCACAGTGGTGGAGTAGAGCTGCGAAACATTTATAGAGTACGCCGCATAAAATACAGTGACGGAAAAAAGATCACAACACCAAGACGGAGTCATGCGACTCATTGCGAAATTTGGTACACGTGTTTCTACATCGATGCTTGATTAAATTTCTTAACGGTCATATAAGAGGATGAAAATTAGTTTTGCTTTAAAACACAAGTGATATCTCGCGTTCCAAGGTAGTGTTATAGGCCCTTTGCTGTTCCTTATCTATATAAACGATTTTGGAGACAATCTGAGCAGCCGACTTCGGTTGTTTGCAGATGACGATGTCGTTTATCGACAAATAAAGTCATCATAAGACCAAAACAAACTGCAAAACGATTTATAAAAGATATCTGAATTATGCGAAAAGTGGCAGTTGACCCTAAATGCCGGCCGGTGTGGCCAAGCGGTTAAAGGCGCTACAGTCTGGAACCGCATGACCGCTACGGTCGCAGGTTCGAATCCTGCCTCGGGCATGGATGTGTGTGATGTCCTTAGGTTAGTTAGGTTTAAGTAGTTCTAAGTTCTAGGGGACTGATGACCTTAGAAGTTAAGTCCCATAGTGCTCAGAGCCATTTTGACCCTAAATAACTAAAAGTGTGAGGTCATCCACATGAGTGCTAAAAAGAACTCGTTAAACTTCGGTAGCACGATAAATCAGTCTAATCTAAAAGCTGTAAATTCAACTAAATACCTACGTATTACAATTAAGAACAACTTAAATCGGAAAGAACACGCAGAAAATGTTGTGGGGAAGGCTAACCAGAGATTGCGTTTTATTGGCAGGACACTTAGAAAATGTAACAGATCTACTGAGCAGACTGTCTATACTACGCTTGTCCGTCCTCTTTTAGAATACTGCTGCGCGGTGTGGGATCCTTACCACATAGGACTTACGGAGTACATCGAAAAAGTTCAAAGAAAGGCAGCATGTTCTGTATTATCGCGAAATATGGGAGAGAGTGTCACAGAAATGATACAGGATTTGGGCTGGACATCATTAAAAGAAAGGCGTTTATCGTTGCGACGGAATCATCTCACAAAATTCCCATCTACAAATTTCTCCTCCGAATGCGAAAATATTTTGTCGACACCGACCTACATAGGGAGGAACGATCACCAAGATAAAATAAGGGAAATCAGAGCTCATACGGAAAGATATAGGTGTTCATTCTTTCCGCGCGCTGCAGGAAATTGGAATAATAGAGAATTGTGAAGGTGGTACGATGAATCCTCTGTCAGGTACTTAAAAGTGATTTGCAGAGTATACATGTAGATGTAGGTGTAGAGAAAATGCGCCATACGTCTCATAGTACAGATAACCGGACCGGTAGAACTACCTCTAAAAGTAGTTCGTTTCCTCGGCTCCCTTTCTTTATCTCTGTCATCAACAAAGAACAGCTACTGACTCACACAAGATGGAATGGCTCGCGTTCATCGCACTGCATCTGCAGCAGCAATTAGAGCAGCAGTTAATACCAGAGTGATGCAACGAACTGTTACAACTTGGTTGCTTCAAGGACAGATCCGAGTTAAGTGCCCTGTAGCGTCGAGAGTGTTTGAGGCTGGACGCTGTGAGTTGATGTTAATAAAGAATGCTTTTAAGGCAAGAAAGGCGCCATTATCAACACCTCACTGAATTTCAACGAGGTCGTGTAATGGGGCTACGAGAACCTGGATGTTCCTTCCTCTGTACTGCCGGAAGACGTTACAGTAATATAGCCGCTGTACATGATTTCTGGCTGCGGTGGTCACGAGAACGTACGTTCGCGAGAAGACCGAACTCCTGACGGTCACTTGGCACTACCAAGACCATCGTGTTCGACGTATGGCTCGCGTTCATCGTACTGCATCTTCAGCAGCATTTGAGAAGCAGTTAGCACCACAGTGATGCAACGAACTGTTACAGCTTGGTTACTTTAAGGGCAGCTCTGAGGTAGGCGCCCTGTAGCGTACTTTCTGCTGACCCAACAACAGCGCCATTTGGGACTTCAGTGGAGTCAAGCGAGAGCTCACTGAAGGGCAGGCCAGAGGTGTGTTTTGTTTACTGATGCAGGTTCAAATGGCTCTAAGCACTATGGGACAACATCTGAGGTCATCAGTCCCCTAGACTTAGAGCTACTTAAGGGGAGCCGGAGGTGGTCAAATCCAAAATATTACGATTTTTTTTGCCACCGAAAATTAATTGGAACATTCCTCTTTAATGATAACTTTGAATTATTGTTCTACTCGCCCTAGAAGTGGAGTTATTAACATTTCCCCCCACGCCTGCAGAGGAAATGGGCGGCCGCTGAATGCATCTTACACCCTCTCGTGACTTCCTGTCGAACTGCTTGGGATTTTCTCGGCCTGTTACGCATACAGCGCCTTATGTTACTCATACAGCGAGTGTGCAAGGGTTGGCTACATTGTTTTCCGTGACAAATATTACCCGTATTTCCTTACAGCTTACTCCTATTTTCCTCAGAATTTCGAACATCTTGCTCCATTTAATATTGTCGTACACTGTTGTTCTGGTTACGATGCCACGTTTTAGTAACCGTGTACATAAGAAGAGCAGGAACGTCGGGAAAAGGAAATTAACACTAATACCAAGTTGCGATACTACAATGAATAAGAGCGCGGAACTTCGTCTCTTTGCTGTTTACCGTTTCGAATTAGTTCAGTGTTGCGCCTGTTGTTGGTAGTATTATACTTCTTGTGTAAAGCGGGTAATATGCAGTATGTAAAAGAATCAGGAGGGAACAATAAAACCAATTTTTCATGACTTAGCACAGCCAGAATTGTTACACAAATGTCTACACGGAAAGACGCAGAATCCTAATGAGAGCGTAAACAATTTGATTTGGAAAGTGATTCCTAAAAGGGTGTTTGTAAGCATAAAAACGCTGCACTTTGGCATTTATGATGCAATAGCAACCTACAACCAAGGGAACAGTGTGAACTGTGAAGTTCTGAAGGCATTAGGATTTACAGCTGGGGTGAACACTGTACGAGCACTAAGAAATATTGACAGAGAAAGGATAAGAGGAGCAGAAAGAAGAGAAAGGCATATGACGTATGATGGAACAACAGGCCAGAAAAGAAGACAGAAGAGGAAGCTTTTGGAGGATGAAGAAGAAGACCCTGATAATCCATCCTATAGTGCAGGAATGTATTCAGAAACTTTGATAGCCACTTCCCGTAAATTAGAATTTTTCGAATATAAGGAACATTTTCTCAAAATCCACTCAAGCTAGAGAGATGAAATTTTTATACTGCACTCCTAGTGGTCAAACTTACATTGTAACACAGCCATTTGGCAATATGTTCAGTAGTTTCATTTCAGTTTAATTATAAAGCAATTATTTGTAAAAAAATTTGGGTCATTAATAAAAAAATAATTGGAAGGAAACTAGAAAAGATACTCCAAAATCCCTCTGTCATAACTGCAATACTAAACCACTCTAAAAAAATTCAAATTTTTTCTATTTGGTAGTTTATTCATAAATGTTCCTCAAATTTAGTGATTTTAACATGGGCAGCATACGCACCTCCGGCTCCTCTTAAACTTAACTAACGTAAGGACATCACACACATCCATGCTCAAGGCAGGATTCGAACCTGCGACCGTAGCAGCAGAGCGGTTCCGGTCTGAGGTGCCTAGAACTGTTCAGCCACAGCAGCCAGCTACTGATGAAAGCTCGTTTTGCACCTGTGGCAGTGATGGCCATATGTGGATTAGAAGCAGGTTACTTGAGGGCCTGTAACCAACCTGTCAGCATGCTAGACACAATCAACCTACACCTGGAGCTGTGGTCCGAGATGCGAAGACAGCAGGAGCACTCTCGCGGTCATCCCACGCACTCTCATTGCAAATTTGTACGTAGATTTGATGATTCGACTTGTTGTGCAGCCATTTATACACAGCATTCCAGGGGGTGCTTTCCAAACAATATTGATCACGTACATACCGTTGTTGTAGCCCAAAATGCTCTACAGTGTATCAACATGTAGCCTTGGCTTGCTCGATAATCAGATGTGTCTCAATAGAGCACATACAGGCTAAATGTTGTGTGACTAGGGTCTCCGGTCGGGTAGACCATTCGCTGGGTGCAAGTCTTTCGATTTGACGCTACTTTGGTGACTTGCGCGTCGATGGGGATGAAATGATGATGATTAGGACAGCACAACACCCAGTCCCTGCGCGGAGAAAATGTCCGACCCAACCGGGAATCGAACCCGGGCGCTGACCACTCAGCTACCGGGGGCGGACAAAATACAGGGTGACAATTGTTGAGCTATATGAGAAAAAACGTAAATTAGTCACAACCTACGACATGCACACACTTTATTCAACATTTAAACGTCACTACAGATATTGGGATTTAGGTTATGACATGATCGATATGTCTGCCATTATTGGCGACGATGTGACACAGACGAATACCGAAATTCTGTATGACCCGCTGAATGGCTGTTTCAGCTCATCAGTGTTTTTGGGATTGTTGCTGTATACCTTGTCTTTATCATAGGCCCACAAAAAGTAGTCTCATGTGTTCAGATCCAGAGAATTCTGTGTTGTGACTTGGCAAGACAGCCAAGCCACTATGACCGGTAGCCGAAAGGCACGCGTTTAAGCTCACGCAGGCTGGCGTGAGGTCTGGAACAGTTAAAGGAGTTGAGTCTAGTAAAAATAATACGTAGCTGTTGGAATACTTAACTTTAATCCATAATTGGTGAACATTGGTCTGACGGTACATGCATCACAAGATAAATAGCAAATGATCATGGCGCCTTGCTAGGTCGTAGCAAATGACGTAGCTGAAGGCTATGCTAACTATCGTCTCGGCAAATGAGAGCGTAATTTGTCAGTGAACCATCGCTAGCAGAGTCGGCTGTACAACTGGGGCGAGTGCTAGGAAGTGTCTCTAGACCTGCCGTGTGGCGGCGCTCGGTCTGCAATCACTGACAGTGGCGACACGCGGGTCCGTCGTATACTAGCGGACCGCGGCCGATTTAAAGGCTACCACCTAGCAAGTGTGGTGTCTGGCTGTGACACCACATTCTGCGGCCAATCGAGGCCCATGGCAGTGGCCTCTGGCTCCCCAAGAGCCAGAACGTGGTCCTCATAGTGCTCCTCCAGGATATCAAACACTCTTCTGCTTCGATGGGGTCGAGCTCCGTCCTGCATGAACAACCTCTTGTCGAAATCAGGGAAACTTTAGATAATGAGAATCAAATGATCTCCCAAATCTTCCAAGTACCATTGGGTAGTCACCGTGACAGCAAGGACTATTCTTTCTTTCATTCATTTGCTACTGCTTTGTGCGCAGGGTAGGCAAAGTTAAGTACAGAGTTGGCATGGTTAATTTTAAGGGGCGGTCGGATGCACTTCCTGCCGCCACCCCATACCCCCCATGGCGTAATTAGTGTACCCCAGCTGTCTGCGTCTAGTGTAAATCGTGAAATAGTCAGAATGTGTGTCAAATGTCTGCGAGTCGTGTAACAGAGGCGTATTCACCTAGTAGGATGTGGGAAACCGCCTAAAAACCACATCCAGGCTGGCCGGCTCACCGGCCGTCGTCGTTAATTCGCCGGGCGGATTCGATCCAGGGCCGGCGCGCCTACCCGAGTGCAGGAAGCAGCGCGTCAGCGCTCTCGGATGTCCTCGTGCCATCAAGGAGTATCGCACCGATTATTCCGTGGCTGGACACTACACACCACACAGTTCAAAAATGTTCAAATGTGTGTGAAATCTTACGGGTCATCAGTCCCTAAGCTTACTCACTACTTAACCTAAATTATCCTAAGGACAAACACACACGCACCCATGCCCGAGTGACGATTCAAACCTCCGCACAGTTCACTGCTGCAGCGGCCAAACCCGAGCACACCACACGGTCACCCATCGAGGATGCAGAGGCCTCTCGATCGCGAAATATGGATTCCCAGTGCCCAGAATGCGCCAGTTTCACTTACTGACGAAACCATCCAAATTAAAGCGGCCTGTGTCGCCAAACCAGACCATACTACTTACACCCATTCCCATCCATCCCCGCGGCAAGCCGTGCAATTTGAACGTCCTAACGCAAACCGTTGCGAAGTTATACTGACTTTATCTCACATAGATCAATAACTGTCACCCTGTATCAAGCGTCATCGGGCGACAACTTCAGCATCATCCACAAACAGCATTAAGCGTCCTTCTACTGACCGACCAAGTGCAACAGGCATGGAACTTCATCCCACAAACTGATGTTACCCACATAAAAGTGTTCCCGAAATTTCATTACTGTCCACTAATTACGTTTTGATGTCGCGATTTTTTCCGTCAGTGTTTGTATCGTATATATATATATATATATATATATATATATATATATATAGGGCTATTACAAATGATTGAAGTGATTTCATAAATTCACTGTAGCTCCATCCATTGACATATGGTCACGACACACTACAGATACGTAGAAAAACTCATAAAGTTTTGTTCGGCTGAAGCCGCACTTCAGGTTTCTGCCGTCAGAGCGCTCGAGAGCGCAGTGAGACAAAATGGCGACAGGAGCCGAGAAAGCGTATGTCGTGCTTGAAATGCACTCACATCAGTCAGTCATAACAGTGCAACGACACTTCAGGACGAAGTTCAACAAAGATCCACCAACTGCTAACTCCATTCGGCGGTGGTATGCGCAGTTTAACGCTTCTGGATGCCTCTGTAAGGGAAATCAACAGGTCGGCCTGCAGTGAGCGAAGAAACGGTTGAACGCGTGCGGGCAAGTTTCACGCATACTGATGTGAAAGATTCAGTGTTTAAACCTCCTCCACCAAGAAACGTGCCAGAACTGTGAGCTCGCATCAACAATGCTTTCGAACTCATTGATGGGGACATGCTGCGCCGAGTGTGAGAAGAACTTGATTATCGGCTTGATGTCTGCCGAATCACTAAAGGGGCACATATCGAACATTTGTGAATGCCTAAAAAAACTTTTTGAGTTTTTGTATGTGTGTGCAAAGCATTGTGAATATATCTCAAATAATAAAGTTATTGTAGATATGTGAAATCGCTTCAGTCATTTGTAATAACCCTGTATATATATATATATATATATATATATATATATATATATATATATATATATATATATATAGACATGAATCATTCATCTCATACAGTACACCATTCTTCTTGATTGCCATTTTCTCAATCAACACTGATTGTCATGCGGAAGGCCTTTCCTTACGGAAACATCATTATGTTCCAATACTGCATATGCAGCTATTCATGACTCTCTAGTATTAAACTTAAGTATCTTGGATCGTGATGGAAATGGTCCTTTCAGGAAATACATCCAAATATGTATCAATCACGTGAAACAATAAACTCATCCCACTTGATGGCTACCCATCTGACATCGTCTAGGGCCATTAAAAATTTGATTTTCAGTATTTCATATAATTCTCGAACGAAATTAATAATTTAAAATGCTATCATAATCTGCTCATTAAAATTAATAATCTTATGTTAAAAATTTAACAGAATAAGACAAGTGTTAACCCTTTAGTGACCAAATTATTTCCGGAAGTTGTAGACTTTTTATGAACACTTTATTGGGCTAAGAAACCATTCATAAAATCATAGTTTAAATCTTGAAAGTGAGAGCTTAGCCTAAGAGTATAAAAAAATTGGTGGGAACAATTGTGCCCACCGAACTCTGGGGTAACTTTACTTGCTAATTTAAAAAATGTATTTCCTTTATTTTTAGTACAAAAACATGTTAAACATTACATTTATATTTGTATTAGTTCATACTGTCCTTTGAGTTCACTAAGGTGATGTACTATGGTACTTAGAGAAGCATGGTGCTACACACAAAGGTACACGACAGTTGCTACACATTATTGTTGTTCTCTTTTCTTTGTTCTTGATGCTACATTGGCGACATCTTCTGTTTGTTGTACCTTTTGTAAGGAAATGAGTTCCAACTTTCTCCAGACAAACTTCGTCTGGTACTCCAGACACACCTCTTCTTGGTGTTTGAAAATGAACAGGCCTTCCTCTTCTCTTACGACATGAGAAGCCAGAGATAAGCTGCCTTGCCAAGTGCAATATAAATGTTAGCTGGTCTGCTTCTGTCTTCTGTAGCTTCCACATAACGTAGGAATTGACAACAGCCAAATCCACAAGAAAGAAAAACAGTTTGTGCCACCACTTCCATGAACGACGGCCTACAGCATACCGTTCACACAGCTGATCAAATCTATCCACTCCTCCCATTATTTTATTATACTCTGCCACAGCCAATGGGCAGAATACTTCACTTCTGCTTCCACTAACTTACCTTGTAAAATTTAGGTAATTTTCAGTCAAATCCAGCAAATATACACGAATACTATCTCCCTCATATATATAAAAGTAGATAAATACAACAGAAGTCACTTCACACGCAAAAGGAAAGCACACTGTCCAAAAAACGCTGTAGGGGTCGAAACGCGGGAACTGCGCTTCTGCATTGATTGACTCACAAGGCAGACATACAACAGCTTTTGCCTAACCGTTGCCAATCTACACATAGTTAGCACACACTAACAGCGATGGTAGCACAAAGTAGAAGTGGGAACACGGATTACCACTGAACTTACAGCGAAAACAAATAAGTGGGAACTATAGTTCCCACTGGTCACTAAAGGGTTAGCAGAAACTCTGAATATCTCTTGAGGCAACGTAACTAACAGCGCGCAAATTACTCAGACTATTTTCATCCAGTTTTTGAGGGAGAGCATTTAGCGTCTCCCACCAAACTTTACACATAATTGCAGACTTTATAGAAACTTTTTCTCGCTGATACCCTCCCCCCCCCCACCTCCTCCCTCTAACACCACAGAATTATGGAAAAAAAGTGTATTGCGTTCTACATTTTCACTGTTCATGCAGTAAGATTTAAGCGTCAGGTATGACGTTTTAATTTATTACTTTTTTACTACTAACTCTACTCCTAACTCATTTTGCAGACAGTATCCATGTATACCACTGTATGTATCTATAACATTATATCATCGTATGGCAAATAGTTTAGGAGATGTGGTGTCGTAAACATTGAGCTGAATGAATGACTAACTTTTCTGAAAACGATGCGCGAATTTTCGAGACTACACTCATACACTGCCTGATAATTAAAGGACTTAGTGACCTCCAACGAACTTTCAATATAGAAAGGAGGAATCACGTTTTGGTTTAACAGTTCTGATTTTGAATTTTTCAGTAGTTTGTGGGTGAATAAGCCGAAACTAATAAACCCAAAACAATCAAGTTTTTACTATTCAAACATAACGGTTTTACATACTTAGCGCCAATTATTGAACACACTTTTAATGTAATCAGACGCTTAGCTGTTTTATACATGGGAGTTTGATTCTTCAAGGAATCAGCTGTGGGGGATTACTGGTATGCTCTATTTCCAGTGGATCTGTGGATAAACGTTTGTAGATGTGCGTTATCAAAATTTTCCGGTACTATAATTTTATGTTACAGTTACTAGTATTTATTCAAAAAGTTATATAGTTACAACAGTTAACAACACACATTAAACAGAAAAAAAATATTATTCTAATTTTATGCTATTACTTATTCAACTGGTTACAAAATTACAACACTTAACAAAACTCTTTAAACATATGAAAATATATTTGTAAAGGTTCACAATTGCTTTTGAGCAATTAACAATCAATTCTCAGGTGGAAAACTGTCAGTTTCAAATATTTCTTCTTTCTTCTTGTTAGTGTAATTGCTGAAATGTTAGCATAACTAATTGTAAGCCATTTGATAACTTATAAAATCACTGAAATAAAAGACGGAATCTGAGAAATAAAGAGACAATTTTGTGATCTTTGTCTCAAGTAAGCAACGTTAGCGTCACTTCTGTATGAATGAAAAGGACTAAATTTGGTAGGAAATGTGAAACCACCACGGCTAGGTTCATAATAATCTTTCTATTAAGTTACATGTTATCGCCATAAAACATTTGTTAACTATCGAAAAAAATATATGAAGATATTAAAAATATCGAAAAATTATAAAATATCGAAAAATGTTGGAAGTACCGAAGTATCTGCTTCTGCGCTCTAGGGTTTAAATGCTTGCCCTGCATTTGTCAGTCGCACCTTTCGTCCATTTGTGTCATGGTTCATTTCGGTCTGAACCTCCCAAGACACGTCTGTTACGCAGCACGTAGGTGACAAGATAGCGCCAACGTCTATGACGACTGTGCTACCTCAGAAACAGGCAGCACCAAATGGAGCTTCCGTGGGTCACCTTGAGTTTTATTACATTTATTACATTAAGAGAACGGCGCTGTTAACTTTACAACAGAAGCGTCCCAGACACTCCACGTTCAGTCTGAGAATGTGTACAATTTGCAAATTATAAATCATCTGTTTGTTTTGGTACGAAATTATCTGCATCATTATTAAAACAATGCATTGCAAGAAATTGTGTTACCTTCATAAACATAGTGCCTGCAGTGTTTTCATTAAGACTTACAAGTGCGTTAATAATGTATCCATTGTTTTGTTTTAATCCAACATGAAAGTTGAACATAGTTTTCCGATGGCAACAGCCACTACTTCATATCATTTACTGTCAACAGCACTACGTACATTATTTACAGATAATCCCGCCAACGCCAAGCGCTCTGTAGCAACACCAACTGAACACAATCAAATACCTCGTTGTTATCACTATCTTTAGTGATACCAATTGCTCTCACAAATCGTGAGATAATGAATTGTAGAGCATGATTTTTATTCGAGTGCTAATGACAACAAAGACTGTTAACTCTTAACATGATTTAAGCCATTAGAAATGGTTTGTGAAAGCCCGCGACTGTGAAAATAATGGGTTTGTTTATAAATAATTTTTCCTTCCCTCTTCTGCAAATGTTTTGTACTCATGCTTTTAAATTGACTCAGCAAGGATGTTACGCTTGCACATTGTCTCAACAGTTCCTTAAAACCTGACGTCAACTTTCTTGAACTGCCTGAGAAAGCACGAAGATGGATATTAATAGCAAAGCAGCCACTAGTAGTAGTTGTAGTAAGTTACTGATGCTGCTGCTGGCATAATTACCTGGACAGTGTGAGTGTGTCACCGAGTGATTTTACTAACATACATGGATAACTCTCTTTAGACTCAAAATGTAAGTATGAAGTGTGGTGTCACCGCCAGACACCACACTTGCTAGGTGGCAGCTTTTAAATCGGCCGCGGTCCGCTAGTATACGTCGGACCCGCGTGCCGCCACTGTCAGTAATTGCAGACCGAGCGCCGCCACACGGCAGGTCTAGAGAGACGTACTAGCACTCGCCCTAGTTGTATAGCCGACTTAGCGAGCAATGGTTCACTGACAAATACGCTCTCATTTGCCGAGACGATAGTAGCATAGCCTTCAGCTACATTTGCTACGACCTAGCAAGGCGCCATTACCAGTATAGATATTGAGATTCTATTAATGCATCATCAAGAGCGATGTTCTACAAATGTGGATTAAAGTTAAGTATTCCAGAAGCTACGTACTTTTCTTTATAGCATTCATTACGTATCCTGTTTCAGACCTCACGCCAGCCTGCGTGAGTTTAAGCGCGTGCCTTTCGGCTTCCTCGCATTGCGTCTAGGCTGTCTTGTCTAGACACAACATGAAGAACGTTATTACAAGTAGTTTTAAATCTTATATTTTGTACTACAGTGTTCATGTAGCTTAGGGCTCTTACTCTTGCACTTCGCCGCTGCAAAACATGATCACGAAATTTTGAAATAATGCGAGATCTCCAGTTGCAAGCTGCTGATCAAGTAGAGGAGCTACTGCAGATAGTTAAGTAGTACGTAATTATAAGTAATGGGATAGCAATCTGCAAAGCACGTTAAAATCATGTAAATACTCCTGAATGGGTCTACATGGATTCTGGTTTTGAAAGTCGATTTTACACTGTCTTTGCAGTGTAATGATTGGCTTAAGAAACCCAACCACTTCCTTGATGCATCTCTTCCCGTTTTCACCAACACAATACATGAGGCCAATCAGCAGTTTAAGATAAATGTTTCGCTTGTCTATAAACTCCTATATCCCAAGTCAGCTAATATTAGGGAGCCGTGTATGAATGTCAAAAAAATGAGTCTGATGATATCAGTGGAGTGTATTCAACCAGTGGTATAGATTAATATTTTTTATAAAATGAGAGAAAGCCATCCGAGTACGAATGTGTGGTTGGGCTTTGAAAGATATTTTGAAACTTCGTGTTGATGTGAGTCTAAACACAGACTTTTCTGCAGGAATGAACGATTACAAACAAGCGTTCTGTGCTAAATGTTAATTCAAAGGATGGTGAGACGTGCTGCGGCTCGTGTAGTTTTCTGCCAGACCGTATCGTATAGTTGGTATGATTCCGTTGTTTGTCCTCTTCTGGTATTCACTGGCGCCACTCGGTTTCGTAAGTACAGGGCTATTACAAATGATTGAAGCGATTTCATAAATTCACTGTAGCTCCATTCATTGACATATGGTCACGACACACTACAGATACGTAGAAAACTCATAAAGTTTTGTTCGGCTGAAGCCGCACTTCAGGTTTCTGCCGCCAGAGCGCAGTGAGACAAAATGGCGACAGGAGCCGAGAAAGCGTATGTTGTGCTTGAAATGCACTCACATCAGTCAGTCATAACAGTGTAACGACGCTTCAGGACGAAGTTCAACAAAGATCCACCAACTGCTAACTCCATTCGGCGATGGTATGCGCAGTTTAAAGCTTCTGGATGCCTCTGTAAGGGGAAATCAACGGGTCGGCCTGCAGTGAGCGAAGAAACGGTTGAACGCGTGCGGGCAAGTTTCACGCGTAGTCCGCGGAAGTCGACGAATAAAGCAAGCAGGGAGCTAAACGTACCACAGCCGACGGTTTGGAAAATCTTACGGAAAAGGCTAAAGCAGAAGCCTTACCGTTTACAATTGCTACAAGCCCTGACACCCGATGACAAAGTCAAACGCTTTGAATTTACGGCGCTGTTGTAACAGCTCATGGAAGAGGATGCGTTCAGTGCGAAACTTCTTTTCAGTGATGAACCAACTTTTTTTTCTTAATGGTGAAGTGAACAGACACAATGTGCGAATCTGTGCGGTAGAGAATCCTCACGCATTCGTGCAGCAAATTCGCAACTCACCAAAAGTTAACGTGTTTTGTGCAATCTCACGGTTTAAAGTTCACGGCCCCTTTTTCTTCTGCGAAAAAAACGTCACAGGACACGTGTATCTGGACATGCTGGAAAACTGGCTCATGCCACAACTGGAGACCGACAGCGGCGACTTTATCTTTCAACAGGATGGTGCTCCACCGCGCTTCCATCATTTCTTAAACAGGAGATTGGGAAACCGATGGATCGGTCGTGGTGGAGATCATGATCAGCAATTCATGTCATGGCCTCCACGCTCTCCCGACTTAACCTCATGCGATTTCTTTCTGTGGGGTTATGTGAAAGATTCAGTGTTTAAACCTTCTCTACCAAGAAACGTGCCAGAACTGCGAGCTCGCATCAACGATGCTTTCGAACTCATTGATGGGGACATGCTGCGCCGAGTGTGGGAGGAACTTGATTATCGGCTTGATGTCTGCCGAATCACTAAAGAGGCACATATCGAACATTTGTGAATGCCTAAAAAAACTTTTTGAGTTTTTGTATGTGTGTGCAAAGCATTGTGAAAATATCTCAAATAATAAAGTTATTGTGGAGCTGTGAAATCGCTTCAATTATTTGTAATAACCCTTTATTGCCTGTTCGCTAGTGGCAGCAGGGGCGCTTATCGACGTGTAGTTCTGCTGCCCTATCTCTGTGGCGACGTCCTTCTTCTTCTATGTGGTGTGAGTGTGGAGTTCGGTTGGGGACGCAGGAGCAGCAATGTGTGCGCAGAGCGACAACACGCCGGGACCGCTGGTGGCGTGTGTGGACTGCCGGACCGAAGGGCAGTGGTCACGAGGGTGCACGAGCTCGTCGCGACCGGATCCTGCGTGTTTAAGTTAAGTGCACTGCAATTTGCGTAGAGGAACCTCCACCATTGTGAAATCTCGCGATTCTCCAGTGACTTGGGTTCGTGTTGCTGCTCGTAGTGTCGCCGAGGCGAAAATCAGCGAGTGGAGTAGCTGGGGAAGGCAGATCTGACTACCATTCTTGTAATTACTATTTACTATTTTCACCTTCCTACATTGTTAACTTCAACCAGCGTCCACAATCGTAACCCAAACCTGCCTTAACCTTCAGAACCAGGTTTCACTGATTAAACATACATAATATACAGACAACAAATAATTTTTGAAAACAACCCAATGTGGTCGCAATCAGAATTTTAAGGCAAGTAACCACAATCATGGCTGAAGGCCTTTAACGCCAGAATGGCAATTATAAAAAAATAAACAAACATATTGTTAAATGGCGAATGGCATAGCAAAAGTTAATTTAAAAGAAAAACAACAACAGATCACCAAACAGGCGAGACAAATGATGGTAACTTAATGATACGAAAATAAAATAAAGCACAAACTCTGAGTAGGTTATACCAAAAACACTTTCATGAGTGAAGGGAAAGGCAGCCAAGAGTTGCATTCAGATCATAAAATGGTAACCCGGACTAGTGGCAGCCTAACGGGCGACTAATGATAATCTTGGTGAGGCTACCTGACATCTGATAAAACAAATGCAAGATGTAAAATTACGCCAAAGCCAGAACCGGCGGTCTGGGTTCACCCTGCAGAATACTGTGCTTAGAGCGCCCGGTACAAGAAGGAATGACTACCACTAAGGTAGAAGAACGCCACCCAACTTACAATCAAGAAGCTGTGAAAATTATATGCCTCACCGGGCAGGGGCGGCAAGGCGAAGAAACGTACACTGCCGTTACATACACTGAACCCCCCCCCCCCCCCCCCCCGCCCAGGGTAGGATATTCGGATGTCAGCGGCCACAAGACAGAAAAATACCGCTGATTGAACTTAACAATGTAAGAAGCTGAAAATAGTAAATAGTAAATAGAAGAATGATAATCAGATCTGCCTTCCCCAGCTACTCCACTCGCTGATTTTCGCCTCGGCGACACTACGAGCAGCAACACGAACCCAAGTCACTGGACAATCGCGAGATTTCACAATGGTGGAGGTTCCTCTACGCAAATTGCAGTGCACTTAACTTAAGCACGCAGGATCCGGTCGCGACGAGGTCGCGCACGCTCGTGACCACTGCCCTTCGGTCCAGCAGTCCACACACGCCTCCAGCGGTCCCGGCGTCTTGTCGCTCTGCGCAGACATTGCTGCTCCTGCGTCCCCAACCGAACTCCACACTCACACCACATAGAAGAGGAAGGACGTCGCCACAAAAATAGGGCAGCAGAACTACACATCGGTAAGCGCCGCTGCTGCCACTACCGAACAGGCAACACTTACGAAACCGAGTGGCGCCAGTGAATACGAGAAGAAGACAAACAACGCAATCATACCAACTATACGATACGGTCTGGCCGAAAACCACACACGACACCAACGTGAGCCACAGCGCACCTCAACTGCAAATTTTTTTTAATAAGTGCCATTTTGGGTGTTATAGGACTTCATCCGTGATTGTGGTTACTTGCCTTAAATTTTTATTGCGACCACATTTCCTTGTCTTCAAAATTATTGGCTGTCTGTATTTTATGTATTTGTTAAATTTTAAATACTTGCCATATTCCGCTTTAAAGGCCTTCAGCCGTGATTGTGGTTACGCGCCTTAAAAATCTGCTTGCGACATCATTGGGTTGTTTTCAAAATTATTTATTAAAATAAATGACGAAATTGCAAGCAAACCAATAGTAATCCATTTGGGCCCCGTCCACAATCGTAACCCAATCCTGCCTAACCTTAATAACCAGGTTTCACTGGTAGCAGAGCGTGGTTCAGATCCAAGGACATCTGGGGTTTGGGCCCAGTACACTTCCACTTTGTTTTATTCATATTTTTATAAGTGTTAAAAAATTCTCTGAAGCCATGCAATTTCACTCATTTATTTTAATAAATAAGTGAAGTTGCAAGCAAAACAACAGTAACTGATTCGGGCCCCGTCCACAATCGTAACCCAATCCTGCCTTAAACTTAATAACCAGGTTTCATCTGATAATTACTGCTTCAAATGATCAATTACAGGTTGTTTGTATCCAGCAAATGACAGTATGAATCGTGTGTCTAATTGTCTTGGTTATTCAGATACTTAGGCCTTCGAAACATTTCATTCCATAGCAATCTGGAGCATGTGGAAATATTTGAGAAAACAACCCTATTCAGTATCGGTACTTTGAGCGCGAGTTGATGGTTGTAGGAGAGAAAAAACAATGTGAAGGAGAAGAGTTTAAAATTATTCCATGGCATGCTTCGAAATATCATAAACGTGAGAACCGTGTGAGGCTGTTAATGGCGCCTATTGAAGACACAGAAAGTTACCGTTTGTAGTGGAATGTCAGGAAGGTTGGTGTAACTAGATACACTGCTACAAGAATGTTGATGGAGTGAGTTGAGTACACAGGCAGCAGATGTTGATCCAAGTGGACGTCCGCTAGTAAATCATGAAAGTAGATGTACAGGGTTCCGTTGTTGCAGTCAGCAGTCAGAGGAAGACCGATGGGTCAGCCTCCGCAGTCGACCACATTGTCTGGTGTAGTTCCACAACTCACAATCGGTGCAGAAAGCACTCTAGCAGGCAAAGGTATATCGGAAAAACTGATCATTATATTAAACATTCTATGCACTTTTTCGAAAGATTGAAGAAGATGACTGTCAACCCAAGTGATATCCTTCTCAGTTTTGATGTGGTGTCCCTTGTCACGATGGTACCGATTAACGAAACTCTTTCTTACAAGGCTGATATGTTTCCTACTTATGTAGTAGCTTTGTTTAAACATTGTCTACTCACGACTTATTTTCAGCGTAGAAATGAGTTCTATGAATAAACTGAAGGAGTGACAATGGGGAGCCCTCTATGTCCAGTTGTTCTTTTTATGGAATTTTTTGAACAGCAGGTCCTGCAGTCAGCCAATAAAAGCCCTTTCAAGTAGTATCGGTATGTGGATGACACTTTTGTGATATGGAATCACGGAGAAGAGGAATTGAATGGTTTTTTGGTGCATTTCAATAGTATTGATATACAGGGTGTTTCAAAAATGACCGGTATATTTGAAACGGTAATAAAAACTAAACGAGCAGCGATAGAAATACACCGTTTGTTGCAATATGCTTGGGACAACAGTACATTTTCAGGCAGACAAACTTTCGAAATTACAGTAGTTACAATTTTCAACAACAGATGGCGCTGCGGTCTGGGAAACTCTATAGTACGATATTTTCCACATATCCACCATGCGTAGCAATAATATGGCGTAGTCTCTGAATGAAATTACCCGAAACCTTTGACAACGTGTCTGGCGGAATGGCTTCACATGCAGATGAGATGTACTGCTTCAGCTGTTCAATTGTTTCTGGATTCTGGCGGTACACCTGGTCTTTCAAGTGTCCCCACAGAAAGAAGTCACAGGGGTTCATGTCTGGCGAATAGGGAGGCCAATCCACGCCGCCTCCTGTATGTTTCGGATAGCCCAAAGCAATCATCGAAACATTCATTCAGGAAATTAAAGACGTCGGCCATGCGATGTGGCCGGGCACCATCTTGCATAAACCACGAGGTGTTCGCAGTGTCGTCTAAGGCAGTTTGTACCGCCACAAATTCACGAAGAATGTCCAGATCGCGTGATGCAGTAATCGTTTCGGTTCTGAAAAATGGGTCAATGATTCCTTTGGAAGAAATGGCGGCCCAGACCAGTACTTTTTGAGGATGCAACATGGGGCTTTTCGGTTCTCCATATGCGCCAGTTCTGTTTATTGACGAAGCCGTCCAGGTAAAAATAAGCTTCGTCAGTAAACCAAATGCTGCCCACATGCATATCGCCGTCATCAGTCCTGTGCACTATATCGTTAGCGAATGTCTCTCGTGCAGCAATGGTAGCGGCGCTGAGGGGTTGCCGCGTTTGAATTTTGTACGGATAGAGGTGTAAACTCTGGCGCATGAGACGATACGTGGACGTTGGCGTCATTTGGACCGCAGCTGCAACACGGCGAACGGAAACCCGAGGCCGCTGTCGGATCACTTGCTGCACTAGCTGCGCGTTGCCCTCTGTGGATGCCGTACGCAGTCGCCCTACCTTTCCAGCACGTTCATCCATCACGTTCCCAGTCCGTCGAAATTTTTCAAACAGATCCTTTATTGTATCGCTTTTCGGTCCTTTGGTTACATTAAACCTCTGTTGAAAACTTCGTCTTGTTGCAACAACACTGTGTTCTAGGCGGTGGAGTTCCAACACCAGAAAAATCCTCTGTTCTAAGGAATAAACCATGTTGTCTACAGCACACTTGCACGTTGTGAACAGCTCACGCTTACAGCAGAAAGACGACGTACAGAATGGCGCACCCACAGACTGCGTTGTCTTCTATATCTTTCACATCACTTGCAGCGCCATCTGTTGTTGAAAATTGTAACTACTGTAATTTCGAAAGTTTGTCCGCCTGAAAATGTACTGTTGTCCCAAGCATATTGCAACAAACGGTGTATTTCTATCGCTGCTCGTTTAGTTTTTATTGCCGTTTCAAATATACCGGTCATTTTTGAAACACCCTGTAAAAATACCATTTACTACGGAGATCGAGAGTAATGGACAGTTTAATTTTTTGGATGTGTCAGTAATTAAACGAGCAGATGGGACTTTAGATCATAAGGTGTATAGGAGGAACACACACCTGATCGTTGCCTCCGTAAGGGTTCGAGCCTTCACCCCAGGCAGCAGAGAGGTGGCATTAAAACATTGGTGGACAGGGCTATTAAAATCTGAGCCAGTTTATTTGCAAGAGTAACTAAACCGTTTGCCAACAGCTTTTAGGAAAAACGGATACGATGATAATGAAATAGATCGAGCACTCCATTCCAGAAGAAAAGTGTTCGAAAATATGCAGCCGACCGATGTGGTCGTTCGGTTCTAGGCGCTGCAGTCTGGAACCGCGAGACCGCTACGGTCGCAGGTTCGAATCCTGCCTCGGGCATGCATGTGTGTGATGTCCTTAGGTTAGTTAGGTTAAACTAGTTCTAAGTTCTAGGGGACTAATGACCTCAGAAGTTGAGTCCCATAGTGCTCAGAGCCATTTGATTTTTGAAAATATGCAACAACAACCGTCGGTTTTGAAAGTTTGTCTTACATTTGGCCAAAAATATTACGGGCCGTATTGGGAAAGTTCTGGCCAGAGCTTCAACCTGAAACAATCTTTAATCCCGCCAAGAAGATTAGCGAATGTTTAAGATCGGCGGAAGATGCACGACACCCTTTTGCAACCCCTGGTGTGTATAAAGCCTCCATGTAGTTGTGGGAAGATTTGTCTTGGAACAACGGAAAGAAGTGGTAAAACCCGTCTAACTGAACCCGTGACACACCGGCAGATCGGCTGTAGCGGAACATGTTTTTGAACACGGTGATCATCAGATAAAGTTTAGTAAAACAAGCGTGCTAGCTAAGGCATCGCATTATTATGCACATATGTATAGAGAAGCCATAGAGATTCATAAACACCACAATATCTTTAACAAGGAAGGAGAAGACTTAAAGTTAGATAAGAAATGACGGTAGACTTTGTACCAACGATGTGAAAAATGATTACCTTTGATCGAGAGTAATGACGTTAGAGACAGTATCACTGTCGACAGCACGTGACGAGTGGTGCCTGCCCCATATGCGTTCTATACAGGCTGTCTCGTCCAACTCTGCCACCTCAAATATCTCTGGAACAGCCATAGACATTCAAAAACGGTTTTCACCAGCATGAACGTACGGCAGGGGCGTAGGAGACCAAATACTATGCGAAATTTTAGAATTGTGTATTTTTAAATGGATACCTCCTATTATTTCGTATGCAATCAATAGCATGAAAAATAACAAAAATAATGGCGTTGGTTGCATCGCAATACGTCAATTGCATCCCGAGAAATTCCGACGCGAAGATGACGCTTGAAATACAGGGTGGTCCAAAAGTCCGGAAACACCCTGATAAAATCCAAATGGAGTAGGAAACAAGGAAACAGAGTCCCTACACACGAGGAACTGGAAGGGGGAAACTTTATAGGCTATGCCACCAACATGGCGGCCATCTTGGAAGCCGCCATCTTGGATTCAACTCCAAAATTTCAAATGGGAATGTGGTCATGTGACATGTCAAATAGATAGAGAATTTTACCAGAAAAATAATGCCGTTGTTATTTTAAACATAGCTTTATTCACTTTCGGGTTATAGCCAATTACTTGCGGCAGGAGTGGGACGCTCGGCAGCGTAAGTATTACGTACTGAGAAGCCCTAAAATGGAGTCTGAAACGGTGCAAAGTGACTATCCCATGCCTGATATGTTACATATGTTTAACTGTTAGGTGTCATTTACTCATGCTAACGTTTTAATAATTGTTTCCTTATTTACAATTTACAAAATGTCCTTATCACATGAAGATTGCTTTGAAATCATCTTGATATCAGGAGAAAGAAGCACACGGGTCATTGCTGAGGATTTCAACAGTCGTCACCCAACCAGACAGCCCATCACTCACAGCGCAGTTGCCAAGTTTTTGGCCAAATTCCGAGCAACAGGTTCTGTCGCAGATAAGCCTAAGGCTGGAACACCAAAATCCGCCAGCGATGAAGCAGCAACAATGAGCGTGTTGGCATCATTTAGCAAGAGCCCGCAACGGAGTACTCGTCGCCTGTCACAAGAATGTGGGGTTAGCCGCACCTCCAAACTGCGAATTTTATCGCAGCACAAATGACACCCGTACAAAAGTCAGCTGCTCCAACACCTGGGCGAGGATGACACAGACCGTCGGGTACAGTACGCAGAATGGGTGACACAGCAGCTGCAGATAAACCCACGTTTCCCCTATTAGGTGCTGTTCAGTGATGAAGCCAATTTCTTTATCAATGGCGAAGTGAACAAGAAGAATCACAGATACTGGTCCGACAGAAATCCACACTGGATTGATTCTCGCAAAACGGTCAACTCACAAAAAGTGATGGTCTGGTGTGGTGTGCGGGGTACCAAAGTCATTGGACCTTTTTTTTTATTGATGGTACGTTAACAGTCAACGGTTATCTGAGGTTATTGGATGAAGATGTGTTTCCCTCGTTGTTAACAGAGGACGGGACATTTCCGGAATTCTTCCAGCATTATGGAGCCCCACCACATTATAGGCACAAAGTGCGAGCATACCTGGATGTGCAGTTCCCTGAAAAGTGGATTGGTCGTAGGGATGCTGTGGAGTGGCCACAATGTTCACCAGATTTGACTCCTTTGGATTTTTATCTTGGGGGTCATGTCAAAGCACTGGTTTATTCTGTGAAAATACGGGATTTGCATCATCTAAAGCAGCGCATTGTTGATGCGTATGGTCAAATTCAGCCAGATGTGTTGGTCAAAGTTCATCAGGTCTGGGTTCGGAGGATAGCATTAACAATCCAACATAATGGACAACATATCGAGCCATTCCTATGACTGTTGGTGGTCTCTTGGGACTGTGTAACATCGGCGTAATGTCTCTTCGGCATATAACACACATGCTGCCGAGCGTCCCACTGTTGACGCAAGTAATTGGCTATAACCCGAGAATGAATAAAGCTATGTTTAAAATAACAACGGCATTATTTTTCTGGTAAAATTCTCCATCTATTTGATATGTCACATGACCACATTCCCATTTGAAATTTTGGAGTTGAATCCAAGATGGCGGCTTTCAAGATGGCCGCCATGTTGGTGGCATAGCTTATAAAGTTTCCCCCTTCCAGTTCCTCGTGTGTAGGGACTCTGTTTCCTTGTTTCCTACTCCATTTGGATTTTATCAGGGTGTTTCCGGATTTTTGGACCACCCTGTAAATGAAGCGCACAGCTAGCGCACGTCCTGAGACTCAAGCGTGCACCTCACGCTGCCTGTGTCAGGGACTCACACAATGGGAATGTATGCACAACCCACAAAAATAAACACGTAACACGTCCAACGCAAAGTTACGTTTTTGAAATTGTAAATGTATGTTTATTCTAGCGATATGACAACTAGAGCTGCAAATAGAGATAATACATTTGAATTCACTTTGCTAAACACATTTACTAGTGCCCAGTCACCCACAGGAACTGTATTGTAGTGCATTATATCCAGCATAGAAAATACCCCCACATCTCGACCAATGAAACTGTGTCACGTCAACATATGTTCGAAGTGCCCTCCGTTTGCATCAATACACTTTTGCAGACGGGTAACGAGAGAGTGTTGCACAGATTGTAGAGTTTCTACAGATATTGCTGCACACGTCGCAGTAATACAATGTTGTATATCCTCTACTGTCGTCTGGGGTTCTTGATACACTTTGTCTCTCACTGCGCCCCAGAGAAAGGAGTCTAATGGTGTCAAGTCGAGGGACCGTGCTGGTCATCGCACAGTACCTCCCCGCTCCATCCACCTATTTGGAAATGTCGCATCTAGAACGTCTCTGTGCAAATTCTGCATTGTGTGCGGGACATCCATCACGTTGGAACCACATTGATAGACGAGTTTCCGTCCGCAGCTCGTGGTCGTGCGGTAGCGTTCTCGCTTCACACGCCCGGGTTCCCGGGTTCGATTCCCGGCGGGGTCAGGGATTTTCTCTGCCTCGTGATGACTGGGTGTTGTGTGATGTCCTTAGGTTGGTTAGGTTTAAGTAGTTCTAAGTTCTAGGGGACTGATGACCATAGATGTTAAGTCCCATAGTGCTCAGAGCCAATAGACGAATTTCCAATCCTTGATCCTCCACGAGGAGCGTTAGTCTGTGTTGAAGAAATGATGCACATCGCTGTCCATTCAATGTTCCGCGGTAAAAATAGGGACCTACAATACAGTTAGCAATGATACCGCACCAAACATTGACACTCCACTGTCGTTGATGGGCAACTTGGCGAATCCATTGGGGATTTTGCACGGACCAGTAGTGCATGTTCCGCAGACTCACATTACCATGATTTGTAAATGAAGCCACGTCCGTAAACAACGTATTATTTGGGTGTACTAGACTACCTTGCAACCGCTGAAGTGCAAAACGACAGAACGCAATGTGGGATTAAACGTCATTCCCGTACAGATCTTGGTGCAGTGAGATGAGAACGGATGAAACCGATGCCGATGCGCCGGCCGTGGTGGCCAAGTGGTTCTAGGCGCTACAGTCTGGAACCGCGCGGCCGCTACGGTCGCAGGTTCGAATCCTGCCTCGGGCATGGATGTGTGTGATGTCCTTAGGTTAGTTAGGTTTAAGTATTTCTAAGTTCTAGGGGACTGATGACCTTAGAAGTTAAGTCCCATAGTGCTCAGAGCCATTTGAACCATTTGAACCGATGCCGATGCAAGATTCTGCACACACTACTGTGGCTTACTCCTACACCTCGCGCAATTTCTCGTACAACCACCTGAGGATTGTGCGCTACAGCAGCCAGAACAGAAATTTCGTTTCCATTGCCGGTCGCTGGCGCTGTACGCCGACGTTTTGTGGGAGCCCAGCTTCCTGAGTGTCTTGCAGATGTTGCCAATGGTTCGACATGACGGACGCCGCCGATCTGGGTAGCGTTCAGCGTACAGTGTCACAGCTGCGGTTGCATTTCTGTGACATTCGCCATAAATTAAAATAATATCTAGTTTTTCTTCATTACTGAATGCCGGCATATCGACTAGATGACGACAAATGTAACAAGCCACAAGAAAGCAGGTTTTAATGAGGCAATGTATGTGAATTACGTTACAGTATGAGAGCATTTCAGCAGACCAGATTAGGAGACACTTGTACACTGAAGGTAGAGCGAACCGTGGTGATGTTAGTTTGCTTACGGCAGGATAGAGACGTCAGTGCAGGGAACCCCTGATCTGAGCACAGTACTACATGCGATGCATTACGTCAGAAACGGTGACGCCGATGCTATCTTTACAAGCCACATATTTCAGAGCTTACGAGGTTTAGAAACGTGAAACCAAGTGTGTTACCACTGATTGTACCTCTAGTTGTCATTTCGCAACAATAAAGCTCAGAAAGGGGCTAAACTACCTCCCTTTAGGAATTCAATCATTGAAATATGGGCCAATGATGTGTTGTCATACAATACCACACCATACATTAACACTCCAATGACGTAGGACGTCGATCACACCACGATTGCCTAACTTTCGATTGTAATTATTGAAGTATCCGTGATCTGTTCGTGTGTGCATTTGTGTATGTGTGTGTGTGTGTGTGTGTGTGTGTGTGTGTGTGTGTGTGTGTGTGCGTGCCCAGGAGTTGAAGATGTCAGATATTATTCTGAGCATTTATTAAGTTTTCTGTTGTGGGTTGGCAGGAGAGCCAACACCGGGTACTAGAGGAAGCCGAAAGGCACGCGTTTTAGCTCACGGAGACTGGCGTGAGGTCTGGAACAGCACAAGGAATTTAGACTTTAGAAAAACGGACGTAGCTGGTGGAATACTTAACTTTAATCCATTAATGGTGAACGTCGCTCTTGACGGTACATGATTATAGTATCAGTAGTATCTGGTAATGGCGCCTTGCTAGGTCGTAGTCAATAACGTAGCTGAAGGCTATGCTAACTATCGTCTCGGCAAATGAGAGCGTATTTTGTCAGTGAACCATCGCTAGCAAAGTCGGTTGTACAACTGGGGCGAGTGCTAGAAAGTCTCTCTAGACCTGCCGTGTGGCGGCGCTCAGTCTGCAATCACTGATAGTGGCGACACGCAGGTCCGACGTATACTAAAGGACCGCGGCCGATTTGAAGGCTACCACCTAGCAGGTGGGGTGTCTGGCGGTGACACCACAGATCTGACAGTTATTTAGCAAAACCACACGGCAGAGGACCTTGCGTGAAGCAAAGAGTTATGCCTATGCGGTGCGGTACCTTACAAAAATTGCCTCCTTCCGTTGTATTGAGACACGTACATTTTAAGACATATATTAAATACAAGAAACTTTCTGTTAAAGCAAACAAATATAAACTATTAGATGCAAAATGTTTAAAAACACTGAAAATACAGGTACAATTATATATATACACCCAAATTCGACTGATCAGAAATACGAATTATCCGAAACAACGGAGATTTGGCCTGGATAATTACAGTCGAACAAATATTTCAGCAAGCCATCAAATGCAGGCAGTAGAGGAGGGCGTATCGTAGTAATACTGACCGTAAACGCGCGATGTAGCAGGTATTCGATAATGTTGCGAATATCCTGTGCGGTTCCCAGCACCCAGTACCGAACAGCATGGGATATCAGAGCCGGAAAAATCCGCGGCCACGGACGGAAGGACGCCGTACTCAGCTTGGTGTCGTAAGTCCGACCTGAACCAGTTACGCCAAGTCTGTACGTGTCCGGAACTTGGCCCGTAATGCCCTCTAGTGCGATGTGACTCGCTCCTCAGCCTTTACTGCCTTCCGAAAGCTGCTCTAGGCTTTAGGACTCGCCCCGCCAGAGATAAACAGCGACAAGGTACAATGGATTCGGGCTGCTAGTAGTGGCGCCAGTGAATAGTGCTTGAAATCTAGCCACGCGAAATCGATTGCGAGCCCGACACGGCTCAGCAACTAGTAGCTTTACTGCTCATTAGCACTCTACTGAAGAATTTGACCGCTGTTTGTGCTATTTTCAGTCTAAAGAGAAGTTGGCTGAACATTTAATTGATTGTTCACAATTCAAACCAGTCAACAGTTCAGCAAACAAGCTACCTATTGCCATACGCGCAGCTACTGAATGTCTTTTGTAAGTCAGAGGTGCTGAAGTAATTTGTAGACATAAACCATGTAATACTGCTACTTGCACTGTAGTAAGGATGAGAAATATTCAGAGTTTCAGCTACACTGCAGTGCTCAATGTATGGAATGGTTTAGCAAACAGCTGTATATGATTTCGAAGCGTATAAAAATTACTTGCTGTGAAACAAGCAGATGAATATTAACCTTGAAGAGAAACAACGGTTTGGAGCGTTTTGCCTGATCTGCAAGGAATTATTCAACTGTAGTGGTATGAAACACATATATCATTGTCATTGTACAGGCAGATTTTTATGAGCTGCGAATGCTATCTGTAATTTAAATTGCAGACCTTATTTCACAGTGCTTGTAATATTTCAGTCTGACAAATTGCAATACTCATTTTATAAATATGAATTTACGCGAACAAGTGGAACAAACCGAGCGTAAGAAAACGGTGAAATCGAATCCAGGCTATGTTTCCATGACTGTGGCTAACAGGCAAAATATAAAACGGATAAACATTCAGTAAAAGAATGAGCTAAGTCCAATATCATAAATTTTGCAGATCATTAGTAGTTCTGCTTAAATCTATTCATCCTCTTAAAATCCTGTAACATTTACACTTACTTTACAAAATTACAAATCTTAAGTAGCATTCTCTAAATATATAACAACCATTTTACATGTTGTGATTCTTGAGTTTCTCCCGGCGTATTTGATAATCAAAATATCCACGGGTGTACTGCCGGTATACAGTGTCCAATGGGCACAATATTTCGGCGATCATACATGTCGCCAACATCAGGTGAACTGACGGACTGAGCTCCTGTGAACGTGCCGGTACGGAGATCCGTCCGCTGTGGCTGCTCAGGGGGAACTGGGTTCGGTCGCGGCGGCGGCCGATTTAAATACGCTCCGCCCGCGGCGCATTCCCTCCGCCGTCCGCGCCAGCGCCACGGTCGCGCGGTGGACTCGCACTCGCACCAAAAACTCTGGCTACCTATGCCAGGTGTGGGGGCAGTTTAAGCAGCGGAGCTGCTGTTCCTGCGGTGTCATCTATTATGTTGCAGTGTGACCTAAGGGGGTGAGCTGTCCTCACTGGGCGTCGTTTATTGTGACGCCCTTCGTTACGACAGTAGGCTGCGAGATATGACTCTCGCAGTAGATCTGGCCAACGAGTCGGTTTGTGGTGGACCTGGCGGCCCAGACCACGGATCAGGCGGTTGCCAGAGTGTTCTACATTGCTGTAGAACACCCTGGCGATTTGCCGGAAGCGATCCCGCAGGAAGGGGATGCCAGCTTCCTCATGGAGCAGCCTCGCCGGGTAGCGAGGCGGCTTGTGGAGCGCAAGTCGCAGCGCCCTATTTTGCACGCGTTGGAGCGTCGCAATGTGCTTCGCTGCCGCGTTTCCCCACACCACAGCCGCGTATTCCAGTACCGGCCGGATAAGGGACAGATACATTGTGAGGCCGTGGCGTGGAGGAAGTGGCGATGAAGGGTTGAGCAGTGGGTAAAGCGCACGAAGGCGCCCCACTGCCCGCCCTCTGACGTCTCGGACGTGTGGCAGCCACGTCAGGTGCCGGTCTAACGTCACCCCGAGGTATTTGCCGGTCCGCGACCACGGGATGGGGCCCCCATGATCGAGACCGGCGGTAGGTCCGGTGGCAGCCTCTTCCTGCTGAAGATTACAGCCTGACTCTTAGCAGCGTTGAACTTTAAGCGCCATTTCGTGGACCATGCGCCCAGGACGTCACATCCGAGCTGGAGGCGACGGCGCATCTCGGCCGCGTTCATGCTGCGGGTGAACAACGCCGTGTCGTCGGCGTAATGTGCCAACTCCACGCGTGCCACCCGCGGGGCGTCGGCGGTGTACAGGGAGTACAGCAGGGGGCCGAGGACCGACCCCTGCGGTACTCCCGCTCGAATCGGCCGGTCTGTGGAAATGCCTCCATCTGCTCGGACGTGGAATGTGCATCCCGAGAGATACGAGCGCAGCAGGACCACGTGCGACGTCGGTACCCCGTGTGCAAAAAGTTTGTACACGAGGCCGTCGTGCCACACGCAGTCTAAGGCGGTCGCGCGGTGGAACAGATTGCGACGGCGTCTGAGATGACGTCGGTGTGATGGCTCTGTCCGCCATGGTCGTCACAACTATACGTTTGCTCGATTTACTCTTGATTAACCCAATCGCTGGTTCCCAAGCCTTGCTAAGATTATAGCCACAGTCACGGTTTATGAGGCCGTCATTGGTGCAATTTTCGATGGCCTCTCTAACAACGCTGTCCCAGTATCTCGACATCTGTACCAGAATCCTCGTGCGTTCGTACTCCATAGCGTGATTTTCCGGCCATCCTGATTTAGGTTTTACGTGATTTCCCTAAATCGCTCCAGGTAAATGCCGGGATGGTTCTTTTCAAAGGGCACGGCCGACTTCCTTCCCCGTCCTTCCCTAATCCAATGAGACCGATGACCTCGCTGTCTGGTCTCCTTCCCCACAAACAACCAACAACCAACACTAAGGATAGCAATGTCATCATCAGCGAGTCGTGATTTTCCGACAAAGAATGTTCAGCGACCGCCGACTTGCTCGGATACATCAGTCGAGTGTGCCTGTGGTGTTCACGGCATCGATCCTCGACGGTACGCATCGTCCGACCAATATACGACTTGCCACATTGACACGGAATCTGGTACACGCTGGCCTTCCTCAAACCGAGGTCATCTTTGGCGCTCCCCACCAGTGCACGAGTTTTATTTGGAGGACAAAACCCAGTTCCGACCTGGTGTTTCTTCAAAATGCGGGCGATTTCCCCCGTGAGTGCGCCTGTATATGGAATAAACGCAGTGCCTACCTCCTCCCTCGTGATTTCATCCATCTCCACAGGTTGTGCTGTAGTGGTTGGGCGGAGAGCACGTTGCATCTGCCACTCTGAGTACCCATTTTTGCGAAATACAGTTCTCAGATGTTCCAATTCCTGGGGTAGACTCTCTGCGTCAGAAATAGTGCGCGCCCTATGTACTAGAGTTTTAAGTACCCCATTCCTCAGTGAAGGGTGGTGGCAGCTGTCTGCGTGCAAATACAGATCAGTGTGCGTTGTCTTCCGATTCACCCAATGACCTAGGATGCCGTCAGCCCTTCTCTTGACCAAGACGTCAAGAGTAAATCGAGCAAACGTATAGTTGTGACGACCGCGGCGGACAGAGCCATCACACCGACGTCATCTCAGGCGCCGTCGCAATCTGTTCCACCGCGCGACCGTGGCGCTGGCGCGGACGGCGGAGGGAGTGCGCCGCGGGCGGAGGGTATTTAAATCGTCCGTCGCCGCGACCGAACCCAGTTCCCTCTGAGCAGCCATAGCGTACGGATCTCCGTACCGGCACGTTCACAGGAGATCAGTCCGTCAGTTCACCTGATGTCGACGACATGTATCATCGCCGAAATATTGTGCCCGTTGGACGCTGTAGACCGGCAGTACACCCGTGGATATTTTGATTTTACATATTGATTCAAGCCTTTGGTGCTACATGTTAAGAAGTTGAATAAGAACCACTTATTCAATGAAAGAACGAATGAGTTCCAGCATAAACATTTTTGTTCCTTTATTAAGTAAAATAAGAATTAAATTGTATATAAAAAGAAATAGATTTCCTGTTTGGAGAAATTCAAGCAGTTGGAAGACTATTTTAATATTTTTTTCCTACTGACACAAAGAAATTTTTCAGACTATGCAGATCCAGCCATTTCTCAGAAGAGATGGGTATTGGTCGGAAAATGCGAAATAGAATATTTTAGAACTTGAAACTGTATCATAGTAAAAAGAGATGAGCTTTGGAAACTATTGTACAGACTTAGCACTATATGAAAACTCAGGCAAATCAAACTCTAGCCCATTGGATTCTTCACATGTATGAACCAGTTTCCAAGCAGCAGTCCCCCGTTGTCCGATATAAGTCGTCCTGAATTTGACAAGCCTTGGGTGAGTTCTGTCTTGACGAATTATCCAGCTGAATGCATAGGAAAGGGACACTTCCGCCTGTGGAAAGGCCTCAGGAACGCTTTCTGTAGGCGACTAGTTTCAGGTGTAACTTCAACATCATAAAATGGTGAAGGCTTTGGCTGGGCTCATATGAACAGCTTATTTCTGTGTGAACTTTCTCGTTTGAACGCCCCATATTTTTAAAACATTCTAAATAAAACTACCCTCTCGCTGGAAATGTTACTTTCACAGTGTCAAAACTTCTCTCCACTGTAACCAAATTGGGCTAAAATGAAATAAGAGTGATTTCTAATTTTTGCTGCAACATTAATAATAAAATTTATCAAGATTTTTTACGGCAGTTTTAACATAATGTATCAATCATTGAACAGACATCACCACTACCTTACAGAAGTGCCCTAATTGCCTTAGGTCAAATACGCTGCTCAGAGTTGAATGGCAGGTATGGTCGTTTCCGTTAGTAAGTGTTCGGGATTTGAGACATTCATTTGCGAATTACCGTAGTCAAACATCACTGTGACTGTGAAATCACTGTGACTGTGAAATATCGGGTTATAGGTTCTGCAACTTTTTGATGTGCTCTCTAGAAAAATATGTAAAATATTTAAAATGTGATGAGTTGAAAATAATTAGGAAAGTATTTCACCGACAGTGATTAATAAGAATCGTATGTTTCCGTATTAGTACATAACGGATGAATCCGTTATATTGGATGAACGGTTGCCGCAAACTGAACTGTTCAAAACCCAGCCCGTTGGTGAAGCAACTGTCATACAACGTGAATACCAAAGGGCATGCCGTTTATTCGAATGCAAGACATTACAAGATTACTCTAACTTCTACTTGAAAACCGATGTCGTTGGCGTTTAAAACTTTCCGCACACTCGGTCTCAAACCTTACGAACTGGATCTAGCGTACTAATGTGACTTTACCCTGGTTTAACATGAGACATTTCGCTGAAAACCACTAATGTAAAATTGCATCTAATTATGGACGTAGAACATATACAGTTTTTTGAGTGTGACGTCAGAGATGGTACTGGTAACTGTTTATATGAATATCACATTGCAAACAATAGGTTCATAGCTGTGATACTTGAAATTTTCTCGGCGTAATGAGTATTCCATGAAATTCGGGATTGCAACCGGATAACGCCGACTTCTTGCCACGATGTTTCGGCTGAAAACTATTCAGCGATCGTCAGGTGAGTGTTTTACTCTGGAGATTGCTAATTCACACCGCTAACTTTATACAAAAAAGCTGGCGCGAAGACGCATGCGCAAAGGCAGCCGCTACAAGAGCGACCAATGTCGAGTTACGACTCTCACCAAATATTGCTTCATCTGTTGCGCGCAGCCGCATGCGTAATGAGATACTACGTCCGCCCTCTCTGTCGGAATTCGTACTAGATGACAAAACGAAGAAAGTTAAATGTCGCTAGATGTGTCATTGGTCATAAAACGTTTTCTTCCTGAACAGGTTGAAGATACCACCGTGTCCCACGCCTTATACAGTTCTAAGTCGCCAGCACGGTAAATAAAATTTTGCGCTAAAAGTAATTCTACCGATTCCATAATAACTGACTCCCAGAAGGATCCCGTCGTGATCAAGATTTCCGTAGCAGAGCAATCCATGGAGTGCCCTGTGGAGATACAGTGCTCGGCTGTTGCTGACTTACTGGGCTGCGAAAGGCGACTATGGCGATCATGTTCAACGCATCTCCCACCCACTGTGCGCGTTGTCTGACCTATGTAGTCTTCGCAACACTGGAAAGGAATTCTGCACATTTCAGCCTTCCGCAATCCTAAATCGCACTCTGCCAAATCAAGAAGAGCATACGTCTTTGTAGGTGGGCAGAAGATTACTTTGACTTAATGTTTCCTTAAGAGTCTGTCTAACTTTGGCGAAATACTCCCGATGACGACAGGAACGGCTTGGGCTTGAACCGCTTCTCCTCCTCTTGATGTCGTGGGTGGTCACGTTTCCTGTACCTCACAGCTGTGCTGATCTGACGCGGAGAATATCCATTATCTTGATCCAGCTCTCTGCAAGGCTGTCTCTATCAGACACAACATGTATCCGGCGCACCAACGTTTAAACGGGACCATAGTTCGTGACGGGTGGCGGCGGCTAGACGCCTGCAAATACAGGTCTGTACGTGTTGGTTTACGGTAAACGGAATGCCTGAATGATCTACTTCTCCATTTCCATCGTAAACCTGATATTCTCTTAGAACAGCTATTCACGTCCTGCAGAACGAAAAGGCTTCTGGTTCAAATAGCTCTGAGCACTATGGGACTCAACATCTTAGGTCATAAGTACCCTAGAACTTAGAACAACTTAAACCTAACTAACCTAAGGACATCACACACATCCATGCCTGAGGCAGGATTCGAACCTGCGACCGTAGCAGTCCCGCGGTTCCTGACTGCAGCGCCAGAACCGCTAGACCACCGCGGCCGGCGATACTTTTCCACTGTGGCTCCATGGTGGAGAACAAGTATCACGCAGAATCAGATTTTCACTCTGCTGCTGAGTGTGTGCTGATATGAATCTTCCTGGCGGATTAAAACTGTGTGCCGGACCGAGACTCGAACTCGGGACCTTTGCCTTTCGTGGGCAAGTGCTCTACCAACTGAGCTACCTAAGCACGACTAACGACCCGTCCTCAGAGCTTTAATTCCGCCAGTACCTCATCTCCTACATTCCAAACTTCACAAAAGCTCTCTTGCATATCTTGCAGAACTAGCACTCCTGGAAGAAAGGATATTGAGGAGACATGGCTTAGCCACAGCCTGGGGGTTGTTTCCAGAATGAGATTTTCACTCTGCAACGGAGTGTGCGCTGACATGAAACTTCCTGGCGATTAAAACTGTGTGCCGGACCGAGAGCTTCTGTGAAGTTTGGAAGGTAGAATCCGAGGTACTGGTGGAATTAAAGCTGTGAGGAGGGGTCGTGGGTCGTGCTTGGGTAGCTCAGCTGGTAGATCACTTGCCCGTGGAAGGCAAAATCAATGGTCCCGAGTTCGATTCTCGGTCCGGCATACAGTTTTAATCTGCCAGGAAGTTTCAAGTGTCACTCTTTTTGCAGCAGCTGAATTCTATCCACGAGAATGTCAAATTGACGATTTAAGTAGAGAAGTGGGGAAGAGTGGGTTTGCCGGCCGCGGTGGTCTAGCGGTTCTGGCGCTGCAGTCCGGAACCGCGGGACTGCTACGGTCGCAGTTTCGAATCCTGCCTCGGGCATGGGTATGTGTGACGTCCTTAGGTTAGTTCGGTTTAAGTAGTTCTAAGTTCTAGGGGACTTATGACCTAAGATGTTGAGTCCCATAGTGCTCTGAGCCATTTGAACCATTTTGAAGAGTGGGTTTCTGCCATATCTATATTTCCTGTCAGACTGAAAGTAGTTGTATCATTGAGACGTTCCATTTCCTGTAAGCCGACATATACAGACCTATATTTCCAGGCGTCTAGCTGCCACCACCCTCATCAACTGTGGGCTTTCTTCGAACGTTTGTTCACCGAGCTTATGTTGTGTCTGATGGAGGCAGCCTCGCAAAGGAGCTGGTACACCTACGGTCAGTGTTCAAAGATAATGGATGTTCTGCACTTTAAGGTAGAAGAAACGTTATCACCCACGACATCAAGAGGGGGAAGGAGCCGTTCAAGTCCCGGGCATTCTTCCCGTACGTCGGAAATATTGCGTTGAATTTTGGCAGAATCTTAAGGAAACATCAAGGCACAGTAATCTTCCGCCCATCTACAGAGACGTGTGCTCCCCTCGGTTCAGCAAAGTATGATCTGGGATTATGGAAGGCTGGAACCTACGGAATATCGGACCAGTGTGGCAAAGCTTACATTGGTGAGAAAACTCGCACAGTGCTTGAAAGATGCGATGAACATGAGCGCCACAGTCGCTTTACGCAGGCCAGTAAGTCAGCCATAGCCGACCATTTGTATCTCCACAGGGCATTCCATGGATTACTCTGCCACGGAAATCTTGGCCACGACGAGATACTTTTAGGATTCAATTATTAAGGAATCGGTAGAAATATGTTTAGCACAGTATCCTATTTTCGTGATGCCGGCTTTGAACTGGATAAGGCGCGGTGATACGTTTAATTTCTACAGGAAGAAAACATTTTATGATCAGTTACACGTCTAGCGACATTTTACCTTATTCATTTTGACATAGATGGCGCAATTTTGTAAGAGGGAGCGTAACTAGACAGAGGTCGCTCGAGTAGCGGCTATCCCTGTCATGCGTCTTCGCGCCAATTTTTTGTATAAACATAGAGATCTGAAGTTGCTATCTCCAGTGCAAAACACTCACCTGAAGATGGCTGAATGGTTGTCACGCGAAACATTGTGGCAAGAAGTCGACGTTATCCGGCCGCAATGCCGAAACTTCATGGAAGGTTCATAGGTGATTGTAACGAAAATAGCAATGAATTTTAGGTATAATATACCCCAGTGTTAATAGACTCTAAAGCTGGGAAATGATCAGTACTTATTGCTCACTCCCCTAGACTACTTAAACCTAACCAACCTAAGGACAACGCACACATCCATGCCCGAGACGGGATTCGAACCTGCGACCGTAGCAGCAGCGCGGTTCCGGACTGAAGCGCCTAGAACCGCTCGGCCACACTCTCAAGAGAGGATATATCTTCAGAGAAAAATTTCTTTGAAAGTTGAAGACTGTTTAGCGCCAGATGGAAAGGTGGTTACCAAAGCTTTGGAACAGGAAGAAAAGAACCCTAGTAAGAAAGCAATATTACCAAAGTGTCAAGCTGGACAACAGACTATGTTAACCAATCCCTACGTACCAAAGGAAAAGCAAAAAAATTGGTGTGCATTACCAAGTACCCTATCACGTGATAGAAATCATCTCACCTGTTAACGTTAACGTTAAGTTGCAGGTTCCAATCCACACCATGCTAGTTCGTGAAGTCGGTCTATCCTTTTAAAAGAAACGTAGAGGCACCGCCTCCATTTACGGCAACACCTTCTGACCATCGGCACTCGATGCAGTATTTTCCAATCAACTTTTCGATTACCTGCCACTATCACTGGAATCACCAACACGAATATCACCCACACACTATTTTACCAACTCGATTTTAGGGTCTCTGCACACTCAAAATCTGAATTACCTAAATAACATGACACTGCCCGCCTCTCTAGATCGGATGATCGCGGCACAAAATGGCTGCATATCAATGGATCACCACCTAGACAAACAGAAAGGTGCCGCACAGATCATCATAGGAACACCAGTCTCAGTTGCCCGCATTATTTTAGCCATAATAGGTCTTGATTACTACCATTTCAAGCAATAATTGCCCAAATTCTTGCGAACCTTCAACCTACGGGTTCGCACCAGTAGTAGCAACATCAGGGAGAAACAACCTGACAAAGAACAGAATTAATTGTGACTGAAAATTCAAGGTCCTACCGAAGTCTAAAGACAAGTGTAAATTCTTATAAATAAATTAGTGCTTCCGTTACAAGCAGTTTTCAATGGAAATCCACAGACCAGATTTTTCTTATACGGGAGTGATTATATTTATTTATTTATGCATTTATTTTACCTGGCAAGATTAGCGCTTTCAGGCCCTTTCTTACACCTAACCAGGCATACTGAGATTCAACAAATTTCAGTTTCTACACAACATTATGGACATATAACATGTTATACAGTATTAATGTTACAAAAAAAAATAGAGTTTATAAAAGTAGTACAATGATAATTATAACAATCAAAAAATAATTGTAACAATCAAGAATAATAATAATAGTAATGACTATGTATATGAAAGTAAACATATTTTTTCTTTTATGAATGTCAGTCCTATTGCTAGTTGGGAATTTTCTTTCTCGTTATATTCTTGCAGCTTGTGAGTTATTCTCATCAAGCAGAGACATAAGGCGATAGAATGGGGTGAAAGAGATATAGAAGAGGTAGATAGGTTAGTGAAAGAGAAATAGAATGGTAAAATTCGAAGCTATGATGGAGAGGAGAAAGAAAAAGATGAGAGGGTCACAACAATGGTGGCTATACCGTCCCTAATATGTAAGTCTTGAGTTCCCTCTTGAATGTTAAGTGGTTCTGGTAAGACGCAGATCACAGGGGAGCGCGTTCCATAGTCGTATGGCTGAGATGGAGAATGACACGGAGAAAGATTTTGTGTTATGTAAAGGTAAAGCCAAGATGCGAGACGTATCCGATCTGGTATTGCGGTTGTGGAATGATGATAGGTGTTTAATGTGAGTAGTGGCTAAGAAATCGATGAAGTAAGCACATCGTGTGGAGATGGCGTGCCTTATGTGGGCGTATCCAACCTAGCTGGGAGTATGAAGGACTGATATGATCATACAACCGTATATTGCATACGTATCTGACGCAAGCATTCATCACTAGCTCGAGGCATCTCGAATTTTCACTATTTGTGCCGTGTTGAACTACATCACAGTAGTAAAGATCAGGCAAGACTAGTGTTTGGACTAATTTTTGTTTAACATGGGTTGGAAATATTTTTCTAAATTTTTGAATTGCATGTAGGGAGGAGAGCGATTTCCGGCAAGCTGTGACTGTTTGTTCTTCCCAGTTTAGGTGTTCATCCAAGATTATTCCAAGGTCTTTTACTGTTTTTTGGTATGGTAGTTGGGTACCATTGAGGAGTATTTGAGGGACTATTTCGCGAAAGTACCGACTGATTAACTTTGGATGAGATATAAGTATGACCTGGGATTTCTTGGGGTTTAGTTTCAGACCTAGGTTCTGTGCCCATCGAGAAACAGAGCAAAGATCTGCGTTCATACTCGCTACTGCGTCAGCAATGTTCTTGGGGCTTGCACTTATGTACAGTTGGATGTCGTCGGCATATAGATGGTAGTTGCAGGAGTGAATCACTGAAGAAATATCATTAATGTACAGTGAGAAGAGTAATGGACCAAGGACGGAGCCTTGGGGAACTCCAGAGCGCATGTTTTTCCATTATGACTTTTCCGACCCACAAATGACTTGTTGACTTCTGTTTTTGAGGTTGCTGTCGAACCAGTGTATTGCGCTGTTTGAGAAATTCAGCTGCTTCATTTTAATTAGTAATATATCAAAGTCAACTGTATCAAAAGCCTTGCTAAAGTCAAGCAGTGTTAGGATGGTAGCTTCACGTCTGTCCATAGCATGTTTAATGTCATCAGTTACTTTGATTAATGCAGTTGTTGTACTATGGTGCTTTCGAAAGCCTGACTGATATTTGTTGTGGATGTTATGAGTTTTGAGGTAATCCGTCAGCTGTTCATGGACCATGTATTCTAGGGCAGTATGCTGATCGGCCTGTAGTCACCTGGCGACTTAGGGTTGTCAGTCTTGGGTATAGGTTGAATTAAACTTTGCTTCCACTCAGTAGGATATGTACTACTGACAAGAGATAGGTTGAAGATGTCTGTGATAGCTGGAGTAATAGTGTCTACGACGTTCTTAATCATGCCAATGCTCACTCCATCATTTCCTACTGCCTCGGAAGAGATTCTCATAATTGCCTTGTGTACTGTGCCGGTAGTTACATGTTTTAGGAAAAACTTGTCTCTCGAGAGATTGATCTCTTGGGGCTGGTAATTTGTCGCTGCGTGGCAGTTTACAGCTGTTGAGAAGAAATCGTTTAATTCTTCTGCAGACGCTTGATAAACAGCGTCAGATCTTCGCTTCCCTATATCGAAACTGCGCAGCTTTTTCCACAGTGCAGCAGGTTTTGTTATGCCGCACACGACAGAGCGGGCATATCTGATTTTGGCATTCCTCACGCTTTGCTTGGTTCTATTTCGGAGTTTCCTATAAGCTTCGAACGCCTCGGGAGTTTGGTTATGCTTGAAGGCCCTATGTGCAGCATCACGTTTATTCATTAACTGGCGTAATGCAGTGGTGAGCCACGGAGCGGGAGCTCTCTTTACCTTAACAGTGCGTTGAGGAGCATGTTTATCATACAGTGCAATAATTTTGCGACGTAATTCCCGAATTTTTCCGTCTAAAGTCGGTTCATTGCTTATATCATGCCAAGGGATGTCTGAGCAATCCTTTTGAAGAGCGTCATGGTTAACATTTTTTAGGTTTCTGTAGGTTACCAGGTGAGATTTTTCTTTGGTAGTATGCACTGAGTAATTTAAGAATATCACGTCATGAGCAGAGAGTCCTGGAGCGGATGTCTGATTGGCGTGAATTATTTTATCTGGTCGCTTTGTTGCTATTATATCTATGAGTGTATGGCAGTGTGGCGTGTGATGAGTTGGGTCCAGCGGTGTTAAACTCATATCACTGGAGTGGAACAGTCTCCTTAGTTTTTCTGCAGAGGGAGATTTTAACTGTAAGTCGATGTTTGTGTCGCCCGTAATGATTATGTGTTCATACAGTGTCACGAGCGAGGACAGGGCAGACTGAAAGGAGGACATAGCACCGACGTTTGGAGGTTTATAGATTACTCCAATTAGCAGTTTCTGATTTGATGTATTTATTTCGAAAAACAAGAACTCTGCTTCTCCTTCGCCCTTTGCATCCGATGTGCATAGTATAGTAGGTCTCAGATCAGAGCGAACATAGGCACCCACACCACCCCCGCGTGTTTCACGATCTGCCCTTAGGAGAGAGTAACCAGTGATTCGGATAGCGTCGGAAGAAATATTTGGTTTCAACCAAGTTTCAGAGACGAGGATAATATGGAACAGCGGTTGGCAGAACAGGTCACAGAACTCATCGAAGTGAGCTGTTAGCGACTGAGCGTTCGCGTGATAGTATGGAGAGTAGCAGCGCACCAGGAAATGCATATTGGTCACCGCCAGTTGTCTGCTTGATCAACACCCGTCACGACCAGTACGACACTTCCGTAACACCTTTCCGGATGTTGTGCCCCGGGGCCAGCGTACCAGAAGCCATTCTAGGTTAATCGACTTCCACATGCCAACACCCACTGCCAATTATGACAGCCACAGCTGACATTACCTCTGTTCTAGATCGTTTGGCATGCCATACAAAACACAGGCACTATGGCGAGTCAGCAAACAGCTTTTCAATCCCTCACCGACCAGCCATCGTTGTCGAACAGCTTGGCACAAGTGTCCATTACCTCAGCCACTCGGTCACTCTACCGCTTTCTTGGGATTATGACGTAGGGGTCAAAGCACCCCTGCCCCTGCTGAGATATCAACGAGGCATTTCCACGACCTACACCACTGGGCATGAGGCAGACTGATGTATTCACGATGGAGCAGCTATGCCAATCAGCATGAAAGGAAGCTGGGGAACGTGAGCCTTCCGTTGATGCAGCAGCTGCAATGGAGGTGCCCGCTCAGCACTGTTACCTTCGTACTCTGCCAGAGTTCTCCGCAATGAGTGACGCTGAACGACGTATTCACTTCATTCACTATCGACGCTAGTAGTTGCGAAGTCCAGTGATTGTAAACGAACAGTAATAAATAAGTTCTTGTCTCTATGAACTGTCATCTCCTGCTGCAACTGGAGTCGCCGTCCATACCTATCCATACCACTGCAACCGTTAAAAGTAATTTACCATCTATTTCTACAGTAATTTTCACTTTCCGTGTTGATATACCGGCCAGAGTGGTTTCATTTCATTACTTCACCAGTGGATGTTTATTCCCATAAAAATACTCTGACGCACAAATTCACTTGCACCACCAGAACAGTCAATTATGAGTGTGGGAGTCAGCAAAGGATGATTACAGAGAAAATGTGTGATATACGGTAGTGTTGATTAATGGACAGATTAGCACAAAGTTCAGTCCAAGTTGCAGAGTTGCTGTCGAAACGGCCACTCCAAAAAAATTCCACTACTCTCTGACATCTGGTCGCTAAGTCGCTCAATAAAATAGATCGCGACATCGTAGTGACTATAGAGCACACTGTCGTGGAGTCCATCTGAAACACATTTACCCAATCAGCACGCCAGCTTTGGTGTCCATGAACTCATCGTAGACTAACGTATATGAAGGGATAACGGACGCAGACAGAAATAAGTGCTTCCGGACTGCAGTGGGCACTTGCAAACAATGGCGCGCTCAGGTCTAAAATGAGGTGACAAAAGTAATCGGATAGTTATATGCACATATATAGACGCCGGTAATATCGCAGACACAAGATGTAAAAGGGCGGTGCATTGGTGAAGTTGTGATTTGTTCTTAGGTAAGACGTGTGAAAAGTTTTTCGGCGTTATTATGGTCGCACGACGGGAATCATCACACTTTGAAAGCGAAATAGTAGTTGGAGCAAGAAGCATGGGACATTCCATTTGGGAAATCGTTAGGGAATTCAATACTTCGAGATTCACAGTGTCAAGAGTATGTCGACGGTACCACATTTCGGGCGTTACCTCTCACCGCGGACAAGGAAGTGGCCGAGGGCTTCACTGATCGACGTGGGGCAGCAGATTTTGCGAAGACCCACGCCCGGGTTCCCGGGTTCGATTCCCGGCGGGGTCAGGGATTTTCTCTGCCTCGTGATGGCTGGGTTTTGTGTGCTGTCCTTAGGTTAGTTAGGTTTAGGTAGTTCTACGTTCTAGGGGACTGATGACCATAGATGTTAAGTCCCATAGTGCTCAGAGCCATTTGAACCATTTTTTCTTTTTTTTTTTTTTTTTGCGAAGAGTTGTCAGTGCTAACAGACAGGCAACACTGTGTGAAATAACCGCAGAAATAAAAGTCAAAAATGGCTCTGAGCACTATGGGACTAACCTAAGGACATCACACAACACCCAGTCATCACGAGGCAGAGAAAATCCCTGACCCCGCCGGGAATCGAACCCGGGAACCCGCGCGCGGGAAGCGAGAACGCTACCGCACGACCACGAGCTGCGGACAAATAAAAGTCGGACGTACGGTGAACGATAGGGCACTGAGACGAAATTAGTCGTTAATGGGCTATGACAGCAGACGACCGACGCGAGTGCCTTCGCTAACAGCACGACATGGCCTGCAGCGTCTCTCTTGGGCTCGTGACCATATTGGCTGGACAGTAAACTACTGCAAAACCACAGCCTGGTCATATGAGTCTCGATTTCAGCTGGTAAGAGCTGATGGTAGGTTTCGGGTGTGGCGCAGACCCCACGAAGCCATGGACCCAAGTTCTCAATAAGGCACTGTGCAAACTGGTGGTGGATTCATAATGACATGGGCTGTGTTTACGTGGAATTGACTGGGCCAAATGAACCGATCATTAACTGGACCCTTGTTTGACAACTTGGAGACCATTTGCAGCAGTTCATGGACTTCATGTTCCCCGACAACGATGGAATATTTATGGATGACATTTACCCTGTCACCAGGCCACAGTTGTTCACGAATGGTTCGAAGAACATTTTGGACAATTCGCGCGAGTGCTTTGGCCACCCAACATGAATCACATCGAACATTTACGGCCGGCCGGCGTGGACGAGCGGTCCTAGGAGCTTCAGCCTGGAACCGTGAGACCGCCTTAGCTGAATGGTTATGTATCAGTGTAACTAGGGTCCATTTTTCTTGTGTAAGATTACATATGTATAAACTGTCATGCCAACCTGGGTGGCCGAGCGGTTCTAGGCGCTACAAAAAAAAACGGTTCAAACGGCTCTGAGCACTATGGGACTTAACTGCTGAGGTCATCAGTCCCCTAGAACTTAGAACTACTTAAATCTAACTAACCTAAGGACATCACTCACATCCATGCCCGAGGCAGGTTTCGAACCTGCGACCGTAGCGGTCGCGCGGTTCCAGACTGTAGCGCCTAGAACCGCTCGGCCACCCCGGCCGGCTAGGCGCTACGGTCTGGAACCGCGCGACCGCTACGGTGGCAGGTTCGAAACCTGCCTCGGGCATGGATGTTAGTGATGTCCTTAGGTTAGTTAGGCTGAAGTAGTTCTAAGTTCTAGGGGACTGATTACCTCATAAGTTAAGTCCGATACCGCTCAGAGCCATTTGAACCATTTCTTGAAACTGTCATGAATTAGTAAATACATGGGACAGTCTGTATGTGAATGGTGAGATCGGATGGAGAAGTCGACATGAGGTGTTTGTTGTAAAATTATTTATGTGTCGTAAGGAATAACGTTCGTCAGGGTGAGTTTCATTGACTTATTTTGACTTGAAAGGGTACAAATACACAAATATTCACAAAAGTACACTGAATTGCAGCGTTACTAACTGCTGTCCGTACCAATAACAAACTCCACTTTACACTTTACAGTTTTTTTTTTCAAATTTTTCATTCCACCTCTGAAGGAGATGGTGGCCTGTATGAGAGCATAGCCCTTTCCAGCCAATAGTTGTGACACCGTTTATTAAAGACAATTGGGTGCTTATTTAATTTTGTAGGATTTATTATTGCATATATATCGATTGCTGAGAGGAAGATGTTCATTTCCTTCATCCGAAATCCTGGTATTTGCCTTATGGCTGAAGTGAAAAAATTCTCTCTCGAAAAAACCCCAGCTGTGATTGGCTGCCTGTTGTTCGGCTTATAGAAGTTTACGTTATCTCAGTGGACTTGACAATGTTAAACTGTGACCTTGGAATGATGTTGATGTAGAAAATTTCCATCTAATTCTGTAGGTGACGAAAAAGTTGAAAATGTAGTCGATACAAAGAATGTTGCCTTTTTCTTTTGACTGAAGTTCGTTTGCTCAATAAGTTCTTTCTCTGTGTCAGAGAGCTACATCATTCCAATTTCTTGTAAGGTTTCATGGGCTGTTGAGAATTTCATTGATTTCTTCATTTCCCATGTGATTCCGTTGGAGTGAATTGGATACTGCTTGACGAATAATGTAGGGAGGTAAAGCATTTATGAATTTCGAAAAATTAAACGTTCTAGGATAGTGTTGCAACACTAATTTTATAAATTCATCTGTTGAGCCCGAATCTCGTGATTCGCTGTTTTATTCTTTCTAGGATGAACTTGATTTTAATTGTTTCATAAAGTGTGTTTGTTAGGAAGCCATAGCGTAGATTTCCAGCTATTCGAAGCATCCTCTGGTCGGCAATTAGAGCTTTTTTGTTTGGTTCGATGACGAAGTCCATCCTTCTCCTTCATATTCGAATGTGAGATGATACATTTGGCTGCGAGACAATTCTACGTATGCAATTTAATATATTCGGATTTTTTGCTGTTAGTATTTTGAATAACTGTTTCTGTCTTTAATATCTTTTTTACAGTTGTCTACCTCTACGTAAAGTCCATACGTATTGCTCGATTTTGATGTAAACAGTTACTGATACGACCAACCGACCAAGTAATGGCTGCCACCAACGACATGTACCTGCCTGCTCACCAGGAAAGTTTCTTCTGCTATGATTGGTTATCGCTGTAGGTGCAGAGCTCCAAATTGTCTGTGGTCTACAAGAGGCTGCTAAGAGGGCGATGAGATACTTTGTGAATGAACACATCAATTTAGAAAATGCCACTATGATAAGCCGTGTTGTAGTGTAGATGTCACTGGTGGAAGTTTTAACATTCTTTGGAAAGGAAATTGAGAGGGGATGAACTGGGATAGTATATGAATAGTTTTTCTGCCGTCAACGCTGGACACCCACATAACGTTGTATTTGAGCGATATCTCTCTATCAGTGTTTCATTTTCAAATTTAACGAGTGCTTCGGTCCTCACATGAAGCGTACACTATGTGATCAAAAGTATCCGGACACCTGGCTGAAAATTACTTACAAGTTCGTGGCGCCCTCCTTCGGTAATGCTGGAATTCAGTATGGTGGCCCACCCTTAGGCTGGATGACAGCTTCCACTGTCGCAGGCGTACGTTCAGTCAGGTGCTGGAAGGTTTCTTGGGGAAAGGCAGCCCATTCTTCACGGAGTGCTGCACTGAGGAGAGGTATCGACGTCGGTCGGTGAGTCCTGGTACGAAGTCGGCGTTCCAAAACATCCCGAAGGTATCCTGTAGGATTCAGGTCAGAACCCTGTACAGGCCAGTCCATTACAGGGATGTTATTGTCGTGCAACCACTCCGTCACAGGCCATGCATTATGAACAGGTGCACGATCGAGTTGAAAAATGCAATCCCCACTTCAACAGTGGGAAGCAAGAATGTGCTTAAAACATCAATGTAAGTCAGTACTGTGCAAGCCCCCTCAATGGAAAACACAACCACACCATAAAACCTCCGAATTTTACTGTTGGCACTACACACGCTGGAAGATGACGTTCACCGCGCATTCGCCATACCAATACCTTCTAACATACAGGCCTCCCAGCCAAGACGAGTAGGCCATGTGACGTCACTTCCACTAGGCCAGTGGTGGAAAGACAGATTTTGCTATAACTAGCGCTGCTGGTGGCCAAAACTGGATATAATAGCCATACCAACCATGCAACAAAAGGCACCGGTAGAATACATTGTTCGTTTAATTGAAAATGATTATATGAAGCACTGCAAGGAAAAGTAGCGCGGTTTACAAAGCAATATGCGATAAGAAATCTGCAATGTGAGATACTGTGCTTAATATGTGTGGATTTACCTTTAAAAACAATTCAAAATTCTGTGTTTATGTTGGCTAACCTACCCGGGAAACAAAACTTGTGTTCTGTTTACTTTCAAAGTATGGTGGTTGATTCGTCGAAATTACATCTCCGTTTAACTCTGAGATTTGATTTAATCGTTCGAAATGGTGTATAAGTGTTGTGTTCCACGTTCCAGAGGAAATTACGAAAATGGGCCACGACTAGCGGTGTTTTCTTTTCCTAAAAGCACTGAACTACAGCAGAAATGGATATCTGCAATACATCGTGAAAATTTCCAGGTTACACAGAATTCGAAGGTAAGCTCAGGTTCTTCACAATTCAGTTAGATTGTCTCAGGGTGTGTGTCCTTTAATTTAGAGAGCTGGAGCAACCAATCACATATTTAAGTAGCACGCTCTTTAGATGTTCATTAACAACGTGAATTCGATTGATTTGATGCCCTTCTCTAGAAGATCAACTACATTACATACATTACTGAGTCACTGGAAAACTGATTTATTTATGCAAGAATAGCTTTAGCCTTTTAACCTGAAATACCGAGCGAACAATTATCGATTTGATCTGAAGATAACTGACACTAATCGCATGTGTTAGCATTAGTTCCACTTGGGATTACTACATGTAGCTGATAAAAGATTTTATCATTATTTCAAGGTCTGCGAGCTCCACTTCACAGAAGACCTCATTCTGAAACATAGTGAATATTTCGACACTTCCACAGGGAAGAAATATTCTATGCCACTTCCAAAACCTCGCCTTAAAACAGGAGCCATACCATCCATTCTGCCTAACTGTCATATCTTTCGTCAGCTTCTTGTTCGAGGGAAAGTGGAGATGAGAGACGAAAGGGTCTAGAAAATAGAGACTTAGAAATAGCTATTGCAGCTAGTGTAGCAACTCATGCTCAGTATGAACAGGAAAGACATTTTGTGGACTTTAATGGTTTTGTTAAGTGTTAAGTGGGTATCAAGCTGCCTAATGACTGGCATCTGATAAAGTCAGAAAGTTCCATAACTTTTGTTCTAATAGATGTCAAAGATATTTCTCAATAATTATGTTAAAAAATTAATGACAGCCATATTGGCAGTAAAATGAAAAAGAGAATACTGTCAACTGTAAAGTAGTTTAGAATAAATTTTGTGACAGGTTAACAAACATTTACATTTGTCATTCTCTCCTAATTCCTACTTTTCTCTACTTGCTTAAAATGAATGTGCATAAAATTAGGCCTATATTCTATTTACAATGATGTCATATCATTATGAAGAATATTCTGTTACATATTTGAGAGTTTTGATGAGAGAGACAGACAAAGGTGTCAAACTTACAAAATCCCTGATTTTGCTTTGTGGGTTAAAGGGTAGAGTAGATTCAGTTTTTGTACTGTAGACTCAAAAATGATATGAGTCTCATGGATGTGGGACATGTCAGAAGATATAACATAAAAACATAGGACACTTTAATATAATACTCACGTCCCTGATCATTTTGCCAGTAGATTGTCAAGATATCCAGATACTTTACAGTAAACTGAAACTGCTAATATCTACAGAATGTACACAGTCAGAACGAAACATAATTATACACTTTTATTAAATATATCAGACACAAATTACCTAATCTTGACTGTTGTGGCCAAGTGCTGTCAGAGCTTACATCTAACAGATATTTCTACTTCAGCTGTTCTAACAGTCCCTGTTAAAAAAATTCATCTGTAGAGTACAAAAGGAGTTACCTACCATGAAGCTGTTCAACCTGTGCTTTATCTTAAATCAAGTTTTTAATGGTTGCTGGTAATTTATTGAAAATGTGTATTCCTGAATATTGGACCAAGGTAAGTGATTTTAGGTCTTTATGTAGATTGTTCTTATTCCTAGTATTGGTACTATGTATTGAGCTATTGGTTGGAAATAGAGACATATTGTTTGCAACAAATTGCATTAAGGAATAAATATACTGAGAAGCAGTGGTTAGAATACCCAGTTCTTTGAGTACATTTATACATTACGTTCTTGAATTTGTACCACAAATGAGTCTTATTTCACGCTTTTGCATTGGTTAAATGAGCGTTTGTAATTAAACTTTTCACTGTGACAATATCTCCAATATCTATGCGATCATTGAAGAGCCATTCATGCCGCAGTGAATTACATTTTTGTCCCAGTAATAAACTTATGATCACTACAATAATTTCGTCATCCTGTCTGTTAACTGTTACGAAGTATTTCCGTTAGTGTCATTTACTGACTAATGGATCTACGTTTCTGTAGCGACGTTTTTTTAACAGGTAAGTCAGATTTTGCATACGATTTTAGACACAACAGAAGGAGATCACACTGTGTTGTAATCAGTGTGCCACATTGCGCGCGATATCATACAAGGGCGGCACAATTTCTCTGTAAAGGGCAAATTCAACGATCAGTGAATTTGTTATGGTTTCACGAAAGAAATACACGTTCATCGGGTCTACCGCACAGGGTGTCTTGCAGCGGCCGAAGGTGTTAGCCTAGCGCTGATGACGTCACAGTTCCGCCGTGAGGCCTATGTATCAGAAGGTGTTGGCCATACCCACACCCTGCCGTCGGATCGCCACATTCTGTACCGTGATTCGTCACTCCACACAACGGTTTTCCAGTGTTCAGTCGAGTCGTCCAATCATTACACTGCTTACACATAGCGAGGCGGCGTTTGGCATTTACCGGCGTGATGTGCGGCATATGAGCAGCCGCTGACCATGACATCCAAGTTTTCTCATCCCCCTCCTAACTGCCATTCTACTTGCAATGGATCCTGATGCAGTTTGAAATATCTGTGTGATGGTCTGGATAGATGTCTGCCTATTGCACGTTTCGACCCTCTTAAACTGTCAGCGGTCTCTGTCGGTCAACAGACGAGGTCGGCATGTACGCTTTCGTGCTGTACTTGTCCCCTGAATTTTCCACTTCACTATCACACTGGAAACAGTGGACCTATGGATGCTTAGGGGTGTGGAAATCTCGCATACAGGCGTTTGACACGAGTGACACTGATTCACCTAACCACGTTCGAAGTCCGTGAGTTCCGCGGAGCGCCCCATTCGACTCTGTCAGGAAGTCTAATGACTACTGACGTCGCTGATATTGAGTACCTGGCAATAGGTGGCAGCACAATGCACCTAATGTGCAAAACGTATTTTCTGGGGGTGTACGGATACTTTTGATCACTGAAAGTAATTTAAACAACTAGCCACACTGTTTGCTGTCCACCTTGTCAGACAGATATGATCAGTAACAGTCACTGTTCATTAAAGAGTATCAACCACTGTTGAAATTCACACTCCACCTCCTTTAGGTGATACTAACTCCAGATCCTATTCATACATAGTCTCTGTTCATGCGTCAAATTTTCATCCTATGTGATAACAGTTGGCTCCTTCCAACACCTTCATCGATTCATCTTCTGGACGATGTTCTGTCTTCTGCGTCGATCTTCTGCAGTGGTTGCCTCTTCTTAAAATTTTGATAATTCACTGTAGCAATTGGCTGGCTACTCTTTCATTCAGCTCATCTCTGCATCCTAAACTGCTTCCAAAGTCTCGTAGCACCTTTGCCCACATTACATCTTCCGACTATTATCACAGAGAAATCTGTCTCCTTTTTGCGAAACACCAATCTTTTCTGTTACTAATCCAACACGTCGTGTCCATTCCGCTTTACACTACCACGCCCCATATTTGACTAATTGCAAATGAATAATTTCAGTACTCGACATTTCACCTCTAGAAACAAGAAAACGTCTCCTTTTAACAAAATATGACCGATAACATTTCCAATTATCAAATGTCCCTCTTCATTTGTTGCCTGAATCTTCGTAAAGGTTTTATGAAGAATATTCTTCTCCTGCCAGACCAAAGGACTTGTATAGAATATGGAACATACATTTATTTTACATAGAACATAACAGCATATTTACAGAATACAATGGATTTATTTACAGTGAAATAAAAAACAATTAAACTCGTACAGGCATACGTATACAAATACAGAGATACGTAACCAGGCAGAATACGGCGCTGCGGTCGGCAACGCCTGTATGAGACAACTGTCTGGCGCAGTTGTTAGATGTGTTTGTTATTGCTGCTACAATGGGAGGATATCAAGATTTAAGTGAGTTTGAACGTGGTGTTGCAGTCGGCGCACGAGCTATGGGACACATCATCTCCGAGGTAGCGATGAAGTGGAGATTTTCCCATACGACCATTTCACGAGCGTACCGTGAATATGAGGAATCAGATAAAACATCAAATCTCCGACATCGCTGTTGCCGGAAAAAATATCCTGGAAGAACGGGGCCAGCGACGACTGAAGAGAATCGTTCAATGTGACAGATGTGGAACCCTACCGCAAATTGCTTCAGATTTCAATGCTGGGCCATCAACAAGTGTCAGCGTGCGAACCATTCAACGAAACATCATCGATATGGGCTTTCGGAGCCGAAGACCCACTCGTATACCCTTGATGACTGCACGACACAAAGCTTTACGCCTCTCCTGGGCCCGTCGACACCGACATTGGACCGTTGATGACTGGAAACATGTTGCCTGGTCGGACGAGCCTCGTTTCAAATTGTATCGAACTGATGGACGTGTACGGATGTGGAGACAACCTTATGAATCCATGGAATCTGCATGTCGGCCGAGGACTGTTGAAGCTTGTGTAGGCTCTGTAATGGTGTGTGGCATGTGCAGTTGGAATGATAAGGGACCCCTGAACGGTCTGACAGGTGACACATACGTAAGCATCCTGCCTGGTCACCTGCAACCATTCATGTCCATTGCGGATTCCGACAGACTTGGGGAGTTCCAGCAGGACAATGGGAGACCCCACACATTCAAATTTTGCTACAGAGTGGCTCCAGGAACACTCTTCTGACGTTAAATACTTCCGCTGGCCACCAAACTCCGCAGAGATGAACATTGAGCGTATATAGGATACCTTGAAACGAGCTGTTCCGAAGGGATCTCCACCACCTCGTACTTTCACCGATTTATGGGCAGCCCTGCAGGATTCATGGTGTCAGTTCCCTCCAGCACTGCTTCAGACATTAGTCGAGTCCATGCCATTTCGGGTTGCCGCACTTCTGCGTGCTCGCGGGGGCCGTACACGTCATTTGACAGGTGTATCAGTTTCTTTGGCTCTTCAGTGTTTATAATGTGCAGAACTGAAGAACTCAAGTATAACAGCCAACAAGTCAACTGTATCTGGTAAGAATATGCTATTTTTCTCATGTAAATGGTTCCTGAATTTGACGAAGTATTTCAGGAAATCTTGTACAGTTTGCAGAGAGAGCTACCGCGCAAGAGTTGACAGGGTTAAATGTAATCGATTTAAAATATAGGTAGTTTTCTGATGAATCTGTGTTATTCGTTACTCCTGTGTTACTGTACCTACTAAAGTTTTCGAGAATGATACGACGGAGTAGTTCTTTTCAGGGAAGTTACGTGAAGGAATCTAGGAATAGAGTGATATTCAGTTGACAGTACTATTCATATGAGCATCCGCGGCCGAGTGGGATGCATCAGCGAGTTCTTAGCTGAACGCAATTAGGGACGGAACGACGTGCGTCCTCGAACAGTTTCGCTGCAGGGAGAACGGTGCAGCTGCTCAGCCGTTCCCAACCTGCGAAACAAGCAAAAGGGACCGAGTGCCTGTACAGAAGACACGTGTATAAATTAAGATATGATTGCGTAGCTCTCCTTATATTGGGAAGGGAAGCAGGGGACACGGGATGGAGTGGGTCCGGAGGGTCGCGGCAGATGTACACTCCACGTCCCAACGTGGGCGGGCGGGCAGCCAGAAGGGAAGTAAGAGCGCCCTCAGAGAGCCATCTCATTAATGAGGCCACGAGGCAACTAGCGGCGGACGAGCGGCAGGGGTGACGTCACATAAAGAGGCACTCTGCGCGGCATGGTCAACAGGGACGTCGGCTCATTCATTGCTTTACATTCGATCCGTCGTCGTGGTCCTCTAATTCCAAGAAGAGGAAATCCTTTCACGGGAGTGAAACGTACCAAGGTAAACAACGTTGACGATGTCGAAAACAAATTTCGTCAGGCTGCATTAACTACCGTTAAATTGGAGTATAGCGTTTAGGTCTACACGTGCTACTACTGTAACTGAACGTGTTATAATTAGCAGGAAGCTGATGACTCCCAACAATAATTTCTAAAAATTACACTACTGCCCATTAAAATTGCTAAACCACGAAAATGACGTGCTACAGACGCGAAATTTAACCGACAGGAAGAAGATGCTGCGATATGCAAATGATTAGCTTTTCAGAGCATTCACACAAGGTCAGCGCCGGTGGCGACACCTACAACGTGCTGACACGAGGAAAGTTTCGAACCGATTTCTCATACACAGACAGCAGTTGACCGGCGTTGCCTGGTGAAACGTTGTTGTGATGCCTCGTGTAAGGTGGAGAAATGCGTACCATCACGTTTCCAATTTTGATAGTGGTCGGATTGTAGCCTATCGCGATGGCGGTTTATCGTATCGCGACATTGCTGCTCGCGTTGGTGCAGATCCAATGACTGTTAGCATAATATGGAATCGGTGGGTTCAGGAGGGTAATACGGAACTCCGTGCTGGATCACAACGGCCTCGTATCACTAGCAGTCGAGATGACAGGGACGTTATCTGCATGGCTGTAACGGATCGTGCAGCCACGTCTCGATCCCTGAGTCAAAAGATTGGTCCGTTTGCAAGATAACAACCATCTGCAAGAACAGTTCGACGACGTTTGCAGCAGCATGGACTATCGGCTCGGAGACCGTGGCTGCGATTACCCTTGACGCTGCATCACAGACAGGAGCGCCTGCGATGGTGTACTCAACGTCGAACCTGAGTGCACGAATGGAAAACGTCCTTTTTTCGTGTGAATCCAGATTCTGTTTACAGCATCATGGTGCTCGCATCCGTGTTTGGCGACATCGCAGTGAACGCACATTGGAAGCGTGTATTCGTCATCACCATACTGGCGTATCGCCCGGCGTGATGGTAAGGGGTGCTCTTGGTTACACGTTTCGGTCACCTCTTTTTCGCATTGACGGCATTTTGAACAGTGGACGTTACATTTCAGATGTGTTACGACCCGTGTCTCTATCCTTCATTCGATCTCTGCAAAATCCGACATTTCAGCAGGACAATGCACGACCGCTTGTTGCAGGTCCTGTACGGGCCTTTCTCGATACAGAAAATGTTCGACTGCTGCCCTGGCCAGCACATTCTCCTGACCTCTCACCAATTGAAAACGTCTGGTCAATGGTGGCCGAGCAACTGGCTGGTCACAATACGCCAGTCACTACTCTTGATGAACTGTGGTATCGTGCTGAAGCTGCATTGGCAGCTGTACCTGTACACGCCATCCAAGCTGTGTTTGAGTCAATGCCTAGGCGTATCAAGGCCGTTATTACGGACAGATTTGGTAGTTCTGAGTAGTGATTTCCCAGGATCTGTGCACCCAAATTGCGTGTAAATGTAATCACATGTGGTGGAGGTGGTGGTTAGTGTTTAACGTCCCGTCGACAACGAGGTCATTAGAGACGGAGCGCAAGCTCGGGTTAGGGAAGGATTGGGAAGGAACCATCCCGGCATTTGCCTGAAACGATTTAGGAAAATCACGGAAAACCTAAATCAGGATGGCTGGAGACAGGATTGAACCATCGTCCTCCCGAATGCGAGTCCAGTGTGCTAACCACTGCGCCACCTCGCTCGGTGTAATCACATGTCAGTTCTGGTATAATATATTTGTCCAATGAATACCCGTTTTTGCATTTTTTCTTGGTGTAGCACTTTTAATGGCCAGTAGTGTATTATGACTATGCTTGTAATTGTAGAACAACAACAACTGTCTACGTGCTGTAACAATAGAATCCACTTTGCAGAGAGCATTGCAGCTTGCTAGCCTGCTAATAGGAATCATTAATCACACAGATTCTGTTAAATAACTGTCTCAACTCGAATATCTGTATGATCAACATTTCACTTTACTCAGTATTAATTTGTTGGCTTTGATACATCTTTGTCTTTCTACGACCATTGAGCTGATTTACTCTGATTAAATGGGAACACACAGTTTGATCTAGACAGTCCAGCTTGGTATTACTCACATATGCACTATGTGATCAAAAATATCCAGACACCTCCAAAAACATACGTTTTTCATATTAGTTGCCTTGTGCTACCACCTGCTGCCAGGTACTCCATATCAGCGACCTCAGTAGTCATTAGACGTCGAGAGAGAGCACAGGGTGTGACGGGGGGGGGGGGGGGGGGAGGGGAGGGGGATCCACGGAACTTACGGACTTCGAACATCGTCAGGTGATTGGATGTCACTTGTGTCATACGTGTGTACAGGAGTTTTTCACACTTCTAAATATCCCTAGGACCACTGTTTCCGATATGATAATAAAATGGAAATGTACAGCACAAAAGCGTTGAGGTCAACCTCGTCTGTTGGCTGACAGAGTCCGCCGACAGTTGAAGAGAGTCATGATGTGTAATAGGCAGACATCTATCCAGACCATCACATAGGAATTCCAAACTGCATCAGGATCCAGTTCCAAGCTGCATCAGGAAGGAGAACGTAGGCATTAGGAAGGTAACTGCAAAGAACCATTCGTAACAGAAGAAATACTAGCTGATCAAGGAACAAGGGAAATAAAAAAAAATTTAGGCAATTTCAGGAATACAGAAACACAAGTCACTTAGAAACGGCTGCATGAGAAAAGAGAAGAAATGCGAAAACAAATTATTGTCGGAAGGACTGACTCAGCATACAGGAAAATCAAAACAGCCTTCGGTGAAATTAAAAGCAATGGCGATAACATTAAGATTGCAATAGGAATTCCATTGTTAAATACAGAGGAGAGAGCGAATAAGTGGAAGGAGTACATCAAAGGCCTCTATGAGAGTTAGGACTTGTCTCATGATGTGAAAGAAGAAGAAATTGGAGTTAGTATAGAGGAGATAGGGCTGCAGAATCTAACAGGTCCTTCGAAATAATGCAGAATGGATAGATAACAATCCATAGGGATTTTTAAAATCACTGGGGAAAGTGGCAACAGAACGGCTATTCATGCTGGTGTGTAGAATGTATGAGACTGGTCTATATATCGACTGACTTTCCGAAAAGCATCATCCACATAGTTCCGATGATCGCAAGATCTGATAAGTGCGAACATTATCTCACAATCAGCCTAACAGCTCATGCATCCAAGTTGCTTACAAGAATGATACACAGAAAAATGGAAATGAAAATTGAGGATCTGTTAGATGACGACCAATTTGGCTTTAGTAGAGGTAATGACACCAGAGAGTTAGTTCTGACGTTGCGGTTGATAATGAAAGCAAGACTAAAGAAAAACCAGAACACATTCGTAGAATTTTTCGGCTCGGAGAAAGCATTCGACAATGAAAAATGGTGCTAGATGTTTGAAATATTTAGAAAAATTGTGGTAAGCTATAGGGAAAGACGGGTGATATACAATAAGAACAAGAACCAAGAGAGAACAATTAGAGTGGAAGAACGAAATATATGGATTAAAAATAGTGTAAAAAAGAGATGTAGTCTTTTGCCCCTATTGTTCGATATAGATATCGAAGAATCAATGACGAAAGTAGGAGAAACATTCAAGGGTGATATTAAAATTGATGGTGAAAGAATAGGAGTGATAAGATCCGCTGATTCCATTGCTATACTCAGTGAAACTGAAAAAGAATTACAGTATATGTTGAATGGAATGAACGGTCTAATGAGTAAAGAATAATGAGTGAGAGTAAATCGAAGAAAGACGAAAGTAATGAGAAGTAGCAAAGTTAGGAACAATGAGGAACTTCACATCAAAATTGCTGATCACGGAATAAATGAAATTAAAATATTCGGCTCCTTAGGAAGCAAACTAACCAATGATGGGCGCAGGAAGTATATAAAAAGCAGTCTAGCACAGGTAAAAAGGGCATTCCTGGTCAAGAGAAGTCTACTGGTGTCAAACACGGGTCTTGATTTGAGGAAGAAATTTCTGAGGATGTATGTTTGGAGCATAGTATTGTATGGTATTGAAACACGAACTGTGGGGATACCGGAACGGAAGAGAATCTAAGCATCTGAGATGTGGAACTACAGAAGAATGTTGAAAATTAGGTGGACGGATAAGGTAATCATTGAGGAGGTTCTATGCAGAATCGGCGAGGACAGGAATATATGGGAAACAGTGACAAAAAGAAGGATGATAAGACATGTTTTAAGACATCAGGGAATACCTTCCACGAGACTAGAGGGAGATGAAGAAGGTAATTAGTGTAAAGGAAGATAGAGACTGGAATACATCCTGTCAATAACTGAGGACAAAAGAGGGAGACAGGATGCACGACCTCCTTTCTTTTGAACCATGGGATATGATTACCAACAGTCTTCATGATACAGAGTGGAGCCCAAGGACTTGAGCGTGTGAATATTATTTTCAGTAGCGTCATGTGAATGCTCTCATTTATATTGGATGAAGTTGAAGTTTATTGATCTCCATTACTTGTGCCTGGCTCACATTATGCTATACGTCTCGCCTGTGAGAAACTAACTTTTTTATATGTAAATCAGCCTGTTTCATCTTCTCTACAACCCACATTTGAATTTAATCTAATTTGTAGTTTGAAATTTTACTAAGACTCTTAATCTGTGTTCCAAGTTGGTCATTATTGTATAAATTTCGTTGGACATCCTGTAGCAACAAATTAATCGACATTTCCTGGGACTCTTTAATCGATTCTGATTCACCAAGATATGTTGACAGATCACTTAGTGACTTTCTCCTGCTATTATCTCATTACTACCTTCTTCATACTCTTGATTCAGTACTGTTACATATATGCTAAAATTTCCATTTTAGGACTTCCTCTACCCAACGTACACTTAGCTTAATAATTTACCAAAGTAATCTCTAGCGACCTGAATAGACCTTACTACTACGCTTAATCTCTGTATTTGCCATCTTATACCATTTCTGTACCACACTTAGGGTTTAATAACATTTTAATCTCTTCAGTAACTTTTGGATAGTTGAAATATATCTCATGCAAGGTTTTTACAGTCTACTGCAAGGAACTATTCTTAAACAAGAGTCGAAACTCTCTTAACAATGTAAAGGCAAGAAATTTATCACTTTGATCAACTGCCAAATTGCACAGAATATGCTCTACTCAAACTTAAAATTGGATATGCTTGTATTTAAACGTATACTGGAAACCAAGAGTCGCCACTTCATGCACTTTGTCGGAATAATCTCTACGTATTTACGTCTAAAACCTATATCTGGCTCGGACACTACTTTATGCACTGAGTACGTGATGTAATATCCTGACAGCGGTCATCAGTTACTTCATGCACTGGTAGCGAGCTAATCCTGGCAGCCGCCGACAGTTGACAAATTAAAGAGGAACAAAATGCTTAAGACGTATATACGTGTAAGAGGAATATGTGGCCTGCTCATAGAACTGATATTACTCCGTTCCAGCATAAGGTAAAATTCTTCTTATGCTAAGAGAAATAGCAAATGTGCACAAGAGCTCATCTGTACTTTTTATATACATCATTATTACCAGACGTCGTTAAGTAGTTGCAAGTACGCTGCTGGAATTTTAAATGACTGGTAACTGGCGTTCAACACACCTTCGTGTAATTAAAATTAAGACTGTTTCTGTTCATTCGTGATGAATGCTTCATACCGAACTAAACTACAGTTTTACTTTTGCTTTCGGTTTGCTATAGGCCACTACGTTTTAGGAGGAGTATAAATCAGGAGAAACATAACTGACGTTCTACGGATCGGAGGGTGGAATGTCAGGTCCCTTAATCGTGCAGGTAGGTTAGAAAAATTAAAAAGGGAAATGGATAGGTTAAAGTTAGATATAGTGCGAATTAGTGCAGTTCGGTGGCAGGAGGAACAAGACTTTCGGTCAGGTGAATACAGCGCTATAAATACAAAATAAAATAAAGGTAATGCAGGAGTAGGTTTAATAATGAATAAAAAAATAGGAACTAGGATAAGCTACTACGAACAGCATAGTGAACGCATTATTCTATCCAACATAGATACAAAGGCGCAGATGAAGAAGAGATTGAAGAAATGTATGATGAAATAAAAAAAAGTTATTCAAATAGTGAAGGGAGACGAAAATTTCATAGTCATGCGGAACTGGAATTCGGTAGTGGGGAAAGGAAGAGAAGGAAAAGTACTAGGTGAATATGGAATGGGGGTAAGGAATGCAAGAGGCAGCCGCTTGGTAGAATTTTGCACATAGCATAACTTCATCTTAGCTAACACTTGGTTTAAGAATAATGAAAGAAGGTTGTATACGTGGAAGAGGCCTGGAGACACTGGAAGGTTTTAGATAGATTACATAATGGTAAGACAGAGATTTAGGAACCAGGTTTTAAATTGTACCACATTTCCAGGGGCAGATGTCGATTCTCACCAAAATCTATTGTTATGAACTGTAGATTAAAACTGAAAAAACTGCAAAAAGGTGGGAATTTAAGGAGATGGGACCTGGACAAATTGAAAGTGCCAGAGGTTGTAGAGAGTTTCAGAGAGAGCATTATGGAACAACTGACAAGAACAGGGGAAAGAAATACAGTAGAAGAAGAACGGGTAGCTTTGAGAGATGAAATAGTGAAGGGAGCAGAGGATCAAGTAGGTAAAAAGACGAGGACTAGCAGAAATTGAATTTCATTGATGAAAGTAGAAAACATAAAAATGCAGTAAATGAGATCGACAGTAAGTGCAAAATGGCTAAGCAGGGATGGCTAGAGGACAAATGTAAGGGTTTAGAGGCATATATCACTAGCGGTGAGATAGATACTGCATACAGAAAAATTAAAGAGACCTTTGGAGAAAAGGGAACCATTGTATGAATATATATGTTGAGGTTTTCAGATGGCATTGTATTTCTTTCAGAGACAGTAAAGGATAGTGTCTTGATAGGAGGCTATATGAGGAACATCAACAAAAGCAAAATAGAATAATGGAATGTTCTTTAATTAAATCAAATGATGCTGAGGGTATCAGATTAGGAATTGAGACAATTAAAGTAGTAGCTGAGTTTTGCTGTTTGGGGAACAAAATAGCTGATGTTGGTCGAAGTACGGAGGAAATAAAATGTAGACTGGCAATGGCAAGGAAAGCGTTTCTGAAGAAGTTATATTTTTTTTTAACATCGAGTATAGATGTAAGTGTCAGGAAGCCTTTTCTCAAAGCGTTTGTATGGATGTGAAAGGTGAACGATAAAATGTTTGGACAAGAAGAGAACAGAAAGTTTTGAAATGTGATGCTGCAAACGAATGCTGAGGATTAGATGGGTAGATCACGTAACTAATGAGAAGGCACTTGCGAACTAACATCCCATAGATGTTCGGACTCACATGCGGTTCCTCTTTGTCGAAATGTCTTGGATAAAAGTCGTCTAGGGGTTCAAGTGCACGTGTCGCATTGCATGTACTAAATTGGACATTTGTGACCTTTTGGTTAAATTGTCTGGCTGATTGCAAGTTTCCGAAATACAAAGTTAATATAACATATAATAACAGTAATAATACGAGGTGCATTCAAGTTCTAAGGCCACCGATTTTTTTTTCTCCGGACTGAAAAGAGATAGAAACATGCGCATTGTTTTAAAATGAGGCCTCGTTCATTGTCAATACGTCCCAGAGATGGCAGCACCGTACAGCAGATGGAATTTTACCGCCAGCGGCGAGAATGAGAACTGTTTTGAATACTTAAAATGGCGACGTTTTCCTTACTTGAACAGCGTGCGTTCGTGGGTGCGACAGTTTAATGAAGGCAGAACATCATGTGACAACAAACCGAAACAACCTCGGGCTCGCACAAGCCGGTCTGACGACATGATCGAGAAAGTGGAGAGAATTGTTTTGGGGGATCGCCGAATGACTGTTGAACAGATCGCCTCCACAGGTGGCACTTCTGTGGGTTCTGTGCACACAATCCTGCATGACGACCTGAAAATGCGAAAAGTGTCATCCAGGTGGGTGCAATGAATGCTGACGGACGACCACATGGCTGCCTGTGTAGCATGTTGCCAAGCAATGTTGCCGCGCAATGACAGCACGAATGGGACTTTCTTTTCGTCGGTTGTGACAATGGATGAGACGTGGATGCCATTTTTCAATCCAGAAACAAAGCGTCAGTCAGCTCAATGGAAGCACACAGATTCACCGCCACCAAAAAAATTTCGGGTAACCGCCAGTGCTGAAAAAATGATGGTGTCCATGTTCTGGGACAGCGAGGGCGTAATCCTTACCCATTGCGTTCCAAAGGGCACTACGGTAACAGGTGCATCCTACGTAAGTGTTTTGAAGAACAAATTCCTTCCTGCACTGCAACAAAAACGTCCAGGAAGGGCTGCGCGTGTGCTGTTTCACCAAGCAACGCACCCGCACATCGAGCTAACGTTACGCAACAGTTTCTTCGTGATAACAACTTTGAAGTGATTCCTCATGCTCCCTACTCATCTGACCTGGTCGCTAGTGACTTTTGGCTTTTTCCAACAATGAAAGACACTCTCCGTGGCCGCACATTCACCAGCCGTGCTGCTATTGCCTCAGCGATTTTCCAGTGGTCAAAACGGACTCCTAAAGAAGCCTTCGCCGCTGCCATGGAATCATGGCGTCAGCGTTGTGGAAAATGTGTACGTCTGCATGGCGATTACGTCGAGAAGTAACGCCAGTTTCATCGATTTCGGGTGAGTAGTTAATTAGAAAAAAAGTCGGAGGCCTTAGATGGTTCAAATGGCTCTGAGCACTATGGGACTTAACATCTTAGGTCATCAGTCCCCTAGAACTTAGAACTACTTAAACCGAACTAGCCTAAGCACATTACACACATCCATGCCCGAGGCAGGATTCGAACCTGCGACCGTAGCAGTCACGCGGTTCCGGACTGAAGCGCCTAGAACCGCACGGCCACCGCGGCCGGCAGGAGGCCTTAGAACTTGAATGCACCTCGTAATATCGGGAAATAAGTTAATGACCCATAAATGACGTTGGCCACACAGCTGCGATTTGGTTAGAATAATGATTATTCAGAAAGCAAACTAATAGCGAAATTGATAATTAAATGGACACCCTAGCTGCAAACAGGCGTTGATGTACTTCATTGGGGACATGTTGAAAACGTGTGCCCCGACCGGGATTCGTACCCGGGATCTCCTGCTTACATGGCAGACGCTCCATCCATCTGAGCCACCGCGGGCACAGAGGATAGTGCGTCTGCAGGGACTTATCCCTTGCACGCTCCCCATGATATCCACATTCCCAACATGTCCACACCGCTACATTCGTAGTGCGCCTAATAGATGTTTGCCCATCATACTCATTACTCGTGGCAGATTAATCTTCCAAGTCCCGTACGAGTTCGGGCATAGCGTGGGCGTTCGCACAAGAAGGTCAATGGCCGGGAAGCCATATTTTAACGGTAGTATCTGTTCCCGAAAGAACAGTTACCGTGGATGACCACGCAACTTTGCTAGCAATGAAATGATAATTAAATGGACACCGTAGCTGCAAATAGGCGTTGATGCTGGGAATGTGGATCTCATGGGGAGCGTGCAAGGGATAAGTCCCTGCAGACGCAATGTCCTCCGTGCCCGCGGTGGCTCAGATGGATGCCGGCACGGTAGCTCAGCGTGTTCGGTCAGAGGGTTACGTGCCCTCTGTAACACAAAAAACTGAGTTAATCGATCAACAACGAACTTCACTGGACGTCTTACGACGTCCGCCCCGTGCAGATGCAACGAACAAAAGCGAACAAAATGAGATTTAAAAAACAAAAACAAAAAAAGATGGATAGAGCGTCTTCCATGTAAGCAGGAGATCCCGGGTTCGAGTCCTGGTTGGGGCACACATTTTCAACATGTCCCCAATGAAGTACATCAACGCCTGTTTGCAGCTATGGTGTCCATTTAATTATCATTTCATTTCTAGCAAAGCTGCATGGTCATCCATGATAACTGTTCTTTCGGGAACAGATACTACCGTCATATATAATAGCGAAAGTGGTCGTAGTTAGAGTTACTGTTACGCTCGTGCGCATTTCCATTTGACATAGTTCGATCGTTCACAGTCTCAACGTGATTTAAAAGTCCAGCCCTCTACATCGTTAACTAAGCAAAAAGTTGGAGTTCACACGAGGCGCACACCTCCTCACCGCTCAAAGACTAAGTCCCGCGACACCACAGAACGCGAAAATTTCTAATTCGGTTCACTTGCTAGCTGCCTAAAGACCGACCGTCCGCTTTCGCGTCTCCACCCGCACTGTACCCTTTGGTGTCGCCAGCCGAACTGCCTGCTTTGGCTTCTGCACCAGCACCGTCCCTCTGCCCGTCCCCGGCCGCGTTTCCCGGGCACCGAATATCCTCACTCAACTGAATAGGGCAGTTCTCTTTCATGAAGCCGTCCATCTGATTGGCTACAGCTTAGTCTACATTATTTTAGATTTTAAAATATTTAAGTAATCAAAGCTTCACCACTTTCAAGTTCTAAATAAAGGAACAATAATATCCATTACATAATAAACTTTAAATTCTTGTACATAAAACCAATACAATTTCCTTCTTAACTTTGAATGTCACGGCCAGTAGTCTTGCACTTAGGTCTCAATTGACAAAAGACGCCTATGAGTTTTCCCATCTCGTGGTGAATCTGCGCTCTTTGTGGCATGCGGTTCTGGACGACAAGGTACGTTTCACAATTCCTGAAGACTGACTCTTTCGGCCATATACTTAAATGAGAGCGAAGTGCTTGTTAACTCACACACCTCCACTTCATAACATGTTGGCGTCCCATATATGTTATGAAGTGGCACCCAAATTCATAAGACACAAATTCGTAATACAATAACATAAATATCCTAAGCGCCAGATCAATAGCGTAATTATTTGTAGTGGTGTTGATGCACAATACTTTAAATTTAAATAAACTTATATCGAACATAAACAAAAGCAAAACAAGGATAATGGAATGTAGTCGAATTAAGTCAGGTGATGCTGAGGGTATTAGATTAGGAAATGAGACACTTAAAGTAGTAAAGGAGTTTTGCTATTTGGGGAGCAAAGTAACTGATGATGGTCGAAGTAGAGAAGAAATGTAGACTGGCAATGGCAAGGAAAGCGTTTCTGAAGAAGAGAAATTTGTTAACATCGAGTATAGATTTAAGTGTCAGGAAGTCGTTTCTGAAAGTATTTGTATGGAGTGTAGCCATGTATGGAAGTGAAACTTTTGGACAGGAAGAGAATAGAAGCTTTCGAAATGTGGTGCTACAGAAGAATGCTGAAGATTAGATGGGTAGACCACATAACTAATGGGGAGGTACTGAAAAGAATTGGGGAGAAGAGGAGTCTGTGTCACAACTTGACGAGAAGAAGAGACCGGTTGGTAGGACATGTTCTGAGACATCAAGGGATCACAAATTTAGCATTGGAGGGCAGCGTGGAGGGTAAAAATCGTAGAGGGAGACCAAGAGATGAATGCACTAAGCAGATTCAGAAGGATGTAGGTTGCAGTAGGTACTGGGAGATGAAGAAACTTGCACAGGATAGGGTAGCATGGAGAGCTGCATCAAACCAGTCTCAGGACTGAAGACCACAACAACAACAACAACATATCGAACATAAATTATGAATTGCGGCATATTAATTAAATCCCAAATAAAACTATACATTTATCAAAATCGACTGTCTATTGAAATTCCGCAGAAATATCAGAACCTTTTCGTCACAACGAAGACTCCAGTGGCGCTCCACAGATTCGGAACCGAGTACTCCGCTGAAATTCTGTATAGCTCTGCATTCCATCGCCAATGTTTCTCGGGAACAAATCTGTTGAAATTCGAATCGGGTGTAGATACTGTGGTGTCACCGCCAGACACCACACTTGCTAGGTGGTAGCCTTTAAATCGGTCGCGGTCCGATAGTATACGTCGGACCCGCGTGTCGCCACTATCAGTGAATGCAGACCGAGCTCCGCCACACAACAGGTCTAGTCTAGAGAGATTTCTTAGCACTCGCCCCAGTTGTACAGCCGACTTTGTTAGCTATGGTTCACTGTCTACATACGTTCTCAATTGCAGAGACGACAGTTTAGCATAGCCATCAGCTACCTCATTTGCTACGACCTAGCAAGGCGCATATTCAGTTACTGTGTATCCTGAACAGATAATATTGTGAATGATGTACCGTCAAGAGCGACGTTCATCATTAATGGATTAAAGTTAAGTACAAAACTAGCTACGTCCGCTTTCTGAATTCTAATTCCTTGTCATCTTCCAGATCTCACGTCAGTATAGTTCTTCCCTCCTCACGCCAGCCTGCGTGAGCTAAAACGCGTGCATTTCGGCCTCCGCTAGTAACACGGTGTTGGCTCTTCAGCCAACGCAACAAATACCACAAAACACACGCTTTCCGAAACCATCCAGGGTCTGCACTGAGCGCTTCCCCCAGTGGAATCGATACAAACAGAACTAAAATACACAGTAAACAACTGATTTACAGCGTTTGCAAGATGCTCGTAAATTCTTCAATGATTCTGACACGTTATTCAAGTCCCACTAGGGACATGCATCTCGTGACAGATTCCCAATCGACTTAATTGGCAAATTAATATTTTATTTTAATTTAAATAACTCCCTTATACTCAAAACTAACAACAAATATGAACAAATGTCCTCTACGTTTAATTCCATGCAGTGATGCTGCGTACACATTTGTTACTCCATACAATAATACATTATTTCCCCAAAATATTCTCAGATTAGCAGATAAACATGTATCTGTCTTCCTAGGTAAGAATTATTAATTTTCATTTTTCAAATTTCTCTGACCTCCACGCACCCAAACTGGCGCAACCGTAACTTATAATTTGGCAGTTACAACAAACATAAAACCATCCAAAAACTTAAGCTTAACACAATCATACATTTAATAAATCCCTTATATACCCCCAAAAACCTAATTTATATGCATATTGTGCACGGTTTTTTGACTTGATACTCTTTACCAAATAGTTGAGTTCTCCAACTTCCTCGCACCCAAATGTGCATCTAAACTATCTCTTTATTATTGTACAGACCTTGTGCCAAAAAAAAATCCTTATGCGCCAAAACAACAAACAAGTTACAATAAATACTGAAATAAAACATTGCAAAGTATTCCTCCAAACTTGTCACACATATTATTCTCTTCATTCCAACCATGTGTAATTGTGGTGTGCCAAATCTGGTTGTCCCCCGTCAAAAGATTCTTAACTTTTTCCTTTTTTCATCCTCAATTTCAAAATCCAAGCACCTTACCACACAGTGAAGCGAAGTTTTATATTTACGCAAGAAATCTGTTCGCAGCAACATATCTTTTACAAGTCCATTCACTACAAAGCATCCTATGCTAAAATGATTCTCCTGGCACTTGAATTCCAAGAGCAGTTCATGCCTTATCGGCTTATTTAAACCGCCAGCTGCCGTTTTAATTTTTAGGCTATTTACAGGTATTAATACAAATTTCTTATTCTTTACCCTGTGTACAAAACCTTTTGACACTGCCGACACATCGCTTCCAGAATCGGGCACTGCGTCTACTTCCCCGTCATTTACTTTAATTTCGGTAATAGGCTGTACATTAATCATTTCTTTTAGCTCTAAACAAATAATTCTCTATGCCTCATCCCTTCTCTGCCATTTATAGAGTACACATATCCTGTTCAATCCACCTCTCAATTTCGTACTCGCCCCAAAATAATTCATTGAATTCTTCTTTCGCCCCAATTTAATTTTTTTTCTTCTAGACCTCTCGCTATCTTAAACTTCTCTCTAGTCCACAAATGAGGCAATAACGATCGTAATGTATTACCGTACCATTGCCAATCAGTTACAATAAAATCACATTCCTCCTTAAGATACCATTCTGTCCAAACATCACTTTTTATATTATAATCAAACTCACTGGATTCTCCCTTAAAATTATCGACATTTGTAGCTACAACATCATTATCATGAAATAAAGCATTACTTTTTACTTCAACACCATTACAAACACCTGCAAAAACAGCACTTTCAACAATCGCTGATGCCTCACACAACTCGCTACATAAAACCTCATTTACCTCCATCGACAAATCCCCAATTAAGAACCGTTCATAGTTTCATCATCATCTGCCGTTGCATCAAATAAATTATAGCTACAGCGTCGTGCAATTTCGGAATCAACAGTACCATTAAATTCGTCATCGTTTTGATCTAAACCTTAGCATAATACCTTTTCCTCTCCTACACCCACTTGCCCCACATTAATTTCAGATCGTGTATCAAATGCAGATCCATATTCATTCTCAAACAAACATTCAAGACCTACAGATCCATCCAGAGTTTCTGGTTCACCTCCATTAGCAGAAAGATACGTACAGATTCCTTCCTTTGAGGCATCAATACCAGCAGCCTCAACTTCCGTAACTTCTGCACATAAAACATCATTACTACCTTCTTTCAAAAGTAATTCACCAATATCCGCCGATACATACACAAATTCATCAATATCCGACAGTACTATTTGTACGCTTCCCTTATTAACCTCCTTAACAACTTTCGCCATCACAATATCACTTGGAACATCATCACCTTCATCACTATAATCCTTACCACAGGTTAGTACCTCCTTAGAATTTTCTGTACTATCTAACTTCACCGAATTCAGCTTCATCTCAGCCTCCTTTTGGCATATAGAATCTTTCATTGTATTAACATTCACACACTATTTCGTCTCACATTCATAAAACAAATCGTTTATCCCTGTCCGCCCTCGGTAGCTGAATCGTCAGCGTGACGGTTTGTCAATTCTCTGGGCCCGGATTCGATTCCCGGCTGGGTCGGGGAGTTTTCTCCGTCCAGAGACTGAGTGTTGTGCTGTTCTCATCCTCATCGACTGCAGGTCGCCGAAGTGGCGTCAAATTGAAAGACCGGCACCCGGCGAACGGTCTTCCCGACGGGGGGCCCTGGCCACACGATTAAATAAAATAAAATTTAGCTCTAAATCGTCGTCATCGCCGTGTCGTTATCTTTCATTATCTTAGGATTACGCCTTTAACGGACGATCTGATCTGAAAATTTACCTATTTGATTCTCATCTCTTACTAATTTCATTTTAATATTCTCACGCCTTTCTGCCGATTTATTGACACCTATTGCATTTCCGCTTACTCGCGACCTGTTCATCGCCGGTATACACTCCTGGAAATTGAAATAAGAACACCGTGAATTCATTGTCCCAGGAAGGGGAAACTTTATTGACACATTCCTGGGGTCAGATACATCACATGATCACACTGACAGAACCACAGGCACATAGACACAGGCAACAGAGCATGCACAATGTCGGCACCAGTACAGTGTATATCCACCTTTCGCAGCAATGCAGGCTGCTATTCTCCCATGGAGACGATCGTAGAGATGCTGGATGTAGTCCTGTGGAACGGCTTGCCATGCCATTTCCACCTGGCGCCTCAGTTGGACCAGCGTTCGTGCTGGACGTGCAGACCGCGTGAGACGACGCTTCATCCAGTCCCAAACATGCTCAATGGGGGACAGATCCGGAGATCTTGCTGGCCAGGGTAGTTGACTTACACCTTCTAGAGCACGTTGGGTGGCACGGGATACATGCGGACGTGCATTGTCCTGTTGGAACAGCAAGTTCCCTTGCCGGTCTAGGAATGGTAGAACGATGGGTTCGATGACGGTTTGGATGTTCCGTGCACTATTCAGTGTCCCCTCGACGATCACCAGTGGTGTACGGCCAGTGTAGGAGATCGCTCCCCACACCATGATGCCGGGTGTTGGCCCTGTGTGCCTCGGTCGTATGCAGTCCTGATTGTGGCGCTCACCTGCACGGCGCCAAACACGCATACGACCATCATTGGCACCAAGGCAGAAGCGACTCTCATCGCTGAAGACGACACGTCTCCATTCGTCCCTCCATTCACACCTGTCGCGACACCACTGGAGGCGGGCTGCACGATGTTGGGGCGTGAGCAGAAGGCGGCCTAACGGTGTGCGGGACCGTAGCCCAGCTTCATGGAGACGGTTGCGAATGGTCCTCGCCGATACCCCAGGAGCAACAGTGTCCCTAATTTGCTGGGAAGTGGCGGTGCGGTCCCCTACGGCACTGCGTAGGATCCTACGGTCTTGGCGTGCATCCGTGCGTCGCTGCGGTCCGGTCCCAGGTCGACGGGCACGTGCACCTTCCGCCGACCACTGGCGACAACATCGATGTACTGTGGAGACCTCACGCCCCACGTGTTGAGCAATTCGGCGGTACGTCCACCCGGCCTCCCGCATGCCCAATATACGCCCTCGCTCAAAGTCCGTCAACTGCACATACGGTTCACGTCCACGCTGTCGCGGCATGCTACCAGTGTTAAAGACTGCGATGGAGCTCCGTATGCCACGGCAAACTGGCTGACACTGACGGCGGCGGTGCACAAATGCTGCGCAGCTAGCGCCATTCGACGGCCAACACCGCGGTTCCTGGTGTGTCCGCTGTGCCGTGCGTGTGATCATTGCTTGTACAGCCCTCTCGCAGTGTCCGGAGCAAGTATGGTGGGTCTGACACACCGGTGTCAATGTGTTCTTTTTTCCATTTCCAGGAGTGTATTTTGCCATCTCCGGACCTGAAATGCGGCGAAACTTAGTTTCCCGATCTCCCATTACGCTGGTTCATATCGCCAGGTGCCGGTCCCTCACATCTTGGTGTCTGTCCCAGTCACGAAAGCATCAGTTCCGTTACCCCTTTGAAATTTATGATTGCATGTGTTCCTGTTACCGTTCCCCTTATCGAAACTGATGTTTGTGTTCCGTTGATAACTCCCCTGATGACTTTCATAGTGATTACTTGGAATGTAGTTATGATCTCCACGCTGAAAAGATTTGTATGCTTACTTTGCGGTTTAAATTTCAACTCCCATTTTAACTTTTCCAAAAATTCGTCTCTTGAGTTGCTAGGGCTGTACACTAGAGCCCACTGCAAATTTTCCGATAACCGCCTTTTCAAAGTCGTAATTTTAGTAAGCACTCCATATGGACGTTTCAGATGCATTAATCACAAAAGTTCACATTTACAATATTCTCGTTTCGACCCGTTCCTGTATTTACATATTGGCCCATTCAGAAACTCATTTTGGAGTCGCGTTTGCTTCTCTTCACTCCAAAACTTGTTCAGGAAACTGCTTTCAAATATTTCATAGGTAGTGAACGTATCACTGTGTATATTTGCCCACGATTGCGGCTCACCTTCTTTTCACGAATTTTATCTTCGCCTCGTCGGACATTCCCCTTACAAAACCATCCCTGCATGCTGTTAGAAAATTTACTGGTTGATATATCCCGTCGTTTTCAAAACATCCACGGAACACTGATCATTGTAGTGGTTTGTTGTGCAGCTAAAGAATTCAACTCGCTTTTTATTTCATTGATTTGTTTTTTAACTTCACTATTTTTGTTTTTAATACCAGATTCTACTTGTTCCTCTATTTTATCTACCCCTTTCTCCCCTTTTATTCGAACGGATAAATTGCTAATAGCTTGTGTCGTCTCAGCCATTAGAGCGTCTTGCCTACTCATACAATTTCTTACGTTGCCTCCCAAATCTGCCTGCAAGTGCTCCACCTTATCACTGAAATTTTTCTCCGCTTGACCTACCTTAGAGTTAAGTATCCCAACTTCATCAGAAATTTTGCCCATTTCATCCCAAATGGATTTTAATTTTCAATCTATCAATTCCTCGATTCCACTAGACGTTTTACCTACTTCATCTTTCACAACCGAAGCTGTTTCGGATTGAACCGAATCAATTTTTAAATATACGTCAACCATATCGGTTTCAACAGTATCAGTTTTGCATCCCAATCATCTTATCTTTTGCATTGATTGCGACGTCACGTCTCCACCAAATTCATCTCCCTTGCCTGATTTCGGACTACTTGTCCCTTTAAATTCACCGCCGATCACGCTCTCCCGCTCCGACTTCGGGCTAAGCGGCTCGCTAGTATTTTCGGACCCTCACAAACTGGCCGACTACTTAATATTAGCGACGTGTATTATTGGCGATTGAACTACGTAATCATACATAATCTCGCTATCAGCGCAGGCACTTAACTTTGTCGTGCTGGATCCTTCCGCCATGGTATTGCTGCCGATGTTGCAGTTGAAGCCGACGCTGAAGATCTCGTAGCCTCTGCTGTGGCACTGCAACCGCCGCTGCACGATGGATCTCTGTTAAAGAGACCGCTGCTGGCTGCAACCACGTGCTCTCGATGTCGCTTCTTCTTCCACGTTACTTTTTTATCACTTCTAACCACCACTAAAATTCGGTGCACACAACTGTTGCAAAATTCGTACCTCAGAGCCCCCACGCAAACTCCCTGAACTGCCACAGACGTGGGACGTAGATTACAGAGTGTGGTTAACTGTGAGAATCACAAATGTAATTTCAAAAGTACACTACTGGCCATTAAAATTGCTATACCACGAAGACGACGTGCTGCAGACGCGAAATTTAACCGACAGGAAGAAGATGCTGTGATATGCAAATGATTAGCTTTTCAGAGCATTCACAGAAGGTTGGCGCCGAAAGCGTCACCTACAAGGTGCTGACATGAGGAAAGTTTCCAACCGATTTCTCATACACAAACAGCAGTTGACCGGCGTTGCCTGGTGAAACGTTGTTGTGATGCCTCGTGTAAGGAGGAGAAATGCGTACCATCACTTTTCCAATTTTGATAAAGATCGGACTGTAGCCTATCGCGATTGCGGTTTATCGTATCGCGAGATTGGTGCTCGCATTGGTCGAGATCCAATGACTGTTAGCCGAATATGGAATCGGTGGATTCAGGATCGTGAAACGGAACTCCGTGCTGGATCCCAACGGCCTCGTATCACTAGCAGTCGAGATGACAGACATCTTATCGGCATGGCTGTAACGGATAGAGATGCCACGTCTCGATCCCTGAGTCAACAGATGAGGACGTTTGCAAGAAAACAACCATCTGCACGAACAGTTCGACGACGTTTGCAGCAGCACGGACTATCAGCTCGGAGACCATGGCTGCGGTTACCCTCGCCGCTGCATCACAGAGAGGAGCACCTGCAACTGTGTACTCAACGACGAACCTTGGTGCACGAATGGCAAAACGTCAGTTTTTCGGATGAATCCAGGTTCTGTTTACAGCATAACGATGGTCGTGCTTGGCGACATCGCGGTGGACGCACATTGGAAGCGTGTATTCGCCATCGCCATACTGGCGTATCACCCGGCGTAATGGTATGAGGTGCCACTGGGTGCACGTCTCGGTCACCTCTTGTGCGCATTGAAGGCACTTTGAACAGTGGGCGTTACATTTCAGATGTGTTACGGCCTGTGGATCTACCCTTCATTCGATCCCAACGATACCCTACATTTCAGCAGGATAACGCGCGACCGCATGTTGCAAGACCTGCACGGGCCTTTCTGGATACAGAAAATGTCCGACTGCTGCCCTCACCAGCACATTCTCCAGATCTCTCACCAATTGAAAACGTTTGGTCAATGGTGACGCCAGTCACTACTCTTGATGAACTATGGTATCGTGTTGAAGCTGCATGGGCAGCTGTACCTGTACACGCCATCCAAGCTCTGTTTGACTCAATGCTCAGGCGTATGAAGGCCGTTATTACGGCCGGAGGTGGTTATTCTGGGTACTGATTTCTCAGGATCTACGCACCCAAATTGCGTGAAAATGTAATCACATGTCAGTTCTAGTATAATATAGTTGTCCAATGAATAACCGTTTATCATCTGCAATTTTTCTTGCTGTAGCAAGTTTAATGGCCAGTAGTGTATGGAAAAAACCTAATAATCAGCCGTGAACCGATCTCAGATTTCACATTTGCGAGAGGTTCTGCCTATTGAAGATCAGATAATACTTTTGGAAACACTTAGTAGAATTCAAATCCAATTCTAAACTTTCCACAGTTCAAATTCTGCAACTAACACTTTCCAAAATCCAGTGCTGTGCCAACACTTTGCATGATTCTTATCCCTCACCTAACACTTTCCAAGGTCCAACCCCGGACGAGCCCCCAATTGCGAACAAACATCCCATAGATTTTCGAGCTCACATGCGGTTCCTCTTCGTCAAAATGTCTTGGCTCAAACTCGTCTAGGGGTTGAACCGCACGTGTCGCATTACACGCCCTAAATTAGACACTTGTGACCTTTTGGCTAAATTGTCTGGCTGATGGCAAGTTTGCGAAATACAAAGTTAATATAACATATAGCAGCGCTAATAATAACTTTGGGAACTAAGTTAATGAACCATAAATGATGTAGGCCACACAGTTGCAATCATTTAAACAAATGAAGTTACAGAGTTGATATTTACAACATTTATCATTTTAATGATGCGCTTCTATATGAAATGTCGATCGTTAAGATCAACTAAAGCCTATGATCAATATTCAAGTTTTATTGGGATCACCATGAAAATTTATGAACGGTAGGAGAATAAAATTACTATGGCTTCATTCCTTGCATTACTGCATAATTATACAGTTTCCATAAATGTTTACCTTTATGGCCGATCTTAGGTCCACCATATTTAACACTGCTGCGTCTCCTTGGCCACAAACGGCTTCTACTGTGTTTCGCTATGACGTAGGTTCTCGTCTGTCTCACTCGCACACTACAGCACTTAGGCCTCAACAGACAATAGACGCCTGTGAGTTTCCCCATCTGTGAATCTGCACTCTTTGTGGCAGGCGGTTTTGGACGACAGGGTTCGTTTCAAAATTCCTGAAAGCTGACTCTTTCAGCCATATACTGAAATGAGAGCTAAATGCTCGTTAACTCAATACTGAGTAGAAATGGGGAGAAGAGGAATTTGTGGCAAAACTTGACTAGAAGATGGGATCAGTTGATAGGACATGTTCTGAGGCATCGTGGGGTCACAAATTTAGTATTGTAGGGCAGCGTGGAGGGTAAAAATCGTAGAAGGAGAGCAAGGAATGAGTACACCAAGCAGATTCAGTAGGATGTAGAGTGCAGTAGTTACTTGGAAATGAAGGAGCTTACACAGGACAGAGTAGTATGGAGAGTTACATCAAACCAGTCTCTGGACTGAAGACCAGAACAACAACAATATATATATATATATATAGTGAGATACTTAGCGATGTATAAGTATCATTGCCCTCATTTGATTACTTGAGGATAACTTTTCCTCACTTTCCGTAAACGTAGCTGTATTTATATTTAATGATAGGTAGTTGCAAATTATGTCTCAGTTGATATTTAGGATCAAGACGCAATGGTACAGCTCGTCGTGGGGCTCAGTTCGACTACAGCTGCAAACAACACACCACGTAATGATTAATATCTCTATACGTAATATAACTACCGTATGTATGTCAAGAAAAAAGCATATTCGCTAACGATTGTGAACAACATAAACAAGTAAAGATTGATGTCTCTGTAAGTAATCTAAGTAGCGCATTTAAATCGAAATGAAAAAATATATTATTGGGATTACAATTACTGCTTAAGGAATTTTTCTATTTACAGTATTTTGCAATATGTAGTAGCAACAGCTTATCCTTAGTTTGACAATTAATATCACTTACTTAAACCAAAGAGATAATTTAACGCCCAGTCAGTGATTTAATCTTGGTCGATACTGCATTATCTCTGTATTGTTTTCAATGTGAAGCACATGACTTTCTTTCCTTGCTCCTCTTTTCCAAAATATTTACTGTAAAGTAATTCTATTAATTCTGGCACCTATACTGATAACATATCAGCTGATTAGTTTATTTTCATGCACAACAGTCTACACCAATGATTTTTTCGAATTATACGTACTAACAACAAATTGTATCTCCGAACTGTTCGTTCTAACACTACCAACATTAAGCTATCACTATCTTTGAATGCCTATCCTGTCTCTTCTGTGCGTCGAAGAATCAGGTCTTTATTTAATTTGTTTCTCTTATTTATTATTTCTTTTCTATCTGAGACTTAATCTTATTTTGAGGAAAATTATATCTACTTCAGCTGAAAACTCTCCAACTGTTTTATTTCTTCTCACGTACGGAAGTTTTACTTCATCTTTACATGTACATGTGAATACGACGGCAGTGGAAGTGTGTCAACAACTCTATGTCCACAACTACAAATACTGAAGGTGAAAATAATTAAGTAAATAAACCTGAACACCACCACCACATTGGGCCCTGAAATTAAATAACGGTAGCAAAATTTAGCCTCTTTAAGTGTTGGCAAATCGAGACCCACTACTTTTCCCTAATTTAATGGCCACTCGCCACTTCAGAACTGAAAGTAATGATGATACTTTGACGGACGTGCATAAGTGGTTCCAGTGGGTACTATTTAACTGTTACGCGAAAGATGACAATTTACAGCCAACCCACAGGGAATGACCAAAGTAGAGATCTGATCCAAAATTTTCTGTTCAATCAACCATTTTGTAAACTGAGCCCCTCTCGCTCAATGCAAACCACAAATTAATCCTATATACAAGCAGGGTAACCACACTATCACCTTAGAGTGTACTAATCCTCCAGATAAACACAAAAAAATACTTAGTTTCCTGTGAGTATCCTAATCACCCACGCAAAAGATAACGAGCACACAGCTACCTCAGAGTATACACGGGTAAGTAGGCTGTTTATGTGTTTGTATGTTGGCAGCGGTATGTAGCGCTTTGCATTAATAACTATGACAGCGCTGTATGCACTCTATCACTGGTCGGACTCGCAGTTGGACGTGAACAGCCAGCAGTGATGGAAGTTGGTTGTGAGTAGTCAATAGTGATGGAGGTTAGATGTTAATAATTAGCACTGTTGGACGTTTACAGTGATCATAAGGCCGTTGCGGCATTCATGAATATGAAAGTAAACAGGAGTATAAAAAAAAAGGGAGGAAGATTTATCTCTTTAGCAACAGAAGGCAGATTTCAGACTACCTAACAGGTCAAAACGAAAATTTCTGTTCCGACACTGACAAGGTTGAGTGTTTATGGAAAAAGTTCAAGGCAATCGTAAAATGCGTTTTAGACAGATACGTGCCGAGTTAAACTGTGAGAGACGGTAAAAACCCACCGTGGTTCAACAACAAAGTAAGGAAACTACTGCGAAAGCAAAGAGAGCTTCGCTGCAAGTTTAAACACAGCCAAAGCCTCTCACACAAACAGAAGCTAAACGATGTCAGCGTAAGGACGGCTATGCGTGAAGCGTTCAGTGAATTTGAAAGTAAAATTCTATGTAACGACTTGACAGAAAATCCTAGGAAGTTCTGGTCTTACATTAAATCAGGAAGTGGCTCGAAAAAGCATATCCAGACACTCCAGAATGATGATGGCATTGAAACAGAGGATAACACGCGTAAAGCTGAAATACTAAACACCTTTTTCGAAAGCTGTTTCACAGAGGAAGACCGCACTGCAGTTCCTTCTCTAAATCCTCGTACAAACGAAAAAATAGCTGACATCGTAATAAGTGTACAAGGAATAGAGGAGCAACTGGAATCACTCAACATAGGAAAGTCCACTGGACCAGACCGGATACCAATTCGATTCTACACAGCGTACGCAAAAGAATTTGCCCCGCTTCTAACAGCCGTGTACCGCAAGTCTCTAGAGGAACGGAAGGTTCCAGATGATTGGAAACAGGACATGTAGTCCCAGTCTTCAAGAAGGGTCGTCGAGCAGATGCGCAAAACTATAGACCTGTATCACTGACGTCGATCTGTTGTAGAATTTTAGAACATGTATTTTGCTCGAGTATCACGTCGCTTCTGGAAACCCAGAATCTACTCTGTAGGAATCAACGTGGATCCCGGAAACAGCGATCGTGTGAGACCTAACTCGCTTTACTTGTTCATGAGACCCAGAAAATATTAGATACAGGCTCCCAGGTAGATGCTATTTTTCTTGACTTCCGAAAGGCGTTCGATACAGTTCCGCACTGTCGCCTGATAAACAAAGTAAGAGCCAACGGGATATCAGACCAGCTGTGTGGCTGGATTGAAGAGTTTTTAACAAACAGAACACAGCGTGTTGTTCTCAATGGAGAGACGTTAAAGTAACCTCTGGCGTGCCACAGGGGAGTGTTATGGGACCATTGCTTTTCACAATATATATAAATGACCTAGTAGATAGTGTCGGAAGTTCCATGCGGCTTTTCGTGAATGATGCTGTAGTATACAGAGAAGATGTAGCATTAGAAAATTGTAGCGAAATGCAGGAAGATCTGCTGCGGATAGGCACTTGGTGCAGGGAGTGGCAACTAACCCTTAACATAGACAAATGTAATCTATTGCGAGTACATTGAAAGAAGGATCCTTTATTGTATGATTATATGATAGCGGAACAAACAATGGTAGCAGTTACTTCTGTAAAATATCTGAGAGTATGTGTACGGAACGATTTGAAGTGGAATGATCATACAGGGTTAATTGTTGGTAGGGTGGGTACCAGGTTGAGATTCGTTGAGAGTCCTTAGAAAATGTAGTCCATCAACAAGAGAGGTGGCTTGCAAAACACTCGTTCGACCTATACTTGAGAATTACTCATCAGTGTAGGATCCGTACCAGATCGGGTTGACGGAGGAGATAGAGAAGATCCAAAGAAGAGCGGCGCGTTTCGTCACAGGGTTATTTGGTAAGCGTCATAGCGTTACGGAGATGTTTAGCAAACTCAAGTGGCAGACTCTGCAAGAGAGGCGCTCTGCATCGCGGTGTAGCTTGCTGTCCAGGTTTCGAGAGGGTGCGTTACTGGATGAGGTATGGAATATTTTGCTTCCCCCTACTTATACCTCCCGAGGAGATCACGAATGTAAAATTAGAGAGATTCGAGCGCGCACGGAAGCTTTCAGACAGTCATTTTTCCCGCAAACCATACGCGACTGGAACAGAAAACGGAGGTAATGACAATGGCACGTAAAGTGCCCTGCGCCACACATCGTTGGGTGGCTTGCGGAGTATAAATGTAGAATGTAGATGTAGATGTAGCGCGGGCGGACGATCTGAATGTGTATCCGTCATGTAGAGTTATTACTGATGATTATATAATTTTTTTTAAACTGGTTGTCACTTGATTATGGTAAAAGATGTTAAATACATTGTTTGCTCTCCAACAAAATCTTTCCTTTGCTAACCGTATGCCTATTAGTAGTTATAGACTTCAGTAGTTAGAATTTCTTATTTAGCTGGCAGTAGTGGTGTTCGCTGCGTTGCTGTAGTACGTGTAATGAAGATTTTCTGTGAGGTAAGTGAATTATGATATGTGAGGGTTATTATTAGAATTTCTTCTAATTCAGGGCCATTCTTTTGAGTTAATTTTAAAGCAGTCAGATCGCGTTATCGTTGAATATTGTGGGTAATTAATGAATGGGAGAAGTTTGAGAACTGTTTGTCAGGGCAAATTCTGTGGGTCAGTTTTGAGATGATAAGAATAAGTGAAGAGAATGTAGGCTCAATACGTCTAGTTTCACACAGTAGTTACAGAATTAAATTAAGAAGTTTAATCTTTTCAGTTATTTCACTCCAAGTAAGTAAAAAATTTTAATAAACAAGTTTCACCTCTCGATCCTTATCCGAGGATACATCACTGGAATCTTCTGATTTTTCTTGTTGTTTGAATGATTAGTGCTTAATTAAAAATTAGTTATTGTTAATGCTACCGCGTAAGTGTATAGAGAATTTCCTTTGTTGTTGTAGTTTCTAATTGTTGTACTGTATTGGAATTAGCAAAGCACTTGTGGCATGCATGTGGATTTGCACCAAGTATCTCACAGTCGCCTTTGCAATTAACTAGATATTGATTATTTTCAGTGCTATTTAAGTATGTCTTCTTATTTTTGCTTTTCAGATTTTTTTGTGTGTTATTGAGTAAAACAGTGTGATAATCATGGCGTGTGAAAAGCGTAACACTACGCTACAAAGCAAATTGAGAAATGACAGTGGAGACGAGCGTAGCGTGTTAGCACCACCTTGTAATGAAGTGACGAATATTCGAGACTGTAATTCGGTAATAGCGCATGGGGACACATACCAGGCAGTAAATAATGGTGTAGACAGTAAAACAATTAGTGAACAGGAAAATATTGTCGATCGATCGGTCAGTAAAAGATCGCCTCAAGAATCCGAAACGACAGAACCAAATCTTGCATGTACCGTAGATTCAGGTTTTGTGTCATCATCTGTTTCTCAGTTAAGTCAAGACTCACTCTCTACTTTTCAAAATATGAATATTGCCGATGCAGTTGCACTGCCGAAAAGCACAAAGGAACATGTTCCAGACACTAATATATTGTTATTACAATTAATCCAAGAAATGGGCAAAAGCTTCAAAAGTTTGACACAGTGGAACTAATACAGCAACAAACGGAACAAAATCAGAAACAAATGCAGCAACAGCTTCAAAAGTTAGACACAATGAAACAAAATCAGAAACAAAAGCATCAACAAAAAGAGCGAACACACCAACAGCTTCAAAACCTAGACACAACGCTTGAACAAACACGTGAAGATTTAACTGATGAGGTATTTAAAATCGAATCGAAATACAAAAAGATTTCTCAAGATGTAAAAACACAAATTTGTGAGCATTTTCAGCCTATTTTTTTGCTTTATGAACATGCATTACTGGATCATGAAGCAGCCATAAAAGAATTGCATACCATTGTGCACGAAAATCACGACACCTTGCAAGCTAAAACTGACTTAGTTAAGCAACTCGTACAAAATCAAGAAAACTTAAAGGGTATAGTAGACACGATTTCGACACAAATAGATACTCTAAAATTTGGTTTACAAAAACACACAGAAGAAATTAGCATATTATCAGAAAAATAGTCGAACTTCCGGATCAGCTAGCTAATTTATCTACAAAGGTAGATGATGATCTGAATAATACAAGACCGGTAGCCTTTACTGACACAGAAGAGTATGAGCAAATTAGGAAATTCAAATAAAATCATAATCAAATTACTATGCAACACAAAGAGAAATGCAGGAAGTGTAAGATCAGTTGGCGCACGTGATACAAGAGTTACATGTTTCAGAGGATACTAGCGCTACGACACGGGATGTGGGATTTAGAAATACTGAAAAGCCACAAAGTAATAACACAGGGTATTCCGGAGATTTTGAAAGGAGTTGGCAAGGTGCACCGAATCTTGAGATGGAACCGCCGACACAATGTAACAATGACCGATCTGTGACTCACCGACACGATGATTTTGATTATAAGCTTTTCATTACTACACGTAAATTTAAAACATTCAAGAATTCCGGTAATGGCATTGAGCCACAAGCTTCACTTCATCAGTTTGCTCATTGCTTTCCTCCTAATTGTTCATTAGATCATAGATTAGAATTTAAGTGTTGCTGTCTAGAGAATGAACCAGTAGTAAGAATGCGATAGGCTATTCACGACTGTCCGAATGAAGGAGATTTCTACTCAAGATCGAGTAAAACACAGTGTCGTAGTGATGAAACATTTCGAACAATCTGAATTTTACAGCCCGTTAAAATATTTTGAAGATACGTTGCATAAAAATTAGTATTTGTCTAACCCGTACATCCCCTCTGAACTCATCCACGTTTGTTTAATTAAATTGCCTGAACACTTGAGACATATTATTTTGGCAGGACGATGCAAAGATGTCATTGAAGCCCTCCAGGGACTGTTGCAAGAACTGGAAATCGACACAAACAGTCGCGGGATTCGGAAACGGGAAAACACCAGCAATTAAAGGTCACATCCGTCACCATTCCGTCACGACAGAAATAATAACCGAACACGACAAGGCCATTAATATAATGCAAATTGTGACCAAAACAGAAACCACCCATATGACGACGGTTGCGAGAATAACAGGTTACCTCTCAGTGGTAATGGATATGACAGACAACCGTAGAAACAGACAATATAGGAACCAGAATCATTATTATCAAGGGAGACAAAATAACTTCAGACGCAACGGTCCATCTCGTAATTACGATTCCAGGAGAAATTCTCCACCACGTGATCAACAAGAAAGAAATTACAGAAATTACCGGCATGACAACAGACGCTATTATCATAACGACAGACCTGAATTTAATCAGAGCTGACGTGATTCAAATAGGGCTGGGCCCTCTCGACAAGTTGAAATTGTAGAAGTTAGATCTCCAAATCTCAGTAAGGATGCGTGACAACAAAGAGATAACAGACAATGACTTGCACCGCAGGCAGCCACAAAATGTACTCATGAAGCTGACGAAATAGTTGCGGTGGCTATCAATTACGTGAAAATGGAAGACATTAGGGACATCTTACTTCAGGAACATGACTTGAAACAGAATAATATTGCATATCCTGTAATCCACATCACAGCAAATGATATAAAATTTACGGCAGTACTTGACTCTGACAGTCTTATTTCAGTAATTAATAAAACAGCCTTTAGTAAATGCAACAAATCGAACAACTGCCCCGTACTTCCTTTACGCAAGTTTTTTGAAAAAGTGGAGATGTATGCCAACAAACAAACTTAGAATTCTTTTGTCAAAGCCATAGATTTTCTAGGAATTTTCTCATTGCTCCATTATTATCGACGGAAATTAAATTGGGAGTAGACGTTTGGAATGAATATGAAGCAATTTAAAACTTTCACGATGCTGAAATAAGTTTAGAAAAAGAAGGTAAGTCAATAGCTTTTAAATTTGAAGATTGGCTTTCAAACCATGACGAGGAAATTAATCAGCTTTACCTGAATTGTTAGTTCACAGTATGGAACTTTCACGAAATTTGACACTAGTAATCACTGACAGGGATGGTATTGATGACACATTAGGTAATAACGATTTAATTCAGAATAAAATTCAAACAATTGAGAACTGTAATGACACTGATAGGCAGAACGTTTTTGACATTTTACAAGCACATTCCACAGTTTTTACCCCCCAAAACAGGAACAATTAAAGGATTTCAATACCAATTTCGTGCTCGTGAGCATACTAAATTTTGCGTTAGACCGTACGTAAAACCGGCACATTATAGGGACCGTGTTAGAACGGAAATACATTCTATGCTTGATGAGGGCATTATTGAACCAGCGGTAAGCTCATACAATAATCCATTACATGTTGTTGAGAAGAAAAGCAGATAGATCAGGCTTGTCTTAGATTCGAGCTTCAAAATTTTAGTGGCGTAAAAGAATTGTCTTCTATTGAGCTCAGATCCAGCTTTTATCAAATTTAACTTCATCCAGAATGTAGGAAATATATGGCCTTTCTTTGTTTTGGCGTTTGTTATCAATTTCGGAAACTTCCTTTTGGTTTGAACATCTCTTCGGCATCATTTATTTGTAGGCTAAATTCCATATTACCTGAGTTCTTAAAACGTCACATCACCTCATACGTAGACGATACTTTAATGGCAGAAGCATCTTGGGAACAACATAATCGCATTCTCAACAGTGTGTTACGTATTTTTGCAGAATCTTTAATTATAATTAACTTGGAAATATCTGAATTCGACAGGACAAAGGTAATATTTTTGGGTCACATTATTTCTTCTGAAGGCACTCAGCCGGATCCTAAAAAGTCAGAAGTAATCAGAGCCAATCCAGTTTCATTCACAAAAAAACAAGTTCGCAGTTTTCTAGGTCTAGTGAATTTCTACCGTCTTTTTCTGAATACGCAAATTCTAGTAACACCAAAACTTTCTTCGCTGACTGGTAAAAACACTATTTGGACTGGGAGGAACAGGTACAGTTGGGATTTAATTCTTTGAAAGAAGCGCTACTTAATGCGCCAATCTTAGTTCATCGAGATCTGTCTCAAGATTTCTGCCTTAGCACGTGTTCTTCTAAAGTATATGAAGATGTTATCTGTTCATGCAGCTCTCTTAGAATGAAATGATAATTAAATCAAGACCCTAAGCTGTCGGCAGGCGTTGACATACATCAACGGGGACAGCTGAAAATGTGTGCCCTGACTGGGACTCGAACCCGGGAGTGAACATGGCAGACGCTCTATCCATCTGAGCCACCGAGAACACAGAGGATAGTGCGGCTGCAGGGACTTATCCCTTGCACGATCCCCATGAGACCCTTATTCCCAATTTAATGTCCACAAACTATATTCGTAGTGCCCCTGCCCATTACACTCATTACTCGCGGCAGACAATCTTACCGAGTCCCGGAAGAGTTCAAATAATGCGTGTGCATCCAGCACTGAAGAAGGAGGTCAATGGCCGGTTATCTGTCGACAGCTTGGGTTGGTTTAATTAACATTTCATTCTAAGACAGCTGCATGGTCACCGATGCTATCTGTTCTTTCGGGCATTGACCGGCTCATGGACTAGCTTAGTACGCCTACCTCACCAATACAAATTCCAACTCGTACCTCAGCCCATTGCTATTTCCATTATAAACTCGCATCGGTATTTACCAAGGCTCTCCGAAACTGGAGCAGCACCTTAGCAATGAGTGAAAGATGGTACTTCAGGTGTAGGCGATATATTAACCATATGTACTGTAGTTGGTATTCTGGATACATATTCAGTGTAACCTTTATCTACGGTAATGATGCTGGCCAAAGCAGTGAATTACATTTTGTACCTACTATACAGGGTGAGTCACCTAACGTTACCGCTGGATATATTTCGTAAACCACATCAAATACTGACGAATCGATTCCACAGACCGAACGTGAGGAGAGGGGCTAGTGTAAATGGTTAATACAAACCATACAAAAATGCACGGAAGTATGTTTTTAACACAAACCTACGTCTTTTTAAATGGAACCCCGTTAGTTTTGTTAGCACATCTGAACATATAAACAAATACGTAATCAGTGCCGTTTGTTGCATTGTAAAATGTTAATTACATCCGAAGATATTGTAACCTAAAGTTGACGCTTGAGTACCACTCCTCCGGTGTTCGATCATGTGTATCGGAGAGCACCGAATTACGTAGGGATCCAAAGGGAACGGCGATGGTCCTTAGCTACAGAAGAGACTGGAACAGCACATTACGTCCACATGCTAACACCTTTTTATTGGTCTTTTTCACTGACGCACATGTACATTACCATGAGGGGTGAGGTACACGTTCGACGGGCGTTTCATAGGACGTTGAGGACGGATAAATTGGCCAGCCCGTTCTCCTGATCTTACACCTCTGGTCTTCTTTCTGTGGGGTACGTTGAAGGAGAATGTGTACCGTGATGTGCCTACAACCCCAGAAGATATGAAACAACTTATTGTGGCAGCCTGCGGCGACATTACACCAGATGTACTGCGGCGTGTACGACATTCATTACGCCAGAGATTGCAATTGTGTGCAGCAAATGATGGCCTCCACATTGAACATCTATTGGCCTGACATGTCGGGACACAGTCTATTCCATTCCGTAATTGAAAACGGAAACCACGTGTGTACGTGTAACTCACCCCTCATGGTAATGTACATGTGCGTCAGTGAAAAAGACCAATAAAAAGGTGTTAGCATGTGGACGTAATGTGCTGTTCCAGTCTCTTCTGTACCTAAGGTCCATCACCGTTCCCTTTGGATCCCTACGTAATTCGGTGCTCTCCGATACACACGATCGAACAGCGGAGGAGTGGTATTCAAGCGTCAACTTTAGGTTACAATATCTCTGGACGTAATTAACATTTTACAATGCAACAAACGGCACTGATTACGTATTTGTTTATACGTTCAGATGTGCTAACAAAACTAACGGGGTTCCATTTAAAGAAACGTAGGTTTGTGTTAAAAAACATACTTCCGTGCATTTTTTCTATGGTTTGTATTAACCAATTACACTAGCCCCTCTCCTTACGTTCGGTCTGTGGAATCGATTCGTCAGCCTTTGATGTGGTTTACGAAATATATCCAGCGGTAATGTTAGGTGACTGACCCTGTATATGATCAATACATCACCTACGCCTGAGGTGGAGAAGGAGGTTAATATTTAACGTCCTATCAACAATGAGGTTTTCGGAGACAGAGCACAAGATAGGATTGGGGAAGGATGGGGAAGGAAATCGGGTGTGCCCTTTCAAAGGAACTATCCCAGTATTTGCCGGAAACGATTTAGGGAGACCACGGAAAACGAAATGAGGATGGCCGGACACGGGTTTGAACCATCGTCCTCCTGAATGCGAGTCCAGTGTGCTAACCACTGCGCCATCTCGCTTCCCTGCGTCTGACGTAGAGACGGGATTAACCACATTGCACTCATTAATGAGGTGCTGCATTTCAATATTGGTGAGTCTTGACAATACTGATGCGAATTTAGTAAGGGAGCGACAATGGATGTCAAATGAAACGCCTTTCAGCCGTCTAGTTTCGAGAGTTATTTTATTTGGCTACCAGTTTCGGCGCTATACTAGGACATCTTCAGGCCCCTGACCAACGTGTAGAAAGATTCCACGGCAGATGAGCGAGCAGAAATTTACTAATACCAGCACTGCTGGCGCCTGTTTTGACAGAAGCGAAGTGGAATCTTCTTACACGTCGGTCAGGGGCCTGAAGATGGAGTAGTAAATCGCCGAAACTGGTAGCCAAATAAAGTTTGAAAACTAGACAGCTGAAAGGTGTTTCATTTAACATGGTGTATCGATATGCCGAGTCGGGCAACCATCTCTGAAATGATGGACATAGAGAGGGAATAACAATAGCCTGAGGCATCAGTTTGTAACGGTGAGGGAGACGTGCTACGGAAGTTTGTGCAGTGTGTTATCTGCAGTACCAGTGTGGCGTAATGGATAGCTTATTTGTTTGGGAAGGACCCAAATTCGAATCCAATACCTGGTACAAATTTGGAGCCATTCCTTTGGCCTATACCATTGTCATAGATAAAGCTGAGATTCAGTACGGCACAGGAATACCAACTATGTACAGGGTGTTTCAAAAATGACCGGAATATTTGAAACGGTAATAAAAACTAAACGAGCAGCGATAGAAATACACCGTTTGTTGCAATATGCTTGGGACAACAGTACATTTTCAGGCGGACAAACTTTCGAAATTACAGTAGTTACAATTTTCAACAACAGATGGCGCTGCAAGTGATGTGAAAGATATAGAAGACAACGCAGTCTGTGGGTGCGCCATTCTGTACGTCGTCTTTCTGCTGTAAGCGTGTGCTGTTCACAACGTGCAAGTGTGCTGTAGACAACATGGTTTATTCCTTAGAACAGAGGATTTTTCTGGTGTTGGAATTCCACCGCCTAGAACACAGTGTTGTTGCAACAAGACGAAGTTTTCAACGGAGGTTTAATGTAACCAAAGGACCGAAAAGCGATACAATAAAGGATCTGTTTGAAAAATTTCAACGGACTGGGAACGTGACGGATGAACGTGCTGGAAAGGTAGGGCGACCGTGTACGGCAACCACAGAGGGCAACGCGCAGCTAGTGCAGCAGGTGATCCAACTGCGGCCTCGGGTTTCCGTTCGCCGTGTTGCAGCTGCGGTCCAAATGACGCCAACGTCCACGTATCGTCTCATGCGCCAGAGTTTACACCTCTATCCATACAAAATCCAAACGCGGCAACCCCTCAGCGCCGCTACCATTGCTGCACGAGAGACATTCGCTAACGATATAGTGCACAGGATTGATGACGGCGATATGCATGTGGACAGCATTTGGTTTACTGACGAAGCTTATTTTTACCTGGACGGCTTCGTCAATAAACAGAACTGGCGCATATGGGGAACCGAAAAGCCCCATGTTGCAGTCCCATCATCCCTGCATCCTCAAAAAGTACTGGTTGGGCCGCCATTTCTTCCAAAGGAATCATTGGCCCATTTTTCAGATCCGAAACGATTACTACATCACGCTATCTGGACATTCTTCGTGAATTTGTGGCGGTACAAACTGCCTTAGACGACACTGCGAACACCTCGTGGTTTATGCAATATGGTGCCCGGCCACATCGCACGGCCGACGTCTTTAATTTCCTGAATGAATATTTCGATGATCGTGTGATTGCTTTGGGCTATCCGAAACATACAGGAGGCGGCGTGGATTGGCCTCCCTAATCGCCAGACATGAACCCCTGTGACTTCTTTCAGTGGGGACACTTGCAAGACCAGGTGTACCGCCAGAATCCAGAAACAATTGAACAGCTGAAGCAGTACATCTCATCTGCATGTGAAGCCATTCCGCCAGACACGTTGTCAAAGGTTTCGGGTAATTTCATTCAGAGGCTACGCCATATTATTGCTACGCATGGTGGATATGTGGAAAATATCGTACTATAGAGTTTCCCAGACCGCAGCGCCATCTGTTGTTGACAATTGTAACTACTGTAATTTCGAAAGTTTGTCCGCCTGAAAATGTACTGTTGTCCCAAGCATATTGCAACAAACGGTGTATTTCTATCGCTGCTCGTTTAGTTTTTATTGCCGTTTCAAATATACCGGTCATTTTTGAAACACCCTGTATGATTGAGGTCAATAATCGTATGAAATACTGAAAAGGAAATTTTTGTTGCCTGTGAAAGCCCTTACATGGATAGCCTGCAACTAGCATCGAGTGAGTAGCAGTTTAGTAATTTAGGAAGGCAATCAGAAACCCGCACGCCTGCCGGGTGTAGCGGCGGTGAGGCCTGAAGAGTAGCGGGGCGCCTCTCTTCCTCTGTGGTGGTCGGCCGCGGGTTTCCGGCAGGGAAGGGAGAGTTTGTGGGCGGGGCCCGCGGCCGCGCTATCAGAGGAGGCATTAGTCAGCCGTCGCCGGAAGACCGCCGCATCAGTCACGGCCCGCAAGAACGCCGGCGTCCCACGCGCTTCATTAGCCCCGCTGTAGCCACTCTGCCCCGCTCCGGTCTCCTCCGGTTTCCTCTGCTCTCGTCTTTCCTGGTCTGGTCTAGTCTCGTGTAGCTGCCTAACTGCGCTATCTCTCCAGTGCCTCAATCACTCGGGTTACCTGGAGTGGCAAGTCCAGTTCCACTTTAGACCGATTTCCCATCGGCGCTTCTGGTTAATGACGGTAATACTCCAATATCGATTGTGGGGACGCGGTTTGGGTCATCGGATTACATCCTGTGTACCCGGTATTTACCCCACCTAAAATTACGAGGGTCACTCCAAAAGAAATGCACGCTATTTTTATAAAAACAATGGTTTCATTCTGCACGTGTGAAAGCGTTACAGTGTGTAGATACATCCTTCCCGCTTGTTTTCAAACTTAGTCCAACCTGTTCCCGTGAGTGGCGCCGTCACAGCGCGTCTTCAAGTTGGCTGCTTCACTTGACGTTTGTCAGAAGCAACGTGCTGTCATAGAATTCGTGTGCTGTGAAAACGAGACAGTGGGAAACATCCACAAGAGGTTGAAAAAGGTGTATGGTGATGCTGCTGTCGATCACAGTACAGTTAGTCGGTGGGCCAGCACGTTACGTGATGAAAGCGGGTGCGGCAATATTGAGGATTTTCCTCGCAGCGGCAGGCTTCGTACTGCGCACACTGCAATGTGCAGAGAGTTAAAGAACTGGTGACTGCTGACAGACGCATCACAGTGAACGAATTGTCACGCTACGTTGGGATAGGGGAAGGAAGTGTTTGCAGAATACTGAAAATGTTGGCTTTAAAAAAGGTTTGTGCCGGGTGGGTTCCCAGGATGTCGACAGTGGCTCACAAAGAACCAAGAAAAACGGTATGCAGCGAACTTAAGGAACAGCACGAGGATGGTGGAGATGAATTTCTTGGAAAATTGTGACAGGTGATGAAACGTGGCTCCATCCTTTTTCACCAGAGACGAAGAGTCAATCAATGGAGTGGCATCTTGCAAATTCACCCAAGAAAAAATAATTCAAAACCACACCTTCTGCTGGAAAAGTTATGGCTACGGTGTTTTTCGATTCCGAAGGACTCTTGCTTGTGGACATCGTGCCAAGTGGAACCACCATAAATTTTGATGCATATGTGACGACACTGACGAAACTTCAAGCTCGACTGAGTCGTGTTCTACCACATCTTCAAAAGTAGGGTGTTTTGCTGTTGCACGACAATGCACGGCCACATGTCAGTCAAAAAACCGTGGAAGCGATCACAAAACTCGGATGGACAACAGTGAAACACCCACCTTACCGTCCTGACCTGGCTCCGTGTGACTATCATCTCTTTGGGAAACTGGAAGACTCTCTTCGTGGAACAAGGTTTGAAGAAGATGACCCATTTGTGCACACTGCCAAACAGTGGCTCCAACAAGTTGGTTCAGAATTTTACCGTGCGGGTGTACAGGCGCTAGTTCCAAGATAGCGTAAGGCAGTTGAGAGGGAAGGAAGTTATGTGGAGAAATGAAAATATTGTTCCTAAATGATGTATCTACACACTGTAAAACTTTCAAACATGTAGAATAAAAGATGGATTAAAAAAAAATACTGTGCCTTTCTTTTGGAGTGACCCTCGCACAAAGTTTCGTACTTGCTTTTCAAAATGTTTAATACTAGCGAAGCGATGTTATGTGGACTGTGAGAAACCAACACTTTCGCCATTACTGTAACTATAGCTACGTTATACCAATGCGTGGTGTCCGATCATTCTGACATGTCCGAAGGAACAGACACTATAACTGACTCGCCTGGGTTGGCAATGAATCTCTCGCCCAGCACAAACTCCCAAGCGATTAGAAAAAAGCACCTGTGATTCCACTATATAAGAAGGGTAAAGGAACGGACCTGAAAACTTACAGACCAATATCGTTAACTTGTATTTGCTGCAGAATCCTAAACACATTCTCAGTTCGAATGTAACAAACTTTCTTGAGTCTGAGAAGCTTATGTCCACGGACCACCATGGGTTTAGAAAGCATCACTCGTGCGACACTCAGCTTGCCCTTTTCTCACGTGATACAATGCAAACTATGGATGAAGGGCAACAGGCAGATACCATATTTCTAGATCTCCGGAAAGCGTTTGACTCGTTGCCCGATTGCAGGCTGTTAACGAAGGTACGAGCGTACGGAATAAGTTCACAGAATATGTCAGAGGCTCGAAGACTTCTTAAGTAATAGAACCCAGTACGTTGTCCTCGATGGTGAGTGTTTGTCGGAGGTGAGAGTATCATCTGGAGTGCCCCAGGGAAGTGTGGTAGGTGCGCTGTTGTTTTCTATCTACATGAATGATCTTTTGGATAGGGTGGATAGCAATCTGAGGCTGTTTGCTGATGATGCCGTGGTGTACGGTAAGGTGCCTAAGTGGATTGACTTAGGAAGATACAAGACGACTAAGACAAAATTTCTAGTTGGTGTGGTGAATGGCAGCTAGTCCTAAATTTGGAAAAATGGAAGTTGATGCGGATGAGTATGAAGATCAAACCTATAACGTTTGGATACAGTATTCCTAGCGTCCTGCTTGACACAGTCACGTTGCAAAGCTATATGAGATGGAACGAACATGTGAGAAGTGTGGTAGGGAAGGCGAATTGTCGACTTCGACTTATTGGGAATATCTTAAACAAGAGTGCGACCTGTTCTTGAGTACTGCTCCAGTATTTGGGATGCGTATCAGGTCGGATTGAAGGAAGACATGGAAGCAATTGAGAGAAGGGCTACTAAAATTGTTACCAGTAGATCCGAAAACACGTAAGTGTTACGGAGTTGCTTCGGGAACTCAAATGGGTATCCCTGGATGATGATGATGATGATGTTTGGTTTGTGGGGCGCTCAACTGCGCGGTTATCAGCGCCCATACAAATTCCCAACCTTTGCTCAGACCTATATCGCCACTTTCTTGAATGATAATGAAACGATGAGGACAGCACAAACATCCAGTCATCTCGAGGCAATCCCTGGAGGAAAGGCGGCGTTATTTTAGAGAAACACTATTGAGAAAATTTAGAGAACTGGCATTTGAAGCTGGCTGCTGAACGATTCTACTGCGGTCAACATACACTGCGCGTAACGACCACGAAGATAAGATGCGAGAAATTAGGGCTCATACGGAGGCATACAGAGAGTAGTTTTTTCCTCTCTCTATTTGGGAGTGGAACAGGAAAGAAAATGACTTGTAGTGGTACAGGGTACCCTGCGCCACGTACCGTACAGGGGGTTGTGGGGTATCTATGTAGCTGTAGATGTAGTGCGGTTGAACATTTCGTTCGACCTCCAGCAGGAATCTAAAATGGAGGCATGGAGGAGATGGACAGGGACCGTGGATAGTGGCGTTAGGTGGGGATGTGAGTCGGCCAGGAATCGTGCCGAGATAGTCCGCACAGTTCTGATAAACACTGTGTCCGGGAGACGCAATTGTTAACCCAATTGTCTAATAAGCAAAGATCCCATGTTCGAATCCGGGTCCGTCACGCATTTTCACTAGTCACCACTGATTCTGTACTAAGTTCTGATGCAACCAATATCGTCACACCCTTCCCTTTCCATTATCCTCCTCCTTCCACCTTCAGTTACATAATACAGCTGCATGCTGCATTGGTATTTTCTTTTCGTGAATGTGTATATTCACTCCACGACAAAAAAAAAGGAGGGGGGAGCATCCAGAATCGATGGAGGAAACGAAATGAAAGTTCACAGGTTCACATGGAATATGACATTACTTCAACGGAAAGAAAATAGTGTCAAATTTACAAAGAGGTTTGCAGTATGAGCCCACTTATCACTTTGATGGTATATCTCCTCTGGCCTATATAAACACAATGATTTGGTTGAGAAGTTTGTCATCATTCCGTTGTATCCTCTAATGAACAATGTGACCAACAATTGTTGTAACTGGTCCTTAATATCCCTGACAGTGGCTCTGGAACGGATTTCTCTGAGCTGGTCGGATACATGTTCCATCGGCGGACAGATCTGGAGACCCTTCTGGACACATGAGGAGCTCAACATCTCTGGGACGGTCCGTAGAGACACGTGCCATCTGTGGACGGAGAGACGTCTACAGATGGTAAAGTAACCTCTGGCGTGCCACAGGGGAGTGTTATGGGACCATTGCTTTTCACAATATATATAAATGACCTAGTAGATAGTGTCGGAAGTTCCATGCGGCTTTTCGCGGATGATGTTGTAGTATACAGAGAAGATGTAGCATTCGAAAATTGTAGCGAAATGCAGGAAGATCTGCAGCGGATAGGTACTTGGTGCAGGGAGTGGCAACTGACCCTTAACATAGACAAATGTAATGTATTATGAATACATAGAAAGAAGGATCCTTTATTATATGATTATATAATAGCGGAACAAACACTGGTAGCAGTTACTTCTGTAAAATATCTGGGAGTAGGCTGCGGAACGATTTGAAGTGGAATGATCATATAAAATTAATTGTTGGTAAGGCGGGTACCAGGTTGAGATTCATTGGGAGAGTCCTTAGAAAAATGTAGTCCATCAACAAAGGAGGTGGCTTACAAAACACTCGTTCGACCTATACTTGAGAATTGGTCATCAGAGTGGGATTCGTACCAGATCGGGTTGACGGAGGAGATAGAGAAGATCCAAAGAAGAGAGGCGCGTTTCGTCACAGGGTTATCTGGTAAGCGTGATAGCGTTACGGAGATGTTTAGCAAACTCAAGTGGCAGACTCTGCAAGAGAGGCGCTCTGCATCGCGGTGTAGCTTGCTCGCCAGGATTCGAGAGGGTGCGTTACTGGATGAGGTATGGAATATTTTGCTTCCCCCTACTTATACATCCCGAGGAGATCACGAATGTAAAATTAGAGAGATTCGAGCGCGCACGGAGGCTTTCAGACAGTCGTTTTTCCCGCGAACCATACGCGACTGGAACAGAAAACGGAGGTAATGACAGTGGCACGTAAAGTGCCCTCCGCCACACACCGTTGGGTGCCTTGCGGAGTATAAATGTAGATGTAGATGTAATAATCCAAAATAATCACTCCGCACTTTTTCTACCATGCACATGATGGTGGCTGTAATGGAACTGTGTCGAATGCGTTAATTGGCGAATATACGATTTCCCCCCCATGAACCATGGACCTTGCCGTTGGTGGGGAGGCTTGCGTGCCTCAGCGATACACATGGCCGTACCGTAGGTGCAACCACAACGGAGGGGTATCTGTTGAGAGGCCAGACAAACATGTGGTTCCTGAAGAGGGGCAGCAGCCTTTTCAGTAGTTGCAGGGGCAACAGTCTGGATGATTGACTGATCTGGCCTTGTAACATTAACCAAAACGGCCTTGCTGTGCTGGTACTGCGAACGGCTGAAAGCAAGGGGAAACTACAGCCGTAATTTTTCCCGAGGACATGCAGCTCTACTGTATGATTAAATCATGATGGCGTCCTCTTCGGTAAAATATTCCGGAGGTAAAATAGTCCCCCATTCGGATCTCCGGGCGGGGACTACTCAGGAGGACGTCGTTATCAGGAGAAAGAAAACTGGCGTTCTACGGATCGCAGCGTGGAATGTCAGATCCCTTAATCGGACAGGTAGGTTAGAAAATTTAAAAAGGGAAATGGATCGGTTAAAGTTAGATATAGTGGGAATTAGTGAAGTTCGGTGGCAGGAGGAACAAGACTTGTGGTCAGGTGATTACAGGGTTATAAATACAAAATCAAATAGGGGTAATGCAGGAGTAGGTTTAATAATGAATAAAAAAATAGGAGTGCGGGTTAGCTACTACAAACAGCATAGTGAACGCATTATTGTGGCCAAGATAGACACAAAGCCCATGCCTACTACAGTAGTACAAGTTTATATACCAACTACCTCTGCAGATGATGAAGAAATAGATGAAATGTATGACGAGATAAAAGAAATTATTCAGGTAGTGAAGGGAGACGAAAATTTAATAGTCATGGGTGACTGGAATTCGTCAGTAGGAAAAGGAAGAGAAGGAAACATAGTAGGTGAATATGGATTGGGGCTAAGAAATGAAAGAGGAAGCCGCCTTGTAGAATTTTGCACAGAGCATAAATTAATCATAGTCAACACTTGGTTCACGAATCATAAAAGAAGGTTATATACCTGGAAGAATCCTGGAGATACTAAAAGGTATCAGATAGATTATATAATGGTAACACAGAGATTTAGGAACCAGGTTTTAAATTGTAAGACATTTCCTAGGGCAGATGTGGATTCTGACCACAATCTATTGGTTATGAACTGCAGATTGAAACTGAAGAAACTGCAAAAAGGTGGGAATTTAAGGAGATGGGACCTGGATAAACTGAAAGAACCAGAGGTTGTACAGAGTTTCAGGGAGAGCATAAGGGAACAATTGACAGGAATGGGGGAAAGAAATACAGTAGAAGAAGAATGGGTAGCTTTGAGGGATGAAGTAGTGAAGGCAGCAGAGGATCAAGTAGGTAAAAAGACGAGGGCTAATAGAAATCCTTGGGTAACAGAAGAAATATTGAATTTAATTGATGAAAGGAGAAAATATAAAAATGCAGTAAATGAAGCAGGCAAAAAGGAATACAAACGTCTCAAAAATGATATCGACAGGAAGTGGAAAATGGCTAAGCAGGGATGGCTAGAGGACAAATGTAAGGATGTAGAGGCTTGTCTCACTAGGGGTAAGATAGATACTGCCTACAGGAAAATTAAAGAGACCTTTGGAGAGAAGAGAACCACTTGTATGAATATCAAGAGCTCAGATGGCAACCCAGTTCTAAGCAAAGAAGGGACGGCAGAAAGGTGGAAGGAGTATATAGAGAGTTTATACAAGGGCGATGTACTTGAGGACAATATTATGGAAATGGAAGAGGATGTAGATGAAGACGAAATGGGAGATAAGATACTGCGTGAAGAGTTTGCAGAGCACTGAAAGACCTGAGTCGAAACAAGGCTCCGGGAGTAGACAACATTCCATTTGAACTACTGATGGCCTCGGGAGAGCCAGTGCTGACAAAACTCTACCATCTGGTGAGCACTATGTATGAGACAGGCGAAATGCCCTCAGACTTCAAGAAGAATATAATAATTCCAATCCCAAAGAAAGCAGGTGTTGACAGATGTGAAAATTACCGAACAATCAGTTTAATAAGTCACAGCTGCAAAATACTAACGCGAATTCTTTACAGACGAATCGAAAAACTGGTAGAAGCCGACCTCGGGGAAGATCTGTTTGGATTCCGTAGAAATGTTGGAACACCTGAGGCAATACTGACCTTACGACTTATCTTAGAAGAAAGATTAAGAAAAGGCAAACCTACGTTTCTAGCATTTGTAGACTTAGAGAAAGCTTTTGACAATGTTAACTGGAATACTCTCTTTCAAATTCTGAAGGTGGCGGGGTAAAATACAGGGAGCGAAAGGCTATTTACAGTTTGTACAGAAACCAGATGGCAGTTATAAGAGTCGAGGGGCATGAAAGGGAAGCAGTGGTTGGGAAAGGAGTAAGACAGTGCTGTAGCCCCTCCCCGATGTTATTCAATCTGTATATTGAGCAAGCAGTAAAGGAAACAAAAGAAAAATTCGGAGTAGGTATTAAAATTCATGGAGAAGAAGTAAAAACTTTGAGGTTCGCCGATGACATTGTAATTCTGTCAGAGACAGCAAAGGACTTGGAAGAGCAGTTGAACGGAATGGACAGTGTCTTGAAAGGAGGATATAAGATGAACATCAACAAAAGCAAAACGAGGATAATGGAATGTAGTCAAATTAAGTCGGGTGATGCTGAGGGAATTAGATTAGGTAATGAGACACTTAAAATAGTAAAGGAGTTTTGCTATTTAGGGAGTAAAATAACCGATGATGGTCGAAGTAGAGAGGATATAAAATGTAGACTGGCAATGGCAAGGAAAGCGTTTCTGAAGAAGAGGAATTTGTTAACATCGAGTATAGATTTAAGTGTCAGGAAATCATTTCTGAAAGTATTTGTATGGAGTGTAGCCATGTATGGAAGTGAAACATGGACGATAACTAGTTTGGACAAGAAGAGAATAGAAGCTTTCGAAATGTGGTGCTACAGAAGAATGCTGAAGATAAGGTGGGTAGATCACGTAACTAATGAGGAGGTATTGAATAGGATTGGGGAGAAGAGAAGTTTGTGGCACAACTTGACTAGAAGAAGGGATCGGTTGTTAGGACATGTTTTGAGGCTTCAAGGGATCGCAAATTTAGCATTGGAGGGCAGTGTGGAGGGTAAAAATCGTAGAGGGAGACCAAGAGATGAATACACTAAGCAGATTCAGAAGGATGTAGGTTGCAGTAGATACTGGGAGATGAAGAAGCTTGCACAGGATAGAGTAGCATGGAGAGTTGCATCAAACCAGTCTCAGGACTGAAGACCGCAACAACAACAACAACGATTTCCAAACATATGTTTTTGTAGATTTTTCTTCTCTTTCTCTTGCATTCCACTGGCATCCATAAGGACATCGTACATACTTTTTATTAATGACACTTTCTTGAAAATACTGATAAGCTCACTTTCATCCTCCCAATGAAATTGGAGCAGCTGATATGCAAACACCATTCGTATAAAATAATAGTTTTGAATGCCGATAGTGATAGGGGGAACGAAAGACCGGCCTAAGATGAGAAGAGTACATGAAACGGTTTCAGAATTTCAGTTTTCGTCTTCCGAATGTTTTGTGGTGCGTAAACAGGTTACTAGCATAAACCCAGTGGATATACTGATTACAACTGCGTTTCCACGAGACTGAGCCAACACTTACTTTCACTAACTCATATAACGGATGATAACAACAATGCAATAGCCAGCCGCAGTGGCCGAGTGGTTCTAGGCGCTTCTGTCTGGACCTGAGCGACCGCTACGGTCACAGGTTCGAATCCTGCTTCTGGCATGGATGTGTGTGATGTCCTTAGGTTAGTTAGGTTTAAGTAGTTCTAACAAGGGAACCTCCCCATCGCACTCCCCTCAGATTTAGTTGTAAGTTGGCACAGTGGATAGGCCTTGAAAAACTGAACACAGATCAATCGAGAAAACAGGAAGAAGTTTTGTGGAACCGTGAAAAAATTTAGTAAAATATAGGAACTGAGTAGTCCATGTGCAATATAGGCAACATCAAGGCTAATATGAGCCCAGGAGAGCCGTGGTCCTGTGGTTAGCGTGAGTAGCTACAGAATGACAGGTCCTTGGTTCGAGTCTTCCCTCAATTGAAAATTTTACTTTCTTTATTTTCGCAAAGTTATGATCTGTCCATTCGTTCATTGACGTCTCTGTTCACTGCAATAAATTTAGTGTCTGTGTTTTGCGACCGCACCGCAAAACCGTGCGATTAGTAGACGAAAGGACGTGCCTCTCCAATGGGAACCGAAAACATTTGATCGCAAGGTCGTAGGTCAACCGATTCCTCCACGGGAAAACACGTCTGATATATTCTATACGACACTGGTAACGGCATGTGCGTCACATGACAGGAGTATGTTGTGGACCCACCTAACATGTACACTTAGCGAATGGGTAAAAAGATTCTTCTACCTTGCCCGATTTGGGTTTTCTTGTGGATATGATAATCACTCCCAAAAAAGTGATGAAAACATAAGAGTTTGTCACATAAACTGAAAATAAAAAATTAAACTCTTCACTCGAGGGAAGACTTGAACCTAGGACTTCTCGTTCCGTAGCTGCTCTCGCTAGCCACGGGACCAAGGCGCTCCTTGACTCCTAGTGTCCTTGATGTTGCCTATCTTCGCATCGACTACTCAGTTTGTATATTTTACTAATTTTTTTCATAGTTCCACACAACTTCCTCCTGTTTTCTCGATTGATCTGTGTTCAGTTTTTCAAGGCCTATCCACTGTGCCAACTTATAACTAAATCTGAGGGGGTTGCGATGGGGAGGTTCCCTTGTAAGTTCTAGGGACTGATGACCTCAGATGTTAAGTCCCATAGCGCTCAGAGCCATTTGAACCATTTGAACAGTGCAATAATTCCAGCTGCATTATGTTTCGACATCGTCTCCCTAGACTTTAATGTAGTTTATATATCGTTGCACAACATTCCTGAAACCCCTAGAGAAAGTATTCAGTTGAGCAACAAGGCATGCATTCACCCCTTTATTTATTTCTTGTTAAGGGATTGTTCGATGGCATCTTAATCCACCCCAGAGCGGGCGAGCCAAATGGTAGTCCGGCGGGTCGAGATAGGGACCATTTGCAGGATCGTCCAAAATCTCGATTTCGGCAGCGGTATTTGAACACGAGCGTTTCGTTCGAATTGCAGTTCATTGGGCTTGTCGTAAGGCATATCACTATAACGTACATTGCATAATATGGACCCTTTACTGCAGTCAGTGTTCCACAATCGGCCTTCCTGAAAAGAAAAATATATACTTTTGACAACAGATACGGGGCGTTCCCTTTTAAATGATCTCTGGAGTTTGATCTCTGATGCGAAGCTGTTAATCTTTCATCTCTAGTGATTGGTTTTCAGGGAAAGATCGAGCTTCATTTGCATTTCTAGCACCTCCTGGCAGGTTCTCAGTCGGTTGCTCTACATGCACGACCGCACTCGGCAAGTCCAGCTCCCAACACGTCCACCGATGGCAACGGAGTTACTGCCTCTAACATTTCGGCCAATAACGGACAAGGTAAATCCTCGCTAGTTGTAAGGGTAGATTTTACTCAGCCAATAGAAAATAAACACACTGTTTCCAGGTGGAATTTGTCACTTTAGCTCGCCCCCAAATACGTTCCCAAATAGCAGGGCTTGTCTCATATTGTACAACATTGCATCTTCACCTAATGTACTACAAGTGTAACACATTCTTCCCCTTAATTTCTTTATCAAAATGGAAATTCCGAAAAAAGAGCCAATTCCTTCGTTCAAGATAATATATTACTATCTCATTTAGTAATGGAATTAGTTTAGACTGATCAATTGAAATACTGCTTCGAGGTTATTTAATCATTAATACGTCATAAACAATTTTCAGTGCCTTCCATTCCATCTATTATACCACCACGTTTTATATTTCGCCTCCTTGATGTCCTTCTTAAACTAACAAGCTGTTACCCCCTGCTTCGCTCGCATATCAGTAGTTTTGTTATGATGAGCGATGGTGAGTAAGGAAGCTATTTACGATATGTATACCTATATAGTGGTGTAGGTACGTATCTGTAAAAATACGTGTGCATTACCAGGATGTAGATACATAGTGAATGTGTTTCTATTATTTTGTTGCATGTCGAATCTGAAATCATGCATGATTTTTCATGCTTATGTTTCGTAAATAGAGCGGTAGTGTGACCTCCAGCATGTGACCAGGTGAGAGGAAACCCAGATGCCAACTAAAAACGCGATAAACTGTATGTAATCACTTAGTTACATAAAAATCGAGAAGTGAACTGTTTTATAATCTACGAATAACACATAGCAAATCAAAAGTATATCATAACTATATAGATCCCACAGATGATGCCTTAAAGTGACAAAAGGCAAAACGCTTCTGGGAGAATAAAATACAGTGCAGCAACAGAAGCTATTTTTTATTTACAAAACGAATATTTCTGTGCTAGCTGCGGAGGATGGCAACGCAAACAAATTCGTAAATCAGTTTTTACGTTTGCGAGGCTTATAGTAATAGTTTTAAATATGATTCTCGGGCTTATCGTCCGATTTTGTTGTTGTATCTCCACCAAAACTCTTACACTCTTAATCTCTCCCTAGCCCACCTCCATTTTACGCCGAGAATAATTGACACATGGTCGGCCCCGTTTTTGCACGACCAGCTGTCTTTAACAGCAAATGGGAAGAGAATAAGCATAATCAGTGACAACTGATGACGTAACTAAAAGGCAGGATTGCAGCGTACATCGCATCAACACATGTTTAGGAACGTCTGTTTCGCGGAAGAGCATAATAAAGGGGAATGTTCGAGTTTTACTACGCCGAAAATCTGAACAGCGGTGAAATTAAATGTTGAACGAAAATTACGGATTTGCTGGTAAACCGATTAATTAATTATGAACAGTAATTCTTGTAATGATGTATTACAGAAAGTAGGTAGCGCAACCTTTCTCGTTGGCTTCAGGTGTAAATATTGCATAACTTGTAAACACAGTGAACTTGGTTTATTGGTACCCAAACAATTTTCCGAACTGCTGGAGCTCTGAACTACTGAGAGATAACTGCGAATGGGTTGCAGATTACCAGTGTACTGGAATAATAGCCTGTGGCAGGAATTATCCATTAGCGCGTGCTCTGGATCTAGTTAATCTTACTGATTACTGAACAATGATAATTTGTGTAAATAGCTCCTTGTCTACTAGAGCCAACAGTGTTCGCATGCACACACAATCACACACATATTATACAGGGTGGTCCATTGATCGTGACCGGGCCAAATATCTCACGAAATAAGCGTCAAACGAAAAAACTACAAAGAACGAAACTTGTCTAACTTGAAGGGGGAAACCAGATGCCGCTATGGTTGGCCCACTAGATGGCACTGCCATAGGTCAAACTGATATCAACAGCGTTTTTTTAAAATAGTAACCCCCTTTTTTTACATATTTGTGTAGTACGTAAAGAAATATGAATGTTTCAATTGGACCACTTTTTTCGATTTGTGATAGATGGCGCTGTAATAGTCACAAAAATATGGTTCACAATTTCAGACGAACAGTTGGTAACAGGTAGGTTTTTTAAATTAAAATACACATCGTAGGTACGTTTGAAAATTTTATTTCGGTTGTTCCAATGTGATACATGTACGATGGCAGTTCAATAAGTAATGCAACACATTTTTTTTTCTGAAACAGGGGTTGTTTTATTCAGCATTGAAATCCACCAGGTTATTCCCCAATCTTTTAGCTACACAACACTATTTTTCAACGTAATCTCCATTCAATGCTACGGCCTTACGCCACCTTGAAATTAGGGCCTGTATGCCTGCACGGTACCATTCCACTGGTCGATGTCGGAGCCAACGTCGTACTGCATCAATAACTTCTTCATCATCCGCGTAGTGCCTCCCACGGATTGCGTCCTTCATTGGGCCAAACATATGGAAATCCGACGGTGCGAGATCGGGGCTGTAGGGTGCATGAGGAAGAACAGTCCACTGAAGTTTTGTGAGCTCCTCTCTGGTGCGAAGACTTGTGTGAGGTCTTGCGTTGTCATGAAGAAGGAGAAGTTCGTTCAGATTTTTGTGCCTACGAACACGCTGAAGTCGTTTCTTCAATTTCTGAAGAGTAGCACAATACACTTCAGAGTTGATCGTTTGATCATGGGGAAGGACATCGAACAGAATAACCCCTTCAGCGTCCCAGAAGACTGTAACCGTGACTTTACCGGCTGAGGGTATGGCTTTAAACTTTTTCTTGGTAGGGGAGTGGGTGTGGCGCTATTCCATTGATTGCCGTTTTGTTTCAGGTTCGAAGTGATGAACCCATGTTTCATCGCCTGTAACAATCTTTGACAAGAAATTGTCACCCTCAGCCACATGACGAGCAAGCAATTCCGCACAGATGGTTCTCCTTTGCTCTTTATGGTGTTCGGTTAGACAACGAGGGACCCAGCGGGAACAAACCTTTGAATATCCCAACTGGTGAACAATTGTGACAGCACTACCAACAGAGATGTCAAGTTGAGCACTGAGTTGTTTGATGGTGATCCGTCGATCATCTCGAACGAGTGTGTTCGCACGCTCCGCCATTGCAGGAATCACAGCTGTGCACGGCCGGCCCGCACGCGGGAGATCAGACAGTCTTGCTTGACCTTGCGGCGATGATGACACACGCTTTGCCCAACGACTCACCGTGCTTTTGTCTACTGCCAGATCACCGTAGACATTCTGCAAGCGCCTATGAATATCTGAGATGCCCTGGTTTTCCGCCAAAAGAAACTCGGTCACTGCCCGTTGTTTGCAACGCACATCCGTTACAGACGCCATTTTAACAGCTCCGTACAGCGCTGCCACCTGTCGGAAGTCAATGAAACTATACGAGACGAAGCGGGAATGTTTGAAAATATTCCACAAGAAATTTCCGGTTTTTTCAACCAAAATTGGCCGAGAAAAAAAATGTGTTGCATTACTTATTGAACTACCCTCGTACCTTTGAGACCTTATCATTTCTGAGAACAGCGTGATTACCTGTAAATACCACATTAATGCAATAAATGCTCAAACTGATATCCGACAACCTCAGTGCATTTGGCAATACGTCTAACGACATTCCTCTCAACAGCGAGCAGTCCGCCTTCCGTAATGTTCGCACATGCATTGACAATGCGCTGACGCATGTTGTCAGGCGTTGTCGGTGGATCACGATAGCAAAATATATCCTTCAACTTTCCCCACAGAAAGAAATCCGGAGACGTCAGAACCGGTGAATGTGCGGTGCTACGACGACCAATCCACCTGTCATGAAATATGCTATTCAATACCGTTTCAACCGCACGCGAGCTATGTTCCGGGCATCCGTCATGTTGGAAGTACATCGCAATTCTGTCATGCAGTGAAACATCTTGTAGTAACATCGGTAGAACATTACGTAGGAAATCAGCATACATTGCACCATTTAGAGCGCCATCGACAAAATGGAGGCCAATTATCCTTCCTCCCATAATGCCGCACCATACATTAACCCGACAAGGTCGCTGATGTTCCACTTGTCGCAGCCATCGTGGATTTTCCGTTGCCCAGTAGTGCATATTATGCCGGTTTACGTTACCGCTGTTGGTGAATGACGCTTCGTCGCCGTCATCGTCCCCGTAATTACTCTTGTGCCCAGTGGCAGAACTGTACACGACGTTTAGAATCGTTGCCATGCAATTCCTGGTGCATAGAAATACGGTACGAGTGCAATCGATGTTGTTGTAGCATTCTCAACACCGACGTTTTTGAGATTCCCGATTCTCGCGCAGTTTGTCTGCTACTAATGTGCCGATTAGCCGCGACAGCATCTAAAACACCTACTTGGGGATCATCATTTGTTGCAGGTCGTGGTTGACGTTTCACATGTGGCTGAACACTTCCTGTTTCCTTAAATAACGTAACTATCTGGCGAACGGTTCGGACACTTGGATGATGTCGTCCAGGATACCGAGCAGCATACGTAGCACACGCCCTTTGGGGATTTTGATCACAACAGCCAAATATCAACACGATATCGACCTTTTCTGCAATTGGTAAACGGTCCATTTTAACACAGGTAATGTATCAAGAAGCAAATACCGTCTGCACTGACGGAATGTTATGTGATACCACGTACTTATACGTTTGTGACTATCACAGCGCCATCCATCACAAAGCGAAAAAAGTTGTCCAACTAAAATATTCACATTTCTTTACGTACTACACGAGTATGTAATAAAAAATGGAGGTTCCTATTTTTAAAAAAACGCAGTGGTTTCAGTTTGACCTATGGCAGCGCCATCTAGCGGGCCAACCATAGTGCCATCTGGTTTCCCCCTTCAAGCTAGACGAGTTTCGTTCTTTGTAGTTTTCTCGTTTGATGCTTAATTTCGTGAGATATTTGGCCCGGTCACTATCAATGGACCACCCTGTAATCAAAAGTATTCAGACACCCCCAAAACATACGTTTTTCATATTAGTTGCATTGTGCTGTCACCTACTGCACGGTACTCCATAACAATGACCTCAGTAGTCATTAGACATCGTGAGAGAGCAGAATGGGATGCTCCACGGAACTCACTGACTTCGATCGTGGTCAGCTGATTGGGTGTCACTTACGTCATACGTTTGTACATGAGATTTCGACACCCCTAAACATCCCTAGGCCCACTGTTTCCGATGTGATAGTGAATTGGAAACGTGAAGGGACACTTACAGCACAAAAGCGTACAGGCCGACCCCGTCAGACCGCCGACAGTTGAAGAGGGTCGTAATGTGTAATAGGCAGACATCTATCCAGACCATTACACAAGAATTCCAAACTGCATCAGCATCCACTGCAAGTACTATGCCAGTTAGGCGGGAGGTGAGAAAACTTGGCTTTCATGGTCGTGTGGCTGCTCACAAACCACACATCACGCCGGTAAATGCCAAACGCGGCCTCGCTTGGTGTAAGGAACGTAAACATTGGACGATTGAAGAGTGGATAAATGTTGTGTGGAATGACGAATCACGGTACACCATGTGGTGATCGGATGACAGTGTTTTGGTATGGCAAATACCCGATGAACGACATCTGCCAGCGTGTGTAGTGCCAATAGTAAAATTCGGAGGTGCTGGTGTTGTTATGGTACGGTCGTGTTTTTCATGAAGGGGGCTTACACCTCTTGTTGTTTTGCGTGGCACTATCACAGCACAGGCATACACAGATATAAGCACCTTCTAGTTACCCATTGTGAAGAGCAATTCGGGGATGGCGATTCCAACTTTCAACACGATGGAACACCTGTTCATAATGCACGGCCTGTGGCGGAGTAGTCACACGACAATAACATCCCTGTAATGGACTGGCCTACACAGAGTCCTGACCTGAATCCTACAGAACATCTTTGGGATGTTTTGGAACACCGATTTGTCCCATGCCTCACCGACCGACATCGAAACCTCTCCTCACTGTAGCACTGCATGAAGAATCGGCTGTCATTCCCCAAGAAACGTTCCAGCACCAGGTTGAACGTATGCCTGCGAGAGTGGAAGCTGTCATCAAGGCTAAGTGTGGGCCAACACCATACTGAATTCCAGCATTACCGAAGGAGGGCGTCACCAACTAGTGTCAGTTTCAGGCATATATAGGTTGATGAGGATTTTTGTTTTACTAATCAAATTACTAAACCTATGCGTCGGAGTTGCGCTATGAGCTTCTAGCCAATGTTATAGTCGTTCATTGCGAACTATGGGCGCGTCTGCCGATGTGATGATTCTAGTTTTCACAGCAGGCGGTGTAGTTGAAATGGATAAAGCATTCCTGCCGGCCATCACGAGCACCTGAAAGGCTTTTACGTGTCTCTCAGATTTCTCTGGATTTTATATAGGTTAGTAGGAAAAAGACGGTGTCCCAGAGAGAAAGGGAGTTATTCGTGTATTCAGGACAACGGAAAATAAAAAAAAAACAAGGTAAAAGAACATTTCTGGAAAAGTAACATTGAGAATGAAAGTTTCAGATCATTCCAAGGTAGGATTCTATGGTGTCACCGCCAGACACCACATTTGCTAGGTGGTAGCTTTTAAATCGGCCGCGGTCCGCTAGTATACGACGGACCCGCGTGTCGCCACAGTCAGTAATTGCAGACCGAGCGCCGCCACACGGCAGGTCTAGAGAGACGTACTAGCACTCGCCCCAGTTGTACAGCCGACGTTGCTAGCCATGGTTCACTGAGAATTACGCTCTCATTTGCCGAGACGATAGTTAGCATAGCCTTCAGTTACATTTGCTACGACCTAGCAAGGCGCCGTATTCAATTGCTGTAATATTTCTGTATCATCAAGAGCGATGTTCTACAAATGTTGATTAAAGTTAAGTATTCCAGGAGCTACGTACTTTTCTTTATAGCATTCATTGCGTATCCTGTTTCAGACCTCACGCCAGCCTGCTTGAGTTTAACGCGTGCATTTCGGCCTTCTCTAGCTATACAACAGATTCTTTCACTAATTTTAGTTTCTGGTAGCGATAGAGTGCTGCTCTTCAGCCAAGAGCATTTATAAAAATATATATAAATAATTTTAATATATTAAAATGATAACACGTTCACATTTTTTGACTTTTTTTTACACCCATATGTCCCAAAACACTGCCTTGCCGCATTGGTAACACCGGTTCCTGTCAGATCACTGAAGTTAAACACTGTCGGGTTGGGCTAGCACTTGGATGGGTGATCATCCGGTCTGCCGAGCGCTGTTGACAAGCGGAGTGCACTCGGCCCGAGTGAGGCAAACTGAGGACGTACCTGATTGAGAAGTAGCGGCTACGATCTCGGGAACTAACACACGGCCGGGAGGGCGGTGTGCTGACCGCATGCCCCTCCATATCGGCATCCAGTGACGCCTGTAGTCTGAGGATGACACGGCGGTCGGTCGGTACCGTTGGGCCTTCACGGCCTGTTCGAGTGGAGTTTAGTTTAGTACGTCTTAAAACATATACTGATGGCAGACCTGATAAGAAGGACGAACCACTCCATTGCGACGTACTGATTTCTTGATATGCCCCACTAGAAGATACACTACTGGCCATTAAAATTGCTACACCACGAAAATGACATGCTACAGACGCGAAATTTAACGGACAGGAAGAAGATGCTGCGATATGCAAACTATTAGCTTTTCAGAGCATTCACGCAAGGTTGGCGCCGGTGGCGACACCTACAACGTGCGGACTTGAGGAAAGTTTCCAACCGATTTCTCATACACAAACAGCAGTTGACCGGCGTCGCCTGGTGAAACGTTGTTGTGATGCCTCGTGTAAGGAGGAGAAATGCGTACCACCACGTTACCGACTTTGATAAAGGTCGGATTGTAGCCTATCGCGATTGCGGTTTATCGTATCGCGACATTGTTGCTCGCTTTGGTCGAGATCCAATGACTGTTAGCAGAATATGGAATCGGTGGGTTCAGGAGGGTAATACGGAACGCCGTGCCTGATCCCAACGGCCTCGCATTACTAGCTGTCGAGATGACAGGCATCTTATCTGCATGGCTGTAACAGATCGTGCAGCCAAGTCTCGATCCCTGAGCCAACAGGTAGGGACGTTTGCAAGACAACAACCGTCTGCACGTACAGTTCGACGACGTTTGCAGCAGCATTAACTATCAGCTCGGAGACCATGGCTGCGGTTACCCGTGACGCCGCATTACAGACAGGAGCGCCTGCGATGGTGTACTCAACGACGAACCTAGGTGCAAGAATGGCAAAACGTCATTTTTTCAGATGAATCCAGGTTCTGTTTACAGCATCATGATGGTCGCAACCGTGTTTGGCGACATCGTGGTTACTGCACATTGGAAGCGTGTATTCGTTATCGCCATACTAGCGTATCATCCGGAGTGGTGGCATGGGGTGCCATTGGTTACACGTCTCGGTCATTTCTTGTTCGGAGTGACGGCATTTTGAACAGTGGACGTTACATTTCAGATGTGTTACGACCCCTGGCTCTACCCTTCAATTGATCCCTGCGAAACCCTACATTTCAGCAGGATAATGCACGACCGCATGTTGCAGGTCCTGTACTGGCCTTTCTGGATACAGAAAATATTCGACTGCTGCCCTGGCCAGCACATTCTCCAGATCTCGCACCAACTGAAAACGTCTGGTCAATAGTGGCCGAGCAACTGGCTCGTCACATACGCCAGTCGCTACTCTTGATGAAATGTGGTATCATGTTGAAGCTGCATGGGCATCTGTACCTGCACGCGCCATCCAAGCTCTGTTTGACTCAATGCCCAGGCGTATCAAGGCCGTTATTACGCACAGAGGTGGTTGTTCTGGCTACTGGTTTCCTGGGATCTATGCACCCAAATTGCTTGAAAATGTAATCAAATGTCAGTTCTAGCATAATATATTTGTCTTATGAATACCCGTTTATCATCTGCATTTCTTCTTGGTATAGCAATTTTAATGGCCAGTAGAGTAGTTCCCAAGGATGAACGACTTTGCCCATGCCTAGTGCGAACCGTTCCTTTCACATTCTTCTACCCGTCCCTCTATTTTTCGTTTGTCTCCTACTATTCCTTATTCCTCCCCCTCCCGTCCCCCTTTACTTTTCCTTTGTTGTAGTTTCTTTTGTCTCTCTGAAAAGTGTACTGACATGTAAGCGACGTCCAGAATACACACCGCGTTTGCCTTACCACAGATACGCCACTGCACTCAACCACTTTTTACACGGCACGATGAAGCCAAGTCTCTTTCTCTCTCGAACAAATGTGTTACAGTTGACAAGAAGAGTCACCGAGTATTGAATGACGACATCGGTTGGGTACTTGAGGATTCTGTTGGCACGAGATACGTTTGCCAGGCTGTGACGACCAGACGGCTGGGATTCAGAAGCAATCAGGTGTGGGCTCGGACTGGTAGCACCGTAGTTCTGCCGAGGCTTAGCGATGATCACATCTCTCGCCAAACTGTTCCGGTCCTTTCCGGGCTTGTGTACCATGGATAGTGTTAGACGTATGTTGTTAGGGACACTGGAACGTTGCAGCTTCTAACATCTCTATTCTCTGTAGAACCATAAATTATTCGAAAATTTAATTAAAATGTTATCAATTACGGTACTCCAAGATTTTACGGAATTAATGTGTCTCTATTGTAGGATAGAAGGCTTCAGTTTTTTAAATATAAAGTACAGAGATAAGAGACAGTCAGTAAAAAGTATTTTAACGTTAACCTATCTCTCGTGTGTTGTTGTAGTTCTCATTGTGTTGGCTCAGTCATCATGCTGATGCTGCACAGAGAAGTCCTCGTTCTCGTTAACCATTCATTAAAGAAGCACTACTACAATGCTTCAAATTTATTTTATTCCATCTTTTGTAGCTTTCTCAAATTAAACACACAAGGACAAAAATTGGCTCTGAGCACTGTGCGACTTATCTGCTGAGGTCGTCAGTCGCCCAGAGTTTAGAACTAATTAAATCTAACTAATCTAAGGACATCACACACATCTATGCCCGAGGCAGGATTCGAACCTGCGACCGTAGCGGTCGCTCGGTTCCAGACTGTAGCGCCTAGAACCGCACGGCCACTCAGGCCTGCTGATAAGGACAACAAAGTTCCAACAGAGTTGCGCCAAAAAATAACACACTCTCCAACTGGACAAGAACAGAAATACAATTGTTTCAATACGAAGATACGTTTAAACTATCGATATAATCGGTATATTCGTTTGTCTTTGACCAATGAATTACCATTGATTAATATTTCAAAATAGCGAAAATTGATGTTTCTGAACAATTATGGGAAACAACAGATACGATTGTATTATAATATCTATATTTTCTGTTTTGCATTGAACAATACTTTAATAACTAAAATAATTATGTTTCTCATGAAGTAGTTAATTATTTGTCAGCATTACGCTTCATCAACGTACATACACTCAAAATTACAGACAATATAACATTTGTAATATCTATCTCCTTGGATTGTGTTATTAAATTATAGTGTATCGGATTCTCCAATCCTTGAGGGAAAATTATGTATATCGGACAGTTCCATTAAAAGCTTCCCACGCTAGTTTAATCATCAAAGCCTCTTCTTCTCTGCTTAACCTCTGCAATCCACACCTATTTGATCTGGCTTACTGTATTCATCTCTTGGTTTCCATCTGCAGTTCCCCCGCCCTCCTGCATGCCCTTCCCTCTATTGTCAAATTCCTTGATGTGTGTTATGAACCAATACCTCCTTTTAGTCAAATCGTGCCATAAATTTTCTTTTTTTCCCCAATTCTATCACACATAGCGAGCAAAAAATATTATGGAAGACAAATATAGGAATATATAAACAAATAATAGATGAGATGTGCTACTGTCAGATGAAAAGACTGACACAGTAAAGGAAATCGTTGTGGAACAGCAATGAAAAGAAAAGTGTCAAGAATAGAAATAACTGCAGAGAGATGGTGTAGATGTTCGTTAGGCAGAATCCTGTATTCTGCGAAGGGCTGTGTCAACGATACTTCGAGTTCGATTAGTGATAACGATTAGCATGAAGTTGAAGCGCGAATACAAGCCCCAGTGTCCCGTGTCTACGTCACAGGCCGTAATTATCTATTACTTCAATTCGAACAGGACAGAGTGTTCCGTCTCCGGGAAATGTGTTTGTCAAAGAGCAACGTCCCTTCTCGTGCTAGTCATACAGATGCAACAGTGACGTGCAGGTTGATTAAGTGGTCAGAAGGAGGTTTTAGACAACTGTTAGCGTCTAAGCACAAAGCAGTGTGAACGTTCCGATTTCGGCTGAAGTTCACGCAGAACAGCGGTCCTGTTATCACACTTGTGAGCATCAGCACTTCCAATCCAGTGAAGGGTCGCCTGCGGCAGTAAGCAGCTTACGCGATTCACTGCCAAGCAATATTATAAGCGGCTTACGTCATTCAGAAGTTGACCGCAGTATTATCTTTCCCTGCACCGGCAGGTTATTCGCCGCGACTCTCGGCAGTGTTGTTAACGTTTCATTAGAGGGGAGTAAGTAGCAACCGAGAGATCTCACGTAGACCGAAGAGTAGCGCAGTCTGCTACGCCCTGCTCGTTGCGCCGTCCTAATTATCATGTAGTAAGGCAGTCCTCTTGCACACCCTGTTGTACAGAGTTTACTGTCTTAACACGGCATTATTGCAGTACACGGCAGTATCGCACAAAGCGATAATGCTGTAGAGACAGTTCTTGTATACCACTTATTAATGCTTCGAAATTTAGTACGTACATATGTAGTCACCCCCCCCCCCCCATGAACCATGGACCTTGCCGTTGGTGGGGAGGCTTGCGTGCCTCAGCGATACAGATAGCCGTATCGTAGGTACAACCACAACGGAGGGGTATCTGTTGGGAGGCCAGACAAACGTGTGGTTCCTGAAGAGGGGCAGCAGCCTTTTCAGTAGTTGCAAGGGCAACAGTCTGGATGATTGACTGATCTGGCCTTGTAACAATAACCAAAACGGCCTTGCTGTGCTGGTACTGCGAACGGCTGAAAGCAAGGGGAAACTACGGCCGTAATTTTTCCCGACGGCATGCAGCTTTACTGTATGATTAAATGATGATGGAGTCCTCTTGGGTAAAATATTCCGGAGGTAAAATAATCCCCCATTCGGATCTCCGGGCGGGGACTACTCAAGAGGATGTCGTTATCAGGAGAAAGAAAACTGGCGTTCTACGGATCGGAGCGTGGAATGTCAGATCCCTTAATCGGGCAGGTAGGTTAGAAAATTTAAAAAGGGAAATGGATAGATTAAAGTTAGATATAGCGGGAATTAGTGAAGTTCGGTGGCAGGAGGAACAAGACTTCTGGTCAGGTGACTACAGGGTTATAAATACAAAATCAAATAGGGGTAATGCAGGAGTAGGTTTAATAATGAATAGGAAAATAGGAATGCGGGTAAGCTACTACAAACAGCATAGTGAACGCATTATTGTGGCCAAGATAGATACGAAGCCCACACCCACTACAATAGTACAAGTTTATATGCCAACTAGCTCTGCAGATGACGAAGAAATTGAAGAAATGTATGATGAAATAAAAGACATTATTCAGATTGTGAAGGGAGATGAAAATTTAATAGTTATGGGTGACTGGAATTCGAGCGTAGGAAAAGGGAGAGAAGGAAACGTAGTAGGTGAATATGGATTGGGGCTAAGAAATGAAAGAGGAAGCCGCCTGGTAGAATTTTGCACAGAGCACAACTTAATCATAGCTAACACTAGGTTTAAGAATCATGATAGAAGGTTGTATACATGGAAGAACCCTGGAGATACTAAAAGGTATCAGATAGATTATATAATGGTAAGACAGAGATTTAGGAACCAGGTTTTAAATTGTAAGACATTTCCAGGGGCAGATGTGGACTCTGACCACAATCTATTGGTTATGACCTGTAGATTAAAACTGAAGAAACTGCAAAAAGGTGGGAATTTAAGAAGATGGGACCTGGATAAACTGAAAGAACCAGAGGTTGTACAGAGTTTTAGGGAGAGTATAAGTGAACAATTGACAGGAATGGGGGAAAGAAATACAGTAGAAGAAGAATGGGTAGCTTTGAGGGATGAAGTAGTGAAGGCAGCAGAGGATCAAGTAGGTAAAAAGACGAGGGCTAATAGAAATCCTTGGGTAACAGAAGAAATATTGAATTTAATTGATGAAAGGAGAAAATATAAAAATGCAGTTAATGAAGCAGGCAAAAAGGAATACAAACGTCTCAAAAATGAGATCGATAGGAAGTGCAAAATGACTAAGCAGGGATGGTTAGAGGACAAATGTAAGGATGTAGAGGCTTATCTCACTAGGGGTAAGATAGATACTGCCTACAGGAAAATTAAAGAGACCTTTGGAGATAAGAGAACCACTTGTATGAACATCAAGAGCTCAGATGGAAACCCAGTTCTAAGCAAAGAAGGGAAAGCAGAAAGGTGGAAGGAGTATATAGAGGGTCTATAGAAGGGAGATGGACTTGAGGACAATATTATGGAAATGGAAGAGGATGTAGATGAAGATGAAATGGGAGATACGATACTGCGTGAAGAGTTTGACAGAGCACTGAAAGACCTGAGTCGAAACAAGGCCCCGGGAGTAGACAACATTCCATTGGAACTACTGACGGCCTTGGGAGAGCCACTCCTGACAAAACTCTACCATCTGCTGAGCAAGATGTATGAGACAGGTGAAATACCCTCAGACTTCAAGAAGAATATAATAATTCCAATCCCAAAGAAAGCAGGTGTTGACAGATGTGAAAGTTACCGAACAATCAGTTTAATAAGCCACAGCTGCAAAATACTAACACGAATTCTTTACAGACGAATGGAAAAACTAGTGGAAGCCAACCTCGGGGAAGATCAGTTTGGATTCCGTAGAAATACTGGAACACGTGAGGCAATACTGACCTTACGACTTATCTTAGAAGAAAGATTAAGGAATGGCAAACCTACGTTTCTAGCATTTGTAGACTTAGAGAAAGCTTTTGACAATGTTGACTGGAATACTCTCTTTCAGATTCTAAAGGTGGCAGGGGTAAAATACAGGGAGCGAAAGACTATTTACAATTTGTACAGAAACCAGATGGCAGTTATAAGAGTCGAGGGACATGAAAGGGAAGCAGCGGTGGGGAAGGGAGTAAGACAGGGTTGTAGCCTCTCCCCGATGTTATTCAATCTGTATATTGAGCAAACAGTAAAGGAAACAAAAGAAAATTTCGGAGTAGGTATTAAAATCCATGGAGAAGAAATAAAAACTTTGAGGTTTGCCGATGACATTGTAATTCTGTCAGAGACAGCAAAGGACTTTAAAGAGCAGTTGAACGGAATGGATGGTGTCTTGAAGGGAGGATATAAGATGAACATCAACAAAAGCAAAACGAGGATAATGGAATGTAGTGGAATTAAGTCGGGTGATGCTGAGGGAATTAGATTAGGAAATGAGACACTTAAAGTAGTAAAGGAGTTTTGCTATTTGGGGAGCAAAATAACTGATGATGGTCGAAGTAGAGAGGATATTAAATGTAGACTGGCAATGGCAAAGAAAGCGTTTCTGAAGAAGAGAAATTTGTTAACATCGAGTATAGATTTAAGTGTCAGGAAGTCATTTCTGAAAGTATTTGTATGGAGTGTAGCCATGTATGGAAGTGTAACATGGACGATAAATAGTTTGCACAAGAAGAGAATAGAAGCTTTCGAAATGTGGTGCTACAGAAGAATGCTGAAGATTAGATGGGTAGATCACATAACTAATGAGGAAGTATTGAATAGGATTGGGGAGAAGAGAAGTTTGTGGCACAACTTGACCAGAAGAAGGGATCGGTTGGTAGGACATGTTCTGAGGCATCAAGGGATCACCAATTTAGTATTGGAGGGCAGCGTGGAGGGTAAAAATCGTAGGGGGAGACCAAGAGATGAATACACTAAGCAGATTCTGAAGGATGTAGGTTGCAGTAGGTACTGGGAGATGAAGAAGCTTGCACAGGATAGAGTAGCATGGAGAGCTGCATCAAACCAGTTTCAGGACTGAAGACCACAACAACAACTACATATGTAGTCAGCAGGTTACGACAAACTATTTGACAGATCACATAAGACCTTGTTTTTCCTTTTGGTATTTAGAGGCTCGTGTTTGAGCTTATTTTTTGTTTTAGGTTCTTTTGACTAAATTTGTATTTGTGTCCAGCTTAACCAGTTCAGAGTCATTTAAAGACTGGAGAATCCATTCAAGTTCCTATGATACGAACAGATACTTCTTTTTTTCATGGTAATAGAAACGCCGTGGATTTTTTTGTAGCAGCCTAGAACTGGACGAGAGTGTATTATAATGAACAAAACGTGAACTTAGAGGAATTGTAACCTGCCAAAGCCTCTGAGGCAGCGAAAATCGATTTATGTATGACCTACACAAATACTTCGGAATTCAAAGACTTCAAAGATAAGTTCAAGTTTAAAAAAAGAAAAATTCCTACATATGAACAAAAGAAGATTTTTATGTGATAATGAAAGTTATATTTGTCCCAATATATTGTTATTCTTCAGATAATTATCTTTCTTTTTTACTGAACCAGGTAGAGATTCGAGGTTTTTCTTTCTCCTGGTCTTATGATATGGTTTTATGTCGGTGGACTCTTAGTCTTTAATATTTAGTTTACAGCTTGTGTTAACCACGATAAGAAATCACAAGCTTCAATAATATGTGTAAGAACGGTTTGTAAACAGAGCCAAGTTAAATGGTGTGGAGATATTTGTAGTACACAAAATTCGTCAATGAATGTGATGAGGGTGTGTTGTACAACACCCATTTATTGATTAAGCTTCTAACTAATTAAGATTTATTTCCGATTCTACACATTTAGCAGTAATTTTTAATCTGATTTTCTTCTAAATTTATAGGTAAATTTATTCAATTACTTAATATAAAAGCTCCGAGCAAAAAAAATCTGCAGGGAAGTAGTCGCATTTGAGCGGATAATACCGAATAAAAGTGATTTTAAAATAAGGGAAGATGTCTGTCATACAACTCCCCAACGTCACTCATAAGCAAAATTTTTCGTTTTTCCAGCAAGGGTATTAGGTTAAATTTACGGCCACCAATGACAAATACTACCAACTTGTGGATATACAGGACTTCTCAAAATAATGAGCACCCTCTCTGAAACTGAACACCTCTTTAGTTAAAGCAGAGATAAATGAAAGGTTTTAGAAGTCGTATAAATTAATATGTAACTTAAGGTGGTATATGCTCAAAAGTATCACTTTCCACCGCAGTCGGTCGTGCACATCGACTTAGAACAGAGCGACATACAAACTGCATTGCTTCTAGTTGAATATCATTGCAGGTTTGTCAGTTTTGCCCGCTAATATCATTCAATGTATGAGACAGGCGAAATACACTCAGACTTCAAGAAGAATAAAATAATTCCAATCCCAAAGAAAGCAGATGTTGACAGATGTGAAAATTACCGAACTATCAGTTTAATAAGTCACAGCTGCCAAATACTAACGCGAATTCTTGACAGACAAATAGAAAAACTGGTAGAAGCAGACCTCGGGGAAGATCAGTTTGGATTCGGTAGAAATATTGGAACACGCGAGGCAATACTGACCATACGACTTTTCTTAGAAGAAAGATTAAGGAAACCATTTGTAGACTTAGAAAAAGCTTTTGACAATATTGACTGGAATACTCTCTTTCAAATTCTAAAGGTGGCAGGGGTGAAATACAGGGAGCAAAAGGCTATTTACAATTTGTACAGAAACCAGATGGCAGTTATAAGAGTCGAGGGACATGAAAGGGAAGCAGTGGTTGGGAAAGGAGTGAGACAGGGTTGTAGCCTCTCCCCGATGTTATTCAATCTGTATATTGAGCAAGCAGTAAAGGAAACAAAAGAAAAGTTCGGAATAGGTATTAAAATTCATGGAGAAGAAATAAAAACTTTGAGGTTACCGATGACATTGTAATTCTGTCAGAGACAGCAAAGGACTTGGAAGAGCAGTTGAACGGAATGGACAGTGTCTTGAAAGGAGGCTATAAGAATGAACATCAACAAAAGCAAAACGAGGATAATGGAATGTAGTGGAATTAAGTCGGGTGATGCTGCGGGAATTACATTAGGAAATGAGACACTTAAAGTAGTAAAGGAGTTTTGCTATTTGGGGAGCAAAATTACTTATGATGGTCGAAGTAGAGAGGGTATAAAATGTAGACTGGCAATGGGAAGGAAAGCGTTTCTGAAGAAGAGAAATTTGTTAACATCGACTATAGATTTAAGTGTCAGGAAGTCGTTTCTGAAAGTATTTGTATGGAGTGTATCCATGTATGGAAGTGAACCATGGACGATGAATAGTTTGCACAAGAAGAGAATAGAAGCATTCGAAATGTGGTGCTACAGAAAAATGCCGAGGATTAGATGGGTAGATCACATAACTAATGAGGAAGTATTGAATAGGATTGGGGAGAAGAGAAGTTTGTGGCACAACTTGACCAGAAGAAGGGATCGGTTGGTAGGACATGTTCTGAGGCATCAAGGGATCACCAATTTAGTATTGGAGGGCAGCGTGGAGGGTAAAAATCGTAGGGGGAGACCAAGAGATGAATACACTAAGCAGATTCTGAAGGATGTAGGTTGCAGTAGGTACTGGGAGATGAAGAAGCTTGCACAGGATAGAGTAGCATGGAGAGCTGCATCAAACCAGTTTCAGGACTGAAGACCACAACAACAACAACAATATCATTCAATGTTTGTTGTCTTGCGCCATACTGCGCACTTGATGTTATCGCAAAGATAGATCGAGCTGGATATTTGAAAGCACTTTCTGTCCGCCCCATCCGTCTCGAAAGGAATGTACGATTGAGAAATTCTCTCACATCAGCTGAATGTGAGATGGTGCCACGTCCTGCTGAAAGTAGTAATCTGTGTCGTGTTTCGTTAACCCGGCATGACCTGTGAGTAGACATTGGCTGCCACATTCTTCTGGAATTCTGTCAAGGATTTGTTGTACTGTGTTTTCAAAAAGTGGAACAACACGCTATTAGACAGGTGGTCATAATGATTTGGCTCATCGGCGTGTACAATTACTGCAAGACTCTCGTGAATAGTTAACTAGAAGTTGTGGTATCATTAATTATTTTCATCGCTTTTGAGTATCTGTTCTGTCATACAATAACTGTATATTAATATTGTTGACCCTATAAATGCAAATTTTTGCTTTTATTTGGGTAATGGTTTTAATAATTGTATTGGTGTTCTGAGTGTAAAAGGCACTGTTACTGAATGAACCTACAATCTTGGACTTCCTCCCACAGTCTTTATGTCAATAGTGTGTCGTGACCCGTCTTCTACGTTTGGAAAAGATGGTCTCTTGAGCAGTCCGCTAACGTGTCTGATTTGCCACCAAGACAGCAGAGAGCTCTGTTTGATCGTATTGTTCCTTGCGTGGCGACGTTATGGTGGGAAAATGATTAAAAGTAAGAAGGAACCCACGATTACCTGTTTTTGAACTGTAAATTATTATTTTTCACCATCTTTCTCGGCGCCAACTGTTGTCGTGAGAAACTGGTACAAACTGCGGCCCCGCGATTGATCACGTCACTCACTTTGTCAAATGTAGTGCATTCGTTATTTTACTTATAACACTTGCATCTTTATTGCAACTTCGATATAATGTCTAGATGTCAATTTTATCATTTTTTTTAGCACACTCCCACGTCGTCGATACCTTCACTGCTACCGTTCGACCCAAACTGAGTTTGAGTCCGTTCTTTAAGGTGCGTCCACCTGCGTCACATGCCGTAGTCAAGCAAACTCTCCGCTAGGGTTGACAGCAACAAAGCAGCAGACCATGCGCCATTCATGTGACCGTCACAGGGGCGTAATACTCTTCTGGATAACTATTTTTGTTTATGATGCTTTTAGGATCAAATAACAGCATCAAAGCTCAGGGGAAAATTTAGGCAATATCTGAGGTGTCCGAGCATATGTACGCCATATAACTTTAGTACTAGAATCATTTGAGGCACGACACCTCTCTCATATACCGGCAGCCATAACATTGATATTTTCTCTAAGCGGACTAATCAGGACTAATGGACTGTGGCTGCCAGCAGAGACTAATTAATAAAGTATAAAAACTGAGCAGAAAATAATGGGAAAGCAATCAAGCGACGATACGGGCCACAAATAAGAAAATCCACTGATATAAGAGACTTTGAAAAAGGGAAATTACACTGAAGTGCCAAAGAGACCGGTACACCTGCCTAATATCGTATAGGGTCCCCGAGACCATGCAGAAGTGCCGCAGTGCGACGTGGCATGCACTCGACTAATATCTAAGTAGTGCTGGAGGGAGTTGGCACCATGAATCCTGCAGGGTTGTCCATAAATCCGTAAGAGTACGAGAGGGTGGAGATCTCTTCTGAACAGTACGTTGCAAGGCATCCGAGTCGTGCTCAATAACGTTCATGTCTGGAGAGTTTGGTGACCAGCGGAGGTGTTGAAACTGAGAAGAGTGTCCCTGCCGTCTCTCTGTAGCAATTCTGGACATGTGGGGTGTTGCATTGTCCTGCTGGAATTGTCCAAGTCCGTCGGGACGCACAATGTACGTGAATGGATGCGGGTGATGAGACAGGATGCTTACGTAGATGTCGCCTGTCAGAGTCGTATCTAGACATATCATGGGTCCCAAATAACTCCAGCTGAACACGCCTCTTTTCATAACATAGCCTCCACCAACTTCAACAGTCTCCTGCGGACATGCTGCGTCCATGGATCCATGAGATTGTCTCCATATCCGTACACGCTCATTCGCTCGGTACAATTTGAAATGGGACTCGTCCGACCGGGCAACATGTTTCCAGTCGTCAACAGTCCATTGTCGGTGTTGACGGGTCCAGACGAGGCGTAAAGCTTTGTGCCGTGCTGTCATCAAGGGTACACGACTGGTTCTTCGGCTCCGAAAGCCCATATCGATGATGTTCCGTTGAATGGTTCGTACGCTGACACTTGTTGATGGCCCAGCATTGAAATATGCAGCAATTTACGGAAGAGTTGCACTTCTGTCACGTTGAACGATTCTCTTCAGTTGCCTTTGGTCTCGTTCTTACAGGACCTTTTCCTGGCCGCAGCGATGTCAGCGATTAGATGTTTTACCGGATCCTGATATTCACGGTACACTCGTGAAATGATCGTAGGGCAAAATCCCCAGTTCGTGGCTATCTCGGAGATGCTGCGTCCCATCGCTCGTGTACGACGTACAGACTCACTTAAATCATGATAACCTGCCATGGTCGCAGCAATAACCGATCTAACAACTGCGTCACACACTTGTCTTATATAGCCGTTTTAGACCGCAGCGCCGTATTCTGCCTTTTTACATATCTCTGTATTTGAATACTCTTGCCTATACCAGTTACTTTGGCGCTTCAGTGTATTATGACCCAGTGCCGAATAGTGGTCGTCTCGGAAACTGCGAAGCTAGTCGGCTGTGAGTCGGCTATGAGTATTTATGGAAAGTGATTAAAGGACCGCGAAACCATGAGATGTTAGATTTTCACGCCTCATCACAGAATGTGGGGGTCGGAGGCTTGATTGAGCTGTAAAGTCGTATAGGCGGTGTTCTGTGGCAGATCTGGCGACCGTGTACAATGCTGGTATAGGCAAAAGTGTCTCGCAACACGTCTTCCAGGGCACATAGTTTAATGTGGTGCTCTGCAGTAGGAACCCCTACGTACTCCAGTGTTGACCGCAAGACATAGTCGCTTTTAACTGGAACAGGCACGGGCTCATCGAGATTGGACCTAGCATAGTAGAAACCGCGTCTCCTGTTCAACCTTTCTTCTTAAACCAGGTCGATATTCTGCCATCAGTGTGAACAGATGTTCGAAACACGCAACAAGCCACGGACGTAGGCCAGTGGAAGGGGGGAGGGGCAGTATTACGCTTTGGGGGGAAAGTCACCTGTACTACAGTAGTAATCGAGGGCAGCAGTCAGTTGTGGATTACGTGAACATATTGAGAACCACTTGCATTCCATCACGCTTAAAGTGTTCAACATTGGAGGCATTTTCTAGTTGGATAAATGTCCATTCCTCAAGGTACTACAATAACCTGAAGAGCATACTAATGAACTCGCGTTGGTCTAGTTGACACCACATTAGTCTGGTTTGAGCGCAGTGTCACAAATGTCGGACGCTATCGACAATATCTCCATTACCACAAAACACAGGCCCGTAATTTGCGGGAATTGTGTGAGTTGTGCGTAGATATGTACCTCCTGAAACCTACAAAGGACTTTTAGAATCCATGTCACGCAGAATTGCTGCTGTAGTACGTTTCAGATGTGGACCAACCCACAACTAAGCAGGTGGTCTTTATGTTTTAGCTGAGCAATGTACGTGAACTAAATTTAGACTAAGTAGGGTGTGAAAAATTAGAACTCTCATAACCAGGTAATTTACGTGTATCATAAGCAGTAATGCTCATTTAATCCTTTGGTATGCTTCAAAATCTTAGTTCAAATCTGAAAAGATATTCTGTTGTAGATAACGATTAAAACAAGTAGAGGTGTTGTATGAGATCGCCTTTCTGATCAGTAGGTTTCGTGGTTAGATAGTTGCTTTCGCAATCCACAGATTGTTTTCTCTCATCTCAACTCCGACTGCCAGCTTTTTGCTCAACTGCGACATCGTAGTCGGCTGGAGAATGAAGCACTTTGACCAGTACACAGTGCCTCTATTACAATACAAAGTGGTTCGTTTCCACAGATTCTGAAGTCTTCTGGTAACAGTGCCTTGAACGGTCGTACCATCATAAACGTTTAATGCGCGATGTATTCGAATGTGTGTGAAATCTTATGGGACTTAACTGCTAAGGTCATCAGGCCCTAAGCTTACACACTGCTTAACCTAAATTATCCTAAGGACAAACACACACACCAATGCTCGAGGGAGGACTCGAATCTCCGCCGGGACCAGCCGCACAGTCTATGACTGCAGCGCCTAAGACCGCGCGGCTAATCCCGCGCGGCAGCGATGTATTGGTCATAATGGTTCAGTAACATTGTTTCCCGGTATATCTGACCTTAAACGCTCAGATTTCTGGCCTTGGGGATACTGAAAGGCTTTGATGAATTTAAAACACATTAACAACTTGTGCTTGTTACAGAAGCGTGTGTTGCAAGCATGTTGCCGAATCAAAGGTCAGCTGAGTGTATTAGCATACGTTGGTGTTCATCTGAGAATGCGGGCTGAAGGATGTGTACAGACGAGTGGTAACTGCACTCGCGCTGACAACCGCATGTAGCACTCAACAGGCAGTTGGATATCTTAGAATGGATTGACCCAACATCTCTTACGAAGTATTCGTTCCGGGACATAAGTTTAGAGGACTTGTTTTCTAATTTTGACCACTAATATCCCCTGTAGGAATTCTGGCCATCTTCTTTTAATAACCTATTCGTGGAAATTTTGAAAGTATGAGGGACAATACACAGCGAAGGAAAGTTTATCTAAAGATGGAGCTATAAGTTGGGGTTCTTACACACCACCTTCTGCAAAGCAAAGTGTATTTCTTATTTCTATTTACCCAGACATCTTTGACAATCATATGTCAACAGCTGTCGCTTTCGATTTATTTTTCTAAAAATGTTATACGAAGTTCATGGTTGTTTTCTCTTTAAAGTATAAAAATTTAACATGTGCGTTTTTTTATAGTTTCAGATACTCACCTCAAATTACATTAAGTGTGAAAATGGATTTGTGTAAGTCGGTTATCATTTCTTTATTTGATTATTTATTGCTTATTTAGGATGAGCAGATTATGGCCTTAAGGCCGTCTCTTACATCTGACCAGGAGCAGTACATACCTTAGATATCAAAAAAAATTCGCAATAATAGTAATAATAACAATATTAATAATAATTCAATAATAATATTAATAATAATTCAACAGACACTTGTACAGTCTCTGCGGAAACAATCCAGAAGGCAATGCAATGGGGCAACCTCCTAGGGAACGAAAACATAGATGGTGGAACGCGAATTCTGATACAGTAATTGAAAGAAGAACACAGGCATGGAAGAAATTCAGCAGTAACAGAACATCAGAAACAAGGAAGGAATTTCACGAGATTCAGAAACAATCCACAAAGGAAATCAGAATAGAAAAACGAGCAATATGACAACAACAGGTTGAAAGAAATTGACGAAGATTTGAAGAGAAATAACATTAGAAATTTTTACAGAACATTCAAAAAATATGAAGGGTTATCAATCACCTAGCTTCTGCTTCCGAAGAACAGATGGATCCCTCGAAACGAACACGAAAGAAAATTGCAAAATCCTCAAACAATACTTTGATGAACTTCTGAATTGCAAGAAACCCACAGAAAAATTAACCTCCCAAAAAGCCGCAGCCATCCGAGATTCTAATCCACCCACGATAGAAGAGATAGAGAGAATCATCAAACAGTTGAAAAATAACAGAGCAGTAGGAGAAGATGGTATTATTGCCGAGATCTGGAAGCTCCTAAATGAAAACATCACCAAGCAAATTTGTAACATAACTCAGAAATTTGAGTCACAAAGAAGTTGCCAGGGGCATGGAAATGTGCTTTGACCCATCCCCTACCTAAAAAGGGTGATAATTCACATCAAAATAATTACAGGGGTATTTCTCTAGTACCACTCACATACAAAATTCTCTCAAATGTGCTATTAAACAGGCTAGAACCACAAGCAGATCCGCAAATAGGAGAATACCAGGCAGGCTTCAGAAGAGGGAGGTCGGGCATAGAACAGCTCTGGAACTTGAGAACACTTTTGAAAGTCAGAGAGACAAGAAACACTGTAGTTACCTTTGTTGACTTTAAAAAAGCATACGACTCCAAAGACTGACAAATGCTTTCCGACATACTGGAAGAATATGGCATCGACAGAAAAACCAGGGCAATTATACAACAGACACTCACAGACACCACCACCTCAAAGATTAAGTTCATGGGAGAAATTTCGGAATCCTTCCAGATACACACAGGTGTCCGACAAGGAGATGGGCTTTCGCCAGTCCTGTTTAAAATAGTCTTAGACAACATTGTCAAACAATGGAAAGAACAAGTTAAAGGAATATAGCTAGGAAGAACACGTGAAACAAGAACGATCATAAAATGTCTGGCATTTGCAGATAACATAGCCATACTTAGTAATAACACACAGGAGGCAAAGAAAGCACTGGAACACCTGCATGAAATAACTGCCAAAACAGGTCTACAGATATTGTATGAGAAGACTGAATACATGGAACGACAAACCAACAATGTACACATCATGCAAACGACGTATGGATCCGTAAAAAGAGTCGAAACATTTAAATATTTAGGGGAATACATACAAACAGGAGGATAAAACAAGGCATCCAACATAGAACGAACAGAAAGACTCAGAAAGCATAAAAACTCACATGGTCACATTATAATTAGAAAAGCATATCGCCGTCCGCTGTGGCCGAGTGGTTCTAGACTCTTCAGTCTGGAACCGCGCGACCGCTACGGTTGCAGGTTCCATTCCTGCCAAGGGCATCTATGTGCGTGATCTCCTTAGGTTAGTTAGGTTTAAGTAGTTCTAAGTTCTAGGGGACTGATGACCTCAGATGTTAAGCCCCATAGTGCTCAGAGCCATTTGAGCCAAAAGCATATCAAGAAAGGCCAAAATTAGACACTACAAAACAGTTGTATTACCGGAAGCACTATATGCGTCAGAAACGACCACAATTGGAGCTTCAGGCATTATAGAGACAGAAAAAATAGAACGCAAAATTCTCAGGAAAATATTCGGACCCATACACAAAGATAGCATATGGATGAAAAGACCTACCAATGAGTTATACCAACACACTGACACTCACAGACATGATCAGAAAACGCAGACTGAATTTCTACGGACACATACAGAGAATGGACAACACCAGACTTACAAAGAGAATCTTTGACGTAGTAAAACATTCAAGCCGTAAAAGAAATTGGTATCATCAAATAGAGGAAGACATAAGGCAGCTGGGAATCAACAAAGAAATGATAAAAGAGAGAAAGAAATTCAAGAACAAAATTAGGAACCCAAAATTTATGGTAAATGAGAAGAGGAAGACGGGAGCATTATGGACGGAACACAGGAAATAAGAGAATAGGCAAAGGATGAAGAGATTTTAGGAAGAGAGGAGGAAGAAAGGAAAGAAGTGAAAATTGTGTCATCATGACATCTGTGAGTTCAAACACTGTCCATAAGGGCAAAAATGATATGAATGAATAAATTAATAATACTAATGACACTGATAACAATGACACTAATAACAGTAGTAAATGGGAACTACAATGATAAAGGTTAGCTCACCACACTCGGAGCCATGTTTGGTATTACGAGAAACAGAATTGATAAAGGAGGGGGAGACTGAAATGGCAATGACAATGTCTGTAAGGAAAGCATGAAATTTAAATAGAGAACTCTGCAGAGAAGGGATAAGGAAAAGTTGTGGAGAGTGGTACTGAGGAGAGTGAGCTGCACAGAAGGTGTGGGAGAGAAGGCTGTTGTGACAAAAGGTCGACGATTAACTGTCCCTTGAAGTTTGGAAGGAATTTAATTTGTCTGTAATTTCGTTCCAAATTCGGGTTCCTGACACAGAAGATGATATACAGAATATGGCAGCGATCAATAGAGCGAGAATTTTGTTTTGCTGAGAACGAGTACTGTAAGCGTTGAAGACAAATAAGAGGGAGTGCAATGGCAGTGAGTGAGAAGACGATGGAGCAAACGAAGAGCGTGATAGTGTGTACGCGTATCGGCAGGTAGTCGTGATAACTGACCGTAATCTGGCGTGATATGGTAGAAAAAGAGTGCCTCAGAAATCTATCATACACTAGCATTCGGTGTCAGTTCTAGTCTGCTTGAGCCTTCATACGAAAGTGCTTGAAGAATGGCATCAGTACTGTTAAGTACAGGGAGAATAAGTGTCTCTATGAGCTTCTTTCTGAGCTAGAAAACAAATACCTTTTTATATTTCTGTAGTGAGTGATGTGATGCTGACACCTTCTTACAGACTGCTGTTGTCTGTTAAATCACGTCGAAGTGACCGTCCAGAATTATTCCCAAGTTCTTTGCAGAAGAATAATAGGTTATTTCTGTGCCGTTGAGGCTTAATGGGGGGAAGAATTTCTCTGAAGTGAGAGGCAATAAGCCTTTCGTGATTGACTAAAAATGGCTCTGAGCACTGTGGGACTTAACTGCTGTGGTCATCAGTCCCCTAGAACTTAGAACTACTTAAACCTAACTAACCTAAGGACATCACACACATCCATGCCCGAGGCAGGATTCGAACCTGCGACTGTAGCGGTCCCGCGGTTCCAGACTGTAGCGCCTAGAACCGCACGGCCACTCCGGCCGGCGATTGACTAAGATTGCTTACATTTTACATGCGTTATGTTACAAAACCTATGCTCTATGGTCACTCTGAAATGGCAAGTAAATCGGCATTTCCATGCTAGATGGCTGTGCACTAGTTTGTTGGACTTGCACTTAGATATAACTGAAGGCCATCAGCGCGTAGGTGATGTTTTCAGTGGGAGAGAATAGCTGATACACAATTAACATGTAATGAGAAGAGAAATGGACCAAACACTGATCCTTGAGGGACCTGTGATACTCCATCACTCCACTGACCATTCTTTTCCAGTCATTACACACTGCTGGCGAGGTATCATGTATGACTGGAAACACTGTACAGCACTTGAAGGAAAATTTACACTTGTTAATTGAGCGAATCAGATGTCGACAAAGTCGAAAGCTTTGCAGAAACTCAAAAAGCACATAATAGTCTCCCATCGATTGTTCATAGATTATTTCAGTTATATATTTGAAAGCTTCGGATAACGCTAGTAGGATACAAATGGGCCTGTAGCCGGAAGGTTGTTAGACAGTTTACTTCTTGGGTAATGGTTTTATGAGTTCTTACTTCCAGGCTATTCGGAAGATCGACGAGTAAATTGATCATTTGCACTGTTACATTATCGTTACCTGCAGCTACCGAATGAATTCGCGCAGCTGATTTTCTGACGTTGTTAGGCTTTAGCAGCTGCTGAAGAAGTTTCGATTTTAAGTCTTTTTATGGACTAACATCATAACATCTGCAAATTAGTCGCAAGAATTTGCTTAAAGTGTAAATAATTTGGATATATGTTTTCCGACAGAAATAACCTTGAACATCCTGCACTTGTGTCTTCTGTTTTCTGGCGTATCTTGGATCTGTGTTGTTTCTTTTCTCTAGCTATACACCGTGTTTTTTACACGTATTACACCTCACCTTCACCTGTAATCATACGTTTCGATACACAAAACGAGATTTGGAAGTAAACATGTGTCAGTATACTCACTGAGAGACGCCATGTTATTACCGCCGTCCACTTATTCGTCTTTCTATACAGCATCATCATTAGTCGTTTTGCTGAGTGGTTGGTTGGTTGGTTTGGGGAAGGAGACCAGACAGCATGGTCATCGGTCTCATCGGATTAGGGAAGGATTGGGAAGGAAGTCGGCCGTGCCCTTTCAGAGGAACCATCCCGGCATTTGCCTACAGTGATTTAGGGAAATCACGGAAAACCTAAATCAGGATGGCCGGACGCGGGATTGAACCGTCGTCCTCCCGAATGCGAGTCCAGTGTCTAACCACTGCGCCACCCCACTCGGTCATTGCTGAGTGTCGTGACCTCATTTCGTCATACATTCTTACGTAGTTGAAGCTTCAGACAGACGTCTCCATCCACAGCGATCTTCGGCCGTTCTGAATGTGACGTGAAGCGGCAGGCTGGTAATCTTCTTTGCTTGATCCAACCATCTGTTTGCTGCTCTCCCACGTGGTCTTCTGCCCTCAGTTTTACCCTGTACGATGGTCTTCTCTAAATTATCTCCTTTCCTTCTCAAGATGTGCCCAAGGAACTAAAGGTATCTTTGGCTGACACGAGAAGATAACCTTCTGGTGCTTTTAAGTTCTTCTATTGTTGAAACATTTGTTCTTTTTTGTGTCCACGGTACAGGAGGCATCCTCCGCCAACACCACATCTCGAAGGCATCAATACGGCTTTTATCACTATCCAGCCCATCTTCGTTGTCTTGGATATTGCCCGATTCTGCCACATCTTAGTGAGTTCGATGATTGCGGATCGGCCAAGAATGATTCGTCACATTATTTCTTTATCACACTTTCCTTAAAATTGGTGAGAGATCCTAGATATACATAATCACTCTCTATCTCCAGATTCCTTAAGCATCCTATAAGTTGGGTTTGATCGATGCCTTGGCGATTTATAACCATTAGTTTGGTATCTTTCATGTTAATCTCTAGGCCAAGGTGTAGACTAATATCTTCCACTATTGAGAACAGGTTACCAAGTTCTTCCTCACTTCCTGCTATGAGTTTAGTATTTTTATATGCGAAGCGTTAAATGTTGATTTTCCTGCCGCCATTTGAAATCCCACCGTCCTAGCCATCCAGCGCTTTCCTAAATACACACTCTGTTCAGATACTGTAGAGCTCAGGTGACGGTATGCAACCTCGTCTGACGCCATTTGTCACATCGAAAAGTTCCGAATATTCACCATCTACTTTTATGGTTGCAGTATGGATATTATAAAGACATTTTAGTAAGGATACCAGGTGTGCATCGTAGAGATGCTGGATGTAGTCCTGTGGAACGGCTTGCCATGCCATTTCCACCTGGCGCCTCAGTTGGACCAGCGTTCGTGCTGGACGTGCAGACCGCGTGAGACGACGCTTCATCCAGTCCCAAACATGCTCAATGGGGGACAGATCCGGAGATCTTGCTGGCCAGGGTAGTTGACTTACACATTCTAGAGCACGTTGGGTGGCACGGGATACATGCGGACGTGCATTGTCCTGTTGGAACAGCAGGTTCCCTTGCCGGTCTAGGAATGGTAGAACGATGGGTTCGATGACGGTTTGGATGTACCGTGCACTATTCAGTGTCCCCTCGACGATCACCAGTGGTGTACGGCCAGTGTAGGAGATCGCTCCCCACACCATGATGCCGGGTGTTGGCCCTGTGTGCCTCGGTCGTATGCAGTCCTGATTGTGGCGCTCACCTGCACGGCGCCAAACACGCATACGACCATCATTGGCACCAAGGCAGAAGCGACTCTCATCGCTGAAGACGACACGTCTCCATTCGTCCCTCCATTCACGCCTGTCGCGACACCACTGGAGGCGGGCTGCACGATGTTGGGGCGTGAGCGGAAGACGGCCTAACGGTGTGCGGGACCGTAGCCCAGCTTCATGGAGACGGTTGCGAATGGTCCTCGCCAATACCCCAGGAGCAACAGTGTCCCTAATTTGCTGGGAAGTGGCGGTGCGGTCCCCTACGGCACTGCGTAGGATCCTACGGTCTTGGCGTGCATCCGTGCGTCGCTGCGGTCCGGTCCCAGGTCGACGGGCACGTGCACCTTCCGCCGACCACTGGCGACAACATCGATGTACTGTGGAGACCTCACGCCCCACGTGTTGAGCAATTCGGCGGTACGTCCACCCGGCCTCCCGCATGCCCACTATACGCCCTCGCTCAAAGTCCGACAACTGCACATACGGTTCACGTCCACGCTGTCGCGGCATGCTACCAGTGTTAAAGACTGCGATGGAGCTCCGTATGCCACGGCAAACTGGCTGACACTGACGGCGGCGGTGCACAAATGCTGCGCAGCTAGCGCCATTCGACGGCCAACACCGCGGTTCCTGGTGTGTCCGCTGTGCCGTGCGTGTGATCATTGCTTGTACAGCCCTGTCACAGTGTCCGGAGCAAGTATGGTGGGTCTGACACACCGGTGTCAATGTGTTCTTTTTTCCATTTCCTGGAGTGTAGTTTAACGTGGTGCTCTGCAGTAGGAACCCCTACGTACTCCAGTGTTGCCGCAAGACATAGTCGCTTTTAACTGGAATAGGCACGGGATCATCGAGATTGGACCTAGCATAATAGAAACCGCGTCTCCTGTTCAACCTTTCTTCTTAAACCAGGTCGATATTCTGTCATCAGTGTGAACAGATGTTCGAAACACGCAACAAGCCACGGACGTAGGCCAGTGGAAGGGGGGGGGGGGGGGGGGGGCAGTATTACGCTTTGGGGGGAAAGTCACCTGGGCTTGCATCGGACTACAGTAGTAATCGAGGGCAGCAGTCAGTTGTGGATTACGTGAACATATTGAGAACCACTTGCATTCCATCACGCTTAAAGTGTTCAACATTGGAGGCATTTTATAGTTGGATAAATGTCCATTCCTCAAGGTACTACAACAGCCTGAAGAGCATACTAATGAACTCACGTTGGTCTACTTGACACCATATTAGTCTGGTTTGAGCGCAGTGTCACAAATGTCGGACGCTATCGACAATATCTCCATTACCACAAACCACAGGCCCGTAATTTGCGGGAATTGTGTGAGTTGTGCGTAGATATGTACCTCCTGAAACCAACAAAGGACTTTCAGAATCCATGTCACGCAGAACTGCTGCTGTAGTACGTTTCAGATGTGGACCGACCCACAACTAAGCAGGTGGTCTTTATGTTTTAGCTGAGCAATGTACGTGAACTAAATTTAGACTAAGTAGGGTGTGAAAAATTAGAACTCTCATAACCAGGTAATTTACATGTATCATAAGCAGTAATGCTCATTTAATCCTTTGGTATGCTTCAAAATCTTAGTTCAAATCTGACAATATATTCTGTTGTAGATAACGATTAAAACAAGTAGAGGTGTTGTATGAGATCGCCTCACTAATCAGTAGGTTTCGTGGTTAGATCGTTGCTTTCGCAATCCAGAGGTTGTTTTCTCTCATGTCAACTCTGACTGCCAGCTTCTTGCTCAACTGTGACGTCGTAGTCGGATGGAGAATGAAACACTTTGACCAGTACACAGTGCCTCTATTACAATACAAAGTGGTTTGTTTCCACAGATTCTGAAGTCTTCTGGTAACAGTGCTTTGAACGGTCGTACCATCATAAACGTTTAATGAGCGATGTATTCGAATGTGTGTGAAATCTTATGGGACTTAACTGCTAAGGTCATCAGTCTCTAAGCTTACACACTACTTAACCTAAATTATCCTAAGGACAAACACACACACCCATGCCCGAGGGAGGACTCGAACCTCCGCCGGGACCAGCAGCGCCTAAGACCGCGCGGCTAATCCCGCGCGACTAATCGCGCGCGGCAGCGATGTATTGGTCATAATGGTTCAGTAACATTGTTTCCCGGTATATCTGACCTTCAACGCTCAGATTTCTGGCCTTGTGGATACTGAAAGGCTTTGATGAATTTAAAACACATTGACAACTTGTGCTTGTTACAGAAGCGTGTGTTGCAAGCAATGTTGCCGAATCAAAGGTCAGCTGAGTGTATTAGCATACGTTGGTGTTCATCTGAGAATGCGGGCTGAAGGATGTGTACAGACGAGTGGTAACTACACTCGCGCTGACAACTGCATGTAGCACTCAACAGGCAGTTGGATATCTTAGAATGGATTGACCCAACATCTCTTACGAAGTATTCGTTCCGGGACATAAGTTTAGAGGACTTGTTTTCTAATTTTGACCACTAATATCCCCTGTAGGAATTCTGGCCATCTTCTTTTAATAACCTATTCGTGGAAATTTTGAAAGTATGAGGGACAATACACAGCGCAGGAAAGTTTATCTAAAGATGGAGCCATAAGTTTGGGTTCTTACACACCACCTTCTGCAAAGCAAAGTGTATTTCTTATTTCTATTTACCCAGACATCTTTGACAATCATATGTCAACAACTGTCGCTTTCGATTTATTTTTCTAAAAATGTTATACGAAGTTCACGGTTGTTTTCTCTTTTAAGTATAAAAATTTAAAATGTGCGTTTTTCTATAGTTTCGGATACTCACCTCAAATTACATTAAGTGTGAAAATGGATTTGTGTAAGTCGGTTTTCATGTCTTTATTTAATTATTTATTGCTTATTTAGGATGAGCAGATTATGGCCTTAAGGCCGTCTCTTACATCTGACCAGGAGCAATAAATACCTTAGATATCACAAAAAATTCGCAATAATAGTAATAATAACAATATTAATAATAATTCAATAATAATATTAATAATAATTCAACAGACACTTGTACAGTCTCTGCGGAAACAATTCAGAAGGCAATGCGATGGGGCAACCTCCTAGGGAACGAAAACATAGATGGTGGAACGCGAATTCTGATACAGCAATTGAAAGAAGAACACAGACATGGAAGAAATTCAGCAGTAACAGAACATCAGAAACATGGAAGGAATTTCACGAGATTCAGAAACAATCCACAAAGGAAATCAGAATAGAAAAACGAGCAATATGACAACAACAGGTTGAAAGAAATTGACGAAGATTTGAAGAGAAATAACATTAGAAATTTTTACAGAACATTCAAAAAATATGAAGGATTATCAACAACCTAGCCTCTGCTTCTGAAGAACAGATGGATCCCTCGAAACGAACACGAAAGAAAATTGCAAAATCCTCAAACAATACTTTGATGAACTTCTGAATTGCAAGAAACCCACAGAAAAATTAACCTCCCAAAAAGCCGCAGCCATCCGAGATTGTAATCCACCCACAATAGAAGAGATAGAGAGAATCATCAAACAGTTGAAAAATAACAGAGCAGTAGGAGACGATGGTATTATTGCCGAGATCTAGAAGCTCCAAAATGAAAACATCACCAAGCAAATTTGTAACATAACTCAGAAATTTGAGTCACAGAGAAGTTGCCAGGGGCATGGAAATGTGCTTTGATCCATCCCCTACCTAAAAAGGGTGATAATTCACATCAAAATAATTACAGGGGTATTTCTCTAAAACCACTCACATACAAAATTCTCTCAAATGTGTTATTAAACAGGCTAGAACCACAAGCAGATCCGCAAATAGGAGAATACCCGGCAGGCTTCAGAAGAGGGAGGTCGGGCATAGAACAGATCTGGAACTTGAGAACACTTTTGAAAGTCAGAGAGACAAGAAACACTGTAGTTACCTTTGTTGACTTTAAAAAAGCATACGACTCCAAAGACTGACAAATGCTTTTCGACATACTGGAAGAATATGGCATCGACAGAAAAACCAGGGCAATTATACAACAGACACTCACAGACACCACCACCTCAAAGATTAAGTTCATGGGAGAAATTTCGGAATCCTTCCAGATACACACAGGTGTCCGACAAGGAGATGGGCTTTCACCAGTCCTGTTTAAAATAGTCTTAGACAACATTGTCAAACAATGGAAAGAACAAGTTTTAAGGAATACAGCTAGGAAGAACACGTGAAACAAGAACGATCATAAAATGTCTGGCATTTGCAGATGACATAGCCATACTTAGTAATAACACACAGGAGGCAAAGGAAGCACTGGAACACCTGCATGAAATAACTGCCAAAACAGGTCTACAGATATTGTATGAGAAGACTCAATACATGGAACGACAAACCAACAACGTACACATCATGCAAACGACGTATGGATCCGTAAAAAGAGTCGAAACATTTAAATATTTAGGGGAATACATACAAACAGGAGGATAAAACAAGGCATCCAACATAAAACGAACAGAAAGACTCAGAAAGCATAAAAACTCACATGGTCACATTATAATAAGAAAAGCATATCACCGTCCGCTGAGTCCGAGTGGTTCTAGACTGTTCAGTCTGGAACCGCGCGACCGCAGAGACTGCGGAAACAATTCAGAAGGCAATGCGACGGGGCAACCTCCTAGGGAACGAAAACATAGATGGTGGGACGCGAATTCTGATACAGCAATTGAATGAAGAACACAGGCATGGAAGAAATTCAGCAGTAACAGAACATCAGAAACATGGAAGGACTTTCACGAGATTCTCTGTATGTGTCCATAGAAATTTAGTCTGCGTTTTCTGATCACGTCTGTGAGTGTCAGTGTGTTGGTATAGCTCATTGGTAGGTCTCTTCATCCATATACTATCTTTGTGTATGGGTCCGAATATTTTCCTGAGAATTTTGCGTTCTATTTTTTCTGTCTCTATAATGCCTGAAGCTCCAATTGTGGTCGCTTCTGACGCATATAGTGCTTCCGGCAATACAGCTGTTTTGTAGTGTCTAATTTTGGCCTTTCTTGATATGCTTTTGGCTCAAATGGCTCTGAGCACAATGGGGCTTAACATCTAAGGTCGTCAGTTCCCTAGAACTTAGAACTACTTAAAACTAACTAACCTAAAGAGATCCCACACATAGTTGCCCTAGGCAGGAATGGAGCGTTTTCAGCGCCCGCACACCCTCCAACAGATCTCCCTCGCCGCCCGTTCCGTTTTGAAACTCAAAATGTACGCCACCTACTCCAACAACCAGGCCCATTTCACCTTCTCCCGTCTTCACACCCTCGTTTAAATCCCTGTCATGGCGCGACAGCAATGTATCCTTTTCAACAACATCCGCTCCCTTCCCGCCAACAAGAACCTCTTCCTGCACACCCACCGTGTGGATGCTTTGTCCTCAATGAAACCTTCCTCCAACCCCACCACACCGTCCACACTTCGCCCTACCTCCTACACCACTCCGATAATCCCCTCCCGATCACGCGTGGTGGAGTTGCCATTGGTCACAACCGCCAGATCCCCGTTCGGCTCCAACCTCTCCTTCCCGACCCCACCGAACACCTGATCCTTAGTCTCTTCTTCCCCGGCCTTACCGTTACCTGCGCCACCATCTATGTCCGCCATAACGCCCCTATTCCCTTCGACTTCCTCTCCCACATTGACCGTACCTTCTCCTCCTACGTGATCGCCGCCGACTTCAACATCCATAGTCGTTCTGCCGCCCAGTTACGGCGGTGGCATTGGTTCCTCTCCTCCCTTCAAGGCGACCTCCTCCCCATCCCCCAGCACACCCATCCCGAATCCAACTCCACTCCCAATGTTATCCTTTCCTCCCCCAACCTCCTTGGCCGCATAACGGTGGATGTCCTGGAGCCTATTGGTAGCGACCATCTCCCTGTCCTCCTCATCGTTTCAGACGGTCGTCGCCCCCGCCCCGACCCTCGTACTGACCCTTCCCCTAAGTACGTCCATGACTATTCCCGTGCCAACTGGAATGCCTACCAGGATACCCTTTCCACCCAGGTCGATAGCCACCCATTCACCACCCTGACGATGTAACCCATTCCACCTCCTTTCTCCAGCAGACCTTGTCTGAGGCCGTGGAGGCCCACGTCCCTACTGTCGCCGTCCACCCCCACCGTCCTACCTTACCCCCACAGGCCGTCCTCCTCAACCGTGAATCCCGCCGTCTCTACCGTGCCTTCCTCTGCACGCGTGACCTGGACACACTACGACGCCACCGGCAACACCGGCGACACATTCGTAATTTGCTCACGGCTAAGAAACGCCAGGACTGGCGACAGACATGCTCCCGTTTAAATGCTACCCTACCTATCAACTCGTCCAAGTTCTGGTCAGCCTTCCGTCGCCTTACCGGAACTAAACCCTCCCCCTACTATCCTCTTCTCCATGATGATCACCACTTCCCTGACTCTCTTAGTAAGGCCAATTACTTTGCCTCTTACCTCTCCGATGTCTTTTCCATCCCCGATGATCCCCAGTTTGATTACTCCCTCTTCCCGGATGTCCGCGATCGAACTGACACCTCTGTCCCTCCCCTCGCTCCTGGTTTCCAGTACTTGGACAACATTGCACGGAACTCAATGCCCCTATCACTACACAGGATCTCATTGCTACACTCTGCACGAAACGCAACACCGCTCCTGGTCACGATCGTGTCTTCTACCGTCACCTTCATGAAGCTCCTGTCTCTTTCCTCTCCACCCTGGCCAGGCTCTACAATGTAGTTCTGTCCACTGGTTACTACCCCAACCTGTGGAAAACCTCCCATATCCTGATGTTCCTTAAACCTGGAAAACCGCCGTCCGCCGTCTCCTCCTACCGTCCCATCAGCCTTACCTCGGTCTTCAGCAAGGTCCTGGAATCTATCCTCACCTGCTGCATCCACCAGCATCTCCGCCAGCACCGCCTCCTTATCGTTACCCAGTGTGGCTTTCGGCCGTCCTTCTCTTCCGACGATCTTCTACTTCACCTCATTCATCTCCTTTCCGACCAGCTTAATTCCCGTCGCTCCGCAATCTTCCTCTCCCTGGACCTTGAACGAGCTTATGACCGTGTATGGCATTCCGGTCTCCTCTTCAAGCTCCAAACCTTCGCCCTTCCCATTAACTACGTTGTCTTATCGGCTCCTTTCTCTCCCACCGTCCTTCCTACGTCACCATCCATAACACTGACTCCTACACCTTTTTCCCCTCCGCCGGTGTGCCCCAAGGCTCCGTCCTCTCCCCCATTTTGTATACCGCTGTCACCCCCCATCCACCTCCTCCAGTTTGCCGATGACACCGCCTTGCCCTTGCCCCCACCCTGCAGCGCTCCCAACACCTCCAATCCCATCTTGACCGGTTCACCGCTTGGTGCAACCAGTGGTTGCTCAAGGTCAATCCCTCCAAACCCCAGGCGATCATTGTAGGCAAAACCACCCCTTCCTTCCGCCTCCTTGATTTCTGTCTCACCATCCATGGCTGTCCTATCGCCCTCACTCCCACCCTTAAGTATCTTGGCATCACCCTCGACCGTCGCCTCTCCTGGACTCCCCAACTGCGGACAATCCAAGCCAAGGCACGCTCCCGACTCCGTCTCCTCAAGCTCCTTTCTGGACTTACGTGGGGTCTGGACCCCTCCACCATCATCCACACCTATAAATCCCTTATCCGCCCTATCCTTTGTTATGCCCATCTGGCCTGGATCTCCGCCCCCCCTACCTTTTATAAATCCCTCCAAATCCTTGAATGCCATGCTCTCCACCTCGCCTATCGCATCCGTCTCCCCTCCCCCATGCGGATCCTGTAGGATCTCATCCCCTTCCCCCACCTCCTCCTCTTCCTTGAAAGGATACGGATCCTGTACACCTCCCGCAAACTCGATCCTCGTCATCCGCTTGTCTCACCAATCCTCTCCCACACCCGCCCGCTGTCGCGCCTGTATTCCCACGTCCCACCCGGTTTCCATCTCTCCACCCTCCTTACCCTCTCCCAAGGTGGCTTCCGCTGGCTCCCCCTACCTGATGATGTCCTCCTCCCCTCCATCTGCCCCTCCTATCAACTTTGATCCTACCCCTCCACTTTCTGTGTCTTTTCCTTTAGGCACCCTCCCTCCCTTCTCTTTCCTTTTCCCCCTCCCCCCCTCCACCCCTCTTCCCCAGGGCTTCCTCTCCCCCTTCCTCCCTTCCCCCTATCTCCCCTGCCCGTGGCATCTGCTCTCCCTTCTCCCTCTCCCACACCCCCCTCATCCTCTCTTGGCAGGTCCCCGGACTCGTACACGGTTAGTGAACATTCGCGCGCCGGAGATCAACGCCTCGTGTTCTGTGTGTGCCGTCGTTTTGTGCTTAAGTGGTTCAGTGTTATTCGTTTTGTGCACCTCCGTTCACGTGTGACAATTTTTGTCTATGTATGTGTCTGAACAAATTTTATCTTGGACTCTACGCCCGTGAATGACTCCATGTATTTTAAGCAGTGTTTGTCTCCGTTTATACACTCCTGGAAATGGAAAAAAGAACACATTGACACCGGTGTGTCAGACCCACCATACTTGCTCCGGACACTGCGAGAGGGCTGTACAAGCAATGATCACACGCACGGCACAGCGGACACACCAGGAACCGCGGTGTTGGCCGTCGAATGGCGCTAGCTGCGCAGCATTTGTGCACCGCCGCCGTCAGTGTCAGCCAGTTTGCCGTGGCATACGGAGCTCCATCGCAGTCTTTAACACTGGTAGCATGCCGCGACAGCGTGGACGTGAACCGTATGTGCAGTTGACGGACTTTGAGCGAGGGCGTATAGTGGGCATGCGGGAGGCCGGGTGGACGTACCGCCGAATTGCTCAACACGTGGGGCGTGAGGTCTCCACAGTACATCGATGTTGTCGCCAGTGGTCGGCGGAAGGTGCACGTGCCCGTCGACCTGGGACCGGACCGCAGCGACGCACGGATGCACGCCAAGACTGTAGGATCCTACGCAGTGCCGTAGGGGACCGTACCGCCACTTCCCAGCAAATTAGGGGCACTGTTGCTCCTGGGGTATCGGCGAGGACCATTCGCAACCGTCTCCATGAAGCTGGGCTACGGTCCCGCACACCGTTAGGCCGTCTTCCGCTCACGTCCCAACATCGTGCAGCCCGCCTCCAGTGGTGTCGCGACAGGCGTGAATGGAGGGACGAATGGAGACGTGTCGTCTTCAGCGATGAGAGTCGCTTCTGCCTTGGTGCCAATGATGGTCGTATGCGTGTTTGGCGCCGTACAGGTGAGCGCCACAATCAGGACTGCATACGACCGAGGCACACAGGGCCAACACCCGGCATCATGGTGTGGGGAGCGATCTCCTACACTGGCCGTACACCACTGGTGATCGTCGAGGGGACACTGAATAGTGCACGGTACATCCAAACCGTCATCGAACCCATCGTTCTACCATTCCTAGACCGGCAAGGGAACTTGCTGTTCCAACAGGACAAATGCACGTCCGCATGTATCCCGTGCCACCCAACGTGCTCTAGAAGGTGTAAGTCAACTACCCTGGCCAGCAAGATCTCCGGATCTGTCCCCCATTGAGCATGTTTGGGACTGGATGAAGCGTCGTCTCACGCGGTCTGCACGTCCAGCACGAACGCTGGTCCAACTGAGGCGCCAGGTGGAAATGGCATGGCAAGCCGTTCCACAGGACTACATCCAGCATCTCTACGATCGTCTCCATGGGAGAATAGCAGCCTGCATTGCTGCGAAAGGTGGATATACACTGTACTAGTGCCGACATTGTGCATGCTCTGTTGCCTGTGTCTAAGTGCCTGTGGTTCTGTCAGTGTGATCATGTGATGTATCTGACCCCAGGAATGTGTCAATAAAGTTTCCCCTTCCTGGGACAATGAATTCACGGTGTTCTTATTTCAATTTCCAGGAGTGTATGTCCACCGTCTTTTTTCTCTAAATGTCTTCATTTGTATCTTTTGTGTTTCCTCTGAGGCCCAACAGCGGCGTAGTATGCTGCTGCTGGCCTGCCTGTACACAGGTTTCAAAATAACAATAAAGAAAAAAAAAAAAGGTCAGCCGGCCAGCCTAATCTTGCGTATGTCTTTGGACCCATCGTCTTGCGTTAGACAGCTTCTTACTTTCTTGTTCAGTGGTTGTTAGGTTTCCTAGTTATTCCGTTGTGTCGATCTTGTTGTTGTTCGTTCTGTCCTTCGTTGGTCGTGTTCGCCCTCTCCCGTTTTGTTACTGTTCGTCGGCCGCTCCGCGGGTGCCGCCGCGCTTTGCGTAACTTCTACTCCGCGGCCGTTCTGGTCGCAGTTTTCAACAATGGCTTCGTGGGGTCTGCACCACAATCGAGCCCTGCCATGAACTCTTACCAACTGAAATCAGTACTCATCCAACCAGGTCTTCCAGTCGTCTAGGGTCCAACCGATACGGTTGGGAACCCGGGAGATGCGCTTCAGGCGATGTTGTGCTGTTAGCAAAGGCACTCGCGTCGGTCGTCTGCTGCCACAGCCCATTAACACCTGATTTCGCCGCACTGTCCTAGTGGATACGTTCATCGATTATTTCACGCATTGTTGCTTGTCTGTTAGCACTAACAACTCTACGCAAACGCTGCTGCTCTCGGTCGTTGAGTGAAGGCGATCTAGCACTGCGTTATCGTGGTGAGAGGTAATGCCTGAAATTGGCCATTCTCTGGCGCAGTCCTGACTCTGTGGATGTCGCAATATTGAATTTCCAAACGATTTCTGAAATGGAACGTGCTATGCGCCTAGGACCGAGAAACATTCCGCGTTGAAAATCTGATAATTCCTGTCATGTATCAGATGAGTACAAATGGCAGTTCCGACAATGTCCTGCCCTCCACCTGTAGGCCTATACGTGCATATCGCAATCCCACGAGTTTTGTCACTTTAGTGTATAAGGACGTCATCTGCACAAAAAAGCTCGTAACAAGTTCTGCACAAACAATGCAGCCAGTGCAGGTTGTGTTTCCGACGTTAGCGATACGGCCCCTCCACATACTGTACACGCAGCGCGGCGCCCACTGTGCGGCGTCGCACGGACTGCAGGCAGACACTGTGCGCTTTGTCATCCCGGCTGTGACGGCGCCGCGCTCGCCTAATTATTAATTTAGGCCGACGGAGGGCCCTTTCCGCCGCGGGCCGGCAGTTTTGGGCAGTGCCGAGTGACGGCGGCAGCCGGCGTGACGCATTCGCTGGCCGCTACCCACTGCCCGCTCTGTCCCCGGTGCTTAATTAGTGCATAATGCACCGGCCGCAGTAGCGGCTACCGCGACCGTATGATGCAATGACCACAGTTAACAGCCGCTCGCCCCCACCCTCTCTGTTACTTTATTCTCCGCGCTCGCCGGAGCACCGCGGCAGTTATTTGCCAGTAGCCAGTCGTCATCATTACAGCGGGTAAATCACAGAGGCGTCACCCAGCGTTACGTTACAGAAAAAAAACAAAAAACTCCAGCCTGAATTGATACCCGCGGTTAGTTTCTGCGACGTTTCTTCAGCGCTGTTAATGTTCGTGTGCATGATTATCGTCGTAGTCGAAAAAGATTTGTTCCAATTTTCAGACGATATGCAGCACGAAGTTACCACAAATGCTTGGAGTTAACAGCACCATAAAAGGTGACCCCGGTGCTGTAATAAGAAAAAAAAATTTCAAGAGCGAGCTGCTAGAATGGTAAAAATTCAGTTGGGGACACTGCAGCAGGATACACAACATTTATTTCTGCATAGAGCCGCTCTCTGCTCACCGATTTTAGAAGCGTGAGACGATGGGATTCTACCAACCCCGTTTAATCTGGAAGTCAGGCACTACACCTGTGTTGAAGGTACACGGGTGGTGGAACGAGTCTACATGTCTTAGGACCCGTATAACACTAGATCATTGCAAGAATTCAGCGGATACTCGTACACTGTCTAATGGAAAGTAGCCGCACAACAGCTGTGAAATGCGAACTGGCTATTATTTGTCGAGTGACGTGGACCGCCAGTATGGAGTATGCGTGCGGAACGATTTGAACCAGGTTGAGATTCATTGGGAGAGTCCTTAGAAAATGTAGTCCATCAACAAAGGAGGTGGCTTACAAAACATTCGTTCGACCTATACTTGAGTATTGCTCATCAGTGTGGGATCCGTACCAGGTCGTGTTGACGGAGGGTATAGAGAAGATCTACATCTACATCTACATGATTACTCTGCAATTCACATTTAAGTGCTTGGCAGAGAGTTCATCGAACCACAATCATATCTCTCTACCATTCCACTCCCGAACAGCGCGCGGGAAAAACGAACACCTAACCTTTCTGTTACAGCTCTGACTTCTCTTATTTTATTTTGATGATCATTCCTACCTATGTAGGTTGGGCTCAACAAAATATTTTCGCATTCGGAAGAGAAAGTTGGTGACTGAAATTTCGTAAATAGATCTCGCCGCGACGAAAAACGTCTTTGCTTTAATGACTTCCATCCCAACTCGCGTATCATATCTGCCACACTCTCTCCCCTATTACGTGATAATACAAAACGAGCTGCCCTTTTTTTTGCACCCTTTCGATGTCCTCCGTGAATCCCACCTGGTAAGGATCCCACATCGCGCAGCAATATTCTAACAGAGGAAGAACGAGTGTAGTGTAAGCTGTCTGTTTAGTGGACTTGTTGCATCTTCTAAGTGTCCTGCCAATGAAACGCAACCTTTGGTTCGCCTTCCCCACAATATTATCTATGTGGTCTTTCCAACTGAAGTTGTTCGTAACTTTAACACCCAGGTACTTAGTTGAATTGACAGCCGTGAGAATTGTACTATTTATCGAGTAATCGAATTCCAACGGATTTCTTTTGGAACTCATGTGGATCACCTCACACTTATCGTTATTTAGCGTCAACTGCCACCTGACACAACATACAGCAATCTTTTCTAAATCGCTTTGCAACTGATACTGGTCTTCGGATGACTTTAGTAGACGGTAAATTACAGCATCATCTGCGAATAACCTAAGAGAACTGCTTAGATTGTCACCCAGGTCATTTATATAGATCAGGAACAGCAGAAGTCCCAGGACGGTTCCCTCGGGAACACCTGATATCACTTCAGTTTTACTCGATGATTTGCCGTCTATTACTACGAAGTGCGACCTTCCTCACAGGAAAACACGAATCCAGTCGCACAACTGAGACGATACCCCACAGCCCGCAGCTTGATTAGAAGTCGCTTGTGAGGAACGGTGTCAAAAGCTTTCCGGAAATTTAGAAATACGGAATCAACTTGAGATCTCCTGTCGATAGCGGCCATTACTTCGTGCGAATAAAGAGCTAGCTGCGTTGCACAAGAACAATGTTTTCTGAAACCATGCTGATTACGTATCAATAGATCGTTCCCTTCGAGGTGATTCATAATGTTTGAATACAGTATAAGCTCGAAAACCCTACCGCAAACCGACGTCAATGATATAGGTCTGTAGTTCGATGGATTACTCCTACTACCCTTCTTAAACACTGGTGCGACCTGCGCAATTTTCCAATCTGTGGGTACAGATCTATCGGCAAGCGAGCGGTTGTATATGATTGCTAAGTAGGAAGCTATTGTATCAGCGTAATCTGAAAGGAACCTAGTCGGAATACAATCTGGACCTGAAGACTTGCCCGTATCAAGCGACTTGAGTTGCTTCCCAACCCCTAAGGTATCTACTTCTAAGAAACTCATGCTAGCAGCTGTTCGTGTTTCAAATTCTGGAATATTCCATTTGTCTTCCCTGGTGAAGGAATTTCGGAAAACTGCGTTCGATAACTCCGCTTTAGCGGCACAGTCGTCGGTAACAGTACCATCGGCACTGCGCAGCGAAGTTATTGACTGCGTCTTGCCGCTTGTGTACTTTACATACGACCACAATTTCTTTGGATTTTCTACCAAATTTCGAGACAATGTTTCGCTGTGGAACCTATTAAAGGCATCTCGCATTGAAGTCCGTGCCAAATTTCGCGCGTCTGTAAATTTTAGCCAATCTTCGGGATTTCGCGTTCTTCTGAACTTCATATGCTTTTTCCGTTGCCTCTGCAACAGAGTTCGGACCTGTTTTGTGTACTATGGGGGATCAGTTTCATCTCTTACCGATTTATGAGGTACGAATCTCTCAATTGCTGTTGCTACTATATCTTTGAATTTGAGCCACATCTTGTCTACATTTGCGTAGTCAGTTCGGAAGGAATGGAGATTGTCTCTTAGGAAGGATTCTAGTGACACGTTATCCGCTTTTTTAAATAAAATAATTTTGCGTTTGTTTCTGGTGGATTTGGAAGAAACGGTTGAGCCAAAGAAGAGCGGTGCGTTTCGTCACAGGGTTATTTTGTAAGCGTGATAGCGTTACGGATATGTTTAGCGAACTCAAGTGGCAGACTCTGCAAGAGAAGCGCTCTGCATCGCGGTGTAGCTTGCTGTCCACGTCTTGAGAGGGTGGATTTCGGGATGAGGTATCGAATACATTGCTTCCCCCTACTTATGCCTCCCGAGGAGATCACGAATGTAAAATTAGAGAGATCCGAGCGCGCACGGAGGCTTTCCGGCAGTCTTTCCTTCCGCGAACCATACACGACTGGAACAGGAAAGGAAGGCAATGACAGTGGCACATAAAGTGCCCTCCGCCAGACACAGTTGGGTGGCTTGCGGAGTATAAGTGTAGATGTAGATGAAGAGGCGGGGAAGATCGTCAGCACAGAAGCAGTGACAGTAGAATTGGTCGGTAAGCAGAGCTCAGTGATTTTGAACGTGTACTAGTTATTTGATGCCACCTGAGAACCATATCCATCAGGGACGTTTCAGCCCTTGTAAAGCTGCCCAAGTTCACTATTGCTGATGTGATTGTGGACTGGAACTAACATAGCTAAATCAGTACCAGGTAGACTTCATATACTGAGCAGCAGGGACCGTCGTGCATTGCAGAAAGAGGTAGTAAAAATGTTCATGAAATCGGCGGGAAGGAACCAGTCGTGATTTCCTAGTTGATATCCGCGTGTACAGAGTGAGAAACAAAGCAATGCGGTGGTAAAACAAGCCACACATATCTGTACTCAGTGGTAATCGAAGCACGAGGTGCTGGAAACAAGGATGCCAATGGACAGCAGATGTCTGGAAACAAGCGATTTAGAGTGATGAACCAGGCTACACCCCAGGGTAATCCAATAGAAGATTATGTATACTGCCAATAGAGCAGTACAGATGTGGTGATGTTGCGGTACGGGGATGATTTTCGTGGTCATGGTGTGGTCTCCTTATTGAGCCCAAGCAAACGCTAAATGCGGAAGGATATTAACACGTTTACAGCGTTGTGTACTGCATACAATAAAGGAACAATTCGGCGTTGATGACTGTATCGACATGACGGTCTACATCTACATCTACATACAGGGTGTTTCAAAAATGACCGGTATATTTGAAACGGCAATAAAAACTAAACGAGCAGCGATAGAAATACACCGTTTGTTGCAATATGCTTGGAACAACAGTACATTTTGAGGCACACAAACTTTCGAAATTACAGTAGTTACAATTTTCAACAACAAATGGCGCTGCGGTCTGGGAAACTCTATAGTACGATATTTTCCACATATCCACCATGCGTAGCAATAATATGGCGTAGTCTCTGAATGAAATTACCCGAAACCTTTGACAACGTGTCTGGCGGAATGGCTTCACATGCAGATGAGATGTACTGCTTCAGCTGTTCAATTGTTTCTGGATTCTGGCGGTACACCTGGTCTTTCAAGTGTTCCCACAGAAAGAAGTCACAGGGGTTCATGTCTGGCGAATAGGGAGGCCAATCCACGCCGCCTCCTGTATGTTTCGGACAGCCCAAAGCAATCACACGATCATCGAAATATTCATTCAGGAAATTAAAAACGTCGGCCGTGCGATGTGGCCGGGCACCATCTTGCATAAACCACGATGTGTTCGCAGTGTCGTCTAAGGCAGTTTGTACCGCCACAAATTCACGAAAAATGTCCACATAGCGTGATGCAGTAATCGTTTCGGATCTGAAAAATGGGCCAATGATTCCTTTGGAAGAAATGGCGGCCCAGACCGGTACTTTTTGAGGATGCAGGGACGATGGGACTGCAACATGGGGCTTTTCGGTTCCCCATATGCGCCAGTTCTGTTTATTGACGAAGCCGTCCAGGTAAAAATAAGCTTCGTCAGTAAACCAAATGCTGCCCGCATGCATATCGTCGTCATCAATCCTGTGCACTATATCGTTAGCGAATGTCTCTCGTGGAGCAATGGTAGCGGCGCTGAGGGGTTGCCGCGTTTGGATTTTGTATGGATAGAGGTGTAAACTCTGGCGCATGAGACGATACGTGGACGTTGGCGTCATTTGGACCGCAGCTGCAACACGGCGAACGGAAACCCGAGGCCGCTGTCGGATCACCTGCTGCACTAGCTGCGCGTTGCCCTCTGTGGTTGCCGTACGCGGTCGCCCTACCTTTCCAGCACGTTCATCCGTCATGTTCCCAGGCCGTTGAAATTTTTCAAAAGATCCTTTACTGTATCGCTTTTCGGTCCTTTGGTTACATTAAACCTCCGTTGAAAACTTCGTCTTGTTGCAACAACACTGTGTTCTAGGCGGTGGAATTCCAACACAAGAAAAACCCTGTGTTCTAAGGAATAAACCATGTTGTCTACAGCACACTTGCACGTTGTGAACAGCACACGCTTACAGCAGAAAGACGACGTACAGAATGGCGCACCCACAGACTGCATTGTCTTCTATATCTTTCACATCACTTGCAGCGCCATCTGTTGTTGAAAATTGTAACTACTGTAATTTCAACAGTTTGTCCGCCTGAAAATGTACTGTTGTCCCGAGGATATTGCAACAAACGGTGTATTTCTATCGCTGCAATGGACAGGCCCTTCCATAGTTCCGGCTTGGACCTAGTGGAATACCTTTGTGATGAGTTTGAACGTCGATTCCACTCCAGACTCCAGCACCCAACAACACTATGTCTTGTGGTCTCGGATCGTGAGGAAATTGGGCTGCCATTCCTCCAGACACATTCAGATACCTTATTGAAAGGGCTCCCAGCACACTTCAGCCCATCATAAAGGCGGCCGTTGGATACACGCCATAACAATGTCCCCTGGTAAGAGTCCCATTGCTTTTGATCAGACAGCGCAGTACGACCTGAACTACGTGATTCCCAAACCCACAAAACCAATGTAAATGCTTTTCACCTAAGGAGCAAGAAACCTTGGATGAATATATCAATAAAATGAAGACAACAAGACCTTGATCACCGCTAACGCCAAAGTATCTTGCCGCAGATACCATTTTATCTTTCAACCAATACTATCAGAACCAAGACAACACTATACCAAAGCTGTTCGGAGCGGAACTAGGCGTGGGTTCACATCCTCACTCCGTCTGCACTTCAGTCACTGCGCTCTGCATGTCAGCTGCAGAAATGCACTACCAGATTGGAAAAAAGTGCACCCACGCCAAGCAGACTGATGTCATATTTAAAGAGAGTGGACGTATTGTTTCGGGGTGTGTGTAACCAGACCCTATTAAGAAAATATACCCACTTATGGGTATTACTCCACCTCACGCGGGGAGTACCGTCGCACGAGAAATCGAGCAGTAAAGCGAACTGCTGACCTACGTCATCCATTACAAGGTACCATCCAGACTTAGATCGAGAAGTAACTCTTTGAGAACAAATAAACCTTTTGCTGGTAGTGCAGAAACTCGCAGAAATGAACTGTGGAGAGAGCAATGACGAGCCACATTACTGGAGCTGAAGGAGGCTTCCTCTGCTCGCTTCTATCTGTCATATCCTACTTTCTTACTCCTCAGTCGCTGAGGTTTGGGAGCTTCAAGACGTGAAACCAATAATCACTTTAAATGGGGATACCTGAATGGGGCTGAGAGGTCCCTGCTTCGGACTGCCACTAACTGAAGGTCAGCTCGTAGTCAGTCAGAATCTCAGCACAACCTGTACCAGTCGGAAACTTACAATACTGGGGAACAAAGCTGTCTTTGTAAATTCACAGTGGAAACACCAAATCAGAAACATCTATATATCATTCACAATACTCACTGTGCATGGCGAACAATTGTCATTTGAACTGGCGATTGATCTTAGTACAATATGCAACCAGTGGATTATTTTAGATTTGACGTGACTTATTTTTTCGCAGCATTAACCGGGATTCAAGCCACTGCACGTCCATCAACAGACGGAGGTGCTACAGGAACTTAAATTTGACCTTGTGCAGTTGTAGGAAAACTTCCGTCATTTCCGCCGTCCTCACGACCATACCTTCCAGCTGCTCATGGTCCAGGTTATATTCCTGTAACACCTCCGTCTGTTGGGGAAGGTGCAGTGGCTCGAGAACTAGTTGATGCTGCGAAATATAAATCCTGTCAAGATTCAAGAAAACCACACGTTGCATGCTATATCCACATAAATCCCCAGTTTTCATTATTATTTTTATATTATTACAGTTATTAGTGGTACATTATTCTTTTGAATACCTGGGTGTAACATTATTTGTAGGTCTATCTGCATACGGGACATACACAGTGCATAAATTGGCACGTCGTGGGTAACCAAATTGACGATTCTTCTGGAGGGTGGCCAGCCAGTACCAAATCACACTGGATAATTCTTATACGCTGACGCCATATCTTTAGTATCAAGACTTCGTATTCACAAAGGTACAAGACTGTGAGTCAGACGTACTTTGTGTTACAAAACTGCTTACCCAAAGCTGGGCCCCAAACACTGGTCCTTTTTTACAACTCAGAAAACAGAGGAGAGAAGCGAAAACTACGTATGCGATGGTCAATCAGTAAGTGCAACAACACATTTTTTCCCCTAAAAGTAGATTAGTTTTCTTCAGGCTTCCAGTTAATCATATTATTCCCCACTCTACAAAATCCTATTTTTCAGCGCAATTTCCGTTCAGTCGATCACATCGAATGAGAGTGTCCACACGTTCTAACTCTGCAGGAGTCACAGCCGTGTGCCCGCCTGCAGGCACGCAAAAGATCTGACAGGATTACGCGACCTTGTTGCACGGTGACAGACGCTTCGCCCTACGATCCACCGTGCTTTTCTTCACTGCAAGGTCTCCGTAGACACTCTGCAAGAGTCTATCATTATCTGCGATGCTCTGGTTTTCGGCAAAAGGAACTCAGTGACAGATCCCCGCTTGGAACCCACCTCCCTTACAGACACTATTTCGAAGTTCCACCACCTACCGGAACTTAATGAAACTATAGGGTCTAAAGCGGGAATATTCCACGATGTCCCGCATCAAATTCCGCATTTTTGTTACCGAAAATGGTCCAAAAACTGTGGTTTAATTCTTATCGAACGCCCCATGTAGTAAAGCGACCTGAACGCGTGGTGCCATATCTTCTGACATCACTACTAGGGCCGGCAGGAGTGGCCGAGTGGTTCTAGGCTCTCCAGTCCGGAATCGCGCGACTGCTACGGTCGCAGGTTCGAATCCTGCCTCGGGCATGGATCTGTGTGATGTCCTTAGGCTAGTTAGGTTTAAGTTCCAGGGGACTGATGACCTCACATGTTAAGTCCCATACTGCTCAGAGCCATTTTTCTGACAACTAGGGTCTGTTTTATAGAACACTACATTTCAGTCATTTGACAGCGGTTCTTTTCAGTTAAGCGTAGCCAGTGCACTCTACATCGTAATCGAACCCTGCGGTCTACCGGTCAAATACATGATGGGAAACCGAGTAGTCGCGAAATCGTATCCTGGTCGACTATATAAATTTTCAGTCTGCTTTCAATCCAGCCTTCTCCTCTCAACGATGCTAGTAATCACCAGACGTGACACGTGGTTCGGCTTCCACCTTAAACTGTAGGTCCCCTTTCCTCAGATTGGATATTTGCTGTAAGTTAGGTGCACAAAAGTTTCCGAAGTGGCGTCCAATTGAAAGACTTGCTCTCGGTCACCGAACCGCACGAAATTAAAAATTCCACATCAACAACGATTTGCCTTACAATAGGGCGAGTTGGGCTTTTGTATGCAGCGGCTAAAGAGGAAGGAGAGCGAGATTAGTGTTCAACGTCCCGTCAACAACGAGGTCATTAGCGAGGGAGCACAAGCTCGTATTATTGAAGGATGGGAACGAAGTCGGCCGTGCCCTTTCAAAGGAACCATACAGGAATTTGCCTGAAGCGATTTTAGGGAAATCACAGAAAACCTAAATCATCATGGCCGGAAGGGGCTTGAACCGTCGCCCTTCTGAATGCGAGTCCGCTGTGCTAACCATTTCTCCACTTAGCTCGGCCTGCAGAGGGTAGTCGTAGGCATTATTTGAAGCTTGCAATAAGCGTGTCGAGTTTTCACTACTGATGCCTTCTTCTAATTCCTGTTAAAACAACAGCAAGAAAAACAGCACCATTTGAGCTACGGATTGATCGACTGTGAGCCAGATATGTCGTTTCTTGACATTTTCGGCAGAGAGAAAAGTAAGTGGGTTACTGATTCACTTTTATCTAAATATAGTATTGAAACATGCAATTCATTGTATTATTGCAAGGATTTGCTTAGTAAAAACGGCAATTTGATATGCAGAATGTGATTGCGTTCGTACGTATTCGCATACAGTGACTAATGACCTCACTGGTTTAGTCCCTTAATCCCCAACCAACCCACCGATCAAGCATGTAATAGCAGACTGGGTTAATGTTTCGCTAAATGAAAACAGGTGTGGACTCCCGTGTAAGAGAATCTGGGAGTTGCTGACATACAAAAAGGTAAGGAATGAAAGGAAACAGCAGACTGGGTTATAGAACAGGAATGTGCAAGATGTACGTTGGTGGTTTACTCAACAGGCAAAAATGCAGAAAAATGTAGAAATAAGGCGGGATCACCAGAGGCATCGGAGGTATTTAGCGTTTGTGATGATGGCGATAATACCGCTACGGAGAATTACACCATGGAATGGGGAATCGTGTGCAATCACGTCTTTGTAGTATTTGCAGTTAAACTTCACTCTGCTGTTGTTTACATTTAATTTCCTTCAGTATAGAATAAAAGTAGACTAAGTGCAGCAATCATCCATATAGATGATTTTAAATTAGTTACGATAAACATGTTGTTGTTGTTGTCTTCAGAAGACTGATTTGATACATCTCTTGATGCTACTGTAACCTGAGTAAGCCTCGTCATCTCCGAATAATTACTGAAACCTACATCCTTCTGAATCTGCTTACTGTAATTGTCTCTTGACCTCCCTCTACGATCGTCCGCAGCTCGTGGTCGTGCGGTAGTGTTCACGCTCAGGTTCCCGGGCTCGATTCCCGGCGGGGTCAGGGATTTTCTCTGCCTCGTGATGACTGGGTGTTGTGTGATGTCCTTAGGTTAGTTAGCTTTAAGTAGTTCTAAGTTCTAGGGGACTGATGACCATAGACGTTAAGTCCCATAGTGCTCAGAGCCATTTCCTCTACGATTTTTACCCCCCCCCCCCCAGACTTCTGTCCTCTGATGTCTCAGATTGTATCCTATCAACCGAAACCTTCTTTCAGTCAAGTTGTGCCACAAATTTCTTTTCTTTCCAATTCTATACACTACCTCCTCAATAGTTATGTGATCCACCGATACATTCTTAAGCATTAGCATTTTTCTGTACATCTACATCTACATCTACATTTATACTCCGCAAGCCACCCAACGGTGTGTGACGGAGGGCACTTTACGTGCCACTGTCATTACCTCCCTTTTCTCTTCCAGTCGCGTATGGTTCGCGGTAAGAACGACTGTCTGAAAGCCTCTGTGCGCGCTCGAATCTCTCTAATTTTACATTCGTGATCTCCTCGGGAGGTATAAGTAGGGGGAAGCAATATATTCGATACCTCATCCAGAAACTCACCCTCTCGAAACATGGACAGCAACCTACACCGCGTTGCAGAGCGCCTCTCTTAGAGAGTCTGCCACTTGAGTTTGCTAAACATCTCCGTAACGCTAACACGGTTACCAAATGACCCTGTGACGAAACGCGCCGCTCTTCTTTGGATCTTCTCTATCTCCTCCGTCAACCCGATCTGGTACGGATCCCACACTGATGAGTAATACTCAAGTATAGGTCGAACGAGTGTTTTGTAAGCCACCTCCTTTGTTAATGGACTACATTTTCTAAGGACTCTCCCAATGAATCTCAACCTGGTACCCGCCTTACCAATAATTAATTTTATATGATCATTCCACTTCAAATCGTTCCGCACGCACACTCCCAGATATTTTATAGAAGTAACTGCTACCAGTGCTTGTTCCGCTATCATATAATCATACAATAAAGGATCCTTCTTACTATGTATTCGCAATACATTAGATTTGTCTGTGTAAAGGATCAGTTGCCACTCCCTGCACCAAGTGCGTATCCGCTGCAGATCTTCCTGCATTTCGCTACAATTTTCTAATGCTGCAACTTCTCTGTATACTACAGCATCATCCGCGAAAATCCGCATGGAACTTCCGACACTATCTACTGTAGCAACACATTTCAAGAGCTTCTATTCTCTTCTTGTTTAAATTGTTTATCACAAGTTGCGACATTGTCGCGAATAAAACAGTGACCCTTATATACAATAATTTTCTTTTAATTTACGTCTATGATCACAAACTTTTTGTTAACAGACTACCGGTTTCGGCCTATAATGGCGATCATCAGAACTGCAGCAAAAAATGCGAAAACATACAGCTTAGAAACTTTTGTTTTTAAACCGTAGACAATCTGCGAGTGTTTTTATATTTTTCCCTTTTTTTGCTGCAGGATGGTCATTATAGACCGAAACCGGTAACCTGTTAACAAAAAGTGTGTGACCATAGACGTGAATTAAAGGAAACTTATTAAATTGTTTATCATTCATTTCTCATTATTGTACATGGTTACACCCCAGACATATACCTTCAGGAAAGATTTACTAACACTAAAATCTATGTACGATGTTAACAAATTTCCCTTCTTTGGAAACTCCTTTCTTGCCATTTGCAGCCTACATTTTATATTCTACCTACATCGACGATCATCAGTTATTTTGCTGACCAAATAGCAAAACTCATCCACTACTTTCAGCGTCTCGTTTCCTAATCATTTTCCTCACGATCACCTGATTTAATTTGACTACATTCCGTTAGCCTTGTTTTTCTTTTGTTAATGTTTATCATATAGCCTCCTTTCAAGTCACTGTACATTCCATACAACAGCTCTTCCAGGCCCTTTCCTGTCTGTGACAGAATTACAATGTCATCGGCAAACCTCAAAGTTTTTATTTCCTCTCCTTGGACTTTAATTCTCACTCCAAATTTTTCTTTGGCCTCCTTTACTGCTTGTTCAATGTACACACTGAATAACATCGGGGATAGGCTACAACTTTGTCTCACTCCCTTCTCAACCAATGTTTGCTTCCTCTTCATGCCCCTATACTCTTACCACTACCATCTGGTTTCTGTACAGGTGTAAATAGCATTTCGTTCCCTGTATTTTACCCCTAATACCTTCAGAATCTCAAGCAGAATATTCTGGTTAAAAGATTTCTCCAAGTCTAAAAATGCTAAAGACTTAGGCTTGCCTTTTTTATCCTATTTTCTAAGATAAGTCGTAGGGTCAGTATTGCCTCGCGTGTTCCTACAATTCTCCGAAATCCAGACTGATCTTCCCCAATGTCGGTTTCTACCAGGTTTTCGATTCTGCTGTATGGAATTCGTGTTAGTATTTTGCAACCACGACTTACTAAACTTAAAGTTCAGTAATCTTTTACACATAGCAGCAAATGCTTGGAACTGGAATTATTACAATCGTCTTGAAGTCTGAGGGAGTCTCGCCTATCTCATGCATGTTGCATACCAGGTGGAAGAGATTTGTCATGGCTGGCACTCCCAAGGCTATTGACTTGTCTTTCAGTCGTCTGAGAAATTCTCCTCGTAGTATCATATCTTCCATCTGACCTTTATCTACGTCTTCCTTCTGCCTTCAAGTTCATCTCCCTTGTGTAATCCTCTATCTTTACAGTTTTCAGCTTTCCCTTCTTTGCTTAGGACTGGTTTCCCATCCGAGCTCTTCATATTCATACAGTTGCTTCTGTTTTATCCAAAGACATCTTTAATTTTCCTGCAGCCGGTATCTGTCTCTCACCTAGTAAAATTTGCTTCCAAATCCTTACATTTGTCCTTCAGCCACTCCTGTTTAGCCCTTTTGCGCCTCCAGTCAATCTAATTTTTAAACGTTAGAATTACCTTTGACCAGCTACGTTTACTGCATTTTCATATTTTCTCCTTTCAAAAATTACGCTCCTTGCATCAATTACATTCCCTCTGCCACTGGGCCAACGTCCAGTGCCGTTGCTCAAGTTTCCATTTCAGTCGTAGTTGCCGATGTCGTGGTGCTAACACATGGTTGGCACATGCGTGTGTCGTCGGTTGCGGAGGCCCATAGTTAGAGAGTGTTCTGGGCACTGTAGATTCAGACACGCTTACATTCCGTAAGCGTGTTGTTTGTGTGTAGAATGGGGAAACCACAGAAAATTTACACTGATCAGCCAGAAATTATGACCACCTACCTAATAGTAAGGGAAGGTAAGCGATCTATCAGAGTTTCGTTTAGGCCGGATTGTGATGGCCTGGATGCTCGGCACGAGCATTTAGGAAACTGCACGACTTGTCGAGTGTTCTAGGAGTGCTGTGTTGAGTGTCTTCGACACGTGACGTGGGGCTGGGTGGCCACCCCTCATTACAGATGTCGGACGTTGTACGAGGTGCATTCAAGTTCTAAGGCCTCCGATTTTTTTTCCAATTAACTACTCACCCGAAATCGATGAAACTGGCGTTACTTCTCGACGTAATCGCCCTGCAGACGTACACATTTTTCACAACTCTGACGCCATGATTCCATGGCAGGGGCGAAGGCTTCTTTAGGAGTCTGTTTTGACCACTGGAAAATCGCTGAGGCAATAGCAGCACGGATGGTGAATGTGCGGCCACGGAGAGTGTCTTTCATTGTTGGAAAAAGCCAAAAGTCACTAGGAGCCAGGTCAGGTGAGTAGGGAGCATGAGGAATCACTTCAAAGTTGTTATCACGAAGAAACTGTTGCGTAACGTTAGCTCGATCTGCGGGTGCGTTGTCTTGGTGAAACAGCACACGCGCAGCCCTTCCCGGACGTTTTTGTGGCAGTGCAGGAAGGAATTTGTTCTTCAAAACATTTTCGTAGGATGCACCTGTCACCGTGTAGTGCCCTTTGGAACGCAATGGGTAAGGATGACGCCCTCGCTGTCCCAGAACATGGACACCATCATTTTTTCAGCACTGGCGGCTACCCGAAATTCTTTTGGTGGCGCTGAATCTGTGTGCTTCCATTGAGCTGACTGGCATTTTCTTTCTGGATTGAAAAATGGCATCCACGTCTCATCCATTGTCACAACCGACGAAAAGAAAGTCCCATTCGTGCTGTCGTTGCGCGTCAACATTGGTTGGCAACATGCCACACGGGCAGCCATGTGGTCGTCCGTCAGCATTCGTGGCACCCACCTGGATGATACTTTTCGCATTTTCAGGTCGTCATGCAGGATTGTGTCCACAGAACCCACAGAAATGCCAACTCTGGAGCCGATCTGTTCAACTGTCATTCGGAGATCCCCAAAACAATTCTCTCCACTTTCTCGATCATGTCGTCAGACCGGCTTGTGTGAGCCCGAGGTTGTTTCGGTTTGTTGTCACATGATGTTCTGCCTTCATTAAACTGTCGCACCCACGAACGCACTTTCGACACATCCATAACTCCATCACCACATGTCTCCTTCAACTGTCGATGAATTTCAATTGGTTTCACACCACGCAAATTCAGAAAACGAATGATTGCACGCTTTTCAAGGAAGGTAAACGTCGCCATTTTAAGTATTTAAAACAGTTCTCATTCTCGCCGCTGGCGGTAAAATTCCATCTGCCGTACGGTGCTGCCATCTCTGGGTCATATTGACAATGAACGCGGACTCATTTTAAAACAATACGCATGTTTCTATCTCTTCCCAGTCCGCAGGAAAAAAAATCGGAGGCCTTAGAACTCGAATGCACCTTGTAGGTTGAGCAGATTGGTGAAACAGAACAGGAGGCGAACATTGGCGTAACTGGCATCAGAGTTTAACGCTGGACAGAGAACAAGCATGTCCTAAATCACAGTGCCCCGAACTATGGATCTCCGCAACCGATGACCCATGCATGTGCCAACCATGTGTTAACACCACGACGTCCGCAACTATGGCTGAAATGGGAACTTGAGCGTCGCCACTGGACGTTGGCCCAGTGGCAGAGCGTTGCATGGTCTGATGAATCCCGATACCTTCATCATGGCGATGGGAGGGCGCGAATCCATCGTCTGTCAGGGGAACAGCTCCTAAGCACCTGTTCTTCGGGAGAGAGGCAAGCTGGCGGCGGCTCCGTTGTGCTCTGGGGAATATGGGCATTCAGGAGTCCAGTGGAGCTTGTGCAAGGCACCATGACGGCCAAAGTGTATCGTACACTGGTTGTAGACAACGTGCACTCCTTTACGACGATCATGTTTTCTAATGGCAGTGGCATTTTTAGCAAGATATCGCCCAGGCCAGGAGTGTGATGGAGCGGTTCGAGGAACACAGTGGCGAGTTCCAATTGATGTGCTGATCCCCCAACTCACCAGAGCTGAACCCAGTCGAAGACGTCTGGAATGTGACTGAATTTGGCGCCAGAGCTTATCGACCCCCTCCCCGGAATTTACGGGAGTTAGGTGACTTTCTTGTGCAAATGTGGTGCCAACTGCCTCTGGCGACCTATCAAAACCTCAATGCGTCCATGCCACGACACGTCGCCGCTGTTATCGATGCATGGAAATGGTATACATACCAGCTATTAGGTAGGTGGTCATAATTTCTGGCTGATCAGTGTAAATTTTCTGTGGATTCCCTAAATCGCATGTAACAAATGACGGCATGGTTTCTAGAAAAGGGTACGGCCAGTTTCATTCCTCACTCTCCTCAATGCGAATTGGGACTCCGTTTCTAATGAACTTATCGTCAAATGGGCACGAAACCCTAATCTTTCTTAAAGGATCTCTTGATCAAGTTCAGTATCTAGACGTCCATGTTGCGCTTACTATTACTTCTTCAGTTTACTAACGGCTGGTCTGTATACTGAAACCATCTGCGGATGAAAATTTATTATTAGTATCTGCTTAGTGTATCGATTCCATCCACGAGACTAAATGAAGGGCTTTTTCTTTTCGTTGCTGGATGCGCTTTGATTCTTTCATTTTCTACGTATCTTCAGAGGTCTATAATAGATATTTTGTATTTTATAGAACATTTATATACATATTGAACTTATGATGAGTTAATTGTGAATACGATGTGGTTAACATTGCGGTTACTGATTATTTTAAATGAAAAATAATTTTTGCGGCACAGCTATCTCTGCGTTTATTCTGTGTAATTGTGGCAACATGCTGGGATTTCAGTGATTTTTTTTAAATATCGGAATAAAAAGTAACCGTCCACATCTCCCTTCATTTTCGTTCTAATTGTGGCGACCGATTTAGTTTGCACCTGTATTAACCATAATTTGACCAACATTACTTTACATAGATCACAAGTGGTCTCATCATGATTTTTGTAAACGAAACCAGTCACCACAAAGGGAAAGAAAGTAAACTGAAATGTAGACCGTTACTTTTTATTTTGATATTTTTTGTTCCATTTCCACCTTCGTGTGGTATTTTCCAGATACATGATGCCGCGATGGAAGTGTGTTTGTTTTTCATATATAGTTTAAGATCCCGCATTCTTGCCATATACGCAGCCTTTTGATATGATTATCATCAAAAAGAGCGTCAGAATTCTAGAATGACATATTTATAGATATAATGGAAATGTCCCGACTGACAGACTCGTAGAGTCCAGCACAAACCGCAAAGGACAGAAACCTGAAATTTGTAGATGGCGTTGAACCTATACTGTATGCGTCGCTTGTTGTTGTTGTTGTTGTTGTGGTCTTCAGCCCTGAGACTGGTTTAATGCAGCTATCCATGCTACACTATCCTGTGCAAGCTTCTTCATCTCCCAGTACCTACTGCAACCTACATCCTTCTGAATCTGCTTAGTGTATTCATCTGTTGGTCTCCCTCTACGCTTTGTACCCTCCACGCTGCCCTCCAATACTAAATTGGTGATCCCTTCTTCTGGTCAAGTTGTGCCACAAACTTCTCTTCTCCCCAATCCTATTCAATACTTCCTCATTAGTTATGTGATCTACCCATCTAATCTTCAGCATTCTTCTGTAGCACCACATTTCGAAAGCTTCTATTCTCTTCTTGTCCAAACTATTTATCGTCCATGTTTCACTTGCATACATGGCTACACTCCATACAAATACTTTTAGAAAGGACTTCCTGACACTTAAATCTATACTCGATGTTAACAAATTTCTCTTCTTCAGAAACGCTTTCCTTGCCATTGCCAGTCTACATTTTACATCCTCTCTACTTCGACCATCATCAGTTATTTTGCTCCCCAAATAGCAAAACTCCATTACTACTTTAAGTGTCTCATTTCCTAATCTAATTCCCTCAGCATCACCCGACTTAATTCGACTACATTCCATTATCCTCGTTTTGCTTTTGTTGATGTTCATCTGATATCCTCCTTTCAAGACACTGTCCATTCCGTTCAACTACTCTTCCAAGTCCTTTGCTGTCTCTAACAGAATTACAACGTCATCGGCGAACCTCAAAGTTTCTATTTCTTGTCCATGGATTTTAATACCTACTCCGAATTTTTCTTTTGTTTCCTTTACTGCTTGCTCAATATACAGATTGAATAACATCGGGGAGAGGCTACAACCCTGTCTCACTCTCTTCCCATGCGCTGCTTCCCTTTCATGTCCCTCGACTATTATAACTGCCATCTGGTTTCTGTACGAATTGTAAATAGCCTTTCGCTCCATGTATTTTACCCCTGCCACCTTTAGAATTTGAAAGAGAGTATTCCAGTCAACATTGTCAAAAGCTTTCTCTAAGTCTACAAATGCTAGAAACGTAGGTTTGCCTTTCCTTAATCTTTCTTCTAAGATAAGTCGTAAGGTCAGTATTGCCTCACGTGTTCCAGTATTTCTACAGAATCCAAACTGATCTTCCCCGAGGTCAGCTTCTACTAGTTTTTCCATTCGTCTGCAAAAAATTCGTGTTAGTATTTTGCAGTTGTGGCTTATTAAACTGATAGTTCGGTAATTTTCACATCTGTCAACACCTGCTTTCTTTTGGATTGGAATTATTATATTCTTCTTGAAGTCTGAGGGTATTTCGCCTGTCTCATACATCTTGCTCACCAGATGGTAGAGTTTGGACAGGACCGGCTCTCCCAAGGCCGTCAGTAGTTCCAATGGAATGTTGTCTACTCCGGGGGCCTTGTTCCGACTCAGGGCTTTCAGTGCTCTGTCAAACTCTTGACGCAGTATCATATCTCCCATTTCATCTTTATCTACATCCTCTTTCATTTCCATAATATTGTCCTCTAGTACATCGCCCTTGTATAGACCCTCTATATACTCCTTCCACCTTTCCGCTTTCCCTTCTTTGCTTAGAACAGGGTTTCCATCTGAGCTCTTGATGTTTATACAAGTGGTTCTCATATCTCCAAAGGTCTCTTTAATCTTCCTGTAGGCAGTATCTATCTTACCCCTATTGAGATAAGCCTCTACATCCTTACATTTGTCCTCTAGCCATCCCTGCTTAGCCATTTTGCACTTCCAGTCGATTTCATTTTTGAGACGTTTGTATTCCTTTTTGCCTGCTTCATTTACAGCATAGTTATATTTTCTCCTTTCATCAATTAAATTCAATATTTCTTCTGTTACCCAAGGATTTCTACTAGCCCTCGTCTTTTTACCTACTTGATCCTCTGCTGCCTTCACTACTTCATCCCTCAAAGCTACCCATTCTTCTTCTACTGTATTTCTTTCCCCCATTCCTGTCAATTGTTCCCTTATGCTCTCCCTGAAACTCTGTACAACCTCTGGTTCTTTCAGTTTATCCAGGTCCCATCTCCTTAAATTCCCACCTTTTTGCAGTTTCTTCAATTTAATCTACAGGTCATAACCAATAGATTGTGGTCAGAGTCCACATCTGCCCCTGGAAATGTCTTACAATTTAAAACCTGGTTCCTAAATCTCTGTCTTACCATTATATAATCTATCTGATACCTTTTAGTATCTCCTGAGTTCTTCCATGTGTACAACCTTCTTTCATGATTCTTAAACCAAGTGTTAGCTATGATTATGTTGTGCTTTGTGCAAAATTCTACCAGGCGGCTTCCTCTTTCATTTCTTAGCCCAATCCATATTCACCTACTACGTTTCCTTCTCTCCTTTTTCCTACACTCGAATTCCAGTCACCCATGATTATTAAATTTTCGTCTCCCTTCACTATCTGAATAATTTCTTTTATTTCATTATACATTTCATCTATTTCTTCGTCATCTGCAGAGCTAGTTGGCATATAAACTTGTACTACTGTAGTAGGTGTGGGCTTCGTATCTATCTTGGCCACAACAATGCGTTCGCTGTTCTGTTTGTAGTAGCTTACCCGCATTCCTATTTTCCTATTCATTATTAAACCTACTCCTGCATTACCACTATTTGATTTTGTGTTTATAACCCTGTAGTCACCTGACCTGAAGTCTTGTTCCTCCTGCCACCGAACTTCACTAATTCCCACTGTATCTAACTTTAACCTATCCATTTCCCTTTTTAAATTTTCTAACCTACCTGCCCGATTAACGGATCTGACATTCCATGCTCCGATCCGTAGAACGCCAGTTTTCTTTCTCCTGATAACGACATCCTCTTGAGTACTCCCCGCCCGGAGATCCGAATGGGGGACTATTTTACCTCCGGAATATTTTACTCATGAGGACTCCATCATTTAATCATACAGTAAAGCTGCATGCCCTCAGGAATAATTACGACTGTAGTTTCCCCTTGCTTTCAGCCGTTCGCTGTACCAGCACAGCAAGGCCGTTTTGGTTATTGTTACAAGGCTAGATCAGTCAATCATCCAGACTGTTGCCCCTGCAGCTACTGAAAAGGCTGCTGCATCTCTTCAGGAACTACACGTTTGTCTGGCCTCTCAACAGATACCCCTCCATTGTGGTTGTACCTACGGTACGACTATCTGTATCGCTGAGGCACGCAAGCCTCCCCACCAATGGCAAGGTCCATAAATCTGGGGGGGGGGGGTGTAACAACAAGAACTGTACATGTGATACATTTTTTTTTCTTTCTGAATGTTGATAAATTAATGTAAGTAATGTTTTGAATTTCTTTTTCTTTTCGTGTCATGTTAAAGGAACTGTGAGCAACTTTCGAAATGAATATTATTATTTATGTTAGATTTCAAGTAATGTGGTAATCAAAGGGAAGTTTATTTAATGTTAAAACTAATGTAAGATGTGAAAATTGTATTTATACGCTTGGTCCATACGTAGGAAATGTATTAATATATGTGTAGTAGAAAACCTGTGGTGAATACCCTACCTGTAGGGGAGCGGGAAAAGGTGGAGGCAGGCGAGCGCGGGAAAACGCACACTGGCGCAGTTCGGCACAACGGGCTCAGTATAACAGTCGGAGTTGGGCATCGGTCAGAGGAACACGTACCCTATCGAGGAGGCTATCCAGGAAAAGTGGATTCCATTGAGCCTCGGATGTGCCGATCCCGACTACTACATGGCATGGCTATATTCTTAGGCACAAAATTGGAAAGATTACGACGCTAAGAAGAAGGAAAGTGCCGATGCAGTGAGAGCCTTAGCCGTGCTTGCATGTGTGCTGTGCTTCTCGCTATCTCGCTGCCCGCCATCCGCCGCACCGACTTGCACAGGTCAAACATTTAATTCATCTTTAGAATTGTATCTGTGTAGACCAGTGTCGAAAATGTTTCTAACTGTTCAATAATAATGTGACTTTTACCAGAATTGCCCTAACAATTAATCATCCTTATCACTGACCTAGACAGGGTCCTTACCACATGTTGTGCAACCCGAGTATCCCGAACTGAAAGTTTAAAGTTAGTGTTAATGAGAATTATCAGCAGACAAATCTATGCTATAAAGAAGTTTAAAGTTCTGTGTGTTAATGCAAATGTTAGTAAAGAACAACAGTTTGACTAAATTGGAAGATAATTTTTTGAATTGAGCTAGCAATGACAATTAATTTGAGACAGAAAGAATGATAGTTAAATAATCCAGAAGTGAGACAAAAGAGTAGTAATCCATAGGTTAATAATTCTGAGTGTTAATTTAATAGTTTCAGTATAACGACCATAACAGTTTCAGGGCCCCCCCTTCTCTTGTCCATTCTTTCAAACCTTGAAGTGTACTGATCAGATTTGACCAGCAAAGTTAAGTTCCATATTAAACTTAAGTGTATTAGTGTTTATCCATCCTTAATAGTGACATTATATGTGTACTTTCAAGATTGCTAATTCTAGGGTAATCTATGCCCGATTTCAGTCTGATCAATATACAAAATGCAGTTCGTAGTAATCATTGCAGTGTGGTGTTGTGTATTTATAGCTCGTCCAAATTAGTACAAAAGGAGAAAACTTTAGTTCAGTGGATTTTTCCGGTTTCAAACTTTGCCATAAAACGCAACATTACTACGTGTTATTATGCTTGTACATGCACCCACTTGTACAAGGAAAAACTCACTCAATGCCTAATTAGGCTGGCGACCGTATTATTAATCATTGGTAGTATCTACTGTGTGTACTTCTTGTCCATGCGAACGAGTAATTATACTTTACATTTGCTTGACGCATCACTGTAGTTACTGACTGGAAATAAGTCCGAATTGCTTTCAATTAGGTACACACGGTCAACTTATGTACTAAAATCCTTGTTTATAAGGTGAAGCCCGTGAACTTATTACAGTACAGGCTTTAAAGAGCTAACATACACCCGAGCGGGCAGTAGCGTTACAGGGGGATGCGTCGCTTAAGAAGATGTTCTTTGAAATTCCACTCCTAATAGACTGAAATGGTGCATGAAAAGTTTTTTTTGAAAATATGTCGCTATTAAGCCAGTTTTGAAGCTAAAACAACGAAAATTGATATTTCGTTTCGTTTCTCGGGTATAAATAAAGAAATACGTGTCTCAGCATTTTGGAAATTTAGCACCTATGGGAATGAAATAGTGGGTGAAATAGTGGGTGACAGTTTTTCTTGAAAACAAATAGTTATTAAAGAACTACTGAAGTATTTTTAAGTCACATGTGCGAAAATTGGTATTTGACTTCTCAGTTAGAAATAAAGAAATAAACGTTTCAGTGTTCTCAAAAATCCAACCACTAAGGGGGTGAAAAACGGTATGAGATGTGTTATGAAATACATCATTATGAAAGCAATTCCAGAGCTAAATCTATAAATGTTTGAATTTGGCTTCTTGTTTAGAAAGAAAAAGTACGTGTTTCGACGTTTTTTGAAATTCAATCCCCTACAGGGTGACATAGGGGAAGAACGGTTTTATGGACACATTTCATTACGTAAGCATTTCTGAAGCTGCATGTATGATAATTTGTATTTGAATTCTCTGTCAGAAATAAAAAAAACCTCATTTCACTGTTTTTGGAAACTCAACCCGAGGCCGTGAAATAGGTGATGAAATTATTTATGAAAGTATTTCATTGTGAAAGCGCTTTTAAAACTAAATTTATGAAAATCTTGTGTTCGGCTTTCCGACTAGTAGTGAAAACTACGTGTTTCGTTTTTTTGGAAATTCATCCCCTAAGGGGGTGAAAGAGGGCCAGACTGGTTTTACTGACCCACCGCCCAGCCCAAACCGCTAAGGACAGAAACCTGAAATTTGGAGAGGTTACGGATCTTGCTGTGGAAGCATCGTTCAAGAGTGGGTTGCTCGAAATTCCACTCCTAAGGCGATGAAATAGATGAGGAAAGGCTTTTTGAAGATATGTCGCTATTAAGACTGGAACTACTAAAATTAGTACTCGTTTCTCTTTGTCAGAAATAAAAACAGAAGAAATACGTGTTTGGCTGTGTTTGAGAAATCGAACCGTAAGAACGTGAAGTAGGGGAGAAGACAATCATGCCGTACGGATTACCTTTACTAATATACGATGGCAATTTTTTTCAGCCTCCGTCGGTTGCGAAATGGAAAGCGTAACGAAAATAAAAAATGTTTTATTTGCAATATTTAGCTACATCTTCCAACTACTTCTGTACATAGTCGCGGCTGCTACTTAGACATTTGTTCCAACTGTCCAATACATTCGTCACAGATTTCCACCAATTCCATACGCTGGTCTTTAGCTTGTCATCATCATCATCAGCGTACATTCACGGATTAAGCTCTTGGCTGTTCCGAATTCACAAACATATTCATTCCCATTATTTCTGAGATCTTCCAATATCTTTTTTCTCATTCGTCTTGTAGTTCAGGATTTTCTGGGGAATTCTGTGAACTGTAATTCTCACGACTTGTCGTCTCCAGTCTTCATGATACTTTGGAGTATTTTCTCACATGTTGACTGACAATTTTTAATTCTGTTCTAACATCCTCGTTTATCCTCATGTGTCTTCTTATTCAGCCCTTTGTCTTCCTTATGTGAAGATAACACTACAGGCTGATATACATTTTTCCCATTTCACCATATGTTCTTTTACTTCTTTACTGCTTTATCTTCATCATACATTGAAAAAGTTATTTCAGAATGAGTTTTGTAAATTTAGTTCTTGCTACAATTAAGTTTATGTTTACATAATGTAGCTGTTATCAATGTGATTACCATTTTCAATTATTCTTTTGTTATATATCTTTTTATTTGTCAAAATGTCATTTTTATTCATTTTCTACGGACAGAGTAATCAGGGTCTTCGACAGTGTAATGTGAAGCGAGGTGTATGAGCGATGTAGAATCATGTTGATAGGTCGGAAGAGAAGAAATCGACAAAGAGTTGGGAGCGAGAAGGAGGGAGTGAGGTGATTGTAATCCCGTGTGTGTAGTGTTACACGTTGTGTTCCTGGCCGATGAAAATTTTCATTACCTGGACAGCACTGCATTTATGATCTGGGTGTGTACAGCGAATTACCGAACTAGTGACTTTACGTGTCATGTTGCTCATTTGCCGGAACAGAGTTTTTGTCTCATTGAGTATAATGTTTTGACATTCAGACCAGTAACCTATGTGCACAACGTACTGTTTTCGATTGCAGATAGCAGAAACTGTTTAGTGCATATCACGGACTGTGGGATGATACAGAAAATATGGTAACACATTGGCGTGTCATATACAGATACGAAGAAATTTAACTGTGAATGTACGGCGTGTTGATCGCCGCGAGACTTAAGTGATTGCGTAGACAATTGTACACGGTGCTTATTCTTCTATTTAAACTAATGACTAATTATTTACATGAATGTAGTGTGTGGACGTTGAGATGGAAATGTGAGTCTCACGGGGAGCGTGCAAGGGATAAGTCCCTGAATTCGCACTATCCTCTGTGTCTTCAGTGGCTCAGATGGATAGCACGTTTGCCATGTAAGCAGGAGATCCCGGGTTCGAGTCCCTGTCGGGGCACGCATTTTCAACTGTCGCCGTTGATGTATGTCAACGCCTGGCGACAGCGTAGTGTCATGATTTAGTTACCATTTCATAATGATTTACATACAATCGACACGATTTACTTTCGTAATGTGGACGGACATACTGTGAAAAGTGCCGTGCCACGACTGTAACCCATACGAGGTGCATTCAAGTTCTAAGGCCTCCGATTTTTTTTCTCCGGACTGGAAAGAGATAGAAACATACGCATTGTTTTAAAATGAGGCCGTGTCCATTGTCAATACGTCCCAGAGATGGCAGCACCGTACGGCAGATGGAATTTTACCGCCAGCGGCGAGAATGCGAACTGTTTTAAATACTTAAAATGGCGACGTTTTCCTTACTTGAACAGCCTGCAATCATTCGTTTTCTGAATTTGCGTGGTGTGAAACCAATTGAAATTCATAGACAGTTGAAGGAGACATATGGTGATGGAGTTATGGATGTGTCGAAAGTGCGTTTGTGGGTGCGACAGTTTAATGAAGGCAGAACATCGTGTAACAACAAACCGAAACAACCTCCGGCTCGCACAAGCCGGTCTGACGACATGATCGAGAAAGTGGAGAGAATTGTTTTGGGGGATCACCGAATGACTGTTGAACAGATCGCCTCCAGAGTTGGCATTTCTGTGGGTTCTGTGCACACAATCCTGCATGACGACCTGAAAATGCGAAAAGTGTCATCCAGGTGGGTGCCACGAATGCTGACGGACGACCACACGGCTGCCCGTGTGGCATGTTGCCAAGCAATGTTGACGCGCAACGACAGCATGAATGGGACTTTCTTTTCGTCGGTTGTGACAATGGATGAGATGTGGATGCCATTTTTCAATCCAGTAACAAAGCGCCAATCAGCTGAATGGAAGCACACAGATTCACCGCCACCAAAAAAATTTCGGTTAACCGCCAGTGCTGAAAAAATGATGGTGTCCATGTTCTAGGACAGCGAGGGCGTAATCCTTACCCATTGCGTTCCAAGGGGCACTACGGTAACAGGTGCATCCTACGAAAATGTTTTGAAGAACAAATTCCTTCCTGCATTGCAACAAAAACGTCCGGGAAGGGCTGCGCGTGTGCTGTTTCATCAAGACAACGCACCCGCACGTCGAGCTAACGTTACGCAACAGTTTCTTCGTGATAACAACTTTGAAGTGATTCCTCATGCTCCCTACTCACCTGACCTGGCTCCTAGTGACTTTTGGCTTTTTCCAACAATGAAAGACACTCTCCATGGCCGCACGTTCACCAGCAGTGCTGCTATTGCCTCAGCGATTTTCCAGTGGTCAAAACACACTCCTAAAGAAGCCTTCGCCGCTGCCATGGAATCATGGCCTCAGCGTTGTGAAAAATGTGTACGTCTGCAGGGCGATTACGTCGAGAAGTAACGCCAGTTTCATCGATTTCGGGTGAGTAGTTAATTAGAAAAAAAATCGGAGGCCTTAGAGCTTGAATGCACCTCGTATATCTGAAAACTGTGGCTAACGTGTGTAATAAGTATTATAACGTCAGATTACTTCATGCGTTAAGCGAAGAAGTTTGTTGAATGCAGATACTCAGAGTGGAATTACTTCTGCAACACTGAGAGTACCTGCCACATTCTCAACTGGCATTCATGATCAAAGAGATCAGCAAGACGACAACAATTATTGGATTACACTCTCAAGGATCACGGACTGACGATGCGGATGTCGACGACTCGCGAGAAGCATCAGTTGAGTGGAAACTGCTTTGAAAGAACATTGGCTGAGAGAGACAACGAACTACATCGTTCAAATCAATGACGTAAGAACTCTTTAAATAGGAACAACAATAACTTTTCTTGGTCATTAATTTTACGTAATTATAAATGGGCATATTTTAATACTAGACAGCTTTACGTTTAGTGACACTGACAGTAGTTAAAACTTAGTTTCATTCATGTAATTATTTCTTTTGACAACCATAATAGCTTTGCAAACCTATTATTTCCGTCTAAGTCAGTTTTGCATACATTAGCTACTAACACAAACGAGATAATAGTTTTGCTTTCTTTCGATTCGTTTCTAATTGGCTTTGTTCCTTTATTGATGTACTCTGTAAGTGTTTACCTACATTTGGATGTTTTGTTGTTCTACATTTAATTTAGTACATATTACTGTGCCCTGGCGATGAATTTTGCGCGCTATGCACTATTCGTCATTTGCATTAATAGGCAGAAACACGTCACGACTTGTTAAGTTTGTTTAGAAGACTATTTTATCAGTGGTAATTTGCTTTATTTGGGATAATACGTGATCATCCGTAGTATTATTGTTTTTGGGTACTTGTGTATTGTGTATTGAACTGGGGACGTAGAAACGACGTAGAGGCTTCGTCTCTACCGGAGCCCTCAGTGTTTCACAACCCCACAACAGGCTACAGCAGTCCACCCACCCCACCGCCGCCCCACACCGAACCTACGAAGGGTTATTGTGCTGCTCAGCCACCAGTGCCCCCCCCCCACCCCCACCCCCTCAACCCCCCTCAGGAACGTCTCATACCGGACGAGTGTAACCCCAAATGTCGCCTGGTAGACGTACGTGGACACAGTGTTTGCGCAGAAATCGCCGACATAGAGTAACTGAGGCGGAATAAGGGGAACCAGCCCGCATTCGCCGAGGCAGACGGAAAACCACCTTAAAAACCATCCACAGGTTGGCCGGCACACCGGACCTCGACACTAATCAGCCGGGCGGACTCGTGCCGTGGACCGGCACGCCTTCCCGCTCGGGAAGCAGCGCGTTGAACCGCGTGGCCTTTGGCGTACTTACTCGCATGTGTGAATGTAATATTCAGCCAAACTGAGGAAAAGTGGAGCATTCCTGGTGGCAGTTAACTAAAAATTACCTGCTCAATGGGGGAGATGGATCAGAGCATTGTCAGTCCGCGTAATTAAACACAGTGAGTTCTAGGTTCGAGAAGGTGCTGTTTTGGATGATATAATTATTTTTGTGATACCCTCTGATATGACACACACACTTAACAATCTCATCTCTTCTGTCTGAATTTTGTTGTCTTGTTCTCTTTGTGGTAACTAAGCTTTACCTTCCATAGGCTAACGCAGCGACTGCTATCACTGTTTTTGACATTATGGCCCAGATTTCTACTAATGATGCGAAAGGCTGCGTGTGTTTGGATTTGTTAACTTGACTCATAAAATTAATGAGGAAACACACACACCATTAAGACCAAAGCTGAATTACTGTGCGTAAACAGATTAACTAATCTGGTGAAATGTTAAAGGCCTCCCTGTGGATCTTAAAGTGTAAATGAACACATTAATTTTTTGAAATAAAATGCAAACGTGAAACGCTTCTGACATCCTGACAATACTAAGTTAATATTACAGAAATGGTACCACATATACTGAAGGACAACAGAAACTGGTATAGACATGCGTATGCCCGCATCTCGTGGTCGTGCGGTAGCGTTCTCGCTTCCCACGCCCGGGCTCCCGGGTTCGATTCCCGGCGGGGTCACGGATTTTCTCTGCCTCGTGATAGCTGGGTGTTGTGTGCTGTCCTTAGGTTAGTTAGATTTAAGTAGTTCTAAGTTCTAGGGGACTTATGACCACAGCAGTTGAGTCCCACAGTGCTCAGAGCCATTTGAACCATTTGAACCATAGGCATGCGTATTCAAATACAGAGATATCTAAACATGTAGTTTATCACTATTTAAGTGAGTTCGAACGTGGTGTTATAGTAGACGCACGAGGGATGGGTCACAGCATCTCCGAGGTAGCGGTGAAGTGGCGATTTTCCCATACGACCATTTCACGAGTGCACAGCGAATATCAGGAATCCGGTAAAACATCAAATCTCCGACATCGCTGCGGCCAGAAAAAAGATCCTGCAAGAACGGGACCAACGACGATTGAAGAGAATCGTTTAACATGACAGAAGTGCAAACATTCCGCAAACTGCTGCAGGGTTCAATGCTGGGCTGTCAACAAGTGTTAGCGTGCGAATCATTCAACGAAACATCATCGATATTGGTTTTGGAGCCGATGTCTCACTCGTGTACCATTGATGACTGAACAACACAAAGCTTTACGCCTCGCCTGGGCTTGTCAACACCGTTGGACTGTTGATGATAGGAAAAGTGTTGCCTGGTCGGACGAGTCTCGTTTCAGATTGCATTGAAGCGGTGGACATGTACGGGTATGGAGACAATTTCGTGAATCCAAGGACTGTGCATGTCAGCAGGGGACTGTTCAAGCTGGTGGAGGCTCTGTAATGGTGTGGGGTGTGTGCAGTACGAGTGGTAGCCTTTAAATCGGCCGCGGTCCGCTAGTATACGACAGACCCGCGTGTCGCCACTGTCAGTGATTGCAGACCGAGCGCCGCCACACGGCAGGTCTAGAGACACTTCCTAGCACTCGCCCCAGTTGTACAGCCGACTTTGCTAGCGAAGCTACACTGACAAATACGCTCTCATTGGCCGAGACGATAGTTAGCATAGCCTTCAGCTACGTCATTTGCTACGACCTAACAAGGCGCCATTACCAGTTCATATTGAGATTGTAAAACCTGTACCGTAAAGAGCGATGTACACCAATTATGGATTAAAGTTAAGTATTCCAGAAGCTATGTACTATTTTTGGCTACTATAATTCCTCGTCATTTTCCAGACCTCACGCCAGCCTGCGTGAGCTTTAACGCGTGCATATCGGCATCCTCGCATAGTGACTTGGCTGTCTTGCCAAGTCACAACAAGATACATCTGTGACAGCTGACGCATACGTAAGCATCCTATCTGATAGCCTGCCTCAATTCATGTCCAGTGGGGATTCCGACGGACTTGGACAAGTCCAGCAGAACAATGCGACACTCTTCACGTCCACAAGTGCTACAGAGTAGCTCCAGGAAGACTCTTCTGAGTTGAAACACTTGCTCTGCCCACCAAACCCAGCAGACATGAACATTATTGAACATATCTGGGATGCCTTTGCAACGTGCTGTTCAGAATAGATCTCTACCCAATCGTACTCTTACGGATTTATGGACAGCCCTGTAGGATTCATGGTGTCAATTCCCTCCATCAACATTTCATACATCAGTCGAGTCCATGTCACGTTGTGTTGCAGCACTTCTGAATGCTCGCGGGGAATCCTACGCGATATTAGACAGGTGTACCAGCTTCTTCGGGTCTTCAGTATAATTTACAACATTGAGCCTGCTCGTTCCCAGAGTTACTTGGTAGGTTTAAGAATGTGCTCTCTAGATGCAAGTCAGGTACTGCAAGACACGCGAGTTTCTAAAGAAATGGGGACAGTGACTGTTTAGATAGACTGCAAAACGCATGCATATAACAATGCACTGGTGGACGTTGGACAGATAACAATAACGATGATTAAATTCTGAACAACGATTATCATAAGTCCGCAGCTCGTGGTCGTGCGGTAGCGTTCTCGCTTCCCGCGCCCGGGTTCCCGGGTTCGATTCCCGGCGGGTTCAGCGATTTTCTGTGCCTCGTGATGACTGGGTGTTGTGTGACGTCATTAGGTTAGTTAGGTTTAAGTAATTCTAAGTTCTAGGGGACTGATGACCATAGATGTTAAGTCCCATAGTGCTCAGAGCCATTTGAACCATTTGATTATCATAAGGTGCTGATTCTTCTAATAACACTGACCGCAAATTATCAGTATGAGAAATGCTGAGTTTTACAGTGGAAACTTGCTCTCTGAAATAAGTGGAGAGTATCATGCTTCTGCTAATACAAACTGTGGACCCTGGTTGGCTGCTTGAGTGTCTACTGCCCTCTGAGATTCGGTGAGCGCCAATATCCACATCCCATTGCAGCATTCCATGCTTTTTTTGGAAGCACAAAATTTTATATGCTAAACGCAGTTTCTGAACATGGCAGAGTGCTAGACTCCAGTTGATAAAAGTTCTTGCCATCGGAGCTGCTCAGCTGGTAGGTTGGAGACGTAAATGAACAACAGCACCGGCTCCTGGGGATACAACCTTCACACTGACAGTGTCGGACACTAACTGGTCTCTGTGAATGACAGAGTTGCTGCTAACTGCTCAGACCCAGTTTTTTTACGTCAGTCACTCGTTGCCCATCTAAAATCTAGTGTGCACACTGTTCTGAACTAATCTCAGAAAGCAATGAAAAATAAAACGTGCACCATGTTAAATGTATTGAAACATGAAGTTCGTTAGAGATCAATGCAGACATTTGCTGCAGTACAGTTTGCTTTTGTAAGCTCTTACTATAATATTCTGTTTCCGCGTTATCCTCTTAGTCGGATGTAATTGGTTCAAATGGTTCAAATGGCTCTGAGCACTATGGGACTCAACATCTTAGGTCATAAGTCCCCTATAACTCAGAACTACTTAAACCTAACTAACCTAAGGACATCACACACACCCATGCCCGAGGCAGGATTCGAACATGCGACCGTAGCAGTCCCGCGGTTCCGGACTGCAGCGCCAGAACCGCTAGACCACCGCGGCCGGCTCGGATGTAATTCTCATATCAAATGAAAAGGGACACACCAAGTGGCTAGCTGGTTCTCACAACGTCTCCGTTAGCAGCAAAATTTTGCACTGTAGGCGATCCACTTTAGACAGGGACAGCAACAGGCTGTTATGGCACAGGATAGTAAAGGAGTAGACATTAGAATATATCATTAAAACTCATTCACATTGCCACAGGCAAACTCAAGTCATGTCAGAGGCAGAGGCAGAAGCAGGATCCGAGCCACTAGGTCACAAGTGGGTCCGGTCGACGACACATCATAACTGTTGTGACTTGGCAAGACAGCCAAGCCACTATGAGAGGAAGCCGAAAGGCACGCGTTTAAGCTCACGCAGGCTGGCGTAAGGTCTGGAACAGTTATGGGAATTTATAGTAGCAAAGAACGTAAGTAACTACCGGAATACTTAACTTTAATTCATAATTGGTGAACATCGGTCTGACGGTACATGCATCACAAGATAAATAGCAAATGATAAAGGCGCCTTGCTAGGTCGTAGCAAATGCCGTAGCTGAAGGCTATGCTAACAATCGTCTCAGCAAATGAGAGCGTAATTTGTCAGTGAACCATCGCTAGCAAAGTCGGCTGTACAACTGGGGCGAGTGCTAGGGAGTCTCTCTAGACCTGCCGTGTGGCGGCGCCCGGTCTGCAATCACTGACAGTGGCGACACTCGGGTCCGACGTATACTAACGGACCGCGGCCGATTTAAAGGCTACCACCTAGCAAGTGTGGTGTCTGGCGGTGACACCACAATAACAATGTCTACCGCATTCATGGGACTCTGACAGCAAACCAGAGGAGCAGGACAAGCAAACTCATTAGCTAGTAAGACATATTGCCAGGAACTCTGTCTCTTTCAGAAGAGCACACAGAGAGGAAATGTTACAACAACTAACATCCCATTAAGTGAATATCGCAGAATAAGGGGGACACATGGGATCATTACAAACCGATCCTTGCATCATAGCCTCATGCTAACTCCCTTTGAATACTTCAGCTCTTGCCGTGAGTTGATCATTGGTACTGACGGCTTTCATGGTAATAGCATTTGATTCCTTGATTACAATACTGTAGTCAATTTATGTCCTAGGTGCTCCAGCACAGTCTATGAACTAGCCATAATGAACTCAAGATAATGGCCTTCACCTGATGGACTTCATGCTGGTTACCGCCTACCGTCTACTGATGGAGAAACTGCCTTCCGAAAACACAGTACTGCAGTGTGCTGCCAGAACCTGACTTCAGTGCAGAAGCCAGCGAGGGTCTCTTGGGGTCCAAGTTGCTGTTCAACGCTCAGGCACCTTTGGGCTGCTGATACCTGCCACGAGTGGGGAGGAGGCGAACCGACCACACGACTACTGCCACCATGTACAGGGTTATTACAAATGGTTGAAGCGATTTCACAGCTCTACAATAACTTTATTATTTGAGATATTTTCACAATGCTTTGCACACACATACAAAAACTCAAAAAGTTTTTTAGGCATTCACAAAAGTTCGATATGTGCCCTTTTAGTGATTCGGCAGACATCAAGCCGATAATCAAGTTCCTCCCACACTCGGCGCAGCAAGTCCCCATCAATGAGTTCGAAAGCATCGTTGATGCGAGCTCGCAGTTCTGGCACGTTTCTTGGTAGAGGAGGTTTAAACACTGAATCTTTCACATAACCCCACAGAGAGAAATCGCATGGGGTTAAGTCGGGAGAGCGTGGAGGCCATGACATGAATTGCTGATCATGATCTCCACCACGACCGATCCATCGGTTTTCCAATCTCCTGTTTAAGAAATGCCGAACATCATGATGGAAGTGCGGTGGAGCACCATCCTGTTGAAAGATGAAGTCGGCGCTGTCGGTCTCCAGTTCTGGCATGAGCCAATTTTCCGCGGGCTACGCGTGAAACTTGCCCGCACGCGTTCAACCGTTTCTTCGCTCACTGCAGGCCGACCCGTTGATTTCCCCTTACAGAGGCATCCAGAAGCTTTAAACTGCGCATACCACCGCCGAATGGAGTTAGCAGTTGGTGGATCTTTGCTGAACTTCGTCCTGAAGTGTCGTTGCACTGTTATGACTGACTGATGTGAGTGCATTTCAAGCACGACATACGCTTTCTCGGCTCCTGTCGCTATTTTGTCTCACTGCGCTCTCGAGCGCTCTGACGGCAGAAACCTGAAGTGCGGCTTCAGCCGAATAAACTTTATGAGTTTTTCTACGTATCTGTAGTGTGTCGTGACCATATGTCAATGAATGGAGCTACGGTGAATTTATGAAATCGCTTCAATCATTTGTAATAGCCCTGTACATCGTGGACAGATCATCAAGGGTCATCGTAGAATTTGGACTGCGTCCGAGAACACTCCAACAGCCAGCACGAGAACGACTTCATACTCGCCAATGGCCGTGCCTGCTCGCCGACAATCAGCCGTGGCCCCAGTGTCTTACGTCTTCTCCTGGCCGTCCAACTGCTGAGCTGACTCGATGTACATCGGCTATAACCCAACATGCAGTTGAACGAGCAAAAGTCGAGGCTGGTGTTAAAGGACGACGACTTTTAAACATTGTGACTGAACTGTGATAATGATTTACTAGCGACGTTGAGGCTTCACATTTTCCTAACGGCTTTTCTGACTTACGCAGTGGTGTCTCCGTTCGGCCCTCCGTGAAGCATAGTTCACCACAATTAATGCGCCGGATTCAGAGAGAACATCAAGTTTGTCTAAGTGACAACCAACATCAATAGCTTTCAAGAGTGTACAACAAGTAAAAGTGACAACCACAATATGTAAATAGTGACCAAGTGACAAGCAAAAACTAAGACAAACACCGTGAAGGAAAAAACCCCAACCTTCACTTAATTCTGGCTTGAATGCTTAAACAAATCCTTGATAAGCTAATGAATGTACAAACAACACAGCTGATCAAAAAAGAAATATTCTCTCTACCAAGGTCAGAGTAAAAACTACATTATTATGTTACATCTGCTACTCTGCCTTTCATTAAATGTGGTTTCTCGCCATTTTGTCAAGTGACAGGATAAAGTTTTTATGACAGACGGCCCACTCATCCCAAATACATTACAAGAATATCTGTTTAGTTATCCAAGAATATATGGAAATTACATGTCATCTGCATATACCAGGTGATCCAAAATGAAAGAAGAGAGTTCAGTTTCTGCTACAGGCAAACTATAATAGAAACACATTGTGCATGTCACTGGATAGATGGAGGTTCAAAATTTTAACAGAGCTCCTCTGTTGTTTGTTTGTTGCAGTATGGCGACTACACCACAAAGGAAATAGTTTTGTGTTTTGGAGTTTGCATGAAGTCAATCCATTGTTCAAGAGACAAATGCAACCCACTTTCCATTCAGCAACAAGCCGCCTCCGCACAAACAGATTTATCACTAGCATACAAAATTATTGGAAGGTATTGCATATTGAAAAGTAAGAGCACTGGCCGGCCATGCATGTCTGATGAAAATCTCGAACATATCCGAGATGCGTTCACACAGCGCCCTTGGAACTCCACAAGATGGGCAAGCAAGGGACTTCCACTTCCTCAAACAACCATGTGGGTTGTTTTGAAATGACGCCTGCATATGGAGCCTACAAGTTGCAGCTACTGCAGCAGTTGCGTCGTGGTGACCATAAGGGAAGAGACTAATTTTGTGTTTCACTTCTCTAGGATAAGGCAGAGAAGACTTTTTCAGAAACACTCATCTTTTCTGACGAACATACAATCCATCTGTTGGTTGAAGTAAACCGACATAACGTAAAAACTTGTGGTCACAAAATCCTGGTGACGTCGTTGAACATGAAAGAGACTCGCCAAAGCTGAATGTGTCTTGTGCTGGTTTCTTTTTTGCGGAGGAAACTGTGACAGGAATGTCATACCAGGCGATGCTGCAAAACTGGTTGTTTCCTCAACTTTGTGAAGATTTCATTTTCAGATATGACGGCGTCCGACTTCAGTTTCACCTTAAGGTCTGGCGCTATCTCAGTAACACCATCGCGCAACACTGGATTGGAAGAGGTTGACAACAAGAGCTTGTTCATTTCTTTTGGCCTCTGAAGTCACCAGACCTCAGACCTTGCGAAGTTTTTTGCCTGTAGTGATGCATAAAAGACAGATCTTATGTTCTAATTATGCAAGATACTCTTCAAGAGCGGTTAAATCGAATTATTGACGCAATACATTCAGTAAATAGGGACCCGTTGATTCGTGTGTGAAATGAAATGGACTACCGTTTCGATGTTTCTGAAGCAATCCACGGTGCTCATGTTGAGTGTATGGTATAATGTCTGTGCGATCATAATATTATGAACCTTCTTCTACCCAGCGACACACGCAAGGTGTTTCTACCTTTTACAGTTTCTCTGTAAAAAACAACTAAAATCTGTTCATTCATTTGTTCCTGACATAGGTAGGAGAGGGAGAAAAGGGGTTACTGGTCAGTCTGCGCTCCAGAGCGGTACAGAGCAGAAGGCAGAAGGACAATTCACAGTGAAGACATTTGATTGTTTTCTTCTATCTGAGTCAACACTGGTACAGGTATTTACTAAAAATACAAGTGGTCAGACTTGGTAAGTAACTCCATGTAGAGACTTTTGGACAAACAGGGTTTTGAAATAGTTATTTATCCTAGACAGGACTAACTAATACACTGGAAGGTAGTTAGAAAAATCATGAGTAACACTGTTACAACAGAAGCTATTACAGAAGTTCCAGGAGTGGATGCTAACCAAAGTAGCAAACACTAGCAGCATCTTAAGGCAACAGATTAATTGCAAAACAAAACATACTGAATGTGACACTGTTCACTGAGGCACTCCAAGTGAGAGAGCAGACTTACGCGGAGATGGACCGAGGCTGGATTCGACGGACGCGGATTCGGCGCCCAGATCGTCTGACTGAGAAATCCGCCAAAATGAGGAATCTTGGGGTTTTAAAGAGTCGCGTGGGGACAGTGTTTTTCCCACTTAAAGCCACCCAGCCAATCCCGCAGGTCTCTTGCAGGCGCCTGCGAATCACGGTTTAGTTAGCCTCCCTCTACTGCTCCTAAGGCGGGGATGTTAATGCAGTTGCACTTACTAAGTCCTTATTTGATATCAACATTGTTCAGCTGAAAGCTAAACGTAACTGCTCTCCAAATAAGGCTAGAAACATTATCGTTATACGTCATTTAGCCCCGCCTCTAGGGGCTTCCTGGAGTACGGAGTGCTTGGTCAACAGGTTTTTGGCGTTTTCGCTCTTTTTCTAACTCTTGTGAGCCTACTGACGTTGCTGCTCTCAAGGCTGGTATCAAGCTGCCTTTATCGCTAATACGTGACTGTTGGTTACAAAGTTGTACGTATTTTTTTGTTGTTTTTTTTTTAGCGTATGGCTATACATGCAACATTATTACATCAAGTGTTAGACATTAAAATCTTATAACAATCATGAATATAATATATGTTTATATTGGTCAGTTAAAAGGTTATATCGAGGTTTGAGATCCATTCTAGCGCCGATGGGGATACGTCCAGGAAGTCGGACCAGTTCCCTGCATATGCTCGCAAGGAGCATTCACCATGGATGTCTTGGATCGTCTGTGTAGGGGCACCGCAGTCGCATTCTGGTGACATCGCTCTTCCCCATTTGTGTAGTGAATCCGCACACCTGCCATGTCCAGTGCGGCTTCGATTTAATGTTGACCATGTTTTCCGTGTTAGTTCCATTCCAGAGATGTTGCAGTTATAGCTCTCAAACCACGTCTGTAGTTGATCATTTGTCTTTTGGTTCCAATCTAGTCTCCATTGTTTCATGTGGTCATAGTTATTATTTTGAAGCTGCTCAGCTGTGCGTATGGGTGGCTTTCTTGATTTCAATCGAGTGCGTCGCAGTTGTGAGAATTCTTTAATTGGTAGTTCCGGTTTTGTCTCAATCTTTCTGAATTCGTGCAGTAGGGCCGCTTTTTTACGCAGGTCCGGGGGCAGGATATTACATAGCACCGGTAGCCAGTACGTGGGCGTTGATTTAACGGTTCCACAAATCAACCTCATTGTGTTATTTAATTGCCTGTCAATAAGTTGGGTGTGACAGCTATTAATCCAGACTGGAGCGCAGTACTCAGCCACAGAGAACACTAAGGCGATAGATGAAGTGCGTAATGTTTTTGCGTTAGCTCCCCAAGTAGTACCGCTAAGTTTTTTAATGATCTTATTCCGTGTTCCAATTTTTGCAGTGGTGTTCTCCAGATGTTTTCGGTAAGAAAGAGTGCGATCCAATGTTATACCTAAGTACTTTGGAAACTTATTATGTTTGAGGTTGGTGTTTCCTAGTTTTATGTTAATAATTTCATTTGCCATTTTGTTATTAAGATGGAATGTAGATTCTTCAGTTTTGTTAGGGTTTGGCTTGAGTCTCCATTTCTTGAAATAATTGTATAGTATTTCGACGTCATTATTAAGGACTTCCTCTGTATTGAAGAGATAATTGTCTCTGGTAGCCAGTGCTATGTCATCCGCATAGCAAAATTTTCTTGACTTTGTGTTTGGGAGATCTGCTATATAGAGGTTAAACAGAAGAGGGGCCAATACGGAGCCTTGCGGGAGCCCGTTGTTAATAAGTTTTGTTTTGCTTGTCTTTCCGTTTAGGGTGGCCTGGAAGGTTCTGTTACTCAGCATATTATGTATTAAGGATGTTAAAATCTGGCAAGGAATCACTCTTAGGAGTTTGTAAATTATTCCATCTCTCCAAACAGTATCATATGAAGATGTTAAGTCTAGAAATACAGCACTTGTTTTCAACTTCTGTTGAAAGCCAGCCTCTATGTAGGATGTTAATGCCAGAACTTGGTCACAGCAACTACGGCCAGGTCTGAAGCCTGCCTGTTCTATAGGTAAGTTCACCATAATGATGCCGCTAATTCGATTATGGACAAGTCGTTCGAGAAGTTTGTATGTACAGCTAAGAAGTGCTATTGGTCTGTAGCTTAGCGGTTGATCTGCTGGTTTCCCTGGTTTCAGCAAAGCTATTATTCTTGCCTTTTTGAATTCTCTAGGGAGATGGTTTGTAGTCAAAATGTTCGAAAAGAAATTTGCCAGCCATTTGACTACGTTCTTTCCAGCGTAGGTTAGAAATTCTGGATGTATGTTGTCAAAACCTGGGGCTTTGCCCGGTTTCATATCCTTGAGGGCAGTAATGAGATCATCCTCAGTGAATGGTCTGGAAAGCTCTGATATATTTGGAGTATTCTTTTTTAGTGTTCTGAGTTCGCGCTTAATCATCATGGTATGTGGTTTGTCTCTCGGAGCTCTTGACATTTCGACAATGTTATTTGCAATTTTCTCTGGTGCCAACCTACCACAACGTCTAGACGACATATGAAGTTACATGTCAATTCCTTGAAGAGTAGCTAGCGCCCTGGGACCGTGTCTGGGGGCGTCTGCATTTCCGCAAGGCTCTCCCCTTACAGTTTACTTCGTGTATCAATATTTCTCCTGGTTTCGTCTGCCCTCAGCATCGTCTCTGATTCCGCGCCATGGAGAGCCTGCCCTCCTTTCTCACAGCTTCAAGATAACACTGCAGTACCAAGGACTAATCAATATACTACACGTTTTGAACCACCCTATATGCGATGTGATTACAATATGAAATTTTTTATGAAAATACTGGAGTAACATCATTTCGTATTTTCTCAAAAGTACTGTGGGGTTCACTTCGACACACGAGTGTAGTGCGAGTTTTCATTGACACAAAATGTATAATGGAAGGACAGTGAATGAGTTTGTAGCACCTCCATCTGGTCGCCACTCACAGTGTGGGTGTAATGCATGTGGTGTATACAGCAACCGTGCTGGATAGCAGGTGAATCACCTTGCAGTTAGAATAGGCGTGGTCTGGTAAGGGGTGTCAATGAAACTAGGTAAGACGTCACCTGTACAATGACGACAGGGTTCCGCTTTTCCATGGTATTAACTTCATGGCAACATGTGTGTGTGAGCAGTAACCAACAGCCTAAGGCAGTTACGAAAGATCAGTATATTGTTAACAGTGCCGGTCATTCATATTGTCGACTTAACTGTATCCTGACAGCGTGTTGCTATCCTGCTCCCTTGAGCTGAACAATAATTAGTTGTCGAGTAGCGTGGACAGTTATCGTCACTATCCAAAAGTTTAATTTCAAAAGGTGTATGAAGATCAGAACCGATGTGGCAGCAGATCATAATCTGGGTATTCTCATTATGAGAACAGAAATATAACAGATAACAGGTACTTAGTACTGTGCTGTGTGGTACAGGCTGCCTGATGAATAAAAACATCCATATGGACAAAAGGTAAATTTACTCCATGGAGATGTAAACCCTTTATGTGACAGGTAAATGTTCATTTTCTATGATATTGCCCCAGCATGACGAGTCATTAAAGTACTTGTAATGTACGAGGTTCCCTGTTTAACACCTGTATGGTCCTCGGCTGCAGCACAACTAAGCTGTGCTGGCGAAACTAGCTGTGTTGCCTTCCACCCGTCGTCCCCTGAGAGGTTATGCTGAGTCTCCAAATCCGCCGGTTTGCAGTTCATGTTCACGTCAACAGTGAAAGTGCTCTACCTGTCGCAACTGGTTGGCCTTGGCTGTAGCCGTCACCAGCTGGGGTGGTTGCTCCTCATATGTTTTCCCCGGTACGTCTTGCTGTGGAAGATGGCACCGTCGCGCCATCACTTCTCGCTCGTGTGACTGTACTGTACTCAAGGCAAGATTCAGTACAAATACTATCCTACTACAATTCCGAAATCCGATCTTCACCGAGGATGTAGAGCAGATATTATTACCACCAACTTTCAAATCGCGTAATGATCACCATTCAAAGATAAGGAAAATAAGAGCTCGTACTGAGGCGTTCAGACAGTAGTTTTTCCCTCACGCGATCCGCGAGTGCAACAGAGAGGAGGGAAGGGGGGTATATGACTTTGGCGCGAATTGTGCCCTCCACCACACACCGCTTCGTGGATAGCGGAGTATATGTGTAGATGTAGATGTAGACCTACAGTTATATGTCCATGATCATTACGTTAAAAATTTTGCATCTTGTGTGACTCTTATAGCATAAAATGTACTAAACATGTTTGCAAGTTGAGACCCAAGTAAACGATAATTAGTATAAATAGAGAAAGTCTTTTCACAGAATCCAGTCGATTATGCGAGCTTTAGAAAATTTCTCTGTTTAGTCACTATTAGTATAGTGCCATTGATGCCTTCAACGTTGTTTTACCCATCTAATTGACCTACGGTCGCAGGTTCGAATCCTGCCTCGGGCATGGATGTGTGTGATGTCCTTAGGTTAGTTAGGTTTAGTTAGTTCTAAGTTCTAGGCGACTGATGACCTCAGAAGTTAAGTCGCATAGTGCTCAGAGCCATTTGAACCATTTGAGCCATCTAATTGACAATGAGAGTCTCTTACAGCAACACAATTATTATAACTCTTGTAAATGATGAATATTTTTCATTGCAGGTGTTGGGGTTAGTACAAGGTTAGTGGGTTATGTCAGTTGATCAGTACTAGTCCATATCTTCTGCTCCTGCCATATCTTAAGTAAAGCAATCTTACTTATTTGGAAACTCACTGATTCCTCTCTGTCATATAGACTGTGCAAGTAACCTAAATGATAGAATTATTAATGATTAGTAACTAATTAATAATTATAACATTTAAGGCCATTTTATACAAACTGATGTGTTTCGTCTTGATAGTACCATCTCTTTTTATCCACCCATCATCAGTCCTGCATCCTACGGTATCCTCTTCACAAGAGCTTCAAGGCTGCAAATTTTACCAGTCAACAAAAAACTCACAACATAGGAAACAACATTTTACACGTATTATACGTATTACGCGCCTTAAGTCATTATACATTTGAGAATCGCATGTGAATACGAGCTGAAATGCTCACTGTGTTAATCTGTAAATCCCATGAAATACACTCCTGGAAATGGAAAAAAGAACACATTGACACCGGTGTGTCAGACCCACCATACTTGCTCCGGACACTGTGACAGGGCTGTACAAGCAATGATCACACGCACGGCACAGCGGACACACCAGGAACCGCGGTGTTGGCCGTCGAATGGCGCTAGCTGCGCAGCATTTGTGCACCGCCGCCGTCAGTGTCAGCCAGTTTGCCGTGGCATACGGAGCTCCATCGCAGTCTTTAACACTGGTAGCATGCCGCGACAGCGTGGACGTGAACCGTATGTGCAGCTGACGGACTTTGAGCCAGGGCGTATAGTGGGCATGCGGGAGGCCGGGTGGACGTTCCGCCGAATTGCTCAACACGTGGGGCGTGAGGTCTCCACAGTACATCGATGTTGTCGCCAGTGGTCGGCGGAAGGTGCACGTGCCCTTCGACCTGGGACCGGACCGCAGCGACGCACGGATGCACGCCAAGATCGTAGGATCCTACGCAGTGCCGTAGGGGACCGCACCGCCACTTCCCAGCAAATTAGGGACACTGTTGCTCCTGGGGTATCGGCGAGGACCATTGGCAACCGTCTCCATGAAGCTGGGCTACGGTCCCGCACACCGTTAGGCCGTCTTCCGCTCACGCCCCAACATCGTGCAGCCCACCTCCAGTGGTGTCGCGACAGGCGTGAATGGAGGGACGAATGGAGACGTGTCGTCTTCAGCGATGAGAGTCGCTTCTGCCTTGGTGCCAATGATGGTCGTATGCGTGTTTGGCGCCGTGCAGGTGACCGCCACAATCAGGACTGCATACGACCGAGGCACACAGGGCCAACACCCGGCATCATGGTGTGGGGAGCGATCTCCTACACTGGCCGTACACCACTGGTGATCGTCGAGGGGACACTGAATAGTGCACGGTACATCCAAACCGTCATCGAACCCATCGTTCTACCATTCCTAGACCGGCAAGGGAACTTGCTGTTCCAACAGGACAATGCACGTCCGCATGTATCCCGTGCCACCCAACGTGCTCTAGAAGGTGTAAGTCAACTACCCTGGCCAGCGAGATCTCCGGATCTGTCCCCCATTGAGCATGTTTGAGACTGGATGAAGCGTCGTCTCACGCGGTCTGCACGTCCAGCACGAACGATGGACCAACTGAGGCGCCAGGTGGAAATGGCATGGCAAGCCGTTCCACAGGACTACATCCAGCATCTCTACGATCGTCTCCATGGGAGAATAGCAGCCTGCATTGCTGCGAAAGGTGGATATACACTGTACTAGTGCCGACATTGTGCATGCTCTGTTGCCTGTGTCTATGTGTCTGTGGTTCTGTCAGTGTGATCATGTGATGTATCTGACCCCAGGAATGTGTCAATAAAGTTTCCCCTTCCTGGGACAATGAATTCACGGTGTTCTTATTTCAATTTCCAGGAGTGTATATACCTTCATACAAATGTAATCATTACCTTACTTTATTCTCCTTATTATACTGGATACTCAAGTATGCTTAAAAAATCTGTCATTCCCCTAGCATTCCGTCTTCAGGCCACAAGTGGCCCATCGGGACCATCCGACCGCCGTGTTATCCTCAGTTGAGGATGCGGATAGGAGGAAGATATGGTCAGCACACCGCTCTCTCGGTCGTTGTGATGGTTTTCTTTGACAGGAGCCGCTACTGTTCAGTCTAGTAGCTCCTCAATTGGCATACCGTGGCTGAGTGCACCCCGAAAAAATGGCAACAGCGCGTGACGGCTGGATGGTCACCCATCCAAGTGCGGGCCACGCCTGACAGCGCTTAACTTCGGTGATCTCACGGGAACCGGTGTTTCCACTGCGGCAAGGTCGTTGCCGTCATTCCTCTGTTTCATATTATTTTCCATTTGAGGTGCCTTCTCACTCTGTTGCATGTATTGAACAACAAATAAAAAACATTAGTAGTGTGGTGTCACCGCCAGACACCACACTTGCTAGGTGGTAGCTTTTAAATCGGCCGCCGTCCGTTAGTATACGTCGGACCCGCGTGTCGCCACTATCAGTGAATGCAGACCAAGCGCCGCCACACGGCAGGTCTAGTCTAGAGAGACTCCCTAGCACTCGCCCCAGTTGTACAGCCGACTTTGCTAGCGATGGTTCACTGTCTACATACGCTCTCGTTTGCCGAGACGACAGATTAGTATAGCCTTCAGCTACGTCATTTGCTACGACCTAGCAAGGCGCCATATTCAGTTACTATGGATATTGATATTGTGAATCATGTACCTTCAAGAGCGACGTTCATCGTTAATGGATTAAAGTATCAAAGTGATTACGTGCGCTTTCTGAATTCTAATTTCTTGTCATGTTCCAAATCTCACGTCAGTATAGTTCTTCCCTCCTCTCGCCAGCCTGAGTGAGCTAAAACGCGTGCATTTCGGCCTCCTCCAGTAACCCTCTTCCACCAACCTAACAAGTAGCCTGTACGCTCCATTTCCAATCATATAAAGTAAACGTTGTTGACAGTGGAATTGTTGCAGACTGATGGGTACTACAGTGCAACACGTATCTCTGAAACTGTGGACTGTCCATAGTGCTCCTCATAAGCCAAGGAACCTCCTTGTACTTGTGACATACATGTTCCCCTGAAATAAAACTCTCCCCATTGAACACTCATTACATTCTCTGATGTTGAACGACTGTACCTTCACAAAAACCTGCAAAAATCAACACCCACTTTGTATCTCTGGTCAGAACCTCTAAGCAAATACGTCAAATGGTCGCCTATCAGCGGGAATTAAATACAAAAACACCTAACCTAACACTACCAACCCATTATAGTGCAATCATAATAAACTTCGAAATGCATTATTAAAGATCAGTACCCATTTTTTCACGCAACATTCACCTCACATGAGGTACAAATTCAGTTCCTAATGCATCTCAACATTGCTATGTCCCTGTGATACTCATAATGCATGATAATACATGCCAGACTTTGGTGCATCTCATCTAACATGCGTACTTTTCTCTGAGTCGTACATAACTCTTTTCTCCAAGGTACATCCAACACATTTAGAGTTATATTTTCTTGTGACTGGTGCCGAACACCCAGTATCCCATAATATCTACACTTCACTTATTAGTGTTTTAGCCTTTCTTGTGTCTTATATGACGAATAATTCGACAACGACGCATCTCTTGCCTCCTTCTAGGATGAGAAAGTGGTGGAAGTTCCTCTCATCTTTTCTACTGCTGTTCCTTTGAGGAATTCTAATTTTTATACTAATTGCTTTGGCGGTGATAACAAACCGTCTAATTATGAAATCCCAGTCTTGCGGCGAAGCATGTTTTCATTGTCTTTATAGTTCTGAAACTGCTGTACTTGGATAAAATGAAATTCTTCCAATCCGTATGTGGCATACAGCAAACCAGTGCTTAACAGTATTGGTTAAAAACAGTCTTGGTTGCAATTTTAGTTTTTTATTTTTCAACGACGCGTTTCGGCTTATTTAGGCATCTACAGGTTATCTACATAGAAAACAGAGAACAAATACATCTATTTAAGAATCGCGATCGCGTTGTGCAGACTTGAATAACCTATAAGCATGTATAAACAGATCAACTATTGAAAGAACACATACCTTAATTAGGTATTTCTTAGAAGAATCCTTTAGTCAGTGTAGCCAAAAGGTATCGTCGAATATATCAGGACAACATCGCCTTCGTTAAACTCAGTAAAAACTAGAAATATAAAATAGTAAAATCATTACCTTTTCTAGATGGACGCGAGAGGGACCAAGTAACCAGAGCCCCCATCTTACTCTGTTACTTGCTCCTGTGAACGGGAACGCGTTATGCAGATCTTGGTGCCTCTCGCGTCCATCTAGAAACGGTAATGATTTTACTATTTTATATTTCTAGTTTTTACTGAGTTTAACGAAGGCGATGTTGGTCTGATATATTAGACGATGCCCTTTGGCTACACTGACTAAAGGATTCTTCTAAGAAATACCAAATTAAGGTATTTGCTCTTTCAATAGTTGATCTGTTTATACATGCTTATAGGTTATCCAAGTCTGCACAACGTGATCGCGATTCTTAAATAGGTGTGTTTGTTCTCTGTTTTCTATGTAGATAACCTGAAGATGACTAAATAAGGCGAAACACGTCATTGAAAAATAAAAAACTAAAACTGCAACCAAGACTGTTTTTAACCAATATTGGATATAATGCTTGAAATCAAACATCTCCACTCCACTTACACATACCCTGGCAGTTGCTTCTGTGGTAGTCTTACATCTTACTGTTTGTGGTGCCATGAGAGTTCACACTCTTACTATGTCCATCGCTACATTTGCTCTCACCGTGAACATGTTTACTGATTAGTGGCACACAATTGTGTGATTCACAAGAACCTGTTCCTTTGCCTGAAGATACCCTTACTTTAAGTTCCAGATTGCTGTAATTGTTATTCACCACTTTTTCAGTTTCTGCGATTAGTTTCTCGGTCGTCATATCAGACCCTGCTCCTAATTTGTTAACTTCATCTTTAATTTTCTCACAGTTCTGAACATCTAACAGATTTATTACGTCTTCTAACCTCTTGACGACATGTTCCCCAACAATCTCAACGTTCTTCTCCTTCTTATCAACCCATTTCTGTATCTTTTCTTGCCATTACTTCAATGTCTACCGAATCAGCTGTACATCTGTTAGTTGCTGCAGTCCAGGCTCCACATTTTCAATAATACTGTATATTTTCTGTATTATCTTAGAACGTTCCTTTACTGATTTGCTGTAATAATTTTTTGCATCAGTGCTGTCTTCTTGGATTCTTGCGCTTCGTTCTTTGTTTCCTGAGCTAGCTTCTTAGTTTCTTCTTCCAATTTCCCAACTTTCAGTCATCCGGTCTTTTACTTCCTTAATTTCGTTTCATACCTTTTCTCCCGTATACTTTATTTCCTCTTTCTTCTTGTTGGATTCTCTCCTAATTTCATGTGTTTCATTCCTCTTTGTTTGTGTGTATTCTCCCATATCCTTGTCTTCTATCCTCATTTGTTTCAAAAAATTGTTGATGCCAGAACTATCATATCCTGTGTAACTACACTCCTGGAAATTGAAATAAGAACACCGTGAATTCATTGTCCCAGGAAGGGGAAACTTTATTGACACATTCCTGGGGTCAGATGCATCACATGATCACACTGACAGAACCACAGGCACATAGACACAGGCAACAGAGCATGCACAATGTCGGCACTAGTACAGTGTATATCCACCTTTCGCAGCAATGCAGGCTGCTATTCTCCCATGGAGACGATCGTAGAGATGCTGGATGTAGTCCTGTGGAACGGCTTGCCACGCCATTTCCACCTGGCGCCTCAGTTGGACCAGCGTTCGTGCTGGACGTGCAGACCGCGTGAGACGACGCTTCATCCAGTCCCAAACATGCTCAATGGGGGACAGATCCGGAGATCTTGCTGGCCAGGGTAGTTGACTTACACCTTCTAGAGCACGTTGGGTGGCACGGGATACATGCGGACGTGCATTGTCCTGTTGGAACAGCAAGTTCCCTTGCCGGTCTAGGAATGGTAGAACGATGGGTTCGATGACGGTTTGGATGTACCGTGCACTATTCAGTGTCCCCTCGACGATCACCAGTGGTGTACGGCCAGTGTAGGAGATCGCTCCCCACACCATGATGCCGGGTGTTGGCCCTGTGTGCCTCGGTCGTATGCAGTCCTGATTGTGGCGCTCACCTGCACGGCGCCAAACACGCATACGACCATCATTGGCACCAAGACAGAAGCGACTCTCATCGCTGAAGACGACACGTCTCCATTCGTCCCTCCATTCACGCCTGTCGCGACACCACTGGAGGCGGGCTGCACAATGTTGGGGCGTGAGCGGAAGACGGCCTAACGGTGTGCGGGACCGTAGCCCAGCTTCATGGAGACGGTTGCGAATGGTCCTCGCCGATACCCCAGGAGCAACAGTGTCCCTAATTTGCTGGGAAGTGGCGTTGCGGTCCCCTACGGCACTGCGTAGGATCCTACGGTCTTGGCGTGCATCCGTGCGTCGCTGCGGTCCGGTCCCAGGTCGACGGGCACGTGCAAAATCCGCCGACCACTGGCGACACCATCGATGTACTGTGGAGACCTCACGCCCCACGTGTTGAGCAATTCGGCGGTACGTCCACCCGGCCTCCCGCATGCCCACTATACGCCCTCGCTCAAAGTCCGTCAACTGCACATATGGTTCACGTCCACGCTGTCGCGGCATGCTACCAGTGTTAAAGACTGCGATGGAGCTCCGTATGCCACGGCAAACTGGCTGACACTGACGGCGGCGGTGCACAAATGCTGCGCAGCTAGCGCCATTCGACGGCCAACACCGCGGTTCCTGGTGTGTCCGCTGTGCCGTGCGTGTGATCATTGCTTGTACAGCCCTCTCGCAGTGTCCGGAGCAAGTATGGTGGGTCTGACACACCGGTGTCAATGTGTTCTTTTTTTCATTTCCAGGAGTGTATGTCTATTTGGTGAAGATGCACATGAAACCATTGGAGTGTTTATATTCCCTGGCATCCTTGGCCTCCCACTCACTACCTCTTCACAAATGCAAACCATTACTAACCTTCCATGTCTTGTAGTACGGCTTCATCCTCTGCTTCGATGTTGCCATTGCTCTCTTTATTTTCCTCCTATTCTATTAGTGAGCCAAGTGCGACATTAGTCTCTTGTCACTACCAATCCGAGTTGACTGTTCCATGGTAAAAATCGATTGTTCCTCTCCTGACTGACAGTCACCCATAATTTGATAGTGTTCCATACTGCTAACTGTTTTGCTCTTAGTCTGCTCAAGGTAAAGTCATGTCTTGATTCCTGTCGTCATTCAAAATTGGATACTAACTACAGTGTGAAACCTAACCGACTGGGTCTCTTTATAACTAATACCTTCTCTCATCAGAACCTATAACAACTCACAGTGATGTAAATTACAACCTGTCCAGTACATTACAATGTTGAATTAACGGTGCCAAGAAACAGTTAGACGTGGAACAGACCACGAAACCACAGACATGAAACTGATATAAAATTACATATATGTTATTTGTTTATGCCAGCTCAGTACTATAAACTGTCACGGTTGGAAGTATTTGCCCTTGCTAAACCATTTACAATAAACACAAAAGACGATGCTTGACCACTTTAGAAAATATCCTGTGTTGTTCCAGTCCGTGCAGATTCCACCAATTTATGCATTGCAGGATGTGGATCAGATAATAGCAATGATCTGAGCAAGGATTATCCTAAGGTGCCGGTGCTCCTAATAATACCTCTACTAACAATACCTAATAATAACACCAGTCCAGCATGATACATGCAGATTGTTGCCAGTTCAACTAGTTTTTTGAAGTGCAGGGCGAGAGTCATGCTTCTATCGACATGAACTCTGGACCACCAGCCAGCTGCTAGAGCGAAGACCAAGGTCCACAGAGGTCCATTCAGTGGCAAGACCTACTTCAAAATCCGTAATTTTTTATCTGCATTGTACAGCCCATTGTTTCCATCCTGTCTAGCAAGATACGACGGCCTATTGTTTAAGAACTCTCAGTCCAGCAATAACTTAATTGATGCTCCCTCAAAGATTCTGCCAATAAGAACGTGTCATGTTAAAACTACAACGAATTTTTCATCTACGCCTCTTTCCCAAAAAAAAAAAAAAAAATACTAAACTTCCCTATACGTGCTGTTCTCCTGATGGTACAGACATTTTTACCACTCGCACATTTTTGTGCCCAGTAACTAGCCTCGCATCACAGGTCCCATGAAAGTAAAACACTGCACTCAAGATAGGTTCTAATTTTGCGTTAGCCCTCGTTTCTTTTGGAAAGGACGAGACTGTTATCTGCTGAAGGCACTATTAAGAACCGGGAAGAGTACTTGTCTCCTGGTAACAAAATGTAATTTCTCTTGACGCAGCTAGGCCACTAGGCAGGAAATGTGTCACAATAGCCACACTCCCTGCTGGCTGCTCAGGCCATCTTTTCCTTTATTTCATTGTTACGCCCTCCCAGCTCCAGCTTGCGTATGGTTCTCTGTTACTCCCAGAAAGTAAGGAGGAAGAAAACCAACGTCATGTTAAATGAAGTTATAGTTACAGTCACTGCAGTCCAGTTTACTTTTCGTAATTGTTATTACACCTCGAGAGATCCGGAACCTATACAGAAAATTGGAATAAACCTCATTTCTGCCTTTTCTATTGCTCATGAAATCTACACATTGCGTGTTGTACCGCCATACGGCGAGACCTTTAGAGGCGGTGGTCCAGATTGCTGTACACATCGGTACCCCTAATACCCAATAGCCGCGGATTAGCCGAGCGGTCTGGGGCGCTGCAGTCATTAACTGTGCGGCTGGTCCCGGTGGAGGTTCAAGTCCTCCTTCGGGCATGGATGTATGTGTTTGTCCTTAGGATAATTTAGGTTATGTAGTGTGTATGCTTAGGGACTGATGACCTTAGCAGTTAAGTCCCATAAATTTTTCACACACATTTGAACATTTTGAACAATACCCAATAGCACGTCCTCTTGCATTGATGCATGCCTGTATTCGCCGTGGCATACTCTACACAAGTTCATCAAGGCACTGTTGGTCCACATTGTTCCACTCCTCAGCGGGGATTCGGCGTAGACCACTCAGAGTGGTTGGTGGGTCACGTCGTCAATAAACAGCCATTTTCAATCTATCCCAGGTATGTTCGATAGGTTTCATCTCTGGAGAACACACTGGCCACTCTAGTCTAGCGACAACTAATATCTTAAACTTGTCATTAAACTGAACTAGAATGTTCCTAGGATTATTATTAATCCCATTATCCTGAAGGACGCCATTCATGAGATGTGCACGATGGGGGCGCGAATTGTTGTCCATGAAGACGAATGCCTCGCCAATATAATGCCGATATGGTTGCATTATCGCTCTGATGAGGGCATTCATGTGTCGTACAGCCGTTACGGCGCCTTCCCTGGCCACCAGCGGCGTACGTCGGCCCCACATAATGCCACACAAGAGCATCAGGGAACCTCCACATTACTGCACTTGCTGGACAGTGCGTCTAAGACGTTCAGGCTGACCTGTTTCTCTCCAAACGCGTCTCAGACGATTGTCTGGCATATGTGACACTCATCGGTGATTAGAACGTGATCCCAATCCTGAGCAGTCCAATGGACATGTTGTTGGCCCCATCTGCACCGCGCTGCATGGCATCGTGGTTGCAAAGATGGGCCTCGCCATCATGCAGCCTATTGCGCAGAAAATAGTACAAATTACTCTGAGCACTATGGGACTTACCATATGGGGTCATCAGTCCCCTAGAACTTAGAACTACTCAAACCTAACTAACCTAAGGACATCACACACATCCATACCCGAGGCAGGATTCGAACCTGCGGTCGCGCGGTTCCAGACTGAAGCGCCTAGAACAGCTCGGCCCCCCGGCCGACTACTGCGCACAGTTTGAGTCGTTAAACGACGTCCTGTGGCTGCACGAAAAGCATTATTCAACATGGTGGCGTTGCTGTCAGGGTTCCTCCGAGCCATTATCCGTATGTAGCGATCATCCACTGCAGCAGTAGCCCTTGGGTTGCCTGAGCGAGGCATGTCATCGACAGTTCCTGTCTCTCTGTATCTCCTCCATGTCCGAACAATATCACTTTGATTCACTGCGAGACACCTGGCCACTTCCCATGTTGAGACCTCGTGCTGGAACAAAGTAACTATGTGGACGCGATCGAACCGCGGTATTGACCGTCGTGGTTAAACTACAGACAACGCGAGCCGTGTACCTCCTTCCTGGTGGAACGACTGGAACTGATCGGCTGTCGGACCCCTTTCCGTCTAATAGGCGCTGCTCGTCCGTGGTTGTTTACATCTTTGGTCGGGTTTAGTGACATCTCTGAACAGTCAAAGGGACTGTGTCTGTGATACAATATCCACAGTCAACGTCTATCTTCAGGATTTCTGGGAACTGGGGTGATGCAAAACTTTTTTGATGTGTGTATAGTAGTCCTCCTTCTCATTGTCCTCTTAGTTGACTGTAATTCTCACATTAAATGTAAAGGGATATGCCAAATCATTTGGAATTTATGTATTTTATTTTCAATATTAGAGTCAAAATCACACACTAAGTAAGAGATTTGACACATTTGCTCTAAAACTAAATCATCCAAAACACTTTTTGACCTGACTGGATATTTTCCTCGGAATTCTGTTATTTTTGTTTTCTGGATACAAAGTTTAAAGTTTGTATCAAGTTATTTCATTCAGCTTCTATACTGATCTTTGGAGTTCATCTTCATTCTTTTGAATACTAACGTAGCATCTGAAAACAGGAACACATTAAAGTATTTCTGATTCATTATCTTAATTCCTTTGTTTTCTTTATATTCCCAGTTATGAAAAGCGAAGTAATTGTTAATACCAAAAATTGTAGGTGTTAGTCCACATACCCTTGTCTTACACCTTGATATATAATTGTTTCTTCTGATCGATTCCTATCTGTGTGTGTTACTCCGTTAGGTTATATCACTATCTACATCGCAGCTCATGTGATGATGTCTGTTCAGTCGTCACGCTAGTCGCATAAGAATGGCAATAGTAGCGCAACTATGAGTATGCATATCATGTTTGCTTTAAATACACTCTTTAACGATCGTGAACGTTAGCTACGTTTGATACTGGTGGTATTTGGTTCAAATACATTCTTTAATGGTCGTGAGCGTTAGTAATCTTTGCTATCGGAAGTGGTGAGCTCGTGTTACTAAAGAATACCTTTAAGGCGACAAAGATGGTATTATTAACATCTCACTACTTTTGAACGAGGACGTGTAGTAGGGCAAAGAAATGGTGGATGATGTTTCTGCGATACTGCAGAATGACTTGGCGGGAACGTAGCCGCTGTGCATGATTGCTGCCAGGGTTGGTTACGGGAATGTACAGTCGAAAGAAGATCGAGCACCAGACGGCCAAGTGGTATTACCGAGAGGGGGAACCATCGTGTTCGGCGTATTCTTATGGTGCATGGTACAGCATCTGCAGCAGTTGACACCACGTGACACAATGAACAGTTCCGAATCGATTACTTCAACATAACTGTGACCCCCCTGTAGCATGTATTTCACTGACCCCAAACTAATGCCACTATTCGACTTCAGGGGTGTCAAGAGAGAGCTGATTGGAAGGGAGGTTGAAGGTCTGTTGTGTTTTTTGATGAAAGGTGGTTCTGCCTCGGTGCCAGTGGTGGCCTTGTGTTGATTGAAAGGAGGTCAGTTGATGGCCTGCAACCAACCTGTTAGTGTGCTAGTCACACTGGACCTACACTTGGAGGTATAATCTGGGATGAGGTTTCGCATGCCAGCAGTAGCATCTCGTGGTTCTCTCGCGCACGCTGACTGCTAATTTGTACTTCAGTCTGGTGATTCGACCTGTTGTACTGCGGTTCATGAACCGTATTCCAGGGGGTGCTTTTCAGTAGGATAACACTCTACCTCATGTCGCAGTTGTAGGCCAGCATGCTCTACAGAGTGTCGACATGTTGCTTTGGCCTACTTGATCACCAGATCTGTCTCCAATCGAATGCATATTGGTCATGACTGGATGACAACTCCAGCATTATCCGCAAACAGCGCTAAGCGTCCCTGTATTGACCGACCGAGTGCAACAGACATAGAATTCCATAGCAGAAACTGACATCCAGCAGCTGTACCACACAGTGCTAGCACGTTTGCATGCTTACAATCAACATTCAATACCGATTATTAATACAGTAGCGTTTCACATTTGCAATGGCTTTAACCTGCTATCTTGCAATGTTAATCACTTAAATATGTTAGCTAGACAAATATATTCGCGAAATTTAGTTACTGTACATTAATAATTTTTTGGGGGTAGGATTTTTTTCCAGTAATGTAGATATCTGAAACCCATTATGATGAATAAAATGGCCCTAAAGACTTCACAAAAAAACAGAAGATGAAAAAATAAGCTTTTACCAGGGTATGGTCTTTATATCCAGCCCAACTACATCATTGGAACTGTAACGTTGTAACCTACTGAACATAAGAAATTATTATTAATCTCCCACTACTGCATAAGGCACAGTGCCACAGCAGCGTCTCCACGACTACGGCACGCAGATTGGACGGCACTGGCTAGTACCGGCTACATGTGAAAACCGCCTTATGGTTTTGCATACCACGGCTGTGCACACGGCGCGAACTAGAGGCTGTCAGGCAAGTGTGGAAAGCGCGTAAGGGTCTGGAGGCGTAGGATTTGCGAGTATTCTGCGCAATGTTTATCACAGTCCGGTCCTCTGCACATTCAGAGAGGACTGCGCTCGAAGAAAAGGGCGCAGTTTACTGCTATCTGCCCGTCCACTACATTTATTTTTCCGTTTGGAGAGACACTGTGGGACTCTCGCTTCGGTGCGACGAACGGTCAGCGGCCGGCACCAGCTCTCTGCGTCGGTGGCCGCCCACTTGTTGTGGGGGAGGTAGTGCGCCGGCACAGCACAAAGGCGGCGCGGTGCTGCCCGTTCTTTGCTGCAGCCGGCGTCAGCGCCCCACCAGGGGGTCTCGCCGCTATCTGCACCCCACACCACGGCACACCGCGCCACCGCCGCCCACTCGACGCTGCGTAGGAAGGATAGCGGCTGGGAGACACCCTGTTGTCGCCGTCGCCGTCGTAGCTGTGAGGGGAGGACAGGATAGGGGGAGGGAAGCTCTGCTCAGGCTCAGTCGGGGCTTTGCGTATTACGCGGCACTCTGGAGGAAGGGGGGGGGCAGGAGAGGGGGAGGGCAGCAGGCGGTAGGCAGCGATAGGGGCGGCTTGTCGGCGCGGCTCAGAAGGGACGGCCGGGGAACACCGACTTGTCAGCTCCAGCCGGTGGGAGGGGGCGAGGCTGGAACCTCTTTCATTCGCACACCAAGTGCTACTCGAGGCTCAAGAGCGTTTGTGAAAGCAGCAGCACCAGTAAGGACACTAAAGACTGATATAGAAAACTCCAGAGATACACGACAACCCAGGGAAGAGCAAGGCTACACAACTGTACATTCTTTTGATTCAGGTGACCGGTCACGTTTCTTTAGTTCTCCAACCACCTCCGACGGCCTACAGTACAGTTTTTGTTTCTTAGTACATTTACATGAGACTACTTTTTTTTTCAACTTCGTTTCAATTCCAAAATTAAAAATGACGTTGAGAATCCGGTGAACCTTACTGGAGATATGTTGCGCACTGCCTCTAGTATGCCCATCTTACGCACCATGTCACATTTTTCTGTTCTCAGTGCACAGTGAGGCCATAAGTACGCCTAGAAAACAGTGTCTCCTGCCAAGTGTGAGCTGTCTGCTGATGGGTTCCGCCCGATTTCACACAGCACTCGTAACATAGCTGTCATGCATTCCCATCTCTGCCACACGCTGCAGGGGCAATGAAGAGCACGCCGTAGCGCTTTCCGTGGGAAGTGCTTCATCGTCCACCATACAGCTTGAACTTGACTCTCTCAGATTTTCATCTCTTCACTCACATGTACTGCTGGCTATGAGGAGAGAATTTCGGCACAGACAATGAACAGATGTGTTTGCCGCATCAAGAATATCTCAGAGCTGTTATTCTGAAGAACAAAATGGATTTAGATCAGGTCGTTCACCCACAGACAATGTGTATGTAATTAAAAACCTTAGAGAAAACACAGAGAATTTAATGTAGAGACTCGTATGACATTGATCAACATTGAGAAGGCTTTGGGCCATTTGAGCAAACATGATATGCATACCCATAGTTGCGCTATTAGTGCCATTCTTATGCGACTGGCGTGAGGACTGAAAAGACATCTTTCCCGATGTGTAAACATGCCTGCCAACTTCCATTTATGTCTCACAACTCTTTCTTGAGTGGCGATTTTTCTTTTGTTGGTGTATTTACTACAGGGTGTATAGTGTCTGTACAAAATATAATGCGTGTATAACGTCTATTAGTGGTCGTTAAGTTCTACATAAAAATGGCCTCATTAAACATTCCCTCTTCATCGAGTGAATAAAGCCCAAAAGTATAATATGCCTACGAGATATGACTGTCCTGCAGGTATCAATCTATACAGTCGCAAATTGTTAGAGAAGTGGATATTCTTTTTATTCTGAGATGATTTACTATTGGTACACTACTGGCCATTAAAATTGCTATACCAATAAGTAATGCAGATGATGAACAGGTATTCATTGGAGAAATATATCATACTATAACTGACATTTGATTACATTTTCACGCAGTTTGGGTGCATAGATCCTGAGAAATCAGTACCCAGAACAACCGCCTGTGCCCGTAATAACGGCCCTGATACGTTTGGGCATTGATTTAACAGAGCCTGGATGGCGTGTACAGATACAGCTGCCCATGCAGCTTCAACACGATACCACAGTTCATCAAGAGTAGTGACTGGCGTATTGTGGCGAGCCAGTTGCTCGGTCACCATTGACCAGACTTATTCAATAGGTGAGAGATCCGGAGAATGTGCTGGCCTTGCAGCAGTCGAACATTTTCTGTATCCAGAAAGGCCCGTACAGGACCTGCAACATGCGGTCGTGCATTATCCTGCTGAAATGTAGGGTTTCGCAGAGATCGAATGAAGGGTAGAGCCACGGGTCGTAACACATCTGAAATGTGATGTCCACTGTTCAAACAGCCGTCAATGCGAACAAGAGGTGACCGAGACGTGTAACCAATGGCACCCCATAACATCACGGCGGGTAATACGCCAGTATGGCGATGACGAATACACGCTTCCAATGTGCGTTCACCGCGATGTCGCCAAACACGGATGCGAGCATCATGATGCAGTAAACAGAACCTGGATTCATCCGAAAAAATGACGTTTTCCATTCGTGCACCCAGGTTCGACGTTGAGTACACCATCGCAGGCGCTCCTGTCTGTGATGCAGCGTCAAGGGTAACCGCAGCCACGGTCTCCGAGCTGATAGTCCATGCTGCTGCAAACGTCGTCGAACTGTTCTTGCAGATGGTTGTTATCTTGCAAACGTCCCCATCTTTTGACTCAGGGATCGAGACGTGGCTGCACGGTCAGTTACAGCCATGCGTATATGATGCCTGTGATCGCGACTGCTTGTGGTACGAGGTCGTTGGGATCCAGCACGGCGTTCCATATTACCCTCCTGAACCCTGCTAATAGTCATTGGATCCAGACTAACGCGAGCATCAATGCCGCGATACGATAAACCGCAATCGTGATAGGCTACAATCCGACCATTATCAAAGTCGGAAACGTGATGGTACGCATTTGTCCTCCTTACACGAGGCATCACAACAACGTTTCACCAGGCAACTCCGGTCAAATGTGTTTGTGTATGAGAGAGACATCGCTTGGAAACTTTCCTCATGTCAGCACGTTGTAGGTGTCGCCACCGGCGCCAGCCTTGTGTGAATCCTCTGAAAAGCTAATCATTTGCATATCACAGCATCTTCTTCCTGTCGGTTAAATTTCGCGTCTGTAGCACGTCATCTTCATGATGTAGCAATTTTAATGGCCAGTAGTGTAATGGAACAGATTTCTCGTCATTGAATCTAACCTTTCATCACACAAGCATCGTCCAAGCAACTTCCAGTAGCAAGGATATGTATCACATTCCATGTCACTGAGGTGACAGAGTCATCGGGCACCTCCAAATATCGTGTCGGACCTCCTTTAGCTCAGTGTAGTGCAGCAACGTATTGTGGCATAAGTGCTTGAAAGTCCTCTGCAGAAATTCTGATCCATACTGCCTTTATAGCCGGCCACAGTGGCTAAAGTGTTGTCAGTGCAGCATTTTGTGCACGAACTGATCTCTTGGTTATGTTCTACACATTTTCGATGTGAATCGTGTCTGGCGATCTGAGTGGCAAAATCATTCGAGGGAATCGTTCAGAATCTTCTTCAAACAAGTCATGAACGACTGTGGGCCGGTGACATGGCACACAGTCATCTATTTAAATTCCATCGTCGTTTGGGAATGTGAAATGGTTTCCATGTGGCCCAACATAGCCATTTTCAGTTAATGATCGGTTCATCTGTACTAGGGAACACAGTCCATTTCTTGTAAAAACAACTCACTCCATTGTTGAGCCACCACCAGCTTGCACCGCAGCTTGTTGATAACTTGGGTCGAAGGCTTCGCCAGGTCTGCGCCGAACTCGAACCCTGCCATCAGCTCTTATCAACTGAAATCTGGACTGATCTGGCCTGACTACGGTTTTCCACTTGTATAAAGTCCAACCGATGTGGTCACGGGACCAGGACAGGCGCTGCAAGCGTTGTCGTGCTGTTTGCAAAGCCACTCTAGCCGGTCGTCTGCTGGCAGCGCCAACTAACGCCAAATTTCGCCGCACTGGTCTATCCGATATGTTCGTTGTACGTCGCAGATTGATTTCTGAGGTTATTTGACGCCGTTCTGATTTTCTGTTAGCACTAACAGCTTTACACAAATGCCGCTGCTGTCGGTCGTTAAGTGAAGGCCGTCCGTCACAGCGTTGTTCACAGCGAGAGGTGCCGCCTGAAATTTGCTATTCTCGGCACACTCTTGATGAATTCTCTAACTATTTCGGAAATGGAATGTCCCATGTGTCGTGCTTCAACTACCATTCCCCTTTCAAAAGTCTGTTAATTCCCATCGTGCATATGTAATCACCTCACAAGGGAACCTCCCAATCGCATCCCCCTCAGATTTAGTTATAAGTTGGCACTGTGGATAGGCCTTGAAAAACTGAACACAGATCAATCGAGAAAACAAGAAGAAGTTGTGTGGAACTATGAAAAAAATAAGCAAAATATACAAACTCAGTAGTCCATGCAAAGATAGACAACATGGAGAATACTCTCCGCTCAGGAGCGCCGTAGTCTCGTGGTTATCGTGTGCAACTCTGGGACAAAAGGTCCTTGGTTCAAGTCTTCCCTCTAGTGAAAGTTTTATTTTCGCAAAGTTATGATCTGTCCGTTCGTTCATTGACGTTTCTGTTCACTGTAACAAGTTTAGTGTCTGTGTTTTGCGACCGCACCGCAAAACCGTGCGATTAGTAGATGAAAGGACGTGCCTCTCCAATGGGAATCGAAAACATTTGATCGCAAGGTCATAGGTCAACCGATTCTTCTACAGGAAAACACGTCTCATATATTCTATACGACACTGGTAACGGCATGTGCGTCACATGACAGGAATATGTTGTCGACCCACCTAACTTGTACACTTGGCGAATGGGTTTTACCTTGCCCGATTTAAGGTTTCTTGTGGATGTGATAATCACTCCCAAAAAAGTGATGAAAACATAAGAGTGTGTCATATAAACTGCAACAAATGAATGAAACAGTTTCACAGTCGCACAGCTTTCCCTGCGCTATATCAAAACATATGTTTTAACGGTTTTTAACGTTTTTAAATTTTCCCTTGTGTAGACCGTCAAATCCTGCATATGTCCAAGCAAATCTGAACATGTCCTGGAATTTTGGAGAACGAAATCGATTATGTGTGAGTGCCTGAACTTTGATAATTGTCTGAAAATAAAAAATTAAACTTCTCACTCGAGGGAGGACTTGAACCAAGGACCTCTCACTCCGCAGTTGCTCACGCTAACCACGGGACCACGGCGCTCCTGAGTTCACACCTTTCCATTATGTTGCCTATGTTGCACATAGACTACTCAGTTTGTATATTTTGCTTATTTTTTTCATAGTTCGACACAACTTCTTCCTGTTTTCTCGATTGATCTGTGTTCAGTTTTTCAAGGCCTGTCCACTGTGCCAACTTATAACTAAATCTGAGGGGGGGTGCGATGGGGAGGTTCCCTTGTCAGTAATCTTTTCACATGAATCACCTGAGAAACAGAGATGTGAAAAATACTTTTAAAAAATGATGCAAATACAAAATCCAAATACTTTTCAATCTTTCTGCCTGAAGTACAAAACACTAAATACATTTTTGATTTGATATTTAAATACGAAATACAAAATACGTATTTTCCAAATATGTTTATTAACTTAACTTTTTTAAATACAATGTAATAATCATTCTTATGATTTCAAAATAACTAGTTTCTCAAACAATTCATCATTAATTTTCCTTCTATGAGACCTCATGATCATTCCCCCAAAATTAAGAAAGACGTTCCACTGGAGCAGAGCTTGGTAAACAGATATTATACTTTAAGAATATTTTCTTTACTGATGGGTATTTATTTAGTGCATCCAAATTACTGTCATTATCTTTCTAGAGCTGCAGTGCCTCTAATCCAGTGGAAGTGTTTGTGCTGTCACTTGTTACTGTAAAATCCGAATCTTCCACAAATATGTAATACTGAGTTTTCTCCCTCTTGTTTCAAGTGACACTTTCTGAGTGTTGTTCTGCTGTTTTTATAATCCTTATTTTTTTATTTTTCGAACTTCGTCAGCTAATATTTCCTTAAAGTTTTCGCATTAAGCTTTAGGTACCTACTTTAGCCTGGAAAATGGGTGTGATTCAGGTGCCAAACCAACATCCTTTGCAGTAGCCTCTTACAAATTTAACCGATGGAAAAGCTTGTTTAGACTTCCTTCCAACACACCAATCAAGGAACAGCAGTATTTTGGACTCTTAGTTTTTAGTGTGATTAAAATTCGTCGCAGCCTCATTAATTTAGGCAACAGACACCCATGGAATGTATGTTTCCTTCTAAGCTTCTTACAGCTTCTGCAGTCGGTTTCAAGCAGTTTACGTTCTATGTAAGATGTTCCGTTTCAATGTCCCTGAAAGATAGCAAGTCCAACTTCCCTCATGTTTCATTTAAATTTTCTTATTGCATAAAAAGGTCTTGGACACAGTTATAGGACGAATTCTAACAAGTTGTACATTCAAAAGTAACAGATTTTCCAATAGAGCAAAGGTATGTCCAACATGCTTTTGGAGACCTAGAACACAGATTCCAAACTGCTTGGAATTTAGATAGGGCTTCATCACACAACTTTTCACAAGGGCTATTTTGTCTTGTAACTTGATCCATACATTCTGCAGCTATTAAATGCAGTGTGTGAGTTCCACATTTTTCATACGAGGAAGAAGATGCTCATCAAAATCGTTAGATGCCTACGAAAAAACTGTCGGAAGCCAGTTGTCATTATCATCATTATCACCTTCATTAACTACAGAGCTATTTGAACTCTGTTCACTTTTCCAGAATTCTGTAAATGCCTTAACCATACCTGATCCGCTGTCAGTAACACTTTTCACAATTCTGGACAATTTCAGATGATATTCGGAATGTATGTCAAAAATAAGCTCAGCAACTTTGTCATAAGTGTTAGATGCTTTAAACATTGTGACAGGTAGTGCTGCACTTTGTGTTGTAACCGTAATATTATCAATCTAGTGAACTGTAACTCCTAAATAGTTTCTTCTGGATGATGACCAAATGTCAGCGCTGCTACACACAAAATCAGCAATCTTCAAAGCTGCCTTATTAATTCCCTTTTATTTCTTAATTTTTTCGAGAAGTTTATTTCCGCAAGTTCGACGACACATAGCTTTTGGAGGTCTTGATAACTGTTGAGCATTTTCAGTCATAGCTTCAAATGATTTCTTTTTCAATTATTAATATTGGCCTCATGGTGTCAATTACAAAGTCAGCAACACATTGATAGAAATTAGCTAACTTCAGTGTATAATTTGGAAGAGTAGTTTCTTCTCTTTCTTTGAACAAGTAGGCAAGTGAGTAGTATGATAACTTTCACGTTTTCTTTTTTTCATATGTACAGGCTTCAGCCTCTCGTACTCAGTCAGTAGGCTAGCAAATCCTTTTGGCTAAAAACAATTCGATAATGTCATGCTGGTCCATTAAAGAAAGGGTAAACAATGTAGAAAACTAACTTTTTAATTATAACCAAAGATATACGAGGGTTGGAACTTTAATAGTGGCAACTACACTCATGCTCATATATTAAGGATGATGTTGATACATGGTGAAGCAACGCTCTGGTGGGCGGTTTGCGGGTTTAAATCACCTCGCGGTATGACCATGCTCTGCATTTGATCTTCGGTCTTCGCACAGTGGTGCTGGCAGCAGTCCACATACGCAGAGGTGTGTTGGTGCATGTCAGAGTACGGTGCAGCGAGTAAGTGTGCAGACGTTTTCAGAAGTGCAAATAGTGACTGTGTGTTGAAAATAACTCAAAGAACACACACTGATGACCTCATGAGGGGTAGAATAATAGGGCGACTGGAGGCTGGTCAAACACAGCAGGTCGTAGCACGGGCCCTCCGTGTGCCACAAAGTGTGATCTCAAGATTATGGCAACGATTCCAGCGGACATGACACGTGTCCAGGCGCTACAGTACGGGACGCCCACAGTGTACAACACCACAAGAAGACCGATATCTAACCATCAGTGCCAGCAGACGGCCACGGAGTACTGCAGGTAGCCTTGCTAGGGACCTTACCCCAGCCACTGGAATAGTTGTCTCCAGTCCAGACACAGTCTACAGACGACTGAACAGACACGGTTTATTTACCCGGAGACCTGAAAGGTGCATTCCACTGACCCCTGGTCACAGGAGAGCCCCTAAAGCCTGGTGTCAAGAACACAGTACACGGTCATTGGAACAGTGGTCCCAGGTTATGATCAAACCCTTAATGTTCTAGAAACGGACCTCTATTTAGATCGTGGCTTGATGGCGTTGGGTAGGATTATGATTGGTGCACGTACACCCCTGCATGTCTTTGACAGAGGAACTGTAACAGATCAGGTGTATCGGGACGTCATTTTGTACCAGTATGTCCGTCATTTCAGGTGTTCCGTGGGTCCCACCTTCCTCCTGATGGATGATAACGCACGGCCCCACCGAGCTGCGATCGTGGAGGAGCACCTTGAAACAGAAGATATTAGGCGAATGGAGTGGGCTGCCTCTTCTCCAAACCTAAACCCCATCGAGCACGTCTGGGATGCTCTCGGTCGACATATCGCTGCACGTCTTCAAACCCCTATGACACTTCAGTAGCTCCGACAGGCACTGGTGCAAGAATGGGAGGCTATACTCCAGCAGTTGCTCGACCACCTGGTCCAGAGCATGCCAACCCGTTGTGCGGCCTGTGTACTTGTGCATGGTGATCGTATCCCATATTGATGTCGGGGTACATGCGCAGGAAACAGTGGCGTTTTTTAGCACATGTGTTTCGGGACTGTTTTCACAACTTATCACCAATACCGTCGACGTACAGATCTGTCTAGTGCCGCGTTGTGTGGCACCACGTTTTGCAATTGCCCTTAATTTATGAGGATGAGTGTATTTATTTACAGCTCGTACAAAATAGATACGTGTTTCAAAATGTTACAGACCTACAAAGTATTCACCAGCATTGTGTATAACCTGTTGCCAACGATGTGTAAGTCGTAGAATACTCTTAGCAGTGCCAGTTATGTTGACAGGGCGAGCGGCGGCGGTCTATTGCCCGACGAATCTGTAGCAGTTCTGAAGCGAATGGCGTGAAGTGTTTCCTTCAGTTTAGAAATTGAGTTTAACTTACGAGGACTTACGTCAGGGGAGTGCAGTAGGTGGTATAGCACTTAGCAGCCCCATCAGTGAAACAAATCAGTAACAGCTTGCACTGTACGTGCTTGAGCATTGTCCTGTAAAACGACGGTCAGGTCCTTCAGAAAGTGTCATCATTTCTGTCTGTATGATGTTCATTTTGGAACACAACCTACGACCAGTTTAGAGACAGAAGTGATGACACTTTCTGCAGGAACTGACCATCATTTTACAGGACAATGCTCAAGGACGTACAGTGCAAGCTGTTACTGATATGTTTGACTGATGGGGTTGCTAAGTGCTATACCACCTACTGCACTCACCTGACTTAAGCCGTCATGACTTCAACTCGATTTCTAAACTGAAGGAATCACTTCACGGCATTCGCTTCAGAACTGGTACAAATTTGTCGGGCTATAGACCGCCACCGCTCGAACTGTCAACACAAATAGCACTGCTAAGAGTATCCCTCCTACGACTATCGCTGGCAACGGGCTATACACAATGCTGGTGATTACTTTGAAGGCCAGTAAAACTTTGACACACGTATCTACTTTGTTCGAGATGAAGATAAACAGTTGCCACTATTAAAGTTCCAACCCTCGTATTTGGCACTTTACAGTAGTATGTCTTTACCTTAACATGTTTTTAAGAAACTGTACTGGCATGAAAATTGGCTTTCGGTGTATTTGAACATTTTATGCAAACTGTAGACACATTTAGCTCACTTCCAGACTTCTTTATAACGTTTGTAAAACAATGCTTCAATATAAATGGTGTATTTATGTCCGCCCTGTAATAAATATTAGTATTTAAAAGTTTTACTCAATCAGGGCCACATAAGGCAGGCCATCCTCACGCATTCATTATGGTAAGCTGTAATCATCTGTGTCATCAATGCTTCTTTGTGTAAATGTAAACATTACTAAAGGCAAACCTACGTTTCTAACATTTTTAGACTTAGAGAAAGCTTTTGACAATGTTGACTGGAATACTCTCTTTCAAATTCTGAAGGTGGCAGGGATAAAATACAGGGAGCCAAAGGCTATTTACACTTTGTACAGAAACCAGATGGCAATTATAAGAGTCGAAGGACATGAAAGGGAAACAGTGGTTGGGAAGGGAGTGAGACAGGGTTGTAGCTTCTCCCAGATGCTATTCAATCTGTATATTGAGCAAGCAGTAAAGGAAACAAAAGAAAAGTTCGGAGTAGGAATTAAAATCCATGGAGAAGAAATAAAAACTTTGAGGTTCGCCGATGACATTGTAATTCTGTTGGAGACAGCAAAGGACTTGGAAGAGCAGTTGAACGGAATGGACAGTGTCTTGAAAGGAGGGTATAAGATGACATCAACAAAAGCAAAACGAGGATAATGGAATGTAGTCGAATTAAGTCGGGTGATGCTGAGGGAATTAGATTAGGAAATGAGACACTTAAAGTCGTAAAGGAGTTTTGCTATTGGGGAGCAGAATATCTGGTGATGTTCGAAGTAGAGAGGATATAAAATGTAGACTAGCAATGGCAAGGAAAGATTAGATGGGTAGATCACATAACTAATGGGGAGGTATTGAATAGAATTGGTGGTGCTACAGAAGAATGCTGAAGATTAGATGGGTAATGAGGAGGTATTGAATAGAACTGGGGAGGAGTTTATGGCACAACTTGACTAGAAGAAGGGATCGGTTGGTAGGACATGTTCTGAGGTATGAAGGGATCACCAATTTAGTACTGGAGGGCAGCGTGGAGGGTAAAAATCATAGAGGGAGACCAAGAGATGAATACACTAAGCAGATTCAGAAGGATGTAGAGTGCAGTAGGTACTGGGAGATGAAGAAGCTTGCACAGGATAGAGTAGCATGGAGAGTTGCATCAAACCAGTCTCAGAACTGAAGACCACAACAACAACTAAGGTTAAACATACTATTTTTTTTGAAGAATTTGATGGTATTTAACCTAGTTTTGTCATTCCGTTTCTGTCTAGGATAGCAGTTTAATGTGAATATGTGCACTGATTATTTTAGCAGTCCATCTTACAGTGTATTGGAGAGCGTGTGCGAGGAATATGGAATAGTCAAAACTAAATATACAAGCATCACTCCTTGATATAAAACCTAGCTGCAAATAACCCTCCGTTTATTGTATGCTATTTAAAAATTATGTATATTTAATCAGCTATTAAACAGGGCAATGTCAACTGCGCCCCTGTCGCAGTGATTACACTGCTTAGTCCCACGTATTATACATAGACATTCCTTCATCTTCTTGTGACTAGACGTTTAGTTTTACCATTTCGTTAAATACTGAAAATAAATTACCTTACGGTAGGCGCGAACACATAACCTTACCAGTCCGTTAGTATGACCATTACGCCACGACGACTACTGTCCATATTGTTTTATTTTTGGATTTCCCAATTGATTGTTAGAAAGAATTATTAGCATTTCATGTTCAAAGGAGGATATTTAAGTTAATGTACTAATATCCATCTAATTTTCTTTCTAGTATGGTGGAAAACAGATAAATAGCGACACAGTTGTGCGGTGAGTGTACCACTCAGATGCGGACAAATCAAGTAGTCGGTGGAACCGCGAACCGCTGTAAACTTTGACTTTATCGCATCCCATGCTTTACAAAAAGTCGCTTTGTGGCTGCGTATCCATTTTTCTCTGCGTCAGTTTATCCCTCCGCATTCATGTACAAGATTGCTCAGCTACGTGATTCTGTCAAACCAAATCTCTCTTGAAGTCAGGACAAACTGCAGCAGCAGAAAATTAGTCCGTTTTTGGCGACCATTAGCCTGTAGGCAGTAATGTCTAGGGTTTCCAGACATATTATCGATGCTATCGGACATTGAAACACTAGATGTTTAAGTAATATTAGTAGTTGAGTTGATATGAAGGCTGGAGATGGCATAATGTTTTTCACTCCCATGAGGCAACAGCGTAGCTGCCAGCCTCCCAACACAGGCGCCGTATTACAGTCAGTCATTCAGGTACTGTAATAGAAACGATACGCTGAATTAAAGCAGTATGACGAAAGAGCTTTTTAGAGACGAAGACAGTAATATTCAATTTGGTATGATATACGAAAATAAATTAGCTTTACTGTAATACTTAAAATAACTGTTAGATCACTGCAGTTGGCAAACGAAACATCATAGTCGCGAAGACTCTACCGAAATGTACGTAGCAGAATTGAGATGTAAAGAGGCACCCCAACGGCCGTGAGGTTTCCAGTAGTCGTAAATAAAAAGACAGTCCACACGAATCGACCCGAACTTTGGCATGTTCCATCCAATAGTAATCAACAAATCCCTTATGCCATCTCTTAGGTTAATATCCCCATTGTTTAAAAGTTGTGATTCCGATACTATAATCAATCGCGCAACGGATTAATTACATAATATGAATGAAATAATAATACAAATCTAGAGATGACGAGTTCCTATAAGGACACATAATTTATGTATCTTAGTGTACACACCTTGGAAGGCACGAAGAAGTAGTTATAGCAATGTCGAGTACTGCTTTGAAGAAATGTCACAGACTGTACAATTTTGTTTGCTCCTTCAAGTAAGAAAAGTGTATGTTTATAATTGCAGCCAATTCAAAATTTACTTTTACGTTCACAATAGTCTGCTTGTTAGTTGCAAGAAAAATGAAAATAAGGACGTTGCGTAGTCCGTTGATGTTATTTTTATTGTAACAATTGCGAGAGATGATAGAAAGCAAGATACTTTTCATATGTTTCCTCTTAAATATATAAATTATAATTATAGCGCTAAGAAAACGAACGAGACAATCAAATCCTTGACACAAATTGAATAACTGTGCAGATTGTCAATTAAAGAAGGTTGCATTCTACATTCAGTAATACGAGTAAAAGTAATGAATAATAGTTTTTGAACTTACATGTTGAAGTTTCACGTAGAAGGAGCAAATAGCTTATAACCAATCCCACAAGCAAAAAATCAGTGAAACACTACAGAAACAAACAGTCTGACAATGAGTCGTGTATGGTCATTGTATTCAGCTGTATGAAGTGAGCCGCAAAGCACCAGCATATTAACACGTTTTAACAACAGTAGACACTCCGCGAGGGACTTTCCAGTGTTCACAAGTGCAGATGGTCAAGGCAGCTGGTCGCCCGAAGAACAGTTCCTCGTGCAGGAAAAAACTCGGCGCATCTCGTAAAATGCTTTTGGCATTAAATTTCATTATGCACTCCTCGGTCTCACTTATTTTCACGTAGTGCAGATCCCAAGTTGGAAGCTGACTGCTTACTAACTACACTCCTGGAAATGGAAAAAAGAACACATTGACACCGGTGTGTCAGACCCACCATACTTGCTCCGGACACTGCGAGGGGGCTGTACAAGCAATGATCACACGCACGGCACAGCGGACACACCAGGAACCGCGGTGTTGGCCGTCGAATGGCGCTAGCTGCGCAGCATTTCTGCACCGCCGCCGTCAGTGTCAGACAGTTTGCCGTGGCATACGGAGCTCCATCGCAGTCTTTAACACTGGTAGCATGCTGCGACAGCGTGGACGTGAACCGTATGTGCAGTTGACGGACTTTGAGCGAGGGCGTATAGTGGGCATGCGGGAGGCCGGGTGGACGTACCGCCGAATTGCTCAACACGTGGGGCGTGAGGTCTCCACAGTACATCGATGTTGTCGCCAGTGGTCGGCGGAAGGTGCACGTGCCCGTCGACCTGGGACAGCACCGCAGCGACGCACGGATGCACGCCAAGACCGTAGGATCCTACGCCGTGCCGTAGGGGACCGCACCGCCACTTCCCAGCAAATTAGGGACACTGTTGCTCCTGGGGTATCGGCGAGGACCATTCGCAACCGTCTCCATGAAGCTGGGCTACGGTCCCGCACACCGTTAGGCCGTCTTCCGCTCACGCCCCAACATCGTGCAGCCCGCCTCCAGTGGTGTCGCGACAGGCGTGAATGGAGGGACGAATGGAGACGTGTCGTCTTCAGCGATGAGAGTCGCTTCTGCCTTGGTGCCAATGATGGTCGTATGCGTGTTTGGCGCCGTGCAGGTGAGCGCCACAATCAGGACTGCATACGACCGAGGCACACAGGGCCAACACCCGGCATCATGGTGTGGGGAGCGATCTCCTACACTGGCCGTACACCACTGGTCATCGTAGAGGGGACACTGAATAGTGCACGGTACATGCAAACCGTCATCGAACCCATCGTTCTACCATTCCTAGACCGGCAAGGGAACTTGCTGTTCCAACAGGACAATGCACGTCCGCATGTATCCCGTGCCACCCAACGTGCTCTAGAAGGTATAAGTCAACTACCCTGGCCAGCAAGATCTCCGGATCTGTCCCCCATTGAGCATGTTTGGGACTGGAAGAAGCGTCGTCTCACGCAGTCTGCACGTCCAGCACGAACGCTGGTCCAACTGAGGCGGCAGGTGGAAATGGCATGGCAAGCCGTTCCACAGGACTACATCCAGCATCTCTACGATCGTCTCCATGGGAGAATAGCAGCCTGCATTGCTGCGAAAGGTGGATATACACTGTAGTAGTGCCGACATTGTGCATGCTCTGTTGCCTGTGTCTATGTGCCTGTGGTTCTGTCAGTGTGATCCTGTGATGTATCTGACCCCAGGAATGTGTCAATACAGTTTCCCCTTCCTGGGACAATGAATTCACGGTGTTCTTATTTCAATTTCCAGGAGTGTATAAATGTACGAATTATTCAAGTAACTGTAATGTAAATACGTTTTCAAAGTAAAAATATCATTGAGCATATAACGGCAATTTGCTTAACGCAGTAAACTGATGGCATCCAGGAACATATCCCCAGAACTGAATCGAAATCTGATTCAGGCCGTAAGTCGTAGTGTTGAAGATATAATGATGTTTTGTGTGTAACTTGTCGACAGAATCAGAGAGTGATTGAATTACCTTTAGTAACAAGTCACTAAATACCTGACATTCTTTGGACATGGAGCAGCAGATTAATTTATTTGAGACTGGTAGGAAGCAACATTATCATTTCCGCGCGTTTCCATGACCGTGATGCACTCATACCCGGATCGACACTAAGGGACCAAAAGATTTACTGACTTTAAAGGAAATTAACACTACACAGTTGAAAAGGATTGTTTTAAAAATGATAGGAAAACGATAATGTTGCTCCACATTTACAGACTATTTTGCTCAAATTATAAAAAGCAGATTGCGGAACGCAGGAAGTCCGCGTCCGCCTTTCATGGAATAGAAACAGTGAAAGGTGAAGCGCTCAAGGCCACATTTGTCTCGAAAAAAAAAACAGAATTCTTTTTATATCGTTAATCTATACGTCTACATGGAGATTTACAGCCGCCAAGCGGGAGCGGCAAAGATAAAGACGGCTGCTATGCGACGGTTCATGTTTCTCCAAGTTTCTTCCGTCTCAAATTGGTGTTCGTTTTGCAGTAAGAACTCAGATCGAAATGGGTCTTATTCCTCTGGTGTATTCATTTACGCATAAAACATTTGCGTATTATGCTGGCGTTTAGGCTTCATGCTTCCCGGAGGTCCATTCGCTTGTTGCGTGAAGTGTACATTCTGTGGCTGAAAACTTCTTTGCTGTGGCTTGTGTGGAGTGTAACCATTATTGAAAGATGTATGTTGGCCTCCACCCTTGATTATGCCATTTATTTCCTTTCCACTGGCGATTTGAATTGTAAGACTGACTGTTTTGATAATTGCCGTTGGTCGGCTGCGTGTTCCATAGTACTGGGACTGTGTGATGTAATGTTCGTTTCCGCACTGCCGTGGTGACGAATTAGATACTGGATTCTATCTCTGCCTGTTATTGTTCTTTGTTTTGTATTTACTGTTTGGAGTACGTGCTGTGTTTATTTTCCAAACCGTTGTGGGGTTGCTACTGACTGTCGCTGTGGTGCGCTTTCGCTCGGCTACCATTGTTGCCTGCGTACTCCATATTGCACTGGATGCCTGCAGTGAAGTGGGCGTTGCCCACATTAACTCTAGCGTCCTCGTAAATCAGATCTAAGGAGTCTAACACTGATACGAAGGTGTCAGTATCTTCCTCAGAGACGTTTACTAACTTTTCTCTGATCGCAATCGGTAGTTTTGTTTTTAGGATCATAATAACGACTTTGGCTGTGATCGGCGAATCCCATAACTTAATTTTCGCTAAATATTTCTCGAAATATCTCCTCAGGCTACCGCGCTGGCTGTTAAACACTTCGGCGTTATAGACCTCTTTTCTTAGGCCCTGATTCATACCAGAACTACGGAATTTAGCAAAAAACATCCGTTCGAACTCCTTGTAACCTTTACAAGAGTCGACCATTTCGGTTCCCCATAAGGCAGCGTCTCCTACGATAAATCCAGTAACGAACTGAATTTTCTGGCAGACACTCCAGCTATTCGGAAAAATTCCTGAAAAATTTCGGAGGAATACTATAGGATGAGTTTGACCCTCCATGATAGCCGAGAGAGCTAACGCGCTGCTTCCTGGACTCGGGTAGACGCTCCGGCCCCGGATCGAATCCGCCCGGCGGCTTAACGACGACGGCCAGTGTGCCGGCCAGATTGAATGTGGTTTTCCCGCGGTTTTCCACATCCTCCTAGGTGAATACTGGGCTGGTCCCCACGTCCCGCCTCAGTTACACGACCCGCAGACATCTGTAACGCATTCACACTATTTCATGATACACACTAGACGCAGACAGCTGGGGTACACTACTTCCGTTCTGGGTGGTATGGGGTGGTGTCAGAAAGGGCATCTGGCAACCCCTTAAAAATTCACCATGTCAAATCCGTACCTAACCCTGCCAACCTTGCCCACAATGGGGGATCAAGGCAGTAGCAAAAGAAGAAGAAGAAGAAGATTGTAGGATGAATTTCTTTTTTCTGTGGGTGAAAAGTCGGAAAAACACGATGCTTGTCAAGCTTTTCTCCTGCATTAAACTGACAAAAGTTGGTGGGCTGGTACTCTGATTGAACTGTGTTTCTACAGAACTGTGGGTTTGGGTGTTATCAAATGGTGAACGGTAACGTATCTGCTGTTGTTCATCACATGGTGGTGAATTATTCCACTCTCCTGGCGCATGATGTTGGGAATTTTCAACTGACATTTGAGTGTACGAACTTCATCAACTATCTGTTGACGCCATTCAGTAAAATACTGAGCTAACGTTCGTCTTATCTGGCCTAATTCTGACATTTTCCATGGGCTGCCAGTATTTCAAAGATTATATTTTTGACAGTTTCCCTGAGTTCGTTCTTGACCTTCTTTTCTGTGAATCCGTCTTTGTTTTTAATCCACTCCTGCTAGTGGTCAGACAACGGCATGTTCCTTGACAGTATTCTTTACTTGATCCTCTATATTGAGAGTCTCAATCTGTTTGGAAAGATCATCAACAACATTCTCGATCGTGTGTACTGCGGTTTTAACTCCGTTTACCTCATCAGAGACTGCATTATAATCTTCGTTTAATGTCGCAGCTTGTTCATGGTATTCCATCACTTTCGAATTTCTTCCTCCCTTGGCTGCTTCAATTTTGGCATCTAATCGTTTGGATATGTCCTCTATTTTCGACTCTACTTCAATTTCTAACCTCATGGCCTTGATCTGACTACTGTTTTCGTTTCGTGTTTACCCAACTAGGTATTCAAATCAGCTGTTATGTCTGCTTTTAGTTCGGTCTCTAACGAGTTTAGTCGTGTATTTAGGTCATTTACCTCTGTTTGCAGGTCTGTTTTTACTGAATATATGTCTGTTTTTACTGAATTTATGTCTGTTTTTACTGAATTTATCTTTTTATTAAGATTTGCAAGGACCTTTATTACGCCGTCTTTCGGCCTTCGCATTTTCTTCAGGGCCTTTTTATCCATTTTTCCTGCTTTTCACGTTCCTTTCTTTGTGTTTCTTTCTGTCTTTGACTTTCGAACTTGTTTTCCATTATTGATTCAATCATTGCAGTCAGATCACTTTTTTCAAAAACGGGAGTAGGATACGCACAAGGACCGGCTTCTAAAATTTCGGTCACGGCTGCTTCTGCCTCCGCACGTGTACCTATCGCGCGTGATCGTAATGGGTAGCGAGGTCCATTCCGATCACCGCCGTCATGTGCTTTTGTCTGTGTCCGCTGTTTACCGTCAGCCATGTTGGCGAATTATACATCAAACGTCAAGATGATACTGCCATCAGTCGTTTGTGACGTGGTGCTACGGCTTGCCCGGACCTGAGATGAAATTTTAACTGCGGGTAACAATTGACGTTCACGTACGTCAAGAAGACAAGATAGTTCCCATTTACTACAAACAAATGACACACGTTTCACCACTTTTGAGCGTAACTTTCCGCCATATTGTAAAATTTTGCTTTGCCCTTGTAGGGAAGCAGCCTACTCACGCCGTATAAAATTCACATCAGTCTTTCCATTGTGTGCCAGCCAGTTCGCTGTAACTAGCTCTGACGTCATAAATGTTGCGCAATACTTTAAAAATCAAGTAAATAACCTGAAACGTTTCTAGCATGTCAGGAGTAATACTAAATCAATATGTGTTGAATGTCAGTTCAATTACTTTAACCATTTTCGAAATTTGGACGTTTTTCTGCAAAAATCATTAGTGCAACAGAAAAGAGCTAGAAACTTAAAAATTTATATTTAGGTTCCTTTTTCATAATAATTTAGTAGAAACAGTATTCTGGATCTCACAAATTAAAATTTTAGTTGAAATTCATGATTTTCTGGTTTTTGCCTTAGAAATTAAGGAAGCAAGATAGACTAAGTAGGTGAGTAAATAAGGATAGGATGTTTAAATTTAAGTAGAAGAGAGATCCGCTATAATCATAAAGATGTCAGAAATTTCAGCTGAATAACTATAAAACTATAGCGATAGCGTATCTCCAAAGAGCAAGTTCAGAGCTCGTCTACTGCGTGTAGTGTAATTAAATTAGTTCTCTTGCAAGACTGCATAAATAATAGGAACATTTAACAACAATAATTCCACCTGCCGCCCCACATATGGTGCATCGGACGGGAGATGCATCTTTTCTACTTTACATTCTATATTTATAAACCAATTAATTCCACCCGCCGCCCCACACACTGACAACAATAGTACACTTTTACTGAAATTAACTACCGAAGACTGGTCAAGGGAACCAACGCAATAAAACAGTTTCAAGGCGGCAAAAGACAGGGTTAAGTTTTGATCAACTTAAAATTTACTACGTCACTACGAAAGCTTGGCTACTGCGTATGAAAATTCCACTTACCTTTGTAAGTAGGCTGTTTATGTTTTCTTATTGGCAACGTTACGTAGCGCTCTGTATGAAAATCACTGGCTGTGCTGTGTGCAGTCTGTGGCTAGTTTGCATTGGTGTCTGCCATTGTAGTGTTGGGCAGCGGCAGCTGGATGTGAACAGCGCGTAGCGTTGCGCAGTTAGAGGTGAGCCGCCAGCAGTGGTGGATGTGTGGAAGGAAATGGCGGAGTTTTGAAATTACATATATTATGACTTTTGATGATATTAAGGTAAATACATTGTTTGTTCTCTATTAAAACCTTTCATTTGCTAACTATCCCTATCAGTAGTTAGTGCCTTCCGTAGTTTGAATCTTTTATTTAGCTGGCAGTAGTGGCGCTCGCTGTATTGCAGTAGTTAGAGTAAGGAAGATTTTTGGTGGGGTAAGTGATTTGTGAAACGTATAGGTTAATGTTAGTCAGGGCCATTCTTTTGTAGGGATTTTTGAAAGTCAGATTGCGTTGCGCTAAAAATATTGTGTCAGTTTAAGCACAGTCGTGTATAATTTTTCTGAGGGGACGTTTCATATGTCGAACCTTAGCCGAGGATACCTCACTGGAATCTTCTGATTTTTTCTTGTAGTTTGTGTAATTAGTGTAGATTTTGTTTATTGCTAGTGCGTAATTGTATTGAGAATCTCCTTTGTAGTTGCAGTCTTTCATTGTTGAACAGTAAAACAGTTGTGGCATGCATATAGTTTTGCACCAAGTATTTCGCAGCTGCGCTTGCAATTAACTAGATATTATTTTCAGTGCTATGTTAATGTATTCCCCTATTTTGCTCTTCAAATTGTGTTTTTCTGTGTTGTTGTGTGAAATATTGTGACAATAATGGCGTGTGAAAAACGTAATACTAGGCTCCAAAGTAAACTGAGAAATGACAGTGAAGACGAAAGTAGTGTGTTAGCGCCACCACGTAATGAATTAACTAATGTTCAACATAGTAATTTGGTAACTCTGCGTAGGGAAATGGAGCGGGCGGCAAACAATGGCGTAGGCAGTGAAACAATTAGTGAACTGGGATGCATTATCGATCGATCGCTCGGCAACAGCTCGCCTCAGGAATCCGAAATGATAGGACACAATTTTGCAAATACTGTAGATTCAGGTTTTGCGTCCTCACCGTTTTCTCAAATAAGTCAAGATACATTTTCTGCTTGTCAAAATGTGAATGTTGGTGGTGCAAATGCACTGCCGAAAAGCGTAGAGGAACAGATTCCAGACACTAATGCATTGTTATTACAATTAATGCAACAAATGGGACAAAATCTTCGAAAGTTAGACACAATGGAACAGATTAGATTAGATTAGATTTACTTTCATTCCAATTGATACGTAGTGAGGAGGTCCTCCAGGATGTGGAACATGTCCGAAAAACAACAATACATGACAAATATTTACAACTAAAACAAATAAGCTAATGTACCATTCCACAGGTCCCAAGTGGAATGATCGTCATATTTTAATGAACACTAAGAGTCATTTTACAAATACTAATGCACTGAATTTAAAATAAAAAAGTTTTTTATTTATTTATAAGGTAATAAACATGTAATACAACTACTGTAATACTTATTTACAATGAACACTTACACACTTACACACACACACACACACACACAAACACACAAACACACACACACACACACAAACACACACACACACACACACACACACACACACACACACAAATTTTCAGTGAACACATTACTGCACCGAAATTGTGCAGAAGTTATGTTGTACTTATATACAAATCAGTTGGTTTTACTAAGAAATTCATCAATGGAGTAGAAGGAGTCGGCCACCAATAAATCCTTTAGGCTTCTCTTAAACTGAATTTCATTGGTTGTTAAGCTTTTTATGGCTGCTGGCAAGTTATTGAAAATGTGTGTTCCTGAATAATGCACACCTTTTTGTACAAGACTAAGTGACTTTAAATCCTTGTGAAGATTATTCTTATTTCTAGTATTGATTCCATGAATTGAGCTGTTGGTTTGAAAAAGTGATATATTTTTAATGACAAATTTCATTAAGGAATAAATATATTGGGAAACTGTAGTTAGTATCCCTAGTTCCCTAAACAGGCTTCTGCAGGATGTTCTTGAGTTCACACCACATATAATTCTTACTGCACGTTTTTGTGCCCGGAAAACTTTAGCTTGGCTTGATGAATTACCCCAAAAAATAATCCCATATGACATTATGGAATGAAAGTAAGCATAGTATGCCAGCTTTTTCATTTTTATATCCCCTATGTCTGACAAAATTCGCATTGCAAACAGAGACTTGTTAAGACGGTTCAGCAGTTCTGTGGTGTGCTCCTCCCAGTTGAATTTATTATCAAGCTGTAATCCCAAGAATTTAACACTGTCCACTTCTTCTATCTTCTTGTCATCGTATGTTAGACATATACTCTTGGGACACCCCTTACAAGTTCTGAACTGCATGTAGCGTGTTTTTTCAAAGTTTAGTGACAAAGAATTGGCTAGGGACCAGTGATTAATGTCCACAAATACTTTATTGGCTGATCTTTCTAAGACTACACTTGATTTGCTATTTATTGCAATGTTTGTATCATCGGCAAACAAAACAAACTTGGCATCTGGTAACGTTACTGATGAAAGGTCATTGATATACACAAGAAAAAGTAAGGGCCCCAAAATGGAACCTTGTGGGACCCCACATGTAATTAGTTCCCAGATGGATGATGCCTGATAGCTTGATACATGTCTCTTTCCTAATAACACCCTTTGTTTCCTGCCAGAGATATAAGATTTGAACCATTTTGCAGCATTTCCTGTTATGCTATAATATTCTAGTTTACTTAAAAGGATATTGTGATTTACACAGTCAAATGCCTTTGACAGATCACAAAATATACCAGTTGCCTGCAAATTTTTGTCTAATGAATTAAGCACATTTTCACTGTAAGTGTAGATAGCCTTCTCAATATCAGAACCTTTTAGAAATCCAAACTGTGACTTTGACAGTATGTTATTTGAAATAAGATGGTTATAAAGACGACTGTACATTACTTTTTCGAAAATTTTTGAGAATGCTGGCAACAGTGAAATTGGACGGAAATTTGATGATATTTCTTTATCTCCCTTCTTAAACAGTGGGTTAACTTCAGCATATTTCAGCCATTCAGGAAATATTCCACTGATAAACGACTGGTTACACAGATAGCTTAATATGTTACTTAGCTCAGAATCACATACTTTAATTAACTTTGTTGATATTTCATCATACCCACTAGATGTTTTTGATTTTAAAGATTTTATGATGGACATTATTTCTGTTGGGGTAGTGAGGGTCAAATTCATATTATGGAAGTTACCTGAAATGTCTGGTCTAAGGTAATCCATAGCAGCATCTACCGAACCTGACAACCCCATCTTTTCAGTAACAGTTATAAAATGTTTGTTAAAAAGTTCTGCAACACTATACACATCTGTCACCAATGTATCATTTACTCTTAATGCTATTTGTTCCTCTTCATGTCTGGTTCTACTGGTCTCCTCCTTCACTATATCCCATATTGTCTTTATTTTGTTATCTGATATGACTATCTTTTCCTTGTAATATATTTGCTTTGACATCCGTATTACAGTCTTTAATATTTTGCAGTATTTCTTATAATGTGCTATAGCATCAACATTGGAAATGTTTCGGATTGACAGATACAGTTTTCTTTTTGTTTTACAAGATACCCCTATTCCTCGAATAATCCATGGCTTCTTTGTAGACTTTGCTCTAACCTTGGTAAGTTTTGGGGGAAAGCAGTGTTCGAATAAGGTAAGCACTTTATTAGCAAAAATGTTATATTTTTCATTCATGCCATGAGCACTGTAAACATCAGTCCAGTGAATGTCTCTGAGGAGTGTCCTAAAATAATCAATTTTGGCTTACTGATTACCCTCTTGAGCTCAGATTTAACAGATTTTATATCCTGTTCAGTATTAACATTTAACAGAAGGAACTGCATGTCATGGTCTGACAGGCCATTGACTATTGGTTTTGTAATATAATTTTGTTCATTGGACTTTTCTATAAAGATATTATCAATGGCTGTTTGTGAGCAAGTGGCTATCCTAGTGGGGAACTTTACAGCGGGAATTAAGTTGAATGATAGTGTTACTAACACAAGTAAGTTCTTATTGGGAGAGTCTTTAAGGAAATCTACATTGAAATCACCAGCAACCACTATTTCTTTGTTTTTGGTTGTTAAATGGGCCAGTACAGCTTCAAGGTGGTTTACAAACAGATTAAAGTTACCAGCAGGTGCTCAATATACAATTAATATTATGAAGGATTTTTTGTGAAATTCTAATTCTGTTGCACATGCTTCCATATACTGTTCTAGGCAAAATTTATGAATGTCTATGTTCTTAAATTTATGACAGTTCTTGACGAATGTGGCAACTCCTCCTTTCTCCATTTCTGATCTACAAAAGTGAGATGCTAACCTAAACCCAGTAACACTTAAAAGTTCTATACCAGTGGTCACATGATGTTCAGAGAGGCAGATTATGTCAGCTGGGTTTGAAGACTCTAATTCATCTATGCAGATAGTTAATTCATTAATTTTATTTCTCAGTCCTCGAATATTTTGATGCAATAAAGATAGCGGACATTTCACATTGAATGAGTTAAAATTGGGTGGAGTTAAAATATCTGCTGACAGTTGAAAATTCTTAGCCAATGGCTGTTTATGCGGATGTAATAAGCTGGAATTATGTTTTTTGATTTCTTTCTCAAACTGAAGGTTTGTCTCAGTTCTAACCTCTCTTAAAATTTGCTTTCTTTCTGTCCTCCCTACCCTAAAAAAGGGTCTTTTCTGAATCCTATAACCACTGGTATTTTACCACTCATGACAGTGCCTCCCCCCTTTAACTTTCCTGCTATTTCCCCAGCCAATTTACCCTTCCCCTTCCTGTTGAGGTGAAGGCCATGCCTAGTATAATCCCACCTACCGAGAGAATCAACATGAACCACACTAATGTGTGACCCCGCACCCAACATGAGCAGCCGTTCCAGCTCCAAATTAACTCTCTTGACAGAAGAGTTCAAATGAGGTCGGTCATGGCGCCCAAGAACAGATACAAACTCAACACTAGTATGCTTCGATGCTGATGCAATCTTCGCCAGGTCACACTCTATACTGTACCCAGGATCTCTGTCAATACTGTTACCTGCCCCACCCACTATAACCACGGTGTCTTCCTTAGTGAAATCTTTGCAAAGTGATCCTAAATCCTCTGTCACCTGCTCCAGACCAGCACTAGGTTTAAAAAAAATTGGTGACCTGGTATTCTGATCCTAGTTCATCCTGCAAAAGTTGGCCAACACCTCTTCCATGGGAACTACCTAACAACAACACTTTCTTTCTCTTTACTGATTTCCCTACATTCTTTCTTTTCAATTTGCTGCTGAAAGTTTGTTGTGCCCTGTCTACACCTGCAACTGCTTGAGGCTCACCAGCTTCTAACTGAAGCAACAGGTCAAATCTATTTTCCACATTCACCATAAAGCTGTCAGACAAGGTTCTAGGCCTGTTCCTCCTGTTGCCTGTTGCCACTTCCCAGCTCTCTCTACCCTTCTCCCTCCTTAACCTGTCAAGATCTCCCCTGGCCTTGTCTAACTCAGCCTGAAGGGCGGCAATTTTCCCCTCCTGTTCCAGTATCTTCCTATCTCTACTACAAATCCTACAAAACCACTGATGAGACTCATTTACTTCCCCTATTCCCACGCCACTACAGTCACCCACATGGAAAAAACTACAGCACCCATCACACCAAAGCCCCGACCTAACAATTCTATGGCAAGTCAAGCACTTTTCACTCATAAATGTAATAATTGATTAAGAATAAATCTTCTAAAGTTAGACACAATGGAACAAAATCAGAGACAAACACAGCAAAAGCTTCAAAAGTTAGACACAATGGAACAAAATCTTCAAAAGTTAGACACAATGGAAAAAATCTTCGGAAGTTAGACACCATATTTGAACAAACACGTGAAGATTTAACTACTGAGTTACATAACATTGAATCGAAATGTCAAAAAGTCTGTAATGACGTAAAAACACAAATTTGTGAGCATTTTCAACCTATTTTTTCGCGGCATGAAAGTGCATTACAGAATCACGAAACAGCCATAAAAGAACTGCAAACCATTGTCCATGAAAATCATGAGACCTTGTGGGCTAAAATTGACTCAGTTGCATCTACCGATTCGGTTACGCAACTTGCAAAAACTCAGGAAAACTTAAAGGACACAGTAGATTCGATTTCAACACAAATGGACACTCTGAAATTTGGTTCAGAAAAACACACTGAGGAAATGTGTTCACTATCGGAGAAAGTAGCCGAACTTTCGGATCAGGTCACTAACTTATCTACAAAGGTAGATGATGATCTGAGTGACACAAGACCTGTAGCCTTCACTGACACAGAAGAGTATGAACAAATTAGAAAATTCAAACCAAATCAAAATCAAATCAATACACACTACAAAAGAGAAATCCGGGAAGTACAAGATCAGTTGACACAGGTAATACAAGAATTACATATTTCATAGGACACTCGTGCTCCAATACGGGAAAAGCGACATAGAAATACGGAACAGCCACAAAATAATAACACAGGGCACTTCGGAAATTATGAAAGAAATTGGCAAGGTGCACCGAATTTTGAGATGGAACCGCCGACACGACGTAATAATGACCGATATGCTACTCGCCGACACGATGATTTCGACTATAAGCTGTTCATTACTACACGTAAATTCAAAACATTTAAGAATTCTGGCAACGACATTCATCCACAAGCATGGCTCCATCAATTCTCTCATTGTTTCCCTCCCAACTGGTCATTGGAGTACAGGTTAGAATTTATGTGTGGCTACTTGGAGAATGAACCAGCTGTAAGAATGCGATCGGTCATTCACGATTGCCACAGTGAAGGAGAATTTTACCATGTCTTCCTCTCAGCATATTGGTCTCAAGCCACACAAGACCGAGTAAAACATAGCATCATGATGATGAAACACTTTGAACAATCTGAATTTTCCAGTCTTGTCAAATATTTTGAAGACATGTTGCATAAGCGTCAATATCTTTCAAATCCATACAGCCCTTCAGAACTCATCCGCATTTGCTTACTGAAATTGCCTGAACATTTAAGAAATATTATTTTGGCAGGACGTTGCAAACACAACATTGACGCTTTTCAGGGACTGTTACAAGAATTAGAAATTGACACAGACAGTCGCGGGGTGCGAAAACAGGAAAACAATCACTACAGGTCACATCCGTCACAATTCCGTGACGACAGAAATAATAACTGGACACGACAAGTCTATTCTTACAACGCAAATCGTGACCAAAACAGACACCACCCATATGACAACCACTGGCAGAGTAGTAATAGTTACAGAGAAAGATCGCATTTCCGTAGTAATGAATATGACAGAGACAATAATAGAAACAGACAATTTGGCAACCAGAACTATTATTATCACGGGAGACAGAATAACTTCAGACGCAACAGTTCAGAGCGCAGATACAATTCAGGACGAAATTCCCCAACACATGACCGGCAAGAAAGAAACTATAGAATCTACCCACATGATGACAGACGATATAATCGTAACGACAGACCTGAATTGCATCAGAACTGTCGGGATAAAAACAGAGCAGGGCCCTCTCGACAAAGTGAATTTGTAGAAGTTAGGTCTCCAAATCCCAATAACGACGCGCGATATCAAAGAAACAGACAATGACTCGCACCGGCAGCTTGCCGCATGCGCCAGCTGGCTCAGAGAAAAATAACATAGACACTAACCTTGAGAAAAATTCCAGTATTCCTTATCAACGTATACCACATGATAATTCCGTGCCAGTTGAAACTCTGCGTACTAGAAAGAGTAAAGGTTTACACCACATTTCACATGTAAAACCGTTTATTGAAAGTTAATCTGCTTTTTAACTTTGTCTTTGCATAAAACGTTTCACTTCACGTTACCAGTATACTTAAGAAATTGTTAACATGCAACAATGTTTGAAGTTAAATATCCAGTCAAGAACCAACAGAACTTATTTAAACAGAAATCACGAATGCATTGTTATAGTGAACAGACGTCACAGTGTTATTGTGTGTGTACATTCTTGCTTGTTAGTTGCACGATTACGTAACGACTATAAGGCTCACATACTTAGAACATATACTAGTACTGCTAATGAGACTTTAATGCAACATTTTGGTGTACTTGAAAATACATTCGGAATTAAAGTACTTTCTGTGAGATACCAGATGAGACAGTGGTTAATTTATGTGACAGCTACACTATTTTATCACGACGCTACTAATGAGTGATAATTTACAATGTTGCTTTTGCGGTGTATCTGTTTTATATCTGCACAGTTTTTCTGTATTATTCTGGATAGTAAAACATGTTTTAGTAGTAACTTTTGTGGTATAGCTACAATGAGACAGCCTTTTCCGTAGCACAACAATACGTTACAGCACAGTACTTTCTTCATCACAACAATAAGCGTAATAACTAAGATATTTATATGCAAAGTATTTCACTTTTGTTTATCATGAGTTAAGTACATTGGCTTCTGCAGAACTTAGCTTTCAGAGGACAATAACTACGACACTTCCACAGAGCTTATCTTACAGCAAGACGAACAGTTTAGCGCTACAGGACACGTATTTGAGTGATTAATTTTGTACTTAAAACATTTATTTTTAAAGATATTTGAAGTACAATGGTACAAAGGTTTTCCGTAACACATTTCATTCCATTGCTGTAATCTGTAACACCTGAGGGTATAATTACATTAATCCTCAGGGGGGTACACACTTACTTTGTGTACCATGTGTTTGGCAAGCACAAGGAGGCCTAGCTAATATGGTATTTGCTTATACAACTTTACACATCGGTACCATATTTCTCTAACACAAATTACACAGCTATCTGATCATTTAACTGAGAGAGACAAACTTTTTTTACTACAGCAGTGACAGATGTTTACGCAATTACACAGCTGGATAACTTCACATTTATGAAATTTTATTTTGTCTGTACTTTGCGAATTGTTCATATTTTTTCGGACCCATTGTGATATTATGAGAGCTTTGAATGATATATTTGGTATGGGATCACGATTTTTAAAGTACGTTTAAGGTAGATGACACTACTGAAATGAGCAGAGAATTTTCTTTAGGTTTTGAAATTATTGCAGAAAACTACGACGTTTTTGAGATTTGACTGAGGTGTTATGATGTTATTATTACGATGACTATGTGTATTATGCTGTTGCAGTATGTTTATGATTAATAAGCTGATGCTATATGAGAAATTTGATTATGCTACGTATTTATAATGATGAAATATTGAAGAATGTCGACGAATATGTATATGTGTAACAAGGTAAGGAATAAGGAGTAGTGGTTAGGGACTCTGATTTATGAAAAGGATGTTGGAAACAAAGAATCGTACTTTAAGAGTTATGAAATGTGTGTAAATGCGTGAATGTATCGCAACACAGGCGAAAATTTTTTGCACACTGTTATATTCATAGGATTTGTAACGTAAATTTTCGACCTATGAAATTTTCATATGAGACTGTCACTGTAGCGGAAACTGCTGTCGTAAATATTTCGTTAAGAAAGGTAAGTGACCTTGACATAATGCGTTTTGGGCGCCCAGCTGAGAGGTAGTTGTCTGACAACAGAAAGCCATTAGGTGGAGAAAAAAAAGAGGCCATTATCCTCGCTATTGACATTCCTTTGTAGAAAGCATCGTAAATATGACACCCTCAAACTTGAAAACATGATAACACTGTGGAGCTCTTAATTTATGATATTTACTGCAATGCCTAATGAAATGACGAGAAATATTTTTATGTCTATACAACTGATTATGACTACTGTCTTTCTAGTTTAGAGAAATGCCATATGGCTTTCTTTATGTATTTATTTGCTCATTTTCTTTACTATCTAGTTTCTAGCTGCACTGCAGCATTGTTTAAAATAAAATTTTATGAATGTACTAATATAGATATTTTATGCCTACAGATCCAGTTAACAATAACTTAAAAAAAACGAAGGAGCACAAAAAGACATTTCCCTTTACAGGACTTGCATACATAATTTTCTTTTCAAATACTTGGTAATATTTTTCGTAGAATAAGTTGTGGTGCACCACTTTAATTACATAGACATTAAGATGTGAATAGAGTACTATTTTTTCTGCTTGAGCTATGTCATGTTTAGGTATAAGTTACTGCTGTTTGCCAGGCATAGTGTTACTGAATTTGACTTTGTGTTACTCTGCTAAGCCAGTTTATTACTGATTTATTTTTCTTGTTTGCTGCTCATTGCATATTAGTTGTAATATTGTTGCTTACTTTGCCAATTTGAATTTTTTGTCATTGGTGTTTGTGTTAATTATTTTGTGATGCTGCATTGCCTCGTCCCTTAGTTTAGCATCTGAGCTCAGTAGATTTAAGTTAGCTTAAGAGGGGGTAGCCTATAAGAGAATGAGTTGCGATGAATTTGAAGAAATGCACTGAGAGGTTATACGAGAAAAATACAGAAAGCATGCTTGAATAGGATTTTTTTGGTGGAAGCAAAGGTTGAAGTAAGACGAACGATCTATGGAATGAAGTTTTGGGTTGGACTGCAGTACCAAATGTTACACTGAAAACCAACCCTGTCCTTTCCTTTTTTGTTATCCCACTATGTGTTTGTGTACCCTTGTGTATTTGTTTTCTTCCTGTCTCTGTGTAGTTTCATAGAATTTTTTCTTCTTCTAATACTAAGCTACATTCACTATGATGAGGAATACTGTTATCCTCAAATATAATTGGCATTAATAATATGTTATTTACCTTGTAAATATGCTTAGACATTATTTATTCTGTTTTGTTTTAATGCTCATGTGTGAAGTTGATGTTTCAAAAGTTATTCTGATCTTTTATGTATGAACTTATGTCATAATTCCTGTAACACTGATGTATATGTTAGTTCGATTCTTTTGTAAAGCTTGTACTACAAATGCTATCTGTATTGTTATGTTCTTTAATTATGTTTTCTGTATTTCTATAATTGTATTCTCATGTTATAATATTGTAATTGACACCAGTTCATCAAATTAAGTAACTTGTAAGCATTCATTTCACTGCACACATTTCTGTTGGTCATAGTAATGCACAATATGTGAGAAGTTGGGACTGTTAGTGTTTGCACGTGTGTTAATAATTCAGCAAGGGACTGGATAACAGCATTGCTGGTTCTATGGACAATTCCAAAAATTTCTTGAGTGGACAAGTGGTGGTTTATGGACTTGCTATATTGTCTGCAAGACTTCTAAGGACAATTCCAAAAACTTTGTGTGTGCACAAGTGGTGGTTTATGAACTTGCTATCTTCTCTGCAAGACACTTCGATGGTGATTGTGCACCTGCACAGTCACAGCAGATGGCTGCTGGCTGTCTCTACATGGACTACAGTGGGTCTGCACCTCTGGTATCCCACCAACACCAATACCATACTCTCTACCAGGACTACAGTGGGTCTGCTCTGTGATGACCTACCTACCAATCCTCTTCAAAACGTCGAATGACTCTGCTGTGGGTTTGCTCTGTTGTGGCCCATTACCTGTCAGCATGTCAAGAGTCAGCACTGTCTTTCAGTTGGAAGGACAACACTACTTCTTCAAGACTGCATGGAAATCCACTACTTCCGTGTGCATTGTCTTTTACTGCTCAGACTTTGAAAAAAAACCACTGAAATTTTACTGTAATGAACAATCTGGACTGTCTTTATGGACTGTGAGAAAATTTTAGCTTTTGACCAACATTGTATAAATAAGTGTGTGCATTTGATAGCTTTGTTATTGTAATTATCAAAAAATTTTTAAAATCATTATTGGCCACTGCCCAAAACAATTTGTAAAATTTTTTGTGGGGAGCATGGGGGCTATGTAAGTAGGCTGTTTATGTTTTCTTATTGGCAACGTTACGTAGCGCTCTGTATGAAAATCACTGGCTGTGCTGTGTGCAGTCTGTGGCTAGTTTGCATTGTTGCCTGCCATTGTAGTGTTGGGCAGCGGCAGCTGGATGTGAACAGCGCGTAGCATTGCGCAGTTACAGGTGAGCCGCCAGCAGTGGTGGATGTGTGGAAGGAAATGGCGGAGTTTTGAAATTACATATATTATGACTATGATATTAAGGTAAATACATTGTTTGTTCTCTATTAAAATCTTTCATTTGCTAACTATCCCTATCAGCAGTTAGTGCCTTCCGTAGCTTGAATCTTTTATTTAGCTGGCAGTAGTGGCGCTCGCTGTATTGCAGTAGTTCGAGTAAGGAAGATTTTTGGTGAGGTAAGTGATTTGTGAAACGTATAGGTTAATATTAGTCAGGGACATTCTTTTGTAGGGATTTTTGAAAGTCAGATTGCGTTGCGCTAAAAATATTGTGTCAGTTTAAGCACAGTCGTGTATAATTTTTCTAAGGGGACGTTTCACCTTTTGCTGTCTTGGTAGCGGTACGGCTGGATACACTCGTTTTTTGGCGTTTCCTGCGTTCGTTCTTCCGGATCCGTTAAACGGTTTTTCCCGCATCTCTTTCTCGGATGAATTGTATCCACATGAAAAAATTAAACAGTTATTAGAACAAGTATTGAAATTTTTTAATCACATTCATGAAATGATTTTTGATGAAGTCCCTGTTCGGTCGCATATACGTATCGTTTTGAAGATGTAATGGTGTTTTGTGTGTAACAGAATCAGAGATTGATTGAATTATCTTGTAGTAACAAGTCACTAAATACCTGACATTCTGTGGACATGGAGCAGCAGATTAATTTATTTGAGATTAGTAGGAAGCAACATTATTATTTCCGCGCGTTTTCATGATCGCGATGCAGTCTTACCCGGATCGACACTAAGGGACTAAAAGATTTACGGACTTTAAAAGAAATCAACACTACAGAATTGAAAATGATTGTTTCAGAAATGATAGGAAAACGGTAATGTTCCTCATGCCTCTTGTAATTTCTGGAGATAAACTGATAAGGTTAAAATTCAAGTAATGGGGAGTTGGAGATCCTTAAGGATAATTTGTCTAAATGAGCACACTTCATATATATATATAAGACGTTTTTTAATGCTACGTACCTTTCTATATTACAGTTACAATAACTGGTGCATATTAAAGAAAGCTTTGCACATCACAGGCAATACTTGAGATTAATGTCCTCTTGATGGTGCCTGCTCGTAATTAATTACATAAAGCTATATGTATTTAGATTGAAAAGGCAATTAGCACATTTACAGTCTATTTTGCATAGATTATAAAATACAGATTTCGGAACGCAGCAAGGCCGCGTTCGCCTTTCATGGAATAGAAACAGTAAAAGGTTTGTCTTGAAAAAACAGAATTCTTTTTATATCATTGATCGATACGTGTACATAGAGATTTACAGCCGCCGCGCAGGAGCGGCAAAGACAAAGAATAATGCTCCCTGCCGCCGTTGGATAAGCAGCTGCAGCAGCAAGTCGTATACTCCTAGCTCACACATTTGTTACATAGTTTAATTCCTAATTTCTTTGCGTGTTTTTGGTACTTGCATTGTTTAATTCATAAATTTCGGGCGTATTATAGTATTTGAGGGTTGTAGCATCGCGTTTTAGTACCTGAATAGTGTAAATTCGCGTAGTCGTCTCTCTTCTGTTTTTGTTTTGAACGGCCAGTGTCGGTTGGTCACAGTCAGTGTGCTCCCTGCCGCCGTTGGATAAGCAGCTGCAGCAGCAAGTCGTATACTCCTAGCTCACTCATTTGTTACATAGTTTAATTCTTAATTTCTTTGCGTGTTTTTGGTACTTGCATTGTTTAATTCATAAATTTCGGGCGTATTATAGTATTTGAGGGTTGTAGCATCGCGTTTTAGTACCTGAATAGTGCAAAATCGCATAGTCTCCTTCCGCCGCCGAGCAGTGTGTCAGCAGTGCACAAGTGGCAGCATTACTGAATTTACTAGGCAATCTTGTATTTTAATAACCGTTTAAATTTTGTGTCGATTTTTTTGCGCTCTCTGTAGATTAGTTCAGACGTTCTTTGCACAACAGTTTTTAGCATGGATAGGGACTGCAACTGCTGTGTTCGGATGCAGGCTGAGTTGGCATCCCTTCGCTCCCAGCTTCAGGCAGTGTTGGCTTCGGTCACACAACTTGAGGCTGTTGCCAATGGGCATCACTGTGGGGGTCCGGATGGGGGTTTGTCGGGGACGGCCAGCTCGTCCCACGCATCCCCCGATCGGACTACGACTGTGGTTGCCCGGGATACTGCCCGCATTGAGGCTGATCCATCACCTGTGGTAGAGTGGGAGGTCGTCTCAAGGTGTGGCAGGGGGCGAAAGACATTCCGAAGGGCTGAACGGAAGGCCTCTCCAGTTTGTCTGACGAACTGGGTTCAGGCTCTGTCTCAGGCTGATACTGATCTTCGGCCTGACATGGCTGCTTGTCCTGTTCCAGAGGTTGCCCCTCCGTCTGCAAGATCTGGGCGGTCGCAGAGGGTGGGCTTACTGGTAGTTGGGAGCTCCAACGTCAGGCGCGTAATGGGGCCCCTTAGGGATATGGCAGCAAGGGAGGGGAAGAAAACCAAAGTGCACTCCGTGTGCATACCGGGGGGAGTCATTCCAGATGTGGAAAGGGTCCTTCCGGATGCCATGAAGGGTACAGGGTGCACCCATCTGCAGGTGGTCGCTCATGTCGGCACTAATGATGTGTGTCGCTATGGATCGGAGGAAATCCTCTCTGGCTTCCGGCGGCTATCTGATTTGGTGAAGACTGCCAGTCTCGCTAGCGGGATGAAAGCAGAGCTCACCATCTGCAGCATCGTCGACAGGACTGACTGCGGACCTTTGGACAGAGCCGAGTGGAGGGTCTGAATCAGAGGCTGAGACGGTTCTGCGACTGTGTGGGCTGCAGATTCCTCGACTTGCGCCATAGGGTGGTGGGGTTTCGGGTTCCGCTGGATAGGTCAGGAGTCCACTACACGCAACAAGCGGCTACACGGGTAGCAGGGGTTGTGTGGCGTGGGCTGGACGGTTTTTTAGGTTAGATATACTCGGGAAAGTTCAGAAAGGGCAACAGCCTCAACGGGTGCGGGGCAAAGTCAGGACATGCGGGGACCAAGCAGCAATCGGTATTGTAATTGTAAACTGTCGAAGCTGCGTTGGTAAAGTACCGGAACTTCAAGCGCTGATAGAAAGCACCGAAGCTGAAATCGTTATAGGTACAGAAAGCTGGCTGAAGCCAGAGATAAATTCTGCCGAAATTTTTACAAAGGTACAGACGGTGTTTAGAAAGGATAGATTGCATGCAACCGGTGGTGGAGTGTTCGTCGCTGTTAGTAGTAGTTTATCCTGTAGTGAAGTAGAAGTGGATAGTTCCTGTGAATTATTGTGGGTGGAGGTTACACTCAACAACCGAGCTAGGTTAATAATTGGCTCCTTTTACCGACCCACCGACTCAGCAGCATTAGTGGCAGAACAACTGAGAGAAAATTTGGAATACATTTCACATAAATTTTCTCAGCATGTTATAGTCTTAGGTAGAGATTTCAATTTACCAGATATAGACTGCGACACTCAGATGTTTAGGACGGGTGGTAGGGACAGAGCATCGAGTGACATTATACTGAGTGCACTATCCGAAAATTACCTCGAGCAATTAAACAGAGAACCGACTCGTGGAGATAACATTTTGGACCTACTGATAACAAACAGACCCGAACCTTTCGACTCTGTAAGTGCAGAACAGGGAAACAGTGATCATAAGGTCGTTGCTGCATCCCTGAATATGGAAGTTAATAGGAATATAAAAAAAGGGAGGAAGGTTTATCTGTTTAGCAAGAGTAATAGAAGGCAGATTTCAGACTACCTAACAGATCAAAACGAAAATTTCTGTTCCGACACTGACAATGTTGAGTGTTTCTGGAAAAAGTTCAAGGCAATCGTTAAATGCGTTTTAGACAGGTACGTGCCGAGCAAAACTGTGAGGGACGGGAAAAACCCACCGTGGTACAACAACAAAGTTAGGAAACTACTGCGAAAGCAAAGAGAGCTTCACTCCAAGTTTAAACGCAGCCAAAACCTCTCAGACAAACAGAAGCTAAACGATGTCAAACGTAGCTTAAGGAGGGCTATGCGTGAAGCGTTCAGTGAATTCGAAAGTAAAATTCTAGGTACCGACTTGACAGAAAATCCTAGGAAGTTCTGGTCTTACATTAAATCAGTAAGTGGCTCGAAACAGCATATCCATACACTCCGGGATGATGATGGCATTAAAACAGAGGATGACAAGCGTAAAGCTGAAATACTAAACACCTTTTTCCAAAACTGTTTCACAGAGGAAGACCGCACTACAGTTCTACCAATTCGATTCTACGCAGAGTACGCGAAAGAAGTTGCCCCCCTTCTAACAGCCTTGTACCGCAAGTCTCTAGAGGAACGGAAGGTTCCAAATGATTGGAAAAGAGCACAGGTAGTCCCAGTCTTCAAGAAGGGTCGTCGAGCAAATGGGCAAAACTATAGACCCATATATCTGACGTCGATCTGTTGTAGAATTTTAGAACATGTTTTTTGCTCGAGTATCATGTCGTTTTTGGAAACTCAGAATCTACTATGTAGGAATCAACATGGATTCCGGAAACAGCGATCGTGTGAGACCCAACTCGCTTTATTTGATCATGAGTCCCAGAAAATATTAGATACAGGCTCCCAGGTCGATGCTATTTTTCTTGACTTCCGGAAGGCGTTCGATACAGTTCCGCACTGTCGCCTGATAAACAAAGTAAGAGCCTACGGAATATCAGACCAGCTGTGTGGCTGGATTGAAGAGTTTTTAGCAAACAGAACACAGCATGTTGTTATCAACGGAGAGACGTCTACAGACGTTAAAGTAACCTCTGGCGTGGCACAGGGGAGTGTTATGGGACCATTGCTTTTCACAATAAATATAAATGATCTAGTATATAGTGTCGGAAGTTCCATGCGGCTTTTCGCGGATGATGCTGTAGTATACAGGGAAGTTGCAGCATTAGAAAATTGTAGCGAAATGCAGGAAGATCTGCAGCGGATAAGCAGTTGGTGCAGGGAGTGGCAACTGACTCTTAACATAGACAAATGTAATGTATTGCGAATACATAGAAAGAAGGATCCTTTATTGTATGATTATATGATAGCGGAACAAACATTGGTAGCAGTTACTTCTGTAAAATATCTGGGAGTATGCGTGCGGAACGATTTGAAGTGGAATGATCATATAAAATTAATTGTTGGTAAGGCGGATACCAGGTTGAGATTCATTGGGAGAGTCCTCAGAAATTGTAGTTCATCAACAAAGGAGGTGGCTTACAAAACACTTGTTCGACCTATACTTGAGTATTGCTCATCTGTGTGGGATCCGTACCAGATCGGGTTGACGGAGGAGATAGAGAAGATCCAAAGAAGAGCGGCGCGTTTCGTCACAGGGTTATTTGGTAACCGTGATAGCGTTACGGATATATTTAATAACAAACTCAAGTGGCAGACTCTGCAAGAGAGGCGCTCTGCATCGCGGTGTAGCTTGCTCACCAGGTTTCGAGAGGGTGCGTTTCTGGATGAGGTATCGAATATATTGCTTCCCCCCACTTATACCTCCCGAGGAGTCACGAATGTAAAGTTAGAGAGATTAGAGCGCGCACAGAGGCTTTCAGACAGTCGTTCTTCCCGCGAACCATACGCGACTGGAACAGGAAAGGGAGGTAATGACAGTGGCACGTAAAGTGCCCTCCGCCACACACCGTAGGGTGGCTTGCGGAGTATAAATGTAGATGTAGATGTAGATGTAGATGTAGATAATAGATTCTGTCGCTGCTACGCGACGGTTCATTTCTTTTTCATTACAATTGTTTGAAAACTTTAGGCCATCAGGCGCTTACTATTGAGCGTATACTAATGTTTGTGAAGCGAAAATTACCTATATTACAAAGTATATGGCTCACTATTTACGAGACAATAATGAAAGCGAAACTTACTGATTCAGTCAGCAGAACGATAAAAAGTTGCGTTTTGAAAACAGCTAGAGAATCAATAAATTTTTCATAATACTGTGAATATGGAAACCATAAGGAACAAATAAAAGCAATGCCTTTACATGTTTCCTAAAAAAGACAATAACGATAACTAAAAGACAATTTCGGATGGTGGGGCTTATTAAATTTTGTTTTGAATTGGTTTGGACGTTGAAAGCATAGATATACTAGCACAGATGTTACTTGAGGCCACATCAGATATAGCTTCAACGATCACATTAAGCATACAGTGCGCCAGCAGGACTTGATAGAAAATAGAAGCTATGACGGCAGAGTGAGAAAAATGTTGTGAAATATTTGTATTTTCAAAATAATTTTAAAAATACAGTATACATTTCAAACAATATTCTACACAAAATACAAAGATCCTTCATTGGAAAGGAATTTGAAATACAAAATACAAATACATATTTTGTGTTTTGTATTTTCATTTGAAATACTTTTAGTATAATACGTGACATCACTGCTGAGAACATATGTCAGCTCCTCCAGTGCACTGACCTTTTATACCTTGCGTTGCGATACTACCGCCATCTGTCGGCCTGTATATGCATATCGCTACCACATGACTTTTGTCACGTCATTGTATATTTCTTCCTGTTTGTTATTGGTAGTACATTGCTCCCACAAAACATTATATAAATACGGCGAACAACTGCTTGTCAGGAATGGTTGCATCAAACTTACTTTCTGGAATCTGAAAACAAATTACTAACGTAATAAAAATCCTGCTAACCGTACAATTCATAGGAAATGTGATGTGGTGATTATGTGATTAATGATTGAGCTGAGTAGACAACGTGCCGGCCGGTGTGGCCGTGCGGTTAAAGGCGCTTCAGTCTGGAACCGCGTGACCGCTACGGTCCCAGGTTCGAACCCTGCCTCGGGCATGGATGTGTGTGATGTCCTTGGGTTAGTTAGGTTTAATTAGTCCTAAGTTCTAGGCGACTGATGACCTCAGAAGTTAAGTCGCGTAGTGCTCAGAGCCATTTGAACCATTTTAGACAACGTGATTTCTCCTATCATTCCTGAACAAGGCATTAATGAAAGACCTCACACTTAAACAGTACCTCCGTCGTGAAAAATACACTTAATTTAATTAAACAGACGAAAAGAACGAAATATAAATAAAGATATAAGCTTTTCTTTCTACTTGTGATTATTAAGTTCAAACATTTTTACATGGGATAATAAGATTGATATTACTTCAGTCACATGGTATACTCGGCACAATCATACAAAGACGTAGTCTTACGAGTAGCTGTGAAACTTAAAGTACAAAAGCCCGTAAGTGAATGAAATGCCAGCCTGCTAAACTCAATTACAAACTTAGCTCGTAGGTGGCACACATTGAACATGACCGTGAATACAACTGCTACTGATTCTGCTTTAGTAAACACGGAATATTACTTTTCCAGTATGGCTCTCGACGTCGTAACTAAGGAAAAAGTATAACCATGTGTTACTGAGAAAATGTACAGAGCAATAGTGTGTATTGAGCCGTGGTAAAATTTCCTGTTTTGAAGAGCGCGCCGCAGCGCGTAGTGTGAAGCAGTCGCCCTCCTATTCTGGCGGTTGCACCGCTGTGACAACCGCAGCTTTGGTGTGAAGGGGTATGAAACGTCCCCTTAGAGAAATTATAAATGACTGTGCTTAAACTGACACACAATATTTTTTTTTTATTTAGCGCAACGCAATCTGACTTTCAGTAATCCCTACAAAAGAATGGCCCTGACTAACATTAACCTATACCTTTCATGAATCATTTACCTCACAAAAACCTTCATTACTCGAACTCCTGCAATACAGCGGGCGCCACTACTGCCAGCTAAATAAAAGATTCTAACTACTGAAGGCACTAACTACTGATAGGAATAGTTAGCAAATGAAAGATTTTGGTAGAGAACAAACAATGTATTTACCTTAATAGTGTTCAAAAGTCATAATATATATAGCGGTTCATGACATCCATTCTTACAAATGTACTGTTTCTGATGGACACACGTCCAGATCATCCGCTCTCAAAATTCCTCCATTTCTCTCCCCACATCCACCACTGCTGGCGGCTCACATCCAACTGCGCAACGCTACGCGCTCTTAACAGCCAACTGCCCAACACTACAATAGCCAACAACAATGCAAACCAGCCACAGACTGCACACAGCACAGCCAGTGATTTTCATACAGAGCGCTACGTGGCGTTACTAATAAAAAAAACCTATACAGTCTACTTACATAGCCCCCATGCTCCCCACAAAAAATTCTACAAATTGTTTTGGGCAGTGGCCAATACAGATTTGAAAAAAAAATTTCATAATTACAATAACAAAGAAATCAAATGCACACACTTATCAATACAATGTTGGTCAAAGGCTAAAATTATCTCACAGTCCATAAAAACAGTCCTGATCCTTCATCACAGTAAAATTGCACTGTTTTTCTCAAAGTCTGAGCAGTAAAAGAAAATGCACACAGAAGTAGTGGATTTCCATGCAGTCTTGAAGAAGTAGTGTTGTCCTTCCAACGGAAAGACAGTGCTGACTCTCGACATGCAGACAGGTAATGGGCCACAACAGAGCAAACCCACAGCAGAGTCATTCGAAGTTTTGAAGAATATTGGTAAGTAGGTCATCACAGAGTAGACCCACTGTAGTCCTGGTAGAGATTACGGTATTGGTGGGCCACCAGAGGTGCAGACCCACTGTAGGCCTGGTAGAGATTGTGGTAGATAGGCATAGTTAGCAAATGAAAGATTTTGATACAGAACAAACAATGTATTTACCTTAATAGCGTTCAAAAGTCATAATATATATATATAGCAGTTCATGACATCCATTCTTACAAATATACTGTTTCTGATGGACACACGTCCAGATCATCCGCTCTCAAAATTCCTCCATTTCTCTCCCCACATCCATCACTGCTGGCGGCTCACCTCCAACTGCGCAACGCTACGCACTGTTAACAACCAACTGCCCAACACTACAATAGCCAACAACAATGCAAACCAGCCACAGACTGCACACAGCACAGCCAGTGATTTTCAAGCAGAGCGCTATGTGGCGTTACCAATAAAAAAAAACCTATACAGTCTACTTACAAGGGGAGAGGTAGGCTTTTCACGTGCATTTAAGGGCCGTTATGAGCTCCGAGAGTCGGTCAGTGAGTCTGTCAAGCTGAGTCTAGTCAGTTGGTCAGCTAGCTCAGTGTCGGGCAGTCAGTGTCTGTCTGTCTGTCGGTCTGCCTTACGTTAAGGGGGTCAGTCGGAGTGAGGCTAGGTCAGTCTCGCGTCACCAGTTGCTGGTCTGTCCCTCGTTTGCATTTGTGCGACAGTTAGTGTCTGTCTGTCGTCGGAGTACTAGTATGTCTGTCCTTTGGATCAACTTTAAAGCCAGAAAATGAGTCTTGCCACTCCGCCAGTAACAGAGCTCAGCTAGTGGTCGCCTGGTCGGGGCTGAATTCCTGCATCTGAGTCTGCGCATTAGGCCGTCAGTCTGCTCGAATTGCTCGGGCAAAGGTCATTGGCGGTTGGATCGGTCGGTTGGTCGGTCGCGCACTGAGACACGAGATGACGTGTCCGCCTTGAGCGTCGGCGCATGTGGGGTCCCCACGTGAGTCCAGTGGGCAGCGCCGTATAGAAAGGGGTAGTGACTTTGCAGTTCACACGAGAGCAACAGGAGCGAAACCACGACATCGAGCTGGCGGGGGCGAGCTGCGACGCCGTGAGACGGGAGATCGGCGCGCCTTCCTGCGTCCGTTGAAGCGGCTGGCAGCGGACGGTTCGGGAGAGCGTTGGAGGGGCTGCGCCAGGTTTATTAGAAGTTAAGTGGTTGGAGATATGTTGTTTCATTTACTTGTTAAATTCTACTTGTTTTCTTGGCGAGGTCACCAGCCGCTTTGTTTTGGGGTCGTCCCACCATTCTTCTCCGTTTGCCCACGCGGGAAGGTGGTTATTTGTGAATTGGGTGGTCCGTCTTTACCTTGTGGAATTGGGGAGCTTTAGAGCTATCTGCGGTTCGGGTTGTTTGGTACCCCCCCCCCACGTCAATCTGCTGTACATTAATAGCTGCCTCTGTCATGTTTGTCGGATTCGGTGTTCACGAATTTATAGAATAAAGATAAGGGCCGAATTCCTGAAATATGTTTTTCTCTTCCGGTATATGCGGAATGTAGAGCATGTTGTACATTTTAAGTAAGTCTGAATTTCAAGGGTTTTATTTAAATAGTCATTTTTATAATGTTGCCACCCTTCCACTGTATGAGCCTTTTTAAAAACAAATTGCACTTTCGGTGGTAAATAATTTCTTAGTGTGAGTGTTTGTACCATTTCCATCCCTCTTACAGGGTGCATAGTTAATGTGTATGTGTGAGTTATTAAAATTTTTAGTGTAAAGTAATCTGGTGTGTTGCAGATTTGTACCAGTGTATTTAGAGGGTGCTTTCTGTTTGTAATTTTAATCTGTTTTTGAAAAGGCTTTTAGGAATAAAATTCACATTTTTTAAAGGTAATTTTATTTTCCATCAGTTACTTCCTGGCAACTACTTCCACGCTCACCTAGTGTGATTAAATGTGTTAATGTTCTTGGTGAATCGCTAGTAAATAAAGTAAATTCTTAAGAAAAGATTTTGAAAGTTTAAATTCACGTTTCATGTACAAGTTTCAGCATAACGTCATGAATATAAACTGTAAGCTGCCTTTAAATATCGCTTTGCATATTTCTCCGTACAATCCAGTGCAGCCACACTCAAAACCATACCATATTACACACAAGCAGTAGCATACCTTCACTACAGATTAGATCAAATGGAACAGGACGAAGAATACTTTGTTCTCGAAATTTGTAAACCATGTGGAGCGTCTCTGCGCCTTAGTAGACCATTAGAACATAGTATATGGAAGCTACAAAATTATAACAAACAACTTCCAAGGGTTTTTCATACGCACCTCCAAGGTTTCGGAACATTTGGAATCACGTATGTCAACCAGACGTTGCCCCCATCTCGTGGTCGTGCGGTAGCGTTCTCGCTTCCCACGCCCGGGTTCTCGGGTTCGATTCCCGGCGGGGTCAGGGATTTTCTCTGCCTCGTGACGGCTGGGTGTTGTGTGCTGTCCTTAGGTTAGTTAGGTTTAATTAGTTCTAAGTTCTAGGGGACTGATGACCATAGATGTTAAGTCCCGTAGTGCTCGGAGCCATTTTTTTTTTCAACCAGACGTTGATAAATAACCGCAAATATAGAATGGTGTGGCTGAACGCCTATCTGGACGTCTTTACTTGAAGAGATGTAAAGCTGTGTGCTCATTTCTTCTTGCCTCACCACAAATAAAATCCACATCGCACTGCTAGGTCTCAATGAAGTTGTTCGTGAAGCGGCGCAGGAGCAGGAGACTGAATAGGAACGAGCGCTCTGTTTCCGTAGCGTATGTTTTTCTTTCGCCTCTGCCACCACTGCTGCTAGCGGTGTGTACATTATTGTGACACGAGTGCCATCTAACGTTCGAAACGCTACCAGGTACATTTTGACACCATATTGCAGTGCCTGTGTTGTTGAGAAGAGAGATGCAGTTTTCCTTCGGATATACATGCATCGTACTTCTTAACGACGCAGACACTGCAATATCTTATTTATCCATCGATACCCGTCAACGACTTTCACTTAAATTGTCCTCTCCTGAACGGACATTACATAATATGTGTATGAGTACAGGTTGTGACGTAGAAACGACAATATATGGAAGTTTGTGTGTGGCCGTGGGTAGTGCACGATAGCCAAAGTGGTTAAGACGACCACTCAGGTACAATGGGGAATCAGGGTCCTTGTCCAAGTCTGACACAAACTTCCACTGTCGTCATTCTACACCACCGGCCATTAAAATTGCTACACCATGAAGATGACGTGCTACAGACGCGAAATTTAACCAACAGGAAGAAGATAGTCTGATATGAAAATGATTAGCTCTTCAGAGCATTCACACAAGGTTGGCGCGGGTGGCGACCCCTACAACGTGCTCACTTGAGGAAAGTTTCCAACCGATTTCTCATACACAAACAGCAGTTGACCGGCGTTGCCTGGTGGTTACACGTCTCGGTCACCTCTTGTTCGCATTGACGGCACTTTGAACAGTGGACGTTACATTTCAGATGTGTTTCGGCCCGTGTCTCTACGCTTCATTCTATTCCTGCGAAACCCTATATTTCAGAAGGATAATGCACGACCGCATGTTGCAGGTCCTGTGCGGGCCTTTCTGGATACAGAAAATGTTCGACTGCTGCCCTGGCCAGCACATTCTCCAGATCTCTCACCAATTGAAAAGTCTGGTCAATGGTGGCCGAGCAACTGGTTCGTCACAGTACTCCAGTCGCTACTCTTGATGAACTGCGGTATCGTGTTGAAGCTGCATGGGCAGCTGTACCTGTACACGCCATCCACGGCTCTGACTCAATGCCCAGGCGTATCAAGGCCGTTATTACGGCCAGAGGTGGTTGTTCTGGGTACTGATTTCTCAGGATCTATGCACCCAAATTGGGTGAAAATGTAATCACATGTCAGTTGTAGTATAATGTATTTGTCCAATGAATACTCGTTTATGATCTGCATTTCTTCTTGGTGTAGGAATTTTAATGGCCAGCAGTGTAATATATAGTTGATTTTTGTCGGTATTCAGAATTGTGAACACACTTCATATACATTATGAGACGTTCCGCTTCCAGTCCGTCAGTGTACAATGTCACATTTTATGCCGAAGGGGTGGCCTAGCGGCAGACGCAGCCGCCTATAAATTCGACGCTCCGTAGTGTCGCTGGATGACATTTCTGGACTCGGGTTCCTATCCTCAATTTGCTCCTCAAGACACTCTCTACAACGGTTGTCTTTATATTTTTGTATTACACTGTTTATGTAGAACCTATAAAAAGTCTCCAATCTGCAATGCATTATTTAAACAAATCAACTCCTTCCATGAATGAAGTCTACAAGGAAGTTGTCTCTGTATTATTAATGTGTGACGTCATAGTGTGTTGTCTTTAGGAGGAGTGTGGCAATCCAAAATATGACCACATCGCCGGCCGGTGTGGCCGTGCGGTTCTAGGCGCTTCAGTCTGGAATCGCGTGACCGCTACGGTTAGGTTTAAGTAGTTCTAAGTTCTAGGGGACTGATGACCACAGATGTTAAGTCCCATAGTGCTCAGATCCATTTGAACCATATTTTTTTATGACCACATCATATTGCTGTTTACAAGCTAGGGACAATGTTTAACCATTTTTCTCCAAATGTTCACTCTAAAAACGCATGTAAAAAAGGAACTGAACAATTACTACATTACAAGGATTAAACTCTTGCTACAAGGAACTTGTTTCTGCATTATTACCATGTTGAAAACGATTATGTCGCTATAGGACTGCTGCGGAGGAGTCTGATACTATATGATTATAGTAGAGCTGTAGAAATAACCTCTGAAAATCCATATACGTACACACACAACACATTGTTAAATGTACACTGTAAACAATCACACCCAATGTACTACCAGCACCACCACAGCTATATGATGGGAAATAGGACAGACATACACTCTGTCTAAATGAAGTTGGTCTTGAAGAGGCGCAAGAGCACGGGACTTAATAGGAACGAACAGTTATAACGAGATCAATCGTAATTGTTGTACCTCTCTAATCACGCTGCTATGTAGTAGGTCAAGTTGCTACCATTCCTACCTTAGACAGCCAAACGGCTAGGCGATTCGCATATATTTATACATGAGGGCTTCTGATCTGGGAAACAGAGTTTGCTGCAGAGAGAGAGAGAGAGAGAGAGAGAGAGGGAGAAACAGAGAGAGAGAGAGAGAGAGAGAGAGAGAGAGAGAGAGAGACAGAGACAGAGAGAGACAGAGTGAGACGGCGGTCCACGCACCCACATAGCATGCGCCTTCGCCACACAGTCCAGCAATGGTCGAACAGCATGTATGCAACTAATTGTTGAGAGAGAGAAATGTGTACAGCAGTCGCTCTCTGTCACACTGACAATGGTTGATAGCTTCCCAGACAGGAAATAAGACCTGGCAGATCTCCTAGACGCACACCTTGGCCACCTTTACCAGCAACAGTGAGAGGAACGGCCAACACATCTGAGATGCAAGGGACGCCAACCATGCCTTATCACTCGCTCGAAAGCACCGGACCTACGGGGGTGCGCGTACAACAATCGATTCAATGTGCGACACGTTTAATACTCAAATTCTCCAAAGAGACAGAAACACAAATACCTTTTTTATAACTCCGCTATTAGTCACCGGGGAAGAAATAAAGCGCTATTATCATTCCACATACTAACATAGTCCAGTTGTAGAGTAATAATTTATTACATACAACGCAGTAAAAATTTTTGGACACTAAAAGTGTATTAAGAAAGTGTCGAATGTTTTGAGAAGTAGTAGTATCCATCAAACCAAGAAAAAAAAGTCCAGTAATCATGGGTCTACAAATACACACTTTGCCGGCCGCAGTGGCCGTGCGGTTCTAGCCGCTACAGTCTGGAACCGCGTGACCGCTACGGTCGCAGGTTCGAATCCTGCTTCGGGCATGGATGTGTGTGATGTCCTTAGGTTCGTTAGGTTTAAGTAGTTCTAAGTTCTAGGGGACTGATGACCACAGATGTTAAGTCCCATAGTGCTCAGAGCCATTTGAACCATTTGAAATACATACTTTCTGTGATCTACACTTGTTCATGTTGATTGGTAACGAGTGTCTCATATTGTGAGCGACGGTATACAGAGCACAACATGAAAAAACGACCATTACACATGCGTCTAGAAACACATACCTTATGCAACCTGTAAAAGTGTTCATAGGAGAGATTCAACCCCACATCCATGCATGACACTTGTTATAGGAGGTACTTAACGTGACGTCGGTGCATGGCTATAGAACCGTCTGCCCTTCGATGTAAGGAATCACGCACTCTTTGACATACATCTAGTTGTTGTTGTAAATGCTGGCACGCATTGAAGGCACGATTCTCTAGTGCCTATACATCGTTGACTATGGTGGCGTAGACTAATGCCTCCAAAGGCCTCAGAACCAAAAATCTACGGAATTGGATTCTCGGGAATGGAGAGGGTAAGGCGTGGGGCCTCCCTGACCAATCAAGTGGTTCTGAGACGTCAGATGTTCACGAACGCTGAGGATAAAATGTGCTGGTATTGGTGCATAAACGACATGTGCAGTTTTCGTTGACAGGGCACATCTTCCAGCAAAGTAGGCGATACATTAACAATAAATTGATGATAATGATCCCTATTAAATTTTTGTTAGTAGGATTTATGAGCCTAGTAATTTATCACCAAGAAAGCTCACCTGTACGTTGATGGAGGGAACTATGTTGATGCTTTCTCCAACTGCATAGGGATTTTCATCAGCCCACATATCCTAGTTATGAGAGTTCACAACGTCGACTCTTGTGTACACAACCTCGTCGGTAAATAAAATCTCCAACGAAAACAGTGGACCTGCCGTGGACCTTCCGCAAGAGCCACTGCCAGATCTGCAATCTTCTGCCCTTAGTGCCTCGGCGTGCTGAAGATGGCATGAATGAAGCAACTGTTCAAGAAGTAGCGCCAGTCAAGAGGCTGACTCACGCCTTCTGCAGCTGCATATCCCCGCACACCGGTACCAGCTCTTCCGACCTGTAAATGTAGCGCATGCTCCTCCATATGAGGTGTGCAAACTGACCGAGGCAGTCAACTGTTCATCCTGTGGGGTCGTAGAGAAACTGTGTTCTTCAGACGCTGAAAAAGCTGGCCAAACAGCTTATTGGATATTACTCTGCAACATGGATGTTTTTACTTGTAGAGGGTATGGGCTCACAGGCCACTTCCATTTGCTAACTGTTTGCAGACAATCGTATCTGCCATATCACTTCTGGAGTAGTATCCCTCCACTGGTAACATGTGGAAGAGAAAGGATAATGTGTTGAACCATTCCTGCACAGGACAGTAAAAACATCACAATAACAGTAAACAAAGCAATTAAGTCACTTTTGTAAGTCGATACGACACTACTATACATACCGACACTGGACTCGCATTTGGGAGGATGATGGCTCATACTTTAATATTTTTTTGTGTGTGGGATCTAAAATTTAAAAACCTCTCTCACACCGGCCTGATTTAGCTTCACTGATCAGGATAGTAAAAACATGCGTATATTAAGGGAATTTTCATTGACAAAGCAGGCTTATCACATTCACACAGTTCAATACTGTTCTATCTTGATTAAATTGAGCTTAACTTAAATTCCATAAGGCAGTGAAGCAATTTCGAAGTCTCGGTGCGACGAAAATTGTCAGTCGATCTCCTGGAAACATTTGTAATAATTATTAACTTTCGGTGATCACATGGGGAAGACCGGAGATCTGCTGGTAAGACCATGTTAGCCTATTTATTTGAAGTAACTGGATATCTTGAGCATACAAAACGGCAGGTTCGTCCAGTGTAAATCAGACGTTCCCCACTGATCCCGTGCAACACAGCGTAGTAAGCAGACACTGTCAATAATAAACAGTTAAATAATACGTGAACACACTTACTTTACTTTAGTTCATGTATTAAATTACTTCCCATACAGAATCTCATCAAGATGGCGACTAGCCCAACAATCCATACATATACATCCTCCTTTCACGACTAATCGGCAAGAAGTCCTCCTTCATTTCATAAGTGAAAACATAGATAGCAGAGAAGCTATTCCTTGGAGTAAATGGACGCTCCAAGGAATAATTGGGCTTGAAACTATTTTGCATTGATAATCGGTAAGATAAGAAGAGATATTTCGAGATGTGTACTGTGTTATATAATTTATAAAATTTCTGAAAATATCGCGGAGAGACCGCTGCAAGAGACATTACAATACCCACATTTAACTGTCCTGATTTGGAAACGTGCTGGCAGATTAAAAGTGTGTGCCGGACCGAGAATCGAACTCGGGACCTATGCCTTTCGCGGGCAAGTGCTCTACCAACTCAGCTACACAAGCAGGACTCACGCCCCGTCCTCACAGCTTTACTTCCGCCAGTACCTCGTCTCGGTCGGGCACACAGTTTTAATCTGCCAGGAAGTTTCATATCAGCGCACACTCCTCTGCAGAGTGAAAATCTCATTCTGTCCTGATTTAGGTTTCCCCTGATTTCCTTATATCACTTCAGGAAAATGCCAGGATTGTTCCTTTGAAAGGGCACAACCGATTTCCTTTCTCATCCATCCTTTATCTGATGGGACCGATGAGCTTGCTGTTTGCTTCCCGAACCCAAACCAACTAAACAACTAAAGTGCTCGTACTCCTTAATGTAGTCGACTGGAGGGTATTTCTGGTATTCCAACCCAACGAGTTTCAAAGCCCGCCAGGACGCAAGGAAGTAGACGACAGCCGCTAGGCGGCTCTCCTAATATTTGCTAGCCCTACCGTCGCCGTCTCAGAGTGCCACAGTTTGGCCACGCCTCGGCCCCCTCCCCACACTAGTCTGTTGACGCCCACAGACGCGTTATGAGGCTAACAGCAAAGGGACCCCGACCTCAGTCGTGTTCCGACTGTGCTCTCTTGTAACACTCCTTGTACGCCGCGTTGCATGGTTTCAGATATGGCTACATCTAGACAATTTGGCTTACACTCTGGACCTGTCATTCCATCGCGTGGTTTTGTTGTTTTCCCATCGCTGTTGGTGTCTTTTGTGTTTATTGGTAACTCACCATCGACGTCCTTGGCCACTCGGCCAGCCTCTCCTGGTTGTGTCCCATTACAGTTACAATAGTATTGTGCACCGGTATGTTTCAGGAGTGTGCAAACAAGTAAGATAGGTGAATACCTGAACGAGTCAACTGTGCATTGTAAATGGTACACTGTAACCCCTTCTTGCAGCGGTGTACCGTAGGTCTCTAGAAGAGCGTAGACTTCCAAAGGATTGGAAAAGGGCACAGGTCATCCCAGTTTTCAAGAAGGGACGTCGAACAGATATGCAGAACTATAGACCTATATCTCTAACGTCGATCAGTTGTAGAATTTTGGAACACGTATTGTGTTCGAGTATAATGACTTTTCTGGAGACTAGAAATCTACTCTGAAGGAATCAGCATGGGTTTCGAAAAAGACGGTCATGTGAAACCCAGCTCGCGCTATTCGTCCACGAGACTCAGAGGGCCATAGACACGGGTTCACAGGTAGATGCCGTGTTTCTTGACTTGCGCAAGGCGTTTGATACAGTTCCCCACAGTCGTTTAAGGAACAAAGTAAGAGCATATGGACTATCGGACCAATTGTGTGATTGGATTAAGGAGTTCCTAGATAACAGGACGCAGCATGTCAGTCTCAATGGAGAGAAGTTCTCCGAAGTAAGAGTGATTTCAGGTGTGCCGCAGGGGAGTGTCATAGGACCGTTGCTATTCACAATATACAGAAATGACCTGGTGGATGACATCGGAAGTTCACTGAGGCTTTTTGCAGATGATGCTGTGGTGTATCGAGAGGTTGTAACAATGGAAAATTGGACTGAAATGCAGGATGATCTGCAGCGAATTGACGCATGGTGCAGGGAATGGCAATTGAATCTCAATGTAGACAAGTGTAATGTGCTGCGAATACACAGAAAGGTAGATCCTTTATCATTTAGCTACAAAATAGCAGGTCAGCAACTGGAAGCAGTTAATACCATAAATTATCTGGGAGTACGCATTAGGAGTGATTTAAAATGGAATGATCATATAATGTTGATCGTCGGTAAAGCAGATGCCAGACTGAGATTCATTGGAAGAATCCTAAGGAAATGCAATCCGAAAACAAAGGAAGTAGGTTACAGTACGCTTGTTCGCCCACTGCTTGAATACTGCTCAGCAGTGTGGGATCCATACCAGATAGGGTTGATAGAAGATATAGAGAAGATCCAATGGAGAGCAGCGCGCTTCCTTACAGGATCATTTAGTAATCGCGAAAGCGTTACGGAGATGATAGATAAACTCCAGTGGAAGACTCTGCAGGAGAGACGCTCAGTAGCTCGCTACGGGCTTTTGTCAAAGTTTCGAGAACATACCTTCACCGAAGAGTCAAGCAGTATATTGCTCCCTCCTACGTATATCTCGCGAAGAGACCATGAGGATAAAATCAGAGAGATTAGAGCCCACACAGAGGCATACCGACAATCCTTCTTTCCACGAACAATACGAGACTGGAATAGAAGGGAGAACCGATAGAGGTTCTCAAGGTACCCTCCGCCACACACCGTCAGGTGGCTTGCGGAGTATGGATGTAGATGTAGATGTAGATGTAGATGTAGATCACCTTGGATTTATGCCCTTGCACACATCGCTCCGCCAGACTAGGGCTACAACTGGAAAGAGTTAGTATTTGGAACAAGCTACATGATCCAACATTACCAACAACACCTGTAACGTAACCGGTAATCGGACCCCGCTCCACGCTCTCGCCTAAAATCCCTCAGAACTGTGTCGGAAGACAGCGCACTGGGGCGGTTTCAGCCCTTTGTTCTGGCGGAAGCACGGGGAGAGACATGAATATTTAACATTGGCTTACTTCGTAACGACTGCGAAGAACCCACCATAGCAATTCTCGGTATAGTCGGTGACACCTAACCACGAGCCATACCAAACAGGCCACGCCAGAATTAGGGCAAACCTAAGCAAATGGTGCATCGATATCCCAGAATGTGACTGCCAATTAGCTGAGCAAGGCGTGTAACACACGGTTCAAACAGTGATCCAAGAAAAGATACACTGGTAAGTGCCGTAATTTCGTGAAAGTTACATCTGAAGCTGCTAATGGGATATTCTAGTACTGGTATTCGCAGGGGTTGTTGGTTTAAATTAAAGTAAATATCCCAAAAAATACCCACCATACGAAAAAAAATGTTTCAGATGAAAAGTGAATATTTTCAGAGAAGACATCTGTCTGTGCTAAAACCAGCTACCCGCTAAACTATTCCTACCGCGAGGAGTCAGTTTTTTAATTTGAAGTGGAAATTTACCGCTTTTATTGCAGATTCCGATTCTGCGCCAAAAGAACCTAGGGTCTACGACAAACCTTTTTCTCCATCTGTTGTAGATGTAGTTGTAACCGACAAAATTCCGTTTTTCAGGTTTTTGAGATTCACAATCGACTCGTTGGGTTCTACATTACTTTTGCAATAAATGTACAAAGTTCATTGTTCTAAGCATTCGACATCTTTGTCAAAAATTTAAATTTAGCTTTGCAAATGTAATTGTATTATAAAACTTTTACGAATAGACACTTAAACGTGTTGCTAATAAACTAGTATTAGCGTGATCCACGAACAAAGACGTGGACGTAATTTTCTGTTCCAATTTGGGTGATTCCTCTTTCCTCTCACTATTACTGTAATTCAAACCGAATGCTCAAAATTCCACTTCGATATATGTATTAATTCGTGCTTGGAATTCAAGTACATAATTTAAAAGCATGTCTCATGTTGTTTTTGTCCAAGCGTTCCTGAAACGTTCTGTCGAGTAGTTAGTACTTTTGCATACACCCACGCAAGTAAGAATCCGAGGACGTAAGTTCGCGCGATCTAGCAGACCACATTACCATCTCTTACGTTCCAGCGACCATCGAGGTCGCTATTTAATGCTTCTTGGGGTATTGTCAAATAACGTGTCGGAAAACCGTCTTGTTGAAATCACGTTCTGTCGCCCTGCGACGGGTCTGTCTTCCAACTGAATCGTTAGCTCATCTTGCAGTAAGTTACCGTATATTTCGCAGTTGAATGTGCCACTCAAAAGGAAGGGGCCGATTGCTATTTGTCGTCAATATTTCAAACTTCCGCAATATGTTTCGGGCATTTCCATTTGATTATGTTCCACTGCAGCTGGTATTGCAATTTCATTATTGCTGTTCCCCGTAACAGTTGTTCTACTTGCTCATTTTTTAGGTGTCACAATTCCTTCAGTGGTAAACTTTTACAACGCTATACAGGGTGAGTCACCTAACATTACTGCTGGATATATTTCGTAAACCACATCAAATACTGACGAACCGATTCCGCAGACCGAACGTGAGGAGAAGGGCTAGTGTAATTGTGTAATACAAACCACACAAAAATGCACGGAAGTATGTTTTTTAACACAAGCCTATGTTTTTTTAAATGGAACCACGTTAGTTTTGTTAGCACATCTGAACATATAAACAAATACGTAATCAGTGCCGTTTGTTGCATTGTAAAATGTTAATTACATCCGGAGATATTGTAATCTAAAGTTGACGCTTGAAACCTCCGACGTTCAGTTGCGAGAGCCGGTGGACTGAGTCAAAGTAGTGTCATGCGCATACTGCGTCACCGCTTTCACCCGTTTCATGTGTCTCTACATCAGCAATTACTTGGCGATGACTTTAATCATCGAGTGCAATTCTGTCAATGGGCATTAACAGAGAATGCGTTGCAGTTCTACCTGTTTACCGATGAAGCGGGTTTCACAAACCACGGGGCAGTGAATCTACGGAACATGCATTACTGGTCCGTGGACAATCCTCGCTGGCTCAGACAGGTAGAGCGACAGCAACCGTGGACTGTAAATGGATGGTGCGGAATCATTGGCGACCACCTCATTGGTCCTCACTTCATTGCAGGGTCCCAAACAGCTGCTACATACATCGCGTTTCTACAGAATGATCTGCCAACGTTGCTCGAAATTGTCCCACTGGAAACGCGTCGACGTATGTGCTATCAGCATGATGGTGCACCTGCACATTCCGCAATTAACACTAGGCTGACCCTTGACAGGATGTTCGACGGGCGTTTCATAGGACGTGGAGGACGCATAAATTGGTCAGCCCGTTCTCCTGATCTTACACCTTTGGACTTCTTTCCGTGGGGTACGTTAAAGGAGAATGTGTACCATGATGTGCCTACAACCCCAGACGATATGAAACAACGTATTGTGGCAGCCTGCGGCGACATTACACCAGATGTACTGCGGCGTGTACGACATTCATTACGCCAGAGATTGCAATTGTGTGCAGCAAATGATGGCCACCACATTGAACATCTATTGGCCCGACATGTCGGGACACACACTATTCCACTCCGTAATTGAAAACGGAAACCACGTGTGTACGTGTACCTCACCTCTCATGGTAATGTACATGTGCGTCAGTGAAAAAGACCAATAAAAAGGTGTTATCATGTGGACGTAATGTGCTGTTCCAGTCTCTTCTGTACCTAAGGTCCATCACCGTTCCCTTTGGATCCCTACGTAATTCGGTGCTCTCCGATACACACGATCGAACAGCGGAGGAGAGGTACTCAAGCGTCAACTTTAGGTTACAATATCTCCGGATGTAATTAACATTTTACAATGCAACAAACGGCACTGATTACGTATTTGTTTATATGTTCAGATGTGCTAACAAAACTAACGGGGTTCCATTTAAAAAAACGTAGGTTTGTGTTAAAAAACATACTTCTGTGCATTTTTTTATGGTTTGTATTAACCGATTACACTAGCCCCTCTCCTCACGTTCGGTGTGTGGAATCGATTCGTCAGTATTTGATGTGGTTTACGAAATAAATCCAGCGGTAATGTTAGGTGACTCACCCTGTATAAGACAACAATAAAAAAACTCTTTTAAATAGCTGGCAAATTTTCTCAATGTAAAGGATATTGCAACGTATGACGTTAACAACTTCCCAATAGTAAGATTTTAAAATCGTTATATCTATAAGAGAACAATTCCTTAAAAGACACCTTTAAGTAGCTAGTTTGTACTAAAGCTAAAATAGTTGTCTCTCGCCAGTTACCTAACTTATATTACACCTGTCAGTTGTTACAAGATAAATGTGAGCAAGCCAGCACACAAACTTTCACTTTAAAGGCAGTTCCCAAAAAATTTTTCCTTACCTCGGTGAGGGAGTGACACGTGTAAAGGGCTACAAACCACAATAGGCGGAATAGTTACTTGTTGTCTACAGGGCCACAGCAGATCAGCCCCAAAACTTCCATTACAAGCCAACACCTCCCCGAGTTACCCAAAACCAGAAGATGTAGCAAGGGCGGTACCTGCACAGACTCCGAACCACAGAGAGACGGGACACCGACCCTAAATCACCTAATCGAGGTGTGAATGAAACGGCCCGACCAAGAAGCAATTACCACATTCCCGCGGAGAAAAATCCCTTATTCAGGGTGTCCCAGCTATCTTGTCCCCCCAAAATATCTCTGGAACAATAACAGCTATTGGAAAACGACTTTCACCGGTATCAATGTAGGGCTGGGGCCCATGAATGTTCATATTTGGAAACATTCTAAAACGAAAGCATACGTGTTTATTAACATAAACTTATGTTTTTGCATGACAAAGCACATACACAATGGCGTTGATTGCATCGCAATATTCCCATTACATCCCGAGATATTGAGACGCGAAGTTTACGCTTGAAACACCCGACATGCGCTGCTAGCGCACGTCCTGAGGCTCAAGCGTGAACCCCATGCTGCCCGTAATCGCGATGTGATGGACATGTGTAATCACACTTCCATACTTATCAAGAGATCCGAAACAACGTACTGTATCTAGCTCTTGGTATACCTCTACAATTTTTCCCCTCCCACATTTCCCTTTACAACGAAACTGAAGATTCCTTTCCATGATGCTACTCCAGGCGAGTGTACAATGAATGTGCGCAACGAAAAATAATGAAAGCTGAAATGCCTTAAATGGTTCAAATGGCTTTGAGCACTATGGGACAACGGCTGAGGTCATCAGTCCCCTAGAACTTAGAACTACGAGGTGCATTCAAGTTATAAGCCTCCGATTTTTTTTTCTAATTAACTACTCACCCGAAATGGATGAAACTGGCGTTACTTCTCGACGTAATCGCCCTGCAGACGTACACATTTTTCACAACGCTGACGCCATGATTCCATGGCAGCGGCGAAGGCTTCTTTAGGAGTCTGTTTTGACCGCTTGAAAATCGCTGAGGCAATAGCAGCATGGCTGGTGAATGTGCGGCCACGGAGAGTGTCTTTCATTGTTGGAAAAAGCCAAAAGTCACTAGGAGCCAGGTCAGGTGAGTAGGGAGCACGAGGAATCACTTCAAAGTTGTTATCATGAAGAAACTGTTGCGTAACGTTAGCTCGATGTGCGGGTAAGTTGTCTCGGTGAAACAGCACACGCGCAGCCCTTCCCGGACGTTTTTGTTGCAGTTCAGGAAGGAATTTGTTCTTCAAAACATTTTCGTAGGATGCACCTGTTACCGTAGTGCCCTTTGTAACGCAATGGGTAAGGATTACGCCCTCGCTGTCCCAGAACATGGACACCATCATTTTTTCAGCACTGGCGGTTACCCGAAATTTTGTTGGTGGCGGTGAATCTGTGTGCTTCCATTGAGCTGACTGGCGCTTTGTTTCTGGATTGAAAAATGGCATCCACGTCTCATCCATTGTCACAACCGACGAAAAGAAAGTCCCATTCCTGCTGTTGTTTCGCGTCAACATTGCTTGGCAACGTGACACACGGGCAGCTGTGTGGTCGTCCGTCAGCATTCGTGGCACCCACCTGGATGACACTTTTCACATTTTCAGGTCGTCATGCAGGATTGTGTGCACAGAACCCACAGAAATGCCAACTCTGGAGGCGATCTATTCAACAGTCATTCGGCGATCCCCCAAAACAGTTCTCTCCACTTTCTCGATCGTGTCGTCAGACCGGCGTGTGCGAGCCCGAGTTTGTTTCGGTTTGTTGTCACACGATGTTCTGCCTTCATTAAACTGTCGCACCCACGAACGCACTTTCGACACATCCATAACTCCATCACCACATGTCTCCGTCAACTGTCGATGAATTTCAATTGGTCCCACACCACGCAAATTCAGAAAACGAATGATTGCACGCTGTTCAAGTAAGGAAAACGTCGCCATTTTAAGTATTTAAAACAGTTCTCATTCTCGCCGCTGGTGGTAAAATTCCATCTGCCGTACGGTGCTGCCATCTCTAGGACGTAATGACAATGAACGCGGCCTCATTTTAAAACAATGCGCATGTTTCTATCTCTTTTCAGTCCGGAGAAAAAAAATCGGAGGCCTTAGAACTTGAATGCACCTCGTACTTAAACCTAACTAACCTGAGGACATCACACACATCATTGCCTGAGGCAGGATTCGAACCTGCGACCGAAGCAGATCTTAGGATCTCTTAAAGGACTTTAACATATAAATTACAACCTAAACATAAATCAAGGATTAAGGCAACTAATACAACTAAATGATATATGTTGTTTCTGCTTATACAGGGTGAAAAGTCTTTAAACCGACAAACTCTGTGAGGTTGTAGGGGACATCAAAACAACTATTTTTCCCTAATGTCATTTTTTCCTATGAGGATTATTTAAACCGGTGGAGGCTGTATTACGCTCTTCGGTTGTCAGAGGCCGTATTACGATTTTCAGTTGTTAGAGGGTATATTACGCTCTGCAGTTGTAGGCAACTGCTGTCCACCAGTGTAGTAGTGCATTGTCTCTGTTTACTAATGGAGGGATACACCTGGAGTGAGTACACTGATGCGGTTGGTGCGTACTACGTAGCGCACCACAACGGACGAGCCCCACAGCGGATTGATCAACAAGTGCGGTTCTTCATTAATGTGTGAGTCGGTGTTGTTGGGGACTGTTTAATTGGGCCATATCTGCTACCTAGGCCATTAAATGGCAGGCACAATTTTCTCGCCAGAGCATTTACGGACTTGCTGGAAGACGTCCCACTCCCTACAAGACAACGCATGTGGTTCCAATATGACGGGGCTCCAGCACATTTCAGTCATCACGTGCGTCGATTCCTGGACCGACGGTTCCCAAAAACATGGATTGGCAGAGGTGGTCCTGTACCATGACCTGCTCGATCCCCATATACGTCCCCTCTGGACTTTTTTGTGTGGGGGGAGATGCGCAACCTTGTTTACACAACTCCTGTTGCATCAGAAGAGTATCTGGTAGCTCGGACAGTAGCAGCAGCAGGAACAATTCAAGATACTCCTGGGGTTTTTGCCCGTGTCAGACAGAGCATGATCCGACGGTGTAAACTTTGTTTACATGTCAATGGAGGCATTTTTGAAAATCTACTGTAATTCAAATTGGGTTGTGTTAATGTGTTGTCTCTTGGTCATAAGAAATGGAAAAGTGTTTGTTAGTTTAATTAATTTGCCGCCAGAGAAATCTTTCTCTACCGGTTTAAATACTTCTCACAGGAAAAAAGACATTAGAGAAAAATATTTGTTTTGATGTCCCCTACAACCTCCCAGATTTTGTCGGTTTAAATGCTTTTCACCCTGTATATTTATTGTAGATTAAGAAAAACTTTACATTAGTTTACATTTTCTAAGTAAAACTGCTAATCATTTGCCCAATTCTGCCCCTTATTATGACTGCTCGATCTTATATCAATATCGCAAAATGACCGACATAATCTACGTACCAACCACTAGAAGACACTACTTTCAAAGATGATCTACGGTGGAATGGAATCTCAGTGGAAATAAACTAACGTGATCACAGCTGTTTAGCTTTTATAGCCCTAATAAGCCGAAGCAATTTGCGATATCACCAGATGTACTCCGTCCGGTTCATCGAAGTGCTTGTTCTCGTACTCGTCTGTGACGATGGAAGAAATCATGCCACAAATAAACTCTTTCAAACACTAGGACGCCAGAACGCGGTCATCTGACTAATATGCTCTAATACTCTCCTCCTCTCCGTGTTCTACAGACGAGAAACGCGAACTCCCAGCCACAAGGACGGAGTTCAGATAACGTCTCAACGTAAGTATAGGCAGAGGAAGTGCTTTCAATTACTGAACGTTGCATACTCAACGACGACTTCCAACCCAGAAGGGGAAGTCCAGAATCGTATAGGTTCGCAACAGTACAGTGCCTATCGTTTTGTTATGGTCTTCAGTCCTGAGACTGGTTTGATGCAGCTCTCCTTGCTACTCTATCCTGTGCTAGCTTCTTCATCTCCCAGTACTTACTGCAACCTACGTCCTTCTGAATCTGCTTAGTGTATTCATCTCTTGGTCTCCCTCTACGATTTTTACCCTCCAAACTGCCTTCCAATGCTAAATATGTGATCCCTTGATGCCTCAGAACATGTCCTAGCAACCGGTCCGTTCTTCTTGTCAAGTTGTGCCACAAACTCCTCTTCTCACCAGTTCTATTCAATACCTCCTCATTACCCATCTAATCTTCAGCATTCTTCTGTAGCACCACATTTCGAAAGCTTCTATTCTCTTCTTGTCCAAACTATTTATCGTCCATGTTTCACTTCCATACATGGCTACACTCCATACAAATACTTTCAGAAACGACTTCCTGACACTTAAATCTATACTCGATGTTAACAAATTTCTCTTCTTCAAAAACGCTTTCCTTGCCATTGCCAGGGTACATTTTATGTCCTCTCTACTTCGAACATCATCAGTTATTTTGCTCCCCAAATAGCAAAACTCCTTTACTACCTTAAGTGTCTCATTTCCTAATCTAATACCCTCAGCATCACCCGACTCAATTCGACTACATCCCATTATCCTCGTTTTGCTTTTGTTGATGTTCATCTTATACCCTCCTTTCATGACTCTGTCCATTCCGTTCAACTGCTCTTCCAAGTCCTTTGCTGTCTCTGACAGAATTACAATGTCATCGGCGAACCTCAACGTTTTTATTTCTTCTCCATGGATTTTAATACATACTCCGAATTTTTCTTTTGTTTCCTTTACTGCTTGCTCAATATACAGATTGAATAACATCGGGGAGAGGCTACAACCCTGTCTTACTTCCTTCTTAACCACTGCTTCCCTTTCATGTCCCTCGACTCTTATAACTGCCATCTGGTTTCTGTAAAAATTGTAAATAGCCTTTCGCTCCCTGTATTTTACCCCTGCCACCTTTAGAATTTGAAAGAGAGTATTCCAGTTAATATTGTCAAAAGCTTTCTCTAAGTCTACAAATGCTTTCCTTAATCTTTCTTCTAAGAAATGTCGTAAGGTCAGTATTGCCTCACGTGTTCCAATATTTCTACGGAATCCAAACTAATATTCCCCAAGGTTGGCTTCTACTAGTTTTTCCATCCGTCTGTGATGAATTCGCGTTAGTATTTTGCATCCGTGACTTATTAAACTGATAGTTCTGTAATTTTCACATCTGTCAGCACCTGCTTTCTTTGAGATTGGAATTATTACATGCCTCTTGAAGTCTGAGGGTATTTCGCCTGTCTCATACATCTTGCTCACCAGATGGTAGGGTTTTGTTAGGCCTGGCTCTCCCGAGGCCGTCAATAGTTCTAATGGAACGTTGACTACTTCCAGGGCCATGTTTCGACTCAGGTCTTTCAGTGCTCTGTCAAACTCTTCACGCAGTATTGTATCTCCCATTTCGTCTTCATCTACATTCTCTTCCATTTCCAGAATATTGTCCTCAAGTACGTCGCCCTTGTATAGACCTTTTATATACTCTGTTGAGTGGTACTTAAGTAAATAAATTAGTAAAATCAAAGTGAAGTAGAAATTAGAATATAAATGAAAAACTTGATTTAGTTTAGAGAGTTACATACTGGCAAACAGCGGGCAGAACAGCAGAACAGAATAGACAATGACCGTGAGGTCAGCAAGTTCCACATAAGCGGGCGCTGTCGAATCAGCCGTCAGGGCATCGCCCGACCGGCTCACGTGTTTCTCAGTTGTTGCATGTGAGCAAAGGCCCTCGCCTACATTCCAAGAGCCAATGACCGACGTTAAGAAGATTCTTCGAGAAGCTCCTCAACGTGACAGAAGAGGCAATGACCGTGAAGTCGTTCACCTCCAGTAAACTAAAGTGATTAAATACGCGAGACGCAATGGGCCCGACGGACAGAGACGAGAGACGAAGAAGACGAAGAAGTGAAGAAGCATAGCAGTTGTTTTCAGTCATTTTCGGTGCTGAAGACCAACATGCAAGAAGAGATTGCATCATGCACAGACGCAAGAAGTCCGCCGCTGGAATGGAATAGCAAGCAGCAGCCTAGGCGCCAGAAGACAGAAGTTAAAAGGTATTTGAAGTCTGATTTTTAAGTACCCGGGTGACTCGTGAGGACGGGAAGGAGACGGCCTCACATCAGCAGTCACCTGTGAGCTGGGATGAAGATCTGACAGCCGAAGACTGGCAAGCGGGAGTCCGTTGTTCGAGTTCGGGACACTGGCCTTCCCCCGCCGCGCCGCTCCACTGGCCGACACACAACACACGTGGCCGCTTAGAGAAGTGAAACACTGGGACGCCACATCCTAGGTATCACCATCCGATGCACGACTTCGCTCGCAATAACTAAACGGGCCACCTCGCGCTGCGCGTCTCCAGTCAGCTGGGCGAGACGGCGACACGAGATACACACCGCTGTGCATAATCAGACGCCGCCACCGCCGCTGCCGCAGCAGAGGGCTACGCAAACGGCACAGCTGCCGCTCTCCGAGCCAGTAACATCCTGTAAGATACAGTTGTACGAAACTTTCTATAATAGTTATCTTATGTAAAAATGCTCTTTCGTTCTACCTCATACCCGATCCAAGGAAGAACCCACCCTGCCCACATGTTGTTAAGAGAGAAAAGTTAATTTATTTAATATTTTCACCCTGACAGAATGCTTTAGGATGCTCATCCTGACAATTGACAGCATCAAAAGAGAAAACCCAGTTACATTTAGTAGCAGAAGTGCTACATTAATACCAGAATTCAGTTGAATTATAAGGCGAATCCCACTCCTGACACCAAATGTAACATTTCTGGTACTAAATGTAACACTTCTGTCACTAAATGTAACTGGGTTTTCTCTTTTGATGCTGTCAATTGCCAGGATGGGCATTCTAAAGCATTCTGTGAGGGTGAAAATATTAAATTAATCATTTTATCTCTCTTAACAACATGTGGGCAGGGTGGGTTCTTCCTTGGCTCAGGTATGAGGTAGAACGAAACAGCATTTTTACATAAGATAACTTTTATTGAAAGTTTCATACAACTGTATCTTACTGGATGTTCTGGTTCGGAGAGCGGCAGCTGTGTCGTTTGCGAAGCCTTCTGCTGCGGCAGCGGCGGTGGCGGCGTCTGATTACGCATAGCGGTGTGTTCTCATGTTGCCGTCTCGCCCAGCTGACGGAAGACGCGCAGCGCGAGGTGGCCAGTTTAATTATTGCGAGCGAAGTCGTGCTTCGGATGGTGATACCTTGGATGTGGCGTCCCAGTGTTTCTCTTCTCTAAGCGGCCGCGTGTGTTGTGTGTCGGCCAGCGGAGTGGCGCGGCGGGGGAAGGCCAGTGTCCCGGACTCGAACAACAGACTCCCGCTTGCCAGTCTTCAGCTGTCAGATCTTCATCCCAGCTCACAGGTGACTGCTGATGTGAGGCCGTCTCCTTCCCGTCCTCACGAGTCATCCGGGTACTTAAAAATCAGACTTTAAATACCTTTTAACTTGTCTTCTGGCGCCGAGGCTGCTGCTTGCTATTCCATTACAGTGGCGGACTTGGTGCGTCTGTGTATGATGCAGTCTCTTCTTGCATGATGGTCTTCAGCACCGAAACTGACTGAAAACTACTGCTACGCTTCTTCATTTCTTCGTCTTCATCGTCTCTCGTCTTTGTCTTCGTCTGTCGGGCCCACTGCGTCTCTCGTATTTATTCACTTCAGTTTACTGGAGGTGAACGACTTCACGGTCATTGCCTCTTCTGTCACGTTGAGAAGCTTATCCAAGAATCTTCTTAACGTCGGTCATTGGCTCTTGGAATGTAGGCGAGGGCCTTTGATCACATGTGACGACTGAGAAACACGTGAGCCGGTCATTGCCTCTTCTGTCACGTTGAAAAGCTTCTCGAAGAATCCTCTTGACGTCGGTCATTGGCTCTTGGGATGTAGGCGAGGGCCTTTGCTCACATGCGACAACTGAGAAGCACGTGAGCCGGTCGGGCGATGCCCTGACGGCTGAATCGACAGCGCCCGCTTATGTGGAACTTGCTGACTTCACGGTCATTGTCTCTTCTGTTCTGCTGTTCTGCCCACTGTTTGGCAGTACGTAACTCTCTAAACTAAACCAAGTTTATCGTTTATATTCTAATTTCTACTTCACTTTGATTTCACTAATTTATTTACTTAAGTTCCACTCAACATTCCTCCACCCTTCGGAGAAATTCGCCCTCGAATTTACCACTCGACATTCCTCCACTCTTCACACGGCAAAAGCACTAACACAAACAATGAAAACTCTCGACTTAGAAGATTACACACGCTTCACATTAAGTATGTTGAAAATACTTTATCACTTTACTAAAGCACTGTACGCTCATGAATCACATAGTTCACACATAAATGGTTGTAATAAGTGTAACAAATCTTGATGGCAATGAATAAACAAAAATAGATTTTTCACTTAGAAAATTACATAGCAACACCTGTTTAATCTACCCTATACTAATGCAAGAATATCTATTCTACAGTATTGTTTATTTTAACATCAGTCTGTTTAATAAAGATTGAAGTACAATAAACAAAATTAAAACACTAATGCTCAAAAGTAACTACTGAAGTACACCAGTTAAGAGTGTGGTATCCAGGTAACAGGGATTTGATGAAGTGGTATTTTATTATTTGGCTTATTTTTTCGTCTTAAATAAAACAAAACTGTACAAAGCAGAAACACCAACACAAAGGTTCCAGATATACCCATTCCTAAATTTATACTTTTAGTTTTGTGTTCACTTTTTAACTTTAAAACATGTTGCATCATAACATTGGCATAAATTTTGCCTTGCTGTGAGTTTATGACATATCTAATGACTTCAGAAGGGAACTGTCAACGGAGTCATTGAGGTAGGATAGGTTTTGTGTAGGAAATGCTTTGCATGGCGTTTTCTGAAAAGAGCAAACAACATGGGTATGAACCTACCAACCTAGTAAAAACAAAAACAAAGGAAAGAAGGAATATATTGTTAACTGCAAGATATACATGTTTCCATGTTCAACTTTTTTTTAAAAAAAAACAATTATCATTTACTAATTATTTACATTTGTATACTATCCACAGTCTACTATGATTCCACTAGGACATTCGCACCCTTGGTCGAAGATTGTATGGTGCCAAGTCTGTACGTTGTGCTGGCGTGGCCACTCTTTTTCCTTTTCGGTCACTTCCTCCACCCTTCGGAAAAGGAGACCTATTGTTGAAGGAATTACATCTGGAGCGCCCTTAAAAGGTTTTAAACGACTTGCATGCACAATGGTAGTACGAGTGGGCAATTTAACGTTGACTGGTGACGTGATCTCAATAATTTGATAAGGAGCTCTGTAGTTTGTTACAATTTTCTTCGGTTTTCCTTTCGCGATGTATGGGGTTGACAGCATCACCCACTGACACATTTTGTAATTTGGATATTTAGCTTGGGCATTACCTAATCTTTCCTGTCGTTCCAAAGCCTTTGTATTAGATTTTTGAACCTTTTTTCCATACATCCTTCATCATTCGACTGAAATCTCTTACTGTTTCTCCGACTTTTCCGTTTTTCTGCCTGATTACGTCAAAAGGGGACGGCATTTTTCACTCATAGACCACTTCATAAGGTGACATGCCAGTTGCTTCATACGTTTTGGCGTTGTATACCGACACGATTATTGGTAAATACGTATCCCAATTAGAATGTTGTTCATTAATATAATAACTAAGCATCTTGCCAATTGTCCGATGAACTCTTTCTGTGCATCCGTTGCACTGAGGGTGTAACGGAGTTGTGCGTAATTTGCGTATTTTTAGTAAGTGGCATAGCTGTTTCATTAATTCAGACTTAAAATCAGATCCCTGATCTGTGATAATAGCTTCAGGTACGCCAAATTTAAGTATCCAATTGTTAACTAAAGCTTGGGCAACTGTATTTGCTTGCTGATCTGGGAGACTCACCATAGCTAGATAGCGTGAAAAGTGATCTATAATTGTAAGAACATACTTATTACCAGCAGGTGTTTTATGATATGGCCCGTAGAGATCCAGTCCACAGATTTGAAATGGACATGAAGCCTCGGGGAGCCTCTGTAAGGGTATTTTTGAACGAGAAAGTTCAGCTCGTTGTGCGCACGCAATGCAATTACGAACGTACTGCGCAACATCCTGCTTTCTGGTTTGCCACCAAAATCGCTCTGCTACAGGTCTTTCGGTTGTCCGCTGTCCACCGTGTCCTGCAAGGATATGATCGTGCGCCTCTGCCATTATTTCTTGTCTAAGGTGTAGGGGAACTATAATTAGCGGTCCAAGTTTTGTTTTACGGCACGATACACCATCTTCAAAGCAAAATTGTTTTTGAGTTGCGTATGTTTTGCATTCTGTACCCTCATCTTGTGCCTTTCTCCAGTCCTCAGTATCTCGGCCTGTTGCTTCCAAAAGTGCTATTTTCCGACTTAGACAATCTGCATTTGTGTATTTTTTGCCTGGTTTATGGATAACTTCGAAATCCATTTCGGAAAGACATAGGGCCCAATGGGTGAGACGACTAGATGGATCCTCTAACCCAAGCAACCATTTCAAAGCTGCGTGCTTCGTAATAACCATGAATTTCCTGCCATATAAGTAGCATTTAAAATATTTGATGCCATAAATAACACTTAAAAATTCTTTCTCCGTTGTGGAATAATTTCTTTCTGCTGTTGTTAGTTGTCTTGAAGCGGAGGCTATGGGGTGTTCCACGCCATTAATATTCTGACTCAAAACAACTCCTACTGAATGACCACTTGCGTCGTAGGATAAAATAAATTCTTTATTATAATCTGGGTAGGCTATGTAAGTTTGCTGTTTATGTTTCCTTATTGGCAACGTTACGTAGCGCTCTGTATGAAAATCACTGGCTGTGCTGTGTGCAGTATGTGGCTAGTTTGCATTGTTGTCTGCCATTGTTGTCATGAACTGCTATAGCTGGATGTGAACAGCGCGTAGCGTTGCGCAGTTGGAGGTGAGCCGCCAGCAGTGGTGGATGTGGGGAGAGAGATGGCGGAGTTTTGATAATTTGTAAGACTGGATGTCAATTATGAATATTAAGGTAAATACAGTGTTTGTTCTCTATTAATATCTTTTATTTGCTAACTATCCCTATCAGTAGTTAGTACCTTCAGTAGTTTGAATCTTTTATTTAGCTGGCAGTAGTGGCGCTCGCTGTATTGCAGTAGTTCGAGCAACGAAGATTTTTGTGAGGTAACTGATTTCTGAAAGGTATAGTTTAATGTTACTCAGGGCCATTCTTTTGCAGGGATCTTTAATAGTCAGAAGGCGTTGCGCTAAAAACATTGTGTGTCAGTTTAAGCACAGTCGTGTATAAGTTATTCTAAGGGGACGTTTCATATGGCAACCCTGCCAGGATACCTCACTGGAATCTTCTGATTTTTTCTTGTAGTTTGTGTATTTAGTGTAGCTTTTGTTTATTGCTAGCGCGTAATTGTAGAGAGAATCTCCTTTGTAGTTGCAGTCTTTCATTGTTGTACTGTAAAACAGTGGTGGCATGCATGTAGATTTGCACCAAGTATTTCGCAGCTGCGCTTGTAATTAACTACATATTATTTTCAGTGCTATGTTAATGTGTTCTCTTATTTTTGCTATTCAAATTGTGCTTTTCTGTGTTATCGTGTGAAATATTGTGACAATAATGGCGTGTGAAAAACGTAACACTCGGCTCCAAAGTAAACTGAGAAACGACAGTGAAGACGAAAGCAATGTGTTAGCGCTACTGTGTAATGAGTTAACTAATGTTCAAAGTAGTAATTTGGTAACTGTGCATAGGGAAATGGAGCGGGCGTCAAACAATGGCGTAGACAGTCAAACAGGTAGTGAACAGGGAAGCATTATCGATCAATCGGTCGGCAACAGCTCGCCTCAGGAATCCGAAATGATAGGACACAATTTTGCAAATACTGTAGATTCAGGTTTTGCGTCCTCACCGTTTTCTCAAATAAGTCAAGACACATTTTCAGCTTGTCAAAATGTGAATGTTTCCGGTGCAAATGCACTGCCGAAAAGAGTAGAGGAACAGATTCCAGACACTAATGCATTGTTATTACAACTAATGCAACAAATGGAACAAAATCAGAGACAAACACAGCAACAGTTAGACACAATGGGACAAAATCTTCAAAAGTTAGACACAATGGAACAAAATCAGAGACAAACACAGCAAAAGCTGCAAAAGTTAGACACAATGGAACAAAATCAGAGACAAACACAGCAAAAGCTTCAAAAGTTAGACACAATGGAACAAAATCAGAGACAAACACAGCAAAAGCTTCAGAAGTTAGACACCACACTTGAACAAACACGTGAAGATTTAACTACTGAGTTACATAACATCGAATCGAAATGTCAAAAGGTCTGTAATGACGTAAAAACACAAATTTGTGAACATTTTCAACCTATTTTTTTGCGGCATGAAAATGCATTACAGAATCACGAAGCAGCCATAAAAGAACTGCAAACTATTGTTCATGAAAATCATGAGACCTTGCAAGCTAAAATGGACTCAGTTGCATCTACCGATTCGGTTACGCAACTTGCAAAAACTCAGGAAAACTTAAAGGACATAGTAGAAAGACACATGGAGGAAATTAGTTCATTATCAGAGAAAGTAGCCGAACTTTCGGATCAGGTCACTAACTTATCTACAAAGGTAGATGATGATCTGAATGACACAAGACCCGTAGCCTTCACTGACACAGAAGAGTATGAACAAATAAGAAAATTCAAACAAAATCAGAATCAAATTAATACGCAATACAAAAAAAGAAATGCGGGAAGTACAAGATCAGCTGACACAGGTAATACAAGAATTACGTATTTCAGAGGACACTCGCGCCCCAATAAGGGAAGAGGGACATAGAAATATGGAACAGCCACAACATAATAACACAGGGCATTTCGGTAATTATGAAAGAAATTGGCAAGGTACACCGAATTTTGAGATGGAACTGCCGACATGACGTAACAGTGACCGATATGCTACTCGCCGACACGATGATTTTGACTATTAGCTGTTCATTACTACACGTAAATTCAAAACGTTTAAGAATTCTGCCAACGACATTCATCCACAAGCGTGGCTCCATCAATTCTCTCATTGTTTCCCTCCAAACTGGTCATTGGAGCACAGGTTAGAATTTATGTGTGGCTACTTAGAGAATGAACCAGCTGTAAGAATGCGATCAGTCATTCACGATTGCCACAGTGAAGGAGAATTTTACCATGCCTTCCTCTCAGCATATTGGTCTCAAGCCACACAAGACCGCGTAAAACATAGCATCATAATGATGTAACACTTTGAACAATCTGAATTTTCCAGTCTTGTGAAATATTTTGAAGACATGTTGCACAAGAATCAATACCTGTCAAACCCATACAGCCCCTCAGAACTCATCCGCTTTTGCTTAATCAAACTGCCCAAACATTTGAGACATATTATTTTAGCAGGACGTTGCAAAGACGACATTGAAGCTTTTCAGGGACTGTTACAAGAATTAGAAATTGACACAGACAGTCGCGGGATGCGAAAACAGGAAAACAATCACTACAGGTCACATCTGTCACAATTCCGTGACGACAGAAACGATAACTGGACGTGACAAGGCTATTCTCACCACATAAATCGTGACCAAAATAGACACCACCCGTATGACAACCGTTGGTAGAGTAGTAATAATTACAGGGAAAGATCACCTCTCCGCAATAATGACTATCACAGAGACAATCAGAGAAACAGACAATATGGGAACCAAAATAATTTTTATCAAGGGAGACAGAATAACTTTAGACACAATGGTCCAGCGCGCAGTTACGATTCAGGGAGAAATTCTGCACCACATGACCGACAAGAAAGAAACTATCGAATCTACCGACATGACGACAGACGATATGATCGTAACGACAGACCTGAATTGCATCCGAACTGGCGAGATTTAAACAGAGCAGAGCACTCTCGTCACGATGAATTTGTAGAAGTTAGGTCTCCAAATCCCAATAACGATGCGCGCCAACAAAGAGACAATAGGCAATGACTCACTCCGCTGGCAGCCACAATACGTACTTATGAAACTGACGACGCAGCTGCCGTAGCTAGTAATTACGTAAAAATGGAAGACATTAGGGACATCTTACTCCAGGAACACGACGTAAAACATAACAACATTGCATATCCTGTGATTCACGTTACTGTAAATGACGTAAAATTTACGGCAGTACTTGACTCTGGCAGTCCCATTTCAGTAATTAGTGAAACAGCTTTAAGCAAATGCAACAAATCGAACGATTGCCCCACACTTCCGTTACGTAAGATTAAATTACAAGGTGCAATCTTTGGAAAAAGTGTAGATGTACGGCAGCAAACCAACTTAGAATTCTCTTGTCAAAGCCACAGCTTCTCTATGAACTTTCTTATTGTTCCATTATTGTCGATGGAAATTATACTGGGAGTAGACTTTTTGAATGAATACAAAGCAATTTTAAGCTTTCACGATGCTGAAATAAGTTTAGAGAAAGAAGGTAAGTCAATAGCTTTGAAATTTGAAGACTGGCTCTCAAACCATGATGAGGAAATTAATCGGCTTTACCTTATGTTAGATAACAGTTCGGAATTTTCTACGGAACTAGACACTAACAATCACTCTGCAAGTACTGACAGGGATGACATCGACGGCATATTTGAAATTAATGAGTTAATTCAGAATAAAATTCAAACAATTGAGAATTGTAATGACACTGATAGGCAGGACCTTTTTGAGATTTTACAAGCACATTCCACAGTTTTTACTCACAAAACAGGAACAATCAAGGGATTTCAATACCAATTTCGTGTTCGTGAGCATACTAAATTTTGTGTTAGACCATACGTAATTCCGGCGCATTATAGGGATCGTGTTAGAACAGAAATACAATCTATGCTTAATGAGGGCATTATTGAGCCTGCAGTAAGCTCATACAACAACCCATTACATGTTGTTGAGAAGAAAAATGGATCGATCAGGCTTGTTTTAGATTCGAGACAAATCAATACTATCATCATTCCTGAAACAGACAGGCCGCAGACGATGGAAGAACTTCTTCAAAATTTTAATGGTGTAAAAGTGTTGTCTTCCATTGATCTCAGATCCAGCTTTTATCAGATCGAACTTCATCCAGAATGCAGAAAATACACAGCTTTCCTTTGTTTCGGCGTTTGTTATCAGTTTCGGAAACTTCCTTTTGGTTTGAACATTTCTTCGGCAGCATTCATTCGCGGGTTAAATTCCATATTACCTGAGTTCTTAAAACGTCACATCACCTTATATGTGGACGATATCCTAACAGCAGAAGCTTCATGGGAACAACATAACCGCATCCTCGACAGTTTGTTACGTATTTTTGCAGAATCTGGAATTACAGTTAACTTGGAAAAGTCTGAATTCGGTAGGACAAAGGTGAAGTTTTTGGGACATATTATTTCTTCTGAAGGCATTCAGCCGGATCCTGAAAAGTTAGAAGCAATCAGAGCCATTCCAGTTCCATCCACAAAAAAACAAGTCCGCAGTTTTCTAGGTCTCGTAAATTTTTACCGTCGTTTTCTGAATATGCAAATTCTAGTTACACCAAAACTTTGTTCTCTCACTGGAAAAAATACTATTTGGAACTGGGACGAACAAGCACAGTGGGAATTCAATTCTTTGAAAGAAGCGTTACTTCACGCGCCAATACTAGCTCATCCAGATCTGTCACAAGATTTCTGCCTTAGCACGGATTCTTCTAAAGTCGGTCTTGGTGCCCATTTATTTCAAGAAGCCATTAGAAAATGACACTACTGTTCAGAAAACCATTGCTTTTGCTAGCCGAGTGCTAACAAAATCTGAAAAAAATTATTCCGTTACTGAATTAGAAGCTTTAGCTATCGTTTGGGCATTTAACAAATTCCGTTTCTTTCTTTCTGGTAAGCACGTAAAAGTATACAGTGATCATCGTGCATTACAATTTCTTATGTCTTCAAAATTAAATCATGACAGGCTAAAACGTTGGGCATTGTTTCTGCAAGAATTCCGCTTCACAATAGTCTACATTCCCGGCAAGGAGAACATTGTTGCGGACGCGCAGTCACGCGCACTGGCTGGGCTTGAGAAAAGTAACACAGAAGGCAACCTCGAGAAAAATTTCAGTATTCTTTACATTCAAAAAGTCGCCTTTGAAAACTTCATCACCACATCTTTAAAGGACATTGCTCATGAACAAGATAAAGATCCGATTTGGAAAGACATCAAAAGTAAATGGCATGAAAAGACACACACTCAGATTCGGCATTATTACCTGGTTAGAAACAACATACTGTTCAAACGCTGCATTGTTGATGACAAGCTATGGGTACTTTGCATTCCAGACGATTTTGTTAATAAGCTCATTTGGTACATTCATTTCAGCTACGCACATTTTGGTCCACGAAAATGTTATCATATTCTTCGAACGACTTGTTATTTTAACAATATGGAAAAGATAATTCGAAGAGTCTTGTCTATTTGTAAACTTTGTCAAAAGGCGAAACCATCTACTGTCTCCCATCGTGCTCCGCTGTTTCCTATCATTCCTTCTAAATTAAAAGAATTTGCAGCTGTTGATCTCTTGGGACCGCTTGTCAGAACATCTAATGGATTTGCGTACGTTCTAGTCGCTGTTGAACTTACTTCAAAATTTGTTTCTTTCACTCCGTTACGTAAAGCCACTGGACGGTCTGTATCCAACGCCTTTGTTAAAAATTTCTTACGTGAAGTTGGACACGTTAGTAAAGTCATTTCAGATAACGGACCGCAATTCAGATCTGCTGTTTGGTCACGCATGCTTTGGAATCATAAAATCAAACCTGTTTTTATTTCATTGTATTCACCACATTGTAACCCATCTGAACGGATTATGAAAGAAATCAATAAGCTTTGCAGACTTTATTGTCACAGAAAGCATCAGCATTGGGACAGATATTTACACTTATTTCAAAATGTGCTGAATGAAATGCCTCATGATTCCACTGCTTTACCACCTACTCTTGTACTGAAGAATGTAGAACCTCCGAACAGAATCAGAGAGCTTGTACCTTTCCCGAATACACGTAAACTTCGACACAAATACATAATTGATTTGGCTCTTAAAAATACAAAATCTGCAGCAGACAAAAGGAGAAAACTAAACGGTAAAGCAAATGCAAAGAAATTATGTATTGGTCAGAAAGTTCTCATTAAAGCTCATTCATTGTCACATAAGAAGGAACACTTGAGTCACAAATTCTTTCTAGTTTACAATGGACCTTACAGAATCCGACGTATACCACATGATAATTGCGTTGAAGTTGAAACTCTGCGTACTAGGAAGAGTAAAGGTTTACACCACATTTCTCATGTAAAACCATTTATTGACAGATAATCTGCTTTTTAACTTAGTCTTTGCAATTTTCACTTCACGCTACTTGTACAATTTGTCACACTGAGAAACTGTTAACATGCAACTATGTTTTAAAGCTAACTAACCATCCAGTCAAGAACATAGGTAACTTAGACAAGTAATTGCGAATGCATTGTTATTGCGAACAGACGACACATTGTGGTTATTTATACATTCCTCCTTGTTAGTTGCACGATTACGTAACGAATATACGGCTTACATACTTAGAACATATACCAGCACTGCTAATGAAATTTTCATGCAACATTTTGGTTTGCTTGAGAGTGGATTCTGGATTTGAGGTGCTTTCTGTGAAATGCCAGATGACACAGTGGTTAGTTTATGTGACAGCTACACGATTTTATCACGACGCTGCTAATGCATGACAATTTACAATGTTGCTTTTGCGGTGTATCTGTTTTATATCTGCACAGTTTTTCTGAATTCTTCTATAAAGTGAGACATGTTTTAGTGGTGACTTTTGTGCTATTGCTACAAGGAGACAGCCTTTTCCATAGGACAACAATACGTTACAGCACAGTACTTTCTTCATCACGGCAATAAGCGTAATAACTAAGCTATCTATACGCAAACCATTTCACTTTTGTGTATCATGGGGTAAGTACATTGACTTCTGCAGAACTTAGCTTTTGGAGGACAATAACTACGACACTTCCCAGAGATTATCTAACAGCAAGACGCATATTTAGCGCTACAGGACACGTATTTGAGTGATTAATTTTGTACTTAAAACATTTAATTTTAGAGATTTTTGAATTACAAAGAAAGTTTTTCGTGATACATTTCATTCCATTGCTGTAAGCTGTAACACCTGAGGGTATAATTACAATAATCCTCAGGGGGGTACACGCTTACTTTGTGTACCATGTGTTTGGCAAGCACAAGGAGCCCTAGCTAATATGGTATTTGCTTATACAATTTAACACATCGCTACCATATTTCTCTAACACATAAATTACACAGCTATCTGATCATTTAACTGAGAGATAAACATTTTTTGTACTACGTCAGTGACAGATGTTTACGCAATTACACAGTTGGGTAACTTCACACTTAAGAAATTGTATTTTGTCTGTACTTTGTGAACTGTTCATATTTTTTTGGAACCATTGTGATACTATGAGAGCTTTGAATGATGTATTTGGTATGAGATCATGATTTTTAAAGTATGTTTGAGGTAGATGACACTACTGAAATGAGCAGAGAATTTTCTTTAGGTTTTGAAATTATTGCAGAAAGCTAAGACGATTTTGAGATTTGACTGAGGTGTTATGATGTTATTATTACGATGACGATGTGTATTATGCTGCTGAGGTATGTTTATGATTAATAGGCTGATGCTATATGAGTTATTTGATTATGCTATGTATCTGTCACGATGAAAAATGGAAAAAGTGTCGACGAATAAGGTAAGGTGTAATGAATAGAAGTTAGGGGCTCTTGACTTTTGAAAAAGGATGTTGGAAACCGAGAATCGTACTTTAAGAGTTATGAAATGTGTGTGTAAATGCGTGAATGTATCACAATGCCGGCGAAAATTGTTTTGGACACAGTTATATTCATAAGATTTTGTTTCTACACATTTGCAATGCAAATTCTTTACCTGTGAAGCTGATGTCGTAAATATTTCCGTAAGAAAGTGACCACCTGCACGTGCGTCGTCGGCACACAGCTGTGTCAGACACCTGGAGAACAAGCCATTAGAGTGAGGGCCTCTCCAGAGGCACAGGTAGAAAAAAAAAGGGAAAAAAGGCAGGCCTTTATCCTCGCCATTGACATTCCTTTAGAGAAAATATTGCAAATGCGACACCCTCATTACTTCCATTAACCTTGCTATTGATATTCCTTTGTAGAGGGCATCGCTAATGCGACATGCTCGTTACTTGAAAACATATGATTTTTGTAATGCGTGGTGGGCACACAGCTGTGTCAAACACCTGGAGAACAAGCCATTAGGGTGTGCCTTTCATCGCTAATGCGACACCCTCGTTACTTAAAAACATATGATTACTCGCACTTTGTGCTAATTATTGAAATGCTTATGAATTGATGGGAAATATTCGTACATCTGCACACCTGATTATGACAAGTGTCTTTCTCCGAGAGTTGAGTGCTACTGACTTACGAAATGCCACATGACTATTGAATGATATTTTTATGCTTTGCTTTTCATAGTTGCTTATTTCATTTAATATCTGGTTTCCAGCTGTGTTGCAGCATTAGTTTTATAAAATAAACTTAGATGCATTTGCTAATGTGAACTCTTTCTGTCAACAGATCTATTAAATAATTATTTTATGATCCACATTCTTTAAAAAAGGAGCACTTGGAAAGGAAAGAACAATAAGAAGGAACTAGTAACAGTAACACATAATTTTCTTTTCACGTACATGGTAATATTTCTTTTTACAATAAGTTGTTATGGTGCACCACTTTAATTACATAGACATTAAGATGTGAATATACATTTCCCTTGTCTGCATTATCGTCTTTAGTGTAATATTTTTTCTGCTTGCGCTATGTCATGTTTAGGTATAAGTTGCTGCTGTTTGCCAGGCATAGTGTTATTGAATTTGACTTTTGCTAATTTCTTAATGCTGCTTGCTTCGCAAATCTGCGTTTTTTTTTATTGCTGTTTATATTAACTGTTTTATGTGATGCTGCATTGCCTCGTCCCTTAGTTTAGCATCTGAGCTCAGTAGATTTAAGTTAGCTTAAGAGGGGGTAGACTATATAAGAAACTGACTATGGAGAATAGGTAAAGAATGCATTGCGAAGTTATATGAAAAAGATTTGGGCCCCAATGAGTATTGTACAATCAGACATAATTATTTTGAAAGAAATATGAATAGAATACAGGAAGGAGGTATAGATAGGACTTTTTGGGAATAATGATGAATGAAGGGAGATCTCCGAGAAGTAAAGAAAGTTTTGTTTGCAAAATACTGCAGTAAAACAAACCCTGTCGTTTCCTTCTATTATTCCGCTATATGCTTGTGTACCCTTGTGTATTTGTGTTTTTCCTGTCTTTATGTGTTTAGCTGATGAGAGCTATGCTGTAGAATTTTTCTAATACTCTGTTATTTTCTTTGTAAAGATGCTTAGACATTATTTATTCTGTGTTGTTTTAATGCTCATGTGTGAAGTTGACGTTTCAAAAGTGATTCTGATCTTTTATTTTTGTACTCATGTCATCATTCCTGTAACACTGATGTATATGTTTATTTCTATTCTTTTGTAAAGCCTGTACTACAAATGTTATCTGTATTGTTATGTTTTTAATGATGTATTTTGTATCTTTGTAATTGTATTCTTATGTTATATAATTGTAATTGACGCCAGTTAATCAAATTAAGTAACTTGTAAGCATTCATTTCACTGCACACATTTCTGTTGGTCATAGTATATGGACAATATGTGAGAAGTAGGGACTGTTAGTGTTTGCAAGTGTGTTACTAATTCAGCAAGGGACTGGATAACAGCATTGCTGGTTCAAAGGACAATTCCAAAAACTTTGTGAGTGCACAAGTGGTGGTTATGGACTTGCTATATTATCTGCAAGACTCTTCAGTGGTGATTGTGCACCTGCACAGTCACAACAGATGGCTGCTGGCCATCTCTACAAGGACTACAGTGGGTCTGCATCTTTGATGGCCCACCAATACCATTATTTCTACAAGGACTGCAGTGGGTCTGCACCTCTGGTGACCCACCAATACCGTAATCTCTACCAGGACTACAGTGGGTCTGCTCTGTGACGACCTACCTAACAATCTTCTTCAAAACGTCGAATGACTCTGCTGTGGGTTTGCTTTGTTGTGGCCCATTACCTGTCAGCATGTCAAGAGTCAGCACTGTCTTTGCGTTGGAAGGACAACACTACTTCTTCAAGACTGCATGGAAATCCACTACTTCCGTGTGCATTGTCTTTTACTGCTCAGACTTTGAGACAAGAAATGGCAGTTTTACTCTGATGAATGATCAGGACTGTCTTTATTGACTGTGAGAAAATTTTAGCTGTTGACCAACATTGTATTAATAAGTGTGTGCATTAGATATCTTTGTGATTGTAATTGTGAAAATTTTTTTTCAAATCTGTATTGGCCAGTGCCCAACACCATTTGTAAAAATTTTTTGTGGGGAGCATGGGGGCTATGTAAGTTTGCTGTTTATGTTTCCTTATTGGCAACGTTACGTAGCGCTCTGTATGAAAATCACTGGCTGTGCTGTGTGCAGTATGTGGCTAGTTTGCATTGTTGTCTGCCATTGTTGTCATGAACTGCTGAGCGTTGCGCAGTTGGAGGTGAGCCGCCAGCAGTGGTGGATGTGGGGAGAGAGATGGCGGAGTTTTGATAATTTGTAAGACTGGATGTCAATTATGAATAATAAGGTAAATACAGTGTTTGTTCTCTATTAATATCTTTCATTTGCTAACTATCCCTATCAGTAGTTAGTACCTTCAGTAGTTTGAATCTTTTATTTAGCTGGCAGTAGTGGCGCTCTCTGTATTGCAGTAGTTCGAGCAACGAAGATTTTTGTGAGGTAACTGATTTCTGAAAGGTATAGTTTAATGTTACTCAGGGCCATTCTTTTGCAGGGATCTTTAATAGTCAGATTGCGTTGCGCTAAAAACATTGTGTGTCAGTTTAAGCACAGTCGTGTATAAGTTATTCTAAGGGGACGTTTCATAGCTAATACTGGACTGTGTGTTAACTTATCTTTAAGGGTTTGAAATGCTGATTCACAATCTTCAGACCAATGAAATTTTGCATCCTTTTTCAATAATTGGGTTAAGGGTCGGGCAATTTCAGCAAAATTTTGAACATATTTTCGGTAATACGATGCGAGACCAATGAAACTTTGTACTCCTTTAACGCGTTGTGGTGTTGCAAAGCCCTTAACTGCCGTAATTAATCGAGGATCTGTTTTAATTCCTTTTTCACTAATGACAAGCCCTAGGTATGTAACCTCTGTCAATGCAAAACTACATTTTTCCATATTTAATGTTGATTTAGCTTTTCTAAGTCTCTGAAAAACATTATGCAGACGCACAGCATGTTCATTAATGGCTTTGGAGAATACAATAATATCGTCGAGATATACACAACATTGCTGAGTTATGAGTCCTCGCAATACTCCATCGAGTAGTCTTTGAAAAGTTGCTGGTACATTTTTCAAACCGAAAGGCATTCTTTTAAATTGCCAGTGGCCTCCAAGGGTAGAAAATGCTGTTTTATGCCTATCTTCAGGTGCAATTTCCAATTGATGATATCCGCTACATAAATCGATTGTTGAAAGGTATTTACTGTTACCCAAACTGTCAATGATATCTGTAATGTTTGGCAGAGGATAAACATCTGAGATAGTTTGTTTGTTAAGGTGTCTGTAGTCACAACAAAATCTATATCGTTTCGTACCGTCAGAAGACTTCTTTGGAATAATTACGATATTTGAATTATAATGCGAATGTAACTTAAGTACCACTCAACAACTCCTTCCACCTTTCTGCCTTCCCTTCTTTGCTTAGAACTGGGTTTCCATCTGAGCTCTTGATGTACATACATGTGGTTCTCTTCTCTTCAGAGGTCTCTTTAATTTTCCTGTAGGCAGTATCTGTCTTACCCCTAGTGAGATAAGCCTCTACATCCTTACATTTGTCCTCTAGCCATCCCTGCTTAGCCATTTTGCACTTCCTGTCGATCTCATTTTTGAGACGTTTGTATTCCTTTTTGCCTGCTTCATTTACTGCATTTTTATATTTTCTCCTTTCCTCAATTAAATTCAATATTTCTTCTGTTACCCAAGGATTTCTACTAGCCCTCGTCTTTTTACCTACTTGATCCTCTGCTGCCTTCACTATTTCATCCCTCAGAGCTACCCATTCTTTTCAACTATATTTCTTTCCCCCATTTGTGACAATTGTTCCCATATGCTCTCCTTGAAACTCTGTGCAACCTCTGGTTTAATCAGTTTGTCCAGATCCCATCTCCTTAAATTCCCAGTGCCTAACTGCTCTATAAACTCTCCTGAGAGCAAAGACAGCAGGTCCGTCTGAACCAACAGAGCTGATATCGAGCGACCGCCACACACGGGCGCTCACAACGGAAGACCCCGTCTCTCCACTGCTGGCCTCCCAGCAAGGCTCGGCTCCCCACCCTCGTAATTCCGAAAACGAATCATATTCCCGAAACCACGGCATATTCTCCCTCTCTACAGGTTCTTCCGAACGCCGACCAACCGTATTTTAGTCTTTTGCCGTCCAGCGCGGAAAGTTTGCGAGGAGAAACCTATATTCATACAATGGTACGCTTCTGAGTAAAAATCCTTGGAAATAACCCAGCCTGCGTGGTTTCCAAGGTGACGCTTCCTCCTTCCTCTTACCTGCATCCAAGATTTGCGAAGTTCGGAAGTATTATCCGGTTATCCTTACGGCCCTACTACAATAGCGGCCGATAGCGGCCGGCCGCCCGTGTATTGTGTCTTCGCGCTCAGGTGTCCAGATTGTCCGTCTTGGCACTTCCTCTGGTGTCACCGCCAGACACCACACTTGCTAGGTGGTAGCTTTTAAATCGGCCGCGTTCCGCTAGTATACGACGGACCCGCGTGTCGCCACTGTCAGTAATTGCAGACCGAGCGCCACCACACGGCAGGTCTAGAGAGACGTATTAGCACTCGCCCCAGTTGTACAGCCGACGTTGCTAGCCATGGTTCACTGAGAATTACGCTCTCATTTGCCGAGATGATAGTTAGCATAGCCTTCAGCTACATTTGCTACGTCCTAGCAAGGCGCCGTATTCCATTGATATTGAGATTGTATTAATGTATCATCAAGAGCGATGTTCTACAAATGTGGATTAAAGTTAAGTATTCCAGAAGCTACGTACTTTTCTTTATAGCATTCATTACGTATCCTGTTTCAGACCTCACGCCAGCCTGCGTGAGATTAAGCGCGTGCCTTTCGGCTTCCTCTCATTGTGTCTAGGCTGTCTTGTCTAGACACAACACTTCCTATGTGGAACTGAAGCACCACACCTGTGTGGGCTACCCAGGGCTTGAGTTCCGCCTGCCATTTCATTTCCACTGTCGTTCCAACCTCTACTAGTTTAGGCAATCATTCATTACGCCGTTCTGATAATAAAGAAAAAAAAAATGGTTCAAATGGCTCTGAGCACTATGGGACTCAACTTCTCAGGTCATTAGTCCCCTAGAACTTAGAACTAGTTAAACCTAACTAACCTAAGGACATCACACACATCCATGCCCGAGGCAGGATTCGAAACTGCGACCGTAGCGGTCTCGCGGTTCCAGACTGCAGCGCCTAGAACCGCACAGCCGCTTCGGCCGGCCTAATAAAGACACTCCGTCACCTTTCGTGCAATAGGCGTTAACAATTATTTACAAGGCGTACTTTACAATTTCTGTCTCCTTTATACGGGGTGTCCGAAAAGTCTTTCCCTGATTACATAAATTAATAATTCAGACTAGAAGTAAGATACAAGTACGAAACTGAATTGTCTACAAACTATCAAAGTTTTTTTCACTCATCAGTAAACTTCCACATAAGCACCCTTGGGAGCACGTAGCACATCTAGGCGATATTCAATTTCCGTCCACACATTATCCAACATCACTGGAGGGATCGATTCAACGACTGCGGTTATCCATTGCCGCAGGGTTTCAAGATGTGGTACACGTGTTCGGTAGACCTCGTCCTTGACATAACCCCATAAAAAGAAATCTAATGTCAGGAGAGCGTGGAGGCCAAATCGTTGGCCCATCACGACCAGTCCATCGCCCAGAAAAGGTCATATCGAGATAGGCACGGACGTCCAAACCCCAATGAGGCGGTGCACCGTCTTGTTGAAACAAGACATCGGGGTGATACTGAAGCAGCTGAGGAACAGCATACAGTTGCAACATGTCCAGATGTGATGGTAGCCTAGAGAAGAAGAATGGCCCGATAATTCTATCGTGCAATAGCGCGCACCAAACTTTCACCTTTGGACTGCCTCTGGTGCACTCCGTGACCTCGCCAGGCGGTTGTGAATCCCAAATGCGCACATTATGGTGATTCACTACTCTACTGACAAAAACGTCGCTTCGTCAGAAAAGGCAATTCGTCTAAGATAACCACCATCGTCCTCAATACGAGATAGCATTTCGACCGCAAAGTCATATCGACGTGTACTGTCATTGAGCAACAAGGCCTGAACGATTTGCACTTTGTATGCACGGGCCATTCTTCTTCGCTGAGGCTACCATCACATCTGGACATGTTGCAACTGTATGCTGTTCCTCAGTTGCTTCAGTATCACCCGATGTCTTGTTTCAACAAGACGGTGCACCGCCTCATTGGGGTTTGGACATCCGTGCCTATCTCGATATGACCTTTCCTGGGCGATGGATTCGTCGTGATGGGCCAACGGTTTGGTGTGTAGAATATATGAGTCTGGCGATATACCATCTGACTTTCGGAAAAGCATCATCCACACAATTCCGAAGACGGCAAGAGCTGACAAATTCGAGAATTATCGCACAATCAGCTTAACAGCTCATGCATCGAAGCTGCTTACAAGAATAATATACAGAAGAATGGAAAAGAAAATTGAGAATGCGCTAGGTGACGATCAGTTTGGCTTTAGGAAAAGTAAAGGGACGAGAGAGGCAATTCTGACGTTACGGCTGAAACGTCCCGTTTGAACAATTATACAAGACTGTGCTTAAACTGCCACACAATATTTTTAGTGCAACGCAATCTGATTATCAAAGATCCCTGCAAAAGAATGGCCCTGAGTAACATTAAACTATACCTTTCAGAAATAACTTACCTCACAAAAATCTTCATTACTCGAACTACTGCAATACAGCGAGCGCCATTACTGCCAGCTTAATAGTCATAATACACTCCTGGAAATTGAAATAAGAACACCGTGAATTCATTGTCCCAGGAAGGGGAAACTTTATTGACACATTCCTGGGGTCAGATACATCACATGATCACACACATAGACACATAGACACAGGCAACAGAGCATGCACAATGTCGGCACTAGTACAGTGTATATCCACCTTTCGCAGCAATGCAGGCTGCTATTCTCCCATGGAGACGATCGTAGAGATGCTGGATGTAGTCCTGTGGAACGGCTTGCCATGCCATTTCCACCTGGCGCCTCAGTTCGACCAGCGTTCGTGCTGGACGTGCAGACCGCGTGAGACGACGCTTCATCCAGTCCCAAACATGCTCAATGGGGGACAGATCCGGAGATCTTGCTGGCCAGGGTAGTTGACTTACACCTTCTAGAGCACGTTGGGTGGCACGGGATACATGCGGACGTGCATTGTCCTGTTGGAACAGCAAGTTCCCTTGCCGGTCTAGGAATGGTAGAACGATGGGTCCGATGACGGTTTGGATGTACCGTGCACTATTCAGTGTCCCCTCGACGATCACCAGTGGTGTACGGCCAGTGTAGGAGATCGCTCCCCACACCATGATGCCGGGTGTTGGCCCTGTGTGCCTCGGTCGTATGCAGTCCTGATTGTGGCGCTCACCTGCACGGCGCCAAACACGCATACGACCATCATTGGCACCAAGGCAGAAGCGACTCTCATCGCTGAAGACGACAGGTCTCCATTCGTCCCTCCATTCACGCCTGTCGCGACACCACTGGAGGCGGGCTGCACGATGTTGGGGCGTGAGCGGAAGACGGCCTCACGGTGTGCGGGACCGTAGCCCAGCTTCATGGAGACGGTTGCGAATGGTCCTCGCCGATACCCCAGGAGCAACAGTGTTCCTAATTTGCTGGGAAGTGGCGGTGCGGTCCCCTACGGCACTGCGTAGGATCCTACGGTCTTGGCGTGCATCCGTGCGTCGCTGCGGTCCGGTCCCAGGTCGACGGGCACGTGCACCTTCCGCCGACCACTGGCGACGACATCGATGTACTGTGGAGACCTCACGCCCCACGTGTTGAGCAATTCGGCGGTACGTCCACCCGGCCTCCCGCATGCCCACTATACGCCCTCGCTCAAAGTCCGTCAACTGCACATACGGTTCACGTCCACACTGTCGCTGCATGCTACCAGTGTTAAAGACTGCGATGGAGCTCTGTATGCCACGGCAAACTGGGTGACACTGACGGCGGCGGTGCACAAATGCTGCGCAGCTAGCGCCATTCGACGGCCAACACCGCGGTTCCTGGTGTGTCCGCTGTGCCGTGCGTGTGATCATTGCTTGTACAGCCCTCTCGCAGTGTCCGGAGCAAGTATGGTGGGTCTGACACACCGGTGTCAATGTGTTCTTTTTTCCATTTCCAGGAGTATATATATAGCAGTTCATGACAAATTACAAAACCCCGCCATCTCACTCCCCACATCCACCACTGCTGGCGGCTCACCTCCAACTGCGCAACACTATGCGCTGTTCACATCCAGCTGCCGCTGCCCAACACTACAATGGCAGACAACAATGCAAACTAGCCACAGACAGCACACAGCACAGCCAGTGATTTTCGTACAGAGCGCTACGTAACGTTGCCAATAACAAAACATAAACAGCCTACTGACATAGCCCCCATGCTCCCCACAAAAAATTTTACAAATTGTTTTGGGCAGTGGCCAATAATGATTTGATAAAATTTTTCATATTGGCAATAACAAAGAAATCAAATGTACACACTTACTAATACAATGTTCGTCCAAAGCTAAAATTTTCTTACAGTCCATAAAGACAGTTCTGACCTTACATCATAATAGTAATTACAGTTTTTTTTTCATAACGTCTCATTAGTAAAAGAAATTGCACACAGAGGTAGTGGATTTCCATGCAGTCTTGAAGAAGTAGTGTTGTCCTTCCAACGGAAAGACAGTGCTGACTCTTGACATGCAGACAGGTAATGGGCCACAACAGACCAAACCCACAGCAGAGTCATTCGACGTTTTGAAGAATATTGGTAGGTAGGTCATCACAGAGCAGACCGACTGTAGTCCTGGTAGAGAATATGGTATTGGTGGGCCTCCAGAGGCGCAGACTCACTGCAGTCCTTGTAGAAATAATGGTATTGGTGGGTCATCAAAGATGCAGACCCACTGTAGTCCTTGTAGAGATAATGGTATTGGTTTGCCATCAAAGATGCAGACCCACTGTAGTCCTTGTGGAGATGGCCAGCAGCCATCTGATGTGACTGTGCAGGTGCACAATCACCATTGAAGAGTCTTGCGGAGAATATAGCAAGTCCATAAACCATCACTTGTACACTCACGAAGTTTTTGGAATTGTCCTTAGAACCAGCAATGCTGTTATCCAGTCCCTTGCTGAATTAGTAACACACGTGCAAACACTAACAGTCACAACTTCTCACATTTTGTGCATTACTGTGACCAACAGAAATATGTGCAGTGAAATGAATGCTTACAAGTTACTTAATTTGATTAACTGGTGTCAATTACAATATTATAACATGAGAATACAATTACAAAGGTACAAAATACATCATTAAAAACATAACAATACAGATAACATTTGTAGTAATACAGGCTTTACAGAACAATAGAAATAAACATATACATTTGTGTTACAGGAATTATGACATAAGTACATACATAAAAGATCAGAATAACGTTTGAAACATCAACTTCACACATGAGCATTAAAGTAAAACAGAATAAATAATGTCTAAGCATCTTTACAAAGAAAATAACATATTATCAGAAAAATTCTATAACATAACTCATATCAGTTAAACACATAAAGACAGGAAAAACCCAAATATACAAGAGTACACAAACACATAGCAGAATAACACAAGAGGAAAGGGCAGGGTTTGTTTTCAGTGTAACATTTGGTACTGCAGTCCAACCCAAAACTTCATTCCATAGATCTTTCGTCTTATTTCAACCTTTGTTTCCACCAAAAAAATCCTATCCAAGCATGCTTTCTATATTTTTCTTGTATAACCTCTCAGTGCATTTCTTCAAATTCATCGCAACTCATTCTCTTATAGGCTACCCCCTCTTAAGCTAATTTAAATCTACTGAGCTCAGATGCTAAACTAAGGGACGAGGCAATGCAGCAGCACAAAACAATTAATGCAAAGAGCAATGACAAAAAAATTCAATTTGACAGCAGCAGTAAATCTAAATTAACAGAGAAAATGCAACATTACAACTAATATGAGCCAATGTGCAGCAACATGAAAAATAAATCAGTAGTAAAACTAGCTTAACTGAGTAATACAAAGTGAAATTTAGTAGCACCAAGCCTGGCAAACAGCAGCAGCAACTTATATCTAAACATGACATAGCTCAAGCAAAAAAAACATTACACTAAAGACAATAATGCAGACAAGGGAAATGTATATTCACATCTTAATGTCTATGTAATTAAAGTGGTGCACCACAAGAAGTTATTCTACAAAAAAAAAATTACCAAGTAGTTGAAAAGGAAATTCCGTATGCAATTCCTGTGAAGGGAAATGTGTTTTTGTGCTCCTTCGGTTTTTTTTAAGTACATTATAAAATGGTTATTTACTGGATCTGTAGGCATAAAATATCTATATTAGTACATCTATTAAATTTTATTTTAACCAATGCTGCAGTGCAGCTAGATATCAAATAAAATAAGCAACTATGAAAAGCAAAGCATAAAAATATCATTCAATAGTCATGTGACATTTCATAAGTTAGTAGAAATTCTCTCAACTCTCGTAGAAAGACGCTTGTCATAATCAGGTGTGCAGATGTAAGTATCTTTCCAAATAATGAGCATGTCGTATTTCCGATGCTTTCTCTAAAGGAATGTCAATGGGGAGGATAATGGCAACTTTTTTCCTCCACCTAATGGCTTTCTTTTGTCAGACGACTACCTCTCAGCTGGACGCCCAAAACGCATTACGTGCAGGTGGTCACTTAACTTTCTTACGGAAATATTTATGACAGCAGATTCCGCTACAGTGACAGTCTCATATAAAAATATTTCACAGGTAAAGAAATTGTGTTGCAAATGTGTAGAAACAAAATCTTATGAATATAACAGTGTCCAAAAAATTTTCGCCAGCATTGTGATACATTCACGCATTTACACACATTTCATAACTCTTAAAGTACGATTCTTGGTTTGCAACATCCTTTTTCACAAATCAGAGTGCCTAACCACTACTCCTTATTCCTTACCTTGTTACACATATACATATTCGTCGAGATTCTTCAATATTTCATCATTATAAATATGTAGCATAATCAAATTTCTCATATAGCATCAGGTTATTAATCATAAACATACCGCAACAGCATAATACACATAGTCATCGTAATAATATCATAACACCTCAGTCAAATCTCAAAAACGTCGTAGCTTTCTGCAATAATTTCAAAACCTAAAGAAAATTCTCTGCTCATTTCAGTAGTGTCATCTATCTCAAACATACTTTAAAAATCATGATCTCATACCAAATACATCATTAAAAGCTCTCATAGTATCACAATGGTTCCGAAAAAATATGAACAGTTCACAAAGTACAGACAAAATACAATTTCGTAAGTGTGAAGTTATACAACGGTGTAATTACGTAAACATCTGTCACTGATGTAGTAAAATAAATGTTTGTCTCTCTCAGTTAAATGATCAGATAGCTGTGTAATTTATGTATTAAAGAAATAAGGTACCGATGTATAAAGTTGTGTAAGCAAATACCATATTAGCTAGGGCTCCTTGAGCTTTCCAAACACATGGTACACAAAGTAAGCGTGTACCCCCCCTGACGATTAATGTAATTATACCCTCAGGTGTTACAAATTACTGCAATAGAATGAAATGTGTGACGGAAAACTTTTGTATCATTGTACTTCAAATATCTTTAAAAAATAAATGTTTTAAGTACAAATTAATCACTCAAATACGTGTCCTGTAGCGCTAAATGTGCGTCTTGCTGTAAGATAATCTCTGTGGAAGTGTCATAGTTATTGTCCTCTGAAAGCTAAGTTCTGCAGAAGTCAATGTACTTACCTCATGATAAACAAAAGTGAAATGCTTTGCGTATAGATATCTTAGTTATTACGCTTATTGTTGTGATGAAGAAATTACTGTGCTGTAACGTATTGTTGTGCTACAGAAAAGGCTGTCTCATTGTAGCTATACCACAAAAGTTACTACTAAAACATGTTTTACTTTCCAGAATAATTCAGAAAAACTGTGCAGATATAAAACAGAAACACCGCAAAAGCAACATTGTAAATTGTCACTCATTAGTAGCGTCGTGATAAAATCGTGTAGCTGTTACATAAACTAATCACTGTGTCATCTGGTATCTCACATAAAGTACTTTAAATCCATAATGTATTTTCAAGTAAACCAAAATGTTGCATAAAAATCTCATTAGCAGTACCAGTATATGTTCTAAGCATGTAAGTCTTATAGTCGTTACGTAATCGCGTAACTAACAAGCAAGAATGTACACACACAATAACACTGTGTCGTCTGTTCTTAATAACAATGCATTCGTAATTTCTGTTTAAATAAGTTCTCGTGGTTCTTGACTGGATATTTAACTTCAAACATTGTTGTATGGTAACAGTTTCTAAGTCTGACAAAGCATACTAGTAATGTAAAGTGAAAATTTTTATGGCAAAGACTAAGTTAAAAGGCAGATTATCTTTCAATAAACGGTTTTGCATGTGAAATGTGGTGTAAACCTTTACTCTTCTCAGTACGCAGAGTTTCAACTTGAATGCAGTTATCATGCGGTATTCGTCCGTAAAGAATACTGGAATTTTGCTCAAGGTTAGCGTCTATGTTATTTATCCCTGAGCCAGCAGGCGCAGGTGGCTGCCTGCGGTGCGAGTTATTGTCTGTTTCTTTGTTGGCGTGCATCGTTACTGGGATTAGGAGACCTAGCTTCTACAAATTCACGTTGTCGAAAGTGCCCTGCTCTATTTGAATCCCGCCAGTTCTGAATAAAAATCAGGTCTGTCGTTATGATCACATCGTCTGTCGTCACGTCGGTAGTTCCTGTAGTTTCTTTCTTGTCAGTTAAGTGGTGGAGAATTTCTCCCTGAATCGTAACTGCGCGCTGAACTGTTGCGTCTTAAGTTATTCTGTCTCCTGTAATAATAATTGTTTTGGTTCCCATATTGTCTGTTTCTCTGATTGTCTCTGTGATAGTCATTACCGCGGAGAGGTGATCTTTCCCTGTAATTATTACTACTCTGCCAACAGTTGTCATACGGGTGGTGTCTGTTTTGGTCACGATTTGTGTTGTGAAAATAGCCTTGTCGCGTCCAATTATTATTTCTGTCATCACGGAAATGTGACGGATGTGACCTGTAGTTGTTGTGCTCCTGTTTTCGCGTTCCGCGGTTGTCAGTGTCAATTTCCAGTTCTTGTAAGAGCCCCTGAAAAGCTTCAATGTCGTCTTTGCAACGTCCTGCTAAAATAATGTGCCGTAAATGTTCAGGTAAATTGATTAAGCAAATGCGGATGAGTTCTGAGGGGCTGTATGGGTTTGACAGGTACTGATTCTTGTGCAATATGTCTTCAAAATATTTCACAAGACTGGAAAATTCAGATTGTTCGAAATGGTTCATCATTATGATGCCATGTTTTACTTGGTCTTGTGTGGCTTGAGACCAGTATGCTGAGAGGAAGGCATGGTAAAATTCTCCTTCACTGTGGCAATCGTGAATGACCGATCGCATTCTTACAGCTGGTTCATTCTCTAAGTAGCCACACATAAATTCTAACCTGTGCTCCAATGACCAGTTGGGAGGAAAACAATGAGAGAATTGATGGAGCCACACTTGTGGATGAATGTCGTTGGCAGAATTCTTAAACGTTTTGAATTTACGTGTAGTAATGAACAGCTTATAGTCAAAATCATCGTGTCGGCGAGTAGCATATCGGTCATTGTTACGTTGTGTCGGCGGTTCCATCTCAAAATTCGGTGTACCTTGCCAATTTCTTTCATAATTTCCGAAATGCCCTGTGTTATTATTTTGTGGTTGCTCCATATTTCTATGTCCCTCTTCCCGTATTGGGGCGCGAGTGTCCTCTGAAATACATAATTCTTATATTACCTGTGTCAGCTAATCTTGTACTTCTCGGATTTCTCTTTTGTATTGCGTATTAATTTGATTCTGATTTTGTTTGAATTTCCTAATTTGTTCGCACTCTTCTGTGTCATTAAAGACTACCGGTTTTGTGTCATTCAGATTATCATCTACCTTCGTAGATAAATTATTTAGCTGATCCGAAAGTTCAACTACTTTCTCTGATAATGAACTAATTTCCTCCATGTGTCTTTCTGAACCAATTTTCGGGGTATCTACTGTGTCCTTTAAGTTTTCCTGAGTTTTTGCAAGTTGCGTAACCGAAGCGGTAGATGCAACTGAGTCAATTTTAGCCCACAACGTCTCATGATTTTCATGAACAATAGTTTGCACTTCTTTTATGGCTGCTTCGTGATTCTGTAATGCATTTTCATGACGCGAAAAAATAGGTTGGAAATGCTCACAAATTTGTGTTTTTACGTCATTACAGACCTTTTGACATTTTGATTCGTTGTTATGTAACTCAGTGGTTAAATCTTCACGTGTTTGTTCAAGTGTGGTGTCTAACTTCCGAAGATTTTGTTCCATTGCGTCTAACTTTTGAAGATTTTGCTCCATTGTGTCTAACTTTTGCTGTGTTTGTCTCTGATTTTGTTCCATTGTGTCTAACTTTTGAAGGTTTTCTTCCATTGTGTCTAACTTTTGAAGCTTTTGTCCCATTTGTTGCATTAATTGTAATAACAATGCACTGGTGTCTGAAACATGTTCCTCAGTGCTTTTCGGCAGTGAATTTGCACCGGCAACATTCACATTTTGCCAAGCGGAAAATGTGTCTTGACTCATTTGAGAAAACGATGAGAACCCAAAACCTGAGTCTACAGTATTTGCAATATTGTGTTCTGTCATTCCCGATTCCTGAGGCGAGCTGTTGCCGACCGATCGATGGATAATGCTTCCCTGTTCACTACCTGTTTCACTGTCTACACCATTACTTGACGCCCGCTCCATTTCCATACGCACAGTTACCAAATAACTACTTTGAATATTAGTTAATTCATTACATGGTGGCGCTAACACACTGCTTTCGTCTTCAGTGTCATTTCTCAGTTTAGTTTGGAGCCTAGTATTACGTCTTTCACACGCCATTATTGTCGCAATATTTCACACGACAACAAAAAAAAAAAAAAAAAACACAATTTGAAGAGCAAAATTAAGAGAACACATTAACATAGAACTGAAAATAATATCTAGTTAATTGCAAGCGCAGCTGCGAAATACTTGGTGCAAATCTACATGCATGCCACAACTGTTTTACTGTACAACAATGAAAAACCACTACTACCAAGGAAATTCTCTCTATAATTACGCGCTACCAATAAACAAAAGCTACACTAAATACACAAACTACAAGAAAAAATCAGAAGATTCCATTGAGGTATCCTAGGCTAAGGGTCGACATACGAAACGTCCCCTATGAACAATTATACAAGACTGTGCTTAAACTGCCACACAATATTTTTAGCGCAGCGCAATCTGACTATCAAAGATCCCTGCAAAAGAATGGCTCTGAGTAACATTAAACTATACCTTTCAGAAATCACTTACCTCACAAAAATCTTCATTACTCGAACTACTGCAATACAGCGAGCGCCACTACTGCCAGCTTAAAAGTCATAATATATATAGCAGTTCATGACAAATTACAAAACTCCGCCATCTCACTCACCACATCCACCACTGCTGGCGGTTCACCTCCAACTGCGCAACGCTACGCGCTGTTCACATCCAGCTGCCGCTGCCCAACACTACAATGGCAGACAACAATGCAAACTAGCCACAGACTGCACACAGTACAGCCAGTGATTTTCGTACAGAGCGCTACGTAACGTTGCCAATAAGAAAACATAAACAGCTTACTTACACGCCTAATGGAAGCAAGGCTAAAGAAAAATCAAGACACTTTCATAGGATTTGTCGACCTGGAAAAAGCGGTCGACAATATAAAATGGTGCAAGCTGTTCGAGATTCTGAAAAAAGTAGGGGTAAGCTATAGGGAGAGACGGGTCATATACAATATGTACAACAACCAAGAGGGAATAATAAGAGTGGACGATCAAGAACGAAGTGCTCGTATTAAGAAGGGTGTAAGACAAGGCTGTAGCCTTTCGCCCCTACTCTTCAATCTGTACATCGAGGAAGCAATGATGGAAATGAAAGAAAGGTTCAGGTGTGGAATTAAAATACAAGGTGAAAGGATATCAATGATACGATTCGCTGATGACATTGCTATCCTGAGTGAAAGTGAAGAAGAATTAAATGAACTGCTGAACGGAATGAACAGTCTAATGAGTACACAGTATGGTTTGAGAGTAAATCGGAGAAACACGAAGGTAATGAGAAGTAGTAGAAATGAGAACAGCGAGAAACTTAACATCAGGATTGATGGTCACGAAGTCAATGAAGTTAAGGAATTCTGCTACCTAGGCAGTAAAATAACCAATGACGGACGGAGCAAGGAGGACATCAAAAGCAGACTCGCTATGGCAAAGAAAGCATTTCTGGCCAAGAGAAGTCTACTAATATCAAATACCGGCCTTAATTTGAGGAAGAAATTTCTGAGGATGTACGTCTCGAGTACAGCATTGTATGGTAGTGAAACATGGACTGTGGGAAAACCGGAACAGAAGAGAATCGAAGCATTTGAAATGTGGTGCTACAGAAGAATGTTGAAAATTAGGTGGACTGATAAGGAAAGGAATGAGGAGGTTCTACGCAGAATCGGAGAGGAAAGGAATATGTGGAAAACACTGATAAGGAGAAGGGGTAGGATGATAGGACATCTGCTAAGACATGAGGGAATGACTCCCATGGTACTAGAGGGAGCTGTAGAGGGCAAAAACTGTAGAGGAAGACAGAGATTGGAATACGTGAAGCAAATAATTGAGGTCGTAGGTTGCAAGTGCTACTCTGAGATGAAGAGGTTAGCACAGGAAAGGAATTCGTGGCGGGCCGTATCAAACCAGTCAATAGACTGATGACAAAAAAAAAAAATGCACCAGACCTCGGAAGGTCAGCAACCGATCCTGTGTTCTTGAACTTTTCATACCAAGCTTTATTGCTCTTGACATCAGGTGGATTCCTTCCAAATGTTGTCTGGAAGTGTATCTGCTCTGTGGTTGGTGAACGTGTCTCATGGAACCACAGGACACACTGTGCCTTCTCCTGATTGGTTAACATGGCTTCTTGGGCACTACACCTCATCCACTACTTACGTACTGCGAACCTAAAACAGAAAAAAACCTTTGATAGTTGTAAACATTTAGACACAAGTTTCATATTTGTATTTTACTTCTAGCCTGAGTTATCAATTTATGTAATCAGGTTCAAAAAACATGGTTCAAATGGTTCTGAGCACTATGCGACTTCACTTCTGAGGTCATCAGTCGCCTAGAACTTAGAACTAATTAAACCTAAGGACATCACACACATCCATGCCCGAGGCAGGATTCGAACCTGCGACCGTAGCGGTCACGCGGTTCCAGACTGAAGCGTCTAAACCGCACGGCCACATCGGCCGGCTTGTAATCAGGGAAAGTCTTTTCGGACACCATGTATATTCATATATACGATGTACAACCTATCCCATGATACCTTATTGTGTTTGTAGATCACGGCAAAGTATATGGATGGGTACTTGTAAGGTGCGAAATTATAGGCATTTTGCATCTTTACGGCTCAGCATGTGGTCTATTAACATTCTTCTAGTCAACTTATGCCATGAATTTCTTTTTTTGCCTAAATCTGAATCAGTACCTCAGCATTAGTTACGCAGTCTACCCATCTAGTCTTTCAGCATTCTTCTGTGGCGCCACATTCAAAACGTTTCTGTTCCCTCATTTCTCGTGCTCCACGTCCTCAGGCTTCTGACGCTGTTGCGCCTGTTCTCTGAAACCTCGCGTGCGTCGCCTACTTTCCACTAATGTTTCCACCCTCTATTTTTTTATTTCCTCCGGCGCTCAGACCTTTGCTACCCGCAAATGAAATGCTGTTTCTTTTGCATAAATATTCGATGGAAGCGCGTTTCTCTTTCATTTGCTGCAAACTTCTCTGTACTTAGCAGCGACTAGCTGCAATCACGTGCGTCGGAACATTTCATATCGCAGGCATAATACGTCATACGTCGGGACTTGGGGTTACATTTCGTACTGTAATCGTCCTCTGAGGTCCAGTGAGCAGAAAGAGTTTATGCGCTTACGTGAATGCAGTATTTCGTGCTTGCGGCACGCAGAGTAAAATATTTTTGAGTTTATGGCAGAGTCTTGATACAAAACACGAAGCACCGTGTCGGCTACTGCTACTTGTTGCTTTTATCACGATCACAGTTCTCAAAGAGCGCTCTCTCACTTTACACAATAACTGGCTGACACGCAGAGAAATATTGAACCTATATATTACGTGTGTGTCCCTTTGTTTAAGCTGATTCTGCAAAATACATCATTCGTGTTTTTAAAATGCATGAAAATTCGAATTGCAGTGGCTTTGTGCTGCGGCAGAAGGAACAGAAAAAGAACCGCGCTATTTATCTTATAGCTTTTTAGAGTTATTAGTGCTACGACGAATATGATCCTATTCTCATTCTCTTCCACGTAAATATTCAGGAAGTTATTCTCTCTTCGCCTTCGTGTTTCTCGTCCTATCATGTGTTTGCTCTTGAACACATTTTTAATCGTCGCTTTTTAGTACCAAATTAGCCACCACTCGATTCTTTAACGAATCAAACTCCCATTCATAAGACAGCTTCAAACAACTGATTAATTGATGAGTTGCTGTATTGCTTGTAAGCCAGAGGAAGCTTAGAAAACGTTCGAAAGTATGCTTAAAGTTTGTTGGAATACGGTAAGTACTGCAACACTCCATGTTTGTGACGTCATATCTTTTGAACTGTGTCGTACAATGGTATAATTTTGCACGTACATTCAGTGATAGATGAAAGAGGAGTGGTCAATAAGCAATGCAAACACGTTATTTTTCTGAAAGCAGGTTGGTTTTATTCAGGGTTCCAATAAACCATATTATTCTCCACTCTTTTGGCTACAAAACCCTATTTTTCAACGTAACCTCTGTTCAATACGACGTTCTTACGCCTGTATGCCCTCATGGTATCACTCTACTGGTCGACGTCGGAGCCAATGTCTCGCTACACCAATAACCTACAGCTCCCGAAGAGTGCATCCTTTATTGGACTAAGCAGATGGAATTCGGAAGGTGCAGCATCGAGGCTGTAGGGTGAATGAGTAAGAACAGCCCAGTGAAGTTTTGTTAGCTCCTCTCTACGTCTACATCTACATGGATACTCTGCAAATCACATTTAAGTGCCTGGCAGAGGGTTCATCGAACCACCTTCACAATTCTCTATTATTCCAATCTCGTATAGCGCGCGGGAAGAATGAACACCTATATCTTTCCGTACGTGCTCTGATTTCCCTTATTTTATCGTGGTGATCGTTGCGCACTATGTAGGTCGCTGTCAAGAAAATATTTTCGCATTCGGAGGAGAAAATTGGTGATTCGAATTTCGCGAGAAAATTCCGTCGCAACGAAATGACAGTGGCACGTAAAGTGCCCTCCGCCACACACCGTTGGGTGGCTTGCGGAGTATAAATGTAGATGTAGATGAAAAACGCCTATCTTTTAATGATTTCCAGTCCAAATCCTGTATCATTTCTGTGAGACTCTCTGCCATATTTCGCGATAATACAAAACGTGCTGCCTTTCTTTGAACTTTTTCGATGTACTCCGTCGGTCCTATCTGGTGAGGGTCCCACACCGCGCAGCAGTATTCTAAAAGAGGACGGACAAGCGTAGTGTAGGCAGTCTCCTTAATAGGTCTGTTACATTTTCTAAGTGTCCTACCAATAAAACGCAGCCTCTGGTTAGCCTTTCCCTCAACATTTTCTGTGTGTTCTTTCCTATTTAAGTTGTTCGTAATTTTAATACCTAGGTATTTAGTTGAATTTGCGGCTTTTAGATTAGACTTATTTATCGTGTAACCGAAGTTTAACGAGTTCCTTTTAGCACTCATGTGGATGACCTCACACTTCTCGTTATTTAGGGTCAACTCCACTTTTCGCACCATTCAGACATTTTTTCTAAATCGTTTTGCAGTTTTTTTTATCTTCTGATGACTTTATTAGTCGATAAACGTCAGCGTCATCTGCAAACAGCCGAAGACGGCTGCTCAGATTGTCTCCCAAATCGTTTATATAGATAAGGAACAGCAGAGGGCCTATAACACTACCTTGGGGAACACCTTAAATCACTTCTGTTTTACTGGATGACTTTCCGTCAATTGCTACGAACTGAGATCTCTCTGAGAGGAAATCGCAATAACTGAGACGATATTCCATAAGCACGCAATTTTACTATGAGCCGCTTGTGTGCTACAGTGTCAATCCAGGAATACGGAATCGATCTGAAATCCCTTGTCAATAGCACTCAGCACTTCATGTAAATAAAGAGCTAGTTGTGTTTCGCAAGAAAGATGTTTTCTAAATCTGTGTTGACTGTGTGTCAATAGACCGTTTTCTTCGAGGTAATTCATTATGTTCGATCACAATATATATTCTAAAATCCTGCTGCATATCGACGTTAACGATATGGGCTGTAATTTAGTAGATTACTCCTACTACCTTTCTTGAATATTGGTGTGACCTGTTCAACTTTCCAGTCTTTGGGTACGGATCTTTCGTCGACCAAACGGTTCTATATGATTGTTAAGTATGGAGCTAATGCATCAGCATACTCCGAAAGGTGCCTAATTGGTATACAGTCTGGACCAGAAGACTTGCTGTTATTAAGTGATTTGAGTTGCTTCATTACTCCAGGATATTTACTTCTACGTTACTCATGTTGGCAGCTGTTCTCGATTCGAATTCTGGAATATTTACTTCGTCTTCTTTTGTGAAGGCATATCGGAAGGCTGTGGAGTCTCGGATGCGCAGTCACTGGAGTCGTTTCTTCAATTTCCTGAGGGTAGCAGAATACACTTCGGAGTTGGTCCTTTCACCACAAGGTAGTATAACAGACAGAATGACCCATTGGGAGTCTCAGACTGTACCAACTGAGGTTGCGCTTTTCAACTTTTTCTTCGGAAGAGAGGAGGTGTGGCCTTGCTTCATGAACTGCCGTTCTGTTTCCGGTTTGAAACCACGTTTCCTCGCCAGTGACGACGTACGGCGAAGAATGTCACTATCAACGTCGTAACGCGCAAGCAATTCCACACAAATGGTCCTTCGTTTCTCTTTATGGTCTTCCGTTAGGCGTCGAGGAACCAAGAGGTCACACACCTTTGAGTAGCTCAACTGGTGGACGAGTATCTCAACACTACCAACAGAGACGCACCGTCGTACAGCGACGTGTTTGATTGTGATCCGTCGACGAGTATCTCAACACTACCAACAGAGACGCATTGTTTGATTGTGATCCGTCGATCACCTCGAAGAGAGTGTCCGCACGTCCCATCATTGCAGAAGTCAACTGTGTGCAGTCGGTCGGCACGCAGGAGATCGCAAATATCTGCCCCACCTTGTTGCGACGATGGCAAACGCCACGCCGAACGACTCACAGGGCTTTTGTTCACTACCAGGTCTTCGTAGACATTCTGCAAGCGCCGATGAATACCTGGGATGCCCTGGTTTTCCGCCAAAATAAATTCAATGACGGCTTCTGTTAGGAACGCACCACCGTTACAGACACAGCGCGGCTGCCTATCGGATCTTCACGAAACTACAGGGTGTTTCAAAAATGACCGGTATATTTGAAACGGCAATAAAAACTAAACGAGCAGCGATAGAAATACACCGTTTGTTGCAATATGCTTGGGACAACAGTACATTTTCAGGCGGACAAACTTTCGAAATTACAGTAGTTACAATTTTCAACAACAGATGGCGCTGCAAGTGATGTGAAAGATATAGAAGACAACGCAGTCTGTGGGTGCGCCATTCTGTACGTCGTCTTTCTGCTGTAAGCGTGTGCTGTTCACAACGTGCAAGTGTGCTGTAGACAACATGGTTTATTCCTTAGAACAGAGGATTTTTCTGGTGTTGGAATTCCACCGCCTAGAACACAGTGTTGTTGCAACAAGACGAAGTTTTCAATGGAGGTTTAATGTAACCAAAGGACAGAAAAGCGATACAATAAAGGATCTGTTTGAAAAATTTCAACGGACTGGGAACGTGACGGATGAACGTGTTGGAAAGGTAGGGCGACCGCGTACAGCAACCACAGAAACAACGCGCAGCTAGTGCAGCAGGTGATCCAACAGCGGCCTCGGGTTTCCGTTCGCCGTGTTGCAGCTGCAGTCCAAATGACGCCAACGTTCACGTATCGTCTCATGCGCCAGAGTTTACACCTCTATCCATACAAAATTCAAACGCGGCAACCCCTCAGCGCCGCTACCATTGCTGCACGAGAGACATTCGCTAACGATATAGTGCACAGGATTGATGACGGCGATATGCATGTGGGCAGCATTTGGTTTACTGACGAAGCTTATTTTTACCTGGACGGCTTCGTCAATAAACAGAACTGGCGCATGTGGGGAACCGAAAAGCCCCATGTTGCAGTCCCATCGTCCCTGCATCCTCAAAAAGTACTGGTCTGGGCCGCCATTTCTTCCAAAGGAATCATTGGCCCATTTTTCAGATCCGAAACGATTACTACATCACGCTATCTGGACATTTTTCGTGAATTTGTGGCGGTACAAACTGCCTTAGACGACACTGCGAACACCTCTTGGTTTATGCAAGATGGTGCCCGGCCACATCGCACGGCCGCGTCTTTAATTTCCTGAATGAATATTTCGATGATCGTGTGATTGCTTTGGGCTATCCGAAACATACAGGAGGCGGCGTGGATTGGCCTCCCTATTCGCCAGACATGAACCCCTGTGACTTCTTTCTGTGGGGACACTTGAAAGACCAGGTGTACCGCCAGAATCCAGAAACAATTGAACAGCTGAAGCAGTACATCTCATCTGCATGTGAAGCCATTCCGCCAGACACGTTGTCAAAGGTTTCGAGTAATTTCATTCAGAGACTACGCCATATTATTGCTACGCATGGTGGATATGTGGAAAATATCGTACTATAGAGTTTCCCAGACCGCAGCGCCATCAGTTGTTGAAAATTGTAACTACTGTAATTTCGAAAGTTTGTCTGCCTGTAAATGTACTGTTGTCCCAAGCATATTGCAACAAACGGTGTATTTGTATCGCTGCTCGTTTAGTTTTTATTGCCGTTTCAAATATACCGGTCATTTTTGAAACACCCTGTACATACATGCACATAATTTAAGGATAATGCTGATAGACGGTGAAACAACGCTCTGGTGGGCGGTTTGCGGGTTTAAATCACTTCGGGGTATGACCATGCGGTGCATTTGACCTGCGGTCGTCGCACAATGGCCCTGGCAGCAGACCACATATGCAGAGGTGTGTTCGTGCATGTCAGAGTACGGTGCAGTGAGTAAGTGTGCAGAAGTTTCCAGACGTGCTTGTGGTGACTGTGTGTTTAAAATGGCTCAAAGAACACATACTGATGACGTTATGAGGGGTAGAATGCTAGGGCGACTGAGGCTGGTCAAACACAGCAGGTCGTAGCACGGGCCCTCCGTGTGCCACGAAGTGTGATCTCAAAGCTATGACAACGATTCCAGCAGACAGGAAACGTGTCCAGGCGCTACAGTACGGGACGTCCATAGTGTACAACACCACATGAAGGCCGATATCTCACCATCAGTGCCCGCAGACGGCCACGGAGTACTGCAGGTAGCCTTGCTCGGCACCTTACCGCAGCCACTGGAACAGTTATCTCTAGACATACAGTCTACAGACAACTGAACAGACACGATTTATTCGCCCGGAGACCTGCAAGGTGCATTCCACTGACCCCTGGTCACAGGAAGCCCATAAAGCGTGGTCTCATTGGAACAGTGGTCCCAGGTTATGTTCACGGACTAGTCCAAGTATATAGTACGAACAGTGATTCTCGCCGGGTTTTCATCTGGCGTGAACCAGGTAGCAACCCCTTAATGTCCTTGAAAGGGAACTGTATGGCGATCATGGTTTGATGGTGTGGGGTGGGATTATGATTGGTGCACGTACAGCCCTGCATGTCTTTGACAGAGGAACTGTAACAGGTAAGATGTACCGGGACGTCATTTTGCACCAGCATGTCCGCCATTTCAATGGTTCAGTGGTTCCCACCTTCCTCCTGATCGATGATAACGCATGGCCCCACCGAGCTGCCATCGTGGAGGAGTAGTTTGAAGGTAATAGGCGAATGGAGTGGCCTGCCTGTTCTCCAGACCTAAACCCCATCGAGCACGTCTGGGATGCTCTCAGTCGACGTATCGCTGCACGTCTTCAAATCCCTAGGACACTTCAGGAGCTCCGACAGGCACTGGTGCAAGAATGGGAGGCTATACCCCAGCAGCTGCTCGACCACCTGATCCAGAGCATGCCAACCCGTTGTGCGGCCTGTGTACGTGTGCATGGTGATCATATCCCATATTGATGTCGGGGTACATGCGCAGGAAGCAATGGCGTTTTGTAGCACACGTGTTTCGGGACGGTTTTCTCAACTTATCGCCAATACTATGGACGTACAAATCTGTGTCATGTGTGGTCCCTATGTGTTTACGCTGTTAGCGTCAGTTTTTTGTAGTGCCACCTTGTGTGGCACCACATTCTGCAATTATCCTTAATTTATGAGCATGCGTGTATATGTTGAAGTGGGAATACTCCTCGATGTCCGCATTTTTTCGGACAAAACTTGCCGAAAAAATGTATTGCATTACTTAATGAACGACCGTTGTAGGTGCTGTTTGGACAGCGTGTTACGAATGGAGTCGATAGTAGAGGAATATAAAAGTCATATCTGATGCTGAAGTTTTACTGCATGAATAATGAAAATACAATAAGCAATGAAGTGTTTTCCTTCCATCATTTTGTGATGGGTGTTAGCGAAAAATGTTTCGTAAGGGTTTGAAATTACGTGTAAAATTTGTTGGAATTCGCGAAGTGCTCTCGCTCTCAAACACTGTATAAATACAACTGGAGTCATTTGCGCGTAGTGATTACTCTGGCTCAAGAGATATACAGAGATCACAGTATTATTGTGATCGTTTCTTAGCTTTGGTTACTGATAATAACTTGATACCAGTGACTGTGAGTTTAATTTGTACACCACAGCACTGAAGATGATCACTATGTGATTGAAAATCGATTCTGATATGAATAAACCATCAATATTACGGCCAACGCTGACCTTCCTTCTAATATGTACATTTTCTAACTGCAATGTAATATGAGTTCGTGCTGAAAAGTAATGCATTCTACATCTCTGTTCTTCATGTGAACGTATTTGCAGTATTCCGCTGTTAGAGTGCTCAGAATTCTAGCTTGTAACATGGCTGTGTGTAACGGAACTATATCGCTCTGCGAGAAACTGCGCGCTGAATTCGAGTTTCGAATACGAAGAGTTTGTTCACACATGGAGCATCCTGTCCTTCAGCACGACAACGCCAGACCACACTCTACCCCTGCGATATCTGCAACAATCCCACGTCTTGGCTTCACTGTCGTCGATCATTCTCCATATAGTACCGATTTGGCCTAATGCGATTTTCCTCTGTTTCCAAAACTTACAGAACGCCTTCGCGGACTTCACTTTGTTAGCGATTAAGTGGCGTAAAGAGGGGTTACATTGTGACTCCGTTACCAACGTCAAATATTTTACATTGAGGGTGTCAACGAACTGATCTCTCGTCGGGAGAAATGCGTTCGTCGCCAGGAAACTATATTGCGAAATAAATACGTAGGCATGAAGTATAAAAATGTAGAATGTGAATTTAGTTTGTTATATAGAAAGAGATTTAAGAGTTTTCACATGAAAATACGGAGGAATTTTCGATTCTTACTGGTCTTATTGTGTTGAACTTTTAGCATCAGATCATGTCAATTAATGAGTAGATTATGACAAAATTTCAAATTTTTAATCGGTCAACACGACTACATGGACACTCCGGAAATCACACTTAACTAACAGAGGGTTCATCGAACCACCTTCACAATTCTGTATTATTCCAATTTCGATCAGCGCGCGGAAGAAACGAAAATCTATATTTTTCCACGCGATGATCATTTGTCCCTGTGTAGGACGGCGTCAACGAAATATTTACCCATTTTGAGGAGAAAGTAGGTGACTGAAATTTAGTGAGAAGATTCAGGCGCAACGAAAAACGCCTTTGCTTTAATGGTGTCCATCCCAAATCCCGTATAATGTCAGTGATGTTCTCTCCCCTACTTCTCGATAATAGACAACGTGCTGCTCTTCTTTGAACTTTCTTGATGTTCTCTGTTAATCCTATCTGGCAAGGATCCTAGACCGCGCAGCAGTACTCCGGAAGAGGGCGGACAAGCGTTGTGTAGGCGGTCTCTTTAGTAGACCTGTTACGTTTTCTAAGTGTTCTGCCAGTGAAACGCAGTCTTTGGTTTGCCTTCCCCGCAACATTTTCTGTGTGTTCTTTCGAATTTGCCGGCCGGAGTGCCGAACGGTTCTAGGCGCTACAGTCTGGAACCGAGCGACCGCTACGGTCGCAGATTCCAATCCTGCCTCGGGCATGGATGTGTGTGATGTCCTTAGGTTACTTAGGTTTAAGTAGTTCTAAGTTCTAGGGGACTGATGACCTCAGCAGTTAAGTCCCATAGTGCTCAGAGCCATTTGAAAATTTCCAATTTATGTTTTTCGTAATTATAAATCCTGGGTATTTAGTTGAATTTATCGCTTTCCGCGCTGGCTGTATGAATGATTTTTATTTAGTGTACAGATTTAATAAAAATCATTCATACTGCTAGTGCGGAATTTTCTTTGAAAAAATGTCAAGGTTTAGCTGTGGTTGCCCGCCCTACAAAACAACATGAATTTATGGCCTTTAGGTTTGACTGATTTATCGTATAGCCGAAGTTTAACGGATTCCTTTTAGCATTCATGTGAGTGAGCTCACACTTTTATTATTTAGGATCAACTGCCAATTTTCGCACTCCACAGAAATCTTTTCTAAAACGTAGTGTATTTTTTTTTATCTTCTGATGACTTTACTAGACGACAAACGACATCATCATCTGCGAACATCCTAAGACGGCTGCTCAGATTGTCTCCTAAATCATTTACGTAGATATGAAACAGCAGAGGCCGAGAACAGTACCTTGGTGGACACCACAAATCACTTCTGCTTTATTCGATGACTTTCCGTGAGTTACTGCGAACTGTGGCCTCTCTGAGACGAAATCACGAATCCAGTCACATAAGTGATACGATATTCCATAATGACGCAGTTTAGCTACAAGCCGCTTGTGTTGTTCAAAAAAAGGTTCAAATGGCTCTAAGCACCATGGGACTTAACATTTGAGGTGATCAGGCCCTTAGACATAGACCTACTTAAACCTATACACACATCCACGCCCGAGGCAGGATTCGAATCTGCGATCGTAGCAGCAGCGCGGTTACGGACTGAAGCGCATAGAACCACTCGGCCACACGGACAGCGCTTGTGTGGTACAGTGTCAAAAGCCTTCCGGAAATCTAGAAATACGGAAACAATCTGAAATACCTTGTCAACGGTACTCAGCAGTTCGTGTGTCTAAAGAGTTAGTTGTGGAATGAGATTTTCACTCTGCAGTGGAGTGTGCGCTGATATGAAACTTCCTGGCAGGTTAAAACTGTGTGTCTGGCCGAGACTTGAACTCGGGACCTTTGCCTTCGTGGGCAAGGGCTCTACCAACTGAGCTACCGAAGCAAGTCTCACGCCCCCTCGTCACAGCTGTACTTCCGCCAGTACCTTCGAGACTTTACAGAAGCTCTCCTGCGAACCACACAGGACTAGCACTCCTGAAAGGAAGGATATTGCGAAGACGTGCCTTACCCACAGCCTAGGGGATGTTTCCAGAATGAGATTTCACTCTGCAGCGGAGTGTGCGCTGATATGAAACTTCCTGACTGATTAAAATTGTGTCCCGGACCGAGACTCGAATTCGGGATCTTTGCCTTCCAAGTCCCCTACCAACTGAGCTACCCAAGCAAGACTCACGCCCCATCCTCACAGTTTTCCTTCCACCAGTACCTCGTCTCCTACCTTCCAAACTTTACAGAAGCTGTCCTGCGAACCATGCACGACTAGCACTCCTGAAAGAAAGGATATTGCGAAGACATGCCTTACCCACAGCCTAGGGGATGTTTCCAGAATGAGATTTTCACTTTGCAGCGGAGTGTGCGATGATATGCAACTTCCTGGCAGATTAAAACTGTGTCCCAGACCGAGACACGAACTCGGGTCCAGATTTCGAGTCTCGGTCCGGCACACAGTTTTAATCTGCAAGGAAGTTTCATACGAGTTAGTTGTGTTTCACAAGGGCAACAATTAGGCGAGACACTCAAAATAACATTTTTATCGCCCCTAGAAGCCATTGCATAGGCAGCCCACTACTCGTACCGGGTTCCTGGCTCCGGAGTAGCCGCACAGTCATACAGGTCTGTTCCACGCACGCTACGAACACAGCTTCTGCTTTCATCTACATACATACTCCGCAATCCACCCTACGGTTCGTGGCGGAGGGTACCTCGTACCACAACTAGCATCTTCTCTCCCTGTTCCACTCCCAAACAGAACGAGCGAAAAATGACTGCATATATGCCTCTGTAAGAGCCCTTATCTCTCTTATCTTTGGGATCTTTCCGCGAAATGTAAGGTGGCGGCAGTAAAATTGTACTGCAGTCAGCCTCAAATGCTGGTTCACTAAATTTCCTCAGTAGCGATTCACGAAAAGAACGCCTCCTCTCCTCTAGAGACTGCCACCCGAGTTCCTGAAGCATTTCCGTAACACTCGCGTGATGATCAAACCTACCAGTAATAAATCTAGCAGCCCGCCTCTGAATTGCTTCTATGTCCTCCTTCAATCCGACCTGATAGGGACCCCAAACGCTCGAACAGTACTCAAGAATAGGTCGTATTAGTGTTTTATATGCGGTCTCCTTTACTGATGAACCACATCTTCCCAAAATTCTACCAATGAATCGAAGACGACTATCCGCCTTCCCCACAACTGGCACTGCATACTTATCCCACTTCATATTGCTCTGCAATGTTACGCCCAAATATTTAATCGACGTGGCTGTGTCAAGCGCTACACTACTAAAGGAGTATTCAAACATTACAGGATTCTTTTTCCTGTTCATCTGCATTAATTTACATTTATCTATATTTAGAGTTAACTGCCATTCTTTACACCAATCACAAATCCTGTCGAAGTCAGATTGTATCCTCCTATAGTCACTCAACGACGACACCTTCCCGTACACCACAGCATCATCAGCAAACAGCCGCACATTGCTATCCACCCTATCGAATAGATCATTTATGTAGATAGAAAACAACAGCGGACCTACCACGCTTCCCTGGGGCACTCCAGATGATACCCTCACCTCCGATGAACACTCACCATCGAGAACAACGTATTGGGTTCTATTACTTAAGAAGTCTTCGTGCCACTCACATATTTGGGAACCAATCCCATATGCTCGTACCTTAGTTAGGAGTTTGCAGTGGCGCACCGAGTCAAAGGCTTTCCGGAAGTCGAGGAATATGGCATCCGTCTGATACCCTTCATCCATACTTCGCAAGAAAAGGGCGAGTTGCGTTTCGCAGGAGCGATGCTTTCTAAAACCGTGCTGATGCCTGGACAGCCACTTCTCTGTCCCAAGGAAATTCATTGCAGCGGGTGAAGCCTACTTTTGTGTCCGTCATTCTCGAGATAAGACCGGCGTATCATTACGTCACCCAGGTCACTCCTATGTCTGGCAAACATATTAGAGAAACAGAACAAAGAAACCGTCTGTGTGCTGTGAGGACCACACGCAGCGCCGTTTCCTGCCTGCTGTGTCCCGCGGCTCATCCCCGGCAGCTGCCTGCTGCAGATAGCGGGCAGCGCAGTGGATGCCGGGAAGCCGCCCGCCAGCGCCCCTACACCTGTCTGGCGACAGCTGGCGACGCCCCGCATTGCTGTTAATGCGACAGCGGCGTGACGCGCCGTCGCAGGTAACCCGGTTACAGGACTCCCCCGTGCCTGTCCCTGCTTACGTCACTCCTTATCAACAGACTGCAAGACAGCCTCGCTGCAGGCTGCCCGTTAAAAATAAGGGCACACCGCGTTGTTATCCATTGTTGTGCGCACTTGCTGTTTCCAAAGAGGCAACTCTAGTCAGTAGACACGTATTGCTCCCCCCCCCCCCCCCCCCCCAAAAAAAATATCATCTACTTTTTTGTTTTCAGTGTTCCTTCTTTTCTTTTATCGAAAGTTCACAAAAGACCACACGAATATACGAGGGTGACTCAAGTGAAAACATTAAATATTCTTTTAAATATTGTTTGTTATGCAAAAGTGGTACAAAGGTGTATCACTTTTCAACATAATCTCCGCCACGCTCAATGCAAGTCCTCCAGCGCTTACAAAGCGCATAAACTCCTTTAGAAAAAAATTCTTTTGGTAGTCTGCGCAACCACTCAAGCACCGCGTGGCGTACCTCTTCACCGAGCGATACTTCTTTCCTCCCATTGCGTCTTTGAGTGGTCCAACTATATGGAAATCACATGGGGCAAGGTCTGATGAGTATGGTGCATGAGGAAGACACTCAAAATGCGGGTCTGTGATTATTGAAACTGTTGTACGGGCAGTGTGGGGCCTTGCATTGTGGTACTCTACTGCATTGGCTCCTTACTTCGCTTCCATTTATCGCAAATCTCTTGCCCAACGTAAAGTCCCGAGCGACGGGAAAAAAGCGCAGGTGACGGCAGTATATAAGAAGGGTAGAAGGACGGATCCTCAAAATTACAGCCCAATATCCTTAACGTCGGTTTGTTGCAGGATTCTCGAACGTATTCTCAGTTCGAATATAATGAATTTCCTTGAGACAGAGAAGTTGCTGTCCATGCATCAGCACGGCTTTAGAAAGCATCGCTCCTGCGAAACGCTACTCGCCCTTTTTTCACATGATATCTTGCGAACCATGGATGAAGGGTATCACGCGGATGCCATATTCCTTGACTTCCGGAAAGCGTTTGACTCGGTGCCCCACTGCAGACTCCTAACTAAGGTACGAGCATATGGGATTGGTTCCCAAATATGTGAGTGGCTCGAAGACTTCTTAAGTAATAGAACTCAGTACGTTGTCCTCGATGGTGAGTGTTCATCGGAGGTGAGGGTATCATCTGGAGTGCCCCATGGAAGTGTGTTAGGTCCGCTGTTTTTTTCTATCTACATAAATGATCTTTTCGATAGGGTGGATAGCAATGTGCGGCTGTTTGCTGATGATGCTGTGGTGTACGGGAAGGTGTCGTCGTTGAGTGACTGTAGGAGGATACAAGATGACTTGGACAGGATTTCTGATTGGTGTAAAGAATGGCAGCTAGCTCTCAATATAGATAAATGTAAATTAATGCTGATGAATAGGAAAAAGAATCCCGTAATATTTGAATACTCCATTAGTAGTGTAGCGCTTAACACAGTCACGTCGATTAAATATTTGGGCGTAACATTGCAGAGCGATATGAAGTGTGACAAGCATGTAATTGCAGTTGTGGGGTAGGCGGATAGACGTCTTCGGTTCATTGGTAGAATTTTGGGAAGATGTGTTTCATCTGTAAAGGAGACCGCTTATAAAACACTAATACGACCTATTCTTGAGTACTGCTCGAGCGTTTGGGATCCCTATCAGGTCCGATTGAGGAAGGACATAGAAGCAATTCAGAGGCGGGCTGCTAGATTTGTTACTGGTAGGTTTCATCATCACGCGAGTGTTACGGAAATGATTCATGAACTCGGGTGGGAGTCTCTAGAGGAAAGGAGGTGTTCTTTTCGTGAATCGCTACTGAGGAAAGTTAGAGAACCAGCATTTGAGGCTGACTGCAGTACAATTTTACTGCCGCCAACTTACATTTCGCGGAAAGACCACAAAAATAAGAGAGTTTAGGGCTCGTACAGAGGCATATAGGCAGTCATTTTCCCCTCGTTCTGTTTGGGAGTGGAACAGGGAGAGAAGATGCTAGTTCTGGTACGAGGTACCCTCCGCCACACACCGTATTTTGGGTTGCGGAGTATGTATGTAGATGTAGATGTTGCAAAAGGACACCTCCTGACAGCAAACCACGCCGCTTTGATTTGATTGCCGGCCGCAGATGATTTTTAGGAGATCTGTGTATGATGCACTGGTGACAGTGGTCCCTCTAGGCATGTAATGCTCCAAGATGACGCCTATTTCGCCCCAAAAGAGAGTCAGCATAACCTTCCCCTCTGATGGTTCTGTTCGAAACTTCTTTGGTTTTGGTGATGAGGAATGGCGCCAATCCTTGCTCGCTCTCTTCGTTTCCGGTTGGCGGAAGTGAACCCAGGATTCGTCCCCAGTAACGATTCTTGCAAGGAAGGCAACACCTTCTCGTTCAAAGCGCCGAAGAAGTTCTTCACAAGCATCAACACGTCGTTCTCTCATTTCAGGAGTCAGCTGCCGTGGCACGCATCTCGCAGACTGTGGTGTCACCGGCAGACACCGCACTTGCTAGGTGGTAGCCTTTAAATCGGCCGCGGTCCGCTAGTATACGACGGACCCGCGTGTCGCCACTGTCAGTGATTGCAGACCGAGCGCCGCCACACGGCAGGTCTAGAGACACTTCCTAGCACTCAGCCCAGTTGTACAGCCGACTTTGCTAGCGATGCTACACTGAAAAATACGCTCTCGTTTGCCGAGACGATAGTTAGCATAGCCTTCAGCTACGTAATTTGCTACGACCTAGCAAGGCGCCATTACCAGTTTATATTGAGATTGTTATTAATGTATCAACAAGAGCGATGTTTTCCAATTATGGATTAAAGTTAAGTATTCCAGAAGCTATGTACTATTTTTGGCTACTATAATTCCTTATCATTTTCCAGACCTCACACCAGCCTGCGTGTGCTTAAACGCGTGCCTTTCGGCTTCCTCCAAACTCGATGAATTGGCTCCTGCCAATTCACAACACATGGCGATGAGTATAAAAACGGTCTTCTTTATATTACACTAATTTACTTGTGTCATGGCTTCGCCACAATATCTAGATGTACTGTCCGAATTTTATCGCTTGCAGAATCAGCAGACGCAGCCCTTATTGGATGCCCTTGGACAGCTCGTCCAGGGTCAACGTGCACTGCAAAACGATGCGGCAGCCGCCACTTCAACGCTACCGCAGCCACAACACGCAGTTGCACCACCTTTTCGTCCTTTTGATGCTGCACTGGAAAGCTGGACGGAGTGGTCACGCCAATTTGGATTACATCTCGCCGCCTACAGAATTCAAGGTAATGAGCGGCAGCCTTATCTTCTTTCCTCCGTAGGCGTCCAGACGTACTGTGTGATAGTGAAATTGTTTCTCCGATGCGACGTAGCAACTCTGTCCTACGAAGAAATTTTGTCTGCATTAGATGCATATTTCAAAGAATCAGTCAATGTCGTTGCAAAAAGATACAACTTCTTTCGTACAAAACATACGGCAGGTCAGACTAATCGGGAGTAGGTTGCAACCTGGCAAGGCCTTACTAGGGATTGTGCTTTTGAGTGTCAATGTGGACTCCCTTATTCAGATACTATGGTGCGTGATGCAATTGCACAGAACGTTTCTGATGTTCGTATACGGGAACAGATTTTGAAACTAGTCAATCCCTCCCTTCAACAAGTGATGGACATATTGGATAGGCAAGACACACTTGACTTTACTCAGGAATCATTTGCAACTTCGCCACCTGTGTGTCACGTTAACCAGCCCGCCGGGCGAGCTGCACGGAACAGTAAACAGTCCTCGCGCTTGGCTGTGCCAATGCCGCCTAGCTCTCATCCACGTGTCCCACGCGAGCATGCAACTGCAGTGAAATCATGCCCGGGTGTGCTACTAGACATTCGCGTGAGAATTGCCCGTCACGCCTGGCTATTTGCTTTTTCTGTACTAAAAAAGGACATGTTCAAAGTGTTTGCCAGAAAAAGCTCCAATCGGACACTGACAACCATTCCAGGCCCTTTGCTTCGCGCCGGAATCGGAATCGAACCAAGAATACTCAGGCTCGTGAACCTTCGCCCATGGAAATTCATGTAGTAAATTCCACTCCGCCCAGTGCTACTCTCCCTAACAGTGCCTGTGTTCGTCCCACAAAACGTGTGCATCGACATCGCCGGAAATTCCGTCATGTCGCCAGTGATTCTGTACCAGTGTCAGTTCACGTTGCACGTTGTCGTCAGCAGGGCAATAAACTTTTTGTAGACTTGGACTTTAGCGGCATAGTGATACCGTTCCAGCTCGATACCGGAGCTGCAGTTTCCCTAATCAATCACGACACGCACAAACAGCTGGGCACATCTCCGTTGCGTGCCGCAAATTTTACGCTAACTACACATTCAGGTCACGGGCTCCGTGTGTTAGGACAGTGCAGCCTTCTTGTAACATACAAGGGACAAACAAAACTTGTGTCATTTTACGTCCTTCGTACTTCTTCTGCAGTGAACTTGTTTGGTTTCAATTTATTTCAGTTGTTTAACTTGTCTATAGTAAATCAGGTCCTCTCAGTGAACCAGACTGTGCCTTCAGCCAGTGTTTCTCGTCTATGTGAAAAATTTGCAGACATTTTTGCACCGGGCCTTGGTTGCGCTAAGAAATATAAAGCACATTTGGAACTGAAAGTCAACGCGCAACCGAAATTTTTCAGAGCGTGCAATGTTTCCCACGCATTGCGTGATGAGGTCGCAAAAACATTACACGATTTGGAATCTCAAGGTGTAATTGAACGTGTGCAGGCTTCTCTCTGGGCATCACCCTTAGTAATTTTGCAACAACCTTCCGGAAAATTGAGACTTTATGTGGACTTCAAGGCAACAGTGAATCCAGAACTAGTGACTGCCACTTTTCCTTTACCCCGCCCGGAAGATCTTTTTGATAAACTGTGCCCGGGTAAATATTTTTCGAAGTTGGAACTAGCAGATGCGTACTTGCAAATACCGGTGGATGAAGAATCCCAGCGCGTTTTGGTGGTTAACATGCATCTTGGTTTGTACCAATTCAAAAGACTGCCATTCGGGTGTGCATCCGCCCCTGCATTGTTTCAGCAATATTTACAAACTGTTTGTGCGTCGGTCCCTACTGCAGCAAACTATCTGGACGATATTGTGATCTCAGGAATGACGGAAGAAGAACATTTAGCCAATCTCAGAACATTATTTCAGGTCTTGCGACAAAATGGTCTTCGCTTGCGGAAGGACAAATGTGTGTTTTTTGCTCGTGAATTTCCATATTTGGGACATGTACTTAATGCCCAAGGCATCCATCCCAGTCCAGAGCACCTCCGTGCTATACAAGACTTGCCTTCGCCGCAGAATTTGAAGCAGCTACAGAGTGTGCTGGGAAAAATCAGTTACTATAATAAATATGTGCGCCACGCCTCTTCCATTTTAGCTCCGCTTCATCGCATACGCCGTAAAGGTGTTCCGTTCGTCTGGACGACGGTAAGCGAACGCGACTTTCGCCAGTTAGAATCGGCGTTGCTTTCCAATACTTGCCTTACGCTATTCGATCCCCGGAAGCCCCTTTTGTTGATGGTAGATGCATCGGATTTCGGGATCGGTGCTGTGCTTGCGCACAAAGATGGTTCGCACGATCGCCCTATTGCCTTTGCGTCCAAATTGCTCTCGTCTGCGCAACGAAATTATTCACAGATCGAGAAAGAAGCATTGGCTCTCGTATTTGGTGTTACAAAGTTTCGTGATTTCTTGTATGGTCGTCACATTAACATCATCACAGACCACAAACCTTTGACATCGCTTTTTCATCCGACCAAGCCTGTACCTCCACGTACAGCGCAGAAATTCATTCGCTGGTCTATTTTCCTCTCGTAGTACCGCTACGATATCTTGTATCGGTCCACTGCTAAGCACGGAAACGCCGATGCGTGTCCCGTTTGCCTGTTGCTGAGGATCGAGCATTCGATTCCTCCGAACTTGCTTGCATGTTCATTGATTCGGAAACTGATGCCGTGGTAGAATCGTTTCCGATTGATTTTCGTCGTGTAGCTACAGCCACAGCTGCTGACCCTGTCCTTGCTACCGTTTTGCGTTTTGTTGCTACGCAATTGCCCTTGTCAAAGTCACGGATCGAGGATCCGTTGGTTCGCCGATTTTTTGCTCACAAGGAGAGACTTTTTTTTCGACGTGGTGTTTTGCTGTTGCGTTCTGATAATGATCAGTCCAGGGTCGTGGTCCCACGTTTGTTACAGTCCTGTGTCTTAAAGCTTCTCCACCAAGGACATTGGGGTATAGTGTGAACGAAACAACTTGCTCGTCAGCACTGTACTTGGTTCGGAAACGATGTTGTGATTACGAATATGTGCTCTTCTTGCATGGCGTGTGCCGAACAACCATCCGCACCACCGCGGAAATTCTTTGCAAGGCCGAAAGCCATTTCCCCTTGGCAAAGCTTAGACATAGACTTTGCTGGGCCATTATGGAATGCTCGATGGTTGGTTGTGGTCGATTCATTCAGTAATTTTCCTTTTGTTGTCCGGATGTCTTCCACGACGTCTTCTGCCACCATCCAAGCGTTGTCCGCTATATTTTGCATTGAAGGTCTTCCACAGACTATTATTTCCGACAATGGCCCATAATTCTTGTCCGCACACTTTCAGTCATTCTGCAAGGCCAATGGTATTCAACATCTGACGTCCGCGCCGTTTGCGCCACAGTCCAACGGTGCCGCTGAACGTTTGGTCAGGACTTTCAAGTCACAGATGTTGAAGCTGAAAGAGTCGCATTCTCCGGAGGATGCGTTATTGCTCTTTTTGTCCTCGTATCGCTCTCAGCCCCGAGATGGTCGCTCGCCGGCTGAGTTGCTTCACGGTCGCCCTCATCGAACCTTGATGTCTTTGCTACATCCGCCGCATCAGGTTCCTGTGCAGCGGCAGACACCTGCTTTTGCCCCTGGCGACGTTGTATACTATCGCAACTATCGCGGTTCACGGCGTTGGCTCGCAGGGCGCATTCTTCGCTGCCTCGGCCGCGCTATGTATCTGGTTTTGGGGGCCTCTGGTGAGGTGCGTCGGCATCTCAATCAGCTGCGCCTCTGTCGTCGCACGGGATCTGCCGCTCCCCGTCTGCTTTCAGCGACGGTGCCGTCCGGTCAGCGCCCTGGGGACCCATCTACTGGTTCGCCTTCTCCCCAGGTGTTACCAACGCTGCCTTCCATTTTGCCCCATGGCGACGCGCCGCCGCCGCCGCCGCCGCCGCCGCCGCCGCCTGTGCTCCCGCCGGCGACGCCCGCCGTGGACGTGTCGCTGCAACCGCCGGGCGCCTCCCTGGGTCACGCGCCGCCGATCGCTTCCGGTGACCAGTTGTCCTTCGCCATGGAACTCTTGCCCGCTCCGGACCATCTGTCGTCTTCGCCCGTCGGGTGCTCCGACTCGATAGAGGTCGACCCTTGGGCCCCTCCTGACTATCTTCGGGCGCATACACCGCATGTTGGCGTGCACCCTGGACTAGGTTTTCAGGCGTTTCCTAGCTCCCCTCGGACCGAACGGCAGTGTGCGGGTGGCACAGCCTCGCCTGTTGTTAGGCTCCCCACCTTATCGCATACGTCAACATGGGGTCCTCCCCACGGCGGGCGGAAGCCTTATAACACAACCGTTCGCCGATTTGCGGGGGAGGTATGTGGTGTCACCGCCAGACACCACACTTGCTAGGTGGTAGCCTTTAAATCGGCAGCGGTCCGCTAGTATACGACGGACCCGCGTGTCGCCACTGTCAGTGATGGCAGACCGAGCGCCGCCACACGGCAGGTCTAGAGACACTTCCTAGCACTCAGCCCAGTTGTACAGCCGACTTTGCTAGCGATGCTACACTGAAAAATACGCTCTCATTTGCCGAGACGATAGTTAGCATAGCCTTCAGCTACATAATTTGCTACGACCTAGCAAGGCGCCATTACCAGTTTATATTGAGATTGTTGTTAATGTATCAACAAGAGCGATGTTCTGTTCTCCAATTATGGATTAAAGTTAAGTATTCCAGAAGCTATGTATTATTTTTGGCTACTATAATTCCTTGTCATTTTCCAGACCTCACGCCAGCCTGCGTGAGCTTAAACGCGTGCCTTTCGGCTTCGTCCAAACCCCGTGAATTGGCTCCTGCCAATTCACAACATAGACACTTTGTGAAACTGGAGTACATCATGCACAATGTGGTGTGCTGACCCATGACTAATCTGTAAACATGCTGCAATTCAGTGCAACTCGGTGGTTTTCTTTCACTAAGGCTTCAACTGCCGCAATGTTCTGTGGAGTCACAACTCGTTGTGCCTGACCTGGATGAAGAGCATCTTCCACTGAAGTCACACCATTTGCGAACTTCCTACTCCGTTCGTAGACTTTCTGCTGTGACAAACATGCATCACCGTACTGAACCTTCATTCGTCGATGAATTTCAATAGCATTCACACCTTCACTACGCAAAAACCGAATAACAGAACGCTGTTCTTCCCTGGTGCAAGTCGAAAGTGGGGCGGCCATCTTTATACTGATACTGCGACGGTATGTGGCATCTTCACTATGCTGCCACCCACAGGACATTCTGCACGCTGTTTGTAGCACGCTTACCAACTTACAGGATAACGGCGCGAAATTTCGATTTCTTATTACAAATTTAAGGTTTTCATTTGACTCACCCTCGTAGTTCGAGTTCTCTAGCCGATGCGTGATTTTGCAACACAGAGCGGTTACACCACTGTGAGTGAAATAAACATTGCAGCTGGGCCTGGACCATCAGAGCTCGGGCGCGCTCTTAAGAAATACAGTCTATCATTCACCATAAAATTTTATTTTTGAGGAACTATGCTAAATACACCTACCCGATTTGTTGCAAATGGTAGCTTAACCCCTAACGTCCCAGGTACGGCCTCACAGACCGCTAGCATTTATTTTTACTCCGTCGTCAATGCATAGTATGGGATAGGAGATTACAGTGTTGTCTAGTTGTTATTTCCGACGTTGCCGTGGATTGCCACTTGAATGTAATTTGGACCTGTACTATACTGCTTCTTTTGTGCTAGCAGTCTCTGAGACCGCACTTGCGATTTTGCGCTATGGATTCAGTAGTCAAGTTTTCGCCTACTGTTCGTATTGTGGGTCCTGACTTTGAGGATACTGTTTTAAAATGGTGTGAGGATAGTTTAGAAAGTGATGTTGGATCAGATAGTGACAACGGAATTGAAAGTGAACGTAATTAAGAATAGGAATAGTGAGCAAATGAAGACGAATTTGTTTTGCCACCTATGAATTCCCTGAACGAAGCAAGCGATCAGAGCGATGAAGACAGGAGTGAAAGGACGGAATCTTTGACAAAAGCTTCTGCCAGAAGTATATTTGGTCGAGCCAGGTATCTCTGGTCATCACAGTCTCTTCCACCGATGGGCAATGCCATTATTTTTCTGCATTTTGGACGTTGGTGGGGTGAATGCGTTTGTCCTTTACAATTCCTAGAAAGACAATACTCAAGTGAGCCGCTATAAGTTTTTGAAGAAACTTGCTGATTCGTTGGTGACACCACAGATAAACAACGAGTCGCCGGCCGCGGTGGTCTAGCGGTTCTAGGCGCTGCAGTCTGGAACCACGAGATCGCTACGGTCGCAGGTTCGAATCCTGCCTCGGGCATGGATGTGTGTGATGTCCTTAGGTTAGCTACGTTTAAGTAGTTCTAAGTTCTAGGGGACTGATGACCTCAGATGTTAAGTCCCATAGTGTTCAGAGGCATTTGAACCATTTGAACCAACGAGTCAACGGCAATCATATACCCCGTGAACTTCAGCATTTATTCACCATGTTTTGGGTTTAGCAGTACCAAGAATAGAACTCGTTGTAGAACGACTGGAAAAATGCAAAACATGCTCGAGCTGTCGCCTAAGAAAGAAGAGGAAGACGCCTTATATTTGCCAGTCTTCCAAGAATCTAATCTAACTAGCATTCTCTACAAAAATTTCCAGTGTGTGCAAAGAAAACCTCTAAGAAGGAAACTGAAAACCAGAAAAGTACTGGTATAATTTTCATTTTTTGAATGTTTTATGGGAGATTTTTATATTTTTATTATTACATGTATAAGAAACAGTAAAAATAAAACAAAAGTAAAATTTAGAGTGCTGGGTATTTGATATTTCATAACAGTAACTTTGGCGTGTAATATTGTGTTCATTTTGTGCAGTTTTGTGTTTGGATGAGGTTTTTCGTGAAAATAATCCTTAAAATTAATTTAAATATATTTTGCGTGTGCAATTAATGTAACTTTTTACATAAAAAAGTGGACTGTTTCACTGAAATTGCTGAATACATTTCTTATGGCTGTATAAATATAGCGATCTGTCAGACCGCATCTGAAACAGGGTGTGAAAAAAAAAATGACCTGGGAAGCTATGGTTTAACCCGTAGACTTTTTTATGCATGCACTCCTATACGTCTAAGCAGCTTTTTGCAAATGGTAGCTTGGCTCATGAATATTTTATGCATACACTTCTACATGCGCTCCCACTGCATCTTCTCTCTCTCTCTCTCTCTCTCTCTCTCTCTCTCTCTCTGTCGTGGCGGTAGCGTAATTTAAGAGCACTGCTATCACATTGACGGCTATGAGAGGAAAAACGCAGTGTGTTTTATAGTCTCATGAAACGCGGTCACCCAATACAGTCCAGTGAAAGTTCATATGTGTCTGTGGTCGAGATCCGTCAGATATGAAGAACGTCAAAGATTGGCATCAAAAGTTTAAAGAAACTACCAGGACTGGCGACAAGACAAGAAGCTGCAGACATCTGGTGAATAACGACACCATTGACACTCTACGTACAGCACTTCTACTCAGTCCACAGTAACCGACGTGTCGGATTTTTTTTTTAAAGAAAGAAAGATAAAGTCGTGTCGAAACTTGCAGAATTTCCTACTAACATGTTGGAGAGAATCGATGCAAGCTTCTTCCGAAGAAGCCACTTTTCACATCTCCTCGAAAGTAAACAGCCTTTATGTCCAGGTCTCGATGTCGGAGAACACACACATCTCCGTGCAGCAGATAATACACAGCCCGAAAGTGAATGTGTGGTGTGACTTACTGCACAACATAACTGTAGGACTGTTCTTCTTCAGTGACCCTCACACTACTGCATCAGTTCACGTGGACACGCTCGAACCTTACGTTGCACCACAGTAACGGGAATTTCAGTCGTGTGTGTCGTACCGGTATTCGAACCCCGGACATTTATCTCTCGTGGTCAGTTGCTTTATCAACTGAGAAGGAGGAGTTTAGTGTTTAAATTCCAATCAACAAGCTCGGATTAAGGAAGGATCGGGAAGAAATCGGCCGTACCCTTTCAAAGGAACCACCCGGAATTTGTCTGATGAAATTTAGGGGAAGACGAGAAACCTAAATTCACGATGGCCGGACGCGGGTCTGAACCGTCGTCCTCCCTGAGTGCGAGTCTGCCAACTGAGCTACCCGAACGCGACACTCCTCTGGTCCTCACACACTTACTTCCGCCAGTACCTCATCTCTTACCTTGCAAACTTCACATAAGTTCTTCTGCGAAATCCTTTCATTCCCGACTGATAGTCTCTGAAGTTTCGCAGGAGAATTTCTGTTAAGCTTGGAAGGTGAGGACATGAGGTACTTAACAGAAAAAATGCTGTGACGAAGGTTCGTCAGCCGTGCGTGGGTTCCGTAGTGGGTGGACCACTTGCCCGCATAAGGGAAAGGTACCGCGATCGAGTACCAGAGCGGTAAACAGTTTAATCTGCCAGGAAGTTTCATATCTGCGCACACTCCACTCCAGCGGTAAAAATTCATTCTGGGAGTTATTTGTTTGACAATTCTTGTATGTAGCCTTTCCGGACAGGTGGATCTGTAGAGGCTGTCCAGCAACATGGACAACAGGTTTGCCACACATAACAGCTCTTGAGTCTTTTCTTTGGGGGGGGGGGGGGTTGCATTAAGGATGGAGTGTTGAGCTGACCAGTTCGTTACCTGCAGTCGCCCAGACGATCCACGGACAACACTTGGAAGTGTATCCGTGAGAAAACTGTACGAGTTAAGCTACCGTTTGCAACAAACCACATAGCTGTGTCTAGCGCAGTTCTTTAGGAACAATTTTTGCTAATGTGGGAAGTACCTTACGCTCACTCCGTTTTTAATAACGCCACTGTGACAATGTAATCAGCTGCACTGACGTGAGTCCAGCAGCTGTCTGACTGTATGTTAATAGACTCCTGATCTGACCAATACTGGGAACTTCATGTATTTACGACTCTGTCAGACCCTCAGTGACTCAAAATGGTAAACTAATATTGATATACTTTAGTTATAACGAAGCGTAAATCTAATAAATCTGTCCACATCCATGTAGCATGTAAACACTGACTTACTTGCTTTATCTACATCTACATCTATACTCCACAACCCCCCTTAAATGTGTGACGAAGGGTACTTTGTGTACAAGTGTTACCGTCTACATTTCCTATTCCAGTCGCTTATGGTTTGCAGGAAAAACGATTACTAGTAAGAGTATCTATTGGATCGAAACTCCCTAATTTTATCTTCGAAGTCTTTTCGCGAGACATACGCAGGAGGAAGCAATGTATTGGTTGACTCTTTTACGAACGGACGCTGCCGAAACTTTTAACAGTAGACCACATCGTGATGCACAACGCATGTGTTGTAGCGTCTACCACTGAAGTTAGCTGAGTATCTCCGTGACGCTGTCGAGCTTACTAAACGAACCTGTAACGAAATGTGGTGCTCTTATTTGGATCTTCTCTATTTCCTCTGTCTGTTCTGAGCCCATACTGACGAGCAATATTCAAGCTTTGGTCGAGCGAGTGTTTTGTAAGCTTCTTCCTTTGTCGATGGACTACATTTACTGAGGATTTTTCCAGCGAATCCCATTCTAGTATCTGCCTTACTCGTGATTAATTTTATTTGGTTGTTACATTTCAAATCGCTCTGTACGCGCACTCCTGGGTATCTTATGGAAGTAACTGCTTCCAGTGTTCGTTCTGCAAATGAGTAATCATACAATAAAGGATCTTTCTGGCTATGTATTCGCCATAGGCTATTTTTGTTTATGTTGAAGGTCAATTGGCACTCCATTCACCATGCGTCGATCTTCTGCAGGTCTTCCTGAATTTAACTAAATATTCTAGCGTTTCTTTTTCTTTACACAGGGTGAATCACCTAGTACTTGCACTGCAAGTATTGCGGAAATGGAAAGTACACTACGTGATCAAAAGTATCCAGACACCTGCCTGAAAGTGACGTAAAAGTTCGTGGCGCCCTATGTCGGTAATGCTGGAATTCAGTATAGTGTTGGCCTATCCTTAGCCTTGATGACAGCCTCCACTCTCGCAGGCATACGTTCAATGAGGTGCTGGAAGGTTTCTTTGGGCACAGCAGCCCGTTCTTCACGGAGTGCTGTGCTGAGGAGAGGTGACGCATGGCAGGATGTCGGCGTTCCAAATCATTCCAAAGGTATTCTATAGGATTCAGGTCAGGACTGCGTGCAGGCCAGTCCATTACAGGGATGTTTTTGTTGTGTAACCACTCCGCCACAGGCCGTGTGTTATGAACAGGTGCCCAAACGTGTTGAAAGATGCAATCGCCATCGCCGAATTGCTCTTCAACAGTGGAAAGCAAGAAGGTGCTTAAAATATCAACGTAGGCCTGTGCTGTGATAGTGCCACGGAAAACAACAAGGGGTGCAAGCCACCTCCATGAAAAACACGACCACATTGTAACACCACCGCCACCGAATTTTACTGTAGGCGCTACACACGCTGGCAGATAACGTTCACCGGGCATTCACCATACATAAACGAAGTGAGGCGTCGTTTGGCGTTTACTGGCGTGATGTGTGGCTTATCAGCAGCCGGTCGACCATGAAATCCAAGTTTTCTCGCCTCCCGCCTAACTGTCATAGTACTTGCAGTGGATCATGACGCAGTATGGAATTCCTGTGTGATGTTCTGGATAGTTGTCTGCCTAGTACACATTACGACCCTCTTCAACTGTCAGCGGTCTCCATCAGTCAACAGACGAGGTTACCCTGTACGCTTTTATGCTGTACGTGTCCCTTCACGTTTCCACTTCACTATCACATCGGAAACAGTGGACCTAGCGCTGTTTAGGAATGTGGAAATCTGGCGTACAGACGTATGACACAAGTGACAGCCAAACATCTGACCACGTTCGAAGTCCGTGAGTTCCGCGGAGCGCCCATTCTGCTCTGTTACAATGTCTAATGACTACTGAGGTCGCTGATATGGAGTACCTGGCAGTAAGTGGCAGCGCAATCCACCTAAAATGGAAAATGTAGGTTTTTGGTGCTGCCCGGCTACTTTTGATCACAAAGTGTATTTTTGATGTGCGGTTCCCACATAATGGGTTAATAATCAGGTACTCGTACTGTGACCCAATCAACAGATTCTAATAATACTTATAAAGTGTATTTTTTGTGCGAACATACACTTTTAGAAATGAAACGATGCCTGTTGGTACCAAAAAACTAAAAGCAGGCTAAGTTAGAATGTCAGTGGTGTTTGTTGCAGGATTCTAGTGCGAGTCCTTTACGAGGTATCGTATTCTGAAAAGTTCCCACACCGAAACTTATACAATACCTATGGCAGCACTCACTAGAGAAGAACACTAGTACTAGTTCTGTGGATTCTGCCCGGTAACGAGACAGTTGACCATCACAGGTTGTGTTCAAAATGACCGATCACCAGCACGGGCAATCTGCGGTTCCAGTCTGGTACGGAATTCCTGCAGCACACGCGCTGGCATTTCAGCGGAGATGTCCGAGTAGGCTGCAGCAGTAAGTCGTTGCAGATCATCGTGTGTGGCTGGTATGTCCTTGTAGACAGCGTCTCTCAGCTTTCCCCACAGGTGAAAGTCTACAGACGTCAAATGTGGGGAACGGGGCAGCCAAGATACAGGTCCTCTGCGTGCAATCCAGCGATTGGGAAACAATTAGTGAAGACATGCTGCAGTACTTCGTGCACTGGGGGCTCCATAACCACCATGCTGGTACCACAGGTTACACCTAAACTGCAGAGGAACGTATTGTAGCATATGTAGAAGAAGGTCCTGTTTTCGTCATATACTTCTTCTTTTAAACAACTGTCGAAAAGGGTTATTCAGTTTAGTGTGATCCGTGTGTTCCCTGAAGTATTTAGTCAGAACTCTTCGACTTTTAAAACTGCTTTGGGATTTTGTGTTCTGTTGCCTTCAGCTAACCTTCTTGCTGTTCACCAAGTCTCTGTCTAAGGTTGTCCTCATTTTCTGAGAAGCTGGTGTTTAATTTGATCAACCATACGTGCATGATTAGTCAATTTCTTTCTTCATTTAGACCTACTTTTCCTCTTTATCAAACGAGTTTATTATCAGTTATCAATGGAAATCCCAATGGTGTTTAGGACTGTAACATCCTGCACAAAATCTTTATTATTTCATAAAATATAACCAGTTCCAATTGTAGTTGTATTGGGGTCCTACCAGTATCCTTTACTATTTATATTCTTACAAAATTGTGTGTAGAAATAATTTTGGCATATTCCAGTAATGTATGGCCACTGTCAATTTAGAAATCATACCCAAAAGTTCACTGACGTATCGTTTCCCAGTTCTTGCCCTACTTTCCCATTAAGATTATTTATTAACGTTCTGTGTTCGTGTTCTGTGTCATTTATCCATTTTTATACTTATTCATATACACTCCTGGAAATGGAAAAAAGAACACATTGACACCGGTGTGTCAGACCCACCATACTTGCTCCGGACACTGCGAGAGGGCTGTACAAGCAATGATCACACGCACGGCACAGCGGACACACCAGGAACCGCGGTGTTGGCCGTCGAATGGCGCTAGCTGCGCAGCATTTGTGCACCGCCGCCGTCAGTGTCAGCCAGTTTGCCGTGGCATACGGAGCTCCATCGCAGTCTTTAACACTGGTAGCATGCCGCGACAGCGTGGACGTGAACCGTATGTGCAGTTGACGGACTTTGAACGAGGGCGTATAGTGGGCATCCGGGAGGCCGGGTGGACGTACCGCCGAATTGCTCAACACGTGGGGCGTGAGGTCTCCACAGTACATCGATGTTGTCGCCAGTGGTCGGCGGAAGGAGCACGTGCCTGTCGACCTGGGACCGGACCGCAGCGACGCACGGATGCACGCCAAGACCGTAGGATCCTACGCAGTGCCGTAGGGGACCGCACCGCCACTTCCCAGCAAATTAGGGACACTGTTGCTCCTGGGGTATCGGCGAGGACCATTCGCAACCGTCTCCATGAAGCTGGGCTACGGTCCCGCACACCGTTAGGCCGTCTTCCGCTCACGCCCCAACATCGTGCAGCCCGCCTCCAGTGGTGTCGCGACAGGCGTGAATGGAGGGACGAATGGAGACGTGTTCTTCAGCGATGAGAGTCGCTTCTGCCTTGGTGCCAATGATGGTCGTATGCGTGTTTGGCGCTGTGCAGGTGAGCGCCACAATCAGGACTGCATACGACCGAGGCACACAGGGCCAACACCCGGCGTCATGGTGTGGGGAGCGATCTCCTACACTGGCCGTACACCACTGGTGATCGTCGAGGGGACACTGAATAGTGCACGGTACATCCAAACCGTCATCGAACCCATCGTTCTACCATTCCTAGACCGGCAAGGGAACTTGCTGTTCCAACAGGACAATGCACGTCCGCATGTATCCCGTGCCACCCAACGTGCTCTAGAAGGTGTAAGTCAACTACCCTGGCCAGCAAGATCTCCGGATCTGTCCCCCATTGAGCATGTTTGGGACTGGATTAAGCGTCGTCTCACGCGGTCTGCACGTCCAGCACGAACGCTGGTCCAACTGAGGCGCCAGGTGGAAATGGCATGGCAAGCCGTTCCACAGGACTACATCCAGCATCTCTACGATCGTCTCCATGGGAGAACAGCAGCCTGCATTGCTGCGAAAGGTGGATATACACTGTACTAGTGCCGACATTGTGCATGCTCTGTTGCCTGTGTCTATGTGCCTGTGGTTCTGTCAGTGCGATCATGTGATGTATCTGACCCCAGGAATGTGTCAATAAAGTTTCCCCTTCCTGGGACAATGAATTCACGGTGTTCTTATTTCAATTTCCAGGAGTGTATGTCTTCTCCTTCTGCTTCTGTGTGTGAACTTGTAAGTTTGCTGTTTATGTTTTTATGTAAGTAGGCTGTTTATGTTTTCTTTATGTAAGTTTGCTGCGTTACGTAGCACTCTCTATATGAAAAGTTTGAATTGTTGTCTGCCATTGTTGTCATGAACTGCTATAGCTGGATGCGAACAGCGCGTAGCGCTGGGCAGTTGGAGGTGAGCCGCCAGCAGTGGTGGATGTGGGCAGAGAGATGGCGGAGTTTTGATAATTTGTAATACTGGATGTCAATTATGAATATTAAGGTAAATACATTGTTTGTTCTCTATTAATATCTTTCATTTGCTAACTATCCCTATCAGTAGTTAGTACCTTCAGTAGTTTGAATCTTTTATTTAGCTGGCAGTAGTGGCGCTCGCTGTTTTGCAGTAGCTTGAGTAGCGAAGATTTTTGTGAGGTAAGTGATTTGTAAAAGCTATAGTTTAATGTTTGTCAGGGCCATTCTTTTGCAGGGATTTTTGATAGTCAGATTGCGTTGCGCTAAAATTATTGTGTGTCAGGTTAAGCACAGTCATGTACAATTATTCTAAGGGGGCATTTCATATGTCAAAATGTTCTAAGGGGGCGTTTCAAACTTACCTATTCTAAAGTTGTGAATGGTTAATTCGAGTTAGTAGGTATAGCAATACTTTCTCCCAATATCCGTCTTAGAAACTGAGCTCATAAGCTGGCGTTACATGAATATATACACAAAAGTTTACTCTGTTCACAACAGATCACACACTTGTCCGCCCCGTACCGCGTACAAGAGAAAGAGAAAACAAATCAAATTAAATTAATGAAAGTAGTTCAATTCTTCCCTGCTGTGTTACGTATGTCCTGATTGGGAGAAATTTTTTTAGGGTCTTGGTGGTACTCATACCAAAATGCGGTGTCACATGACCAGAAAATTTCAGACAACCTTAACTGAACTCGGTGATAACGAGCTGTCGGCAGGAATTTGACGTGGAGAAACGAAGAACTGCAGTCTCTGAGGCGTACATGTGCAAAATTCCAGTTTCGGCATCCGCTACTCACAGGCAGTGATAAACATCATAGCAGACTTCTTGGAAAGCCCCACGCTCAGCCTCCAACTGCCTGTAACATAGTACGTAAATATTGTCGTGCTAACGAGCACGAGATCGGTTGCAGTGTCAGGCTTCTGTAAACGACATCTGGCGCTGATTTTTCCAGAGATGTTTAACATGCGTGTCATACCAGGACCCGATCTCTAACACTATCATCTGCTGCCAGTGCAGTGCAACAGTGACAGATGCCGTTCAGTATCGATGAAATTTCAGATACCAAGAAATATAAAACTGCTACCTAAATCTTTTTAGTGTTCATTACGTGCCACGAATTAGAAGCTTCACCAAAGGTTACTATTTCATAGGGTAGTGGAGCGCTTCGGAAACAGAAACTATATCGAGTGAAACACTCGATGTCGATACCGTGGTAATAGCCACTCATGATTCGTTCATTAGCTGAAAAGCAGTTCAGAGTGGCTCCGGAACGAATAGTGGTAGTCTGCACAAACCGTGCATTGCGTACGTTACGGGCGAATGCCTGCTGTGCATTACTGACCATCCGACACATCCTACTCGAGTGTCAAGCACGCGCGCAATTCTGTAGCTTTGTTCTGATGCAATAACTGTAAGTACCGTTCATTATGCACTCTAGCTGAAACAAAATGAATATCAGACCTGTTTTGCAGTAATCACTTTTCGTGATCATAGAAGCATATTCATTGCTCCTCACTTCACTGTATAAAACGATAGTACGATTGGCTCTGCTGGGCAACATGTAACTTGAAATACGTCGGTAGGTATAAATACTAGCACCACTGCCGTTTTATTTACCTCTGATTGCGATGGCACAAGATCCCTGTTCTTTTTATGTCGTTTTACCCTCGAAAAATTACTGTTCCGGCCCCTAGATCTGGATTTGGCCACCCACAGTGGTACGAGTTTTCCAAAATATTCTTTGCTAATGAAACGTCTCGCCTTCACACGAGTAGCTCTGTGTACCTGCGGCCGGACAACTTGTTTATGAGACGTAGTGATGTATACAAACCTTCCTCATGAATCAAGACGTTCACTACTGAAAATCATATCAAAATGTCTACAGTAATTTCTGAGATTATCCTTCATATACAGGCGGATAAACGCAGCGGGTGCTTTATTTATAATACGTATGGATTCTGGTCAAGCTTCGCTGCTCTCTGCTTACGTTTTCTCCGCCAGATGTCTCCTCTCTAACTGACCAGCTCGTAACTTTTTTTTTCTTTATTGTGATTTTGATCACCTTACACAAGGCGGGCTGTCAGCAGCAGAGTACGCCGCTCTTCAGCCTTGAGTCTTACAATAAGTAATACATAGAGGGGGCACAGAGAATACAATCAAAACGGTGGGCAAAACAATGTAGACACTAAAAAAACAAAAAAAACATGGAGCCGTTCACGCAGGACGAGAAACATCACTAACACTAGTTGACACGGTGCACATAACATGGATGATGGCGACGGTACACGTGAACAGTGGTGGCGTGACGGCGAACAAACACTAAACACAGACGAAGGCACACACACGAGACACTGATGGCGATGATCTCCGGCGCGCGAAAGTCCACGTAGCGTGTGCGAGTCCGGGGACCTGCCAAGGGGTGGAGGGGGGGCTCGTAACTCCCGTCACGGCTACGATAACACACTGCAAACCCCAAGTAAACATGGGAACAGATAACAATACATTTGTTACACACTACTCATAACTATAAACAATAAATCATATACACAAATCTTCCTCGTGACTCAGTCTAGCTTCTCAGACTACCTGTTAGCGACAACCTTATCAAACTCCATACAGTAGTCTCAGAGATTAGCTGTAACATTCCGACTGAACAATGCGGGGAGGGGATTCTAATTTATAATATGTATAGTTATTCTTGTCCATTGCCTTCCTCCAATGATATTTTTGAAAAGGGGGAGAAAGTGCAGAGTGAAAAACCAATGCCGTAAACACTGACGGAATAGGTCGGTGGATTTCGGATCAGCGTACTAGCATGAGCCCGCCCGCCAAACTCAATGCACGCTGTGTAAAGCTATACCTTAAATTCCTACGTCAAATCAGCCTAGAAAGAAGGGACTTAATATGGGCAAAATGGAAATATACAAACAGCTACAAAAACGTACTGAAACTGTCTGTCCGAGATAATCGAAGAATGAATTAAGAGGTTATGTAGACTTCTTTGGCTCTGGCGGAAAGTAGCTGCTGCTGCACTTACATTCACAAAAAAAAAAAAAAAAAAAAAAAATCGTGCGAGTGGATTTAATCTTATTCATAGCTTAGTGAGCAACGGTTCGAGAATTGAGGATGCCTACCTCACAATTCTGGTGCTGCAGACATCAAACAGAATGGGTCCTATGTAATGCGAACATAAGGATGCTTATCACTCACCGACCACGTATCACGGAGACTGAATAACAGAGCGAGTTCCGTAAAGGGACAGTTTTCGAATGTATGCAGACCATAGAAGAAAGGAGAAATTCGATCAAAAAAAAAATGGTTCAAATGGCTCTGAGCACTATGGGACTCAACATCTTAGGTCATAAGTCCCCTAGAACATACAACTACTTAAACCTAAGGACACCACACACACCAATGCCCGAGGCAGGATTCGAACCTGCGACCGTAGCAGTCCCGCGGTTCCGGACTGCAGCGCCAGAACTGCTAGACCACCGCGGCGGGCAATTCGATCCGATGATGACAGATCGTACAGGTATGGGAAAGCTATTAGCACCATTCGAGAGGCCAAATTGATTTGTTCTGCAGTTAAGAGAAATGGTGTGATTTTTTAGTTTCTCCCGAAATATTTGTTGATCGAGAACTCCACGGGTGTACCGAGGGCTCATAGTGTCCGTGGACTGTTCGATCCAAACAAAGGGTGTTATATTCAGGAGAAACATGTGAGAACATCAGTTTATTCCATAGACTTTTCCAGAAACTGAGACGATATGTGAGTTATTTATGATTATGAGAGTAGGACAAGTAGAAGAGGCAGTTTCCGTTCCTAAAAGGAGAGCCAGCTGAGAATAGCGGGAATTGCAGGTGAACAAAGTGGTAGTTGAAGGATGCATCTGACTGACAGGATGGCTCGGATGTCATACGAGTGAAAATAATAGGTCACAATTAAGGGAATTTAGGTCCTCTTGGCGGTCCTAAGTCTTTTGGGTCAGAAGACGTCGGTTTTCGTATGATATTCGCCACTATCCCAGTTCAGGATATATTACAAACAGCTACATCAGTCATAGTCACCTCCCTGGCTCCAATAAGAACATGATACTAAAGAGGTACAAGTCAGTTGCTTCTAGACAGTGGTAGCATGGAGTCTGTAGACTACGTACACTGATGATTGAAAACATTATGACCACCTGCTTAATGGCTTGTTCCTACGTTTTCGTAACGAAATACATAACATATTCCGCATATCACTGTTCCGACATTTTGTTGGTGGATTTGTGGAGGTATGTAACATCAGATGCCTACGCACAGGTCATGTAATTCGCGTAAATAACAAAAAAAAAAATTCTTCAAATGGCTCTGAGAACTATGGGACTTACCAGTTCAGGTCATCAGTCCCCTAGAATTGAGAACTACTTAAACCTAACTAACCTAAGGACATCACACACACCCATTCCCGGGACAGGATTCGAACCTGCGACCGTAGCGGCCGAGCGGTTGCAGACTAAAGCGCCTAAAACCGATCGGCCACTTCAGCCGGCCGTAAATAACAGGCTGCTGATTTCTGTACGCGGCGATGGCGGCAGATGAAGACACAGATGGTTTCCATAAGTTTTAAGTTAGGTGAATTTGGCCGTCGAGACATCAACGTGGATTCACTGTAATGCTTCTCAGACCACTGTAGCACGGTTCTGGCTCCGGGACACGGACAATTACACTGCTGAAAGACGGCGTGGTTCGCAACTGTCAGCGTGTCTTTGATTGCTAACACAGGTCCCATGCAAGCGCAGGAGAATGTCTTCCATAGCATAATACTGTTCCCGCCAACTGTGTCCGTGGCGCGCTGCACGTTTCGAGCCGCCGTTCACTTCGATGACGGCGTTGTTGGATACAACAATCGACCTATCGTAGCAAAGGTGTGATTCACCCGAAGAGCCGACACGTTTCCATTGATCGACGGTCGAATCCCGATGGTCCTGAGCCCACTGTAGTCGTAACTAACGATGAGGTTGGGTCAACATGTGAACATGTTGCGGTGCTCTGATGCAGAGCTGCATGTTCAGCAACGTACGATGAACGGTGTGTTCCGAAACACTTGTGCGTGCACCAGCATTGTGCTCATTCGACAGAGATGCCACAGATCATCATTTACAGAGAAGACAAGCCTCCGAACTCCACGTTCTGTGAAAAGTCTTCCACCTACTTCACGAAAGAAGCACGTGGACATTCGGCCAGCTTCGCCGTATTCCAAATACTCATTCACAAGCTCTGCGTAATAATAATTTAGCCTTTGTCAAAGTCACTTACACTCCTGGAAATGGAAAAAAGAACACATTGACACCGGTGTGTCAGACCCACCATACTTGCTCCGGACACTGCGAGAGGGCTGTACAAGCAATGATCACACGCACGGCACAGCGGAAACACCAGCAACCGCGGTGTTGGCCGTCGAATGGCGCTAGCTGCGCAGCATTTGTGCACCGCCGCCGTCAGTGTCAGCCAGTTTGCCGTGGCATACGGAGCTCCATCGCAGTCTTTAACACTGGTAGCATGCCGCGACGTGAACCGTATGTGCAGTTGACGGACTTTGAGCGAGGGCGTATAGTGGGCATGCGGGAGGCCGGGTGGACGTACCGCCGAATTGCTCAACACGTGGGGCGTGAGGTCTCCACAGTACATCGATGTTGTCGCCAGTGGTCGGCGGAAGGTGCACGTGCCCGTCGACCTGGGACCGGACCGCAGCGACGCACGGATGCACGCCAAGACCGTAGGATCCTACGCAGTGCCGTAGGGGACCGCACCGCCACTTCCCAGCAAATTAGGGACACTGTTGCTCCTGGGGTATCGGCGAGGACCATTCGCAACCGTCTCCATGAAGCTGCGCTACGGTCCCGCACACCGTTAGGCCGTCTTCCGCTCACGCCCCAACATCGTGCAGCCCGCCTCCAGTGGTGTCGCGACAGGCGTGAATGGAGGGACGAATGGAGACGTGTCGTCTTCAGCGATGAGAGTCGCTTCTGCCTTGGTGCCAGTGATGGTCGTATGCGTGTTTGGCGCCGTGCAGGTGAGCGCCACAATCAGGACTGCATACGACCGAGGCACACAGGGCCAACACCCGGCATCATGGTGCGGGGAGCGATCTCCTACACTGGCCGTACACCACTGGTGATCGTCGAGGGGACACTGAATAGTGCACGGTACATCCAAACCGTCATCGAACCCATCGTTCTACCATTCCTAGACCGGCAAGGGAACTTGCTGTTCCAACAGGACAATGCACGTCCGCATGTATCCCGTGCCACCCAACGTCCTCTAGAAGGTGTAAGTCAACTACCCTGGCCAGCAAGATCTCCGGATCTGTCCCCCATTGAGCATGTTTGGGACTGGATGAAGCGTCGTCTCACGCGGTCTGCACGTCCAGCACGAACGCTGGTCCAACTGAGGCGCCAGGTGGAAATGGCATGTCAAGCCGTTCCACAGGACTACATCCAGCACCTCTACGATCGTCCCCATGGGAGAATAGCAGCCTGCATTGCTGCGAAAGGTGGATATACACTGTACTAGTGCCGACATTGTGCATGCTCTGTTGCCTGTGTCTATGTGCCTGTGGTTCTGTCAGTGTGATCATGTGATGTATCTGACCCCAGGAATGTGTCAATAAAGTTTCCCCTTCCTGGGACAATGAATTCACGGTGTTCTTATTTCAATTTCCAGGAGTGTATATCAATGAATATCCTCATTTACAGCTTGTATTTTCAATAGGATATCCCCCGTCTATGTCTGCCCTTCTTACATACTTTTCTTATCACGTCACGTGCCCGGAACGCCACCAGCCGCCATCCCACGTAGTGGTGGGCAGGGGTCATAATGTTATGGCTGATAAGTGTATTTTCGGTAGAATTTGATATCCAGTCATAGCAAGGTGCGTTGTGGAATCCTGTCGAGCGGCTGAGGAACCATGCTGCTGTCTCTGCATCATCAGGTCTCAGCTGCAGATTTTTCTTTTTCACGGTGCCTTGTCTGACGATAGCTGCAGCAGCAGTATCACTGCTGAAACTTTATATGAAGGTTTGTGGTAAGGATGGGCGTATCGAGCCTCTGCGCTGTTCGCTTTTCCACAAGTGCGTAACGGAGAGCTAGGAAGACTGTTTACTGCGAAAAATTTCTGTCCTTTATGAGGCTTTTTTGGATGGGGACCTTACAGTTAGCTGTGGCTCACATCTCGGCGGCTATTGCCTGATTAAGATGACATTGTCTGAGGAGGAGTGGCAATAGCTATCCATAAACGATTACCGTGTGTGGAGGTTGGTCACGGGATGACACATATGGCCAAAAGTATTGATTCCACAGTTATTACTTCTCTGCTCATTCAACAGTCAAAGTAGATAATTTCTCCGACTAATAAATGAGCTGGAGATATCCTGATTGTAGAACTCAAAATTTTTTGCAGTTTATAACTGGTTTATCTCTACTCTTTCTGTGAACAACTGTCACGCAGTTATCTCCTAGGTAAGCAACCACTTCGTTACCACCCATAAGTAGTTGCAATGTGATATTTGGACACTAACAAACTCCCTTGCACGAAATTCAATAACATTTTGCGTTATAACTTCCTTCAATCTCATCAAGAAATCCTATATATCAGTAAGTCTGATCATTCTAAGTATAATTAACAAACAGCACAGAAGAGTAAGCCCCAAACATACACTCAATTCGATTTCCCCAATAAGGTAAGTGTTTTCAGTTATTCCTCCTTAAATGTGAGCAAATGTTGCAGCAAATGTTTACTATCACAAACAGTCGTGATCACTATTTATTTATTACGGTGACCGGTTTCGACCATTACTGCGGTCATCTTCAGACCAATGAGTAAGAACCTCCTACTGGTTGTAAATCACTACTAATGATAAATAAATTGTGATCACGACTGTTTTTGATAGTAAATATTTGTAACAAATTGATCACTGTTCACTCGCACAAAGAATTCAAAAGTAATTACATGTTGTAGCCTCTGGCAGGAATTCTTGGACAAATCCGACACCTTGTATTTCTGATTCACGCACATATTTCCGCTGTTTCCTCAGCGAAATACGCAATGTTTTTCTAGTTTCACGTTATTCAATTTCATGTTGTTCCGTGTATTTTCTAGGATTCCTTACCCGCTTTGTAAGCGGCTAAGTTGGGCAACTACTGTGTACGTTGCGCCGTGTAATGGAACTGGTCAGCACAACTAGTGTTTCGCGAAGTATTGTAGATCACGATACATCAAATGCACTAATAATACACTTATTGTTTCCTTTGATCATTTCTTTTATCAATGAAATGTTAAATATAGTTTCTTTTTTGCAAATACTTTAGATCATACCGATACTGTACATATATCTTTGTAACATGAAACATCGATTTATTCGAATATTTTTGAACTTCGATATGATGTATTGCTGGACTTTTTGATTTGTCAATGTAGTAAGCAGTCGTGATTAGTAGTAGCTGCGTGGTGGCGTAGTTGCTTGGTCTCTGGATTTGGTATTGCACTGTTATGATGGAATGTTAGGCAAGTAGTCATAATGAGCTGTATTGAATATTGTTCTCTTTTTTCAATTTTTTTCCTCGAATTATGCAATGTGTTCTGAGTACTGTGAACTGAATCAATTAACACATTAAAAAGAAACTAAAATGAAATCCGAGTTCCTGCTTCATTATTACATTTCACCTGCATATATGAGAGAAAACAACACTTTCTTCTCGTAGGAAGCGAACTAGACAAACTGACAAAGAAGAATTCTGCGTCAACGAGACCAAAGTTAAATAAGTTTTTTTTTTTTTTGACAGCCTCTTGTTCACTTTCTATTATCACGCAAACAGTCACATTGTTCATAAATGTCCAACTTTGCGTATTGTTGTTGTTTGTACGATAATTGAAGCCAAGAAAGCGAGGAGGCCTATTAAAACAGCAGAGGTCTTTGTTGGCATTTGATGTTTCAAATATAGGAAACAAATTACGATTTGTGTTTTGGTCGTGTGAAGGACGAACACTACCTTGAATTTTGTACGGAAGTGGCGTTATATGGATTATAGCGCGGTGTAATTCAAGCAACAAACGCTGCAGACACCCTTGACCACTCTAGACTACAGAATGAGTTCTCCATCATTTTTGCTCCCAGTAGCTCGAAGGCTATGCTCACGCCTCGTGGAACAAGAAATATCTCAAATGAAGCAGCAATGAGAAGACATGTGAATGTTTTTGGAAGAGCGAGTCTCAAAGATCAGTTAACAAATTTAGGGAGCACGTTTGTGTTACTGATGATTAGTGAGACAATCTCAGTAATCTTAGAGGAAAATAGGAAAAGGGATGCCAATGTTTTTGAGACATACAATTTTGTCTCCATTAGAAAAAAAGAAAAGAGAGAGAGAGAGAGAGAGAGAGAGAGAGAGAGAGAGAGATAGGAAGTACCGCTATACCGAGAATGCATACAGAGTTTAATTAATTACTGTAGGAGTAAAAACAGAAAATAAATGCGTCACAAAAACAGTATTTGACCTTTAATTCCTGGCTTTATATTTATTAAAATAAAAATGTCAAGCAAATCATACTATAGTATGATAAAAGAAAATAATAAATTAAATGTATTTCTTTTTTTTTTCAATTTTAATCTGATACCGAAACGTCCCCTTGGAAAAATTTATACATGACTGTGCTTGAACTGACACACAATATTTTTAGTGCAACGCAATCTGACTTTCAATAATCCCTACAAAACAATGGCCCTGACTAACATTAACCTATACCTTTCACAAATCACTTACCTCACAAAAATCTTCGTTATTCGAACTACTGCAATACAGCGAGCGCCACTACTGCCAGCTAAATAAAAGATTCAAACTACAGAAGGCACTAACTACTGATAGGCATAGTTAGCAAATGAAAGATTTTAATAGAGAACAAAAAATGTATTTACCTTAATAATCATAACATATATAGCAGTTCATGACATCCATTTTTACAAATTTCAAAACTGCGCCATTTCTCTCCCCACATCCACCACTGCTGGCGGCTCACCTCCAACTGCGCAACGCTACGTGCTGTTCACGTCCAGCTGCCGCTGCCTAACGCTACAATGGCAGACAACAATGCAAACTAGCCACAGACTGCACACAGCACAGCCAGTGATTTTCATACAGAGCGCTACGTAACGTTGCCAATAAGAAAACATAAACAGCCTACTTACAATATATGTTGTGTTTCATACTAGAATGTAGTGTACCAGTTTGGCACAGTTTTGCCACAGGAAACACGAAAGCGGTCGAAGACGTCCGTCTTCTGGCCGCTCCTGATCGTTGCCAGAAGGAGGCTCGTTTTCGATAACGCAGAGGCTCCTATTATTCGGAAAAGAACAACCCTGATTCCTTTACGTAGTCAGTATGAATTTTATAATTACCTAAGGAACTTTTAACAATAAACAAAAAAAATAGCATTTGCAAATCAAATCATTAATAAATGGGGCAGCTATGAGTTGTACAGAAGACAAGGAGCGGCCTTCTGTCTACGACCAGGATGCCGCAGTATTCTCTGCTGTAGTAAAGGCTGTTTGATATTTACAAAAATAATATGTCATGGAGGTAAAAAAATAAAGGAAAAGAATAGAATAAGAAATCTGGTAAACACTAAATATATTCAAATAATTCTCACAAGCAATTAGGGCTTCTTTATAAACAGTACAACGTACGTAAGTAATTTTCTGACTGTATGGTGGGATCTGATTTCAGCCTGTCCTGTGCTAGTTTCTTGGTTCACGTTTTTGTCACAAATTACAGTCATTACTTGTCTGCTTCCTTCGAGACAATTCATGCACCGTTCAACACCTTCATAACAATAACTTGCCGATTTATAGTATCGAACATGAATTACTTGAATTTTATTAATTAATAACTGTTGTCTGCACGCTGGCAGGCTGGGTTAAAGAAGACCTTCTTTACGCTTTCACATTACAAGCAGAAGTACGATAAAATCTGAAAATCTACAAAGGTTTTTTTATATAGATCGAAGCGGAACGGTCAGTTCAGTTTCGGTTAAAATGTTTCTTTGACTCCGCAATCGATGTATTAGCGTTCGCGCTAGATGCGCCTCTTTACAGTTACGTAAATTATGTAAAACAAATTGTAAGTAGGCTGTTTATGTTTTCTTTTTGTCAAAAAAGTCTGTAATGACCTAAAAACACAAATTTGTGAGCATTTCCAACCTATTTTTTCGCGTCATGAAAATGCATTACAGAATCACGAAGCAGCCATAAAAGAACTGCAGACTATTGTTCATGAAAATGATGAGACCTTGCAAGCTAAAATGGACTCAGTTGCATCTACCTATTTGGTTACGCAACTTGCAAAAACTCAGGAAAACTTAAAGGACACAGTAGAAAGACACATGGAGGAAATTAGTTCATTATCGGAGAAAGTAGTTGAACTTTCGGATCAGCTAAATAATTTGTCTACGAAGGTAGATGATAATCTGAATGACACAAAACCGGTAGTCTTTAATGACACAGAAAAGTGCGAACAAATTAGGAAACTGAAACAAAATCTGAATCAAATTAATACGCAACACCAAAGAGAAATCCGGGAAGTACAAGATCAGCTGACACAGGTAATACAAGAATTACGTATTTCAGAGGACACTCACGCTCCAATACGGGAAGAGGGACATAGAAATACGGAACAGCCACAAAATAATAACACAGGGCACTTCGGAAATTATGAAAGAAATTGGCAAGGTGCAAAGAATTTTGAAATGAAACCGCCGAAACGACGTAACAATAACCGATATGCGACTCGCCGACATGATGATTTTGACTATAAGCTGTTCATTACTACACGTAAATTCAAAACATTTAAGAATTCTGACAACGACATTCATCCACAAGCATGGCTTCATCAATTCTCTAATTGTTTTCCTCCCAACTGGTCATTAGAACACAGATTAGAATTTATGTGTGGCTCCTTAGAGAGTGAACCAGCTGTAAGAATGCGATCGGTCATTCACGATTGTCACAGTGGAGGAGAATTTCACCATGCGTTCCTCTCAACATATTGGTCTCAAGCTACACAAGACCGAGTAAAACATAGCATCTTAATGATGAAACATTTCGAACAATCTGAATTTTCCAGTCTTGTGAAAACCTGTCAAACCCATACAGCCCCTCAGAACTCATACGCATTTGCTTAATCAAATTACCTGAACATTTACAACATATTATTTTGGCAGGACGTTGCAAAGACGACATTGAAGCTTTTCAGGGACTGTTACAAGAACTGGAAATTGACACTGACAATCGCGGAACGCGAAAACAGGAGCACAACAATTACAGGTCACATCCGTCGCAATTCCGCGATGACAGAAATAATAACTGGACACGACAAGGCTATTCTTATAACGTAAATCGTGACCAAAACAGACACCATCCGTATGACAACCGTTGGCAGAATAATAGTTATAGAAAAAGATCGCTTTTCCATAGTAATGAATGTGACAGAGACAACCATAGAAACAGACAATATGGGAACCAAAATAATTATTATCAAGGGAGACAGAATAACTTCAGACACAACGGTCCACCACGCAGTTACGATTCCGGGAGAAATTCTCCACCACATAACTGACAAACAAGAAACTATGTAAACTACCGACAAAACGACAGATCTGAATTCCATCAGAACTGGCGAGCTTCAAACAGGGCAGGGCCTTCTCGGCACGGCGAATTTGTAGAAGTTAGGTCTCCTAATCCCAGTAACGATGCGCGCCAACAAAGAAACAGACAATGACTCGCACCGCAGGCAGCCACTTGCGCCCACTGGCTCAGGGAAAAATAACGTTGACTCTAACCTTGAGCAAAATTCCAGTATTATTTACGGACGAATACCACATGATAATTGCGTTAAAGTTGAAACTCTGCGTACTAGGAAGAGCAAAGGGCTACACCACATTTCACATGTGAAACCATTTATTGAAAGATAATCTGCTTTTTAACTTTGTCTTTGCCATAAAACGTTTCACTTCACGTTACTAGTATGCTTTAGAAACTGTTACCATGCAACAATATTTGAACTTAAATATCCAGTCAAGAACCAAGAGAACTTATTTAAACAGAAATTATGAATGCATTGTTATTGCGAACAGACGACACAGTGTTATTGTGTGTGTACGTTCTTGCTTGTTAGTTGCATGATTATGTAACGACTATAAGGCTCACATACTTAGAACATTTACCAGTACTGCTAATGAGATTTTAATGCAACATTTTGGTGTACTTGAAAATACATTCTGAATTAAAGTACTTTATGAGAGATACCAGATGACACAGTGGCTAGTTTATGTGACAGCTACACGATTATATCATGATGTTACTAATGAGTGACAATTTACAATGTTGCTTTTGCGGTGTATCTGTTTTATATCTGCACAGTTTTTCTGAATTCTTCTGTAAAGTAAAATATGTTTTAGTAGTAACTTTTGTGGTATAGCTACAAGGAGACAGCCTTTTCTGTAGCACAACAATACGTTACAACACAGTACTTTCATCATCACAACAATAAGCGTAATAACTAAGATATCTATACGCAAAGCATTTCATTTTTGTTTATCATGAGGTAAGTACATTGGCTTCTGCAGAACTTAGCTTTCAGAGGAAAATAACTACGACACTTCCACAGAGATTATCTTACAACAAGATGCACATTTAGCGCTACAGGACACGCATTTCAGTGATTAATTTTGTACTTAAAACATTTATTTTTAAAGATTTTTGAATTACAAAGAAAGTTTTCCGTGATACATTTCATTCCATTGCTGTAATCTGTAACACCTGAGGGTATAATTACATTAATCCTCAGGGGGGTACACACTTACTTTGTTTACCATGTGTTTGGCAAGCACAAGGAGCCCTAGCTAATATGGTATTTGCTTATACAACTTTACACATCGGTACCATATTTCTCTAACACAAATTACACAGCTATCTGATCATTTAACTGAGAGAGACAAACTTTTTTATTATGTCAGCGACACATGTTTACGCAATTACACCGTTTGATAACTTCACACTTACGAAATTGTATTTTGTCTGTACTTTGTGAACTCTTCATATTTTTTCGGACCCATTGTGATATTATGAGAGCTTTGAATGATATATTTGGTATGGGATCACGATTTTTAAAGTACGTTTGAGGCAGATGACACTTTTGACATGAGCAGAGAATTTTTTTTAGGTTTTGAAATTACTGGAGGAGGCTACGACGATTTTGAGAGTTGACTGAGGTGTTATGATGTTATTATTACGATGACTATGTGTATTATGCTGTTGCGGTATGTTTATGATTAATAAGCTGATGCTGTATGAGTTATTTGATTATGCTACGTATCTGTTATGATGAAATATTGAAGAAGTGTCGACGAATAAGGTAAGGAATAATGAGTAGTGGTTAGGGACTCTGGTTTGTGAAAAAGGTTGTTGGAAACCAAGAATCGTAGTTTAAGAGTTATGAAATGTATGTAAATGCGTGAATGTATTACAATGCTGACGATAATTTTTTGGACACTGTTATATCAATAGCATTTTGTTTCCACAGATTTGTAACGCAAATTCTTGACCTGTGAAATATTTTTATATGAGACTGTCACTGTAGCGGAAACTGCTGTCGTAAATATTTCGGTAAGAAAGTTAAGTCACCACCTTCACGTAATGGGTCGTGGGCACCCAGCTGTGCGACAGACGCCCGAAAAAAAAAAGGCGATTAGTGTGTGCCTTTCAGAGGCACAGGTAGAAAAAAAGGGGAGGCCATTATCCTTGCTATTGACATTCCTTTGTAGAAATCATCGCAAATATGACACGCTCAAACTTGAAAACATATGATTATACTGTGGAGCTCTTAATTTATGATATTTACTAAAATGCCTAATGAAACGATGAGAAACATTTCACGGCTATTGTCTTGCTAGTTGAGAAAAATGCCATATGGCTTGCTTTATGCATTTATTTACTCGTTTTGTTTAATATCAAGTTTCTAGCTGCAACAGCATTGGTTAAAATAAAATTTTATAGATGTACTAATGTAAATATTTTATGCCTACAGATCCAGTAAAAAAATTTTTGTATGATGTACTTAAAAAAAGAAAACGAAGGAGCACAAAAACATTTCACAGGAATTGCATACAGAATTTTCTTTTCAAGTACTTGGTAATTTCATTTGTAGAATAATTTGTGGTGCACCACTTTAATTACATAGACATTAAGATATGAATATACATTTCCCTTGTCTGCATTATTGTCTTTAGTGTAATGTTTTTTTTTCTGCTTGAGCTATGTCATGTTTAGATATAACTTATTTCATTTGATGCTGCTGTTTGCCAGGCATAGTGTTACTGAATTTGACTTTGTATTACGATGTTAAGCCAGCTTTACTATGGATTTATTTTTCTTGTTTGCTGCACAGTGCCTTATATTAGTTGTAATATTGCAATTTCTTTGCCTATTTAAATTTTTTGTCATTGATGTTTCTGTTAATTGTTTTGTGCTGCTGCATTGCCTCATCCCTTAGTTTAGCATCTGAGCTCAGTTGATTTAAGTTAGCTTAAGAGGGGGTAGACTATATAAGATACTAACTATGATGATTTGGAAGAAATGCATTGAGGAGCTATAAGAAAATGGTTTGGCCAAAATAGTAGTGTACAGTGGAGAAAAACTATTTTTGAAAGAGGATATAAACAGAATACAGAAAGCATGCTTGGATAGGATTTTTTGGTGGAAGCAGAGGTTGAAATAAGACGAAAGATCTATGGAATGAAGTTTTGGGTTGGACTGCAATACCAAATGTTGCACTGAAAACAAACCCTGTCCTTTCCCTTTGTGTTATCCCACTATGTGTTTGTGTACCCTTGTGTATTTATGTTCTTCCTGTCTTTATATGTTTATCTGATAAGACTTATGTTGTAGAATTTTTCTAATACTCAGCTACATGAACTATGATGAGGAATACTGTTATCCTCAAATATACTTTGCATTAATAATATGTTATTTTCATTGTAAAGATGTTTAGACATTATTTATTCTGTTCTGTTTAATGCTCATGTGTGAAGTTGATGTTTCAATAATTATTCTGATCTTTTATGTATGTACTCATGTAATAATTCCTGTAACACTGATGTATATGTTATTTCAATTCTTTTGTAAAGCCTGTATTTCTACAAATGTTATCTGTATTGTTATGTTTTTAATGATGTATTTTGTACCTTTGTTATTGTATTTTTATGTTATAAAATTGTAATTGACACCAGTTCATCATATTACTAACTTGTAAGTTCCATTTCACTGCACACGTTTCTGTGTGTTAATAATTCAGCAAGGGACTGGTTAACAGCATTGCTGGTTCTAAGGACAATTAGAAAAAAAAAACTTTGTGAGTGCGCAAGTGGTGGTTTATGGACTTGCTATATTCTCCGCAAGACTCTTCGATGGTGATTGTGCACCTGCACAGTCGCAACAGATGGCTGCTGGCCATCTCTACAAGGACTACAGTGGGTCTGCTCTGTGATGACCTAGTTACCAATATTCTTCAAAACGTCGAATGACTCTGCTGTGGGTTTGCTCTGTTGTAGCCCATTACCTGGCAGCATGTCAAAAGTCAGCATTGTCTTTCTGTTGGAAGGACAACACTGCTTCTTCAAGACTGTATGGAAATCCACTACTTCTGTGTGCATTTTCTTTTACTGCTCAGACTTTGGGAAAAACACTGCAATTTTACTGTGATGACCAATCTGGACTGTCTTTATAGACTGTGAGAAAATTTTAGCTTTTGACCAACATTTTATCAATAAGTGTGTGCATTTGATATCTTTGTTATTGTAATTATGAAAAATTTTATCAAATCATTATTGGCCACTGCCCAAAACAATTTGAAAATTTTTTGTGGGGAGCATGGGGGCTATGTAAGTAGGCTGTTTATGTTTTCTTTTTGGCAACGTTACGTAGCGCTCTGTTTGAAAATCAATGGCTGTGCTGTGTGCAGTCTGTGGCTGGTTTGCATTGTTGTCTGCCATTGTAGTGTTGGGCAGCGGCAGCTGGATGTGAACAGCGCGTAGCGTTGCGCAGTTGGAGGTGAGCCGCCAGCAGTGGTGGATGTGGGAAATGAGATGGCGGATTTTTGAGTACAGAATGGATATCATGAAGTGGTATATATATTATGACTATTAAGGTAAATACATTGTTTGTTCTCTATTAAAATATTTCATTTGCTAACTATGCCTATAAGTAGTTAGTGCCTTCAGTAGTTTGAATGTTTTATTTAGCTGGCAGTAGTGGCGCTCGCTGTATTGCAGTAGTTCGAGTAACGAAGATTTTTGGTGAGGTAAGTGATTTGTGAAAGGTATAGGTTAATGTTAGTCAGGGCCATTCTTTTGTAGGGATTTTTGAAAGTCAGATTGCGTTGCGCTAAAAATATTGTGTGTCAGTTTAAGCACAGTCTTGTACAATTTTTCAAAGGGGACGTTCCAAAATGTCTTTCTAAAAATAGGTCTCATCTAATATGTTGATCATTTAATACACAGCTAGGTGATTGCCTTTCCAAGGGTATTCACAGCTTTCATACGACGGAAAGCCCAATAACATTACAATACATGCAACTGATTGGCACATTTTGCAATCGCAAAACATACTCAGAGAATATACAGCCCATTCCCAATCAGCGCTGATGCATGGCTGAATGCTTCTAACGGCAGAGATAATAGTCCTACCCAGAAAATTGTGTCTTCAGGTCACGAGGGCCATTTTCTGGTGTTTCTGGGCTGCGAGACGCCTCAGGGAACGAGATAACGAATTCAGTTCCGAACCGTACGTCAGTCACGTCAGGGATGTGGCAGCCACAGTCTTCCGTATAATGAGGGGAAAGACTCCTCTGCGGATCCCATCTCTGCCGACAAACTTTCAAAGGCTGGTCGGAGGCGTTCGAGGGATCTTTTGCTGTACGGAATCCCTTACAACCCGATTCCACTCGGTTCTTCGTTGTACTGAAAATTCTGACGCTACAGCGAAAATTGCGAGTTATGCAGAAAGCGTGTCTTGCTTATGAAAGAAATACTTCACTTCATCCGTTACTGTTACTAATACTTAAGTCATCTATTGTCACTTCTCCCGTGTACGAACTTCTAGCATGCTGGAATAGCTGTGGATCAGCAACATCTGTTAATCAGTGAAACGAAACCCAGTCCAAATTTGCAAATTTCGCTTTTTTTATTCACTCGATGACAAGTTTCGTGTCGAAACCCATTTTCAAATCATGGTAACATAGTCGAAAATGGAACTTCCGAAAACGTGAAAACCATGTCAAAAATGTGCGAACGACCAGTTACAAGGCACACAGATGACAGTTACCTGTATGTCGTGTAAATGGACATTTGCACAATTTTGACATGATTTTTCATTTTCGGAAAAGCCATTTTTGACTATATTACGATGATCTGAAAATGGGTTTTGGCCCGAAACTTGTCATCGAGTGAATAAAAAAAAAGTATCATTTGCAACTTTGGACTGGGTTTTCGTTGCATTGATTAACAGAAGTTGCTGATCCACAGCTATTCCAGGACGCTGGAAGCTCGTACACGGGAGAAGTGACGTATTTTTTTTCTTTTTTTTATAAACAAGACACGGTTTCTGCATAACTTGCATTTTCGCTGTAGTGTCAGAATTTTCGATACAGTAAAGTCCCGAGTGCTTTTTGTAACTTTGGACTGGTTTCTCGTTATAGTTCTCTCGTGCGCAAAGAATTCCTGCTCTCCGCCACGACCCAATGGTATGAATGCGTAGTGACTGTTCTGTCTGACATGTCTGAAAGAAGAGACACCACTCGAAATCTGCAGCTGTGGTACATGTTACGTAAATTTTGTGTGAACGGCAGGAGGGGAACTGTTGATGTCAGTTCCCTTGGGGCTTTATGTGCAATCGGGGGGGAGTCATAATGTGTGCCGGACCTAGATTCGAACCCGGGATCTCCTGCTCATCAAGCACATGGATTAACCACTGCACCATCTACATACAGTGTTTATCCCACTTATCGCCACCGATCTGCAGTCTCCGTCCATGCCCTCCATGCTCGCTACTTTGAGGTTCCAACAGGAGTTCTGACGTACTTGAGCATACGAATGTTGGAATGAACAGATATCACGTATTCATACACTCCTGGAAATTGAAATAAGAACACCGTGAATTCATTGTCCCAGGAAGGGGAAACTTTATTGACACATTCCTGGGGTCAGATACATCACATGATCACACTGACAGAACCACAGGCACATAGACACAGGCAACAGAGCATGCATAATGTCGGCACTAGTACAGTGTATATCCACCTTTCGCAGCAATGCAGGCTGCTATTCTCCCATGGAGACGATCGTAGAGATGCTGGATGTAGTCCTGTGGAACGGCTTGCCATGCCATTTCCACCTGGCGCCTCAGTTGGACCAGCGTTCGTGCTGGACGTGCAGACCGTGTGAGACGATGCTTCATCCAGTCCCAAACATGCTCAATGGGGGACAGATCCAGAGATCTTGCTGGCCAGGGTAGTTGACTTACACCTTCTAGAGCACGTTGGGTGGCACGGGATACATGCGGACGTGCATTGTCCTGTTGGAACAGCAAGTTCCCTTGCCGGTCTAGGAATGGTAGAACGATGGGTTCTATGGCGGTTTGGATGTACCGTGCACTATTCACTGTCCCCTCGACGATCACCAGTGGTGTACGGCCAGTGTAGGAGATCGCTCCCCACACCATGATGCCGGGTGTTGGCCCTGTGTGCCTCGGTCGTATGCAGTCCTGATTGTGGCGCTCACCTGTACGGCGCCAAACACGCATACGACCATCATTGGCACCAAGGCAGAAGCGACTCTCATCGCTGAAGACGACACGTCTCCATTCGTCCCTCCATTCACGCCTGTCGCGACACCACTGGAGGCGGGCTGCACGATGTTGGGGCGTGAGCGGAAGACGGCCTAACGGTGTGCGGGACCGTAGCCCAGCTTCATGGAGACGGTTGCGAATGGTCCTCGCCGATACCCCAGGAGCAACAGTGTCCCTAATTTGCTGGGAATTGGCGGTGCGGTCCCCTACGGCACTGCGTAGGATCCTACGGTCTTGGCGTGCATCCGTGCGTCGCTGCGGTCCGGTCCCAGGTCGACGGGCACGTGCACCTTCCGCCGACCACTGGCGACAACATCGATGTACTGTGGAGACCTCACGCCCCACGTGTTGAGCAATTCGGCAGTACGTCCACCCGGCCTCCCGCATGCCCACTATACGCCCTCGCTCAAAGTCCGTCAACTGCACATACGGTTCACGTCCACACTGTCGCGGCATGCTACCAGTGTTAAAGACTGCGATGGAGCTCCGTATGCCACGGCAAACTGGCTGACACTGACGGCGGCGGTGCACAAATTCTGCGCAGCTAGCGCCATTCGACGGCCAACACCACGGTTCCTGGTGTGTCCGCTGTGCCGTGCGTGTGATCATTGCTTGTACAGCCCTCTCGCAGTGTCCGGAGCAAGTATGGTGGGTCTGACACACCGGTGCCAATGTGTTCTTTTTTCCATTTCCAGGAGTGTATGTTACCTAGACAGTCTATGTATTTTAAATTTCATTACTCTACATTAACTGATTTTTCACGTTGCGTTTTTTTCCGCCTGTATATTATCTATAAATTGCCGCGGAACATTTCTTTCTACCGAGACGTACAGTATTTAACTGACCTGCGACCCACTGGAGGATCCGGAAGCCACCCTACAAGTAGCTGTATGGGTATTACATATAGTGGCCAAACAAATGAATACAAATGTGTCCACAAGGAAATCTAAAGTTATAACCTTCTGTCGAAAATAAGATCTTAGAACTAAAATCATAATAGAGAATTACATGGCGGAATAAATCCTTGTGTTCAAATACTTGGCCTGTGATATCTGTTATGCGTATGATAACTATGCTGCAGTGCCAAAGAAACTGGTATAGGCAGACGTATTCAAATACAGAGATACGAAAACAGGCAGAATACGGCGTTGCGATCGGCAACGCCCATAGAAGACAAGTATCTGGCGCAGTTGTTAGATTGGTTACTACAGCAATAATGGCACGTCATCAAGATTTAAGTGAGTTTGAAGCCGGCGCACGAGAGATGTGACACGGCATCTCCGAGGTAGCGCTGAAGTGCGGATTCTCCCGAACGTCTAATTCACGAGTGCACCGTGAATATCAGGAATCCGTTAAAGCGACTGAAGAGAATCGTTCAACGTGACAGAAGTGCAACCTTGCCGCAAGCAGCTGCGGATTTCAGTACTTGACCATCAACAATAATCAGAATGCGAACCATTCAAGAAAACATTATCGATATGGGCTTTTGGAACCGAAGGCCCACTCGTGTACTCTTCATGAGTGCACGACAGTAAGCTTTATGCCTCGTCTGGGCCTGTCAACACTAACATTGGACTGTTGATGACTGAAAACATGTTGCCTGCTCGGACGAGTCTCGCTTCAAATTGTTCAGATAGTTCAAATGGCTCTGAGTACTAAGGGACTTAACTTCTGAGCTCATCAGTCCCCTAGAACTTAGAACTACTTAAACCTAACTAACCCAAGGACATCACACACATCCACGCCCGAGGCAAGATTCGAACCTGCGATTCCAGACTGTAGCGCCTAGAACATATTGTATCGAACGGATAAACGTGTATAGGTATGGAGACAAGCTCATGAATCCATGGATCCGTCATGTCAGCAGAGGACTGTCCAAGTTGGTGGAAACTCTGACATGGTGTGGGGTGTGGGCAGTTGGAGTGATATGGAATCCCTGATACGCCTAGATACGACTCTGACAGGTGACACGTACGTAACCATCCTGTCTGCTCACCTGCATACATTTATGTCAATTGTGCGTTCCTACGGACTTGGACAATTGCAGCAGGACAATGCGATACCGCGCACGTCCAGAATTGCTACAGAGTGGCTCCAGGAGCACTCTTCTGAGTTAACACTGTCGCTGGCCATCAAACTCCCCAGACATTAACATTATTGAGCACGTATGGGATGCCTTGCAACGTGCTGCTGACAAGAGATCTCCACCGCCCCCTACTGCTATGATTTATGGACAGCTCTACAGGATTCATTCTGTGAGCTCCCTCCAGTGCTACTTCAGACATTAGTCGAGTCCATGCCACGTCGCGTTGCGGCACGTTTGCGTGTCGCGCGGGCCCTACACTATATGAAGCAGGTGTACCAATTTCTTCCGCTCTTCAGTGTACAAACCTGCCTATAAAGGTACTCATAAATGTAACATGTGATTAAGAGCATGATCCTGAACAAAACCAGAAAACAGACACTACTTAAGCTATATAGTACTTTGACTGCACCTTTATTCTGTATTGATTCAAAGCATGGACCTCCGCGACCAAAACAATACAGAGAATTAAAGGAGCGGAAATGAGTGTTCTGTGACTTTTGATGGGATACAGTGTGTTGTGGCGTAACAAGACAGCCACGCCACTCGGAAGTAGCCGAAATGCACGCGTTAAATTCACGCAGATGGGCGTGAGGTCTGAAACGGGATACGTAATGAATGCTATAAAGAAAAGTACGTAGCTTCTGTAATACTTAACTTTGTATACAGCATTCTTGATGATACAAGTGAGACTCTCTCCAGAAATGGTTAGTGGCGCCTTGCTAGGTCGTAGCCATGGACTTAGCTGAAGGTTATTCTAACTGTCTCTCGGCAAAGGAGAGAAAGGCTTCGTCAGTGTAGTCGCTAGCAAAGTCGTCCGTACAACTGGGCGAGTGCTAGTGCGTCTCTCTAGACCTGCCATGTGGTGGCGCTCGGTCTGCGATCACTGACAGTGGCGACACGCGGGTCCGACATGTACTAATGGACCGCGGCCGATTTAAAGCTACCACCTAGCAAGTGTGGTGTCTGGCGGTGACACCACACAGTGGATCACAAAACGAACGCTGAGATAGGAGTTCCACGTTCTAGGAACGGAAGAAATAAAAAGATCCCACAGTATAGAAATGAGTGGTATGGCAGGTATGGATCAACTACTTACAGCAAAAAAAAAAAGCGGAAGGAGGATAGAAAGATGAGAAAGATGCTTGTGTCATCGGGTTTGGATTACTTCGTTTCGGAACAGGCAAAGATGTCTAACCCGAAAATATACATGATGAGGTCCCACATTAAGCCAAGGTGAATATCTCCCATAGAGTAAAGCTACCCCTGCAGCAAGTGTTCGTAGCGCATGTTTAGAGCAGTCGTTCGCTCGGATGATGAGATATCCACACCTGATCATCATTAACCTGGCGTAACAATAAATGGCAGTCATTCGACTAGGTGGCACAGTCGCACTCATCCATGGTCTAGTCTCGATGAGCCTGTGCTCTCTGCAATTGGAATTAACGATGTCAGTGGGTCAACATAAGAAAACGGTAGGGCGATCTGTTGCCTGTCTCCATGTTTAGCAACGTGCACCAAATGGTGTGCCTCGAAACACTTGTGTCACCAAGAGAACTGTACATTCTCGTCAGATCTGCTACATATCGTCGCTATCCTCTTTATCAGGAGATCTCCGACCTCCAGTTAATTGATGGGGCGTAGACGTCAGACGTCTTGCGCACACTGGTGCTTTCACAGTCCTCCAAACACTTCCGTAGAAGCTTACGACAGAAGCACGTGAACAGCCCAAACGGTCTCTCCGTTTTCCAAGATGCTCGTTCCAAAGTGCTAGGGTATAACAGTGTCTGCCCTTTGTCAAAATCACTTACCGTCATCTGTGGTAAAACTAGACCACTTTCCCATATTCCTTGACACGTAAGCTCTGATAAGTTGACCGAATATTAGTAAACTATGGTCTAATCTTTACTTTTTTAATATTTGATTTTATTTTTCTTTCCATGACTGTCGCCTGTGACTAGATCAATGCAATTCCTCGCTTTTCAGTAACTGTTTATGCCTGCAATATTTTTTGCATAAAACTGGGGCAATGTAACCTTTAGTTGGGGCAGCATTCTCCCACATGTTCCTTCGAAAATGTTCGCAGTAAGCTAAAAAATGCACTGAGTCCATTTTAAGCCAACCAGCTATGATCATATATTTAATAGATTCTTATGAAAGTTCAATGAATCATTTATTTCCCAAATGTGAGTTAAATAAGGAAAATTCTATTTCGTTTATTTTCGTTAGATCAATAGTTTCAAAAGCATAACTTAATTTAAAAGTTAACAAATCTACCTACACTATAGCGGTCGAGCTCAGGAACAGAAAGCAGGTTTCTTTTATAGACTTTTTGGGTTGCTTTATTTTGCACAACTTCCGCCCAGCAACGCATGTTCTTAGTATCAGTTGAGGATGTTTAATATTTACCACTTTTTCTCTAGTTTTTCTGACACTGTTCCTCCTACCATGCCACATTCATTTATGTTCATTGGCAGGCAATAAAGAAGCTTTGCTTTTTTAGTGAGACATTTCCATCGTTTTGAACCCAAAGGTAAAATGATGAGCCATGATGCCTTTTAAGTCTTTCATCAGTTCATTTAATAGCGCAGGAAACACTTGTCAGCTTGGTGGAGAAGAGTTGCTGTTTACTAAGCGGGACAAAACGAGGGCCGGCACGATTTTAGGAAGTGTTCCATGACTTTCGGCACCTCAGCGTATGATACAAAAGCAATAATTTGCATAATATGGTGTCACCGCCAAACACCACACTTGCTAGGTGGTAGCCTTTAAATCGGCTGCAGTCCGTCAGTATACGTCGGACCCGCGTGTCACCACCATCAGTGATTGCAGACCGAGCGCCGCCACACGGAAGGTCTAGAGAGACTTCCTAGCACTCGCCCCAGTTGTACAGCCGACTTTGCTAGCGATGGTTCACTGATAAAATACGCTCTCATTTGCCGAGACGATAGTTAGCATAGCCTTCAGCTACGTCATTTGCTACGACCTAGCAAGGCACCATGTTCAGTTACTATTGATATTGTGAATAATGTACAGTCAAGAGCGACGTTCGCCATTTATTGATTAAAGTTAAGTATTCCACCAGCTACGTCCGTTTTTTCTAAAGTCTCATTTCCTTGTCCTGTTCCAGACCTCACGCCAGCCTGCGTGAGCTAAAACGCGTGCCTTTTGGCTTCCTCTAGTAACCCGGTGTTGGCTCTCCTGCCAACTCACAACATTGGCGACGAGACAATACCGCGTTCGTAACTATACTGCCCCAATTTACTTGTGTAATGGCTTCGCCACCATCTCCAGATGTACTGTCCGAATTTTATAGCTTGCAGAATCAGTAGACGCAGGCCTTACTGGATGCTCTTGGACAGCTCGTCCAGGGTCAACGTCAGCTGCAAAACGATGCGGCAGCCGCAGCCACAACACGCAGTTGCACCAACTTTTCGTCCTTTTGATGCTGCACTGGAAAGCTGGACGGAGTGGTCACGCCAATTTGGATTGCATCTCGCCGCCTACAGAATTCAAGGTCACGAGCGGCAGCCTTTTTTGTTATCTTCCGTTGGGGTGACCACGTACTGTGCGATAGTCAAATTCCCCGACGTGACGTAGCAACTATGTCCTACGACGAAATTTTGTCTGCATCAGATGCATATTTCAAAGAATAAGTCAATGTAGTTGCCAAACGGTATACCTTCTTTCGTACAAAACGTACGGCAGGTCAGACTAACCAGGAGTGGGTTGCAACCTTGCAAGGCCTTACTAGGGATAGTTGTTTTGAGTGTCAATGTGGACTCCCTTATTCATATACTATGGTACATAATGCAATTGCACAGAACGTTTCTGACGTTCGTATAAGGGAACAAATTTCGAAACTAGTCAATCCCTCCCTTCAGCAAGTGATGGACATATTGGATCAGCAGGACACACTTGACTTTGCTCAGGAATCATTTGAAACTTCGCCACCCATGTGTCAGGTTAACCGGACTGCCGGGCGAGCTGCACGGAAAAGTAAACAGTCCTCGCGCACGGCCGCGCCACTGCCGCCAGGCTCTCAGCCACGTGTACCGCGTCGGCAAGCAAATGTAGTGCTAAAATCATGCCCGTGGTGTGCTACTAGACATTCGCGTGAGAATTGCCCGTCACGCCAAGCTATTTGATTTTACTGTAATAAAAAAGGACATGTTCAAAGTGTTTGCCAGAAAAAGTTCAGAACGGAAGCTCAAAACCATTCCAGGCCCATTGCTTCGCGCCGGTATCGGAATCGAACCAAGGATACTCAGGCTCGCGACACTTCGCCCATGGAAATTCATATAGTTCATGCCACTCCGCCCAGTGCCACTCTCTCTAACAGTGACTGTGTTCATCCCACAAATAGTGTGCGTCGACATCACAGGAACGCCCGTCAAATCGCAAGTGATTTTGTACCAGTGTCAGTTCACGTTGCAAGAGACAGTCGCTCTTGTCGTCAGCAGGGCAATAAACTTTTTGTGGACTTGGACATTAACGGCAAAGTGCTACCATTCCAGCTCGATACCGGGGCTGCAGTTTCACTGATCAATTAAGACACTTACAAACTGCTGGGCACACCTCTGTTGCGTGCCGCAACTGCTAAGTTAATTACTTATTCAGGTCACGAGCTCCCTGTGTTAGGACAGTGCAGCCTTCTTGCAACATACAAGGGACAAACAAAACTTGGTTCAATTTACGTCCTTCATTCTTCTTCTGCAGTGAACTTGTTTGGTTTCGATTTATTTCAGTTGTTTAACTTGTCTATAGTAAATCAGGTGGTATCAGTGAACCAGACTGTGCCTTCCGACAGTGTTTCTCGTCTATGTGAAGAATTTGGAGACATTTTTGCACCGGGCCTCGGTTGCACTAAGAACTATAATTCACATTTGGAACTGAAAGTAAACGCGCAACCGAAATTTTTCAGAGCGCGCAATGTTCCCCACGCATTGCGTGATGAGGTCGCAAAAACATTACACGATTTGGAGTGACAAGGTGTAATTGAACGTGTGCAGGCTTCTCTCTGGGCATCACCCTTAGTAATTTTGCGAAAACCTTCCAGAAAATTGAGACTTTGCGTGGACTTCAAGGCAACAGTGAATCCACTTGACTGCAACTTTTCCTTTACCCCGCCCGGAAGATCTTTTTGACAAACTGTGCCCGGGTAAATATTTTTCGAAGTTGGACCTAGCAGATGTGTACTTGCAAATACTGGTGGACGAAGAATCCCAGCGCGTTTTGGTGGTTAACACGCATCTTGGTTTGTATCGATTCAAACGACTGCCATTCGGGTGTGCATCCGCCCCTGCATTGTTTCAGCAATATCTACAAACTGTTTGTGAGTTGGTCCCTACTGCAGAGAACTATCTGGACGATATTGTGATCTCTGGAAAGACGGAAGGAGAACATTTAGCCAATCTCAGAACATTATTTCAGGTCTTGCGACAAAATGGTCTTCGCTTGCGGAAGGACAAATGTGTGTTTTTTGCTCGTGACTTACCGTACCTGGGGCATGTACTCAATGCCCAAGGCATACATCCCAGTCCCGAGCACCTCCGTGCCATACAAGACTTGCCTTCGCCGAAGAATTTGAAGCAGCTACAGAGTGTGCTGGAAAAAATAAATTACTATCATAAATATATCCCCCGCGCCTCTTCCATTTCAGCTCCGCTTCATCGCTTAGGCCGTAAAGGTGTTCCGTTCGTCTGGACGACGGAATGCGAACGCGCCATTCGCCAGTTGAAATCCGCGTTGCTTTCCAATACTTGCCTTAAGCCATTCGATCCCCGGAAGCCCCTTTTGTTGATGGTGGATGCATCGGATTTCGGGATCGGTGCTGTGCTTGCGCACAAAGATGGATCGCACGATCGCCCTATTGCCTTTGCGTCCAAATTGCTCTCGTCTGCGCAAAGAAATTATTCACAGATCGAGAAAGAAGCATTGGCTCTCGTATTTGGTGTTACAAAGTTTCATGATTTCTTGTATGGTCGTCACTTTACCATCATCACAGACCACAAACTTTTGACATCGCTTTTTCATCCGACCAAGCCTGTACCTCCACATACAGCGCAGAAATTAATTCGCTGGTCTATTTTCCTCTCGCATTAGCGCTACGATATCTTGTATCGGTCCACTGCTAAGCACGGAAACTCCGATGCGTTGTCCCGTTTGCCTCTTGCTGAGGATAGAGCATTCGATTCCTCCGAACTTGCTTGCATGTTCATTGATTCGGAAACCGATGACGTGGTCGAATCGTTTCCGATTATGTTCGTCGTGTAGCTACAGCCACAGCTGCCGACCCTGTCCTTGCTACCGTTCTGCGTTTTGTTGCTACGCAATGGCCCTTGTCAAAGTCACGGATCGGAGATCCGTTGGTTCGCCGATTTTTTGCTCACAAGGAGAGACTTTTTGCACGACGTGGTGTTTTGCTGTTGCGTTCAGATAATTGATCAGTCCAGAGTCGTGGTACCACATTCGTTACAGTCCTCTGTCTTACAGCTTCTCCACCAAGGACATTGGGGTATAGTGAGAACGAAACAAATTGCTCGTCAGCACTGTACTTGGTTCGGAATCGATGCCACGATTACGAATATGTGCTCTTCTTGCATGGTGTGTGCCAAACAACAGTCAGCACCACCGCGGAAGTTCTTTGCATGGCCAAAAGCCACTTCCCCTTGGGAACGCTTACACGTCGATTTTGCTGGTCCATTCTGGAATGCTCGATAGTTCGTTGTGGTAGATTCAATCAGTAATTTTCCTTTTGTTGTCCGGTTGTCTTCCATGACGTCATCTGCCACCATCCAAGCGTTATCTGCTATCTTTTGCATTGAAAGTCTTCTACAGACTTGTTTCCGACAATGGCCCACAATTCATGTCCGCAGAATTTCAGTCATTCTGCAAGGCCAATGGTATTCAATATCTGACGTCCGCGCCGTTTTCGCCACAGTCAAACGGTGCCGCTGAACGATTGGTCAGGACTTTCAAGTCACAGATGTTGAAGTTGAAAGAGTCGCATTCTCGGGAGGACGCGTTATTGCTCTTTTTGTCCTCTTATCGCTCTCAGCCCCGAGATGGTCGCTCGCTGGCTGAGTTGCTCCACGGTCGCCCTCATCGCACCTTGATGTCTTTGCTGCATCCGCCGCATCAGGTTCCTGTGCAGCGGCAGAGACCTGCTTTTGCCCCAGGCGACGTTGTATACTACCGCAACCATCGAGGTTCACGGCGTTGGCTCGAAGGGCGCATTCTTCGCTGCCTCGGCCGCGCTATGTATCTGGTTTTGGGGGCCTCTGGTGAGGTGCGTCGGCATCTCAATCAGCTGCGCCTCTGTCGTCGCACGGGATCTGCCGCTCCCCGTCTGATTTCAGCGACGGTGCCGTCCGGTCAGCGCCCTGGGGACCCATCTACTGGCTCGCCTCAGCCCCAGGTGTTACCGACGCTGCCTTCCATTTTCCCCCACGGCAACGCGCCGCCGCCGCCGCCGCCTGTTCTCCCGCCGGCGACGCCCGCAGTGGACGCGTCGCTGCAACCGCCGGGCGCCTCCCTGGGTCACGCGCCGCCGATCGCTTCCCGTGACCAGTTGTCCTCCGACATGGAACTCTTGCCCGCTCCGGGCCATATGTCGTCTTCGCCCGTCGGGTGCCCCAGCCCGATGGAGGTCGACCCTTCGGCCCCTCCTGTCTCTCTGCGGACGCATACACCGCATGTTGGCGTGCACCCTGGAGCAGGTTTTCAGGCGTTTCCTAGCTCCCCGCGGTCCGAATGGCAGGGTGCGGGTGGCACAGCCTCGCCTGTTGTTAGGCTCCCCACCTCGTCGCATACGTCAACATGGGGTCCTCCGCACGGCGGGCGGAAGCCTTATGCCACAACCGTACGTCGATTTGCGGGGGAGAAATGTGGTGTCACCGCCAGACACCACACTTGCTAGGTGGTAGGCTTTAAATCGGCCGCGGTCTGCTAGTATACGTCGGACCCGCGTGTCGCCACTATCAGTGATTGCAGACCTAGCGCCGCCACACGGCAGGTCTAGAGAGACTTCCTAGCACTCGCCCCAGTTGTACAACCGACTTGCTAGCGATGGTTCACTGACAAAATACGCTCTCATTTGCCGAGACGATAGTTAGCATAGCCTTCAGCTACGTCATTTGCTACGACGTAGCTAGGCGCCATGTTCAGTTACTGTTGATATTGTGAATAATGTACAATCATGAGCGACGTTCACCATTTATGGATTAAAGCTAAGTATTCCACCAGCTACGTCCGTTTTTTCTAAAGTCTAATTTAATTGTCCTGTTCCAGACCTCACGCCAGCCTGCGTGAGCTAAAACGCGTGCCTTTCGGCTTCCTCTAGTAACCCGGTGTTGGCTCTCCTGCCAACCCACACTACATAAAATTTATGTTTAGAAGAACGATGTTTCTTATAACAAATGCTCAGCACGTTGGCCGTCATTCATCAACAATACATGTAGTCAAGCGACAATGTTGTGAACAGCACTGTACAGCGTATCAGTACGAATGGTGAGAAACGGGCGTCGGGTGTTGCCTTTTAGCATCCTTACTGAGGTCGGACGATCATGGTAGACTTGAGACATCAGGTAGCTCCGCAACCAACAGTCACACAGGTCAGGGGACCAAGCCTGACAGATGTGATGACTCAGCAGGCCGTCGTCACCAAACGATTTGCTCAAGAGATATTTCACACATGTAGCCATATGGAGTTGAGCGCCATCCTGAAAAAAAGTTGTATCTTCTTGCACGTGTTTTTTGTTGCCAGGCGGGGGATGACGCGATTCTGTAACATATCGGTGTCTCTCGCACCTGTCACACTGGAAGTTTGGTAAGCAGTACCTACATTTACTGAAGAGAAGGGCTCGTATCACGACTGATGAGGTAGATACACACCATACCTTGACTTTTTCGTCATGCAATGTAGTTTCAACGACAGTTACAGGGTTTTCGGTAGCTTTGGAAAGTTGGAAATTTGTGTTAAGGTCCAAACTGCTGATGTCATCGGTCCCGAAGTTTAAACACTACTTAATCCAACTCACGCTAACTTACGCTGAGGACGACATACTCACCCATGTCCGATGGAGGACTCTAACCTCTAAGGGGGCGAGCCGCGCGAACCGTGACCAGCCGCCTGAGACCGCGCAGCTACACCGCGCGGCTTCGGTACCTTTGGATAATGACACATCCTCTGAGTGTAAAATGGGCTTCGTCGGTCAGTCAACCAATCGTCATCCTTCCTCATTTTTGTTTCAATGTCCACGCTGTAACGTTCCCTGGCAAACTCACGCTATTAATGAACTAAAATTTATTTGTACCATATACGCCGCTCTGACCAATTTGTATATACTGTAATTATTGAACAAAAAATATTATTGAATTTTGTGTAAAAGACATTTGTTATTATTGTAATATTTTTTGTAGTAATATTCTCTCTGTATTTAGGATGGTAATATTTCTATATTCATTATGTAATTGCGAAATGTGTCAATATCTGCGATAACAGAGATGTGAAATTCAGCCAGAGGAAAATAATGTTATGAGATTACAAAGAAATGTTAATAGTCAGCAGTAGTATAAAAGCACCACGTAATGTGTATTCTTTGGTCATCTCCGTGTAGAGCTGAATGCGAGAGGAAGCTGTGACGAAGCGTTTTATGAATTGGTAGACTTCCTTTGTCTGTATCTAGATTTAGCCGCCATTAGAGGAGAAATTACAAACTAATGTGAGTTGAATTATTGTTGGGCCTAAATATATCATAATTTATCAAAAGTGTGTATTATTAATGTAAATTAGATTGCCCATGTCATCTATAATATTTCTTTAAAGAATTTTCAGCATTTTTAGCGGTGTTGCTGGGCTGTGCCGCGACCGATCGATTTGCAGCGGCGGCACATTTAAAAAATTGTTCCGCTAAAGAAAAATCAACCAAACCCGTAAATCGGGAACAGATAAAAATTAGCAGTGAATTAAGAAAATGTTCTTCTTTTACAGTGATCCTGAGACTGATGAATTTTAAACTAATTATACATTTGTGCATTCGTAGGCGGATAGTTAATGTTGAAATATAACAATGTTGGTTCTTTCAAATAACTTAAATGTACAGCGAAGTATGTTTTATCAGTGATAATTAAATGTCGGCTTGGCAATATTTAACCATTTTCTGCTAATAGAGACAGTCTTGTGTTCTATAGCTAACGCCGGGAAAGAATTCAGTAAATATTAATAAAAAAAAAACCACTGCATTTAGAAAATGTGTGCCAAGGCCGAATTATGTAAAAGATTTAATTCTCAACTAAATATTCTTAATCAGTTAATATGCGTTCACGTAATTTTTAAATGTACGTAATTCTTTTGAAAATGAATTTTTATTACCACACGTAAATAAGAGAAAAGTTCTACAACAAAGTTCGTACTTACAGAAGAAAGTTAAAGAAAGGCAGATTAATTAACTAAAAGCAAAAATTTAAAAAACGTAACTGATTATTATTATTCTTTAATAAATAAATTTTTAATGCATTTCATTAAAACACGCAAGTGCTGTCCGCACCACAAAAGCGGTGCCAACAGTTCACGATGACGCTGGATTTTGTGCGGATAGCGTTGGAGGGTTCGCCTTAATGCTTTGCAAACATTAGTGCGTGGAATGCCCGGTGCGACGCGCTACTTCACGAGCGCTGACTTCGCCATGTGGAAGTGAACTCGCTAGTCTCGATTACTTCATAAACTGTCCGAGCAACAGTAGCGCTTTTCTCGGCTACCGACTGCAGGGCCGACGTAAACAACCCATGGCTTCGAACTTCGTTATCACTCCTTCACGGCGACACTTGCCACAGCGCCTTTACCCGTTCGAATACCCTTCTTATGGCAATAGGGCCGTAACGCTGCAGTAGCGGATTCAACATTACAATTGTATTCCTAGCCGTGCCTTTCTGGTAAAATCAACACGCCGCGATTGTTACCACATCTGACTCCCTCTCCCACTGTATCTCATTTTTTACACGATTCTTATGCAGCGTCACTGGCGTGTTGCTATCCGGTGCCATCTGTACATCAGTTTTTACGCTGGTTTTTGGTTTCCATGAAACACCATATCATTTGATGTGTCTGTGTCAAGTTTCGTCTCTCTACCTACAGTTTCTCGTGAATTAGAGAATATTAAAAAAAAATAGTTCAAATGGCTCTGAGCACTATGGAACTTACCATCGTAGGTCATAAGTCCCCTAGAACTTAGAACTAATTAAACCTAACTAACCTAAGGACATCACACACACCCATGCCCGAGGCAGGATTCGAACCTGCGACCGTAGCAGTCCCGCGGTTCCGGACTGCAGCGCCAGAATATTCAAATGTTAATGGACTTTCGGGTCACCGAGTACATATCATACCTGACTGACGGCTGTTGCATGCTACATGCAGTGTACTTTTGAGAGTTACCTCCAAATTTTTGTAGGCCAAAATTAAAGCTGTCATTTTCCTTTTAGTAATTTTCAAAGCTTAGTTTCCCTTCCTACATTTTTCCGCGTCCATAGTGTATACAAAATTCACAGAGCTCTAGTATTCAGACTGTAAAAACAGAACAGTTAACCCATTTTCTCGATGTAGTCTCGCCAATATGGCACAGTTAGTAAACAGAACTGCTTTGCGTAAATTAACGCTGTGCATTTTCAAACTGTGGTTACTCAGACAAAGCGCCACAAAACGAGGAACAGCAAAGAGTGCCGACAGAGTGCAGCACTGTCGCACGGGAAATGTCGGCACACAGTTGCTGTCGTCCAGTTGTTGCCGTCTGCTTGCCGGATTACGCGAAAAAGCACATGGCTGAGGTCCCGTATTTTCCTGCGAAAATCGGCGCTCTCCTGGCCGTCGACTGTTTGTTATTGTTTCGAAGCCCCGGACAGAATAAACATAAATATTTTGCGACTAAAACTGCGACTCTTTTTGTATTGTAAAGCACAGGTCCAGCACAGCTGCGCTAAACGAGAAGGTACCCCTAGAAGAGAGAGCTGGATGCATTTATGAAAATAATTTCTGCAGAACCATTGTGCCGCCACGACATGGAGGGAAGTACGCTATCATACAACCACACACAAAACAATGACCACATTGGGACGGCTTGTGACGTAGGAAGTACGGTAATATTATCGCCGATCACGCTAGTTTATCATGATCTGCAATGGCACCATTCACGGTCACCACACAGCTACACTGAAGCGCCAAAGAAACTGGTACAGCCGGCCGGTGTGGCCGTGCGGTTCTAAGCGCGTCAGTTTGGAACCGCGTGACCGCTACGGTCGCAGGTTCGAATCCTGCCTCGGGCATGGATGTGTGTGATGTCCTTAGGTTAGTTAGGTTTAAGTAGTTCTAAGTTCTAGGGGACTGATGACAGTAGTTAAGTCCCATAGTGCTCAGAGCCATTTGAACCATTTGAAACTGGTACAGGCATGCATATTCATATAGAAAGATATGTAAACAGGCAGAATACAGAGCAGAGGACGGCAACGCCTATATAAGACAACAAGTCCCTTGGGCAGTTGTTAGATCAGTTACTGTTGCTACAATGGCAGTTAATCAAGATTTAAGTGAGTTTGAACGTTGTGTTATAGTCGGCGCACGAGCGATGGGATACAGCATTTACGAAATAGCGATGAAGTGGGTATTTTCCCATACGAGCATTTCACGGGTGTACTGTGAATTTCAGGAATCCGCTAGAACATAAAATCCCCGACGTCGCTGCAGCTGGAAAAAGACCCTGCAATAACGGAACCAACGATGACTGAAGAGAATCGTTCAGTGCGACAGAAGTGCAACTCTTAAGCAAATTGCTGCAGATTTCAATGCTGGGACATCAACAACTGTCAGTGTGCGAACCATACAACGAAACGTCATCGACATGGGTTTGCGGACCCGAACCCCCACTCGTGTAGCCTTGATGACTGCACGACGCAAGGCTTTACGCCTCTCCTGGGAACGTCAACACCGAAATTCGACTGTCTATGACTGGAAATATGTTGCCTGGTCGGACGAGTCACGTTTCAAATTATATCGAGCGGATGGACGTGTACGGGTATGGAGACAACCTCATGAATCCATGGATCCTGCATGTCAGCAGGGTATGTCCAAGCTGGTGGAGGCTCTGTAATGGTGTGGGGAGTGTGCAGTTGGAATAGTATCGGACAGCTGATACGTCTAGATGCGACTCTGACAGGTGACACATACGTAAGCATCCTGTGTGATAACCTGCGTCCATTCATTTCCATTGTGCATTTCGACAGACTTGGGTAATTCCAGTAGGACAATGCAACACCCAACACGTCCTGAAGTCCTACAAAGTGGCTCCAGGAACACTCTGCTGAATTTAAGAAATTCCGCTGGGCACCAAACTCAGCAGATATGAAAATTACTGAGCATATCTGGGATGCCTTGCAACGTGCTGTTCAAAAGAGACCTCCACGCCCTTATAATCTTACAGATTTATGGACAGCCCTGCAGGATTCATGGTGTAAGTTCCCTCCAGCACTACTTCAGACATTAGTTGAGTCCATGCCAATTCTTGTTGCGGCACTTCTGCGTGCTCGCGTGGGCCCTACACGGTATTAGGCCGGTGTACCAGCTTGTTTGACTCTTCAATGTATTTGTCAAAGCCTTGCACGACGAGTGACGAATCAGGTCTCTGTCTGTCTGTCGCCAAAACAATTTTCTATCAACATTCACTGATAAAATGTTTCTACATCTACATCTACATCCATACACCGCAAGCCACCCGACGGTGCGTAGCGGAGGGTAACCTGAGTACCTCCCTTCTATTCTAGCCTCGTATTGTTCGTGGAAAGAAGGATTGTCGGTATGCTTCTGTGTGGGCTCTAATCTCTCTGATTTTATCCTCATGGTCTCTTCGCGAGATATACATAGGAGGGAGCAATATACTGCTTGACTCTTCGGTGAAGGTATGTTCTCGAAACTTTAACAAAAGCCCGTACCGAGCTACTGAGCGTCTCTCCTGCAGAGTCTTCCACTGGAGTTTATCTATCGTCTCCGTAACGCTTTCGTGATTACTAAATGATCCCGTAACGAAGCGCGCTGCTCTCCGTTGGATCTTCTCTGTCTCTTCTATCAATCCTATCTGGTACGGATCCCACACTGCTGAGCAGTATTCAAGCAGTGGGCGAACAAGCGTACTGTAACCTACTTCCTTTGTTTTCGGATTGCATTTCCTTAGGATTCTTCCAATGAATCTCAGTCTGGCATCCGCTTTACCGATGATCAACTTTATATGATCATTCCATTTTGAACTACTCCTAATGTGTACTCCCAGATAATTTATGAAATTAACTGCTTCCAGTTGCTGACCTGCTATTTTGTAGCTAAATTATATAGGATCTATCTTTCTATGTATTCGCAGCACATTACACTTGCCTACATTGAGATTCAATTGCCATTCCCTACACCATGCGTCAATTCGCTGCAGATCCTCCTGCATTTCAGTACAATTTTCCATTGTTACAACCTCTCGATACACCACAGCATCATCTGCAAAAAGCCTCAGTGAACTTACGATGTCATCCACAAGCTCATTTATGTATATTGTGAATAGCAACGGTCCTATGACACTCCCCTGCGGCACACCTGAAATCACTCTTACTTCGGGAGACTTCTCTCCATTGAGAATGACATGCTGCGTTCTGATATCTAGGAACTCTTCAATCCAATCACACAATTGGTCTGATAGTCCATATGCTCTTACTTTGTTCATTAAACGACTGTGGGTAACTGTATCGAACACCTTGCGGAAGTCAAGAAACACGGCATCTACCCGTGTACCCGTGTCTATGGCCCTCTGAGTCTCGTGGACGAATAGCGCGAGCTGGGTTTCACACGGCCGTCTTTTTCGAAACCCATGCTGATTCCTCCAGAGTTGATTTCTAGTCTACAGAAAAGTCATTATACTCGAACATAATAAGTGTTCCAAAATTCTGCAACTGATCGACGTTAGAGATATAGGTCTATAGTTCTGCACATCTGTTCGACGTCCCTTCTTGAAAACGGGGATGACCTGTGCCCTTTTCCAATCTTTTGGAAGGCTACGCTCTTCTAGAGACCTACGGTACACCGCTGCAAGAAGGGGGGCAAGTTCCTTCGCGTACGCTGTGTAAAATCGAACTGGTATCCCAGCAGGTCCAGCGGCCTTTCCTCTTTTGAGCGATTTTAATTGTTTCTCTATCCCTCTGTCGTCTATTTCGATATCTACCATTTTGTCATCTGTACGACAATCTAGAGAAGGAACTACAGTGCAGTCTTCCTCTGTGAAACAGCTTTGGAAAAAGACATTTAGTATTTTGGCCTTTAGTCTGTCATCCACTGTTTCAGTACCATTTTGGTCACAGAGTATCTGGAAAGTTTGTTTTCATCAACCTACCACTTTGACATAAGACCCAAATTTCTTAGGATTTTCTGCCAAGTCAGTACATAGAACTTTACTTTCGAATTCATTGAACGCCTCTCTCATAGCCCTCTTCACACTAAATTTCGCTTCGCGTAATTTTTGTTTGTCTGCAATGCTGTGGCTATGTTTATGTTTGCTGTGAAGTTCCCTTTGCTTCCGCAGCAGTTTTCTAACTCGGTTGTTGTACCACGGTGGCTCTTTTCCATCTCTTACGATTTTGCTTGGCACATACTCATCTAACGCATATTGTACGATGGTTTTGAACTTTGTCCACTGATCCTCAACACTATCTGTACTTTAGACAAAACTTTTGTGTTGAGCCGTCAGGTACTCTGTAATCTGCTTTTTGTCACTTTTGCTAAACAGAAAAATCTTCCTACCTTTTTTCATATTTCTATTTACGGCTGAAATCATTGATGCAATAACCTCTTTATGATCGCTGATTCCCTGTTCTGCATTAACTGTTTCAAATAGTTCGGGTCTGTTTGTCACCAGAAGGTCTAATATGTTATCGCCATGAGTCGGTTCTCTGTTTAACTGCTCAAGGTATTTTTCAGATAAAGCACTTTAAAAAATTTCATTGGATTCTTTGTCGCTGCCACCCGTTATGAACGTTTGAGTCTCCCAGTCTATATCCAGCAAATTAAAATCTCCACCCAGAAATATAACATGGTGGGGAAATCTACTCGAAATATTTTCCAAATTATCCTTCAGGTGCTCAGCCACAACAGCTGCTGAGCCAGGGAGCCCATAGAGACATCCAATTACCATGTCTGAGCATGCTTTAACCGTGACCTTCACCCAAATTATTTCACATTTCGGATCTCCGTCAATTTCCTTCCATACTATTGCACTTCTTATCGCTATAAATACGCCTCCCTTCACTGTCCAGCCTGTCTCTGCGGTATACATTCCAATCTGAGTTTAGGATTTAATTACTGTTTACGTCTGGTTTCAGCCAACTTTCTGTCCCTAGTACTATATGGGCGTTGTGACCGTTTATTAATGAGAGCAGTTCTGGGACCTTTCTATAGACGCTCCTGCAGTTTACTATTAGCACATTAATATTGTTATTCCCTGTTGCATTTTGCCTACTCCTACCTTGCTGCGTCTCAGGAGGCGTCTTGTCGGGCCTAGGGAGGGAATTCTCTAACCTAAAAAACCCACATGTGCACTCCACACGTACTCCGCTACCCTTGTAGCCGCTTCCTGGATGTAGTGCACGCCTGAACTATTCAGGGGGACCTACATTTCTCCACCCGATAGCGGAGATCGAGAAATTTGCACCCCAGATCTCCGCAGAATCGTCTGAGCCTCTGGTTTAAGCCTTCCACTCGGCTCCAAACCAGAGGACCGCGATCGGTTCTGGGAACGATACTACAAATAGTTAGCTCTGATTCCACCCCGCGAGCGAGGCTTTCCGCCTTCACCAATTCCGCCAACCACCTGTACGAACTGAGGATGACCTCTGAACCCAGACTGCAGGAGTCATTGGTGCCGACATGAGCAGCAATTTGCAGTCACCCAGTGCTCTCTATCGCCGCCGGCAGGGCCTCCTCCACATCTAGAATGAGACCCCCCGGCAAGCAGACAGAGTGAACACTGGCCTTCTTCCCCGACCTTCCCGCTATTTCCCTAAGGGGCTCCATAACCCGCCTAACGTTGGAGCTCCCAATAACTAATAAACCTCTCCCCCCGTGTGCCTGCTCGGCCCTTGCTGAAGGAGCGGCCACATGTCCACTCACAGGCAGAGCGGGCGATGCCACACGGCCAGCCTCCACATTGACCCTCCGCCTCGTGCGCCGCGAACGCCGCTGAACCCGCCACTCCCCTTGGGGAGAGGGTGGCCCAACCGCGCCCGGTACCCGCGAAGATGTCTCGACAGCAGGGACAGTGGGTGAAGCATGCAACACCTGGGGTGTACCATGCGACGCACCAGACTCCCCACTGTCGCTACACTCCGAGGCAGCAGCCTGAAGACGGTTGACCGCGGTCATCAACACGCTCAGCTGTTCGCGAACAGTGGCCAGCTCCTCCTGCGTCCGTACACAGCAGTCACACATCCTATCCATCCTAAGGAATCAATTTACTGTAGAGAGTTAATAAACTTTTAACCAGACTGCTAATTCACTAAACTGTGGTTGCTAGCCACTTCTTGTAGAAAACAATGAAAATAGCACTACCTGTCTCTGGACTGTACTGAAAACAAACACTAGCACTACTGGCACTATGGCTGACTAAAGGGACTCTCTCTGACTGTATTCAAAACAAACACGAAATCTATGGAACACTATTACTAGCACTCGACAATTAAAGCTTCCTAAAAGCAAAAATACACGGAAGAAGAAGTGACAAGTAAGAAAAATACAGTTAATACTTAAATTAAGGTAGCTCGCTGCACAGCAGACGTGAATCAGGTGGCAGCTACGACGGCACTCAGCGCTTAATTTATAAGTGCTAACACAATTTTACACGTACATCGACAAATCTTCAGGGCTGAAATTTGTCCGCGTAACAAATGTGTATTTCCTTTCTTTTCAACTAGAGAACAGAGGCGTGGATAACTGCAAGTCGTGCAGTAAGAGAGTCAGTGACCCTATGGAAGGTACGGAAATGGATGTACAGCCACGCCGACTCCTATACTGTGGCCAAAATGTGTGTGAAATCTTATGGGACTCCACTGCTAAGGTCATCAGTCACTAAGCTTACACACTACTTAACCTAAATTATGCTAAGGAAAAACACACACACCCATGCCTGAGGGATGACTCGAACCTCCGCCGGGAACAGCCGCACAGTCCATGACTGCAGCGTCATGACAGCTCGGCTAATCCCGCTCGGGTCTGTGGCCAGCTGGGCAAGGTTTCTTGGTTCAGGATCCATAGCGTGAACAACCCAATCGAAATGGTCCCACACATTCTCGGTAGCGTTTTAATCTGGGGAATTTGGGGCTGCAGAGGACAACAGTACACTTATCACGGTGCTCTTCGAACCACGCACGTGCACTGCGACCTGTGTGACAAGTTACTTTGTCCTGCTGGTGGAGGCCATTGTACTGAGGAAGAACAAACTGCAGATTGTGGTGAACATTGCCGTGACGCTATAGACACCAGGCCCCAGCGTCACCCCTCGCTATCTCCTGCGTCATTTGGCTTGCAGCGAGCTCCATCACTACAGAACAGATGAATCGGCACCTCTGAACAGCGGAAGTCTGCTGCCAGACCTGCAGGTGCCGTCAACAGTGTTCCGGTCATCAGGTGGCATGCTTGGTGGTGGTAGAGGTCATTGACGTACCGCACCTTTTCCTGCATCTGGCGTGCCACGGGGGAGTGTTATGGGACCTTTGCTTTTCACAATATATATAAATGACCTAGTAGATAGTGTCGGAAGCTCCATGCGACTTTTTTGAGGATGACGCTGTAGTATACAAAGAAGTTGCAGCATTAGAAAATTGCAGCGAAATGCAGGAAGATCTGCAGCGGATAGGCACTTGCCGCAGGGAGTGGCAACTGACTCCTAACATAGACAAATGTAATGTATTGCGAATTCATAGAAAGAAGAATCTTTTATTGTATGATTATATGATAGCGGAACAAACACTGGTAGCAGTTACTTCTGTAAAATATCTGGGAGTATGCGTGCGGAACGATTTGAAGTGGAATGATCATATAAAATTAATTGTTGGTAAGACGGGTGCCAGGTTGAGATTCATTGGGAGAGTCGTTAGAAAATGTAGTCCATCAACAAAAGAGGTGGCTTACAAAATACTCGTTCGACCTATACTTGAGTATTGCTCATCAGTGTGGGATCCGTACCAGGTCAGCTTGACAGAGGAGATAGACAAGATCCAAATAAGAGCGGCGCGTTTCCTCACAGGGCTATTTGGTAAGCGTGATAGCGTTACGGAGATGTTTAGCAAACTCAAATGGCAGACTCTGCAAGAGAGTCGCTCTGCTTCGCGGTGTAGCTTACTGTGCAGGTTTCGAGAGGGTGCGTTTCTCAATGAGGTATCGAATATATTGCTTCCCCCTACTTCTACCTCCCGAGGAGATCACGAATGTAAAATTAGAGAGATTCGAGCACGCACGCAGGCTTTCCGGCAGTCGTTCTTCCCGCGAACCATACGCGACTGGAACAGGAAAGGGAGGTAATGACAGTGGCACGTAAAGTGCCCTCCGCCACACACCGTTAGGTGGCTTGAAGAGTGTAAACGTAGATGTAGATGTAGATGTAGATCCAGATGGTTCGTTGAACCCTCTGCCAGGAACTTTATTGTGTATAGCAGAGTAGTCACTTAAATGTAGAGGGTAGCGTTGCGGAAGTAGCGCGCATGGACCCTTCCACTAGGTAGCTATTTAGGCCGGCGCGCTAGCTTAGCAGGGCTTCTCCATGACAGTGAGCTACTGCCTAGAAGATGTACCAGTATTATGCCTCGATCTGGACGCCGTCGCCATCTTCTGGGACAGTATCTTGTCTCCTCCATCTGGACTAAGTGATTGGCGACGTAGCTGGAAAGTGGTATAACTTAACACAGTTTGTTTTCTTCACCGACAACATAGTGCTAAGACTTGACTTTGTGACCAAATCCTTGTCGGACTTATAAACTATCGTAAAATGTTTTGACCTTCCATACCTTTCCTGTAAACGATACTTTCAAAGTCTTATTTTTTCACAAGATAAGATAAAGCGTGGACTTTGTAAGTAGGCTGTTTATGTTTTCTTATTGGCAACGTTACGTAGCGCTCTGTATGAAAATCACTGGCTGTGCTGCGTGCAGTCAGTGGCTAGTTTGCATTGTTGTCTGCCATTGTAGTGTTGGGCAGATGGACGTGAACAGCGCGTAGCGTTGCGCAGTCGGAGGTGAGCCGCCAGCAGTGGTGGATGTGGGGAGAGAGATGGCGGTGTTTTGAAATTTGTAAGACTGGATGTCATGAACTGATATATATATATATATATATATATATATATATATATATATATATATATATATATATATATATATATATATATATATATATTAGGGTAAATACATCGTTTGTTCTCTATTAAAATCTTTCATTTGCTAACTATCCCTATCAGTAGTTAGTGCCTTCCGTAGTTTCAATCTTTTATTTAGCTGGCAGTAGTGGCGCTCGCTGTTTTGCAGTAGTTCGAGTAATGAAGATTTTTGTGAGGTAAGTGATTTGTGAAAGGTATAGGTTAATGATAGTCAGGGCCATTCTTTTATAGGGATTTTTGAAAGTCAGATTGCGTTGCGCTAAAAATATTGTGTGTTAGTTTAAGCTCAGTCCTGTATAAATTTTTCTAAAGGGACGTTTCAACTTTACTTTTTCAAATGTGAGAACCAACGAACTTGTTCCATGCTGAATTTTACTTTATTCAGCTTTCAAGATATTTGATTTTATTTAATTCCAACCGTTGTGCAACCTAAATTGTTTTTGAGATTCAGGAATTTCACGTTTGTTGTTATTGAAGAGCTATTGTTTGTTTGTTCGCTTCTCGAAGAATTTTGCTTAATCTCAACCTAAAGGAATCTTATCCCCACACTACATTGAGTAATTTGCTGTATTGTGGTCGATAAATAAACTTGAGTTACTGTGATTAATCGTCTCTTTAGTGCACATTTCCAAGGAAGAAGATATATGAGACATGGTCCCCAAGGATATAGATGCATGCTTGTGTTGACCCAGCGTGCCTTCCTCAATGAAGAAATCAACCAGTAAATTCCATTCCCCAGACCACAACTCAAGCGTAGTGTTTTCTTTCAGAGGTTTCGCGCTGTACTGCCCAACAGCTATGTGTCCGGTGATTCATCTGAACAGGACATCTGTGGCCGTTCAATGGACATCCAGTTACGGTACTGGCGTGCAAATTCCAGCCTTCGTCGCCAGCGAAGAGTAGTCAGCAAGAGTGCGTGAGCTAGATGCCTGCTGCAGAAACCTATATGTGGGGGCTGAACGGTCACTGAAGAGACATTTTTGGTAGCCACTTGGTTTGGCTGGGCGGTCAGTTGCTCAACAGTTGCATGTCTATTCGTCCGTACCCATCTCCGCATCTGTCAATGTCGTTCACCCCCGTCGTCTGTGGCCCATAGTTGCCTCGGCGCCGGATTTGTATAGCGCCATTTTGTCAGTAAAACTTCAGAATCACCCAAAAGATTTACAAACTTGGCTATTTAGGAAATGATTCCACCTTTGGCCCGAAAGCGAACGGTCATGCCATTTTGGACGTCAGATAAATCGTTCTAATTCCGCATTACGACAACGGCTGCACTGTTTTCCGCGTCCATCCAATACGGTTTATATACCCTCCACTGCTAGTGCTGCCACCTGCGGTATTGCACAGTGACGTCAAACATAGCCGGTGATCAAATTTATGTGACTGGACCATGTATAACAGCAGTATTTTGTTGTAATGGAAATAATTTTAGACAGTGAGTATAGGATATAGGTATACGTGCATTTTCAAATATGGTATAGGATAATAGTAACAATTTCTTTAACCGAATCTGTGCCCACAAATCTATACCAAAGTTTAAAAGCCATGGAACATAGGACCATTTCCATGACAAAGACAAGGAGTAATCAATGTCTATCTCCGTGTCTGGTCAATAGAATTGGCCCCACATAATCAATAAACAGTTTCCCCATAGGCCTCCGCTCCCCGGTGGACTGGGGCAAATTGCAAAGAGTATTGGGGTTTGATTCAGCGGTCATCCATTGTTGGCACTGACCTACAAGTTTTCTTACATCTCAATTTGAACAGGGTGACAGGAGATGTTGCTTAATTTTCATTATAGTCTTAAAAATTCCTATATGCTAACAAAAAGGGGAGAATGAAAATGGTGAAATACTGCAGGAACCATTTCTTGAGAAATGCATCTTGACTTTTCTATCATATTTGGTACGATGGCATATTGCCCCGTTATTTAAAGAACAGCCTTGAATATCTAGCTCCTGACGCAACTGATCCTTAACTGCGGCAACCCTGGCATAATGATCCTGTTTCTCCTCGAGACTCTGGAAGAGAGCGGCTATATCAGGCAACAGGGTGTGCATCAACTGTGACTCCCATTCTTCCATAACGGCTCGTCTTCCTCGTGTCCCTGATCAACAACCCGACTCAAGGCATCCGCCATCTGTTTCTCGCTTCCGTTTACATGCTTGGCGGAAAGCGAAGAGCTGACATTCGGACTGCCCAACGTGCTTCTGTCGGTCACGGTACAATTTCCCAACGCCTATTTCTTTTGTAGTTTTGACTTCGGAGTTATCTGCGGGGCGCAGTCAGTATGCTACCGAAAACATGAGTTTAGTTTGCTTGTTTTTCAGCCTTTATAGCGGAGATGGAGGAAATCTACTTGGTTGTAGTAAGTGTTTCGTAACAACACGTTACTCATTTTCATGGAATTGGCAGGACTGATCGGTTGCAATAGCAAGTTATTACATTTGGTCAATGCGTTTATTGTCTGTCAACACGCTGGTTTATTGAGGTGTCAGACAAAAACACCTTAACAGAATGTAAGATACGTTCAATAATCACTAGGAAGGACCTTCATCAGAGGCGAATGCTTTCATTGCCACTCAGTCCGTCATCTGCTCACCACTTGGCCTAAATCATAGATCATCAACACATTGAAATAATTCACTATCAGTCGGGAGCCACTTGTCCTATAGTACAAGGCACATGTACCGATCAGTAACTTGTTCCTGCTATTCACTGAAATTCGACTCACTTAGTTCAACGAGATAGAGACACGCAGCCTCTGTTCAAGGCTGTTTCAGTGAATACTGGAAATTGCTACTTAGCTTGCAGTTGCAGTGTGTCCACCAGAGTCTATGACCATCTTCTCGTGGCTGAATTTTCTATTCCTCCATCATGTGCTGCTAAAGAACGTCACAGCACTTGGGTTGCGACCGTCGGAATGCACAATGCACATGAATGGATGCAAGCGATAAGACAGAATGCTTAAGTACGTGTCACCGTCAGAGTCGTATCTAAACGCATCTGGGGTCGCATATGACTGCTACTACATATGCCCCACACCATTACAGAGCCTCCACGAGCTTTAACAGTCCCCTGCTGACCTACAGGATCTTTGGATTCATGAGGTTGTCGCCATACCCGTACACGTCCATCCGCTCGATACAATTTGAATCGAGACTCGTCTGACCAGGTAACATGTTTCCAGTCATCAAGAGACCCATGACGGTGTTGACCCCTCCAGGCGAGACGTAAGACTTTTGTGTCGTGGAATCATCAAGGGTACACAAGTGGGCTTTCGGCTCCGGAAGCCCCTATCGATGATGTTTCGTTGAATGGTTCGCACGCTGACACTTGTTGACGGCCCAGCATTGAAATCTGCAGCAATTTGCTGATGGGTGCACTTCTGTCGCGCTGAACAATTCTCTTCAGTCGTCGTTGGTCATGTTCTTGCAGGGTCCTCTTCCGGCCGCAACGATGTCGGAGATTTTATGTTTAACCGGATTCTTGATATTCACGGTAGACTTTTGAAATGGTCGTACGGGAAAATCCCCACTTCATCGCTACGTCGTAGATGCTGTCTCCCATCGCTCGTGCGCCGACTATAACACAACGTTAAATCTCACTTACATCTTGATGACCTGGCACTGTAGCAGCAGCAACCGAGCTAACAACTTATATACGCGTTCCCGGCCTCAGCGCAGTATTCTGCCTGTTTTCATATCTCTGTATTTGAATAAGCATGCCTATACCAGTTCATTTCGCGCTTCAGTGTGACTAAAGATATCTTGTAAATAATGGTAAGCCCATCTGTATTTGAGTTCGCCAAGAAGACTGCCCCATAAACGAGAAAATACAGCTGAACCAGTTGACAAACGGAAAGGCACCCTATTACAGTTGAAAAGATTGTAATCTGTACATAATATGGCCAATTGTTAATCCATAGTCATTAAAGGTATCTGATGGTAAACCTAATCACTCCTTCAGCAAGTAACTTGTCAATAATTCTTCTTAACCCTTGTGTATTAGGGGGTATAAGGAGAATGCCTCACGGAAATGTTGTCTGTTAACTGAATTTCATAGGTTCATTTGTGCAGCCAAGTCGATCATTCAGTACATCAGGAAACAGGAGAAGCTGCTCAAGTAGCTGGTCAGCCTGGTCATGAGATAAACGTTTCACTCAAAAGAGGGAATTACCAACTGTCACATTAATGACCGGAGGACTACAAGGGAGCCTGCGCCTAGGGTAAGTATTTTCAGGGCGAAATTTTACTGACAACCTTCTAGAGGAATAGTCCAAAAAGCAGTAAGTTTTTCAGCAAAAAGGACTCTCCAACAAACATATTTTCTTATATTTCAAATCATATTCGTGGGATATTAATGATATATTGCTTTGTGAAACTAATGGCCACACACAGGTTTGTGATTAATAGCTAGACAAATTGTGGTAAAAAAGATGTAATAACCTCTTGGTGGCCACTTCTTTCGGCTCTCCAATTTCCCAAACCCTCAGCTATTTTTAAACTTATCGCTGTCATCTCATGTTACAATTAAGTGTAAATTGGCCGGATTGGTCATTTAGGGCATCTGAATCTGTCCGAATTCTTTCCTCGGCCGTCCCGTTATACTGAAGGTTAGTTGTGAGAAACGCTATCAACAGGTGTCAGTGTTTGCCGTTGTTTATCAGAAAAACTAATGTTTTCAGTATCATGAGTGATTTCACTAAGTCAAAGTTTAAGGTCCGCTGTCAGAGACCACTCTAGGGCTACCCTCAGGTTGCATGCCTTGAGCAATGTTGTCATCTGGGTTCCTCTAGCCTTAATTAAAAACGGAAGTTGAGCTTTCTTAATACTCACCACATAGTGAAAAGTGGTTCTCGGCAATATTGCACACGAAACCAATTTTCATTAACAAGCTGATTTCTTAACGGATGTGACAAATTATGGTAAACAATTCTTTGTTCAGTTCTTTCAAGGTACCTTCATCCCTAATTACCCATTCTAAAATATTACATACACGAGCCTTAGCGAGAGGAAATGTGATTTGATTCCAAAATGTTTCACACACTCTAAGCAAACCAGAAAACAGCTGCATCTCCATTGATAAACATAAAAAACGAACAATCTGGGAACTACTACTAATAGGTAGTTCTCGAATCCCATGTAGATATGACTTCAGGAGATTAGACAAGTGACGAAACACGTCGACATCACTACCACGCACTCCTCTGCAACACTCTGCTGACTTATAGAAACCTCGAGGGCCTCCCCATCTTCGCGTAAATTGACATTGTGTTATAATTCTTGGATACTTTCCTGTAATCCTTCGATTACAGAAATCTTTTTCTTATGGCCAGTAATCTCCCGATTACCAAAATGGTCTAGATGTACGTAACTGAACACAAGAAGCGAAAGTCCTGCACAAAAATTCCATATTAGCCTACACATGCGTGAGAGACTCTCAAAAAACAAGAAATGCATCACTTACCTCGCCAATAGTCTGGACGCTAAGTTACATTGGATGGTTCAGTCTAATTCTCAAACCCTCGCTGATTTTAGCAACGGTTCCGTCAACATTACACCTGCGGATTTTCACCTCACACGCCACGTGTTCTTTCCTGACATGCCCAAACCCTACAATAGTGCTAGTGGGCGTGGTGAAAGATGTATCTGTCAACCAAATGCTGCAAAAGTATACAAAATAAACACTTCGTCTAAAAAATTATCATAAATAAAAAATGGTTCAAATGGCTCTGAGCACTATGGGACTTAACATCTATGGTCATCAGTCCCCTAGAACTTAGAACTACTTAAACCTAACTAACCTAAGGACATCACACAACACCCAGCCATCACGAGGCAGAGAAAATCCCTGACCCCGCCGGGAATCGAACCCGGGAACCCGGGCGCGGGAAGCGAGAACGCTACCGCACGACCACGAGCTGCGGGCTTATCATAAATACATGAAACGGATTCATGGTTGGGAATATGAACAACCATCAGCTGTGTAAGGGAGCGACTACAGTGAAAATTTGTGCTCAACCAGGACTCGAAACCAGATTTCCCACTTTACATGAGCAGTCGCCTTAACTGCTTTGACAGTCCGTGCATGATACACGGCCAGATCCTAACTTCCTTATGTCGTTGGATCACAACCTGTACTGTCCGCCCTCGTGGTCTCGCGGTAGCGTTCTCGCTTCCCGAGCACGGGGTCCCGGGTTCGATTCCCGGCGGGGTCACGGATTTTCACCTGCCTCGAGATGACTGGGTGTTTGTGTTGTCCTCATCATTTCATCATCATCCAGGAAAGTGGCAGAATTGGACTGAGCAAAGATTGGGTAATTGTAAGGGCGCTGATAACCACGCAGTTGAGCGCCCCACAAACCAAACATCATCATCACACAACCTGTACTCACACATCTCTAAAGGAGAGAATTGAGAACCGCTGCCCGGTACCGCCGGATACATACAATATTGCAGTGCCTGTGTTGTTAAGAAGAGCGATGTGATGCTCCTTCTGAACAGGCCTCAGAAGGCCCAACAGTACCGACCGACCGCCGTGTCACCCTTAGCCAATAGGCGTCACTAGATGCTGGGGAGCGGCATGTCGTCAGCACATCACTCTACCGACCGCTGTCAGCTTTCGTGGCTGGAGCTGCTACTTCTTATTCCAGCAGCTCCTCAGTTCGCCTCACAGGGGCTGAGTGCGCCGCTCTTGCCAACAACACTCGGCAGACCCAGACTGTCACCCATCCAAGTGCTGGTCAGGCCAGTTGGGAACGTAGTAGAAGTAGAGCTGCGAGGACTGCCACGAGTCATGGCAGTCAGTGCCGAAAACCTTCAAAAACTTACACAAAGTGAGATCCGTGCCAAACTACAGAAGCTCATGGTGGTGGGCAGCTTAGGGAATTTATCCACATGGAGGAACCAAATATAAATATGGAACTCGACAAAAAACTGAAGTATTAAAGTCAACAGAAGAAGATATAATTGCTGTATATCACTTGCAACAACCATCTACATCTACATCTACATCTACATTTATACTCCGCAAGCCACCCAACGGTGTGTGGCGGAGGGCACTTTACGTGCCACTGTCATTATCTCCCTTTCCTGTTCCAGTCGCGTATGGTTCGCGGGAAGAACGACTGTCTGAAAGCCTCTGTGCGCGCTCTAATCTCTCTAATTTTACATTCGTGATCTCCTCGGGAGGTATAAGTAGGGGGAAGCAATATATTCGATACCTCATCCAGAAACGCACCCTCTCGAAACCTGGCGAGCAAGCTACACCGCGATGCAGAGCGCCTCTCTTGCAGAGTCTGCCACTTGAGTTTGTTAAACATCTCCGTAACGCTATCACGGTTACCAAATAACCCTGTGACGAAACGCGCCGCTCTTCTTTGGATCTTCTCTATCTCCTCCGTCAACCCGATCTGGTACGGATCCCACACTGATGAGCAATACTCGAGTATAGGTCGAACGAGTGTTTTGTAAGCCACCTCCTTTGTTGATGGACTACATTTTCTAAGGACTCTCCCAATGAATCTCAACCTGGTACCCGCCTTACCAACAATTAATTTTATATGATCATTCCACTTCAAATCGTTCCGCACGCATACTCCCAGATATTTTACAGAACTAACTGCTACCAGTGTTTGTTCCGCTATCATATAATCATACAATAAAGGATCCTTCTTTCTGTGTATTCGCAATACATTACATTTGTCTATGTTAAGGGTCAGTTGCCACTCCCTGCACCAAGTGCCTATCCGCTGCAGATCTTCCTGCATTTCGCTACAATTTTCTAATGCTGCAACTTCTCTGTATACAACCATATTGGATATTATTTCCCAAATCCAGAAACAAAAGTCATAGTTTGCTAATGGGACACTGTACTAATTCTATTGTGTGTAATGAAACACTATCAGAAGTATTGCATATCAGAGAACAACATCAAAGGCATACCACAGAAAGATACAGAAAATGATGTCAAAACTTTCCAGCAGTAGATATCCCTCACCCCGATCACACAAGAAATATATGAAGCCTTTCAGCCCAAGTGCATATTCAGGAGACCAATAACCCCAAGTAACTGCATCAAGAACATTTGATTAAGAATCGAATTTTATAAATCACTGAACAAAATCATGTAGCGCAAAGGAATAGCAAGTTTGCTGGATAAAGGGAATTTTAGTCTAGTTCAGCAAATAATTTTATTTTACAGCAAGAATAATAATCACGGTAGAAGAGGCCTTTCAGTTTAAGGTGTTATATTTTAATTCAAAAATCTGAGTTTATTTATAGTTATACAACTTTTATTACAGGAGGAAAGAGGTCGTTTTACATCTTAGGGGAAGCCTGAAGCATCCTGCAGTCAAATCGGCGTAAGAAGATCCCTGGCAGCTAGCAGTGCTTTAGCCGCCTTTCAAATGTGAAGGACTAACGCGACTGCAGGAGGAACAATAGTCAACAACAGAGCTGCGAGAACAATGAGATGGTGCCATAGAGAGGTTCACAAAGTCGCAGTCCTAGCGTCTTTTACTCTCGAAATGGTTTGAATGTAGTACCCTTACGTGTAAAATGGCTGGGCATCGAATACATGAACTTTTTGACACTTCACTTACATAGGAAGCTGCACCTGTTCGTAAGATATTTAAACTCTCACTCAAATCACTAAGTAAGTTTTCATTAATTACCCTGATGTCTTTCAAAAGATTAAATCTTTTTTCTTTTTTTTATTGCACCTGAAGCTGGTCAATTTGATAACTGATTTCTCCGTTTTCCGCTTTTCGTTTGGCTATGAAAATTTGGACAAAAGCCCACAATGAAATTTTTTTCAAATCTTTATAAATGTTTTTGTTTAAACTTGGATTAATTTCGAGCAACTATGTTCTTTTCTGAGAAAATAAAAATCGTGCTAATCAATTTGATACCTCTTTTTGTCATTTCCCACTCTTCGTTTGGCTATGAGAAATCGAACAAAAACTTGTTGTATAATATATAGGCAGTTATGTTTTCGTTGCACTCAAACTTTCGAGCGAAAACTATTTACCGAAGTGAATTACGAGAGTCGAAAATCTGAGAGAGGAAGGATGCATACGAACAAACTTTTGTCCGAATAAGAGACACTGCTATGGCGTATATGAATAGTTAACTTGGCTCAAGAGAGAGCACTACATGGAAAAAATATGGGCAAAATTATAATGTTAGAATCCAGTAGAAAGAATGTGAGAAATATTGACTCAATATGTTTGTCCCGAATTCTTTACGCTACTGCCTTCTGCAATTTATACAGTACCTTTTCAAAAACGACATGTGTCATGGCCTTCAGCCTTTGCCAACCCCTGAATAATATGTGGGGTCACCAAACCAAGCTGTTAGCATGCCTTGACAAGATCAAGTAGCTTTGATTGTGTACAGTAGCCAAAGCCACACAATGGTAACCGTGGCAGCACCACACGTATCACATTTTTAGCAGTGTATTTGTTCCCTTCCTACTGTAACGATTTTACTTATAGACATTTTCAATCTTCTGTAATTGCGTGTAATCATGTACAATGTTTTATGTGTATATTTTGACACCGACTTTTATCTGTACGAAACGCCGAGTCGCTTCTGCCCGAATACACAAATAAGAGCAAAGGTGCACAGTTATGCGGAAGCCGCGTGGCAGCGTTTGAGGCCCTGGAATTCCGCTGAAATAACACAGGCGTGCGATCCCTCGCTACCATGTATATTTTTAACATCGTATGGCTGGTGGACGTGCTGCAAGCGTAACATCAGTATTGCCGAGGTATGCCGAACAGGATAATACAACGCGTCACAGACGAGTATGTAACAGTCATTTCCTGCCAGGATATTTCAGTACAAGCAAGCACCTGAAAGAGAGCGTCCTGGTACTGATTCAGTATGATGGTTTCCGTGCGTGTGAAGTGGCAACCAAGTGCAGCGTTCAACCTCGATGTGCCCAGAAGTGGATAAAGCGGTGGTGAGAAACAGGGCTAACCAGCCGGCTTCGAGGTTCGGACTTAGAAACGGTGTCGGCGCCTCAGCAAGACAACGTGTGACCAGACACCTGAATGGATCGTCCGTTTTTAAACGCTGTCCAACTGAAGAACGAGGCCAATTTCCGTGGATGCACCCAAACCGTTCGCTGCCGCATACGAGATGCTGAACTTAGAGCCCTTCTAATAAAAAGGTCCTTTCTGATGATCACAGAATTTTATATTTTTACCTCAATTTTCAGTTCAGCGAAAGCGTTACGGAGATGATAGATAAACTCCAGTGGAAGACTCTGCAGGAGAGACGCTCAGTAGCTCGGTACAGGCTTTTGTCAAAGTTTCGAGAACATACCTTCACCGAAGAGTCAAGCAGTATATTGCTCCCTCCTACGTATATCTCGCGAAGAGACCATGAGGATAAAATCAGAGAGATTAGAGCCCACACAGAGGCATACCGACAATCCTTCTTTCCACGAACAATACGAGACTGGAATAGAAGGGACAACCGATAGAGGTAGTGAAGATACCCTCCGCCACACACCGTCAGATTGCTTGCGAAGTATGGATGTAGATGTAGATGTAGATGTAGAATGAGGTTCCGGTGGCGGTCCACACGCCACGGTGAGCACCTTACGACCCACAGAACGTGGCGCGACAGTCACGTGTTGGCCGTATCACAGTCTCGTACTGCGGTCGAATGGCATCAGATGGGGCGAGGACCCTTCGTCGAATTTATGACCATCTCGCTGCGGATCAATACGTGCCCGTCATGAAACTTACTATGGCGCGGAGTGTAAGGATGAATTTTGCCAATGGAGTGATCGACTTTCAGTAGAACCACTCACCAATCGAATTGTCCAGTTTCCACAACAGGCCTACGTCGACCTGATCAACTGGCCTGTTCCACCGCTACACTTGAGTCCCACTGAAAATTTGTGGGCGACGATGAAACGTCATATGAAGTTACACTAGCCGATACTAGTCCCCACACCTAGTGTTGCATACATGGGGAAGTCACGCAGATGATGAGACACCTGTAGGACTTCATACCAGCCTCATCCTTGATCTGCAGCTTCCCTCGCCTCACATCACTCCACTTTACACTGAGGCGGCGAAAGTCAGATTATTCTTGTGAAAAAAAGTTTCCGACGTGATTGTGGCAGCACGACGGAATTAACAGACTTTGAACACGGTATGGTACTTACAACCAGACAAATGGGAAATTTCGTTTCGGAAATCGTTAGGGAATTTAATATTCCGAGATCCACAGCGTCAAGAGTGTGGCGAGAATACCACATTTCAGGCATTACCTCTCACCAGGGACAACGCACTGGCCGACGGCCTTCACCTCACGAACGAATGCAGAGGCGTTTGCGTATAGCTGTCAGTGCCTACACACAAGCACCACTGCGCGAAATAACCTCAGAAATCAATGTGGGACGTATTACGAATGTATCTGTTAGGACACTGCGGCGAAATTTTAGCGTCAATGGGCTATGGGAACAGACGACCGGCGTGAACGCCTTTTCTATCAGGAAGACATCGCATGCAGCGACCCTCCTGGTCTCGTGACCGTATCGGTTGGACTCTAAATTGGACCCTAAATGACTGGAAAATCGTGGCCTCGTCAGGTGAGTCCCGATTGCAGTTGATAAGAGCTGATGATATGGTTCGAGTGTGGCGCAGACCCCAAGTAGCCACGGTCCCAAATTGCCAACAAGGTACTGCGGAAGCTGGTGCTGTCAGCATGATGGCGTGGACTGTGTGCACATGGAAAGGACTGCATCTTCTGGTCCAATTGAACCGATCATCGACTGGAAATGGTTACGTTCCGCCGTTTGGAGACCATTTTCAGCCTTTCACGGACTTCATGTTCCCAAAGAACGATGTTTGCGATTGGATTCAAAAACATTCCGTAAAGTTTAAGTGAATGATTTGGCCACCTAGATCGACCGAAATGGATGCATTCGTATGTTTATAGGACATACTTGAAAAGTCAGTTTGCGCACACTGTTTTGCGCCAACAACACTTTCACAATAGGTAGCATGTCTTAGTATTTCCGCAGGGCACTTCCAACGACTCGCTGAGCCCATGTCATGTGAGATTCTGCACTACACTGGTCCGGCACAATATTAGGAGCTGAGCCATGACTTTTGTCGTCTATGTGTATATTACAAGATTTGAATAACTGCATTTTTTAAAAATTTTGGGTCTACTTTTGAAACATTGTACTTCACATTTTATTTTTTGAATTCGTGCTACGTAACACTTAATACACGAAAAAAAAACATTATTTCTGGACCGAAATAAAAGCGGTGTCTAACTATGACACAGACAGAGAAAACGTTTAACATCGACCAGTATAAGAACTGGTAAACCCTAAAATAATGTTATTCCCTCTCCGAAAATTTCTGCGCTTGTTGTGCTAAAGATGTGCAGTCAGGGTATATAAAATGTCTTTTACTTCGAGGGGTCAAGTGTAGTATTCCATGCACTGTGCCCATTTCTCTGTTCAAATGGTTCAAATGGCTCTGAGCACTATGGGACTTAACATCTATGGTCATCAGTCCCCTAGAACTTAGAACTACTTAAACCTAACTAACCTAAGGACAGCACACAACACCCAGCCATCACGAGGCAGAGAAAATCCCTGACCCCGCCGGGAATCGAACCCGGGAACCCGGGCGCGGGAAGCGAGAACGCTACCGCACGACCACGAGATGCGGGCCCCATTTCTCTGTGTCAGTCTTCGGAGAAACAGCTGCTGCAGAGTATAATTCAATGTATTCTGCATTATCCTCCATTAAATTTCTGTGAGACTCCTAATGGCTGAAAAATTACGTTTTCTGTGCTTTTACCTTTCTCTTTTCCAAGAAAATAATTTTCACTTATGTCTCCTTTGATTCCGCTACAGCTGCGTTCTCTTTGAGTTCGTACGGACGTTCCCTTTACGGAGAGATATTAACTACTTAACGAGTTATGAAAGTGCGGAGTTTAATACGGCTAATGGTTCGTGATGCGGCTTGCTTTTTTCGGGAGGTAGCCGTATACCTTATGGACTCACATTTATTTCGTTACTTGCATTGTGTATGTCAAACTTCTGGTGCAAAGTCATTGTCTCTACGTATATCACAGTTACGTGAGAAGAGTCCCGTTTTCTGATGGCCGTTTATGGTATTTTCCACTTTCCACATTCCATCGTTACAGCAGCAAATAAACTCGTAATCAGAAATGAGATTAGTACTTGACCTGAGTTACTTGCCCACCAGGCTTCTGTTTCTTGGAAATAATGCGTTTTAAACGGTCCCAGGGATTCCACACAGGAGATTGAATTTGTAAGTGGAATGCGGTTTTTTTTTGTCCACCGCACAAAAGGGATTTGATGAGAATCAGATGTTAGCACAGCATGGTCATCACAAGATGGCTTCACAAAGATCACAAAATTGTCAGACGAATTACAGTTTTAAATGTGGTTGTTACGCAGCAACCGTGTACTTGTTTCAACATCAGATTCTAGGTAGACGTGGCAAAGACTGGAACGTTTTACCCACGCGGGAGTAGCCGAGCTGTCTGGGGCGCTGCAGTCATGGACTGTGCGGCTGGTCCCGGCGGAGGTTCGAGTCCTCCCTCGGGCATGGGTGTGTGTGTTTGTCATTAGGATAATTTAGGTTAAGTAGTGTATAAGCTTATGGGCTGATGACCTTAGCAGTTAAGTTCCATAAGATTTCACACACGTTTGAACATTTTGGAACGTTTTATTTCCATTCTGACTTGAGCATAGCTGCTCTAAATTCAGATACGAAGATCCTGGAATACTCGAGAAAGTCCAACGCTTTCGAAATGAAGGCTTCCCGACATTGTCTTGCTCCTGAATGGTCTAGGCGTGCGCTGTGAGAACTAAACTCGGTTACTTCTCAAAAGAATTGGGCGCTTAACGCTCGACAGGATCTATCTGTCTCGAATTAACGTAATCTCCCGTAACATGTTCCTTTTCTCTACGTTGTTGTTGTTGAGGTCTTCAGTCCAGCCGCGCGGACTGACCGTGCAGTCTATGGCGCATTGTAACGGACAGCGCGGCGCCTCCCGCCGGAGTTTCAAGTCCTCCCTCGGGCATGGGTGTGTGTTCTGCGCTTATCGTAAGTTAGTTTAAGTAGTATGTAAGCCTAGGGACCGATGACCTCAGCGGTGTGGTCCCTTAGGAACTCACACACACTTGAACATTTTCTTCAGTCCAGAGACTGGTTTGCTGCAGCTCTCCATGCTACCCTATCCTGTGGAAGTCTCTTCATCTCCGAATAACAACTGCAACCTACATCCTTCTCAATCTGCTTAGTGTATTCATTTATTGGTCTCCCTCTACGATTTTTACCCTCCACGCTGCCCTCCACTACTAAATTGGTGATCCCTTGATACCTCAGAACGTGTCCTACCAACCGATCCCTTCTTTTAGTCGTTGTGCCACAAATTTCTCTTCTCCCCAATCCTATTCAGTACCTCCTCCGATCTACTCACCTAACTTTCAGCATTCTTCTGGAGCACCACATTTCGAAAGCTTCTTTTCCTGTCTACACTATTTATCGTTCATGTTTCACTTTCATACCTGACAACTTCAGAATTCGGAAGAGAGTATTCCGGTCAACATTGTCAAAAGATTTCTCTGAGTCTACAAATGCTAGAAACGTAGGTTGTCTTTCCTTAACCTATCTTCTAAGATAAGTCGTAGGGTCAGTACTGCGTCGCGTGTTCCAACATTTCTACGGAGTCTAAACTGATGTTCCCCGAGATCGGCTTCTGCCAGTTTTTCCATTCAGTTGTAAAGAATTCGCGTTAGTACTTTGGAGGCATGACTTATTAAACTGATACTTCGGTAATTTTCATACCTGTCAACACCTGACTTCTTTGGGATTCAAATTATGTTCTTCTGGAAGTCTGAGGGTATTTCGCCTGTCTCATACATCTTGCTCACCAGATGGTAGAGTTTTGTCAGGGCTGGCTCTCCCAAGGCTATCAGTAGTTCTAACGGGATGTTGTCTACTCCAGGGTCCTTGTTTTAACTTACGTATTTCAGTGCTCTGTCAAACTCTTCACTCAGTATCATACCTCCCACTTCATCTTCATCTACTTCCTCTTCATCTACATCTACATCTACATGATTACTCTGCAATTCACATTTAAGTGCTTGGGTGAGGGTTCATCTAACCACAATCATACTATCTGTCTACCATTCCACTCACGAACAGCGCGCGGGAAAAACGAACACCTAAACCTTTCTGTTCGAGCTATGATTTCTCTTATTTTATTTTGATGATCATTCCTACCTATGTAGGTTGGGCACAACAAAATATTTTCGCATTCGGAAGAGAAAGTTGGTGACTGAAATGTCGTAAATAGATCTCGCCGCGACGAAAAATGTCTTTGCTTTAATGACTTCCATCCCAACTCGCGTATCATATCTGGCACACTCTTTCCCCTATTACGTGATAATACAAAACGAGCTGCCCTTTTTTGCACTCTTTCGATGTCCTCCGTCAATACCACCTGGTAAGGATCCCACACCGCGCAGCAATATTCTAACAGAGGACGAACGAGTGTAGTGTAAGCTGTCTCTTCAGTGGACTTGTTGAAGCTTCTAAGTGTGCTGCCAATGAAACGCAACCTTTGGCTCGCCTTTCCCACAATATTATCTATGTGGTCTTTCCAACTGAAGTTGTTCGTAATTTTAACACCCAGCTACTTAGTTTAATTGACAACCTTGATAAGTGTACTATTTATCGAGTAATCGAATTCCAACGGATTAAGCGTCCACTGCCACCTGCCACACCATACAGCAATCATTTCTAAATCGCTTTGCAACTGATACTGGTCTTCGGATGACCTTACTAGACGGTAAATTACAGCATCATCTGCGAAAAACCTAAGAGAACTGCTCAGATAGTCACCCAGGTCATTTATATAGATCAGGAACAGCAGAGGTCACAGGACGCTTCCCTGGGGAACACCTGATATCACTTCAATTTTACTTGATGATTTGCCGTCTACTACTACGACCTGCGACCTTCCTGACGAATCCAGTCGCACAACTGAGACGATACCCCATAGGCCCGCAGCTTGATTAAAAGTCGCTTGCGAGGAACGGTGTCAAAAGCTTCCCGGAAATCTAGAAATACGGAATCAACTTGAGATCCCCTGTCGATAGTGGCCATTACTTCGTGCGAATAAAGAGCTAGCTGCGTTGCACAAGAACGATGTTTTCTGAAACCATGCTGATTACGTATCAATAGATCGTTCCCTCCGAGGTGATTCGTAATGTTTGAATGCAATATATGCTCCAAAATCCTACTGCAAACCGACGTCAATGATATAGGTCTGTAGTTCGATGGATTACTCCTACTACCCTTCTTAAACGCTGGTGCGACCTGCGCAATTTTCCAATCTGTAGGTACAGATCTATCGGTGAGCGAGCGATTGTATATGATTGCTAAGTAGGGAGCTATTGTATCAGCGTAATCTGAAAGGAACCAAATCGATATACAATCTGGACGTGAATACTTGCCCGTATCAAGCGATTTGACATCTAAGGTATCTACTTCTTAGAAACTCATGCTAGCAGCTGTTCGTGTTTCAAATACCAATTCGCACGGAGTATCCACTTCGACTTCACTACAAGATAAATCACTACTGACAGACCCAAACACTCCACCACAAATTCTGCCTAATCTATCTTTCCTGAACACCATCTGAGACTTCGTAAAAATTTCTGCAGAACTTATTTCAGGCTTTAGCCAGCTTCCTGTACCTATAACGATTTCAACTTCTGTGCTCTCTATTAGCGCTTGAAGCTCATGGACTTTCCCAGCACAAATACAACAATTTACAACTACAATTCCGACTGTTCCTTGATCCAAGCACGTCCTGTATTTGTCATGCACCCTTTGAGATTGCAGCCCACCCCGTACTTTCCCGAGGCCTCCTAATCTAAAAAACCGCCCAGTCCACGCCACACAGCCTCCGCTACCCGTGTAGCCACCAGCTGAGTGTAGTGAACTCCTGACCTGTTCAGCGGAACCCGAAACCCCACCGCCCTATGGCGCAAGTCAAGGAATCTGCAGCCAACACAGTCGCAAAACCGTCTGAGCCTCTGATTCAGACCCTCCACCTGGCTCTGCACCAAAGGTCCGCAGTCGGTTCTGTCAACGATGCTGCAGATGGTGAGAGCTGGCTTCATCTCGTAAGCAAGACCGGCAGCCTTCACCATATCAGATAGCCGCTGGAATTCAGAGAGAATTTCCTCAGATCCAAAGCGACACACGTCATTAGTGCCGACATGTGCCACCACCTGCAGCTGGCTGCACCCTGTGCTCTTCATAGCATCCGGAAGGACCCTTTCCACATCAGGAATGACTCCAACCGGAATGCACACGGAGTGCACACTGGATTTCTTCCCCTCCTTAGCCGCCATATCCATAAGGGGCCCCATTACGCGCCTAACATTGGAGCTCCCAACAACCAATAAGCCCACCCTCTGCGATTGCCCGGACCTTGAAGGCTGTGAATCATCCTCTGAAACAGGGCAGGCAGCTGCATCTGGCTCAGCCAGAGACATTACATGAAACCTGTTTATCAGACGCACCGGGGAGGCTTTCTGATCAGCCTCCGGGGACGTCTTTCGCTGCCTCCCAATCAACCACAGGCGAGGGCTCAGCCCCACTGCGGGCAGCAACCGGGGCAACCACAGCGGCAGAGCGATCTGGGGACAGACGGGACGAGGTTGACATCCCCGTGATACCCAAGTCTGGCTCCCCACAGTGGTGCCCATTGGCAACAGCCTCAAGCTGCACAACTGAAGTCAGCACCACCTGCAGCTGTGAGCGAAGGGATGCCAACTCAGCCCTCATCCGAACACAGCAATCACAGTCCCTGTCCATTATAATCGATGTTGAACAACAGTTACTGAAACACAAGTCCATGCCTAGATAACACAAGGGAAACACGCAAAGAATGCATGAACTAACCTGTACAAAGGCCTAACGACTGCGCTAAAATCTACCTTAATTTACGATTACAGTAACTAAAACTCGAAATTACACCTCCTATACAAACCTCACACGCAATTTAATAAGAGTCTACGAAGTAAACATAGAAAAGAAGCTATATACGTATCTTTCTGCACTGTCGATGTGCACCGACTGGGAGCTCAGGCCACATTTGCATGATATTGCTCTCAAGCACATCGCCCTTGTATAGACCCTCCATGTACTCCTTCCATCTTTCTCTTTTCCCTTCTATGCTTAGGACTGCTTTTCCATCTGAGCTCTTGATATTCATACAGCTGGTTCTCTTTTCTTCAAAGGTCTCATTAATTTATCTGTAGGCGGTATTTATCTTACACCAAGTGAGATACGCTTCTAAATTTTTACGTCTGTGCTCTAGCATTTTCTCTATATTCGAAACGATTTTCCGGAATGATAATAGTTTTTGAGTGAATAAAAACATGTATTCAAATCAGGTCATTGTCTGAAATTAAACTCTAAATTTAGTAAGGAAAAGCTTATTACATTCCGCCGTCTGGCGTGTTTAGTTTCAGACCCAAGACGACTGAAATTATTCAGTTCAAGTTCTCTTGAAAATTAGGCAGAGACAAACCATAATTTCCATTGGAAAAGATTATCCAATGCTTATCTCTTTCGGATCATGAGACACATCCAACAGGATTTTAATTAATAGTGTCTTACAGAATATAAGCTTTTTAGGGAGACCCGTTACGTTGAATACTCAACCTTATTTTTCCAAGTTTATTTTTTTTCTTAGAAACCCAAATTTATGAGTTTATCCTTAAACATTTATTCTCTCACACTCATTTCCATATTAATGACTTTTTCTGCTGCATCTGATTTCCTATCTTGTCTGTTAGTTTTGTGCGCACACACAGAACTTTCCCTTCGGCAACATAATTTGTACCCCTCATTGTTTTCGAAATCCAGGATGATAGTGAATTTTGGTGTTCCCAAAGAAAAGGGAAAAAGTATTACTCTTGAACTAGGCTCTTATACTGGAGCACGTAATTTGAAAAAATAAAATGAAAGAAAAAAAGGAAGTATCTCATTCTTGCTAAATAAATGAATAGTCATTCAATTGTTTCCTGTAGTTAATAAACGAGCATCGAAGAAGTTAAAATTTTGGTAGGTCCGATTGCTCTAAAATCACCTATTCGTAAAAATAATAATCTTGTCTCAATCCTGTAAAAATCTGCGCTTAAAATACCTTGGATGAATTTCGTTAAAAATCTTGTGAGTTATACAATACAGTTTTTATTAGCTCGTACTACAATAATTCTCTTAAACACTACAAATAATATTCACCAGTGTTGTACTGATGAAAACCAAAGAAGCTTCCACAAAAACGCCGTTCGTACCTCCCACTTAAGGCACGTAAAAATTATTGGCAATACCTGCGGAATCGAACTCTGATTTAGAGAATGACACCCAGGCACTTCTAAGGACTTCGCTTGCATCTAGCACTGCCAGTCGAAACTTGACCGATTTCGCGATCGCTGTCGACATCTTGACCCTGTGGCCGAGCCGTTCTAGGCGCTTCAGTCCGGAACCGCGCTGCTGCTACGGTTGAAGGTTCGAATCCTGCCTCGGGCATGGATGTGTGTGATATCCTTAGGTTATTTAGGTTGAAGTAGTTCTAAGTCCATGGGACTGATGACCTCAGATGTTAAGTCCCATAGTGCTGAGAGCCATTTGAACCATTTGTCGACGTCCTATGCTTCTGTATACAGTGTTTAACTGATATTGATTTCTAAAGTATGTTGCTGCTGTAACCCAACAAGCATATTAAAGGAGCGAAAATGCTGCCTGAGTTTGCGATGTGGCTTTACGCGCCGAGAATGCCCGAAGTGAGACTTAAGCCATTTTCCGTACGAACAGTTTTGTTCCGTCTACTGTACATGTATGTAGCCAACAACGAAATATACTTTCTCTCTCTCTCTCTCTCTCTCTCTCTCTCTATCTCTCTCTCTCTCTCTGTCTCTCTCTGTCTCTCTCTCTCTCTATCTCTCTCTCTGTCTCTTCCTGCCACCATGCCACCATTCGCTTGCCCTCTCAGTTGTAGTAGTTCTCAGTGAGCGATGTGCTGCACTGATTTATTTTATTTATTTCATATGTCATGTGCCATAGGACCAAATTAAGGAGTAAGTCCCCATAGTGATGGAACGAGTCAGTACATGAAAGAATAACAGAAGAGGAATAATAGATAAAATGAAACGTATAAGAATCCTTTGCAGACGACATGACATAAATTTAAATGAACATAGTCGACAACGTAACACAGGAATTAGCTTAATTTTATAATTTTTCCGATATTTCCTCGGCAGAACAGAATGAGTGAGCCATGGGGAAATGATGTATTGCTACAAATATTTACTTCATTTTTGTAGCAGCTTGTTGGAAATGAATGCAGCAGAATACTTCACGCCTTTCTGCAGAAGAGGTGCGTCGCATATGCAGTCTGGAAGTCTTCCAACAATACCTGAGTGACAGCTGCTACGTCTTGGGTATAAAAACATTAAAGAAAATACTTATTGAGAAACCAGTGTCAGAATTCCCACATGACTCAACATGGGTCGACCAAACGTCGTGAATTTACGTCACATTTTGCACGAACCAACAGTTTCTGAGCCAAAAATACCCTGTTTGAATCAGAAGAGTTATCGACAAAAGTAGAACCATAGGCATATGTGAACGAAAATAGTGAAAGTAGACTATTTTTCGTGTTGAACTGTCTCTTATTTCAGATACTTTTTTAACGGTCAATGAGGCAGCATTTTGTTTTCGAGCGATATCATGAAGCAGCACTTACATTTTGAACAAAATCCTGAACATGGGCTTTCCACGACAGCTTATTGTCTATCTCAACACCTAAGAAGTCGAACTGTTGAATCTCATTAATCATATCCCCATTCTGTGTGATCGTGAAGTACGTTTTTTTTATGTATTAGAAAATTTAAAAACCGAGTCTTACAGTGATTTAATATCAAATTATTTTCTACAGGGAGTGAACGTAAGTCTTGAACTACATTATTTGATACTCTGTCAGTATTGTGCACAACATCCTTCACTACCATGTCATCTTCACTACAGTGTCACCAGTAAACAGATATATTTAGGAATATGTATATACGAAACATTAACGGCCCCATTACCGACCCCTGGGGAACCCCGTACTTAACAGTGCTCTTGTGGGTCTGCACGTCGTAGCCTTTATCAATACTTCAGAGAATGACATTCTGTTGTCTGTTCGTAAAGTAAGAAGTGAACCAGTTGTGAGTTACACAATCAAAGGCGTTAGTTAAACCAAAGGAGATGTATAGCTTTTGCAACCTTTCATTTCATCCCTCTAGAGCCTCACAAACAAAAGAGAATATAGCATTTTCAGTTGCTAAATCACTTCTAAAAGGAAACTACATAGCTGACAGCAAATTATGTGAATTGAAATGATCAATCAGCCTTAAATATACAGATTTTTCAGTAATTTTAACAAAGACCGATTGGCATAGAAACATGTCTAACATTGCCTACACTATCCATTCTCCTTTTATTTTATAAATTTGCTTCACTACAGAGTACATTAATCGATCAGGATGGCTAATTACTGGGCTAACATATGCAACACAGTACTTAAGTATTACGCTAGATACCGCGTCATATCCATGAGCGTCCTTGGCGTTTAGTGACTTAATTATTGACTCAATCTCCCCTTTGTCAGTGTCATGCAAGAATATTTCAGGTAACAGTCTCGGAAGGCTATTTTCTAAGAGAGTTATATAGTGATCAGCCAGAACGTTATGACCACCTATTTAACAGCCTGTATGTCCACCTTTGACACGAATAACAGCAGCGACACGTCGTGACATGGAAACAGTATGATCTTGGTAGGTCGGTGCAGGAAGCTGCCGCCACATCTGCATCCACAAGACACCTAATTCTCGTAGATTTCCGGGAGGGTGGGGGGGGGGGGCAACGAGTTCTGACGCCACGTTCAATCACATCCCACATGTGTTCGATAGGGTTCAGGTCTGGCGAGTCGGGGGACCAGCGCATCAACTGTAACTCGCCACTGTCTTTCTCGAATCTCTCCATCACACTCGTGGCCTTGTGACATGGAGCATTATCTTGTTGAAAAATGCCATTCCTGTCAGGAAACGTGATCGTCAAGAAGGCATGCAGGTGGTCTGCAACCAGTGCACGATACTCCTTGGCCGTCTTGGTGGGTTGCACGAGCTCCACTCGACCCAGATATCCCACCTGAATGTTCCCCAGAACATAACGGAGCCGCCGCCAGCTTTTCTCTGTCCCGCAGTACAGGTGCCGAGGTGCAGTTCCCCTGAAAGACGACTGATTCACGCCCTTCTGTCGGCCCGACGAAGAAGCTATTGGGATTCATCAGACCATGCAACGCCCTGCCATTGCGCCAACGTGAAGTGCCGATGGTATCGTTCCCATTTTAATCTTAGTCGCCGACGTCTTGGTGTTAACATTGGCAATTGCATGGGTCGTCGGTTGTGGAGGCCCATCGTTACAAGTGTTCGGTGCACTTTGTGTTCAGACATACATGTACTCTGCCAATCATTAAATATGATGAGATTTCCACTCTGCACGACTCACGCCCGGTACTCACAGCTTTACTTCTGCCAGTACCTCGTCTCCTACCTTCCAAACTTTACAGAAGCTCTCCTGTGAACCTTGTAGAACTAGCACTCCTGAAAGAAAGGATATTGCGGAGACATGGCTTAGCCACAGCCTGGGGATGTTTCCAGAATGAGAAAGGTCTCGAGTACGAGTCTCGGTCGAGCACACAGTTTTAATCTATCAGGAAGTTTCATATCAGCGCACACTCCGCTGCAGACTGAAAAGCTCATTCTGGCAACATCCCCCAGGCTGTGGCTAAGCCATGTCTCCGCAATATCCTTTCTTTCAGGAGTGCTAGTTCTGCATGGTTCGCAGGAGAGCTTCTGTAAAGTTTGGTAGGAGACGAGGTACTGGCAGAAGTAAAGCTGTGAGTACCGGGCGTTAGTCGTGCTTCGGTAGCTCAGATGGTAGAGCACTTGCCCGGGAAAGGCAAAGGTCCCGAGTTCGAGTCTCGGTCGGGCACACAGTTTTAATCTGCCAGGAAGTTTCATTAAATATGATGTTAGTTCCGCCACAGTTCGTCGCCTGTTCTGCTTTACCAGTCCGCCCAGCGTACTACGTCCGACATCTGTAATGTGGGGTGGCCTCCCACGACATCGGGGCATGGTTTCACCTCGGTTTTGCCACGTTTGAAAGACGCTCACTACAGCGCTCCTCGAACACGCGAAAAGTCGTGCGGTTTCCTAAATGCCCTTGCCGAACCTCGTGTCCGTCACAATTTGCCCTTGGTGAATGGTTGCCCGCTTACCCAATACGCACGGACAGACCACGCTCACTGACACACGGTGCGTGTGTGAGACTAGCAGTCATTTCTCGCCAGGTGACGATGTTATCGCGTGGACGGGTGTATGCCGATAGTAGGTCGGTGATCATTATATTGCGACTGATGATTGTACGATTCTCTATAGGAACTAAGGTTGTGTTTAATTCATCTCCTAAATTCAGAAAGTGAGTCAATGTACAGGGTGTTTCAAACTAAACGAGCAGCGATAGAATTACACCGTTTGTTGCAATATGCTTGGGACAACAGTACATTTTCAGTCAGACAAACTTTCGAAATTACAGTAGTTACAATTGTCAACAACAGATGGCGCTGCGGTCTGGGAAACTCTATAGTACGATATTTTCCACATATCCACCATGCGTAGCAATAATATGGCGTAGTCTCTGAATGAAATTACCCGAAACCTTTGACAACGTGTCTGGCGGAATGGCTTCACATGCAGATGAGATGTACTGCTTCAGCTGTTCAATTGTTTCTGGATTCTGGCGGTACACCTGGTCTTTCAAGTGTCCCCACAGAAAGAAGTCACAGGGGTTCATGTCTGGCGAATAGGGAGGCCAATCCACGCCGCCTCCTGTATGTTTCGGATAGCCCAAAGCAATCACACGATCATCGAAATATTCATTCAGGAAATTAAAGACGTCGGCCGTGCGATGTGGCCGGGCACCATCTTGCATAAACCACGAGGTGTTCGCAGTGTCGTCTAAGGCAGTTTGTACCGCCACAAATTAACGAAGAATGTCCAGATAACGTGATGCAGTAATCGTTTCGGATCTGAAAACTGGGCCAATGATTCCTTTGGAAGAAATGGCGTCCCAGACCAGTAATTTTTGAGGATGCAGGGACGATGGGACTGCAACATGGGGCTTTTCGGTTCCCCATATGCGCCAGTTCTGTTTATTGACGAAGCCGTCCAGGTAAAAATAAGCTTCGTCAGTAAACCAAATGCTGCCCACATGCATATCGCCGTCATCAATCCTGTGCACTATATCGTTAGCGAATGTCTCTCGTGCAGCAATGGTAGCGGCGCTGAGGGGTTGCCGCGTTTGAATTTTGTACGGACAGAGGTGTAAACTCTGGCGCATGAGACGATACCTGGACATTGGCGTCATTTGGACCGCAGCTGCAACGCGGCGAACGGAAAGCCGAGGCCGCTGTCGGATCACCTGCTGCACTAGCTGCGCGTTGCCCTCTGCGGTTGCCGTATGCGGTCGCCCTACCTTTCCAGCACGTTCATCTGTCACGTTCCCAGTCCGTTGAAATTTTTCAAACAGATCCTTTATTGTATCGCTTTTCGGTCGTTTGGTTACATTAAACCTCCGTTGAAAACTTCGTCTTGTTGCAACAACACTGGAATTCCAACACCAGAAAAATCCTCTGTTCTAAGGAATAAACCATGTTGTCTACAGCACACTTGCACGTTGTGAACAGCACACGCTTACAGCAGAAAGACGACGTACAGAATGGCGCACCCACAGACTGCGTTGTCTTCTATATCTTTCACATCACTTGCAGCGCCATCTGTTGTTGAAAATTATAACTACTGTAATTTCGAAAGTTTGTCCGCCTGAAAATGTACTGTTGTCCCAAGCATATTGCAACAAACGGTGTATTTGTATCGCTGCTCGTTTAGTTTTTATTGCCGTTTCAAATATACCGGTCATTTTTGAAACACCCTGTATGTTTTCTATTCGAGAAGACTGCAGTTCGAATCCCCGTCCGGACACCCGGCTTTAGGCTTTCGGTGGTTTCCACAACTCACAGCAGGCGTTGTGTAGGGGTGGTTGCATTAGAAAGACCACAGCCGATTTCGCGCTCCATCCGTGCTCATTCCATGCTGTATTTCGCGAATAACGGTCTCGCTTCGACGAGACATTTAACCCTAATGTTCATTTCTTCCTACTCTCTCTCTCTCTCTCTCTCACACACACACACACACACACACATTTGCAGGGTGAAATGAAGAGTGGCGGAGCCGCGCAGACAACTCGTGTGCAGACTCCTCTAGCAGAGCCCGCGTTCGCGGCGCAGGTAACATTTCCACGAACATGAACGCTGACGTTACGACTGCAGTTTCATATCCCCGCGGCGCGCCCAACTGCAGCCGTTAACACGTCGTCACGGCGCCGTATTACCTCTGCGGCCGTCGCAGTCCGCTGCACGGCGACGCTCTGGTTTGACGCCAGCGGCCCTGAGCACCTGCGCGGGGCCGTAACAACTTCCCCCAAATAATAATAAAACGCATCAGCGGCGCAACGTGAATAGTCTGTAGTGCGGTTTTCAAATGTGGTTCGGAGTCACGGATTCATCTGCACCGAGGCATTCGTCCATTTACTCATTTCGTCACGTCGTAATTGTTTAGCGTAAGGTGTTTCGGTTGTTTTGGTGTGTTTGGGGGGAACGTAGACGCACTCACACACTGAGAAAGCTACTCGCGTCCGTTACCTGATCGACAACGCGACTTAACACGTAGGCTCTCGTACCCGAGGCCGTCGACACGAATACTTGTGGGAACAGATACTTTCATTAGCAGTAACCTCCCGAAAAGTGTAGGAGAGCATGTGATCTCCAGTGCTGATCGTCAGATTAATCGCTACCATAATGTGCAAAAATCAAAACTTATCTACTGTTTCTTTTGCAGTGATATTCTGTGACGCTGTTGATGCTTATCAGAACTTCAGACGCTAATTTTAGCGTTACCTGTGTGGTGTCACCGCCAGACACCACACTTGCTAGTTGGTAGCTTTTAAATCGGCCGCGGTCCGCTAGTATACGACGGACCCGCGTGTCGCCACTGTCAGTGATGGCAGACCGAGCGCCGTGACACGTCAGGTCTAGAGAGACGTACTAGCACTCGCCCCAATTGTACAGCCGACGTTGCTAGCCATGGTTCACTGAGAATTACGCTCTCATTTGCCGAGACGATAGTTAGCATAGCCTTCAGCTACATTTGCTACGACCTAGCAAGGCGCCATTACCAATACAGGTATTGAGATTCTATTAATGTATCATCAAGAGCGATGGTCTACAAATGTGGATTAAAGTTAACTATTCCAGAAGCTATGTACTTTTCTTTATAGCATTCATTACGTATTCTGTTTGAGACCTCACGCCAGCCGGCGTGAGATTAAGCGCGTGCCTTTCGGCTTCCTCTCATTGTGTCTAGGGTGTCTTGTCTAGACACAACAACCTGTACTATTCTGTGCATGTTTATTGGATGCCACTTCTTAGTACCTAGCCGGCCGCAGTGGTCTCGCGGTTCTAGGCGCGCAGTCCGGAACGGCGCGATTGCTACGGCCGCAGGTTCGAATCCTGCCTCGGGCATGGATGTGTGTGATGTCCTTAGGTTCGTTAGGTTTAAGTAGTTCTAAGTTCTAGGGCACTGATGACCACAGCTGTTAAGTCCCGTAGTGCTCAGAGCTATTTGAACAATTTTCTTAGTACCTTACAAAATAGACGCTGGTTCTACCGTTCCTTAATACACTATCTGCCGACGACACTATTTAATTATCCCCCACCGAGGAGATTCTGGTCGTATGTTAGCGGCAAGAAACAATCAATGTGTAACGTCCCCCTTCCCTTCCATCGACAATGTTAGAAATATATGACCGTGAAAGCATGTGCCTAAACAATTGGAATAAAATTTTGAAAAGGCTATCGTTCCGAAGATTCAATATAATGTTGATAAATGATGGGGAGGTTAACAACAAGATGCCTTCTAGGACAACTTATTCTGCCTACTTAATTACTGTAAAATTTAGTATGGTTGTTCGAAAGGTTTGTGCTATCAGTCATGTACCATGCCAACGAGAACGGGTACCACGTGGATCGGAACAGAATAATAAGAGTTACTGAAATAATTATAGCTAAAAGAAATACGGTCGCCAGCCCAACGGGACAAAATTTTTGCTCAGTAGGTGAATTAATGAGCCGAACAGTCAATGTCAAGAATTACTCGAACACGCGCGGCAACAGAGGTCTGCACGCACGTTAGCAAAAACAATTGAAACATTGACGTAATAAAGCGAGAAAGAAAATAGTTTCCACTCGATATATCATTAACTAATAGAGCTGAAATTCTGAAAACATACAAGAATACATTTAGATTAATGGTTACTTACTGTTGTAAATGATAATGGCGCTACCTCACAATAACGTCTACTATTTTCATATGAATTTTGGAAAATGGCAAAAAAATTATTAAAAGAAACTCTATTGACTTCTGAACAGGGAAATAGAAATTAATAATTACAGTATCAAAAGGTAATTATTATACTTTAGCACGACTGAAAGTCAAAATGTTAACCAGAACTTTACTAACAACAAATTACAATAATCACTGATATTTGCACTCACTCATTAATTCTAGTTACTGCTTTTGTTCATAGTGCGAGAAATCATTTTAATTTGATTAGTTGACTTACTACTTGCAACAATTAGATCGCCTCAGTTTAAGTTCAAATTTAAAGTTAGTGAGACTGAAATTACTGAATGCTTTAAGTTCAAATCTTTAATCTAAGTGAATCATTTATTTCATAAGCAAAATTAAGTTGCACTGCAATTTTCATTTTTCATAAACGGTACTCGGATCATTGTAACAATAGGACAGGACAGGAACCTACTTGGTGAATGATTTTAGGAGAATCACGGGTAAACAGTTTTGATTAAACTGTCGTAATTATTCACTCGCAAAACACCACAAAGCCGAGTAACGCCGTTACAAAACTAGTTGACAATAAGCTGTGATGCAGCAATCTTACTTCAGTCCGTTCTCGCCGTGACGAAGTTGCTGACGACGATACTGCTGCTGGCTCCTTTCCATGATAATTAGCGAGCGCGGGAGTTATTGGCAATGATAATGGCGTGGCAGGTTCTTGATGTTGCTGCAGCCAATATTTCCACCGCCCACGCTCGTCACTTGCCACGTGCCGCTAAACAATCACTCCTCCAGTACAGGGCACGACATCCATGGGTCTGCACTTCACCAAGTCTCACACCAGAGTTCTCTCGATGTGTAGCGCGCGCTCTGACGTAACATCCTCCTGCGGCCAGAGATGCCGCTACTCCAACGATTCTAATTCGTAGACAAAAACCTAACGTTTCCCTAACATTCCCTCAGCGATTACTCAGCGATATTTACATAATATACATAATTGATTATACAGCAAAATAAACAAATTAATTCATACATCGTGTACGTATAAATTTATATAAAGATAAAAGCAAGTATATATACAATAATTAATGGCCAAAGAGCACATCGGCATGAGCGTGATACAAATGCCTTCTCTGCGCGATAGCAATGGAGATACTATCGAAGACAGTGCTGCCAAAGCACAGTTACTAAACACAGCCTTCCGAAATGCCTTCACAAAAGAAGACGAAGTAAATATTCCAGAATTCGAATCGAGAACAGCTGCCAAAATGAGTAACGTAGAAGTAAATATACTCGGAGTAGTGAAGCAACTAAAATCACTTAATAAAAGCAAGTCTTCTGGCCCAGACTGTACACCAATTAGGTTCCTTCGGAGCATGCTGACGTATTAGCTCCATACTTAACCCTCATATACAACCGTTCGCTCGACGAAAGATGCGTACCCAAAGACTGGAAAGTGGCACAGATCACACCAATATTCAAGAAAGGTAGTAGGAATAATCCACTAAACTACAGGCCCATATCGTTAACGTTGATATGCAGCAGGATTTTGGAACATATATTGTGTTCAAACATTATGAATTACCTCGAATAAAACTGCCTATTGACACACAGTCAGCATGGCTTTAGAAAACATCGTTCCTGTGAAACACAACTAGCTCTTTATTCATATGAAGTGTTGAGTGCTATTGACAAGGGATTTCATATCGATACCGTAATTCTGGATTTCCGAAAGGCTTTTGACACTGTACCACACAAGAGGCTCGTAGTAAAATTGCGTGCTTATGGAATATCGTATCAGTTATGTGACTGGTTCTGTGTTTTCCTGTCAGAGAGGTCACAGTTCGTAGTAATTGACGAAAAGCCATCGATTAAAACAGAAGTGATTTCTGGCGTTCCACAAGGTAGTGTTATAGGCCCTTTGCTCTTCCTTATCTATATAAACGAATTGGGAGAAAATCTGAGCAGTCGTCTTAGGTTGTTTGCAGATGACGCTGTCGTTTATCGACTAATAAAGTCATCAGAAGATCAAAACAAGTTGCAGAAAGATATCTGAATGGTGCGAAAATTGGCTGTTGGCCCTAAATGACGAAAGGTTTGAGGTCATCCACATGAGTGTTAAAAGGAATTCGTTAAACTTCGGTTACGCGAAAAATCTGTGTAATCTAAAAGGTATTAAAATTACGAACAAGTTAAATGGGAAGGAACGCACAGAAAATGTTGTGAGGGAGGCTAACCAAAGACTGCGTTTTTTTTCAGGCACTTGGAAAATGTAACAGATCTATTAAAGAGACTGCCTACACTACGCTTGTCCGTCCTCTTTTTGTTGACACCGACCTACATAGGGAGAAACGATCACCACGATAAAATAAGGGAAATCAGAGCTCGTACGGAAAGGTATAGGTGTTCGTTCTTTCCGCGCGCTGTACGAGATTGGAATAATAGAGAATTATGATGGTGGTTTGATAAACCTTCTGCCAGGCACTTAAATGTGATTTACAGAGTATCCATGTAGATGTAGATGTAGATGGAGATGTAGACAGACGTATCAAAAAAAAGGAAGTCTACATGATTTCACTTACCTATCGACACCTTCCGGTGGAGCTGCAGCGCCGCGCTGTTTCTTGTTACCCAGCATATGTCTCTTGGCGATGTGCCCTGCTTAGACTTTCACACTGTGTACGAGAACGACGAAGAATTTTAATCCCCCTGTTTGTTTATTCGATGTGCAGATTGTACAGTACGGATGAAAGACTACATCCCTACCTTACACCCGTTTTAATCGGTGCACTTTGTTCTCGGTCTGCCAGTCTTACTGTTCCATCGTGGTTCTTGTACATATTGTATATTACCTGTCTTTCCCCAAAGATTGCCACTATTTCTCTGAGGGTTTCGAACATCTTGCACCATTTGACACTGTCGAACGATTTTTCCAGGCCGACAAATCAAATGAAAGTTTCTTGATTTTTCTGCAGTCCTGCTTTCATTGCCTACCACAACGTCAGAACAACCTCTCTGATGCCATTAGCTTTCCTGAAGGCCGCTCGGGGTAACCGTGCGGTCTCGGACGCCTTGCCACGGTTCTTGCGGCTCCCTCCGTCGCAGGTTCGAGTCCTTCCTCGGGCATGGTTATGTGTCTTGTCCTTACCGTAAGTTAGTTTAAGTAGTGTGTAAGACCTCAGCAGTTTGGTCCCATAGTCACTTACCACAAATTTCCAAAAACAAAAAAAAAATTCCTTTCCTGAAGCGAGACTGTTCGTCGTCTAACACATCCTCAGGGTTCATTTCCATTCTTCTGTATATTATTCTTGTCAGCAACTTGGCTGCATCCACAGTTAAGCTGGCTGTCTTATCTTACGAATAGTGTGGAGGATGTCTTTCGGAATTCTACACACTAATGTGAATAGTCGTTTTGTTAGCACTTCCCCCCCCCCCCCCCCCCCCCGCCCCATGATTTTAGAAATTTAGATGCCTTATTTAATCTTAATTCATCTAAATCTCTATCAAATTCTGATTCTAATACTGACCCCCTATCTCTTCGTTGTCGACTCCTGTTTGTACTTCCATCACATCATGAGACAAGTCTCCCCCGTCGTAGAGGCCTTCATTGTACTCTTTCCACCTGTTCGCTCTCTTCTCTGCATTTAGCAGTCCCCTAGCACTCTTAATGTTACCGCTCTTTTTTCTATTTTCACGAAAGGTTATTTTGACTTTTCTGTATGCAGAGTCCGTCCTTCCGACATTAATTTCTTTTTAGATTTCTTCACATTTCTCATGCAGTCATTCTGCTTTTGCTTCCTTGTATTTCCTATTTATTTCATCAATTTTCCTAAACATTTTTTTACTTCCTTGTTTTGTCTATTATCTGAGGTACACTATGTGATCGAAAATATCCGGACACCCCCAAAAATGTACGTTTTTCATATTAGGTGCAATGTGCTGCCACCTACAGTCAGGTGCTCCAAATCAGTAATCTCAGTAGTCATTATCCATCGTGAGAGAGCAGAATGGGGCGCTCCGCGGAACTCACGGACTTCGAATGTGGTCAGGTGATTGGCTATCACTTGTGTCATACGTCTGTACTCGAGATTTCCACACTCCTAAACATCCCTAGGTCCACTGTTTCCGATTCGCTAGTGGAGTGGAAACGTGAAAGGACATGTACAGCACAAAAGCGTACAGGCCGACTGACAGAGACCACCGACAGTTGAAGAGGGTCGTAGTGTTAAAGGCAGACATCTGTCCAGACCATCACACAGGAAGTCCAAACTGCATCAGGATCCACTGCAAGTACAATGCCAGTTAGGCGGGAGGTGAGAAAACTTGGATTTCATGGTCGAGCGGCGTTTTAGGATCGTGTGTTCGATCTTTGTCACTAAAGACAGTTAAAATCTCCTGCTAAAATTAAATCTTCTTGGTGCACCCCAAAGAGAGGAATGATTTATTTTTTATGAAACTCGTATCTATTACGTCTTTTACTGCTTCCTGATGGCGCATAAATGTTGATAACCTTGTTGCTGAGGATGTGAGAGCAATACGCCTGCAGTTTGTATATTCTTGTAGTTGGCTGATAATTATTCCCTCTTCAGTGAGTAGCTCGGTTTCCAATTCTCTTCTTGCTCCCGAGTTATCTGTAGTATTATATCCATAGATGTCGTCTAATTCGATGTTTGTCACTTCCTGCATTAAAAGAACGTCGACGTCTGCAACATAAAAAGTCTTTCAAATAATCTACCTGCTAATACCTTTAATGTTGAAAGTTGCTATTCTTTGAATTTGTAAACGGTTCCTAACGCACCACTTTCATTTGTTGATGGGGGACTTGCATTTAACCTAAACTTCTTGAAGTTAATAAGTGTCCGAACCATATACATTTCCTATCGAATGATCTGACATGGCTGTGGTTTCGCCTAACTCATCAGCCCACGACTTTTGAGCAGCAATATTGCGACTGTCTCTTGTCATCTTACTTGAACTATCAGATATGTCTTCTGACTGGTTTTTCACTCATCGGTCATCTGACCTGTTTGATGCGGCCCGGAACAAATTCCTCTCCTGTGCCAGCTTCATCATCTCAGAGTAGCACTTGGAACCTACGTCCTCTATTATTTGCCGGACATATCCCAATCTCTGTCTTCCTCTAAAGTTTTTACACTCTACTGCTCCCTCTAGTACGATGGAAGTTTATCGTCAATAATTTGTTGGATGTATCACAATTTCTGTCTACGTCAGTTTTTACCCTCTACAACTCCCTCTTGTATCATGGACGTTGTTCCCTGATGTCTTAAGAGATGTCCTATGATCTTGGCACTTCTTCTTGTCAGCGTTTTCCATATCTTCCATTCCTCGCCGATTCTGCAGAGAACCTCAACATTTCCTACCTGATCTGTTCACCCAGTTTTCAAGATTCTTCTGTAGCACCACATCTCAGAGATTTCGATTCTCTTCCGTTCCGGTTCCCCCCGCAGTCCTCACTCACTACCATACAATGCTGTGCTCCAAACGTAGCTTCTCAGAAATTTCTTCCTCAAGTTAAGACCTATCTTTTGTACCAGTTGTCATCTCTAGGCTAGGAACGCCTTCTTTGCTAGTGCGAGTCATCTTTTTATGTCCTCCTTCAACCATCCATCAAGGGTTGTATTGCTGCATAGGTAGCAGAATTCCTAAACACCTATTTCAGGATTAGGATGCTCATTCCTTTGAACAGGTAATCCTTCACTTACACCGAAGATAGCAATGTCGTCGGCGAATGTGAGTGTGTGTAAATCTTATGTGACTTAACTGCTAAGGTCATCAGTCCCTAAGCTTTACACACTACTTAACCTAAGTTATCCTAAGGACAAACACACACATCCATGTCCGAGGGAGGACTCGAACCTCCGCCCGGCACCAGCCGCACAATCCATGACTGCAGCGATTTAGACCGCTCGGATAATCCCACGCGGCTCGTCGGCGAATCCTTATATTATTATTCATTCACTTTTAATTTTAATTCCACTCTTGAACCATTCTTTCACTTCCGTAATTTCTTCTTCGGTTCAACAGTAGGGGCGAAAGACTACATATCTGGTTTCCATCCTTTTTAATCCGTCTGCTTCGTAGTTGGCCTTCCACCCTTATTGTTCCCTCTTGTGTCTTGTACATATTGTTTTGTACCAGTCTTTCCCTACAGCTCACCCATAATTTTCTCAGGATTTCGAACATCTTGCACCATTTTATACAATCGACTGCTTTTTTCAAGGTCGACAAATTTTATGAACTGACATACATGGAGTTTGAACTGAGTTTTCCTGTGGTCTCTTAGTTAATTTAGCACTACATGTTTTTAGGCGGTTTTCCATCTGCCTCGGTGAATGCGGGCTGGTTCCCCTTATTCCGCCTCAGCCACACTAAGTCGGCGAGTGCTGCGCAAACAAGTTCTCCACGTACGCGTACACCACCATTACTCTACCACGTAAACATAGGGGTTACACCCGTCCGGTGTGAGACGTCCTCTAGGAGGGTCCACCGGGGGCCGAACCCCGCACAATAACCCTGGTTTCGGTGTGGGGCGGGGAGGGGGGGGGGGTGAAGTGGTCTGCGGTAGTCGTCGTGTGGTTGTGGACCACTGTGGCTGCGGCGGGGACGGAGCCTCTGCGTCATTTCTAGGTCCCCGGTTAACAAATGGCTCTGAGCACTATGGGACTTAACAAATACTACATGTTCTGCCTTCTCGCACGTTAAAGGCACAATCTTCTCAATACCTCGGACCACAAGCCTTCGCTTTTTATATTTGAGACCGGCTATAGGTTGAACTTTCGTCATATTTGGTCAGAGTATTCAGTTTCTGTTCATGACTGTTGTCGTGAGCAGAGTCTCAGACTTGCTACTGTCTGGGAAATTGGAGGTTTCGCATCCAAGTGTTGTCGGATGTGGTTCGGTCAAAATCACATCCCGCATAACACTGATTTTCATGGGTGTATTCTTGTCCGTCGCCTTTATACTGGCGGCCATTTCTGCTTCTGCAATTGCTGGTCTCCGTGCAATTCTAATTTCCGTGGGAATATTCTCTTCAGTAACATTTGCACCATTAGTCGTTTCGGTGGCTACAGCCGCGGGCCTCAGTGCATTAGCAGCCGCGAAGTACGTCAGCGGCAAAGTAGTAAGCCGCGCGGGATTAGCCGAGCGGTCTTAGGGGCCGCAGTCATGGACTGTGCGGCTGGTCCCGGCGGAGGTTCGAGTCCTCCCTCGGGCATGGGTGTGAGTGTTTGTCCTTAGGATAATTTAGGTTAATAAGTGTGTAAGCCTAGGGACTGATGACCTTAGCAGTTGAGTCCCATAATATTTCACACACATTTGAACATTTTTTGCAAAGTAGTAACGGCTGCAGACCGTGGGGCCTCGCCTGCAGGCAACTGGGACCTGCTCCTCAGTTGTGCCAGACGCCGTGCAGTCGCGAGGCTGTCCGTCATGTGAAACTTCGGCTCTGCACGCGCGCACTTTTAAAAAAATGGTTCATATGGCTCTGAGCACTATGGGACTTAACTTCTGAGGTCATAATTCCCCTATAACTTAGAACTACTTGAACCTAACTAATCTAAGGACATCACACACATCCATGCCCGAGCCAGGATTCGAACCTGCGACCGTAGCGGTCGCGTGGTTCCAGACTGAAGCGCCTAGAAGCGCTCGGCCACTCCGGCCGGAGCGTCGGTTTGTTCTCCGTTATAAACCAAATATTTAAAGTGGAGTTTTACGTGTCTGTTCGATAGAGCGGTCATAAACTGGTGGAGTGCGATATTCTTTTAATCTATGGCTAGTAACAGGTTCAGTAAAATGGGAAAGATAACCATTACTCCAGCAGTTAATGAGTAGCGCTGATGCAATCGGTAGCAGACAGCACGGGCCAAGCGGTATGCGAGTCGCTGCTGGAGGTTATTTCTCTTGTTTACCTATACCTGTTAATACGTATCGATAAGACGAATATTGCACTATAATAGTTTGGGACCACTCTATCGAGCGGATACGTAAAACGTCGCTTTTAAAATCGTTTTATTTGTAACGGAACACGAACTGACGTTTTTTTTTTATTGAAACTCTAAGTACCATGAAACATGTGATGACCCGTATTTATATGAGCCGATTCCGTCTACACACTGCAAAAACAAAATTGAAAATATCAGGCCGAAACTCCTGAGAAACTACGCTTGTCGACTCTTAGGAGACACGCGAATGGAACTTCGCATCGTAATTCGAAATAACACAGGAACACTAATATTGTATTTATCCGCCGACACCGGGCAAGCGCCTTTCAAGTAAAATATCTCACCTGTATGGGAATATCCACAATGGAGGTAAGAGTACAGGTTGTGGACGCACGCTTGACGACATATGGAAGTTTGGGCGGGGCTGTGAGTCGTGCACAGATAGTTAAATGATAAAATGACCGCTCGCCATAAGCGAGATGTCCGGATTCGAGTCCCATTCCACAGCTGATGGTTGTCCGTATTCGCAGTTTCGAATACATTTAATCTATTAAATACACTGAAGCCCAAAAGAAACTGGTATAGACATGCATATTCAAATACAGAGACATGTAAACAGGCAGAATACGGCGCTGCGGTTGACAAAGCCTAAAGGCATAAAGACAAAAAGTGTCTGGCGCGTGTAACGCCACTTCCTTTAGGCGCAAAGATGAAAATATAAAAATAGTACCCAAAACCCAATACAAGCCCCAAACCCAAAATCCAAATTTCATGAAAAAAGAAAACAAAGTCCCACTGTGGTAGCATTGCTTGAATAATAGTGAGTATAGTGGAGAGAAACAATGTAAAAAGAAATAGAAAAGAAATCCATTATAAAGTAACTTAGTATTTTTACAAAAGAAAAAGTAAAATAGAATTCCTTTTGTATCAAATTAAAGTATAAGTAGATCACAAAGTAGTGTACTTATAGATCACGCAGTAGAACAAGTGAGCTCAAAGAATACTCCTTGTGAGTACTATTTGAGGACACTGCGGAATACAGAAGGTAAAGTTATACATTGTTAATGTGCTTCTAGCGCTTGCTTGATCGTGTCGTAACTTAAGGTGTGCTCTCTTACGTAGGCGATACGAGATTGTTTCTACATTTTGGAGATTTGCGATCTGCAAGAAATCATTAAGCTTGAAATAGGTATATCAGCAACTTTGAGTATATCATCAAGTAAAGTCAAGACAGGAAAAGAACCGAAATTAGTCTTAAATTGATTATTATCAATGGAAGAATGAACTTCGTTGCAAAATGATAGACTGTTAGTAATTTAACGAAAAAGGAAGTGAATATTAGTATCGAATTGTGAGGAAATACTTAGATTTCGTTAAAGCAACTGGTGAAATCTGGATCTTATTGCGAAGTCTTGGAATAAAATTTACGTAACTAATTCCATCCAGCTTAGTGAAAGGTTACTTCTTTAAGACTATGAAAGAATGCGCTTAGACTGTAATAAACCAGCATAACGTGAATTTGCCGTGTTTGACATTTATTTCAAACCAAATAATATTACGTGCTTACGAAACATTTTATCGTGGCAACGTTACAGATTAATAACAGAGCATCCTATATATATATATATAGGGTGCGTCAAAAATGTACACACACTTTGAACTGTCATAGACAATTTATGTTCCGTTCTACAAGGTTAAATATCTGTGAGAAAGTAATGTTATGTTTCTTCAACAGGTGGCAGCACTGGCAAGGAAGTAACTGCAACATGTCGGATGTGAGTTTGAGCTTTGAAGTGCGGAAGCAGATATTTAAGTGGTACTGGAAGTTTGAGACTGTAGCTGTTCGAAGACAGTGGAGAAGTGAGTATGGTGCACAACCACCTTCAAGGTTAACAATTAACGTCTACGAGGCAAATTCGAAATTCGTGGAACAGTGTGTGATGCGCATAAAGGTCGATCATGGCGACCTCAAGTGATGATTCCACAACTGCGGTGTTGGAACTGTTTCAGCATTCGCCTCAAAAATATTCAAGGCAAGCGGCACGTGAGAGTAATGTAAGTGCTAGTAGTGTGCTACGCATCCTGAAGAATGGCAGGTTTCGTGTGTACGTTCCAAGGCTGGTGCTACAGCTAAATGACGACGATCCAGATCGAAGGTTAGAATTTTGTGAATGGGTTCAGGAGATGGTGAGACGTGAACAGGGATTTATGGGTAGCATAATTTGGTCGGATGAAGCCCAATTCAAACTCAATGGAAATGTCAATAGGCACAATTGTATGTATTGGGCTGAAGATAATCCTCACAGTACAGTTGAAAAGGCTGTGAATTTGCCTGGTGTAAATGTGTGGTGTGGTTTGTCTGCAAGGGGACTCATTGGGCATTTCCGCTTTCAAGGTACTGTTACTGGAGAAACGTACCTAACAATGCTTGCTGACTCTATATTCCCTGCCATTAGTGCATTATACGGTAATGATGAGTTTTGTTTCCAACAAGATGGCGCCCCGCCGCACTATCATAGGGACGTACGAGCATACATGGATCACAATGTGCCAGGCCAGTGGGTAGGACGCAGGGGACCAATTGAGTTTCCTGCACGCTCTCCAGACCTCACGCCGCTGGATTTCTTCTTGTGGGGCACAGTAAAAGATGAGGTGTACAAACGTAAACCACGTAACCTGGACACACTTTGGAATGAGATTCAGGCGGTGTGCGCAGAAATCTCATTGGACACTTTGGTACGATATACGGAATCAGTGGTGACTCGTACTCAGAAATGTATTGATGCTGAAGGCCACCAGTTTGAACATTAATCACTTTTGCAAAGTACGAGGTGCATTCAAGTTCTAAGGACCCCGATTTTTTTTCTTTTTCTAATTAACTACTCACCCGAAATCGATGAAACTGGCGTTACTTCTCGACGTAATCGCCCTGCAGACGTACACATTTTTCACAACGCTGACGCCATGATTCCATGGCAGCGGCGAAGGCTTCTTTAGGAGTCTGTTTTCACCACTGGAAAATCGCTCAGGCAATAGCTGCACGGCTGGTGAATGTGCGGCCACGGAGAGTGTCTTTCATTGTTGGAAAAAGCCAAAAGTCACTAGGAGCCAGTTCAGGTGAGTAGGGAGTATGAGGAATCACTTCAAAGTTGTTATCACGAAGAAACTGTTGCGTAACGTTAGCTCGATGTGCGGGTGCGTTGTCTTGGTGAAACAGCACACGCGCAGCTCTTCCCGGACGTTTTTGTTGCAGTGCAGGAAGGAATTTGTTCTTCAAAACATTTTCGTAGGATGCACCTGTTACCGTAGTGCCCTTTGGAACGCAGTGGGTAAGGATTACGCCCTCGCTGTTCCAGAACATGAAAACCATCATTTTTTCAGCTCTGGCGGTTACCCGAAATTTTTTTGGTGGCGGTGAATCTGTGTGCTTCCATTGAGCTGACTGGAGCTTTGTTTCTGGATTGAAAAATGGCATCCACGTCTCATCCATTGTCACAACCGACGAAAAGAAAGTCCCATTCATGCTGTCGTTGCGCGTCAACATTGCTTGGCAACATGCCACACGGGCAGCCATGTGGTCGTCCGTCAGCATTCGTGGCACCCACCTGGATGACACTTTTCGCATTTTCAGGTCGTCATGCAGGATTATGTGCACAGAACCCACAGAAATGCCAACTCTGGAGGCGATCTGTTCAACAGTCATTCGGCGATCCTCCAAAACAATTCTCTCCACTTTCTCGTTCATGTCGTCAGACCGGCTTGTGCCAGCCCGAGGTTCTTTCGGTTTGTTGTCACACGATGTTCTGCCTTCATTAAACTGTCGCACCCACGAACGCACTTCCGACACATCCATAACTCCATCACCACATGTCTCCTTCAACTGTCGATGAATTTCAATTGGTTTCACACCACCCAAATTCAGAAAACGAATGATTGCACGCTGTTGAAGTAAGGAAAACGTCGCCATTTTAAGTATTTAAAACAGTTCTCATTCTCGCCGCTGGCGGTAAAATTCCATCTGCCGTACGGTGCTGCCATCTCTGGGACGTATTGACAATGAACGCGGCCTCATTTTAAAACAATGCGCATGTATCTATCTCTTTCCAGTCCGGAGAAAAAAAATCGGAGGCCTCAGAACTTGAATGCACCTCGTACTGTTATTTTTCCAATTGGACTTTAAGCTTTCCATTTCTAAAAAAGTTATCGTACTGATTCAGACTGTTTAGTTTACGTAAACTGAAAACTTCAGTGGAGAAACTATTGCTGTACATAGACTGTAACCATGATTAGTGCTATAATAGCAGTTTGTATGCATCTACATGTAGCTCTGCTCGTACACGTCGGGGAGCGTGGGATTATTTGAGGTGGGTGGCCAGTACAATCAATACACACTAGGCGAGAATATAGTGCAGCTGGACAGACATCTTTTGTAACGTTCCTTATCAGACAGTACACAGACATTCTACCGCTAGCTGGTCGGAGCACGATCTTCATCAACCAACTTTTCCAATAGAAGGAGCAGTTACACGCGCTTGTTAGATCGGTCTCTGCTGCTACAATGGCAGGTTATCAAGATTTGAGTTTGAACGTCGTGTTACAGTCGGCGCACGAACGATGGGACACAGCATCTCCGAGGTAGCGATGAGGTGGGGATTTTCCCGTATGACCATTTCACGAGTGTACCGTGAATATCAGGAATTCGGTAAAACACCAGATCTCCGACATCACTGCAGTCGCAAAAAGAGCGTGCAAGAATGGGACCAACGACGACTGAAGAGAATTGTGCGAAGTGACAGAAGTGCAACCCTTCCGCAAATTTCTGTAGATTTCAATTTTGGGCCATCACCAAGTACGAGTGTGCAAACCATTAAACGGAACATCATCGATATGGACTTTCGGAGCCGAATCCCCACTCGTGTACCCTGGATGAATGCACGGCAAAAAGCTTTACGCCTCGCCTGTGGCAGTCAACACCGAAACTGGCCTACTGCTGTATGGAAAGATGTTCCTTGGTCGAACAAATTGTATCGAGAGGACGGACGTGTGCTGATACGGAGACAACGTCATCAATCCATGGACCCTGTATGTCAGCAGGGGACTGTTGAAGCTGCTGGAGGCTCTGTAGTGGGTTGGTCATATGTAGTTGGAATGATACGGGACCTCTGACAAGTCTAAATACGACTCTGACACGTGACACGTACATAAGCATCCTGTCCGATCACTGCATCCATTCATGTTCATTGGGCTCCCCGACGGATTTGAACAGTTACAAGAGGACAATGCGACACCCCACACGTGCAGAATTGCTACGGAGTGGCTCCAGGAACACTCTTCTGACTTAAAACACTTCCACTGGCTACCAAAGTCGCCAGTTATGAACATTATTCAGTGTATCTGGGATGCCTTGCAACGTGCTGTTCAGAGGAGTTCTCCACCCCCTCGTACTCTTACGGATGTATGGACAGCCCTGCAAGTTTTCATGGTCTCAGTTCTCTTCAGCACAACTTCAGCCATGAGTCGAGTCCATGGCAAGTCATGTTCCGGCACTTCTGCTTTCTAGCGGGAGCCTTACACGATATTAGGCAGGTGTGCCAGGCTTTTTTTTCTTTTTTTTTTTTGAGTATGTATGGTCGCAAAATCTTGCTGCCTTACACACCAATAGAAATATCTTCACTTACACATTAACGTCCGGTATAGTAATTGTATCTCGTGGGAATTTTTGCAAAAATATTGCAACGTGGTAGCCGTTAGGTGTCTCTCAGATTCGTACAAAGCTTGCATCACAGAAGGGATTTTTCTGGTAATGAACAGCAACAGCACTCATAAAGTAGTAAAATATTGGTAACTGCCACGCGCTGTGGCCGCGCGGTTTGAGGCGCCATGTTATGGATTGCGCGGCCCCTCCCGCCGGAGATTCGAGTCCTCCCTCCTGCCTGGATACGTGTGTTGTTCTTAGCATAAATTACTTTAAGTAGTCTATAAGTCTAGACGCCGATGACCTTATCAGTTTGGTCCATTAGGTATTGACACACAATATGTACATAGTAACTTGTCTTATCAACTGACGTACTTGTAGTAATGTTATAATGTTCCCCAAATAAAGGAATAAAGTCCCTGTTAGGAACCCATTCAAATGTATTCACAAGCACTTGAAACAACAACGAAATGTCAGTATAATAAACAATGCTAAAAAAGTAAATAAATAAATGAATTATCAATGCAAAGGTAAAGAAAACATTAAAAATGTGCCCAAAGTACGTTAAAAGTTTGCTTTCCCTCCCTTCACCAGAGCAGTTCATTAGAAGACGTAACACAGACATTAAACCTCTAGCGGGCGTTCCTATGTATAAACAGCGCCAACGACAAATGAAACTACTTCGGGCTATTCCAGTGTTGTCTCGCAATTGCGAGCCCATACCTATTCCTGCATTACTGCTTCATATACCCAAGAGAACAGCAGTAATATAAAATAAACAGCGAGGTTGGTGAGAAAGAATTTACGACTAATGCAAGACCACACTATCAATAGTGGAGATGTGTTTCGCAGTAGTTAAGATGAACAAGTGCTCATAGCTGCTCAGGTCTGCATTTCAGAGCCCATGTTTATTGGAAATTTCTTCCTCGTTTTGGTCCATACTACCTCCTCTGCAGGTTGCCTACCCTACAATCTAAGTCTGAAGTACCAGAACCGTTTTCGACTATAACTTTCGAGTCGTTCGTTTACGGTGCAGGCACCCTTACCTAAGACTGATACATTTATCACTATCACTTATCCCAGAATGATTGTAACATCATCACAGAATCACCCTCTATACACCCTGTACACATTTACAGGCGCGGGCGCCTATAGCTTTGACGCTCTATAGCGTCGTTGAATGTCATTGCCGGACATGGGTTCCTATGTAAAACTTGATCTATTAAGTCCCCTCTACAACCTGTGGAAGCGTGTCACATGACTCGTGAAACACCCTGTATATGCGTTTCGCAGATAATTGCCCTACATGGAAGAATTTGAAAAATTGCTCAAAGGACAGCACCTCGTCCACCCAAGTACTTGCACAGATACGTCGGCGACAAGTTCTGCGTGCGATAATATGGGACCCGTTCTCTAAACGAATTCATACAATTATAGTCGATGGTGACTTTAATCTACCCTCGATATGCTTGAAAAATTATGTTTAAAGCCTTCGGGAGGCATAAAACGTCATCCGAAATAGTACCGAATACTTTCTCAGAAAATTATTTTGAACAATTAGTTCATGAGCCCACTCGAAGCGTAAATGGTTGCGAAAGCATACTTGACCTTTTAGCAACAAATAATCCTGGACAAATAGTGAGTATTGTGACGAATACAGGGATTAGCGACCACAAGGCAGTTGCTGCTAAGCTGAATACCGTAACACCTACAACCATCAAAAAGAAATGCAAAGTATATCTATTTAAAAAAGCTGATAAAAATGCTCTTAACGCCTTTTTAAGAGACAGTCTTCACCCCTTCCGATCTGGTCATGTAAGTGTAGAAAAGTGGTGGATTGTTTTCAAAGAGATAGTATCGACAGCAATTGAGAGATATATACCACATAAATCCTCCATGGTACACAAAACGGGTCAGATCGTTGTTGCAGAAGCAACGAAAAAAGCATGCCAAATTTAAAAGAACGCAAAATCCCCAAGATTGGCAAAGTTTTACAGAAGTTCGAAATATGACGCGTACTTGAACGCGAGATGCTTTTAATAATTTCCACAACGAAATTCTGTCTCGAAATCTGGCAGAAAACCCAAAGAGATTCTGGTCATACATAAAGCACACCAGTGGCAAGACGCAATCAATACCCTCAGCGCGACAACAACGCTGAAGTCACTGATGACAGTGCCACTAAAGCAGAGTTCTTAAACACGGCTTTCCGAAACTCCTTCACCAAAGAAGACGAAGTAAATATTCCTGAATTCGAATGAAGAACAACTGCCAAGATGAGAAACATAGAAGTAGACATCCTCGGAGAGATAAACGAAGCAGCTTAAATAACTTAATAAAGGCAAGGCCTCCGGTACAGATTGTATACCAGTGAGGTTTCTCTCAGAGTACGCTGAGAAAATAGCTTCATATTTAGCAATTATATACAACCACTCGCTCACAGAAAGATCAGTACCTAAAGACTGGAAAATTGCTCAAGTCACACCAATACCCCAAACTGGAAGTAGGAGTAATCCGCTGAATTACAGGCCTATATCACTAACGTCGATTCGCAGTAGGGTTTTGGAACATATACTGTATTCGAACATTATGAAGTACCTCGAAGAAAACGATTTATTGACACATAGTCCGCATGGTTTCTGAAAATATCGTTCTTGTGAAAGACAACTAGTTCTTTATACTCATGAAGTAATAAGTGCTATCGACAGGGGATGTCCAATTGATTCCATATTTTTAGATTTCCAGAAGGCTTTCGACACCGTACATCACAAGCGTCTTCTAACCAAACTGTGTGCCTAGGGAGTGTCGCCTCAGTTGTGCGACTGGGTCACAGTTCGTAGTAATAGACGGAAAGTCATCGAGTAAAACATAAGTAATATCCGGCGACCCCAGGGAAGTGTTATAGGCACTCTATTGTTCCTGATCTATATTACCGACATAGGAGACAATCTGAGTAGCCGTCTTACATTGTTTGCAGATGATTGTCATTTACCGTCCTGTAAAGTCATCAGATGATCAAAACTACTTACAAAATGATTTAGATAAGATATCTGTATGGTGTGAAAAGTGACAATTGAACCTGAATAAGAAAAAGTGTGAAGTTATTCACATGAGTACTACAAGAAATCAGCTAAATTTCGATTACGCGATGAGTCACACAAATATGTAGGGTGTAAATTCAACTAAATGCTTAGGGATTACAATTACAAATAACCTAAATTGGAACGATCAAGTAGATAATATTGTGGGTAGAGCAAACCGAAGACTGCGGTTCATTGGCAGAATACTTAGAAAGTGCGACAGGTCTACTAAAGAGTCCGCATCTCGTGGTCGTGCAGTAGCGTTCTCGCTTCCCACGCCCGGGTTCCCGGGTTCGATTCCCGGCGGGGTCAGGGATTTTCTCTGCCTCGTGATGACTGGGTGTTGTGTGCTATCCTTAGGTTAGTTAGGTTTAAGTAGTTCTAAGTTCTAGGGGACTGGTGACCATAGATGTTAAGTCCCATAGTGCTCAGAGCCAGTTGAACCATTTTTTTCTACTAAAGAGACTCCTTACACCACGCTTGTCCGCCCTATTCTGGAGTATTGCTGTGATGTGTGGGATCCTGATCAGGTGCGACTGACGGATGACATCGAGAAAGTACAAAGAAGGGCGGCTCGTATTTTTGGCGCGAAATAGGGGAGATAGTGTCACAGACATGATACGTGAATTGGAGTGGCAAACATTAAAACAGAGGCGTTTTTCGTTGCGACGGGATCTTGTCATGAAATTTCAATCACCAGTTTTCTCCTTCGATTGCGAAAACATTCTGTTGGCACCCACCTACATAGGGAGAAATGATCACCACGATACAATTGGAGAAATCAGGGCTCGCGCAGAGAAATTTAAGTGCTCGTTTTCCCCGCGTGCCGTTCGAGAGTGGAACGGTAGAGAGACAGCTTGAACATGGTTCATTGAACCCTCTGCCAGGCACTTTATTGTGAATAGCAGAGTAATCACGTAGATGTAGAATTCCTTGATCGTCTCAACAGGGTTTATTAAAACATCAGATTTGCCGTACAACTGAGGAGAACAACACCCTCCAGTTTTTGAATGGTCTCTGGGACACAGAGTGTATAGGAAACCCGCCCACACGTACCTGTGCCTGTGCCTTCCAGCGACCAGCCAGCTCCATCGAGGCACCGATATTCTTGACTGGCGACAATGGCGCAAGGAGCGAAGATCGCATGCGATGATAGCAAGCTAATGAAGACATTTCTTTTCCAACAGCAGCAGAAATGAATAATTTGTTGCTGGGGCACACAGTCGCACTGGCCGGAGAAAGAAGGAAAAAGCAGGAAGACAGAGTTGCTGCCGTACGTTGGTTCAGTTTACACAAGAATCGTCCGAACTATATCAAAGGAAGTTATCAAGCTCATACTTAATAAGCAACCTTCTGGGTGGCGTAAAAGATAACCTCGGAACTTGTGCACCTTCGGTTCGAATGTGAAACACCTTAAATCGGACGAACTGTTACGTGACCATTTTTGGCAGAACAGTACTGTAATCAATATAAAATCAGATCATAGAATGAGCTGTAGATTAAAACTGACGAAACTGCAAAAAGGTGGGAGTTTAAGGAGATTGGACCTGGATAAACTGAAAGAACCAAAGGTTGTACAGAGTTTCAGGGAGAGCATAAGGGAACAATTGACAGGAATGGGGGAAAGAAATACAGTAGAAGAAGAATGGGTAGCTTTGAGGGATGAAGTAGTGAAGGCAGCAGAGGATCAAGTAGGTAAAAAGACGAGGGATAGTAGAAATCCTTGGGTAACAGAAGAAATATTGAATTTAATTGATGAACGGAGAAAATATAAAAATGCAGTAAATGAAGCAGGCAAAAAGGAATACAAACGTCTCAAAAATGAGATCGACAGGAAGTGCAAAATGGCTAAGCAGCGATGGCTAGAGGACAAATGTAAGTATGTGGAGGCTTATCTCACTAGGGGTAAAATAGATACTGCCTACAGGAAAATTAAAGAGACCTTTGGAGATAAGAGAACCACTTGTATGAACATCAAGAGCTCAGATGGAAACCCAGTTCTAAGCAAAGAAGGGAAAGCAGAAAGGTGGAAGGAGTATATAGAGGGTCTATACAAGGGCGATGTACTTGAGGACAATATTATGGAAATGGAAGAGGATGTAGATGAAGATGAAATGGGAGATACGATACTGCATGAAGAGTTTGACAGAGCACTGAAAGACCTGAGTCGAAATAAGGCTCCCGCATTAGACAACATTCCATTGGAACTACTGACGGCCGTGGGAGAGCCAGTCCTGACAAAACTCTACCATCTGGTGAGCAAGATGTATGAATCAGGCGAAATACCCTCAGACTTCAAGAAGAATATAATAATTCCAATCCCAAAGAAAGCAGGTGTTGACAGATGTGAAAATTACCGAACAATCAGTTTAATAAGCCACAGCTGCAAAATACTAACACGAATTCTTTACAGACGAATGGAAAAACTAGCAGAAGCCGACCTCGGGGAAGATCACTTTGGATTCCGTAGAAATACTGGAACACGTGAGGGAATACTGACCTTACGACTTATCTTAGAAGAAAGATTAAGGAAAGGCAAACCTACGTTTCTAGCATTTGTAGACTTAGAGAAAGCTTTTGACAATGTTGACTGGAATACTCTCTTTCAAATTCTAAAGGTGGCAGGGGTGAAATACAGGGAGCGACAGGCTATTTACAATTAGTACAGAAACCAGATGGCAGTTATAAGAGTCGAGGGACATGAAAGGGAAGCAGTGGTTGGGAAGGGAGTAAGAGAGGGTTGTAGCCTCTCCCCGATGTTATTCAATCTGTATATTGAGCAAGCAGTAAAGGAAACAAAAGAAAAATTCGGAGTAGGTGTTAAAATCCATGGAGAAGAAATAAAAACTTTGAGGTTCGCCGATGACATTGTAATTTTGTCAGAGACAGCAAAGGACTTGGAAGAGCAGTTGAACGGAATGGATGGTGTCTTGAAGGGAGGATATAAGATGAACATCACCAAAAGCAAAACGAGGATAATGGAATGTAGTCGAATTAAGTCGGGTGATGTTGAGGGTATTAGATTAGGAAATGAGACACTTAAAGTAGTAAAAGAATTATGCTATTTGGGGAGCAAAATAACTGATGATGGTCGAAGTAGAGAGGATATAAAATGTAGACTGGCAATGCAAGGGAAGCGTTTCTGAAGAAGAGAAATTTGTTAACATCGAGTATAGATTTAAATGTCAGGAAGTCATTTCTGAAAGTATTTGTATGGAGTGTAGCCATGTATGGAAGTGAAACATGGACGGTACATAGTTTGGACAAGAAGAGAATAGAAGCTTTCGAAATGTGGTGCTACAGAAGATTGCAGAAGATTAGATGGGTAAATCACATAACTAATGAGGAAGTATTAAATACGACTGGGGAGAAGAGGAATTTGTGGCACAACTTGACCAGAAGAAGGGATCGGTTGGTAGGACATGTTCTGAGGCATCAAGGGATCACCATTTTAGTATTGGAGGGCAGCGTGGAGGGTAAAAATCGTAGGGGGAGACCAAGAGATGAATACACTAAGCAGATTCAGAAGGATGTAGTTGCAGTAGGTACTGGGAAATGAAGAAGCTTGCACAGGATAGAGTAGCATGGAGAGCTGCATCAAACCAGTCTCAGAACTGAAGACCACAACAACAGCAACAGACTGAGGTGACATAAGGCATGGGATATCGATATGCACACATACAGATGGCGGCAGTTTAGCGTACACAAGGTATAAAAGGGCAGTGCATTAGCGGTGCTGTCATTTGTACTGAGGTGCTTCATGTGAAAAAGTTTCCGAAGTGACTATGGCGGCACGACGGGAATTAACAGACGTTGAACGCGGAGTGATAGTTGGAGCTAGTCACATGGAACTGCTCATTTCGGAAATCGTTAGGTAACTCAGTGCCAAGAAGTCCACAGCGTCGAGAGTGTGGCGAGAATATCGAACTTCATGTATTACCTCTCACTACGGACAACACAACGGTCGATGGCCTTCACATAATGACCGAGAGCAGCGGCGTCCCCTTATACACCACTGGCCATTAAAATTGCTACACCAAGAAGAAATGCAGATGATAAACGCGTATTCATTGGGCAAATTTACTATACTAGAACTGACATGAGATTATATTTTCGCGCAATTTCACTGCATAGATCCTGAGAAATCAGTACCCAGAACAACCAACTCTGGCCGTAATAACGGCCTTGATACGCCTGGGATTTCAGTCAAACACAGCTTGGATGGTGTGTACAGGTACAACTGCCCGTGCAGATTCAACACGGTACCACAGTTCATCAAGAGTAGTGACTGGCGTATTGTGACGAGCCAGTTGCTCAGCCACCATTGACCAGACGTTTTCAGTTGGTTACAGATCTGGAGAATGTGCTGGCCAGGGCAGCAGTCGAACATTTTCTGTAATCAGAAAGGCCCCTAAAGGACCTGCAACATGCGGTCGTGCATTATCCTGCTGAAATGTAGGGTCTCGCAGGGATCGAATGGAGGGTAGAGCCACGGGTCGTAACACATGTGAAATGTAACGTCCATTGTTCAAAGTGCCATCAATGCGAACAAGAGGTGACCGAGACGTGTAACCAATGGCACCCCATACCATCACGCCGGGTGATACGGCAATATGGCGATGACGAATACACGCTTCCAATGTGCGTTCACCACGATCTTGCCAAACATGGATGCGACCATCATGATGCTGTAAACAGGACCTGGATTCATCCGAAAAAGTGACGTTTTGCCATTCGTGCACGCAGGTTCGTCGTTGAGTACATCATCGCAGGCGCTCGTGTATATGATGCAGCGTCAAGGGTAATCGCAGCCATAGTCTCCGAGCTGATAGTCCACGCTGCCTCAAATGTCGTCGAACTGTTCGTGCAGATGGTTGTTGTCTTGCAAACTTCCCCATCTGTTGACTCAGGGATCGAGACGTGCCTGCACGATGCGTTTCAGTCATGCGGATAAGATGCCTGTCATCTCGACTGCTAGTGATACGAGGCCGTTGGGATACAGCACGGCGTTCCGTATTACCCTCCTGAGCCCACCGATTACATATTCTGCTAATAGTCATTGGATGTCGACCAACGCGAGCAGCAATGTCGCGATACGATAAACGGCAATCGCGATAGGCTACAATCGGACCTTTATCAAAGTCGGAAACGTTCAATGATTCAAATGTCTCTGAGCACTATGGGACTTAACATCTATGGTCATCAGTCCCCTAGAACGTAGAACTGCTTAAACCTAACTAATCTAAGGACATCACACAACACCCAGTCATCACGAGGCATAGAAAATCTCTGACCCCGCTGGGAATCCAACCCGGGAACCCGTGCGTGGGAAGCGAAGTCGGAAACGTGATGGTACTCATTTCTCCCCCTTACTCGAGGCATCGCAACAACGTTTCACCAGGCAACGCCGGTCGACTGGTGTTTGTGTATGGGAAACACGTTCGAAACTTTCCTCATGTCAGCACGTTGTAGGTGTCACCACCGGCGTCAGCCTTGTGTCAATGCTCTGAAAAGCTAATCATTTTCGTATCACAGCAGATTCTTCCTGTAGGTTAAATTTTGCGTCTGTAGCGCGTCATCTTCGTGGTGTAGCAATTTTAATGGCCATTAGTGTAGTTGTAAATGCAGACAGGCAAGAAATTCTGCGCGAAATAACTGCGGAAATCAATGTGGGACATACGACGAACGTATCCGTTAAAACAGTGCAGCAAAATTTGGCATTGATGGGCCGTGACAGCAGGCCAGCAGACAGCCGACGCGAGTGACTTTACTAACAGCACGACACTGCCTGTGGCACATCCCCTTGGCTCGTGACCGTATTGGTTGCACTTTAGACAACTGGAAAGCCGTGGCATGGTCAGATGAGCCTCGATTTCAGTTGGTAAGAGTTGATGCTAGGGTTCGAGCGTCGCGCGCGCCCCACAAAACCGTGGAGCCAAGTTGTCAACAAGGCACAGTGCAAGTTAGTGGTAGCTCCATAATGTTTTGAGCTGTGTTTACATGAAATGGACAGGGTCCTCTGACCCAACTGAACCGATCACTGACTGGAAATGATTATGTTCGACCACTTGGAGACCATGTGTAGCCATTCATTGACTTCATGTCAGCAAATACCGATGGGATTTTTATGGAAGGCAACGTTCCGTGTCAGCGGGCGGAAATTGATCGCTATTGGCTTGAAAAACATTCTCGTCAGTTCGAGCGAATGATTTGGTTACGCAGTGCACCCGATATGAATCCCATCGAACATTTATGGGACATAATCGAGAGGTCAGGTCGTGTACGAAATCCTGCACCTGCATCACATTCACATTTATGGACGGCTATAGAGGCGGCTCGGTTCAATATTTCTGCAGGGCACTTTCGACGACTTGTTGAGTCCACGTTACGTCCAGCTGCTGCACTACGCCAAGAAATAGGAGGCCCGACACGATATTAGCAGGCGTCCCATGACTTTTGTCACCTCACTGTAAAGATTCAATAGTGCTGAATACACAGAGAAGTGTAACGCGTGTAAGTTTCAATGATTGTTGGTAGTAAATTAATTTAAATTACGTTTCATTCGAAACTGCAGGTTTTATGTAAGTAAGAGATTGGGATAAGGGTACAGTGTCAGTACGCAGGCAAGCAGCGGAGTAGCGTAGGCAGACAGAGGGACCACCCTCAAAAAAATGGTTCAAATGGCTCTGAGCACTATGGGACTTAACAGCTGAGGTCATCAGTCCCCTAGAACTTAGAACAACTTAAACCTAACTAACCTAAGGTCATCACTCACATCCATGCCCGAGGCAGGATTCGAACCTGCGACCGTAGCGGCCGCGCGGTTCCAGACTGTAGCGCCTTGAACCGCTCGGCCACTCCGATGATGATGATGATGATGTTTGGTTTGTGGGGCGCTCAACTGCGTGGTTATCAGCGCCCGTACAATTTCCCAACCTTTTCTCAGTCCAATTTCGCCACTTTCCTGGATGATGATGAAATGATGAGGACAACACAAACACCCAGTCATCTCGAGGCAGGTGAAAATCCCTGACCCCGCCGGGAATCGAACCCGGGACCCCGTGCTCGGGAAGCGAGAACGCTACCGCGAGATCAGCCACTCCGGCTGGCTGGACCACCCTCAAGGGAGTTTTCAGATGGACACACCAGGTGAAGTGCATGTCAGTGCAACACAGTCCACTGGGCTTTCCTTTGTAGCGCTATACTGGTGACCGGACGCAACATGGGCAATACAGATATGATGTCCAGCAATGTAAGATCTCCAGCGGCGATAGTATGTATAGGGACGACTCAAAAGCATAAAGAGAGGGAACTCTGTTTTTGGCAAGCTCCAGGAAGGCACCATTGTGCATAAAACGTAAACCGCTGTGTTTCTTTGGAAAGCACAATATGCTATTGATAACATCTAGAAAATGGAATCCTAACCCGAAGTTTGGGGCGCCTATGAAAGTGTGAGACCCCACCGAACTTTGACTTCACAAAATCGATATCTTTACGTAATAAAAGATCTATTTCTATAGGCTAACGCAAATGACCTGAATGAGTAAAACTAGATTGTGCATCCGATGACCCACTTATTGACCAGAGAGAGTGATAGAAAGAGAATGAAATGCCTTTTTCAACACTATAAAGCAGAATGTGCATTAATTGTTATGTGCCTTAAGAATAACTTGGCGAAGGGAGCCAACATCTTCTAAGCACATGCTTACCAGTTGGCTCTCTGAATATCCATAGCCTAGTCAATCAGATCACAGTAAAGAACGCTTAAAACAGAAATAAAAGTTTTCCTTTTCAGTAAGCATTCAGTACAAAATTTCTCCCTTTCTTGATTGCTGGGAGTCTCCATGACTGTGAGACTTTTTCTGTGCCAGACTATGATCCTGCCAAGGGACTGCGCCGAGGGACTTACAAAGATTTCGGGCCGACCTTAACTTGGCCACTGGTAAGGGTCGTTGTTGTGCCACCAATGAGTGATTCTGCAGTTGCTTCAGACTATACCAACAATTTTATATGGTGAAATTGAGCTACGACGTTGTGATGATATATAGGTAATTTTTTATGAAAATTTGGTAACCTCAAGATTCACTCTGAAGTGTTGTTTTCAGATTCAAACAACCAGTTTGCTTCCAAATCCGACCCTAGTTGCAATGAATTCCCTTCTCTGTTATTATCTGTCTCTTACTAACATCACGACGATCACAGAATAACTTTACTAATGTAATCGCCTAATTTTATACGCGATTACTAGAGACTTAAAAATATTGCACTTGTGTGTCATTATTTTTCAGATGTTTTATGAGTGACTTTATCATACTAAACCGAATTAACTTCGTAATGCATTATTACCGAAGGTGTTTAATGAATTCTTGTCAGATCACACGGACAATAAGCGTAGTTCCGGATTAGACAAAATGTTAATTCATAAAACACAACGCTGATTTGGACAGCAAAATAAATCTGCTCAAGCTGAGCACTGCAAACAGTGGAGCATTTGATCGATTTCGAACTGACGTTTGCCACAAGTTCACTTAACGGATTTTGAAACAATATTGGTAAGTACGGAATCGAATAAGGGAACTGTTAATCGAGATTGCGGCTTTGCTCTCAGCGCAGCATGGCAATCAGCTTTTAAAAGAATCAGGCGGGAGAACCACAGAATTTGTGACAGTTACGCTCAGTGACACACAAGCAGAGGTATTTCCGCAGGCCCCAAAACGATTCAGAAGGTTTTTTGTTTTCTAATTCGTTGGATTCGTGAAAGCACAATCAAACTGTCACTTTCTGAGGAAACCTAGACCTCGCGTAAGCTACTAATCAGTCCGTCATCACGTACAGGTTTTTTTTGCTTTTACATTCGTCAACTTCTCCAACTCACACCGAAACTGTCACACTACAACCTAGCCTACCGTCGTCTGAAGATAGGCAACTCAGCTCAATATTGGCAAAACAAAGCAAATTGTCTAACAAAAGAGACAACTCACTGTCTGTTTTCAGTCTTTCAACACATATTACCAGTATTCTACAATTTTACAGGCGAATTGGATGTCTGAACATATTTCGGGCTTGCATCCATCCGTCGTTTAATTCAGCACCAGCCATTCATCTGAAGACAGACGAACTTGATGCGTTCCGTCCTATACAACACGCTGCGAATATTCCGCGCTTGCGTCAAAATACACTCCTGGAAATTGAAATAAGAACACTGTGAATTCATTGTCCCAGGAAGGGGAAACTTTATTGACACATTCCTGGGGTCAGATACATCACATGATCACACTGACAGAACCACAGGCACATAGACACAGGCAACAGAGCATGCACAATGTCGGCACTAGTACAGCGTATATCCACCTTTCGCAGCAATGCAGGCTGCTATTCTCCCATGGAGACGATCGTAGAGATGCTGGATGTAGTCCTGTGGAACGGCTTGCCATGCCATTTCCACCTGGCGCCTCAGTTGGACCAGCGTTCGTGCTGGACGTGCAGACCGCGTGAGACGACGCTTCATCCAGTCCCAAACATGCTCAATGGGGGACAGATCCGGAGATCTTGCTGGCCAGGGTTGTTGACTTACACCTTCTAGAGCACGTTGGGTAGCACGGGATACATGCGGACGTGCATTGTCCTGTTGGAACAGCAAGTTCCCTTGCCGGTCTAGGAATGGTAGAACGATGGGTTCGATGACGGTTTGGATGTACCGTGCACTATTCAGTGTCCCCTCGACGATCACCAGTGGTGTACGGCCAGTGTAGGAGATCGCTCCCCACACCATGATGCCGGGTGTTGGCCCTGTGTGCCTCGGTCGTATGCAGTCCCGATTGTGGCGCTCACCTGCACGGCGCCAAACACGGATACGACCATCATTGGCACCAAGGCAGAAGCGACTCTCATCGCTGAAGACGACACGTCTCCATTCGTCCCTCCATTCACGCCTGTCGCGACACCACTGGAGGCGGACTGCACAATGTTGGGGCGTGAGCGGAAGACGGCCTAACGGTGTGCGGGACCGTAGCCCAGCTTCATGGAGACGGTTGCGAATGGTCCTCGCCGATACCCCAGGAGCAACAGTGTCCCTAATTTGCACATACGGTTCACGTCCACGCTGTCGCGGCATGCTACCAGTGTTAAAGACTGCGATGGAGCTCCGTATGCCACGGCAAACTGGCTGACACTGACGGCGGCGGTGCAGAAATGCTGCGCAGCTAGCGCCATTCGACGGCGAACACCGCGGTTCCTGGTGTGTCCGCTGTGCCGTGCTTGTGATCATTGCTTGTACAGCCCTCTCGCAGTGTCCGGAGCAAGTATGGTGGCTCTGACACACCGGTGTCAATGTGTTCTTTTTTCCATTTCCAGGAGTGTACAAGTCGACTGACGGACCACACTTCCTGGTGGCAGCGCCCTCGCTGGTGGAACCGTGGAGGTCAGGAACATTACGGCTCGCAGCGGCCGTTGGCGCACTCTTCCGTCTTCGATTAGAACAAATCGAGGAGATGGTGAAGCTCCACGTATTCAACAGGTAGCCGCCATCACGGTTCATCAGATTTTCCTCCAGGTGTATTCCCAGAGTTCCCAGAGTCCCGAAAAGATGTGGCTGTGGTCAGAATCGCAGTTGTCTCATACTCCATTGAATGTTCAGTGGAAATACTGTGTTCGGCTATAGCGGTTGTGGGGCGGCGGGTTGAAATAGTTGTATTAAATGTTTTGTATTTATGCTGTTGTTTGCCGTTCTCAACACTGGCTCTCTAACTACAATATTGGCAACCAGAAAGTGATTAGCAAAACGTGAAGCCTGTAATTAGAATTCCTAGTACCCACTTCATCTGAGAAATACATTCATAGCTACAGCTTATAGCTCTGAGGAATTAAGAGATTGTCTGGGATTCATAATCAAAAGCGATTCTCTCTAAAATGTTCACTATATTCTGAAAGTCACAGACCAAAAAAGAATCCACACAATCCAACTACCAGAGCAGTTCAGAGTCTAATGTGCTGATGCAACTATAACCAAATTAAACGTTTAAGTGAATGCTCGCCGTAATTTGATGATAATGTTCATCAAACGCCACGCTAAATAATGGTAGAATGACTGTCCCGCGGCGGAACGTGAAAATACGACACACGCAAACTGAAGATAGATCATTAAAGTCATCCCAGAATTAACACTTCACTCGAAAACGATTTCATGGTTACGCGTATCCCGAGTAACTTATTACGGCATCCGAGGCTGTTTATAGCAATGATACCGACGCGACGCGACTACCGGCACAGGGGGTGTGCTATTCAGCGTCTGGAGAGAAATGGGGCCTTTATCTCTCGCGCCGCGTTCTTATACATAAAGCCGCGGTGCAGACGGCTAAGGGAACGCCTGATCAATTCCGCTCTCCCGACTAGCCGCTGGGCTAGTAATGCACCACTTTAAGTTATCGAATAAATCATTGCTTCCTTTACTGATGGCCGATGAAGCTCTCAATTTATATGTGACATCAGCACACAGGTAAGTAATCATAATAAAAGTCTGATGTGGCTAAGTCAAATATTTTGGGCGAGAGAATTAATTTAATTACACTACACGCAGTAGATGAGATCTGAACTTGCCCTTTGGAGATTCGCTATCGCTATAGTTTTATAATTATTCAGTTGAAACTTCTCACATCTTTATGATTATAGCGGATCTCCCTTCTACTTAAATTTAAGCAGCCTAGCGTTATTTATTCGCCTACTTAATCTATCTTGCTTCCTTAATTTCTAAGACAAAAACCAGAAAATCATGAATTTCAACTAAAATTTTAATTTGTGAGATCCAGAATACTGTTTCTACTAAGTTATTATGAAAAAGGAATCTAAATATAAATTTTTAAGTTTCTAGCTCTTTTCTGTTGCGCCGATGATTTTTACAGAAAAACGTCCAAATTTCGAAAATGGTTAAAGTTATTGAACTGATATTCAACACATATTGATTTAGTATCACTCCTGACATGCTAGAAACGTTTCAGGTTATTTACTTGATTTTTAAAGTATTGCGCAACATTTATGACGTCAGAGCTAGTTACAGCGGACTGGCTGGCACACAATGGAAAGACTGATGTGAATTTTATAAGGCGTGAGTAGGCTGCTTCCCTACACGGTCTTACTTGGTTGCAAAAGACGTTGATGTTCAGTATAGCGCTCTTCCTCAATGCGTGTGGTCTGTCCTATGTAGGCCATACTACGCGAACAAGGTATTTTGTGAATGTCGGCATTCCGCAATAGTAAGTCGTTCTTCACCTATCCCAGTGGGTCTGCAGTCTTAGAGGATCGACGGAAAATCACTTTCACTTCAAATGTACAGAGGATTCTTGCTACTTTAAACGAAATTCTGCCCACGAAAGAAAGAAAAGCTAAATAATTCGCCGGCGTGTTCTCGTCTTTATCCACTTCCTGATTCTTGAGTGTAGCCGTCAGTGTCCTGTTAACTTGCTGGGTGGATTATCAATTCTTTCTAAATTCTCTGTACGAGTGCTCTAGATAGTCTACCAAGACTATGGTGTTCGGCGTATGGATTTGGCACATCATACTGCATCTGCAGAAGTAATTTTAGCAGAAGCTGGCAACACAGTGGACGCCCCGAAATGCTACAAGTCGTTTACTTCAAAGACAACTCCGAGCCCGACGCCCTGCAGCGTGCATGCCACAGACCCCAAACCACCGAAATTTCCGACGTCAGTGGTGTCGCCAGGGCTCATTGAAGGGAAAGTATGTTCCATAAAATTTCGGGCGTGCAGCCGCATAAATTTCCGTTCTTCTTCTAATATTTGAACTGTATATCCTCCAGTCATCTTAAAACACCCTCATTGGCATTGAAGCGAGAAGGAAGTACTTCTCTAGGCGGTATCAATAACCTAGTGTCTTGCTGCTTCGGTATGTCCCTCGTCGCACAGTAGTAACGCCCAGTCCCCAGGTTCCATGTAGGTGGTGATCCTGCTGAATTGGAGTGTTTAGGGATGCCAGTTGCTAATTCTCAACAACGTTTGTACTATATTTGTTTTAATACAGAAATTGCTTTGTCACACACGTCACAGAATCAGTATTTGCAATATGGCGGCTCTGGACTACGCCGTTATATTCGACCCTTCACACACATTGACACAGCTATCTGACTTTACATAATGATACACTGCCCACGACACGTGGCGTTCTTATAACTAATAACTTCACTTAATATCTTGCTTAACATCTGAACTATGCACTCGCGACCGTTCTTTTAGAGCCGCCCCGGTTACTCGACTGTGCGTTTTGCGTGGCTCCTCACGACTGACTCGCCCTGTCTTCCCGAACGACAAGAGAGACCCCCCCCCTCTCTCCCTCAGCCAATAGGGACACTTCTCTCGTTTCCTATATATATATATATATATATATATATATATATATATATATATATATATATATATATATATTGGAGACTATGGGTCAAGCTGCTGGAAAACCATTCTGGAGTGTAATTAGCAGTCTTCGAAAGGGAGGTAAGAAGGAAATGACAAGTATTTTGGACAGGTCAGGAAAACTGTTGGTGAATCCTGTGGATGCCTTGGGCAGATGGAGGGAATATTTTGAAGAGTTGCTCAATGTAGGTGAAAATGCGATCAGTAATGTTTCAGATTTCGAGGTAGAATGGGATAGGAATGATGATGGAAATAGGATCACATTTGAGGAAATGGAAAAAATGGTCAGTAGATTGCAGTGCAATAAAGCGGCTGGGGTGGATGCAATTAAGTCGGAACTCATCAAATACAGTGGAATGTCAGGTCTTAAATGGCTACACAGGATAATTGAAATGGCCTGGGAGTCGGGACAGGTTCCATCAGACTGGACAAAAGCAGCAATCACACCAATCTTTAAACATGGAAACAGAAAAGATTGTAACAACTACAGAGGTATCTCTTTAATCAGCGTTGTGGGTAAAGTCTTCTCAGGTATTGTTGAAAGGAAAGTGCGAGTATTAGTTGAGGACCAATTGGATGAAAATCAGTGTGGGTTTAGGCCTCTTAGAGGTTGTCAGGACCAGATCTTTAGCTTACGGCAAATAATGGAGAAGTGTTATGAGTGGAACAGGGAATTGTATCTATGCTTTATAGATCTAGAAAAGGCATATGACCATGTTCCTAGGAGGAAGTTATTGTCTGTTCTACAAGATTATGGAATAGGAGGCAAACTTTTGCAACCAATTAAAGGTCTTTACACGGATAGTCAGGCAGCAGTTAGAGTTGACGGTAAATTGAGTTCATGGTTCAGAGTAGTTTCAGGGGTAAGACAAGGCTGCAAACTGTCTCCACTGTTGTTCATATTATTTATGGATCATATGTTGAAAACAATAGACTGGCTGGGTGAGATTAAGATATGTGAACACAAAATAAGCAGTCTTGCATATGAGGATGACTTAGTTGTGATGGCAGATTCGATTGAAAGTTTGCAAAGTAATATTTCAGAGCTATATCAGAAATGTAAGGACTATGGTATGAAGATTAGCATCTCCAAAACGAAAGTAATGTCAGTGGAAAGAAATATAAACGGATTGAGTGCCAAATAGGAGGAACAAAGTTAGAACAGGTGGACGGTTTCAAGTGCTTAGGATGCATATTCTCACAGGATGGCAACATAGTGAAAGAACTGGAAGCGAGGTGTAGCAAAGCTAATGCAGTGAGCGCTCAGCTACGATCTACTCTCTTCTGCAAGAAGGAAGTCAGTACCAAGACTAAGTTATCTGTGCACCATGAATCTTTCGACCAACTTTGTTGTATGGGAGCGAAAGCTGGGTGGATTCAGGTTACCTTATCAACAAGGTTGAGGTTACGGATATGAAAGTAGCTAGGATGATTGCAGGTACTAGTAGATGGGAACAATGGCAGGAGGGTGTCCACAATGAGGAAATCAAAGAAAAACTGGGAATGAACTCTATAGATGTAGCAGTCAGGGCGAACAGGCTTAGATGGTGGGGTCATGTTACACGCATGGGAGAAGCAAGGTTACCCAAGAGACTCATGGATTCAGCAGTAGAGGGTAGGAGGAGTCGGGGCAGACCGAGGAGAAGGCACCTGTATTGGGTTAAGAATGATTTTGAAGTAATAGGTTTAACATCAGAAGAGGCACCAATGTTAGCACTGAATAGGGGATCATGGAGGAACTGTATAAGGGGGGCTATGCTCCAGACTGAACGCTGAAAGTCATAATCAGTCATAAATGATGATGATGATGATTATATATATATATATATATATATATATATATATATATATCCAAACCTTCAGCCAATGGCCGTTCAGATCGCTGTTGCTAGGCGGATCTGACGTCACGTTTGCGGACAATGTGACGGAAGTCTGTCTCGGAACACTGTCTTAGATTGTATGATCCTACTCCTGAATAGTTGGATATTGTCCCTACTAACGTTGCACAATATTGCCTCCTATGATTTTATCAGTAGTGCTCCTTGCTGACGCTTAATTGTTAAATGTACATGTAGCCTGGCTGCATCTGAGCATTTCAGATAGCATAAATATGCATAATGCTTGGCTTAAACACGTGAAGGGAATGCACGTATACATTACCATTTTCAGTCTGAGAAGAGGTGGCAGTCGCCTCGGCTCACTCTGAGGATGGCTGGACGGTATACAGCCGAAATATTAGAAGAACAAGTGAAATTTTTGCGGCTGCACGCCCGAAATTTTATGGAACAGTCATTGCGCTGGGAAAATATGAAGACGCACAGGGTCAAGTCCTGTTGTGTTTTCTGATGAAAGCTGGTTCTAGCTCGGTGCCAGTACGTTAGGAGGAGGCCAGCTGATGGCCTGCAGGCAACCTGTCTATGTGCCACAGCTACATCTGGAGTCATGGTCTGGGGGTACGATTTCATATCACTGCAGGAGCTCTCGTGGTTCACACGCACCCTGACTTCAAAATCTGCACGTCAGTCTGGAGATTCGACTTGTTGGGTTGACATTCACGAACCAGTTTCCAGGGAGTGTTTTTCAACAGCATAACGGTTGCCCACTTACCGCTATTGTAACGCAGCAGGCTCTAGAGACTGTCGATATGTTGCTTTCGCCTGCTCGATCACCAGATCTGTCACCTACCGAGCACATATGGAACGTCACCGGACAACTCCAGCGTCATCCATAACCAGCATGAACGGCCTCTGTATTGACCGACCAAGTGTCACAGGCACGGAACTACGTCCCACAAGCTGGTATCCGGCACCTGTACAACACAGTGCATGCATGTCAGCATGCCAGCATTCAATAGTCTGGCGGTTACATCAGTTATTAATGTAGCAGAATTTCACATTTGCAGCCCCTTATATCGCGCTCACATTAGCCTGTGGTCTTTCAACGGCACTCATCTAAGGTTGTTACCTAAAAAATGTATTCCCGAAATTTCATTACTCTGCATCAAATATTTTTCGTGTTGCAATCCTTTTCCCGTAAATAAATATCGCTGATCGCTTGAGTGCGCTAACTTGCTTGAAGTGAGATCCACACTACGGTTCAGAAATCGTTGGTATTCCCCCCTGTCGTCGAAATAGATGATGGGATATTTTCCGTATTCTAAAACGCTCAGAGATGGTTGCTGGGGAACTGCAAGCAGCGTGGGTTTGCAGAGTAGAACGGAGTAACAAGTCGCAAAGCCGCTTTACTTTGCTCGATACGCTGTTTCACTGCAATCATGTCCCATTTTAATCCTTATTCAGTAGCTTCTCTGCTGAAACGCGTTTTAAACAGAAAACGTAGCATGGCCTGCATGTCTAACTGCGGAACTAAGCGCGGCACATGGTGTGAAGCAGAAATGCATGGGGATCAGACCATTCTGGCCTCAACACTCTTCCCATTTGCGTCTGGAGTGTCTGTAGGCACAAATTCGGCACCTCATACTATATTGATACACAATGTGAAGTGTCCTACCTTTTATCAAGTGTAACTACTCGTATTTTCAGGCTGATGGAGCACTTGGGCATGAGCTCAGGACTTTGCAAATGTGCTTTTGGCAGTTACTGTAATGACAGAACCAAAACTCTTTGTACACTTAATGTCCGATATGTACTTACGTCAGTTACTTGTCACATTCTCGTGTTCGCTACTTCCAGTTGTTGCGTAACGCTTTAAACATGCTTTCTATGTGCGTTTTAAATACTTTTACGATTCGCAATGTGTATACTTGTCTACTAACCCGCTCACCCATCGTTTGCACATGGGTTGTCTACGGGAATGTAGCCAACTGTACACCATATGATCAAAAGTGTTCGGACACTTATTGCTGAACGTTAATGTGAAAAGTCTCCATCCTTCGCCTTTACGACAGCTGTGCGAATGCCTGTGTAGGAAAGGCAGCCCTTTCTTCCACATGACCAGAGACCAGAGAAGGTAGTGATGGTGGATACTGGGGTCTGGAGCGAAGACGTTGTTGTAACTCATCCCATAGGTGTACCACTAGGCTCTGGCCCAGAATCTGAGCAGGCCAACCATTTCAGGATTATTATTATACTACAATTACTGCTTCACAGAGACCGCTTTATGATGGGGTGTATTCTCACTTTGATGCAGACAGCCATCGAGTCCGAGTAGTTTTTCTACTGTGAGCAGTAGATCATGTTGTTGTTGTGGTCTTCAGTGCAAAGACTGGTTTGATGCTGCTCTCCATGCTACTCTATCCTTCTGAATCTGGTTAGCGTATTTATCTCTTGGTCTCCCTCTACGCTTTTTACCCTCCACGCTTCCCTCCAATACTAAATTGGTCATCCCTTGATGCCTCAGAACGTGTTCTATCAACGTATCTCTTCTTCTACTCAAGCTGTGCCACAAATTCCTCTTCTTCCCAGTTCTATTCAGTATTCTATGCTGTACATAACATAGGAAAATGTGTTCAGATACATCCGTATTTAGCGTTTCCTTAAGCACAATTAGCAGACAAATACCCCCATAACATCCAAAACAACACCACATCCTCCGTGCTCCTGTGTGCACTACAGGTGACGACAGGTAATGTCCTTCAAGCTTTCAGCAAACCCAAACCCATCCGTTGGATTGCGAGTGGGTGTAGCGTGATTAAACACTCTCCAAATCAGTCGTTTACATCACCCACTGCCAAGTGGCGCGGCTCTTTGCAGCATGCAAATGTCGCTAGGCACTGGGTACAGAAATTTATGGCTAATAAGGTGCTTCTCAACCCTTGTACTCCATTCTTTCTTAACGCCCTACTCACAATCATTGTGCTAGGTGGACTGCTAGTAGCACTTTGGAATTCACAAGTGATTCATTGTCCTAATTCCCTGTGATTATTTGCATGTTCGGCAGTCCCCGTCTGTGAGTACATGGTCTTAGTTTTGCTACGGTTATTCTTTAGCGTTTCCACTTCAAGATCTTCTCACCACCACAGGACTTGGGTAGCTTTAGAAGGGTTGAAATGTGCTCGATTTAGCTGTTACTCAGGTACGATCCATTCCAAGTCAGTGAGTTCTCCTGACCCACTAGTTCTGCCTTTACTGCGTCTCTACTGACAACACAGTATTCCCGCCTCCTTTCATACTTTCCTCTCACGACATCTAGTGACCAATTCCGCGTTACATAGGGGTGTCCGGATACTATTGATAAGAGTGTTTCCGTAATAACATGCAAAAATGTGACAGGACATAGAGAATGCTCAATTGAACAATTTGAGACAGGGATCCTGGGGTCAGAAAGCCGGCTTAAGGAGACATGGAAGTCAACTTGTGGACCACTTTCTCTAGTGTTACTGTTTTTCAGCTTTTTTACCACTAATATTCGTACAAGTTTACACGTACTGCGCTGTTTATTTACATGTAGCCGGCCGCGGTGGTCTAGCGGTTCTAGGCGCTCAGTCCGGAGCCGCGCGACTGCTACGGTCGCAGGTTCGAATCCTGCCTCGTGCATGGATGTGTGTGATGTCCTTAGGTTAGTTAGGTTTAAGTAGTTCTAAGTTCTAGGGGACTGATGACCATAGATGTTAAGTCCCATAGTGCTCAGAGCCATTTACATGTACATTCTTTATTTCCTGCAAGGAAACAAGAAGGACGAGCCTGTTTACAAGTAAGTTATGATGGCTGTCTACTTTACTTCTCCATAAGGTGGCTCTGTTGTATTTAAATTGACCCATGGCAGAAGGTGCTATGAATCAACGACAGACCCATTCATGGCACAGTGCTATTCATAGTCGTAGAGTAAAATACGATGGAGCAGTACCGGTACAGTTTCGCAGAACTCACTGACAAGCACTTCGTGTATGGGGGATTAAGCTGAAATGCTCTCGCTGCTGAAAGGTTGTACAGGGAACGATTTCCTAACAGGCGTCATCGGTCACGATGAAAGTTTATTTCTGTCTATCGACAAATGCGGAAAACTGGTTGATTGGAAAGAAGTAACGAGGGATCTGGCATAATAAGGACTTGTCGCACACCCCATCTTGAAGAGGAGGTGCGAGAACGTGTTGTAACGAACTCCACTATAACTACTCGTCGTCTTGCACGTGAAATGGGTGCTGCACATACTAATGTGTGACAGGTACTGCACGAATAACAATTACACCTATATAACCCACAACGAACCCATGCAATACTCGTGACTGGCTTTGCCCCAAGGGTCGAATTGTGTCAGTGGTTGCTCCAACAATAGATGGATCGAACAGATTTCCTCTATATCGTGTTGTTCACTGATGAGGCATCATTTGATCGTGATGGTATTGTAACCTCCCCCTCACTTATCGACCTGAATGACAGTGAAAAATTAAACCGCGTGTACCTAATGGAAATTTGGGAAAAGCAATCGTCACCGAAGTTAATCTGTCGGTGAAGAGGGAGGAAAGGGTTACATCTAAATGAAAGGAAAAATGCTAATGAAACTGGTGGAAATTAATTTTGAAAAGGGGTAAAGTTAATAAAGAAAGTAAATGTGCGGCCGTTACGTTAACAATCAACTAGCGGTAATTAGATATTTGAGACTTGGGGGAAATTACAGTCGCCAGTCCTAAGGACAATTACTATAGTAACTGAAAAAGAAAGATTATTACACATATAATTAGCACTAGAAGCGTGGCAACTGAAGGTTGACAAGTGTAGTGTGAAAACTGAAAGTTTGTCACAAGTAATAAATTTCACTACACTCTGACTTAATTTAGCAAAAGAATTAATAAAACCGGAAAATCGAAAGTTAATTTAGTGACTGAAGTTAATAGTGAGCTTTCTTTCTGAAGTACATCGAAATTCAGTAAAATACGGTTAGTCTTGGACTACCTCAACAATCATTTCAAAAGCTACTTGAATCTACGCAATTTAGAAATAAGGGATTTAACTTTGAACTTGAATTAAATGATTCTGAACAATTAACAGTAGTAAAATTAGTACGTACCAAGCTGAGCTGCAGTCACAGGTAAGCTAAAATATTGTAACAAAACTCTCACTCTTAATTTGTGCTTGTGTAATCTAAATATTGTAGCCAGCTATGAATACCTTAACTGAACTTTGAGATTAAAGCAGTGAAATCGAATGATGCTGCCGTTTGAATTTCAACGACACTCGGGTTCATTCCGGAAAAGGAAGGGACCCTGCTTGGTAATGCAATTGGGACAATGAGCAACAAACGTTCATGCTAAGTTGCTGTAATTTTGTGATGCAACAATTTTAAAAGTTTGAAAAGCTGAGGTCTGCCATACAGTTCTAAAACTTTACCCGCTTCCAGTCTTCCTTATTGGTTGATTGAAGGTTTGAAGCCGTCGATCGAGGAGGTGGCGACAGTCACTCATTGTCGGCTGTCGCTGTTGCAGAAGCTGGATGTTGGCGCGCCTTCTTCTCGACACGGTCACCAGGCGAAACGGGCTCTTGATGTGCGCCAGCTAATGCTTCCCGTCCGCGACACCATGTCAGAAACTATCATCGCAAGTCGAGCGCAATTACATGCTGCCAAACCCCAAAAGCGCGGCAACTCGCGGGAGCGTCACACAACACACCTGCTCCACTCGCCACTCCAGGCAGACTCCCTCTGCCCGCGCTTCACGCGACAGAGTTAACCCTACCAAAGATCCTAAACACTTTGGTTCTCCACACGACCTATCGACGTATTCCTTCGATAGCATAGTTTTCCCTAGGCAAGGCCCAGCGTAAAAATACAAATAATATTTACAAAACAACCAATTATACATCGACATAAATGCATAAATATATATATACAAACAGTAAAACAATTACAATATATAAAGAGACAGAAATGTCATATCTTGAGGTAACAAAAAAAGGAAAAAAAAATATAGTAGAATAGATGGAAATAGGAGGATATGCATTTCCGGCGTTACAGTATTTCGAACAGCGGGAAAAACTTTGTGTCGCGCTGTAATAAGGTGACACCATCAACTATGTTTTGCTGTCAATATCTGTGCCGCCATTGTAGGTGACAATCGTATTCAGCCATATCTTCTACCTGGCCGTCTGAATGGCCGCCTGTACTTAAGGTTTGCATAAAGAGTTCTACCTGAGTTGGTGGTGAACGTCCCCTTGTTGTTCGTGAGAGGATGTGGATACAACATGGCGGTGCACCGCCTCACTTCAGTGTGGATATCCACAACCATTTCAATGCTGTACTTCCTGGTCGCTCGATTAGAAGGAGAGATACCTATTCCACGGCCAACGAGGTCACCAGACCTGAATCTCCTTCATTATGTCCTTGGGGGATATCTAATGTCACTTTTGTATGAGGCCCCAGTGGTTACGAAGATGGAATTAGTTGCCAGAACTGTGACTGTCTGTGATGTGATTCGTCAGTGTGTGTCAGTATCTTGTTCGCCGATGTCACGCTTTTACTGAGGTGTATGGCCGTCAGTTTAATCACGTTTTGAAAGATGCAGTACAAATGGTATTTGCAGTTAACTGTAACGAATGTAAACAGAAAACTACATAGTAATGTGATGTTATTCATATCATCTCCTTAAGCTGGCTGATCCGATCCCAGGTTCCCTACCTCATATTGTTCAATCGAGCATTCTCTGCGTTCTGTTAAATTTTTGCACGCTGCTAAGGGAACACCCTGTATAACTGGGCTGAATACATAGAAAAGAACCTTAGCAACACGGCACGAAAAAGCTAGACAGCCACAGAGGTTGGCTTCAGCTTTGAGAATTGAAAGGCTACAAGCAAATTACGAAAAAGTTCTGAAACCTAAATTTTGAAAAGAGATACACAAAAAGTAATAAATAAAAAATGAAATGTAACATATACACTACTAGCCATTAAAATTGCTACACCAAGAAGAAATGAAGATGATAAATCGGCATTCATTGGACAAATATATTATACGAGAACTGACATGTGATTACATTTTCACGCAATTTGGGTGTACAGATCCTGAGAAATCAGTACCCAGAACAACCACCTCTGGCCGTAATAACGGCCCTGATACGCCTGGGCATTGTGTCAAACAGAGCGTGGATGGCGTGTACAGGTACAGCTATCCATGCAGCTTCAACACGATACCACAGTTCATCAAGACTAGTGACTGGCGTATTGCATCGAGCCAGTTACTCGGCCACCATTGACCAGACGTTTTCAATTGGTGAGAGATCTGGAGAATGTGATGGTCAGGGCAGCAGACGAACATTCTCTGTATCCAGAAAGGCCCGTACAGGACCTGCAACATGCGATCGTGCATTATCCTGCTTAAATATAGGGTTTCGCAGGGATCGGATGAAGGGTAGAGCCACGGGTCGTAAGACATCTGAAATGTAACGTCCACAGTTCAAAGGGCGGTCAATGCGAACAAGAGGTGACCGAGACGTGTAAGCAATGGCACCGCATACCATCACGCCGAGTGATACGCCAGCATGGCGATGACGAATACACGCTTCCGATGTGCGTTCACCGCGATGTCACCAAAGTGCGACCATCATGATGCAGTAAACAGAACCGGGATTCATCCGAAAAAATGACGTTTTGCCATTCGTGCACCCAGGTTTGTCGTTGAGTACACCATAGCAGGCGCTCCTCTGTGTGATGCACCGTCAAGGGTAACCGCAGCCATGGTCTCCGAGCTGATAGTCCATGCTGCTGCAAACGTCGTCGAACTGTTCGGGCAGATGGTTGTTGTCTTGCAAACGTCCCCATCTGTTCACTCAGGGATCGAGACGTGGCTGCACGATCGGTTACAGCCATGGGGATAAGATGCCTGTCATCTCGACTGCTAGTGATACGAGGCCGTTGGGATCCAGCACGGCGTTCCATATTACCCTCCTGAACCCACCGATTCCATATTCTGCTAACAGTCTTTGGACCTCGACCAACGCGAGCAGCAATGTCGCTATACGATAAACCGCAATCGCAATAATGCTACAATCCGACCATTATCAAAGACGGAAACGTGATGGTACGCATTTATCCTCTTTACACGAGGCATCACAACAGCGTTCCACCAGGCAACGCCGGTCAACTGCTGTTTGTGTATGAGAAATCGGTCGGAAACTTTCAAAAAATGGTTCAAATGGCTCGGAGCACTTAACTTCTGAGGTCATCAGTCGCCTGGAACTTAGAACTAATTCAGCCTAACTAACCTAAGGACATCACACACGAGGCAGGATTCGAACCGGCGACCGTAGCGGTCGCTCGGTTCCAGACTGTAGCGGCTAGAACCGCACGGCCACTACGGCAGGCGTTGGAAACTTTCCTCATGTAAACACGTTGTAGGTGTCGCCACCGGCGCCAACCTTGTGTGAATGCTCTTAAAAGCTAATAATTTGCATATCACAGCATCTTCTTCCTGTCGGTTAAATTTCGCGTCTGTAGCACGTAATCTTCATGATGTAGCAATTTTAATGGCCAATTACAAAATAACGAAAGAGTTTACGGGTGAATCTCATATATAAAATATTTCTCGAAAAGAAACTGCAATAAATTTGATTCGATTCCTTATTTTTAAATGTTAAAAAGGCTATTTTAAAATTGCTGTAATTTGTAACAAGCGCCATATCTAACGAAAGAGCAAATGCTATGCTAATTTCGTTACGTTGGTTTGCCGAAGATTCTATAAATTCTCATTGGCCACTAGAAGATTATGAAGGCCCTGTGTAAGGAAAATACGGAACAGATGAATATCTCGGAGTCGATTTATGGCATAATCACCACACGGGAAGAGGCGCCTAACTCGTGAATAAACGGAGTGCCCTGCGCCCACGCTAAGCTTATTTTCAGCCGGTGAGAGGTCGAAGTAATCAGCTTACCTGCCCCCGCGACCATTTGTCCCGACTTCTAAACGAGATTTCAGATCTTCATTCCTCTGGGGACTTCCGTGATTGCCCTGAGTCCTTAAAATCCACGACTGCTAGGCGGAAAACTGATGTCGGAACTGAGTGATCTGCCTCTTACTTTTTGTATCCTGCCATTAGTGAAGATATCCTGAATTTGTTGCAAAAATCTCGAAATTTGGAGCAGTTTTAGAATACGGGAAAGTTATTTTACGGGTGTTACTGTTACATATAAGGGAAGATTTGACATCATCGGTTTGTATGGAAGAGGACTAAACAAGATCCAGTGGGACGGGTTATCAGGAGTGCGGTTAGTGATAGAACACCAAATTGAATTAAGATCATGGCGTACATCCTGTTGCAGAGGGGTGGAGTAAGGAAGGAGGTCAAGTGAAGGCTTTGTTGTAAAGAGAAAGTTAAAAACAATGTTACGGTTCTTGAAGGAATGCCAGGCACGAAGGGAACAATTGTTTTAAAAGTGAACAAAGAATATTTTAAGTAAAACTTTCAAATCAACGTATTAAAGAGCTCTTACTCAGTTGAAGGGACAGAACATCTCTGCTGTCACAGAAGTCAAAAATGGCTGAGAATCCTAAAATGATAACTGTGAATTTCAGTGTGAAACTAGGTAAAACTATACAAACTTTGGGGCAGGCACTAGAACGACGCCGTCACACATAAGGGGGTTAGCTGGACGGAATAACACGTTTATCCCTAAGACGTTCCTACAGACCTAGTGAACAAAATAGAACTAATATGACATTGCCTATATTTTATCAAACGCTAACGAATTTTTACGGGATATTATATCCTAAAACCATTTTCATTTCAAGCGTTCATACAGCTTTAAAATTAGATGCAGAGCTATAGTGTAACACACTTATTTGGCGGTGAGTAAGAATTATAGGTTGTCCATGAACTCGGGACATTGCTTCAAAAACTCATAACTTGGAAACTAACAGAGTTTGTTGTAAAACTCAAAATTCCCACGTCACAACTTTTCTAAGATGTAACGATTGAAAACTATTCACTGAACAATTGAGTTATAAATGGTCAACTCACAGACAACATATAACAAAATTTATATTACAATTTCTCTTTAGTATATTTGTGAATGCAGTGACATTCCGCAATTGTAATGGAGTTTTTATAAACCCAGTGACCGAAAACACATCTGTCTTCCTCCACAGACGAAGCTAAATTGACTTCAATGACACTGTCGCCAATTACGGCTTGTAAAAGGTAGCCACCGAAGTGTCCGAGAAAAAAAGTATGCGCCATCCCGTGACAACGCTGAGAAATACGTGGACTGTGGTGTGTGAAACCGGAGCATGGTAATTGTTGTGGCGTAGCAAGACAGCCACACCACTCGGAGGTAGCCGAAAGGCACGCTAACTAATGCAGACGGGCGTGAAGTCTGAAACAGGATAACTATTGAATGGTAGCAAGAAAAGTACGTAGTTGCTTTATACTTAACTTTTATTCTCTGATGAATACAGCGTTCTTCTTGAGACATTTATACTATAACTCTCAAAGTAGGTAAGGCTAATGGCGCCTTGCTAGGTCGTAGTCATGCGCTTAGCTGAAGGCTATTCTAACTGTCTCTCGGCAAATGAGAGGAAGGCCTCGTACGTCTAGTCGCTAGCAATGTCGTCCGTACAACTGGGGCGAGTGCTAGTCCGTCTTTCTAGACCTGCCATGTGGTGGCGCTAGGTCTGCAAGTACTGACAGTGGCGACACGCGGGTCCGACATGTACTAATGGACCGCGGCCGATTTAAGCTACCACCTAGCAAGTGTGGTGTCTGGTGGTGACACCACAGTAATGACGGGTTAATAACGGGACTGTTGTGGTTAGGGATAATTACGCGGTGTAGCTTGCTCTCATTGACGGCAACACAGCTGTGGGCAATAGTTTTCTAATTGCAATCATAGAGTCTTTTATTTACGATTCATTATTCGCATTCAATAGCACCACACTTTTACCTTTTCCCTGCTATACACTGAATATCAATCACGGGTTAGTGCCAGAGGTACGAAGCGTTATTACTACTAACCTTCCTCCCTTTTTGCTGGAGGTAATTGAATGACGTCATGTGTAGCTCTATTGACGTATTGCGCAGTCTGCACCATTACTGCATTTTAGCTATTAAGGACACAATTTATTCAGTGTTGTGATAAATCAATAATAACAACATTCGCGTTTTTCCTGTGGCAAAGCAGTCGCAATAAGGGGTCTCAGAAATGAATATTTATGTAGCAGTATCTCCGTGGAGCTGAAGGATGACTTTTGTGGCTTGATCTAAAACAAAAACGCGTAATTTTACCGAATCTAGCTAATCAAGAACTCGTTACTGTTAGTTCATTAAACGAAAGGATATTTGAAAACATTGATTCCATTCCATAAACTTTAATGACTAATCCATAGTCACCAGCCAAGGTGGGTATGGCGTGGTTTGTAGCTGCTTGCGCCCGTGGTTTGCAATCTGGAAATGTACGTCAACCAAGAGCTCGCGACCATGCATGTAGAGTTTGGTAGATTGCAATCCGTGTGTGGAGCGGCTGGTGGCTTTTAATATATATTCGTCACCGTATTTACAAGAGCCTGAAAACTATTTTTGCAGTCGACCAAAGAGCGGTGCAAAACATACTGGCAATAATTTCCAGTCTACAAGTCCACATTCTTCTTGTACTCACTGAAAGAAAATGTTCCTACTTGCTGTCTACACAGTGGTATCAGGAACTATGACTGTGCAAAAAAGTTTTGAGTTCTAACTGTTTAACACATTCAGTAAAAGTTCACACGCACAAACATAATAATAATAACAATAATAATAACGAACCTATCAGAAACAGCACTATTAGCACTTCAGAGATCTACGATAAGTTCCACATAAAATGGACTAACGCCCTGAATTCAAATTAATTGCTCGCCACAAAAGCGAAAAATAATCTCACCACTTCCACGCGGGTTTTGTAAACATTAAGGGGCACACAAACAGTTACTTCCGTGCAATCTGAGCGATCCAGGACTGTGTGCAGTCCTCATGAGTTCACCTCCTACCTTTACCAAAAACGCGTTTGGTAGGTTGGCTCTGAGCACTATGGGACTTAACATCTGAGGTCGTCAGTCCGCTCGTTTGGTAGGTACCCTGCTCTGACGTCATCAGTGGCAGAGCGTATGCCGACGTTTACTGACGCGGACAGGTTGAAAGGTTGGTGCAATGTGTCTCCTTCACTGTCTTTCTGGCCCTATTTGTATATGTACGCAGCGAATCTCTGAACGGAACATCTGCTATCAACAGCCCTAGGCACAAGTAGCTGCATCTAAATGGCCCCTACATCGGACACATACACTCCTGGAAATGGAAAAAAGAACACATTGACACCGGTGTGTCAGACCCACCATACTTGCTCCGGACACTGCGAGAGGGCTGTACAAGCAATGATCACACGCACGGCACAGCGGACACACCAGGAACCTCGGTGTTGGCCGTCGAATGGCGCTAGCTGCGCAGCATTTGTGCACCGCCGCCGTCAGTGTCAGCCAGTTTGCCGTGGCATACGGAGCTCCACCGCAGTCTTTAACACTGGTAGCATGCCGCGACAGCGTGGACGTGAACCGTATGTGCAGTTGACGGACTTTGAGCGAGGGCGTATAGTGGGCATGCGGGAGGCCGGGTGGACGTACCGCCGAATTGCTCAACACGTGGGGCGTGAGGTCTCCACAGTACATCGATGTTGTCGCCAGTGGTCGGCGGAAGGTGCACGTGCCCGTCGACCTGGGACCGGACCGCAGCGACGCACGGATGCACGCCAAGAACGTAGGATCCTACGCAGTGCCGTAGGGGACCGCACCGCCACTTCCCAGCAAATTAGGGACACTGTTGCTCCTGGGGTATCGGCGAGGACCATTCGCAACCGTCTCCATGAAGCTGGGCTACGGTCCCGCACACCGTTAGGCCGTCTTCCGCTCACGCCCCAACATCGTGCAGCCCGCCTCCAGTGGTGTCGCGACAGGCGTGAATGGAGGGACGAATGGAGACGTGTCGTCTTCAGCGATGAGAGTCGCTTCTGCCTCGGTGCCAATGATGGTCGTATGCGTGTTTGGCGCCGTGCAGGTGAGCGCCACAATCAGGACTGCATACGACCGAGGCACACAGGGCCAACACCCGGCATCATGGTGTGGGGAGCGATCTCCTACACTGGCCGTACACCACTGGTGATCGTCGAGGGGACACTGAATAGTGCACGGTACATCCAAACCGTCATCGAACCCATCGTTCTACCATTCCTAGACCGGCAAGGGAACTTGCTGTTCCAACAGGACAATGCACGTCCGCATGTATCCCGTGCCACCCAACGTGCTCTAGAAGGTGTAAGTCAACTACCCTGGCCAGCAAGATCTCCGGATCTGTCCCCCATTGAGCATGTTTGGGACTGGATGAAGCGTCGTCTCACGCGGTCTGCACGTCCAGCACGAACGCTGGTCCAACTGAGGCGCCAGGTGGAAATGGCATGGCAAGCCGTTCCACAGGACTACATCCAGCATCTCTACGATCGTCTCCATGGGAGAATAGCAGCCTGCATTGCTGCGAAAGGTGGATATACACTGTACTAGTGCCGACATTGTGCATACTCTGTTGCCTGTGTCTATGTGTCTGTGGTTCTGTCAGTGTGATCATGTGATGTATCTGACCCCAGGAATGTGCCAATAAAGTTTCCCCTTCCTGGGACAATGAATTCACAGTGTTCTTATTTCAATTTCCAGTTGTGTAGTAATCAATATTTACGAGTACATTGTGTAACATTCTACAGTCTTCATAATTCATATATAATTAAAGTTACGTTGGCTTTGTTGGCTTTAGTTACTAAAAACGTTTTAGCTCGACTGATTTAAGCTTTGTCGGCTAGAATTTGTGGAATGGAACCCACAATATAACATGACCTCTGAATTATCTCTTCAAGAGTGCTTGTATTGATTGTTATTTACACTTAAGTCTTGAAATGTGGTTGTTGTGTACATAGTTCTGTGTAGTCAGCGCATACACGACTTTCCCACTAGAGCACGCCCCGCTAAGCACAACAGCGCAGCTGCAGTGCTTGTCCGTCTCCGCACTACGAGATGGCGCTGCCATAGAGACGGACCAAAGTCTGCTTCCGCCGATCCGCGTGTTAATATGTAATGCAGCCAATGAGATTACTGCTAACGTAGAACCTTTTCTTCTCGCGGATCACACTCGGGCAGTTATACCTGAACACGCGAAGTATTATAAGGAGTGTACAGACCTCCACTTACTCAGTCTGCATTAGTGTTGCATTAGTCTGCATTAGTCTGTACCTGTCTATAGTCAAGTTTCTGTCTGCGCCTAATAAGATTATCATATTCCTGTACATAGCCATGAAGATAAATGTATAGACAGTTTTGTCAAGTATCAGAGATATGTGAGAATAAGATTAACGTACCAAGACCAAAGGAACTTCAGATTGACAATTGTAAATGACATCCAGAACCAAGTTAAGTTATTTTTTTGCTTGTTATTATTTTAATAAATGAGTGTGAAAATTAATCAAGTTCTGTTTAAAGTTGGTCACAGTCAATCCGCTACTCTAAGCGTGCAAGTGGCATTTCTATCGTCTATCCTAACGGCAGAAGATAAACACGCCACGATAAGACCACGAGACATATTGCTTACACTCGCCTACTGCGTTAGAGTGACAAGTCAAATAATCTGATGGTGTGTGTACCGAAGGTCTTACAGTATGCTCACCACAGTGGTATGGATTTATTATTTAATTAAATTAATCAAATGCTATAATTAGTACTTTTATCATAAATAGAAATTATACTTAATCAATTATGAATGAGAACGATTTTGTTCCAAATTTAGTTTTTAGTAAATAGCTTGAAAACTAATAAATGTAGTTTAATGGAGTCACGTTGTTAACGTTTTAATACGAAACTGAGGCTACATACGGATTTTCATCTTTACAAGTCTAATACTTAGCGCCTTCAGTTTTTCATAATATTACACCGATCAAGTTGAGATTTGCAACTTTTGATTGTGGCATATTTTTGCACATTCTGAACAAATTTTCGCATTCTAACTTCATGATTTAACTCCACTTATTGTTTTCTTAAAACAATATATTTAGCACAATTATTTGCCTGATCATTCCCAGTATACTGAACTATACATTGACAACCCCACGACTTACCTTAGAAGATAAGTTGAGGAAAGGAAAACCTACGTTTATAGCACTTGTAGACTTAGACTTTAGAGAAAGCTTTTAACAATGTTGGCTGGAATATTCTCTTTCAAATTCTCAAGGTCTAAAACACAGGGAGCGAAAGGCTGTACACCATTTGTAAAGAAAACAGATGACAGTTATAAGACTCGAGGGGCATGAAAGGGAAGCAGTGGTTGAGAAGGGAGTGAGACAGGGTTGTACCCTATCCCCAATATTATTCAATCTGTATATTGAGCAAGCAGTAAAGGAAACAAAAGAAAAATTTGGAGTAATGGAGATGAAATAAAAACTTTGTGGTTTGCCGACGACATCGTAATTCTGTCAGAGACAGCAAAGGACCTGGAAGAGAAGCTGAACGGAAAAGACAGTGTATAGAAAGGAGGATGTAAGATGAACATCAACAAAAGCAAAACGACGATAGTGGAATTTAGTCGAATTACATCAGGTGATGCGGACGGAATCTGATTAGGAAATGAGACACTTAAAGTAGTAAGTGAGTTTTGCTATTTGAGGAGCAAAGTAACTTACGATGGTCGAAGTAGACAGGATGTAAAATGTAGACTGGCTACGACAAGGAAAACGTTTCAAAAGAAGAGATATTTGTTAACATCGAGTTTAGATTTAAGTGTCGGGAAGTCTTTTCTGAAAGTATTTGTATGGAGTGTAGCCATGTATTGAAATGAAACATGGAGGACAAACAATGTAGACAAGAAGAGAATAGAAGCTTTCGAAATATGGTGCTACAGAAGAATGCTGAAGATTAGATGCGTTGATCGCGTAACTAATGAGGAGATACTGAATAGAATTGGGGAGAAGAGGAATTTGTGGCACAACTGGACTAGAAGAAGGGATCGGTTGGTTGCACGCGTTCTGAGTCGTCAAAAGTGACCAGTTTAGTATTGGAGGGAAGCGTGGAGGTTAAAAATCGTAGAGGGAGACCAAGAGACGAATACACTAAACAGATTCAGAAGGATGTAGGTTGCAGTAATTATTCGGAGATGGAGAGTCTCGCTCAGGATAGAATAGTATGGAGTGCTGCATCAAACCAGTCTCTGGACTGAAGACCACAGCAAAAACAACACTGACAAAGTTTGCAAATGTTATTTTAATTATTCTTAGATCATGGCGCAGTACTTTGTATGCTACGCGCAGGCGCGTTATGATGACGTGTGGCTAGCATTGATGAACTGGGATAAGTCGCGGGCCACTCGTTCGCCTCTGCATCTCTCGCAATGAATAAAGATTAAGCGCCTGTTTCGTCACAAGAGGAGGCACGTCCCTTGTACCAGGAACGCCGCCCATTGTGCACGTCACCAGACCGGAAGACATTTCAAGGAAATCACCACCGTCTCTGTGAATACGGGAGTTCACCAGACAGCGGAGGTCGGCAGGATGAGGAAGAGCTAATCGCTGTGGAGGAAAGTCCTCGAATTAGGACGAAGCAGTTAGGCTTGCAGAGAAATGTGCTGCACGTGACTATCTGGAGACGTTTACGTAGAAACATGCTGTATTCATACCGCATGCAGCGTGCGCAAGCCTGGTCTCCTCCGAATTACCCTCCAGGAGTAACGTGCCGGCAATGGTTCCTGCGGCAAAGTGTTATGGCGGCCAGCTTCGCAGCTGTTGTTTTATTCAGTGATGAAGTGACATTCCGAAGGTACAGAATCCAGAGTTTGCTTAACCTGCACGTGTGGTATGTCACAAATCCCCATGCAACTATTCAGTCGCCTCACCAACACAGGTTTTCCATTAATATCTCGGCCGCCATTGTTTGCGTTTCCTTTTTGGGGCGATACGTCCTTCCAGGTACACTTGCTGGAGAGAACTACACACATTTCTTGCCTGCCTTACCTCAGTTGTTAGGAGACATGCCATTTGCATCACCTCGACAACTGTACAGGGTTATTACAAATGATTGAAGTGATTTCACAGCTCTACAATAACTTTATTATTTGAGATATTTCACAATGCATTGCACACACATACAAAAACTCTAAAAGTTTTTTTAGGCATTCACAAATGTTCGATATGTGCCCCTTTAGTGATTCGGTAGACATCAAGCCGATAATCAAGTTCATCCCACACTCAGCGCAGCATGTCCCCATCAATGAGTTCGAAAGCATCGTTGATGCGAGCTCGCAGTTCTGGCACGTTTCTTGGTAGAGGAGGTTTAAACACTGAATCTTTCACATAACCCCACAGAAAGAAATCGCATGGGGTTAAGTCGGGAGAGCGTGGAGGCCATGACATGAATTGCTGATCATGATCTCCACCACGACCGTTCCATCGGTTTTCCCATCGCCTGTTTAAGAAATGCCGAACATCATGATGGAAGTGCGGTGGAGCACCATCCTGTTGAAAGATGAAGTCGACGCTATCGGTCTCCAGTTCTGGCATGAGCCAATTTTCCGCGGGATACACGTGAAACTTGCCCGCACGCGTTCAACCGTTTATTCGCTCACTGCAGGCCGACCCGTAGATTTCCCCTTACAGAGGCATCCAGAAGCTTTAAACTGCGCATACCATCGCCGAATGGAGTTATCAGTTGGTGGATCTTTGTTGAACTTCGTCCTGAAGTGTCGTTGCAATGTTATGACTGACTGATGTGAGTGCATTTCAACCACGACATACGCTTTCTCGGCTCCTGTCGCCATTTTGTCTCACTGCGCTCTCGAGTGCTCTGACGGCAGAAACCTGAAGTGCGGCTTCAGCCGAACAAAACTTTATGAGTTTTTCTACGTATCTGAAGTGTGTCGTGACGATATGTCAATGAATGGAGCTACAGTGAATTTATGAAATCGCTTCAATCATTTGTAATAGGCCTGTATTCCATGCACGATGGTGCTATCACGCATTTCAGTATGTCTGCCGGAGGCACCTGAATATATATTTTTATGAGCGCTAGATCGGCAGAAATGGACCCAATTGCTTGCCCTCCCTATTCATCTATCTTAGACCGATGGATTTTCACCTGCGTGGACACGCAACGTCTCTTGTGTGTTCGACTGCTGTTGTGGATGAACCTATTCTCCACAGACGCATTGTGATAACCTTTCCGGAAGCGGGAACTACATCAGGCATTTTTGATCGTGTGCAGAATTCAATGAGACGACGAATGGTAGGAGGTCAGTTTGAACATTTCCTCTCATAAGCAAATAGAGTGTAGTAGTTGGCGTTACAGATGCAGAGTGCAGTTTGTAGAAATTGAAGGTCGAATAAATCTGTAATGATGCATTTCCCGACAAATGTTACATAGCGGTTTTTTTATTGTTGTTATACGAAGAATCCATTCCTCCAGTTTTGTCGCAAAATTTTGAAACATCCTTCAGAAACTGCTAGGCATTTTTCTATTTCGTCATCTGTTCATGACCTTACTCTAGTAGCAGCGGCTGCGCCTCTGCAAAACGTGATTAAGGTAGCTTATTTTGCCAATAGCTTGTGACGCGTTTCTGAATAACCCAGAATTCTATCAGTTCTTCAGTCTGATTCTGTTCACTGTTTATTTTTTTTTTACTCTTGTCATTGATTTTTGCTCCTTTCTTGTACTTTTTGTTACAAGAAAATACCGCCTTGTTAACATGTCTGAACCACTCCATTGTATTTTCTATGTCCGTCCTTGTGACTGATGGTTACGGGACTTCGGTCATTCACTTACGTAATGAAATGAAACATTTGCAGCAGTCGTTTGGCTGTTATTGGAACCATTTCCGGTGACTCAATAAACCATCTTGAGACCTTAACTGGCGCTGAGGGGGTGAACTCCAATCATATGCGCGATCTCATCGGTGGCCAACATCTATGAACTGGCTTGCGTAGAATACTGAAAAAACTATATTGTGTTTGCAACCATAAACGGATGGGATCGTCTATACCATTAGAGTTCACCCCCTCAGCGTCAGTTAAGGCCTGAGGACGATGTATTGAGTCACTGAAACTGGTTGGAATATAATGTAACAACATCAAAACGACGGCTGCAGGTGTTTCATTGTATTAAGTACTCCGTTATGTTCTCCGCCCACCCCCCCCCCCCCCCCACTCTCGTTTCTGTGACAATCGTTTTAATTCCTATACATAATAATATTCGATATGGCTTACCGCGGTTTATAGTAATACATTTTTCATAAATTATCACAAATATTTTACTTTCTGGATTTCATATCATTTTAATGTAGCAAAATGTTGAGATTGAAGTGGACGGTACAGCGAAACGTACAAAAATGTTCAACATATTCTCAATTGCAATCACTTACACATATCGTGTCGCATGTTCTCTAGTTTGACACGAAGTGCTTGAACAATCTCTTGCCAGACATAACGCAAGAAAACGAGAAATTAAAGTGTGTTTGTTTATGACACTTCCAGACTATTAATTATCTGATTTACTAGATACATTAATTAAAGGTTTTTGCAAACCGAAAGGCAAGTAATCAATTCACTTAGATCTTTTTTTCTTACACCTCGTAGTAAATACTTAAATAAGTATTAAGTTGATTTTTAGGATATCGTGCCAGCATCAGGAAATACACAGCATTCGTTTATTTGAGGAAGCACAAGTTCTTTTTATCAAGTAGTTGCTTTTCCTCAGTTTCCCTATATTAATCTTAGATTAGCTGATTACAAATAGTGATAACATTTTCTTGAACATTAGTTAAGTTGCAGTGTCAACTTGTTGATGCAGCGGTGCCACGAGTTTCGTGTGCGTCAATATCGCACGAAGAAACGGTACTTAAAGATGAGATGGGCTGCTACGTGATATTCTGAGAAAACTGAATTAGTTATATTCGCCGTGACAGCTCGCAATTCCATGTATGAAGATATATACGAGAAGTAACAGCGCTATATTAGTAACGTAATTTGTGGCAGTTGCTTCGATTTGTTAATACATATCTTCACTTGTTCCACAGCCCTAAAATTTTTCAAACGGCTCTTTCACACCCATTGTTTATTCAATACATCACACTACCTGATACATTTATTTCCGACCATTGATACCTTGTCTGAAAATACTCAGATTTAAATCCCTTACTACACCCATTAATATGGGTCACTGTATACAATATAGTTAGCGCAATTGCATTTCTGAGTGCGGATTTTCTGTGACATATCTATCACCTCTCTCATCTCGAATAAGATAACATCCAGGAAATGGTTCATTTCCCAGACATGTTTCTGCAGCAGTGCATACTAATACCAGATTAGAGCGTACAAAATAGAAACGAATGTTTCAATTGCTTATAATCAAGTGATGTATTCTTAACAAAACCTTGACTGTGGACTATTCGTTTTATTGCTCTAAGTACTATGTCACAAATTTCATGAGTAAACTCATCCTTAAAAAATTGGCCTGCGGACCTACGGTGGATGCGGAATACTTCGTATCGGCATTGCACGACGTCTGCTCGGCAGTCATAAACCTGTGGGCCCGCGCTTTATCTGTCAAAATATTAGCAATCGAAGGGTTTAAGATGTGTTGGTATACACTGTTCCGTATTGCTGGAATTGTTAAAATGCGAGATGTAAGAAGAAGTGGCTGACTTCGGTAAGAATATTCGTACGTTTTGTGATTTTATACTGTTTAACCTAACCTGTTTCTTCTGATGACATCAATACACTGCGTTAATTGACTGTTCTGTCGGTTCTCGGTAGAATATTTCATTCCTTATGAACGAAAAATCACACGACGCTGGTTTTCGGTTGTTACGTCATCGTCAGGTACAAAGATAAATATCGGTGGCTGTGAAACTTTTGTGGGATCACAGATTTTAAATCAGTGCAACTGCAGAATATCTCAGTTGTTTCCAAAGATGATAGCTGTTAGTGTTTCGTTAAACCGAGAGGGATCATTCCAGTAAAAATGCGATGTAAAATACTTAGGTTAGATAAAACATGTGAGACATTAAATATTGAATTACAGAACAAATTACAAAACTTTTTCTAAGAGGAGAAATAAGTGAACAACACTTAGTGAAATTCGCTGACTTGTCCCACGTGGATGACTGAACAAGATAAACTTGTCCTCAAAAGTTCCAACAGTTACAAATAGATACAATGTAACAAGTATGAGATAGAAAAAGAACAGACATTGTCTTATGGTTTTTACGACGTAACAGCCGAACACGAGTTTGTAAAACAGTAAATAATGTAGAGTATTACAGCAGTGTCGTGTGTTTCTTACATTCTTAACGTGTCCATACTTTCATTTGAGTGATTAGTGTTTGAAGCCTAATGCTTTGTAGTGCTATGTGCTATATACCTTACTTCCCTCTGACAGTTTTCATAAGTAGACAGTCGTTGGGGTGATCAGTGAACGCAACGTCTGTCTGTGTTTCAATTTCCTTGGTGATTTTCCTTGCTAAAATAATTATCAGTGTCGTGTGGACCAGAAAAGTGTGAGATGCGTTCCCGGCCACGTTATGGCCTGCAAGGCTACAGCATGTAGCTGTAACACTGCAGAACAGGTTTGCCTTCCGATTGGTATGACAAAATAGCTGATGCCGCAAACAGCGTAGGCTGCTTTCTCAGCCTTAAAGGTTATGAGATACATTGGCTACGGATTTTTCACAGTTTGTCTCTTTTCTTGTTTAAAAGCCTTTGTGGTTCCAGGCATTCACAATCACACTGAATGGCAGACATGTTGTTTTCTTCTGACGATTCTGTCATTATATCTTTATTTTTCTGTGATGGCTAGTGGGGGACACTGGTGTTCATACATCAAGGCCCTTATGCGTAGGTGAAAGTGTTTTTAGTGATACAGTAATCGGCTGCTGATGCTTTCTTATAAAACCCCAATTCGAATCCGACTTACATTGTTAGTGACCCCGGGTTACTTAGTATAAGCAGTGAACGAGATGGTGTAACCCTGTAAGCTGAGATCTTACTACCCACAGTTAACGATACAGATTCTCTAACCAGGTGTATGAAGAAGCCCTTAATGTGTCTGACTGTACTTTAATGTATTCACGAAAGATTCATAGATTCTTGAGATTGCCGGCCGAAGTGGCCGTGCGGTTAAAGGCGCTGCAGTCTGGAACCGCAAGACCGCTACGGTCGCAGGTTCGAATCCTGCCTCGGGCATGGATGTTTGTGATGTCCTTAGGTTAGTTAGGTTTAACTAGTTCTAAGTTCTAGGGGACTAATGACCTCAGCAGTTGAGTCCCATAGTGCTCAGAGCCATTTGAAACCATTCTTGAGATCACCCACACGTTTATAATTTATAGCATCCTGGATGTATCAGTAGTGTACTGGAATTATTACGCAACTGTCGGTTGCACCTGCCGTTATTCAAACCAAGCACTGTCTAAATAGCAGTAATAAGCCTTTATGATTATTACTTTTAAAACTATGATGATAACGCGTTATTCTAAAGGCTTGGGTAAGAAATGCACTTCATAAAACTTAGAGATTTCATTACCATTTAGGTATATGTGGGATGATACTCGGTAAAATTATTTATTTACTTTATCCTGAAAAACTGATCTCCCATATTCTGGGTAACAACTTAAGATCTCTTTCTGTAATATTGCCTACGATCGGTATACGATTAAGCGTATGATCTTTTAAAATACATCACTGACTTTTACCGTTTCCCGTGAGAAAATTATTCATCCTTCCGATAAACTACAAAATTCTTATCTCCTTTCCGATTCAAAATCTGGTAAAACTAAATCAACACTATTGCATAATACTGCAAATAACTTACGTAAAATAAAAATCGCTGAAATAGCAGCACTTCTTTTGTTTATATTTCAGTGATTTATGCTAGCATAGATGGTTCTAATGATAAAGTCAACGACGATGACTATTTCTTAACAGTTATTACAATTTTTCAACAAAATCTTATCAAATTTCTACTTGGAAATCAGCATTCTTGGCTTTCATATTACCTATCGGTTTACCTGCGTGATTCAATATATGCAAGGTGGTCCATTGATTGTGACACCTACTTGGGCATCATCATTTGTTGCAGGTCGTGGTTGACGTTTCACATGTGGCTGAACATCTCCTGTTTCCTTAAATAACGTAACTATCCGGCGAACGGTCCGGACACTTGGATGATGTCGTCCAGGATACCGGGCAGCATACGTAGCACACGCCCGTTTGGTATTTTGACCACAATAGCCATACATTAACACGATATCGACCTTTTCCGCAATTGGTAAACGGTCCGTTGTAACACGGGTAATGTATCACGAAGCAAATATCGTCCGCAGTGGCGGAATGTTACGTGATAACACGTACTTACACGTTTGTGACTATTACAGCGCCATCTATCACAAAGCGAAAAAAGTGGTCGCACTAAAACATTCATATTTCTTTCCGTACTACACGAATATGTAATAAAAAATGGGGTTTCCTATTTTTTTAAAAACGCAGTTGATATACGTTTGACCTATGGCAGCGCCATCTAGCGGACTAACCATAGCGCCATCTAGTTTCCCCTTCAAGCTAGACAAGTTTCGTTCTTTGTAGTTTTTTCGTGAGATATTTGGCCAGGGTTTGTTTCCGTGTAACAGTTCATCTTCTCCAACTCATTAATCATGGCAAAGAGCACGTCAGAATCATGAGGAAAGTGGCGTCCTGTTACGTTATGCATCGCCAGTGTTGTGTTCTACATGTCCCTCTTGCCAGGCGACATACGCCATTGCTTGTTTACAGGTAGCGTCCACTCTTCCATCGATCAGTACTACCGTTGCAAGCTCACGGGTCATTAAGCAGAGGCAATCATAGACTTGGCTCGTGTAATGTCAGCGTCCACAAATGAAGGGACGGCGGATGCCCATTTGATGTACGGATTAGCTGGCGGCAATGACACATGAGCTCAACGTTTGCACCGAGGGAGCTTTCCAGGACGAAGGTGGCCCACAACGAAAACGTTAAGCAACTGGTCGTCGATTTAGGGAACACGGGGTGCTTAAGCCCGATACTCGAGACCGGGGGAGGCCTAGAAGGACGAGGACACCGCATCGGGAGGCTGCAGTTCTTGGTGCCGTTGACGACGATCCTAGCGTCAGTGCAAGACGTGTAGCTGCAACAGTGAATGTTGACCACGTGACTGTTACACGAGGACCAGCTGTAGCCTAACTATTGTAAGTAGACTGGATAGGTTTTTTTTATTGGAAACGCCACATAGCGCTCTGTATGAAAATCACTGGCTGTGCTGTGTGCAGTCTGTGGATAGTTTGCATTGTTGTCTGCCATTGTAGCGTTGGGCAGTTGGCTGTTAACAGCGCGAAACGTTGCGTAGTTGGAGGTGAGCCGCCAGCAGTGGTGGATGTGGGGAGAGAAATGGCGGAGTTTTGAAATTTGTAAGACTGGATGTCATGAACTGCTATATATATTATGACTTTTGAACACTATTGAGGTAAATACATTGTTTGTTCTCTATCAAAATCTTTCATTTGCTAACTATGCCTATTAGTAGTTAGTGCCTTCAGTAGTTTGAATCTTTTATTTAGCTGGCAGTAGTGGCGCTCGCTGTATTGCAGTAGTTCGAGTAACGAAGATTTTTGGTGAAGTAAGTGATTTGTGAAAGGTATAGGTTAATGTTAGTCAGGGCCATTCTTTTGTAGGGATTTTTGAAAGTCAAATTGCGTTGCGCTAAAAATATTGTGTGTCACTTTAGTGAATGTTTGAGTACGTTCAGTTTTGCTCAGCTGTTAGAAAAGCAAATAATGTAAGAGGTTTATCAGCACAGTAATTCAGAAATTTTTCAACGGGGACGTTTCATATGTCGACCCTTAGCCGAAGATACCTCACTGGAATCTTCTGATTTTTTTCTTGTAGTTTGTGTAATTAGTGTAGCTATTGTTTATTGCTAGCGCGTAATTGTAGAGAGAATCTTCTTTGTAGTTGCAGTCTTTCATTGTTGTACAGTAAAACAGTTGTGGCATGCATGTAGATTTGCACCAAGTATTTCGCAGCTGCGCTTGCAATTAACTAGATATTATTTTCAGTGCTATGTTAATGTGTTCTCTTATTTTTGCTCTTCAAATCGTGCTTTTCTGTGTTATCGTGTAAAATATTGTGACAATAATGGCGTGTGAAAAACGTAACACTAGGCTCCAAAGTAAACTGAGAAATAATAGTGACGACGAGCGTAGCTTATCAGCACAGTAATTCAGAAATTTTTCAAAGGGGACATTTCACTATTTACAGCATGTGAAGCTACTATTAGCAGCTGGGTTTCCTGGTACCCTACTGCGAATGGTTTATTCAACTGTCAACCCTAATTTTAGTGCGACAGTGCTGTTCACAGACGAGGCGCCGTTTCATCAAGATCACATTGTAAATTTTCACAATCTACATGTAAGGGCAGAAGTCAATCCTCACACAGCTGTTGAAGCAAGTCTTCAACAAAGATTTTCTGTCAATGTTTGGGCCAGCACTGTTGGTGGCTGTTTGGTAGGGCTTCACTTCCTGCCACACAGTCTCAACCGCCAAACATAATGTGAAGGACGATTAAACAATTTAATAATAAAGATGATAAATGCACGTTACAGCAGTGTGTGACTAGCGCTGTAACGTGCAGTTCTACGTGACGCCTGCCAGTATACTTTTTTATTTGTTTATTTATTTATTTAACCTGATCACATTAGGGACATCAGGCTCTCTCCTACATCGGACCAGTGTTCCACACATGCAGCATTTCACACATCAGAGTTACATCATGACAATAGTTTAAATAAGAAAATTAGATTACTGTAGTGACAATATGAATAAAGAGATCGCAGATGACATGGCATTGATCACAGATTCACTAGACAATGCCCAAGAACAAATAAGAGAACTACAAAAACAAGCAGCCAAAGTAGGACTACAAATATCCTATGAAAAAAAAAAATTTATGACAAACATCTGTGATGCTCCTCAAAATATTGCAGTTGACAACAACACAATACACAAAACAGATTCCTTTAAATACCTAGGAGAGTGGATTACATACAATGCCAAAGAAAAGATAGCTATAGAGACTAGAGTGCACAAAATGGAAAGAGTGTTTCATATGACCAAAAACGTTTATAATAAAAAAATCCTTGTCCTGGAACACGAAATTAAGACACTACCAAACAGTGGCCAGACCTGAAGCTCTCTATGAGGCAGAAACACTTAAACTAGCAAGAAATGGAGATCTTGAGAAACTAGAGAAGGTCGAAAGAAGAATTTTAAGCAAAATACTGGGAGCTAAAAGAAACGATAATGCTGAATACAGGTTAAGACCAAACAGAGAGCTATATCTGAAAACGGAGAAACTAACTGATGTAATGAGGAAGAGGAGACTACAGTTTTTTGGACATATATTCAGAATGGATAACAACAGACTAACCAAGCGGATATTCACATTACTCAATAGCTACAAATCCAACCCAGCATGTTTCATAGACACTGAAAAGGACAGTGAAAATGCTGGAGTTACAATAGACACAATAGAAAACAGAACACATTTCAGAAAGGCAGTTCAAAAGGCAGAATTTCAGGAGAGAAAGAAACTAACTAGACGAAAGTGGACTCAGGAAGAAAGGGAACAACACTCTAAAAGGATGAAGGAAATTTGGAAACTGAAGAAATCTAATACAATGAACAGTAGCCAAAGTTGATTCATCGTACCCTCCAAATGGGTTATTCGGAAGAAAAAAAAAAAGTAAATGCTGACATTATTTGTACAACAGGTGCTATACATATTATGATAAAAGGAATAATAATAACAGTAAAAAAAGTCAAATAATAATGATAAACACGAGAAAAATTGGCAGTAGTAATGAAGATTTGTCCATATGTACATTAATATCTTGGTGTGTAAAGTAGATGTTTACTAGTATAGCAAGTTTTTGCGAAGGGAGATTTAAGGAGGGGGAAAGAGGGAAGTAATGAGATGAAGTGCATTCATGGACAGAGGAAGGCATTACATAGGCATTACATAGTTTTATATGTTGACGACTCCCAAGGACTGTGTCTCTTCTAAGCTTTTGTTTCCCCCCGTGGATTTTGACGATGGTACTTTTGTCCTCTTTTATGTTCTACCGACACCGAAATCTTTGTTTTAATTTACATTACGATTGCTCTGCGTGGTGTTTTGCTCGTAGGTTTCATCCTATCAGACGTGCATTGCCATGTGCTGTCCGGACTCGTCTTTTGACGAAATTTTGGAGATGTTTTACTGATCACACACGGTTCGGATCGGATGCCTATCTGCCGGTTCATCCATGGCTTTACCAAGGAGTGACATGTTTTTATGCGGACTTGCATCTTGGAACTTGTGACACATGAAGTATTTTGTGAGCACACCACTGTACTGTCTACTTTGTTCAATATGTCATGTTGATTATTAGCGCTTACTTGCGTAGTTTCATTATGTTTGATGATATGGCCTAAAGATATTACTTGATGGTATGAAACCGGTCATTATACAGAGAAAAATTCAATAATCACCTATTGCGGATTTGGACTTCACTCAGTTTACTATAGACTATTTCATCATCTTTGATTTTGAATTGTTTGATTCTCCTTCAGATTATATACAAGTTCCTTAGTTGTGATTGTCCGACTTGTAAGATATTTTGTAGTGTCATCCGACAAAGTTCTGTTAGCAGATGTTCCTTGAGCTCTACGACGAAACATGTACATCATCCACAATCCATCACCATCTAGTCTAATGTTGATGTCCGTCGGCCTGTAAAGAACCAAATCGGTGACAGATAGATAGGTGGGGATAGACCAATTGCCTAGCATCCACCCTCTGCGGACCTAAGCCCACTGGCCTTTTATTTGTGGGGGCACTGTGTATGAGATCCCAATGGAAGACAGTGAAATCATACGCAATATTCCAGGGATACATCAGTGCATCCGAGATTCACTGAAGGGTATATTGAACGTCTCCTGTGAGAAAGAGTTGCGTGCGGTATGCTGGAGCTTTCTGTTCGTGCGTGTTCCCCCTGATTAATGAGTTGGAGAAAATAAGCTGTAACATGGAAACGAGGCGTTTCCAGACCCATGTCCATATGTCATAATTTCTTCGTCTACGTGTGAGGAATGTGTCCTGCAGCTGCAGTTTGTGCGTACATCAATTTTCTTACACCCTGTACATTCATACACACACACACACACACACACACACACATACACACACATATATATATATATATATACACTCCTGGAAATGGAAAAAAGAACACATTGACACCGGTGTGTCAGACCCACCATACTTGCTCCGGACACTGCGAGAGGGCTGTACAAGCAATGGGTCGGTATGCATACCGACAATCCTTCTTTCCACGAACAATACGAGACTGGAATAGAAGGGAGAACCGATAGAGGTACTGAAGGTACCCTCCGCCACACACCGTCAGGTGGCTTGCGGAGTATGGACGTAGATGTAGATGTAGATGATCACACGCACGGCACAGCGGACACACCAGGAACCGCGCTGTTGGCCGTCGAATGGCGCTAGCTGCGCAGCATTTGTGCACCGCCGCCGTCAGTGTCAGCCAGTTTGCCGTGGCATACGGAGCTCCATCGCAGTCTTTAACACTGGTAGCATGCCGCGACAGCGTGGACGTGAACCGTATGTGCAGTTGACGGACTTTGAGCGAGGGCGTATAGTGGGCATGCGGGAGGCCGGGTGGACGTACCGCCGAATTGCTCAACACGTGGGGCGTGAGGTCTCCACAGTACATCGATGTTGTCGCCAGTGGTCGGCGGAAGGTGCACGTGCCCGTCAACCTGGGACCGGACCGCAGCGACGCACGGATGCACGCCAAGACCGTAGGATCCTACGCAGTGCCGTAGGGGACCGCACCGCCACTTCCCAGCAAATTAGGGACACTGTTGCTCCTGGGGTATCGGCGAGGACCATTCGCAACCGTCTCCATAAAGCTGGGCTACGGTCCCGCACACCGTTAGGCCGTCTTCCGCTCACGCCCCAACATCGTGCAGCCCGCCTCCAGTGGTGTCGCGACAGGCGTGAATGGAGGGACGAATGGAGACGTGTCGTCTTCAGCGATGAGAGTCGCTTCTGCCTTGGTGCCAATGATGGTCGTATGCGTGTTTGGCGCCGTGCAGGTGAGCGCCACAATCAGGACTGCATGCGACCGAGGCACACAGGGCCAACACCCGGCATCATGGTGTGGGGAGCGATCTCCTACACTGGCCGTACACCACTGGTGATCGTCGAGGGGACACTGAATAGTGAACGGTACATCCAAACCGTCATCGAACCCATCGTTCTACCAATCCTAGACCGGCAAGGGAACTTGCTGTTCCAACAGAACAATGCACGTCCGCATGTATCCTGTGCCACCCAACGTGCTCTAGAAGGTGTAAGTCAACTACCCTGGCCAGCAAGATCTCCGGATCTGTCCCCCATTGAGCATGTTTGGGACTGGATGAAGCGTCGTCTCACGCGGTCTGCACGTCCAGCACGAACGCTGGTCCAACTGAGTCGCCAGGTGGAAATGGCATGGCAAGCCGTTCCACAGGACTACATCCAGCATCTCTACGATCGTCTCCATGGGAGAATAGCAGCCTGCATTGCTGCGAAAGGTGGATATACACTGTACTAGTGCCGACATTGTGCATGCTCTGTTGCCTGTGTCTATGTGCCTGTGGTTCTGTCAGTGTGATCATGTGATGTATCTGACCCCAGGAATGTGTCAATAAAGTTTCCCCTTCCTGGGACAATGAATTCACGGTGTTCTTATTTCAATTTCCAGGAGTGTATATATATATATATATATATATATATATATATATATATATATATATATATACGAGGGCTGTACAGAAAGAAAGTTACGATTGATCGCGAAATGAAAATCACAGTGAAAATCAGAAATGTTTCATTTGTAACGGGTAGCTACACCTTTCAGCTACTTCTCTACGTAGTCGCCGTTCCGACTCAGACATTCGTCGTAGCGTTGTACCAACTTTCCAATACCCTCATCATAGAAGGCAGCCGCCAGTGCTTTCCGCCAATTCTCTACGCTGGCCTAAAGCTCGTTGTCTGTGCCAAAATGTTGTCTTCATAGCCAGCGGTTCGTTTGAGCAGAGATGAAACTCAGTGGGAGACAATTACGGGCTGTATTGTGAGTAACCAAACATTTCCAATTGAAACGATGCAGGAATATCTTCATTGCCCCTGCAGAATGAGGCTGAGAATTGTCTTGAAGAAGAAACTGCACGACAGTTATGTAAAATTGGTTGCATAGCTTCAGGGGAAAATTCTCACCAGGCCCTCGTACTTGGCGGGAGACACTATTTTCTATAACATCTTTACGCGCTCACTAAGAGCTCAGGAGTGAAAAGAGCGACATAATTCTACCTACTGTCATACTAGAGACACTGCCGAACCCATCTTTGCAAAGCTTTATCGGATTTTCATAGTCGTTTCCATTTCGCGACTAATCGTAACTTACTTTCTGGACAGCCCTCATATATACACTCCTGGAAATTGAAATAAGAACACCGTGAATTCATTGTCCCAGGAAGGGGAAACCTTATTGACACATTCCTGGGGTCAGATACATCACATGATCACACTGACAGAACCACAGGCACATAGACACAGGCAACAGAACATGCACAATGTCAGCACTAGTACAGTGTATATCCACCTTTCGCAGCAATGCAGGCTGCTATTCTCCCATGGAGACGATCGTAGAGATGCTTTGATGTAGCCCTTTGGAACGGCTTGCCATGCCATTTCCACCTGGCGCCTCAGTTGGACCAGCGTTCGTGCTGGACGTGCAGACCGCGTGAGACGACGCTTCATCCAGTCCCAAACATGCTCAATGGGGGACAGATCCGGAGATCTTGCTGGCCAGGGTAGTTGACTTACACCTTCTAGAGCACGTTGGGTGGCACGGGATACATGCGGACGTGCATTGGCTTGTTGGAACAGCAAGTTCCCTTGCCGGTCTAGGAATGGTAGAACGATGGGTTCGGTGACGGTTTGGATGTACCGTGCACTATTCAGTGTCCCCTCGACGATCACCAGTGGTGTACGGCCAATGTAGGAGATCGCTCCCCACACCATGATGCCGGGTGTTGGCACTGTGTGCCTCGGTCGTATGCAGTCCTGATTGTGGCGCTCACCTGCACGGCACCAAACACGCATACGACCATCATTGGCACCAAGGCAGAAGCGACTCTCATCGCTGAAGACGACACGTCTCCATTCGTCCCTCCATTCACGCCTGTCGCGACACCACTGGAGGCGGGCTGCACGATGTTGGGGCGTGAGCGGAAGACGGCCTAACGGTGTGCGGGACCGTAGCCCAGCTTCATGGAGACGGTTGCGAATGGTCCTCGCCGATACCCCAGGAGCAACAGTGTCCCTAATTTGCTGGGAAGTGGCGGTGCGGTCCCCTACGGCACTGCGTAGGATCCTACGGTCTTGGCGTGCATCCGTGCGTCGCTGCGGTCCGGTCCCAGGTCGACGGGCACGTGCACCTTCCGCCGACCACTGGCGACAACATCGATGTACTGTGGAGACCTCACGCCCCACGTGTTGAGCAATTCGGCGGTACGTCCACCCGGCCTCCCGCATGCCCACTATACGCCCTCGCTCAAAGTCCGTCAACTGCACATACGGTTCACGTCCACGCTGTCGCGGCATGCTACCAGTGTTAAAGACTGCGATGGAGCTCCGTATGCCACGGCAAACTGGCTGACACTGACGGCGGCGGTGCACAAATGCTGCGCAGCTAGCGCCATTCGACGGCCAACACCGCGGTTCCTGGTGTGTCCGCTGTGTCGTGCGTGTGATCATTGCTTGTACAGCCCTCTCGCAGTGTCCGGAGCAAGTATGGTGGGTCTGACACACCGGTGTCAATGTGTTCTTTTTTCCATTTCCAGGAGTGTATATAGCTATTACAAATGATTGAAGCGATTTCATATATTCACTGTAGCTCCATTCATTGACATATGGTCACGACGCACTACAGATACGTAGAAAAACTTATAAAGTTTTGTTCGGCTGAAGCCGCACTTCAGGTTTCTGCCACCAGAGCCACCAGAGCGCTCGAGAGCGCAGTGGGACAAAATGGCGACAGGAGCCGAGAAAGCGTATGTCGAGCTTGAAATGCACTCACATCAGTCAGTCATAACAGTGCAACGACACTTCAGGACGAAGTTCAACAAAGATCCACCAACTGATAACTCCATTCGGCGATGGTATGCGCAGTTTAAAGCTTCTGGATGCCTCTGTAAGGGGAAATCAATGGGTCGGCCTGCAGTGAGCGAAGAAACGGTTGAACGCGTGCGGGCAAGTTTCACGCGTAGCCCGCGGAAGTCGACGAATAAAGCAAGCAGGGAGCTAAACGTACCACAGCCGACGGTTTGGAAAATCTTACGGAAAAGGCTAAAGCAGAAGCCTTACCGTTTACAATTGCTACAAGCCCTGACACCCGATGACAAAGTCAAACGCTTCGAATTTTCGGTGCGGTTGCAACAGCTCATGGAAGAGGATGCGTTCAGTGCGAAACTTGTTTTCAGTGATGAAGCAACATTTTTTCTTAATGGTGAAGTGAACAGACACAATGTGCGAATCTGGGAGGTAGAGAATCCTCACACTTTCGTGCAGCAAATTCGCAATTCACTAAAAGTTAACGTGTTTTGTGCAATCTCACGGTTTAAAGTTTATGGCTCCTTTTTCTTCTGCGAAAAAAACGTTACAGGACACGTGTATCTGGACATGCTGGAAAATTGGCTCATGCCACAACTGGAGACCGACAGCGCCGACTTCATCTTTCAACGGGATGATGTTCAGCATTTCTTAAACAGGAGACTGGAAAACCGATCGATCGGTCGTGGTGGAGATCATGATCAGCAATTGATGTCATGGCCTCCACGCTCCCCCGACTTAACCCCATGCGCTTTTATTTCTGTGGGGTTATGTGAAAGATTCAGTGTTTAAGCCTCCTCTACCAAGAAACGTGCCAGAACTGCTAGCTCGCATCAACGATGCTTTCGAACTCATTGATGAGAACATGCTGTGCCGAGTGTGGGAGGAACTTGATTATCGGCTTGATGTCTGCCGAATCACTAAAGGGGCACATATCGAACATTTGTGAATGCCTAAAAAAACTTTTTGAGTTTTTGTATGTGTGTGCAAAACATTGTGAAAATATCTCAAATAATAAAGTTATTGTAGAGCTGTGAAATCGCTTCAATCAATTGTAATAACCCTGTATATATACATTTCTATGCATTATATAGATTTTCCCTTTAAAATTATTGTTAAAAACTTCGTTTCAAATAAAACATACTCGACTTCATAGGTAGGGTTTAAAAGAATAGTGGTAGGCTTCTTTTCCAGTTTACACGTGAGCGCGAAGATCGTTTCTTCTCCTTATTTGCTTCTTCGAATACAATACATGAAGCGTTGGTTGCGACCGAGTGCTTGTTAAATCCGTAAAAAGAGTTATACAGAAATCTGCTCTGAAAAAATGTATGCTTTACAACCGCCACTTTAAGCTGTAATCTTAACAAATTGTGCAAAGCTATACCTCTTCATGCTTTGGCGTGACTTAAAAAATTATCTTCAACTAGCGAAGTAGATATTGACTACTCCACACAATATTTCCAAGTGTGCGATATCACCAGTCGTGATTCTGATTAATGATTCCACCGGGCATAACGCAACTGCAACTCAAAATTACAGAGCCGGGCAGTCTCCGAACAGTTTCGTAGTGCTACTGTACAACTGAGTTCCGAAAAATTAACCAGAGACGCTTTCACTGCTCACTGCAACACCCGCACTAATAACAGCTACTTTGCTCAATGCTATTCTCCACAAATCATCAATTAATGGGATATCCTCTTCCATACGAGAGCGTTGCCCATGCAGAACCACTAGTTATTCAGCTGTAACTCGACCGTTACTAGACCGATCAAAACCAATACCGCCGGCCCGTGTGGCCGAGCGGTTCTAGGCGCTTCAGTCTGGAACCGCGCGACCGCTACGGTCGCAGGTTGGAATCCTGCCTCGGGCATGGATGTGTGTGAAGTCCTTTGGTTAGGTTTAAGTAGTTCTACGTTCTAGGGGACTGATGACCTCAGATGTTAAGTCCCATAGTGCTCAGAGTCATTTGAACCAAAACCAATACCTTTAACACATTAATTTTGCACAATAGCCGCTACTAGTAAACGACCCGAAATGAATTTCGTGATAAAATATTTTATTGCCCCCGATCCTGGTATCGTGAAGTTCTGTATATTCACCGGTAGCTGAGTGGTCGCCGGCACGGTAGCTCAGCGTGTTCGGTCAGAGGGTTAGCAGCCCTCTGTAATAAAAAAAAACTGAGCTAATCGATCAACAACGAACTTAAACGGATGTCTTACGACGTCCGCCCCGAGCAGATGCAACGAACAAAAGCGAACAAAATGAGATTTAAAAAAAAAAAAAAAAAAAAAAAAAAAAAAAAAAAAAAAAAGTGGTCAGCGTAACAGACTGTCAATCTTAAGGGCCCGGGTTCGATTCCCGGCTGGGTCGGAGATTTTCTCCGCCCAGCGACTGGGCGTTGTGTTGTCCTAATCATCATCATTTAATCCCCATCGACGCGCAGGTCGCCGAAGTGGCGTCAAGTCGAAAGACCTGCACCAGGCGTACGGTCTACCCGACGGGAGGCCCTAGCCACATGACGTTTCATTTCATTTCTGTCTATTCAGAATGCATACTCTATGAATATACTAAATTTAGCTAGTTTACTTCGTGTGATGGAGTTTCAATGACATATTCCATGTAATAATTTTGCCTATTCTTCGTGCTCTATATGGGGGTTCCTTTATTTTATTTTTGGCTTTTGTGTGTGTGCATTGATTGCTTATAAGCATTTCAGTTACTAGTTTTACGCATTTTTGTTTTTCGAAAATGTGCCTAGAGTCTGTCATATGCGCCACCTGGTTACTTCTCGTCGCACTGTACGCGGCACCTGTATCTTAACTTGTCATAGTAATGTCTGTATGCGCGGCAGTACAGACACTGTGCCGTGTGCGGTTCTTACAGCTGTTTTGTAAGCTTGGCCCTATCTCGTACTGCCACGGCGGAGCCGGCTGGTATGCTCAAGGTAACGTACGATGACTGTAGAAAATTTTTCCTCCGCGTATTTGTACTTTCTCGGTTTTATTTTGACTCTTTCTCTCCTTTCACTAGGTCCACTTCATACTTTACGTGTTTCATGACGGATGGATTATACAGGGTGTTTCAAAAATGACCGGTATATTTGAAATGGCAATAAAAACTAAACGAGCAGCGATACAAATACACCGTTTGTTGCAATATGCTTGGGACAACAGTACATTTTCAGGTGGACAAACTTTCGAAATTACAGTAGTTACAATTTTCAACAACAGATGGCGCTGCAAGTGATGTGAAAGATATAGAAGACAACGCAGTCTGTGGGTGCGCCATTCTGTACGTCGTCTTTCTGCTGTAAGCGTGTGCTGTTCACAACGTGCAAGTGTGCTGTAGACAACATGGTTTATTCCTTAGAACAGAGGATTTTTCTGGTGTTGGAATTCCACCGCCTAGAACACAGCGTTGTTGCAACAAGACGAAGTTTTCAACGGAGGTTTAATGTAACCAAAGGACCGAAAAGCGATACAATAAAGAATCTGTTTGAAAAATTTCAACGGACTGGGAACGTGACGGATGAACATGCTGGAAAGGTAGGGCGACCGCATACGGCAACCACAGAGGGCAATGCGCAGCTAGTGCAGCAGGTGATCCGACAGCGGCCTCGGGTTTCTGTTCGCCGTGTTGCAGCTGCGGTCCAAATGACGCCAACGTCCACGTATCGTCTCATGCGCCAGAGTTTACACCTCTATCCATACAAAATTCAAACGCGGCAACCCCTCAGCGCCGCTACCATTGCTGCACGAGAGACATTCGCTAACGATATAGTGCACAGGATTGATGACGGCGATATGCATGTGGGCAGCATTTGGTTTACTGACGAAGCTTATTTTCACCTGGACGGCTTCGTCAATAAACAGAACTGGCGCATATGGGGAACTGAAAAGCCCCGTGTTGCAGTCCCATCGTCCCTGCATCCTCAAAAAGTACTGGTATGGGCCGCCATTTCTTCCAAAGGAATCATTGGCCCAATTTTCAGATCCGAATCGATTACTGCATCACGCTATCTGGACATTCTTCGTGAATTTGTGGCGGTACAAACTGCCTTAGACGACACTGCGAACACCTCGTGGTTTATGCAAGATGGTGCCCGGCCACATCGCACGGCCGACGTCTTTAATTTCCTGAATGAATATTTCGATGATCGTGTGATTGCTTTGGGCTATCCGAAACATACAGGAGGCGGCGTGGATTGGCCTCCCTATTCGCCAGACATGAACCCTTGGGACTTCTTTCTGTGGGGACACTTGAAAGACCAGGTGTACCGCCAGAATCCAGAAACAATTGAAGAGCTGAAGCAGTACATCTCATCTGCATGTGAAGCCATTCCGCCAGACACGTTGTCAAAGGTTTCGGGTAATTTCATTCAGAGACTACGCCATATTATTGCTACGCATGGTGGATATGTGGAAAATATCGTACTATAGAGTTTCCCAGACCGCAGCGCCATCTGTTGTTGAAAATTGTAACTACTGTAATTTCGAAAGTTTGTCTGCCTGAAAATGTACTGTTGTCCCAAGCATATTGCAAGTAACGGTGTATTTCTATCGCTGCTCGTTTAGTTTTTATTGCCGTTTCAAATATACCGGTCATTTTTGAAACACCCTGTATATCCGACTACATTGGTGTCCATTTTACATTATATGTGCTTTCATGACTGATGCGTCACGTATCTAGCTACTTTTACGTAGGTTTTCATTACTTTAAGTTCACGTTGTCTGCGTAGCAGCGCAAGATAGGACCATGCTCTTTTTCTCCATTTGTATCTAACAGATTGGTTTTTTAATTTTTTAGACAATCTGATGATGCCCAAATAGGGTGAAACGCATCAATGAACTTAAATAATTTCCTAATCGAGACTGTTTTTGTTCTGACACTGACCAAGATCTCCGCAAGATTTCCCCGTTCATCGTTCACTTCTATACTCCAGGGAACCTACTTATAAAATTATGGCTGCCGTCGGAATATTCTTCGCACCAACGCCTTAACGGGAATTTATCCACTCGATGATCACGACTTCAAGCTGAGAAAGGAACCACAACCGTATGAGTACTCGACCCCAACATGATGAGAACTAGATTAGAACTCCCTATTAGATGAATGCAGAATCTTCTCGGAACAGAAAAACAAATGGCGATGTCGTCACATTTAACAATTTAGTTATTATTGCACTCGGCGACCGTTCACGCTGACGGCGACCAAGTAAGGTACGACGTGTACTCTTTGGCACTTCCGACACTGGCTGGCTGGCGCTACTACGTAATCTCTTTGCTGCTACGACTCAGGTTAGTCGGCAGTTGTCGTTATGCCGAATCACAGCATCGCGCGTATCTCTCCTTCTGGAGCATTTAAGAACAATATATGGGACACACATTGGGAAAAAACAAATGCAGGACCACAAGATGCGTTACAATGGACGGATCGGTTCGTGTAGGAGTTGAGGCAACATCTGGTACTACTCATAACAAGTCGGAAGAGAGAGTGCAAGTTGCAAATAGTACTTTCTCTGTGGTCCTCACGAGAGTGGTACGTAGAGAGCTGTAGCTTACTTTAGACAATTTACCTGAAAGCGGTTCAATACTTTTCCTAAAAAGGTTTTTGCGGAGCAGTTGATATTAGTCTTTAACAGGGCGACAGTTGATGCCACACTTAAACAAGTATGTGATCATTCGTGCTGCTGTTCTTTGTATGTGGTCAATATCCTCTTTCGTTTGATACTTATACACTTGAGCAGTATTCTGAGCTGGATTGCACTGGTGCAATGATTCCTGCGAAAGGGCACGGCCGGCTTTCTTCCCCATCCTTCCGTAATCCAAAGGGAACGACGACCTCGCTGTTTGGTTCCCTCCCCCGAATCAACCAACCAACCAAATTCTTGCCGTATGTGATCGGGCATTATCTTGCTAAAATGTAATCCCAGGAAGGCTTTCCATGGAGGACAACAAAACGGTCCGTAGAATATCGTCGAAGTACCTGTGTGTTGTAAGAGCGCCGCAAATGACAACAATAGGGGTTCTGATAGGAGATTTAATGGCTTCACTCATTGTAAGGGTGCCGCAAATGACAACCAGAGAGGTTCTGGTAGGAGATATAATGGCTTCCGAGACCATCACTCATTGTAAGCGTGCCGCAAATGACAACCAGAGAGGTTCTGATAGGAGATGTAATGGCTTCCGAGACCATCACTCATTGTAAGGGTGCCGCAAATGACAACCAGAGGGGTTCTGATAGGAGATGTAATGGCTTCCGAGACCATCACTCATTGTAAGGGTGCCGCAAATGACAACCAGAGGGGTTCTGATAGGAGATGTAATGGCTTCCGAGACCATCACTCATTGTAAGGGTGCCGCAAATGACAACCAGAGGGGTTCTGATAGAAGATGTAATGGCTTCCGAGACCATCACTCATTGTAAGGGTGCCGCAAATGACAACCAGAGGGGTTCTGATAGGAGATGTAATGGCTTCCGAGACCATCACTCATTGTAAGGGTGCCGCAAATGACAACCAGAGGGGTTCTGATAGGAAATGTAATGGCTTCCGACACCATCACTCATTGTAAGGGTGCCGCAAATGACAACCAGAGGGGTTCTGATAGGAGATGTAATGGCTTCCGAGACCATCACTCATTGTAAGGGTGCCGCAAATGACAACCAGAGGGGTTCTGATAGGAGATGTAATGGCTTCCGAGACCATCACTCATTGTAAGGGTGCCGCAAATGACAACCAGAGGGGTTCTGATAGGAGATGTAATGGCTTCCGAGACCATCACTCATTGTAAGGGTGCCGCAAATGACAACCAGAGGGGTTCTGATAGGAGATGTAATGGCTTCCGAGACCATCACTCATTGTAAGGGTGCCGCAAATGACAACCAGAGGGGTTCTGATAGGAGATGTAATGGCTTCCGAGACCATCACTCATTGTAAGGGTGCCGCAAATGACAACCAGATGGGTTCTGATAGGAGATGTAATGGCTTCACTCATTGTAAGGGTGCCGCAAATGACAACCAGAGAGGTTCTGGTAGGAGATATAATGGCTTCCGAGACCATCTCTCATTGTAAGAGTGCCGCAAATGACAACCAGAGGGGTTCTGATAGGAGATGTAATGGCTTCCGAGACCATCACTCATTGTAAGGGTGCCGCAAATGACAACCAGAGGGGTTCTGATAGGAGATGTAATAGCTTCCGACACCATCACTCATTGTAAGGGTGCCGCAAATGACAACCAGAGGGGTTCTGATAGGAGATGTAATGGCTTCCGAGACCATCACTCATTGTAAGGGTGCCGCAAATGACAACCAGAGGGGTTCTGATAGGAGATGTAATGGCTTCCGACACCATCACTCATTGTAAGGGTGCCGCAAATGACAACCAGAGGGGTTCTGATAGGAGATGTAATGGCTTCCGAGACCATCACTCATTGTAAGGGTGCCGCAAATGACAACCAGAGGGGTTCTGATAGGAGATGTAATGGCTTCCGAGACCATCACTCATTGTAAGGGTGCCGCAAATGACAACCAGAGGGGTTCTGATAGGAGATGTAATGGCTTCCGAGACCATCACTCATTGCAAGGGTGCCGCAAATGACAACCAGAGGGGTTCTGATAGGAGATGTAATGGCTTCCGAGACCATCACTCATTGTAAGGGTGCCACAAATGACAACCAGAGGGGTTCTGATAGGAGATGTAAAGGCTTCCGAGACCATCACTCATTGTAAGGGTGCCGCAAATGACAACCAGAGGGGTTCTGATAGGAGATGTAATGACTTCCGACACCATCACTCATTGTAAGGGTGCCGCAAATGACAACCAGAGGGGTTCTGATAGGAGATGTAATGGCTTCCGAGACCATCACTCATTGTAAGGGTGCCGCAAATGACAACCAGAGGGGTTCTGATAGGAGATGTAATGGCTTCCGAGACCATCACTCATTGTAAGGGTGCCGCAAATGACAACCAGAGGGGTTCTGATAGGAGATGTAATGGCTTCCGAGACCATCACTCATTGTAAGGGTGCCACAAATGACAACCAGAGGGGTTCTGATAGGAGATGTAATGGCTTCCGAGACCATCACTCATTGTAAGGGTGCCGCAAATGACAACCAGAGGGGTTCTGATAGGAGATGTAATGGCTTCCGAGACCATCACTCATTGTAAGGGTGCCGCAAATGACAACCAGAGGGGTTCTGATAGGAGATGTAATGGCTTCCGAGACCATCACTCATTGTAAGGTTGCCGCAAATGACAACCAGAGGGGTTCTGATAGGAGATGTAATGGCTTCCGAGACCATCACTCATTGTAAGGGTGCCGCAAATGACAACCAGAGGGGTTCTGATAGGAGATGTAATGGCTTCCGAGACCATCACTCATTGTAAGGGTGCCGCAAATGACAACTAGAGGGGTTCTGATAGGAGATGTAATGGCTTCCGAGACCATCACTCATTGTAAGGGTGCCGCAAATGACAACCAGAGGGGTTCTGATAGGAAATGTAATGGCTTCCGAGACCATCACTCATTGTAAGGGTGCCTCAAATGAGAACCAGAGGGGTTCTGATAGGAGATGTAATGGCTTCCGAGACCATCACTCATTGTAAGGGTGCCGAAAATGACAACCAGTGGGGTTCTGATAGGAGATGTAATGGCTTCCGAGACCATCACTCATTGTAATGGTGCCGCAAATGACAACCAGTGGGGTTCTAATAGGAGATGTAATGGCTTCCGACACCATCACTCATTGTAAGGATGCCGCAAATGACAACCAGAGGGGTTCTGATAGGAGATGCAATGGATTCCGAGACCATCACTCATTGTAAGGGTGCCGCAAATGACAACCAGAGGGGTTCTGATAGGAGATGTAATGGCTTCCTAGACCATCACTCATTGTAAGGGTGCCGCAAATGACAACCAGAGAGGTTCTGGTAGGCGATATAATGGCTTCCGACACCATCACTCATTGTAAGGGTGCCGCAAATGACAACCAGAGGGGTTCTGATAGGAGATGTAATGGCTTCCGAGACCATCACTCATTGTAAGGGTGCCGCAAATGACAACCAGTGGGGTTCTGATAGGAGATGTAATGGCTTCCGACACCATCACTCATTGTAAGGGTGCCGCAAATGACAACCAGAGGGGTTCTGATAGGAGATGTAATTGCTTCCGAGACCATCACTCATTGTAAGGGTGCCGCAAATGACAACCAGTGGGGTTCTGATAGGAGATGTAATGGCTTCCGAAACCATCACTCATTGTAAGGGTGCCGCAAATGACAACCAGAGGGGTTCTGATAGGAGATGTAATGGCTTCCGAGACCATCACTCATTGTAAGGATGCCGCAAATGACAACCAGAGGGGTTCTGTTAGGAGATGTAATGGCTTCCGAGACCATCACTCATTGTAAGGGTGCCGCAAATGACAACCAGAGGGGTTCTGATAGGAGATGTAATGGCTTCCAAGACCATCACTCATTGTAAGGGTGCTGCAAGTGACAACCAGAGGGGTTCTGATAGGAGATGTAATGGCTTCCGAGACCATCACTCATTGTAAGGGTGCCGCAAATGACAACCAGAGGGGTTCTGATAGGAGATGTAATGGCTTCCGACACCATCACTCATTGTAAGGGTGCCGCAAATGACAACCAGAGGGGTTCTGATAGGAGATGTAATGGCTTCCGAGACCATCACTCATTGTAAGGGTGCCGCAAATGACAACCAGTGGGGTTCTAATAGGAGATGTAATGGCTTCCGAAACCATCACTCATTGTAAGGGTGCCGCAAATGACAACCAGAGGGGTTCTGATAGGAGATGTAATGGCTACCGAGACCATCACTCATTGTAAGGATGCCGCAAATGACAACCAGAGGGGTTCTGATAGGAGATGTAATGGCTTCCGAGACCATCACTCATTGTAAGGGTGCCGCAAATGACAACCAGAGGGGTTCTGATAGGAGATGTAATGGCTTCCGACACCATCACTCATTGTAAGGGTGCCGCAAATGACAACCAGAGGGGTTCTGATAGGAGATGTAATGGCTTCCGACACCATCACTCATTGTAAGGGTGCCGCAAATGACAACCAGAGGGGTTCTGATAGGAGATGTAATGGCTTCCGACACCATCACTCATTGTAAGGGTGCCGCAAATGACAACCAGAGGGGTTCTGATAGGAGATGTAATGGCTTCCGAGACCATCACTCATTGTAAGAGTGCCGCAAATGACAACCAGAGGGGTTCTGATAGGAGATGTAATGGCTTCCGAGACCATCACTCATTGTAAGGTTGCCGCAAATGACAACCAGAGGGGTTCTGATAGGAGATGTAATGGCTTCCGAGACCATCACTCATTGTAAAGGTGCCGCAAATGACAACCAGAGGGGTCCTGATAGGAGATGTAATGGCTTCCGAGACCATCACTCATTGTAAGGGTGCCGCAAATGACATCCAGAGGGGTTCTGATAGGAGATGTAATGGCTTCCGAGACCATCACTCATTGTAAGGGTGCCGCAAATGACAACCAGAGGGGTTCTGATAGGAGATGTAATGGCTTCCGAGACCATCACTCATTGTAAGGGTGCCGCAAATGACAACCAGAGGGGTTCTGATAGGAGATGTAATGGCTTCTGACACCATCACTCATTGTAAGGGTGCCGCAAATGACAACCAGAGGGGTTCTGATAGGAGATGTAATGGCTTCCGAGACCATCACTCATTGTAAGGGTGCCGAAAATGACAACCAGTGGGGTTCTGATAGGAGATGTAATGGCTTCCGAGACCATCACTCATTGTAAGGGTGCCGCAAATGACAACCAGAGGGGTTCTGATAGGAGATGTAATGGCTTCCGATACCATCACTCATTGTAAGGGTGCCGCAAATGACAACCAGAGGGGTTCTGATAGGAGATGCAATGGCTTCCGACACCATCACTCATTGTAAGGGTGCCGCAAATGACAACCAGAGGGGTTCTGATAGGAGATGTAATGGCTTCCGAGACCATCACTCATTGTAAGGGTGCCGCAAATGTGAACCAGAGAGGTTCCGGTAGGAGATATAATGGCTTCCGAGGCCATCACTCATTGTAAGGGTGCCGCAAATGACAACCAGAGGGGTTCTGATAGGAGATGTAATGGCTTCCGACACCATCACTCATTGTAAGGGTGCCGTAAATGACAACCAGAGGGGTTCTGATAGGAGATGTAGTGGCTTCCGAGACCATCACTCATTGTAAGGGTGCCGCAAATGACAACCAGTGGGGTTCTGATAGGAGATGTAATGGCTTCCGAGACCATCACTCGTGGTTGTCGGGCAGTGTGTCGGGCGACAGCCTGGTTGGTACCTCACCGCTGTCCAAGATGTCTCCAGACACTTCTTCGGCCTGGAATCTCATTTATTGGAATTGTAATTGTGTTCAGTGATGAGTCCCGCTTCAGACTGAGCCTCAGCAACCAATGAAGACAAGTCTGGAGGCACCGTGGACTGCGGTCAGATACTTACCTGACTGTCTGTGTTGGTGTTAATGGTGGCCGAAGCATGGGACAGTAATTTCTTAGCATGGCTGCTGTCGCTACTGTGTGTGCAGGATGTCACAGACTGTTGTATTGAGTCCATTACTTGTTCTAGGCTGTCAGGCACAAATTTGAAGGGATTACGAAGTTGCCGGTGCACAATATGGCGATCCTCAACAGTGGTGATCAGGCATGGTCATGCGGAAACTCGACGGCGAGTATCCCTGCCTAGACGATTTCATGTAGTCCAAAATCTTGCCGCCGCAATATCCGAAAGCCTCACGAATCTAGATATTGAACTAATTGACCAGCCAGTGAAACGAGGACCCACAATGCCACTTTTAATCTCTGTAAGCTACCAATAACGCTGTCTTACACGTGTCCTTCAGCGTCATCACTCAACATCTGTCGCTTATATGCCGTAGCAGGCCCGGTCTGATAACTACACTAAACACGAGCCACACTAATTCCCTCTAGTGGTGGTTCAACATCTCACAGAGAACTGCAGCTCTAATAATTTAAAATTCGCCGATGGTGTGAATGGCTACAAAGTCCGACCATGTTCCATGACACGCTGTGTTTTCGCAGCCCCACAGTGCCTAATCACTTCCATTTCCCAGCCTATTGCTGCCGCAAAATCTAGCGTATCATCAGTAAGGTGGGAAAGCTGAAAGTGTCATCTGGGTGAAGCATCAAGAGACCATAAATGTAGAATGTTCAACCACACCGACTCGGTTAATATAGATCCAGAGGACTGGTACATTTCACTGGACGGTTAAATTTTCTTCGAAAGCGTGTATAATGCATTGTAGACCTAGGATTCTGGACGTAATGAAGACGTAAGTCTATGGAAAATAAGCAAAAAAAATGTTTGTGTCATGAGGCGTGTCTGGCATGACTGGAACAGAGGTTAGAGGGAAGAAAATGTAGATGTGTCGAGTACTGTAATAACGACAACCAAACTCGCTGCCAACAACATGGTAGAAAATTTGAGGGACCCAGAAGCAGAAGCCTGCGCAGATGTGGATACCCGCAGATATATCCTCTGATAACTGCAGTAATAATTGCCTTAACGTTTATAGCCTGTAACAGTGTGGATGTTCGTGGTTACATTTTCGGATGTCAGCTATGATAGTTACTACACTGAAGCGTTAAGATAACTTGTGTAGGCATGTATATTGAAATACAATGTAAACTGGCAGAATATGGCGCCGCCGTCGGCAACGCCTGTATGACAACAAGTGTCTAGCGCAGTTCTTAGATTGGTTACTACTGCTATAACGGGAGGTTATCAAGATTTAAGTGAGTCTGAACGTCTTTGGTGTTATAGCCAGAGCACGAGCGACGGGACTGGTAAAACATCAGATCTCCGACGTCGCTGCGGCCGGAAAAAGATCAAATGGTTCAAATGGCTCTGAGCACTATGTGACTTAACTTCTTTGGTTATCAGTCCCCTAGAACTACTTAAACCTAACTAACCTAATGACATCACACACATCCATGCCCGAGGCAGTATTCGAACCTGCGACCGTAGCGGTCACGCGGTTCCAGACTGAAGCGCCTAGAACCGCACGGCCACACCGGCCGGCCGGAAAAAGATCCTGCAAGAACGGAACCAGTGACGACTGAAGAGAATCATTCAACTAGACATGTGCAACCGTTCCGCAAATTGCTAGTTTTCGGTGCTGGACCATCAAAAAGTTAGAGCGTGTCATTTAACGAAACACCATCGATATGGGCTTTTGGAGCCGAAGTCCCACTCGTGTACCCTTACGCCTCGCCTGGCCCCGTCAACACCGATATTGGACTGTTGATGACTGGAAACATGTTGCCTGGTCGCACGAGTCACGTTTCAAATTGTATCGAGCGGATGGACATGTACGTATATGGAGACAACCCCAAAAAATGTATGGACCCTGTATGTCAGCGGGGGACTGTTCAACCTAGTGGAGACTTTGTAATGGTGTTGGACGTGTGCAGTTGGAGTGATATGGGACCCCTGATACGTCTGGATACAGCTGGCACGTATGTAAGCATCCTGTCTTATCACCTGCGTCCACTCATATCCATTGTGCATTCCAACGGACTTCGGCAATTCCAGGAGGACAATGCGACACCCCACACGTCTAAAATTGCTACAGAGTAGCTCCAGCAGCATTCCTCTGAGTTTAAACACTTCAGCTGGCCACCAGACTCACAAGACATGAACGTTATTGAGCATATCTGGCATGCCTTGCAGCATGCTGTTCAGAAGAGATCTCCACCCCTATGTATTCTTAGGGATTTATGGACAGCCCTGCAGGATTCATGCTGTCAGTTTCCTCCAGCACTACTTCAGACATTAGTCGAGGCCATGACACATCTTGTTGCAGCACTTCCGTGTGCTCGCGGGGGCCATACACGATATTAGGCAGGTGTACCAGTTTCCTTGGCTCTTCAGTGTATATGGCGAAAACTTAAAGGAAAGTGTTAACAGTATGATTCTGCTCTATATGAATCACATACACTCCTGGAAATGGAAAAAAGAACACATTGACACCGGTGTGTCGGACCCACCATACTTGCTCCGGACACTGCGAGAGGGTTGTACAAGCAATGATCACACGCACGGCACAGCGGACACACCAGGAACCGCGGTGTTGGCCGTCGAATGGCGCTAGCTGCGCAGCATTTGTGCACCGCCGCCGTCAGTGTCAGCCAGTTTGCCGTGGCATACGGAGCTCCATCGCAGTCTTTAACACTGGTAGCATGCCGCGACAGCGTGGACGTGAACCGTATGTGCAGTTGACGGACTTTGAGCGAGGGCGTATAGTGGGCATGCGGGAGGCCGGGTGGACGTACCGCCGAATTGCTCAACACGTGGGGCGTGAGGTCTCCACAGTACATCGATGTTGTCGCCAGTGGCCGGCGGAAGGCGCACGTGCCCGTCGACCTGGGACCGGACCGCAGCGACGCACGGATGCACGCCAAGACCGTAGGATCCTACGCAGTGCCGTCGGGGACCGCACCGCCACTTCCCAGCAAATTAGGGACACTGTTGCTCCTGGGGTATCGGCGAGGACCATTCGCAACCGTCTCCATGAAGCTGGGCTACGGTCCCGCACACCGTTAGGCCGTCTTCCGCTCACGCCCCAACATCGTGCAGCCCGCCTCCAGTGGTGTCGCGACAGGCGTGAATGGAGGGACGAATGGAGACGTGTCGATGAGAGTCGCTTCTGCCTTGGTGCCAATGATGGTCGTATGCGTGTTTGGCGCCGTGCAGGTGAGCGCCACAATCAGGACTGCATACGACCGAGGCACACAGGGCCAACACCCGGCATCATGGTGTGGGGAGCGATCTCCTACACTGGCCGTACACCACTGGTGATCGTCGAGGGGACACTGAATAGTGCACGGTACATTAAAACCGTCATCGAACCCATCGTTCTGCCGTTCCTAGACCGGCAAGGGAACTTGCTGTTCCAACAGGACAATGCACGTCCGCATGTATCCCGTGCCACCCAACGTGCGCTAGAAGGTGTAAGTCTACTACCCTGGCCAGCAAGATCTCCGGATCTGTCCCCCATTGAGCATGTTTGGGACTGGATGAAGCGTCGTCTCACGCGGTCTGCACGTCCAGCACGAACGCTGGTCCAACTGAGGCGCCTGGTGGAAATGGCATGGGAAGCCGTTCCACAGGACTACATCCAGCATCTCTACGATCGTCTCCATGGGAGAATAGCAGCCTGCATTGCTGCGAAAGGTGGATATACACTGTACTAGTGCCGACATTGTGCATGCTCTGTTGCCTGTGTCTATGTGCCTGTGGTTCTGTCAGTGTGATCATGTGATGTATCTGACCCCAGGAATGTGTCAATAAAGTTTCCCCTTCCTGGGACAATGAATTCACGGTGTTCTTATTTCAATTTCCAGGAGTATATGATCGATAGTACCAATTGCTATCGTTTCAACAAGCTATGTTGAGATTAACGATAAACGTAATATCGATATTCGTGACCACGAAGTAGACAAAGTTAAGGTCTTGTAACCTCGAAAGCGAAATAACATATGACGGACGATTATAAGGAGGACTTAAAGATCAGGCTAGCACGGTAGAGGAGAGCATTCTTGCCCAAAAGAACGTAGGCCGTTATTTTAGTCAGGGAAGCTTCAAATAAGGCCCTGAGAATGTACGCTGAGGCACAGCATTGTATAGTAGTGAGTCACTCCCCGTGGGAAAAACGGAAAACAAGAGAATCGATGCCTTTGATACGTAGTACTATAGGAGGATGTGAAAAACTGAATGGGGTGATATGATAGGAAATGAGGAGTTTCTTCGCAGAACCGACATAGTATAACGCAACACAGTGCCTCAAGTATTCTACAGTCGCTAGACTCTATGGTTTTAAAATAATTGTTTGTAGTTACATGGTCTTCTTAGCTTCGTCAGCAATTAGTGATTATGAAACTGTAATACGATGCTAGAAGAAAAATTAAGAAGTAATCATGTCAAAGCCTTGTAGTGAACGCAATAGCAATGGCAGGAAAATTCAAATGGCACGGAGCCCAAAGAATATCTTTTAATGTTTCAATAACATCGTTCTCGCGAGCGTGCAATCGTACTAGTGGAGACATAGTCGAGAGTTGGGAATCATCTAGTTATTAGGTGATTACATAGTCACATCAATCAGCAACCAAATTCAAGTTTTACTCGTTTTAATGCTGGCGATTGTAATTATTCTAAAGTCTAAATTGATCCAAGCATTTAATAATCCAAAATTATTGCTATCTACAGTGAATCATTGACTTATTATCATCTATATCTTTCGATCGTTATTGTACTTGAAAATAACCATTGCGGTAACGACTAGAATGTCTTAATTCTTTCATTAAACATTGTTCTTTCCAATTGACGCCTTGTTTCCATCAATTACGGAACATAAGGTACATGTGACACAAAATCTTTTATACACCGGAGAGTATAAGTGCATTATAAAAGGAACATAGTGAAAATATCGACATAAAAAAGGGGCAAGATGGTAGGACACGTGTTAAGACATCAGGGAATAACTTCCATGGTACTAGAGAGATCTATAGAGGATGAAAACTATTGAGGAAGACAGAGGCAGCAATAAATCCAACAAACGATTGAGCACGTAGAATGCACGTGCTACTTACAGATGAAGATCTTGGCACAAGAGAGGAATTTGTGCCGTACCACATTAAACCAGTCAGAAGACTGATGGTCCAAATTTTTTTTTTTTTTTCGATTTGGTGGGCAACGAATTGCCATTATATCTGCAAGGTAAAAAGATAGGGACACTCCTTTTTTCCGGCACAATTACGCGTCCATCCTGTTTCTGTCATATTGGCAGCTGTGTTGTGTCGAGTCACCCCTGTTGCATTTCTCTTTACAGCTGTCACTTATGCCATTGTCGAAAGATGCCATAAAGTGCCTTTCCATTTGTAACGCCGGAAATACATACACTCCTATTTCCATCTATTAAACTATAAATTTTTTCCTTATTTTGCTACCTGAAGATATGACATTTCTGTGTCTTTATATATTGTAATTGTTTTACTACTATACTTTACTATATATGCATTTATGCCAATGTATAATTGGTTTGTTTTGTAAATATTATTTGTATTTTTACGCTGGGTCTGGCCTAGGGAAAACTATGCTATCGAACGATTATATCGATAGGTCGTGTGGAGAACCAAAGTGTTTATGATCATTGGTAGTGTTAACTCTGCCGCGCGGAGCGCGGGCATAGCGGAGTCTGGCTGGAGTAGGGCGGTGGAGCAGGTGTGTTGTGTGACGCTCCCGCGAGTTGCCGCGCTTTCGGGGTTTGGCAGCATGTAATTGCGCTCGACTTGCTATGATAGTTTCTGGCACTGTGTCGCGGACGGGAAGCACTAGCTGGTGCATATCAAGAGCCTGTTTCGCCTGGTGACTGTGTCGAGAAGAAGGCGCGCCAACATCCAGGTTCTGCAACAGCGACGGCCGACAATGAGTGACTGTCGCCACCTCCTCGATTGACGACTTCAAACCTTCAATCAACCAACAAGGAAGACTGGAAGCACATAAATTTTTAGAACTGTATGGCAGACCTCAGCTTTTCAAACTGTTCAATCTGCCTCACAAAATTACATCAACGTACCATGAACCTTTGTTGATCATTGTCCCAATTGCATTACAAAGCAGGGTCCTTCCTTTTCCAGAATGAACCCGAGTGTCGTTGAAATTGAAACGCCAGCATTAAAGTAATATCATTCCATTTCACTGCTTTAATTTCAAAGTTCAGTTAAAGTATTCATAGTTGGCTACAATATTTAGATTACACAAGCACAAATTAAGAGTGCGAGTTTTGTTACCATATTTTAGCTTACCTGTGACTGCAGTTCAGCTTAGTACGTACTAAATTTTACTATTGTTAATTGTTCAGAATCATTTAATTCAAGTTCAAAGTTAAATCTCTTATTTCTAAATTGCGTAGATTTAAGTAGCTTTTGAAATGATTGTTGAGGTAGCCCAAGACTAACCTTATTTTGTTTTATTTTATTTCGTAGTGCTTCAGAAACAAAGTTCACTATTAATTTCAGTCACTAAATTAACTTTCAATTTTCCGGTTTTTATTAATTCTTTTGCTAAATTAAGTGAGAGTGTAGCGAAATATAATACTTCTGACAAACATTCAGTTTTCACACAACACGTGTCAACCAACAGTTGCTACGCTTTTAGTGCTAATTATATGTGCATTAATCTTTCATTTTCAGTTATTATAGTAGTTGTCCATAGGACTGGCGACCATAATTTTCCCCAAATCTCAAATATCTAATTAACGCCAATTAATTGTTAATGTAATGACAACACATTTCCTTTCTCTATTAATTTTAGCCTTCTGTCAAAATTAATTTCCACCAATTTCATTTTCAGTTTTCCTTTCATTTAGATGTAACCCTTTCCTCTCTCTTAACCTACAAATTAACTTCGATGAGAATTGCTTTTCCCAAATTTCCATTAGGTGCACGCGGTTTAATTTTTCACTGTCATTAAGGTCGATAAGTGAGGGGAAGGTTACACATTGTTTAAAATATTTCCCCCAGGATTTGACTCCTGCACATCTTCCACACAGAACATAAATATTAAGTAGTATACAGTCTATGAAATATATTTACGACAACATATTGCAAAGCTTATTGCATTAAGAAGTGTAGTACGCTAAAATGATTTAGTGTTATCGTAATTTAATATGCAATCGCGAAACGAACTGTGAGGGATAATCAACAAAGATTCCCACTGATTTTTATCACATACGTTTATTACTCCATTTCAGTGTTTACATGATCTTTTTCAAAGTACTCCCCTCCAACGTGAAGGCACTTTTCACAGTGCCTCTGCCAGTCCTCGAGCACATTGTCGAGGCCATTCTTTGTCGGGTCTTTAAGAATCTCCTCGCTGTTCTTGATCATTGCTTCCAAATTCTGAAATCTAATCCCCCACAGCTTTGCCTTTAGTGATGGAGGTAAAAAAATCATAGGGCAAATTAATACGGCTTTAAGGCGGATGCGGCAAACACAAAATTTCGAAACGTGCCAGAAGCTTCGTGATATGACCTGTGATGAGAGGCCGCGCTTTGTCATGTTGAAGTCGCCACCCAGTTCAAGAATGTTCTGATTGTTTCCTTGCAATATGCTTCCTAAGTTTAGCCAATACTGACGTGTAGTATGCTGCAGCGACAATATGGAAAATCATTCAATGGAAAATCATTCCGTGAAAGCCAAAAAGTGGGATCACCATCCTTTTACTGCTGGTGGAGCATCTATACCTTTTTTGGTGTTGAAATATCTGGAGATTTCCACATTGTATTGGCTCGTTTTCTTTCAGGATCACAACGACACAGCCATAATTCGTCACCGCTGATAGATTCCAGAAACGCATCCGCCTCAGCAAAGAGAACCAGCACTTCAAGCTTGTCTCCATTCGCACAGCCTTTTGTTTGGGAGTCAATATACGTGGCATCCAACCCGTACAGACACGATTCACATGTACATGATCATGCATACACTGCCATTTGGAATTCCCAGCACATGACTAAGGTTACATAATGTGAACCGTCGTTCCGCACGGACAATCACAGCAGCTGTATCGATGTTGAATTCAGTTACAGCAGAAGGAAAAATACCAGGCCCACCTTGCTTAATACAGACAAGTCGACCTTCTTCGAAGCCCTTGAACCACCTAAACACTGTTGCACGAGCTAGTGCATCTTCAGCGTGCGCTTTCTGCAGCTTTTCGTCAGTTTCAGTGGCTGTATGGTTTAATCGACCACAGAATTTTATTGCACCGTACTCCTCGTGGAGGTAAAAAAGAAGGGTATGTATGTTGTTTTGAAGCCAGAGTGGGTGGCCCCTACCGTCGTCTTAAATAGCCCAAAACATTAGAAGACTACCATTTGCGGTTGCTTGTTGCTCGTTATTTCTCTCGTGTGCATGCTACAGCTTCTTTAAATACCAAAAATTACAGTGGTCACATGAGTAACATAGTGAAAGGAAGGCAATTTCCAACTTTTTCTGTTGTGGAATGCGTATTTGCTTTAGTAGTACGCATATTTGGCCTTATAATATAGCTTGATTTTTGTTGATATAATTTGAATAACCAGGAAGAGAAGGATGTGATGTGAAAAGAATGCTTTCGTAATGCATTTGATTACACTTTTATTATATTTTTATCGGTAACAAACGAAGCTAGAACTCCGCAACCGATACTTGTTTACTTACTGGCACTGCTTCCTTTTCGTCATTTTAATGTTAGCGTTTGCAAAAAACTTACCTACGTGTTCTTTACTGTCCTATAAACGTCTCCAATGAGGAAAGAAGCAAGTAATGTCAACTAAGTGAACGATTATTGAAATGTCAAAGAAACAAAACTATCCAAGTAGAATAGAAATATTGTTGTATTACATTGTCAGTGCATTAATTTCTCACTTTGAAATCTTAACTATGATGCGTCATTCAGTGTGTGGCCAATAATAGCAAACTACAGTATATATATATATATATATATATATATATATATATATATATATATATATAATTTTTGTCACATGTTCCAGCATTATGCAATGCTACAAATGTGTTTAAGGGAATGATCTCAAACGCTTAAGACCCCCAAAATGAATTCTGTGTTTTAACATGTATGTAAGTCGTTTTTTGAGTAATGATAGCCTAGCTGTGTAACATAAAGGCCTACTATCTTTCCAACAGTAGCCTATCTGCCTCATTTCCCGCATATTTTTCTCCAGTAACTCTATCAGTTTTTCGGGAATAACGAAACATAGTAACGTTCGAATGTATGTCTACTATGATCATCAGCTTCATTTTAATTTTGAATTTGTCATCTGCACAATAAATCATACTGATGTGGAACAAGTCGCCATATCTTAACATAATTGTTTTTTAAATATGCCTCTATGCTGATAATTTATTACTGTTTTCGTTTTTTAATTAAAGGGCGGGAGATGTTAGTCAGTAGTTCCTATCCATCACCATCTGCACATTACAGTAATAGATAATCTGCAGAATAGCAGTTATCAAAGAGAAACGTTTTTAATTTAGTTTTAAGTATTACTTTACTGTCTTTCAGGTATTTTATATCAATGGGTAAGTGATAAAACTTCTGGTTGCAGCATTGTGAACCCCTGTTTGTGCTACAGACAACGTTAACGTGGAGTAATGAATGTCATTTTTCCTGCTGGTTACAACAAACTTCATAAGGGATAGATGACTACTCGCACAGCGAGCAGCAAGCAGACACGACGAAAGAGTATTCGCGTAAGTTTTCAGCCTATGCCTTCTTCAGAAAGGAGGCGAAGCATACACACACATTCACACAATCATACACACAAAACCCACACACACGAGTGCTGTCTCCGGCTGTTCTAGCCAGATATTTTTGAAAGATGGAGGAACTGTGAACAACGAATAATTATCAGCGGGAGGAATTTATGGTATGAGATGCTGCCGCAACAGCGCATTTACGTGGCGTGTGATGTGCTGGGACGGGCCGGTTCATACAGTGTGGCTCGAAGTCGGAAAGTTTGCGATTTGGACGGCAATAAAAAACACGGGAAAGGAGAGAAAGAACGGACACTGAGTAAAGTAAAGGAAACAAGACAATTAAATAACAGAAAAAGGTCACTAAAATGAAAGTAAATAGTGTAACCATAGTTCATGCAGGCCTATACAAAACAAAATATTGCTCGAACGGCTCCAATCACGAATGCAATGTTATTACTATAAACTTTAGATTACGATCGGATCGAGTAGCACTTCCGTAGGCAATGCAAGCTGGCATTTTTGATTAAACAACTATGTCTCGACACCATGAAACCACCAAACACGGTCGAAACTAGGCACGGGAGCGTCTGTGGCCTACGATAAATACAAGCCTAAGTGCATGGCTGTGTGACGTCAGCAATGTAGTGTTTGTGGAGAACGACAAATATCTAGCAAAGCACACAGATGTAGGAATAACTGTGTCAGAGCCCTTTGATCAAATCTTTGACAGTGTTGTGGGGAAGCTTTCAGCAAAGATCTTTGATGAAAGTTAGAGTGAGGCCATTGTTTACACGTTGTATCCCCTGCTTTAGATCATTTAAACTGTGAAATGACGAAGTATATTTGGTGCGTGGCTACTACCACAGTTACAGTTGCGAAGTATGAAAAATACGGAATTCTTCATATTACAAAGCACTCTGACTACAAAAACAGTACCAAGCGGTTGCAATACTACAAAGATATAGACGCGGCAATCAGCTGCATTCGAATTTCCTGCACCGTGGATGATATTAAGCTTACATATGAAAATAAAGGATGTGGAACGAGCTAATGTGTGAAAAGCCAAGTGCGTTCAAAGCAAACATAAGTGAAATAAATGCGTTCATTTGTACTCCAAATAACCTGACATAACCTTCATAACTTTCTCATTGAGTGATTTATATATTGGTTCACATGTCTCTGGAGTAATACGTAAACTGGTACACTGTGGTATCCAAGTACTATATTCAAAAGCTGCAATACCTTTCGTCTGTTGCTAAATATCTTATTTTAACCATAAGACTATCTTTAACAGAAATAGCGTTGACGATTTAAAGAATGAAACAATGCACGATTTGCACAAGGCTTTGAGAAAATTTAGTCTCATGATCAAACACAAATATTTAATAGGTATTTTATGTTTCGGAAAATCGCCTAAAAGAAATCTGTCCGATTGCAGTTGACCATAATAACATAACCACTGGGAAAGAGAGGCACAAAGACACACATACAAACGCCACATAAAATACCTATGTGAATATTTTCTTTTGATAATGAGAATAAATTCTTGAAAAAGGTTATATTAACCATGAAGAAATGTGTGACTAGTGAAGTGTCTCATTATTTAAATCACGAAGGCTTTCCAAAAAAATTCATTATGATCAATGAAATTAAGAAAAGACGTTTCTTAAATGAGTATCGTGTACGCAGGTAGGAGAAACCACATTCGTGAGGGCAAACTTAAATGTTTGTTCACTCATTCTCAAACAATTTTCGTTGCCCTTTATGTCCTCCGACAGTAGCTCACGAAGCAAATTCTGCTGAACACTTCGAGCTTCTCCTCTCGCTATCTGCGGGTTGACCCACAATCTTTTTGAATTCTCTTCTTACCAGCATCGCTTCTCTCTTTCCCAGCAATGTGCTCGCCACCAACATAAGCTGTTTTTAGCTGTCTGGCATCCGTTCCCCAACAAATTCGTCGAAATATTCTACGATCATGTTATAGCTCCATTGAAATTGTTTGGTCAAAGAAGTTACATGAAATCTTTAACAAAGCATGCGTTTGTGTGGGTCGGCTGTCAACACTACACTGCTCACGTCACGCAGCCTCCACTTAGGCCTGTATTTACCATAGGCCACGGGGCACGTCACACAGTGAAGTCATGGGGAAGTATCACTGCGGTGAACCATGGAGGTATGTATGCGGTGAACGTAATGGTTTGTGCTATGTAAGATGGCGGACATCGGCTACAAGTTTATGACGTAATGACAACGCCCTTGTTATTTGCTTCCGTGGTACTACTCTGCTCTCGTCACCTTCATTGTTTGGTATATGAAATGCAAATAGTGTCTATAAAATAGAGCATTACTACCAACCCACTGATACGAGAGTGTTACAACCTGTGAGAATTATTCAGGGTGATCAAAAAGTCAGTATAAATTTGAAAACTTAATAAACCACTGAATCATGTAGATAGGGAGGTAAAAATTGACACACATGCTTGGAAAGACATGGGGTTTTATTAGAACAAAAAAAAATCACCAAATGTCCGACAGAAAGATCTCTTGCGCGCGTCGTTTGGTGACGATCGTGTGCTCAGTCCCCACATTCGTCATGCTTGGCCTCCCAGGTCCCCAGACCTCAGTCCGTGCAATTATTGGCTTTCGGGTTACCAGAAGTCGCAAGTGTATCATGATCGATCGGCATCTCTAGGGATGCTGAAAGACAACATGCGACGCCAATGCCTCACCATAACTCCGGACATGCTTTACAGTGCTCTTCACAACATTATTCCTCGACTACATCTATTGTTGAGGATTGATGGTGGACATATTGAGCATTTCCTGTAAAGAACATTATCTTTGCTTTGTCTTACGTTGTTATGCTAATCATTGCTATTCTGATCAGATGAAGCGTCATCTGTCGGACATTTTTTGAACTTTTGCATTTTTTTTGTTGGTTCTCGTAAAACCCCATGTCATTCCAAGCATGTGTGTAAATTTGTACCTCTCTATCCAGATTATTCCGTAATTTATTCAGTTTTCAAATTTATACTGACTTTTTGATCACCCGGTACATAAAATCACGTGTTTTTCAAGTACGCATGGTACGGATAGGAAACTATGACGGAAGCCAGAGTGAAAAGTCAGTCTCAGTCGTTGTTGATCAGCCCTCGTATATTACTAATATTTTTCAGCATGCAGTATGTGGCGACAGCTGGTTACTATTTAATTTCCTAAGGTCTCAAAAAGGTTTTGCAGGAAATTTCATATCGGTTTCAGTAATTGTAAATGTACGTGTAACTTAAAGAACTTACAGGGTGTTTAAAAATGACCGGTATATTTGAAACGGAAAATAAAAACTAAACGAGCAGCGACAGAAATACACCGTTTGTTGCAATATGCTTGGGACAACAGTACATTTTCAGGCGGACAAACTTTCGAAATTACAGTAGTTACAATTTTCAACAACAGATGGCGCTGCAAGTGATGTGAAAGATATAGAAGACAACGCAGTCTGTGGGTGCGCCATTCTGTACGTCGTCTTTCTGCTGCAAGCGTATGCTGTTCACAACGTGACAGTGTGCTGTAGACAACATGGTTTATTCCTTAGAACAGAGGATTTTTCTGGTGTTGGAATTCCACCGCCTAGAACACAGTGTTGTTGCAACAAGACGAAGTTTTCAACGGAGGTTTAATGTAACCAAAGGACCGAAAAGCGATACAATAAAGGATCTGTTTGAAAAATTTCAACGGACTGGGAACGTGACGGATGAACGTGCTGGAAAGGTAGGGCGACCGCGTACGGCAACCACAGAGGGCAACGCGCAGCTAGTGCAGCAGGTGATCCGACAGCAGCCTCGCGTTTCCGTTCACCGTGTTGCAGCTGCGGTCCAAATGACGCCAACGTCCACGTATCGTCTCGTGTGCCAGAGTTTACACCTCTATCCGTACAAAATTCAAACGCGGCAACCCCTCAGCGCCGCTACCATTGCTGCATGAGAGACATTCGCAAACGATATAGTGCACAGGATTGATGACGGCGATATGCATGTGGGCAGCATTTGGTTTACTGACGAAGCTTATTTTTACCTGGACGGCTTCGTCAATAAATAGAACCGGCGCATATGGGGAACCGAAAAGCCCCATGTTGCAGTCCCATCGTCCCGGCATCCTCAAAAGGTACTGGTGTGGGCCGCCATTTCTTCCAAAGGAATCATTGGCCCATTTTTCAGATCCGAAACGATTACTGCACCACGCTATCTGGACATTCTTCGTGAATTTGTGGCGGTACAAACTGCCTTAGACGACACTGCGAACACCTCGTGGTTTATGCAAGATGCTGCCCGGCCACATCGCACGGCCGACGTCTTTAATTTCCTGAATGAATATTTCGATGATCGTGTGATTGCTTTGGGCTATCCGAAACATACAGGAGGCGGCGTGGATTGGCCTCCCTATTCGCCAGACATGAACCCCTGTGACTTCTTTCTGTGGGGACACTTGAAAGACCAGGTGTACTGCCAGAATCCAGAAACAATTGAACAGCTGAAGCAGTACATCTCATCTGCATGTGAAGCCATTCCGCCAGACACGTTGTCAAAGGTTTCGGGTAATTTCATTCAGAGACTACGCCATATTATTGCTACGCATGGTGGATATGTGGAAATTATCGTACTATAGAGTTTCCCAGACCGCAGCGCCATCTGTTGTTGAAAATTGTAACTACTGTAATTTCGAAAGTTTGTCTGCCTGAAAATGTACTGTTGTCCCAAGCATATTGCAACAAACGGTGTATTTCTATCGCTGCTCGTTTAGTTTTTATTGCCGTTTCAAATATACCGGTCATTTTTGAAACACCCTGTAGAACCGTTAATGTACGTTATGCTGTATTAAAGTGTGGTCTTGATCGGACTTTAACGTTCTCCGTAAACGGAATGTCAACCACTAATTCTGGCCTCAGCAGACGAAGACTCAGGCCACGCACAAGCTTCCAGTCAGAGTTTTGGTTTTACCCAGGTACGAACGTGGATAAAAACATACATAAGCAGAAAACAGATTTACCGAACCGGATGAAATTTCTCCTATCAGCACAGTGTTCAAGCCGTAACGCTATGGACTGCCGATCATTCATTAAAAAAATCGATCATAGAGGAGGTGTTGTTAGAATCATTTGGAAACTAGATAGAAACCGATAAGAGTTGTGAATGACGCTCATAGATTTTGGAAAGATACGCTATAGCAGAGGAAACTGTAACCATCAAAGCGTTCAATAATACATCCCTCGAACTGGAGAATATTTTTAACCTTAATCGAAATGCTACGCAAAAAATGAAAACACAGTTTGCTAACCGTCCTGAAGAATGAGAAAAGACAGAATTACACAGGAAATAAAGACCATAATGATGATGACTAGACGAAAGGATGGAGGGAGCACAGGTAGGCTCAGAAACACCGATATCGCTGCTATCGTAGTTACGTAATATTTTGGAAAGCATGGTTGAAAGGCTTTTGAAGTAGAATGTAGGACGCATTGAGCTACTCTCAAATACCAGTAATGCTTTCAACGTGGGCAAGCCACATCAGATGCGTTAGCGCCACTGGCAGAGGAAATTTAGCTATTTACATCACATATAAATCTACGTCTAGAAGCCGAAATCCACAGTTTTCTAAATCCTGCAACTGGTCTTATATAGGTGTCAAATTCTACGTCTATGAAATCTCAATGTTCATATCTTCAGTATCATTGTCGTCCAATTGTTTTGATTATACACTCCTGGAAATGGAAAAAAGAACACATTGACACCGGTGTGTCAGACCCACCATACTTGCTCCGGACACTGCGAGAGGGCTGTACAAGCAATGATCACACGCACGGCACAGCGGACACACCAGGAACCGCGGTGTTGGCCGTCGAATGGCGCTAGCTGCGCAGCATTTGTGCACCGCCGCCGTCAGTGTCAGCCAGTTTGCCGTGGCATACGGAGCTCCATCGCAGTCTTTAACACTGGTAGCATGCCGCGACAGCGTGGACGTGAACCGTATGTGCAGTTGACGGACTTTGAGCGAGGGCGTATAGTGGGCATGCGGGAGGCCGGGTGGACGTACCGCCGAATTGCTCAACACGTGGGGCGTGAGGTCTCCACAGTACATCGATGTTGTCGCCAGTGGTCGGCGGAAGGTGCACGTGCCCGTCGACCTGGGACCGGACCGCAGCGACGCACGGATGCACGCCAAGACCGTAGGATCCTACGCAGTGCCGTAGGGGACCGCACCGCCACTTCCCAGCAAATTAGGGACACTGTTGCTCCTGGGGTATCGGCGAGGACCATTCGCAACCGTCTCCATGAAGCTGGGCTACGGTCCCGCACACCGTTAGGCCGTCTTCCGCTCACGCCCCAACATCGTGCAGCCCGCCTCCAGTGGTGTCGCGACAGGCGTGAATGGAGGGACGAATGGAGACGTGTCGTCTTCAGCGATGAGAGTCGCTTCTGCCTTGGTGCCAATGATGGTCGTATGCGTGTTTGGCGCCGTGCAGGTGAGCGCCACAATCAGGACTGCATACGACCAAGGCACACAGGGCCAACACGCGGCATCATGGTGTGGGGAGCGATCTCCTACACTGGCCGTACACCACTGGTGATCGTCGAGGGGACATTGAATAGTGCACGGTATATCCAAACCGTCATCGAACCCATCGTTCTACCATTCCTAGACCGGCAAGGGAACTTGCTGTTCCAACAGGACAATGCACGTCCGCATGTATCCCGTGCCACCCAACGTGCTCTAGAAGGTGTAAGTCAACTACCCTGGCCAGCAAGATCTCCGGATCTGTCCCCCATTGAGCATGTTTGGGACTGGATGAAGCGTCGTCTCACGCGGTCTGCACGTCCAGCACGAACGCTGGTCCAACTGAGGCGCCAGGTGGAAATGGCATGGCAAGCCGTTCCACAGGACTACATCCAGCATCTCTACGATCGTCTCCATGGGAGAATAGCAGCCTGCATTGCTGCAAAAGGTGGATATACACTGTACTAGTGCCGACATTGTGCATGCTCTGTTGCCTGTGTCTATGTGCCTGTGGTTCTGTCAGTGTGATCATGTGATGTATCTGACCCCAGGAATGTGTCAATAAAGTTTCCCCTTCCTGGGACAATGAATTCACGGTGTTCTTATTTCAATTTCCAGGAGTGTAATTATTGCGATCTATCAAGGCATTCGATACAACTATGGCGCCCAGACTTTTTGTTATTGCGTGCCACTTGACATTATTACACATCTGGGCGCTATACTACAGCTTGTTCACTTTTTAACGAACCGTGTCGTGAAGGGGGGGGGGGGAGGTAAGTGCAAAAGGTTGAGCGGGAACAACTGTCTGTTGCACGGGTGAGGTACGAGGGGAATAATTTTCGCCATCTTGCTCAGTACTGGCATCACACATCCGGTTTTTGCGTCTTGCCGGTCAACTGCACTGTGTGGCAGAAACGTGACGCCGTGCCTTCATGGATGCACTAGTAGCCACGGGCAGCAAGAGAGACTCACCAATTGTGAAGTTTTCCTTCCTTTGCAATTATAAAACTAGCCAAGTACGAGACTTGTGTCAAGTTAGTATTAATACTAATAGAATCTGGCACGCACTTGGATTATTTTTTAGAATTTTTTTTTTCCTTGGAAAAAAGTCCGTATGGCTAACCAACTTAACTCATATCAGTAAGTGTTTTGCTTGATTGTACTCCTACCACCTGAAATGTCCTTACTTGCCACCAGTGGTACGCGTACTACCGTCTGGGAACAACTGTTATACACTCTTAGGTAGCGCTGCCCTACTGAGAACATCACAATGACCGCACAGCTTCGTCTGTAACGCCCGCGTCACAACAGTGCTTTCGTATCGAACCATTATCATATTGATATCGATAAATGTGAGATTAGCGGAGCAATCTGTTCGCTGGACTTTGCAGTTTGACATTTGCACAACTGCTGATCTACCACAATAGCTTGAGTTATTTGGCGCTACCATCGGGCCAAAACCGATCTTGTATTCAGATAAACCATTTGCAAATGGAGCTACTGCGTTTTCTCGGTTCTGGCCTACATCTGTGGAATAACTCGCTTCTCTTTTCACGGAGAAAGGTTTCTGCAGCGAATTTCAGAGGCATTGTGTCATACGACACTAGAATATTACGGAGTTTTTCTGTGATATACGTTCCTGCACGGACAATAAAAATTTGAATAAAACAACACGACACTAGAATATTACGGTGTTTTCTGTGATATACGTTCCTGCACGGACAATAAAAATTTGAATAAAACAACACGTAACTTTGAACAGGTTGCAATGATCTTATCGTTAACATCGCCAGCCGCCATTTTTTAAATAAATCTCACCGAAATCTGTACCAGTAATAGAGTCTTCATCGATAACCACCTGTTTTTGCTTCTGTATGTTTTCTAATGTCACCTACCCAACTTTCTCATAATATATTTTCTCGGTCCTTTCTTCTCCCTCGAAATCCAACAAAGAAAATCCTTTGTCCATCTACCATACATTCGGATGCCCACCTGCAATTCATGTTCCTTACAGTCATATTTACCTACGTGTTCCACGTCAGTTTACTCTCTAATCGACTTTTTCTCCCTCCTACTGATTTCCATAGCTATTAATACTGAAAAAAAAACTTTAAACTCAGTAGAAGTCGTCGTAAGTAACGGAAAGAGGAAATATTGCATCTTATCCATAGGCTCCCTTAAGGATCCGATCTAGCGCAACTCTTTTTCAGTCTGTATACCGCCGACATGTATAGAACAGTATACAAAATTCGAATACGCCAATGGCAAATATGTAACATACGGAAAAGTAGGAAAAGATTTGCTGAAGGATTTGAACATTCTCTGAACAATAGTTTCGTGCATAGGAGCTTCAAATGAGCCCAGACAAAACTGAGGTGACTTGTTTCCACTTAAACGTCAGACTGGCTAGACAGAAACTTAGAGTACACATTAGAAACACCGTTCTTCGCTACAATAACACCGCAGTAGCCTGGAGTTGGACATGTTCCATAAGATGACCCTAGCTGCATAAATCATTTGGAGAGTAGTCGGCTGGAGCTTGTAGTATCGAATACCGATGTAATTTGTGTGTTGTATAGTCAATTTAAGGGTACGAGCGTTACATAAAACTTGATGTGATGCGTCAGAAACAATCAAATTCAATCCCAGGAGAAGTTACATACGATGACCATAGACCGTATAAATCACTTGGAATGAAGTCGGCTGGAGCTTCAAGTATATAATGCGACATAATTTGTGTGTTGCATGGTCAATGTGAGGGTTCAGGGGATACAATAAACTGGCAGTGATAGATCAGAAACAAGCAACTTGAATCCCAGAAGAAGTTACATACAGTGACCGTATCTACATATATCACATGCAGAGAAGTAGGCTGGAGCTTGTAGTATCGAAATGTGACGCAAGTGTTGTATTGCATGGTCAATGTGAGGTTGCACTAAACTGGCAGTGATGCATCGGAAACCACCAACTTGAATTCCAGGAGAACTTCCACACGGTGACCGTAGCCGCATAAATAACTTGGAGAGAATTTGGCTGCAGGTTGCAGTATAAAAATTCATACTAATGTATGTTACATTTTTAATGTGAGTGTACGGAGGTTACACTAAACTGGTATTGATAAATCTGAAAGAAGCAATTTGAGTCCCAGGAAAAGGACCATACGGTAACCGTAGCCACATAAATCACTTACAGAGAAGTCGCCTGGACCTTGTAGTATGTAAATGCGAAGTAATTTGTGCGGTGCATCGTCAAAGTGAGGGTGCGAGTGTTGCACTAAACTGGAAGTGATGCACTGGAAACAAACCACATTAGTCCTTTTAGAAGTTCCATACAGTGACACTAGCCGCATAAATTACTTGGAGAGATGTCGGCTGGAACTTGTAGTATCGAAGTGGAACGTATTTTGTTTGTTGCATCGCCAATACGAAGGTGCGATTGTTACAGTGGACTGGCAGTGATGCATCGGAAACAAGCCACTTGACTCCCAAAAGCAGTTCCACAGAGTGATCTTAGTCACATTAGTCACTTCGAAAGAAGTAGGCAACATAGCGACGTAATTTGTGCTTTGCATGGTCAATGTGAGGGTGCGACGTTTACAGTAACCTGGCGGTGGTGTGCGGCGGCGTGGTTCTTTCCGTCCCTTTACGATGAACCTGCACCTACCTGTGAACATTGTCTCAGCAGATCATCAGTAGGAAAGCCGGGCGAAACCTACTGTACTTCGACGGACGTGAACCAGGCTGCAATTGAAGTCACTAATCTACGTTTCGGGAGAAAGTTTTCACACAAATGAAAGATTGGAAATTTTGTTCTCAATTAATACACTCCTGAAAATTGAAATAAGAACACCGTGAATTCATTGTCCCAGGAAGGGGAAACTTTATTGACACATTCCTGGGGTCAGATACATCACATGATCACACTGACAGAACCACAGGCACATAGACACAGGCAACAGAGCATGCACAATGTCGGCACTAGTACAGTGTATATCCACCTTTCGCAGCAATGCAGGCTGCTATTCTCCCATGGAGACGATCGTAGAGATGCTGGATGTAGTCCTGTGGAACAGCTTGCCATGCCATTTCCACCTGGCGCCTCAGTTGGACCAGCGTTCGTGCTGGACGTGCAGACCGCGTGAGACGACGCTTCATCCAGTCCCAAACATGCTCAATGAGGGACAGATCCGGAGATCTTGCTGGCCAGGGTAGGTGACTTACACCTTCTAGAGCACGTTGGGTGGCACGGGATACATGCGGACGTGAATTGTCCTTTTGGAACAGCAAGTTCCCTTGCCGGTCTAGGAATGGTAGAACGATGGGTTCGATGACGGTTTGGATGTACCGTGCACTATTCAGTGTCCCCTCGACGATAACCAGTGGTGTACGGCCAGTGTAGGAGATCGCTCCCCACACCATGATGCCGGGTGTTGGCCCTGTGTGCCTCGATCGTATGCAGTCCTGATTGTGGCGCTCACCTGCACGGCGCCAAACACGCATACGACCATCATTGGCACCAAGGCAGAAGCGACTCTCATCGCTGAAGACGACACGTCTCCATTCGTCCCTCCATTCACGCCTGTCGCGACACCACTGGAGGCGGGCTGCACGATGTTGGGGCGTGAGCGTAAGACGGCCTAACGGTGTGCGGGACCGTAGCCCAGCTTCATGGAGACGGTTGCGAATGGTCCTCGCCGATACCCCAGGAGCAACAGTGTCCCTAATTTGCTGGGAAGTGGCGGTGCGGTCCCCTACGGCACTGCGTAGGATCCTACGGTCTTGGCGTGCATCCGTGCGTCGCTGCGGTCCGGTCCCAGGTCGACGGGCACGTGCACCTTCCGCCGACCACTGGCGACAACATCGACGTACTGTGGAGACCTCACGCCCCACGTGTTGAGCAATTCGGCGGTACGTCCACCCGGCCTCCCGCATGCCCACTATACGCCCTCGCTCAAAGTCCGTCAACTGCACATACGGTTCACGTCCACGCTGTCGCGGCATGCTACCAGTGTTAAAGACTGCGATGGAGCTCCGTATGCCACGGCAAACTGGCTGACACTGACGGCGGCGGTGCACAAATGCTGCGCAGCTATCGCCATTCGACGGCCAACACCGCGGTTCCTGGTGTGTCCGCTGTGCCGTGCGTGTGATCATTGCTTGTACAGCCCTCTCGCAGTGTCCGGAGCAAGTATGGTGGGTCTGACACACCGGTGTCAATGTGTTCTTTTTTCCATTTCGAGGAGTGTATATTCTGAAACTTATGTGAACATGTAACACTGACAAGCCCGTGCTAGTCTTAAGACAGTAACTAATAATCCCTTTCACTCACGTTAGCAAGTTTAAGGTGTTGCATTTCCCGAAAATGTAATGGCTACAAAAATACTGATTGTTTTTGATTGATAATGCGCGCCAAATATTAAGTCTGTCGGTACCAAATGCAGTATAGTTTTTAGCCACCGACCTGCTCAATACGCCACGCGGAATATATGTTATTTTTCGTCACAAAATTTACTTAAAATTTCCGAAATTTCTACACGGCCATCGTAATAATTATGCCGTCACTTTACCACACTGTTGATGTACGAAACTCTGACAGATCGGGCAACTTATCGTTTCCATCGGAACTACTCCTACACACGTCCGAACTGTTTCATGGCTAGGCTTCGACTCCTCTCTAGAATACACTAAGTCTTCTCTACCAGCCGAGAGAGGCGCGTGAAGAATATTGCTTTACCATTGGTCAGTTTATTCAACAGCCAATAGCAAAATAACATTCTCCCGTGTCAATCCGCGCTTTTCATCAAAAACCAATCGCAAATTAGTAAACCTAACGACTGCCCATTGTACCGAAGTATCTAGTATGCTGAAGTTTTGCTTATGCATAAAGTTATTTATTTTTGTTATTTATACCTGAATTAACTTTCCCTTTACCATAAACTTACTTTACAAACCTGTTCTACAAAAATCCCCTTTGTCTATATCCACACTTCTTCGAAATGTTTCTGTCGTGACTTGGCAAGACAGCCAAGCCACTATGATTGGTAGCCGAAAGGCACGCGTTTAAGCTCACGCAGGCTGGCGTGAGGTCTGAAACAGGACAATGTAATTAATATGCCAATAAGTTACGTTGCTGCTGGAATACTTAACTTTAATCCATAATTGGTGAACATCGGTCTGACGGTACAGGCATCACAAGATAAATAGCAATTGATAATGGCGCCTTGCTAGGTCGTAGCAAATGACATAGCTGAATGCTATGCTAACTATCGTCTCGGCAAATGAGAGCGTAATTTGTCAGTGAACCATCGGCTGTACAACTGGGGCGAGTGCTAGGAAGTCTCTCTAGACCTGCCGTGTGACGGCGCTCGCTCTGCAATCATTGACAGTGGCGACACGCGGGTCCGACGTATACTAACGGACCGCGGCCGATTTAAAGGCTACCACCTAGCAAGTGTGGTGTCTGGCGGTGACACCACATTCCTCCCCCGCAAATCGGCGTACGGTTGTGTTATAAGGCTTCCGCCCGCCGTGGGGAGGACCCCATGTTGGCGTATGCGACGAGGTGGGGAGCCTAACCACAGGCGAGGCTGTGCCACCCGCACCCTGCCATTCGGTCCGAGGGGAGCTAGGAAACGCCTGAAAACCTAGTCCAGGGTGCACGCCAACATGCGGTGTACGCGCACGTAGTGAGACAGGAGGGGCCGAAGGGTCGACCTCCATCGGGTCGGGGCACCCGACGGTCGAAGACGACATATGGTCCAGAGCAGGCAAAAGTTCCATGGCGGAGGACAACTGGTCAAGGGAAGCGATCGGTGCGCGCGACCCAGGGAGGCGCCCGGCGGTTGCAGCGACGCGTCCACTGCGGGCGTCGCCGGCGGGAGAGCAGGCGGCGGCGGCGGCGGCGGCGGCGCGTCGCCATGGGGCAAAATGGAAGGCATCGTCGGTAACACCTGGGGCTGAGGCGAGCCAGTAGATGGGTCCCCAGGGCGCTGACCGGACGGCACCGTCGCTGAAAGCAGACGGGGAGCGGCAGATCCCGTGCGACGACAGAGTCGCAGCTGATTGAGATGCCGACGCACCTCACAAGAGGCCCCCCAAAACCAGATACACAGCACGGCCGAGGCAGCGAAGAATGCGCCCTTCGAGCCAACGCCGTGAACCTCGATAGGTGCGATAATAGACAACATCGCCTGGAGCACAAGCAGGTGGCTGCTGCTGCTCAGGAACCTGATGCGGCGGATGCAGCAAAGACATCAAGGTGCGATGAGGGCGACCGTGAAGCAACTGAGCCGGCGAGCGACCATCTCGGGGCTGAGAGCGATACGTGGACAAAAAGAGCAATAACGCGTCCTCCCGAGAATGCGACTCTTTCAACTTCAACATCTGTGACTTGAAAGTCCGGACCAAACGTTCAGCGGCACCGTTGGACTGTGGCGAAAACGGCGCGGACATCAGATGTTGAATACCATTGGCCTTGCAGAATGACTGAAATTCTGCGGACATGAATTGTGGGCCATTGTCGGAAACAATAGTCTGTGGAAGACCTTCAATGCAAAAGATAGCGGATAAGGCTTGGATGGTGGCAGATGACGTCGTGGAAGACATCCGGACAACAAAAGAAAAATTACTGAATGAATCTACCACAACCAACCATCAAGCATTCCAGAATGGACCAGCAAAATCGATGTCTAAGCGTTGCCAAGGGGAAGTGGCTTTTGGCCATGCAAAGAATTTCCGCGGTGGTGCTGATTGTTATTCGGCACACACCATGCAAGAAGAGCACATATTCGTAATCGCGGCATCGAATCCGAACCAAGTACAGTGCTGACGAGCAAGTTGTTTCGTTCTCACTATACCCCAATGTCCTTGGAGGAGAAGCCATAAGACAGAGGACTGTAACGAACGTGGGACCACGACCCTGGACTGATCATTATCAGAACGCAACAGCAAAACACCACGTCGTACAAAAAGACTCTCCTTGTGAGCAAACAGTTGCCGAACCAACTGATCCCCGATCCGTGACTTGGACAAGGGCCATTGCATAGCAACGAAACGCAGAACGGTAGCCAGGACGGGGTCGGCAGCTGTGGCTGTAGCTACACGACGAAAATCAATCGGAAACGATTCGACCAAGTCATCGATTTCCGATTCAATGAACATGCAAGCAAGTTCGGAGGAATCGAATGCTCTATCCTCAGCAACAGGCAAACGGGACAACGCATCAGCGTTTCCGTGCTTAGCAGTGGACCGATACAAGATATCGTAGTGCTAATGCCAGAGGAAAATAGACCAGCGAATGAATTTCTGCGCTGTACGTGGAGGTACAGGCTTGGTCGGATGAAAAAGCGATGTCAAAGGTTTGTGGTCGGTAATGATGGTAAAGTGACGACCATACAAGAAATCATGAAACTTTGTAACACCAAAGACGAGAGCCAATGATTCTTTCTCGATCTTTGAATAATTTCTTTGCGCAGACGAGAGCAATTTGGACGCAAAGGCAATAGGGCGATCGTGCGAACCATCTTTGTGCGCAAGCACAGCACCGATCCCGAAATCCGATGCATTCACCATCAACAAAAGGGGCTTCCGGGGATCGAATGGCGTAAGGGAAGTATTGGAAAGCAACGCGGATTTCAACTGGCGAAAGGCGCGTTCGCATTCCGTCGTCCAGACGAACGGAACAGCCTTACGGCGAAAGCGATGAAGCGGAGTTGAAATGGAAGAGGCGTGGCGCACATACCGATGATAGTAATTTATTTTTCCCAGCACACTCTGCAGCTGCTTCAAATTCTGCGGCGGAGGCAAGTCTTATATGGCACGGAGGTGTTCTGGACTGGGATGTATGCCTTGGGCATTGAGTACATGTCCCAGATATGGCAAATCACGAGCAAAAAACACACATTTGTCCTTCCACAAGCGAAGACCATTTTGTCGCAAGACCTGAAATAATGTTCTGAGGTTGGCTAAATGTTCTTCTTCCGTGTTTCCGGAGATCACAATATCGTCCAGATAGTTTGCTGCAGTAGGGACCGACGCACAAATAGTTTGTAGATATTGCTGAAACAATGCAGGGGCGGATGCACACCCGAATGGCAGTCGTTTGAATCGGTACAATCCAAGATTCGTGTTAACCACCAAAACGCGCTGGGATTCTTCGTCCACCGGTATTTGCAAGTACGCATCTGCTAGGTCCAACTTCGAAAAATATTTACCCGGGCACAGTTTGCAAAAAGATCTTCCGGGCGGGGTAAAGGAAAACTTGCAGTCACTATTTGTGGATTCACTGTTGCCTTGAAGTCCACACAAAGTCTCAATTTTCCGGAAGGATTTTGCAAAATTACTAAGGGTGATGCCCAGAGAGAAGCCTGCACACGTTCAATTACACCTTGTGATTACAAATCGTGTAATGTTCTTGCGACCTCATCACGCAATGCGTGGGGAACATTGCGCGCTCTGAAAAATTTCGGTTGCGCGTTGACTTTCAGTTCCAAATGTGCTTTATAGTTCGTAGCGCAACCGAGGCCCGGTGCAAAAATGTCTGCAAATTCTTCAAATAGACGAGAAACGCTGTCTGAAGGCACAGTCTGGTTCAATGATAGGACCTGATTTACTATAGACAAGTTACACAACTGAAATAAATCGAAACCAAACAAGTTCACTGCAGAAGAAGAACGAAGGACGTAAAATGACACAAGTCTTGTTTGTACCTTGTATGTTGCAAGAAGGCTGCACGTCCTAACACAGGGATCGCCTGTCCAGAATAACTAGTTCGCTTAAAATTTGCGACACGCAACGGAGGTGTGCCCAGCTGTTTGTACGTGTCGTGATTGAGTAGTGAAACTGCAGCTCCGGTATCGAGCTGGAACGGTATCACTTTGCAGTTGATGTCCAAATCAACAAAACGTTTATTGTCCTGCTGACGACAAGAGCGACTGTCTAGTGCAATGTGAACTGACACTGGTACAGAATCACTTGCGACTTGACGGGATTTCCATCGATGTCGACGCACACTATTTGTGAGATGAACACAGTCACTGTTAGAGAGAGTAGCACTGTCGTGAGCCTGAGTATCCTTAGTTCGATTCCGTCGCGAAGCAAAGGGCCCGGAATGGTTGTGAGCTTCCGATCGGAGCTTTCTCTGGCAAACACTTTGAACATGTCCTTTTTTATTACAGAAAAAGCAAATAGCCTGGCGTGACGGGCAATTCTCACGCGAATGTCTAGTAGCACACCGTGGGCATGATTTCACTGCATTTGCATGCTGGCGCGGGACACGTGGCTGAGAGCGAGGCGGATTTGGCGCAGCCTGGTGCGAGGACTGTTTACTGTTCCGTGCAGCTCGCTCGGCGGGCCGGTTAACGTGACACACAGGTGGCGAAGTTTCAAATGATTCTTGAGCAAAGTCAAGTGTGTCCTGCCGATCCAATATGTCCATCACTTGTTGAAGGGAGGGATTGACTAGTTTCAAAATCTGTTCCCGTATATGAACATCAGAAACATTGTGTGCAATTGCATCACGTAACATTGTATTGGAATAAGGGAGTCCACATTCACACTCAAAACACAATGCCTAGTAAGGCCTTGCAAGGTTGCAACCCACTCTCTATTAGTCTGACTGGCCGTACGTTTTGTACGAAAGAACGTATACAGTTTGGCAACTACATTGACTGATTCTTTGAAATATGCATCTAAGGCAGACAAAAATTCTTCGTAGGACAGAGTTGCTACGTCGCGTCGGGGAAACAATTTGACTATCACACGGTATGTGGACACGCCGACGCAAGATAATAAGAAAGGCTGCCGCTCATTACCTTGAATTCTGTAGGCGGCGAGATGGAATCCATATTGGTGTAACCACTCCGTCCAGCTTTCCAGTGCCGCATCAAAAGGACGAAAAGGTGGTGCAATGGCGTGTTGTGGCTGCGTGAGCGATGGAGCGGCGGCTGCCGCATCGTTTTGCATTGCACGTTGACCCTGGGCGAGCTGTCCAAGGGCATCCAATAAGGCCTGCGTCTGCTGGTTCTGTAAGCGATAAAATTCGGATAGTACATCTGGAGATTGTGGCGAAGCCATGACACATGTAAATCAATACGAACGCAAAATTCTCGTCGCCAAACTGTTGTGACTTGGCAAGACAGCCAAGCCACTATGATTGGTAGCCGAAAGGCACGTGTTTAAGCTCACGCAGGCTGGCATGAGGTCTGGAACAGGACAATGTAATTAATATAGCCAATAAGGTACGTTGCTGCTGGAATACTTAACTTTAATCCATAATTGGTGAACATCGGTGTGACGGTACAGGCATCACAAGATAAACAGCAATTGATAATGGCGGCTTGCTAGGTCGTAGCAAATGATGTAGCTGAAGGCTATGCTAACTATCGTCTCGGCAAATGAGAGCGTAATTTGTCAGTGAACCATCGCTATCAAAGTCGGCTGTACAACTGGGGCGAGTGCTAGGAAGTCTCTCTAGACCTGCCATGTGGCGGCGCTCGGTCTGCTATCACTGACAGTGGCGACACGCGGGTCCGACGTATACTAACGGACCGCGGCCGATTTAAAGGCTACTACCTAGCAAGTGTGGTGTCTGGCGGTGACACCGCAGTTTCCACATTAAAACGTACTACATAACTCATTAAACAATTTTCATATTAACCTTAAACCACACGCACGCATCTTTCATACTGCTAAAACACATTTATAACATTTTACATACACAAAAAGACATAATAACACTTTATGAAAATACTAGAACAGTTTATGAAAAACATTCTATTACTTTAGTGCACTCTAGTGGGCACAATCGAAACTAAAATCACATTCCTTCTATTAAATATTGTCCTCTATCGGCTGATGCATAAACTACGTGCGCGTCCAGTCTCGCGTAACCATCTGCACTATCCAGCTCTGAGACACATCTCCCACTTAACCGCCTCCAAGGCGGGATCGGTATATGGCGCTACGCCTCAGGTGGATCGGAAGCAAGCAAGTTAAGTCCCAGAAGAAGTTCCATACGGTGACCGTAGCCGCACAAATCACTTGGAAAGATGACGGGTGGTCTTTACAGAATAGAAATGCGACGTAATTAGTATGTTGCATGGTCAATGTGATCGTTAAAGTGTTACACGGTTCTCGTAGCCGCTTGGTGTGAAGTGGGCTGCAGCTTGTGGTACTGAATAGCGATGTATTTTGTGTGTTGCATCGTCAATGTGAGGGTGTAAGTGTTATAGTAAACTGGCAGTGGCGCACCGAAACTAGGAAGTTGAGTCTAAATAGAAATTTAATACGGTGATCGTTGTCAAGTTAGTCGCTTGAGGAGAAATGGGCTGGAGCCTGTGCTATTGAATAGCAACGCATTTTGTTTGTTGCATCGTCGATACGAGCGTACGATAGCTATAGTAGACTGGCAGTGATGCATCGGAAACCAGCTGCTTGACTCCCAGGGGCAGTTCCACACGGTGATCTTAGTCACGTTAGTCACTTCGAAAGACGTCCGCTAGAGTCTGTAGTATTGAATAGCCACGAAATTTGTGTGTTGCATGGCAAATGGGTGGGTGCGAGTGTAACATCAAACTGGCCGTGATGCATCAGAAACAAGCAACTTGAATCGCAGGAGTAGTTCCATACGGTGACCGTAGAAGCATAAATCACTTGGAAAGAAGTGGGCTGAAGCTTGCAGTATAGAAATGCGACGTAATTTGTGTGTTGCAGGGTCAATGGGATGGTGCGAGGGTTACACTAAACTGGCAGTCGTGCATCGAAACAAGGAACTTGAGTCCCAGGAATAGTTCCAAACGGTGCTCTTACAGAGTTAATCTCTTTGAGAGAAGTGGGCTGGAGCCTGCAGTATAGAAATGCGACGTTATTTATGTGTTGCATCGTCAATGTGAGGAGGTGATAGTTACAGTAAATTGGCAGTGGTGCATCGGAAACAAGCAACCTGACTCCCAGGAGAAGTTCCATACGGTGACCGTAGTCCCAATAATCACTTGGATCGAACTTGGCTGGAGCTTGTAGCATTGAATAGCGGCTTTATGTGTGTGTTGCACCGTTAATGTGAGGATGCTTGAGTTACAGTAAGCTGGTTGTGGTGCATCGGAAAGAAACCTATTGACTCACTGGAGGAGTTCCATGCTATGACCATAGACACAATTATCACTTGGAGAGAAGTCGGCTGAATCTATTAGTATCGAATAGCGACGTAATTTGTGTAATGTATGGTCAGTGTGATGGTGCGAGGATTACACTAAACTGGCACTGATGCATCGGAAACTAGATACTCTACTCCCAGGAGAAGTTCCATACGGTGACTGTACCGGGGTTAATCACTTGGAGACAAGTCGGGTGGAGCCTGTAGTATTGAATAGCGACTTAATTTGTGTGTTGCATCGTCAATGTGAGGGTGTGAGAGGGAGAGTAAACTGTCAGTGGTGCATTGGAAACAAGCAACGTGACCCGCATGGTATGTTCCTTACAGTGCACATAGCCGCGTTAGTAACTTAGAGAGAAGTCTGCTGGAGCCTGTAGTATTGGATCTCGACGTAATGTGTGTCTTGGATCTTCAACGTGAGGGCCAGAGGTTTACAGAAACCTGGCAGTGGTGCATCGGAAACAAGCAACTTGACTCGCAGGAGATGTTCCATACGGTGACCGTAGCTGCATCAATCACTTGGAGAGTTGTCGGCTGGAGCTCTAAGTATTTAATAGTGACGTAATATGTGTGTTGCATCGTCAATGTGTGGGTGCGAGAGTTACAGTAAGCTTGCAGTGGTGCATCGGAAACAAGTAACTTGAGTGCCTGGAGATATTCTATACTATAACAGTATACACAATAATTACTTGGAGAGAAGTTGGCTGAAATTTTTAGCATCAAATAGCAACGTAATTTGTGTCTTGCACGCTCAATGTAAGGACCTGCGGGTTACTGTAAAGTAACAGTGGTGCATCGGATACAAGGAACTTGGCTCGTAGGAAAAGTACCAAATGGATCGCGTTGGAGAGAAGTCAGCTGTAGCTTGTAGTACTGAATAGCAATATAATTTGTTTGTTGCAGCGTCAATGTGAGGGTGCGAGAGTTACAGTAAACTGACAGTGGCCCTTTGGAAAGAAGAAACTTGACTCCCTGGTATAGTTCCATACTGAGACCGTAGCCACATTAATCCCTTAGAGAGAAGTCAGCTCGAGATTTTAGTATTTTACAGCGACGTAATTTGTGTGTTCCATGGTCAATGTGCTTGTGTGAGGGTTACAGTAAACTAACAGTGGTGCATGAGCAACAAACCACTTGACTCCCAGGAGACGTTCCATACGGTGTCCGTAGCTGCGTTAGTCGATTCGTAATAGTTCGCCTCGAACCTGTAGTATAGAACAGCGACGTAATTTATATGTTGCATGGTCTTTGTGAGCGTGCTAATGTTACAGTAAACTGGTAGTGGTTCTTCGAAGACAAATAACGTGACTCCCAGGTGAAATTTCATTCGGATATCGTAGCCGCATTAATCGGATGGAATGAAGGATGGAGGCTGTAGTACTGAATAGTGTTGTAATTAACGTGTGAGGGTGCGAGCGTTACAGAAAACTGTCAGCGGTGCAACGGAAACAAGCAACATGACCCCCCACGGTAAGTTCTGTACGGTGTACGTAGCTGAGTTATTCGCTTGGAGAGAAGTCGGATGGAGCCTGTAGTACTGAATCTCGACGGAATTCGTGTGCTGCATCCTCAATGTGAGGGAGAGAGAGATTTACAGTAAACTGGCAGTGGTGCATCGGAAGAAAGCAACTTGAGTCCTAGGAGAAGCTCCACACAGTGCTAGTAGCCACGATAGTCCCTTGAACTGAAGTCAGCTGCAGCTTGTAGTATTGAAAAACAACGTAATTTATGTTCAGCGTGGTTAATGTCAGGAAGTTAGAGTTATAGGAAAAAAGAAGTGGAGCAGATGTTCCATACAGTGCTCGTATCCGCGTTATTCACTTGAAGGGAAGTCAAATGGCTTGGCTCTGAGCACTATGGGACTTAACTTCTAAGGTCATCAGTCGCCTAGAACTTAGAACTACAGTAAACCTAACTAACCTAAAGACATCACACACATCCGTGCCCGAAGCAGGATTCGAACCTGCGACCGTAGCGGTCGCGCGGTTCCAGACTATAGCGCCTAGAACCGCTCGGCCACCCCAGCCGGCGAAGGGAAGTTGACTGGAGTCAGTAGTATTGAATAGTGACGTAATTTTGTGTGTTGCTTGGTCAATGTGAGGGTACGATGCTTGCAGTAAACACGAGGCGGTGCATCGGAAACAAGAAACTTGACTCCCAGGAGAATTTCAATACGGTGGTCGTAGGCGCGTTCGTCGCTTGAAGGGAAGTCGTCTGGAGTCGGTAGTGTTGAATAGCGATGTAATTAATGTGTTTAATGATCAGTGTGAGCGTGGGAGGGGGGGGGGATATTAGTGTTTAACGTCCCGTCGACATCGAGGTCATTAGAGACGGAGCGCAAGCTCGGGTGAGGGAAGGATGAGGAGGGAAATCGGCCGTGCCCTTTCAAAGGAACCATCCCGGCATTTGCCTGAAGCGATTGTGGGACATCACAAGAGCGTGGGAGGGTTACAGTAAACTGGCAGTGGTGAATCGGAAACAGGCAAATTGACTCCCACGAGAAGTTCCATGCGGTGCTCGTAGCGGCATGAGTCGGTTTGAGCCTGTTGTATTGGATAGCGTCGTAATTTATTTGTTGCATGATCTACGTGAGGGAGCAAGCGTTACAGTAAACAGACAGTGGCGCATCGGAAACAAGCAGCTAGACTTCCAGGAGAATTTCAATACGGTGCTCGTAGCCGCGTTGGTCGCTTGAAGTGAAGTCACCTACAACTAGAAGTATTGTATAGCGAAATAATTTGTGTGTTGCATGGTCAATGTGAAGGTACTAGGGCTCCAGTAAACATGCAGTGGTGAATGGGAAACAAGCAACTTGCGTTGTAGGAGTTGTTCCATACAGTGCTCGTAGCCGCGATAGTCACTTCTAGGGAAGTCAGCTGCAGCTTGTCGTATTGAAATGCGAGGTAATCTATGTGCTGCATGGTCAATGTGAGGGTGATAGGTTTATAGTAAACAGGAAGTGGTGCATCGGAAACAAGCAACCTAACTCCCAGCAGATGTTCCATACGTTGCCCGTAGCTGCATTATTCGCTTGAAGGGAAGTCGGTTGGAGTCTGTAGTATAGAGTAGCGACATAATGTATGTGTTGCTTGGTCAATATGAGGTTACGATAGTTACAGTAAACAGGCAGTGGTGCATCTGAAACAAACAACTTGACACTCAGGAGAAGTTCCATACAGTGCTCGTAGCCGTGTTAGTCCCTTGAAGGGACGTCGGCTGGAGTCTATAGTACTGAATAGCGACGTAAGTTATAAGTTGCTTGGTCAATGTGGGGGTGAGATGGTTACAGAAAACAGGCAGTGGTGAATAGGAAACTAGCTACTTGACTCTTAGGAGAAGTTCCATACGGTGTTCTTAGCCCCATTAGTCTCTTGAAGGGAATTCGGCTGAAGCCTATAGCAATGAATAGCTTTGTCATTTATGCCTTGCATGGTCAACGTAGGGTATAAGAGTTACAGTATTCAGGCAGAATGAGATTTTCACTCTGCAGTGGAGTGTGCGCTGATATGAAACTTCCTGGCAGATTAAAACTGTGTGCCCGACCGAGACTCGAACTCGGGACCTTTGCCTTTCGCGGGCAAGTGCTCTACCATCACAGCTACCGAAGTACGACTCACGCCCGGTACTCACAGCTTTACTTCTGCCAGTATCTCGTCTCCTACCTTCCAAACTTTACAGAAGCTCTCATTCTGGAAACATCCCCAGGCTGTGGCTAAGCCATGTCTCCGCAGTATCCTTTCTTTCAGGAGTGCTAGTTCTGCAAGGTTCGCAGGAGAGCTTCTGTAAAGTTTGGAAGGTAGGAGACGAGATACTGGCAAAAGTAAAGCTTTGTGTAGCGGGCGTGAGTCGTGCTTCGGTAGCTCAGATGGTAGAGCACTTGCCCGCGAAAGGCAAAGGTCCCGAGTTCGAGTGTCGGTCGGGCATACAGTTTTAATCTGCCAGGAAGTTTCAGTATTCAGGCAGTTTTGCATCGGGAAACAAGCAACTACACTCCCATTAAAAATTTCATGCTGTGATCATAGCTGCGTTATTCGCTTGAAGGGAACTTGCCTGGAGTAGTATTGAATAGTGACGTAATTTGTGTGTTGCATAGTCAATGTGATTGTGCGAGGGTTACTGTAAACAGGCAGTGGTGGGTCGGATATAAGCAACTTGAGTCTCGGGAGAGGTTCCATATGGTGCTCGTAGTCGCGTTAGTCGATTGAAGGGAAGTCAGCTACAGCTTGTAGGATTGAAAAGCGACGTAATTTATTTTCTGCATGGTCAATGTAAGGGTGCTATGGTTAGAGTAAACAGGCAGTGGTGCATCGGAAACAAGAAAGTTGACTCCCAGGAGAAGTTCCATGTATTGCTAGTAGCCTCGTTAGTAGCTTGAAGTGAAATCGGCTGGAGCCTGAAGTATTGAATTGCGAGTAATTTATGGGTTGCGTGGTCAATGTGACTGTGCGATGGTTACAGTAAACAGGCAGTAGTGCATCGGAGACAAACAACTCTACTCCCGGGAGAAGTTTCATACGGTGCTCATAGACGTGTTAGTCGCTTGAAGTGACGTCTGTTCAGCCTGTGGTATTGAATTGCGACGTAAAGTATGTGTTGCATGGTCAATGTGAGGGTGCGAGGGTTACAGTGAACAGGTTGTGGTGCATCAGGAACAAGCAACATGACACCAAGGAAATGCTCCATACGTTGCTCGTAGCCGCATTAGTCGCTTGAAGAGAAGTCGTCTGGAGCCTGTAGTAATGAGCTGCGACTTAATTTGTGTGTTGCATGGTCAATGTGAGGGTGTGAGCGTTACAGGAAACAGGCGGTGGTTCATCCGAAACATGTAACCTGACTCCCAGGAGGAGTTCCATACGGGGATTAGCCACGTTTGTCGCTTGAAGGGAAGTCGGCTGGAGCCTGAAGTATTACATAGCCACGTAATTTACGTGTTGAATGGTCAATGTGTGGGTGCGAGGGTTACAGAAAAAGGCAGTGGTGCATCGGGAACAAGCACGTTGACTCCCTGGAGAAGTTTCATTCGGTGTTTGGAGTCGCGTCAGTCGCTTTAAGGGATGTCATCTAGAACCTCTAGTATTAATAGCGACTTGTTTTAGCTGTTGCATGGTCAATGTGAGGGTGCAATGGTTACATAAGGAAACCAGTGACGCATCGGAAACAAGCAAGTTAACTCTCAGGAGTAGTTCCATACGGTGGTCGTAGCCGCGTTAGTCGCTACATCTACATCTACATCTACATCCATACTCCGCAAGCCACCTGACGGTGTGTGGCGGAGGGTACATTGAGTACCTCTATCAGTTCTCCCTTCTATTCCAGTCTCGTATTGTTCGTGGAAAGAAGGATTGTCGGTATGCCTCTGTGTGGGCTCTAATCTCTCGCCAGATATACGTAGGAGGGAGCAATATACTGCTTGACTCTTCGGTGAAGGTATGTTCTCGAAACTTTAACAAAAGCCTGTACCGAGCTACTGAGCGTCTCTCCTGCAGAGTCTTCCACTGGAGTTCATCTATCATCTCCGTAACGCTTTCGCGATTACTAAATGATCCTGTAACGAAGCGCGCTGCTCTCCGTTGCATCTTCTCTATATCTTCTATCAACCCTATCTGGTACGGATCCCACACTGCTGAGCAGTATTCAAGCAGTGGGCGAACAAGCGTACTGTAACCTACTCCCTTTGTTTTCGGATTTCATTTCCTTAGGATTCTTCCAATGAATCTCAGTCTGGCATCTGCTTTACCGACGATCAACATATGCTCATTCCATTTTAAATCACTCCTAATGCGTACTCCCAGATAATTTATGGTATTAACTGCTTCCAGTTGCTGACCTGCTATTTTGTAGCTAAATGATAAAGGATCTATCTTTCTGTGTATTCGCAGCACATTACACTTGTCTACATTGAGATTCATTTGCCATTCCCTGCACCATGCGTCAATTCGCTGCAGATCCTCCTGCATTTCAGTACAATTTTCCATTGTTACAACCTCTCGATACACCACAGCATCATCTGCAAAAAGCCTCAGTGAACTTCTGATGTCATCCACAAGGTCATTTATGTATATTGTGAATAGCAACGGTCCTATGACACTCCCCTGCGGCACACCTGAAATCACTCTTACTTCGGAAGACTTCTCTCCATTGAGAATAACATGCTGCGTCCTGTTATCTAGGAACTCCTCAATCCAATCACACAATTGGTCTGATAGTCCATATGCTCTTACTTTGTCATCTGCTAGAAGGGAAGTCATCTGGAAACTGTAGTGTTGAAAAGCAGCTTCGATTGTGCGTTGAACGGTCAATGTGAGGGTTACAGGAAACAGGCAGTGATGCATCGGAAACATGTAACTTGACTCAAAGAAGGATTTCCATACGGTGCCCGTAGCCACGATAGTCGCTTGAAGGGAAGTCGTCTGGAGCCTGTAGTAATGAATAGCGACGTGATTTGTGTTTTGCATGGTCAATGTAAAGGTGCAAGGGTTAGAGGAAAAAGGCAGTGTTGCATCGGAAACAAGCAAGATGAGTCCCAGGAGAAGTTCCATTAGGTAGTCGCAGCCGCGTTACTGGCTTGAAGGGAAGTCGACTGGAGCCTATAGTACTGGATAGCGATGCAATTTAAGTATTGCATGGTGAATGTGAGGGTGCGAGGGTTAGAGAAAAAAGTCAAGGGTCCATCGGAAAGAAACAAGTTGACTCCTAGCAGACGTTCCATACGGTGGTCGTAGCCGCGTTAGTCGCTAGAAGGGAGGTCATCTGGAAACTGTAGTGTTGAATAGCAACTTCGATTGTGCGTTGAATGATCAATGTGAGGGTGCGAGGATTACAGGAAGCAGGCACTGGTGCAGTGGAAACATGTAACTTGACTACCAGGAAGAGTTCCGTATGGTGTTCGTAAAGGGTAGTCGGCTGTAGTCTGTAGTATTGAATAGCGACGTAATTGATGTGTTGCGATGCCAATGTGAGGGTGCGAGACAAACAGAATAAAGGCAACGGTGCATCAGAAACAAAAAGTTGACTCTCAGGAGTAGTTCCATACATTGGTCGTATCTGCGTTAGTCGCTTGAAGGGAAGTCTCCTGGAAACTGTAGTATTGAATAGCAACTTAATTTGTGTGTTTCATGATCAATGTTAGAGTGCGAGTGTTACACGAAACAGGAAGTGGTCCATCGGAAACATGTAACTTGACGCAAAGCAGGATTTCCATACGGTGCTCGTAGCCGCGTTAGTCGCTTGAAGGGAAGTCGTCTGGGGCCTGTAGTATTGAACAGCGACTTGATTTGTGTGTTGCATGGTCAGTGTGAGGCTGCGAGGGTTACAGAAAGAAAGCAGTGGTGCATCGGAAGCAAGCAAGTTGACTCTCAGGAGAAGTTCCATACGGTGGTGCAAGCTACTTTAGTCGCTTAAAGGGAATTCGTCTGGAGTCTGTAGTATTGAACTGCGAATTAATTTGTGTGTTGCATGGTCATTGTGATTCTGCTAGGGTTACAGGAAACAGGCAATTGTGCATCCTAAACATGCAACATGACTCCCAGGAGAATTTTCATACGGTTACTGTATCTGCGTTTATCGCTTTGTCGGAATTCGGCTGGAACCTGTAGTATTGAATAGCGACGCTATTTGTGTGTTGCATAGCCAATGTGAGGGTTACAGAAAACTGGCATAGGGCATCGGAAACAAGCAAATTGACTCTCAAGAGAAGTTCCATGACGTAATCGTAACTGCATGAATCTCTTTTCGTACCATACAGATATCTTATCTAAATCATTTTGCAAGTCATTTTGATCATCTGATGCCATTACAAGACGGTAAATGACTGCATCATCTGCAAACAATCTAAGACGGCTACTCAGATTGTCTCCTATGCCCTTAACATAGATCAGGAACAATAGAAGGCCTATAACGCTTCCTTGGGGAACGCCGGATATTACTTCTGTTTTACTCGATGACTTTCCGTCTATTACTACGAACTGTGACGTTTCTGAGAGGAAATCACGAAGCCAGTCGCACATCTGGCGCGATACTCAGAAGGCACGAAGTTTGATTAGAAGACGCTTGTGGCGATCGGTGTCGAAAGCCTTCTGGAAATCTAAAAATATGGAATCAATTTGACATTCCCTGTCGATAGCACTTATTACTTCATGAGTATAAAGAACTAGTTGTCTTTCACAAGAACGATATTTTCTGAATCCGTGGTGACTATATGTCAATAAACCGTTTCCTTCTGGGTACTTTATAATATTCGAATACAGTATATGTTCTAAAACCCTACTGCAAATCGACGTTAGTGATATAGGCCTGTAATTCAGTGGATTACTCCTACTTCCCTTTTTGGGTATTGGTGTATTTTCCAGTCTGTAGGTACATCTCTTTCTGTGGGCCTGTGGTTGTATATAATTGCTAAAATAGAGCTATTTTATCAGCATACTCTGAGAGGAACCTGACTGGTATACAATCCGGACCTGAGGCCTTGCCTTTATTAAGTGATTTAAGCTGCTTTGTTACACCGAGGATATCTAGTTTTATGTTTCTCATCTGGGCAGTTGTTCTTGACTGGAATTCAGGAATATTTAAGTCGTCTTCTTTGGTGAAGGAGTTCAGGAAAACCGTGATTAATTACTCTGCTTTAGTGGCACTGTCATCAGTGACTACCCCGAAGGTATCGCTTGGAGCTTGTAGAATTGAACAGCGACGCAATTTGAGTGTCGCATCGTCAGTGTGAGGTTGTGAGGGTTACGGTAAAAATGGCTAAAGTGCATCGGTAACAAGCAACAGGTCTCCAGAGAGAAGTTCCATGTGGTAGTCGTAGTCGCTTTAATCGCTTGGAGAGGAGAAGCCTGGAGCCTGCAGTATTTAATGCGACGCAATTTGTGTGTTGGTTCTTCAGTGTGAGGGCGCGATGGTTACTGTAAACTGACAGTGGTGCATCGGAAACAAGCAACTTGACCCCCAGGAGAAATTCAGTACAGTTACTGTACCCGTGTTAATGGCTTGGAGAGAAGTCGCCTGGAGCCAGTAGTATTGAAACGCGACGCAATTTGAGTGTCGCATCGTCAATGAGAGGGCGCGAGTGTTACAGTAAACTGGCACTAGTGCATCGGAAACAAGCAACTTGTCTCCCAGGATTAGTAACATATGGCGACCATAGCAGCCTTAATCGCTATGGAGAGAAGTTGGCTGGAGCGTGTAGAATTGAATAGCGACGTAATTAGTGTATTGCATCGTCAATGTGAGGGTACAATCAAGTGGTTCAAATGGCTCTGAGTACTATGGGACTTAACATCTATGGTCATCAGTCCCCTAGAACTTAGAACTACTTAAACCCAACTAACCTAAGGACAGCACACAACAGCCAGTCATCACGAAGCAGAGAAAATCCCTGACCCCGCCGGGAATCGAACCCGGGAACCCGGGCAGGGTACAATAGCTACTGTAATGTGGCAGTGGTGCATCGGAAACAAAGCTACTTCACTCCCAGGATAAGTTCTACATGGTGACAGTAGCCGCGTTAATGAAATGGAGAGAGGTCTCCTGGAGCCTGTAGTATTGAATCGCGACGCAATTTGGGTATTGCGTCGTCAATGTGAGGGTTACTGTAAAGTGGCAGGAGTGCATCGGAAGCAAGCAACTTGACTTATGGAAGGCGTTCGATACAGTTCTGCACTGTCGCGTGATAAACAAAGTAAGAGCCTACGGAATATCAGACCAGCTGTGTGGCTGGATAGAAGTGTTTTTAGCAAACAGAGCACACCATGTTGTTGCCATTGGAGAGACATCTACAGACGTTAAAGTAACCTCTGGCGTGCCACAGGGGAGTGTTATGGAAGCATTACTTTTCACAATATCTATAAATGACCTAGTAGATAGTGTCGGAAGTTCCATGCAGCTTTTCGCGGATGATGCTTCAGTATACAGAGAAGTTGCAGCATTAGAAAACTGAGGCGAAATGCAATAAGATCTGCAGCGGATAGGCACTTGGTGCAGGGAGTAGCAACTGACCCTTAACATAGACAAACGTAATGTATTGCGAATACATAGAAAGAAGGATCCTTTATTGTATGATTACATGATAGCGGAACAAACACTGGTAGCAGTTACTTCTGTGAAATTGAACGATTTGAAATGGTAAATTACATAAAATTAATTGTTGGTAAGGTGGGCGCCAGGTTGAGATTCATTGGGAGAGTCGTTAGAAAATGTAGTCCATCAACAAAAGAGGTGGCTTACAAAACACTCGTTCGATATATACTTGAGTATTGCTCATCAGTGTGGGATCCGTACCAGGTCGGATTGACAGAGGAGATAGAGAAGATCAAAAGAAGAGCGGCGCGTTTCGTCACAGGGTTATTTGGTAAGCGTGATAGCGTTACGGAGATGTTTAGCAAACTCAAGTGGCAGACTCTGCAAGAGAGGCGCTCTGCATCGCGGTGTAGCTTGCTGTCCAGGTTTCGAGAGGGTGAGTTTCTGGATGAGGTATCGAATATATTGCTTCCCCCCACTTATACCTCCAGAGGAGATCACGAATGTAAAATTAGAGAGATTCGAGCGCGCACGGAGGCTTTCCGGCAGTCGTTCTTCCGTGAACCATACGCGACTGGAACAGGAAAGGAAGGTAAAGACAGTGGCACGTAATGTGCCCTCCGCCACACACCGTTGGGTGGCTTGCGGAGTATAAATGTAGATGTAGATGTAGACTCCCAGAAGACCCTCCATACAGTGACTGTAGCTACGTTAGTCGCTTGGAGAGAAGTCAGCTGGAGCCTGTGGTATTGAATCGCGCGCCGTTTGTGTGTTGCATCATCAATGTGATGTTGCGAGGGTTCCAGCAAACTGGCAGTTGTGCATCGGAAACAATCTACTTGACTCCCAGGAGAGGATCCATGTCTTCACCGTAGACGCGATAGTCGCTTGGAGAAAAGTCGGCATGGAGCCTGAAGTATTGAATTTGTGTGTTGTATCGTTAGTGTGAGGGTCCGAGAATTTAAGTAAATGGGGTGTGGTGCATTGATTACTGTCTACTAGAGTCCTGAGGGGAGTAGTTATCTCTTGGAGGGAGCCAGTAGTATACAATGCGCTGGATTTTCACTGGTGCATCGTTAGTGTTAAAGTAGCGAGGGTTACAGTAAATGGTTAGTGGTGCATCGGATTTAAGCTACGAGAGTCTGATTGTGGCATAAGACGCTTGGAGAGACTTCGGGATGGAGCCTGTAGGACGCAATCGCTATCTAATTTCTTCGTTGCACCGTGAGGGGGTGATGGATACAGTTAACGGGTAGCGGTCCATCAGTTACGAGCTACTAGAGGCCTGAGGGCATTTGAAGTCTCTTGAAGAGACGTCATTAGGGAGCCTGTACTATGCAATTGTGAAGCAATCTCTGTGTTGCATCGTCAGTGTGTGGTTGCGAAGATAACAGTAAACATGCAGCGGTGCATCAGTTATAACGTACTAGAGTCCTGGTTGCAGTATAGGTGTCTTGGTTAGACGTCGGCAGTAAGCCTGTTGTAAGCAATCGTGAACCAATTTCTGTGTTGCATCACCACTGTGACTGTGATTGGTTAACAGTGAAAGTGTGGTGTCACCGCCAGACACAACACTTGCTAGGTGGTAGCCTTTAAATCGGCCGCGGTCCGTTAGTATACGTCGGACCCGCGTGTCGCCACTATCAGTGATTGCAGACCGAGCGCCGCCACACGGCAGGTCTAGAGAGACTTCCTAGCACTCGCCCCAGTGGTACAACCGACTTTGCTAGCGATGGTTCACTGACAAAATACGCTCTTATTTGCCGAGACGATAGTTAGCATAGCCTTCAGCTACGTCATTTGCTACGATCTAGCAAGGCGCCATTACCAGTTACTATTGATACTGTGAAACATGTACCGTCAAGAGCGACGTTCACCATTAATGGATCAAAGTTAAGTATTCCACCAGCTACGTCCGTTTTTTCTAAAGTCTAATTTCCTTGTCCTGTTCCAGACCTCACGCCAGCCAGCGTGAGCTAAAACGCGTGCCTTCCGGCTTCCTCTAATAACACGGGGTTGGCTCTCCTGCCAACCCACAACAGAAAGGGTAGCAGTGCATTGGGTGCAGGCTACTAGAGTCGTGACTGCGCTCTGTATGAAAATCACTGACTGTGCTGTGTGCAGTACGTGGCTGGTTGGCATTGTTGGAATATTCGCTAATATAGTGTTGGACAGTTGGATGTGAACAGTCCGTAGCTGTTGGGCAGTTGGAGGTGAGCCGCCAGCAGTGGTGGATGTGGGGAGAGAGATGCCAGAGTTTTGTGCGGTCGATCTGGATAGGTGTCCGTCGGAACAAGGAATTTTTTTTAACTGGATGTCACAAAATTATACATATATTATGACTTTTGAACGCTGTTGACGTAAATATATTGTTTGTCCTCTATCAAAATCTTTCATATGCTAACAATGCCTATCAGTAGTTAGTGCCTTCAGTAGTTAGAATCTTTTATTTAGCTGGCAGTATTGGCGCTCTCTTTATTGCAGTAGTTTGAGTAACGAAGTATTTGTGAGGTAAGCGATTCATGAAAGGTATAGGTTATTGTCAGTCAGGACCATTGTTTTGTAGGGATTATTGAAAGTTAGACTGCGTTGCGGTAAAAATATTGTGTGTCAGTTTAGTGATGATCAGAATAAGTAAACAGAGAACTGGCTGAATACGTTGAGTTTTAATCAGCTGTTTCTGTAACAAATAACGTACAAGTTTACCAGAACAGTCATTTATAATTTTTCAAAGGGGACGTTTCATATGCCGACCATGCCAGGATGCCTCACGGGAATCTTCTAATTTTTTCTTGTAGTTTGAGTAATTAGGGTAGTTATTGTTTATTGCCAGCGCGTAACTGTAGAGAGAATCTCCTTTGTAGTTGTAGTTTTTCATTGTTGTACTGTAAAACAGTTTTGGCATGCATGTAGATTTGCACCAAGTATTTCGCAGCCGTGCTTCCAATTAATTGGATATCATTTTCAGTGCTATTTTAATGTGTTTTCTTATTTTGCTCTTCAAATTGTGCTTTTCTTTGTTATCAGGTAAAAATTGGCGTGTGAAAAGTAATACTAGTCTCCAAAGTAAACTCAGAAATGACAGTGAAGACGAGAGTAGTGTGTTAGCGCCACCGTGTTACGTGTATTCAGAATTCAGTAATTTGGTGATTGTGCATAGGGACATGGATCAGGCGATAATTAATGGTGTGGACAGTGAAACAGTTAGTGAACAGGGTAGAATTGTCAATCGCCCCAGGTATCCGATATGACAGGACACAATCTTGCAAATACTGTAGATTCAGGTGTTGCGTCATTATCCGTTTCTTAATCAAGTCAAGACACATTTTCAGCTTTTCAAGATAGGAATGTTGCCAGTGCAAATGCACTGCAGAAAAGTACGGAGGAACATGTTTCAGACACCCATGCGTTGTTATTACAATTAATGTAACAAATGGGACAATAGCTTCAAAAGTTAGACACAATGGAACAAAATCTTCAAAAGTTAGACTCAACACTTGAACAAATACACCAAGGTTTACCTAGTGAGTAACATAACATCGAATCTAAATGTCAAAAAGTCTGTAATGACGTAAAAACACAAATTTGTGAGCGTTTTCAACTTTTTTTTCCGTCATGAAAAGTACACAATCACTAAGCAGGGATAAAAGTACTGTAAACCATTGTTCATGAAAATCACGACACCTTGCAAGCTAAAATTGACTCAGTTGCATCTACCGATTCGGTTACGCAACTTGTAAAAACTCGGGAAAACTTAAAGGCCACAGTAGATATGCTTTCGCCACAAATGGAGACTCTGAAACTTGGTTCAGGAAAACACACGGAGGAAATCAGCACATTATCGAAAAAAGTAGTCAAACTTTCGCATCAGCTACATAATTTATCTACGAAGGCAGATGATGAACTGAATGACACAAGACCGGTAGCAGTTACTGACACAGAAGAGTGTGAAGAAATTAGGAAATTCAAACAAAATCAGAATCAAATTAACAGGCAACAAAAAAGAGAAATCCGGGAAGTACATGATCACTTGGCACAAGTTATGCAAGAGTTACACTCCCGGAAATTGAAATAAGAACACCGTCAATTCATTGTCCCAGGAAGGGGAAACTTTATTGACACATTCCTGGGGTCAGATACATCACATGATCACACTGACAGAAACACAGGCACATAGACACAGGCAACAGAGCATGCACAATGTCGGCACTAGTACAGTGTATATCCACCTTTCGCAGCAATGCAGGCTGCTATTCTCCCATGGAGACGATCGTAGAGACGCTGGATGTAGTCCTGTGGAACGGCTTGCCATGCCATTTCCACCTGGCGCCTCAGTTGGACCAGCGTTCGTGCTGGACGTGCAGACCGCGTGAGACGACGCTTCATCCAGTCCCAAACATGCTCAATGGGGGACAGATCCGGAGATCTTGCTGGCCAGGGTAGTTGACTTACACCTTCTAGAGCACGTTGGGTGGCACGGGATACATGCGGACGTGCATTGTCCTGTTGGAACAGCAAGTTCCCTTGCCGGTCTAGGAATGGTAGAACGATGGGTTCGATGACGGTTTGGATGTACCGTGCACTATTCAGTGTCCCCTCGACGATCACCAGTGGTGTACGGCCAGTGTAGGAGATCGCTCCCTACACCATGATGCCGGGTGTTGGCCCTGTGTGCCTCGGTCGTATGCAGTCCTGATTGTGGCGCTCACCTGCACGGCGCAAAACACGTATACGACCATCATTGGCACCAAGGCAGAAGCGACTCTCATCGCTGAAGACGACACGTCTCCATTCGTCCCTCCATTCACGCCTGTCGCGACACCACTGGAGGCGGGCTGCACAATGTTGGGGCGTGAGCGGAAGACGGCCTAACGGTGTGCGGGACCGTAGCCCAGCTTCATGAAGACGGTTGCGAATGGTCCTCGCCGATACGCCAGGAGCAACAGTGTCCCTAATTTGCTGGGAAGTGGCGGTGCAGTCCCCTATGGCACTGCGTAGGATCCTACGGTCTTGGCGTGCATCCGTGCGTCGCTGCGGTCCGGTCCCAGGTCGATGGGCACGTGCACCTTCCGACGACCACTGGCAACAACATCGATGTACTGTGGAGACCTCACGCCCCACGTGTTGAGCAATTCGGCGGTACGTCCACCCGGCCTCCCGCATGCCCACTATACGCCCTCGCTCAAAGTCCGTCAACTGCACATACGGTTCACGTCCACGCTGTCGCGGCATGCTACCAGTGTTAAAGACTGCGATGGAGCTCCGTATGCCACGGCAAACTGGCTGACACTGACGGCGGCGGTGCACAAATGCTGCGCAGATAGCGCCATTCGACGGCCAACACCGCGGTTCCTGGTGTGTCCGCTGTGCCGTGCGTGTGATCATTGTTTGTACAGCCCTCTCGCAGTGTCCGGAGCAAGTATGGTGGGTCTGACACACTGGTGTCAATGTGTTCTTTTTTCCATTTCCAGGAGTGTATTTCAGAGGACACTCGCGCTCCAATATGGGAAGAGGGACTTAGAAATACGGAAAAGCCATAAAATAATAACACAGGGCATTTCGGAAATTATGAAAGAAATTGGCAAGGTGCACCGAATTTTGAGATGGAACCGCCGACACAACGTAACAATGACCGATATGCGACTCGCCGTCATGATGATTTTGACTATAAGCTGTTCATTACTACACGTAAATTCAAAACATTTAAGAATTCTGTCAACGACATTCATCCAAAAGCATGGCTTAATTACAATTCTCTCATTGTTTTGCCTTCAACTGGTCATTAGAGCACAGATTAGAATTTATGTGTGGCTACTTAGAGAATGAAACAGCTGTAAGAATGCGATCGGTCATGTTGCACAAGAATCAGTACCTGTCAAACCCATACAGCCCCTCAGAACTCATCCGGTTTTGCTTAGTCAAATTTCCGGGACATTTACGACATATTATTTTGGGAGGACGTTGCAAAGACGACATTGAAGCTTTTCAGTGACTCTTAAAAGAATTGGAACTTGACACTGACAATCACGGGACGCAAAACCAGGAAAGCAACAATTACAGGTCACATCCGTCACAATTCCGTGACGACAGAAAAAGTAACTGGATACGACAAGACTATTCTTACAACGCAAATCGTGAGCAAAACAGACACCACCCATATGACAACCGTTGGCAGAGAAATAATAATTACAGGGAAAGATCGCCTCTCCGCAGTAAGCAGAGAAGCAGAGAATATGGGAACCACAATAATTATTATCAAGGCAGACAGAATAACTTTAGTGGCAACGGTCCACCGCGAAGTTACGATTCAGGGAGAAATTCTCCACCACTTAACCGGCATGAAAGAAATTACCGACATCGCGACAAACGATATAATCATAACGACAGACCTGAATTTGATCAGAACTGGCGGGGTTCGAACAGGGCACGGCCCTCTCGGCAAGGTGAATTTGTAGAAGTTAGATATCCAAACCACAGTAACGACGCGCAACAACAAAGAGACAGTAGACAATGACTCACAATGTTGGCAGCCACAACACGTACTTATGAAGCTGACCACATAGCTGCCATGGCCATTAATTACGTAAAAATGGGAGACATTCGAGAATTCTTACTCCAGGAACACGACGTAAAACAGAACAACATTGTATATCCTGTAATTCATATTATAGTAAATTACGTAAAATTTATGGCAGTACTTGACTCTGGCAGTCCCATTTCAGTAATTAGTGAAACAGCTTTTAGCAAATGCAACAAGTCGAACTATTGCCCCACACTTCCTTTACGTAAGATTAAACTACAAGGTGCAATTTTTGGAAAAAGTGTAGATGTAAACCAACAAACCAACTTAGAATTCTTTTGTCAAAACCACGGATTCTCTTTGTACTTTCTTATCGTTCCGTTATTGTCGACGGAAATTATAGTGGGAGTAGACTTTTTGAATGAATACAACGCAATCTTAAACTTTCACGATGCTGAAATAAGTTTAGAGAAAGAAAGTAAGTCAATAGCTTTGAAATTTAAGGATTGGCTCTCAAACAATGATGAGGAAATGAATCGGCTTTACCTCTTGTTAGAAAACAGTTCAGAACTTTCGACGGAACTTGACACTAATAATCACTCTGCAACTATTGATAGGGATGATATCGCCGACGTGTTTGATACTAATGACTTAATTCAGAATAAAATTCAAACCATTGAGAACTGTAATGACACTGATAGGCAGGACCTTATAGACATTTTACAAGCACTTTCCAGAGTTTTTACTTAGAAAACAGTAACAATCAAGGGATTTCAATACCAGTTTCGTGTTTGTGAGCATACTAAATTTTGTGTTAGATCATATGTAAATCTGGCATATTACAGGAACAACGTTAGAACATAAATACAATCTATGCTTAACGAGGGCATTATTGAACCTGCAGTACGCTCAAACTTCAGTCCTTTACATGTTGTTGAGAAGAAAAATGGATCAATCGGGCTTGTCTCAGATTCGAGGCAAATCAATACTATCACAATTCCTGAAACAGACAGGCCGCAAACGTTAGAAGAACTTCTTCAAAACTTTAATGGTGCAAAAGTGTTGTCTTATATTGATATCAGATACAGCTTTTATCAGATCGAACTTCATCCAGAATGTTGAAAATACACAGCTTTTCCACGTTTGGGTGTTTTTGATCAATTTCGGAAACTTTCTTTTGGTTTGAAAATTTCTTCGTGGGCTAAATTCCATATTACCTAAGTTCTTAAAACGTCATTCTAATAACAGAAGCGTCATGGGAACAACATAATCGCATCCTCAATAGTGTATTACATATTTTTGCAGAATCGGGAATTACAATTAATTTGGAAAAGTCTGAATTCGGTAGGACAAACGTGAACATTGTTCTCTCACCGGAAAAAATACTATTTGTAACTGGGACGAACAGGCACAGTTGGAATTCAATTCTTTGAAAGAAGCGCTACTTAATGCGCCAATCCTAGCTCACCCAAATCTGTCACAAGTTTTCTGCCTTAGCACGGATTCTTCTAAAGTCGGTCTTTGTGCCCATTTATTTCAATACGTCATAGAAAATGACACTACTGTTCTGAAGACCATTGCTTTTGCTATCCGCGTGCTAACAAAATCTGAAAACATTTATTCCGTCACTGAATTAGAAGCTTTAGCTATCGTTTGGGCATTTAACAAGTTCCGTTTCTTTCTTTCTGGCTAAAATGGTTCAAATGGCTCTGAGCACTATGGGACTTAACATCGATGGTCATCAGTCCCCTAGAACTTGTTGTTGTTGTGGTCTTCAGTCCCGAGACTGGTTTGATGCAGCTCTCCATGCTACTCTATCCTGTGCAAGCTTCTTCATCTCCCAGTACCTACTGCAACCTACATCCTTCTGAATCTGCTTAGTATATTCATCTCTTGGTCTCCCGCTACGATTTTTACCCTCCACGCTGCCCTCCAATACTAAATTGGTGATCCCTTGATGCCTCAGAACATGTCCTACCAACCGATCCCTTCTTCTGGTCAAGTTGTGCCACAAACTTCTCTTCTCCCCAATCCTATTCAATACTTCCTCATTAGTTATGTGATCTACCCATCTCATCTTCAGCATTCTTCTGTAGCACCACATTTCGAAAGCTTCTATTCTCTTCTTGTCCAAAGTATTTACCGTCCATGTTTCACTTCCATACATGGCTACACTCCATACAAATACTTTCAGAAATGACTTCCTGAGACTTAAATCTATACTCGATGTTAACAAATTTCTCTTCTTCAGAAACGCTTTCCTTGCCATTGCCAGTCTACATTTTATATCCTCTCTACTTCGACCATCATCAGTTATTTTGCTCCCCAAATAGCAAAACTCCTTTACTACTTTAAGTGTCTCATTTCCTAATCTAATACCCTCAACATCACCCGACATAATTCGACTACATTCCATTATCCTCGTTTTGCTTTTGTTGATGTTCATCTTATATCCTCCTTTCAAGACACCATCCATTCCGTTGAACTGCTCTTCCAAGTCCTTTGCTGTCTCTGACAGAATTACAATGTCATCGGCGAATCTCAAAGTTTTTATTTCTTCTCCATGGATTTTAATACCTACACCGAATTTTTCTTTTGTTTCCTTTACTGCTTGCTCAATATACAAATTGAATAACATCGGGGAAAGGCTACAACCCTGTCTTACTCCCTTCCCAACCACTGCTTCCCTTTCATGTCCCTCGACTCTTATAACTGCCATCTGGTTTCTGTACAAATTGTAAATAGCCTTTCGCTGCCTGTATTTTACCCCTGCCATATTTAGAATTTGAAAGAGAGTATTCCAGTCAACATTGTCAAAAGCTTTCTCTAAGTCTACAAATGCTAGAAATGTAGGTTTACCTTTCCTTAATCTTTCTTCTAAGATAAGTCGTAAGGTCAGTATTGCCTCACGTGTTCCAGTATTTCTACGGAATCCAAACTGATCTTCCCCGAGGTCGGCTTCTACTAGTTTTTCCATTCGTCTGTAAAGAATTTGTGTTAGTATTTTGCAACTGTGGCTTATTAAACTGATTGTTCGGTAATTTTCACATCTGTCAACACCTGCTTTCTTTGGGATTGGAATTATTATATTCTTCTTGAAGTCTGAGGGTATTTCGCCTGTTTCATACATCTTGCTCACCAGATGGTAGAGTTTTGTCAGGACTGGCTCTCCCAAGGCCGTCAGTAGTTCCAATGGAATGTTGTCTACTCCGGGGGCCTTGTTTCGACTCAGGTCTTTCAGTGCTCTGTCAAACTCTTCACGCAGTATCGTATCTCCCATTTCATCTTCATCTACATCCTCTTCCATTTCCATAATATTGTCCTCAGGTACATCGCCCTTGTATAGACTTTCTATATACTCCTTCCACCTTTCTGCTTTCCCTTCTTTGCTTAGAACTGGGTTTCCATCTGAGCTCTTGATGTTTATACAAGTGGTTCTCTTTTCTCCAAAGGTCTCTTTAATTTTCCTGTAGGCAGTATCTATCTTACCCCTCTTGAGATAAGCCTCTACATCCTTACATTTGTCCTCTAGCCATCCCTGCTTAGCCATTTTGCACTTCCTGTCGATCTCATTTTTGAGACGTTTGTATTCCTTTTTGCCTGCTTCATTTACTGCATTTTTATATTTTCTCCTTTCATCAATTAAATTCAATATTTCTTCTGTTACCCAAGGATTTCTACTAGCCCTCGTCTTTTTACCTACTTGATCCTCTGCTGCCTTCACTACTTCATCCCTCAAAGCTACCCATTCTTCTTCTACTGTATTTCTTTCCCCCATTCCTGTCAATTGTTCCCTTATGCTCTCCCTGAAACTTTGTACAACCTCTGGTTCTTTCAGTTTATCCAGGTCCCATCTGCTTAAATTCCCGCCTTTTTGCAGTTTCTTCAGTTTTAATCTGCAGGTCATAACCAATAGATTGTGGTCAGAGTCCACATCTGCCCCTGGAAATGTCTTACAATTTAAAACCTGGTTCCTAAATCTCTGTCTTACCATTATACACTCCTGGAAATGGAAAAAAGAACACATTGACACCGGTGTGTCAGACCCACCATACTTGCTCCGGACACTGCGAGAGGGCTGTACAAGCAATGATCACACGCACGGCACAGCAGACACACCAGGAACCGCGGTGTTGGCCGTCGAATGGCGCTAGCTGCGCAGCATTTGTGCACCGCCGCCGTCAATGTCAGCCAGTTTGCCGTGGCATACGGTGCTCCATCGCAGTCTTTAACACTGGTAGCATGCCGCGACAGCGTGGACGTGAACCGTAAGTGCAGCTGACGGACTGTGAGCGAGGGCGTATAGTGGGCATGCGGGAGGCCGGGTGGACGTACCGCCGAATTGCTCAACACGTGGGGCGTGAGGTCTCCACAGTACATCGATGTTGTCGCCAGTGGTCGGCGGAAGGTGCACGTGCCCGTCGACCTGGGACCGGACCGCAGCGACGCACGGATGCACGCCAAGACCGTAGGATCCTACGCAGTGCCGTAGGGGACCGCACCGCCACTTCCCAGCAAATTAGGGACACTGTTGCTCCTGGGGTATCGGCGAGGACCATTCGCAACCGTCTCCATGAAGCTGGGCTACGGTCCCGCACACCGTTAGGCCGTCTTCCGCTCACGCCCCAACATCGTGCAGCCCGCCTCCAGTGGTGTCGCGACAGGCGTGAATGGAGGGACGAATGGAGACTTGTCGTCTTCAGCGATGAGAGTCGCTTCTGCCTTGGTGCCAATGATGGTCGTATGCGTGTTTGGCGCCGTGCAGGTGAGCGCCACAATCAGGACTGCATACGACCGAGGCACACAGGGCCAACACCCGGCATCATGGTGTGGGGAGCGATCTCCTACACTGGCCGTACACCACTGGTGATCGTCGAGGGGACACTGAATAGTGCACGGTACATCCAAACCGTCATCGAACCCATCGTTCTACCATTCCTAGACCGGCAAGGGAACTTGCTGTTCCAACAGGACAATGCACGTCCGCATGTATCCCGTGCCACCCAACGTGCTCTAGAAGGTGTAAGTCAACTACCCTGGCCAGCAAGATCTCCGGATCTGTCCCCCATTGAGCATGTTTGGGACTGGATGAAGCGTCGTCTCACGCGGTCTGCACGTCCAGCACGAACGCTGGTCCAACTGAGGCGCCAGGTGGAAATGGCATGGCAAGCCGTTCCACAGGACTACATCCAGCATCTCTACGATCGTCTCCATGGGAGAATAGCAGCCTGCATTGCTGCGAAAGGTGGATATACACTGTACTAGTGCCGACATTGTGCATGCTCTGTTGCCTGTGTCTATGTGCCTGTGGTTCTGTCAGTGTGATCATGTGATGTATCTGACCCCAGGAATGTGTCAATAAAGTTTCCCCTTCCTGGGACAATGAATTCACGGTGTTCTTATTTCAATTTCCAGGAGTGTATATACCCCTATTTGAGTTTGTGTTTATATCCCTGTAGGCACCTGATCAGAAGTCTTGTTCCTCCTGCCACCGAACTTCACTAATTCCCACTATGACTAACTTTAACCTATCTATTTCCCTTTTTAACTTTTCTAACCTACCTGCCCGATTAAGCGATCTGACATTCCACGCTCCGATCCGTAGAACGCCAGTTTTCTTTCTCCTGATAACGACATCCTCTTGAGTAGTCCCCGCCCGGAGATCCGAATGAGGGACTATTTTACCTCCGGAATATTTTACCCAAATATTTAATCATACAGTAAAGCTGCATGCCCTCGGGAAAAATTACGGCCGTAGTTTCCCCTTGCTTTCAGCCGTTCGCAGTACCAGCACAGCAAGGCCGTTTTGGTTATTGTTACAAGGCCAGATCAGTCAATCATCCAGACTGTTGCCCTTGCAACTACTGAAAAGGCTGCTGCCCCTCTTCAAGAACCACACGTTTGTCTGGCCTCTCAACAGATACCCCTCCGTTGTGGTTGTACCTACGGTATGGCTATCTGTATCACTGAGGCACGCAAGCCTCCCCACCAACGGCAAGGTCCATGGTTCATGGGGGGGCCCTATAACTTAGAACTGCTTAAAGCTAACTAACTTAAGGACATCACACAACACCCAGTCATCACGAGGCAGAGAAAATCCCTGACCCCCTTTCTTTCTGGTAAACACGTAAAAGTATACAGTTATCATCCTGCATTACAATTTTTTCATGTCTTCAAAATTAAATCATGACAGGTTAAAACGTTGGAAATTGTTTCTGCAAGAATTCCACTCCACAATAGTTTACATTCCCGGCAAGGAGAACATTGTTGCGGACGCACTATCACGTGCACCGACGGGGCTTGAGAAAAGCAATACAGAAGGCAACCTCGGAAAAAATTTCAGTATTCTTTACATCAAGGAATCCGCCTTTGAAAACTTCATCACCACTTCTTTGAAGGACATTGCTCATGAACAAGATAAGGATCCGATTTGGAAATACATTAAAAGTAAATGGCATGAAAGGGCAAACATGCAGATTCGGCATTATAATCTGGTTAGAAACAACATACTCTTCAAACATTGCACTGCTGATGACAAGCTATGGTTACTTTGCATTCCTGAGTATTTTGTCAATAAGCTCATTTGGTACATTCATTTCAGCTACGCACACTTTGGTCCACGAAAATATTATCATATTCTTCGTACGACTTGTTATTTTACTATATGGAAAAGAAAATTCGGAGAGTCTTGTCTGTTTGTAAACTTTGTCAAAAGGCGAAACCATCTAGCATCTCACAATGTGCTCCGTTCTTTCCTATCATTCCTTCTAAATTAAAAGAATTTGCTGCTGTTGATCTCTTGGGACCCCTTGTCAGAACATCGAATGGGTTTTCTTACGTTCTAGTCGCTGTTGAACTTACTTCAAAATTTGTTTCTTTCACTCCGTTACATTAAGCCATTGGACGGTCTGTATCCAACGCCCTTGTTAAAAATTTCTTACGTGAAGTTGGACACATTGCTAAAGCCATTTCAGATAACGGATGACAATTCAGATCTGCTGTTTGGTCATGCATGCTTCGGAACCATAAAACCAAACTTGTTTTTATCTCCTTGTACTTACCACATTGTAACCTGTCTGAATGGATTATGAAAGAAATCAATAAGCTTTGCAGACTTTATTGTCACAGAAAGCATCAGTATTGGACAGATATTTACACTTATTTCAAAAGGTGCTCAATGAAATGCCTCATGACTCCACTGCCTTGCCACCTATTCTTGTACTGAAGAATGAAGAACCACCAAACAGAATCAGAGGACTTGTACCTTTTCCGAATAAACGTGAACTTCGACACAAAGACATAATTCATTTGGCTATTAAAAATATAAATTCTACTGCAGACAAAAGGAGAAAACTACGCGGTAAAGCAAATGCAAAGAAACTATATATTGGTCAGAAAGTTCTCATTAAAGCTCAATCATTGTCACATAAGAAGGATCACTTGAGCCACAAATTCTTTCTGATTTACAATGGACCTTACAGAATCCGACGTATACCACATGATAATTGCGTTGAAGTTGAAACTCTGCGTACTAGGAAGAGTAAAGGTTTACACCACATTTCACATTTAACTGAGAGATAATTTGCATTCTGAATTAGTCGTTGCTATAAGATTTCTACTACATGTTACTAGTACGCTTTGTCACACTTAGAAACTGTTAACATGCAACAATGTTTTGAAGTGAACTATCCATCAAGAACCTAGGGAACTTATTTAGATTAGTAATAAAGAATGCATTGTTACAGTGAACAGATCATACAGTGTTAGCTTGTGTACATTCTTGCTTGTTCGTTGCACGGTTAGGATCACATATTTAGAACATATGCTGGTAATGAGACTTTAATGTAACATTTTTACTTGAAAAGACAATCTTTATTTTAAGTACTTTTTCAGAGATTACAGATAACTTAGTATTTAGTTTCTTTGACAGCTACACGATTATATCGCGATGGTATTAATGAATGACACAATTTATAGTATTGGTTTTGAGCTGTATCTGTTATATATCTGCACAGTTTTTCTTTATTCTTCTGAAAAGTAAGACATGTTCTAGTAGTAACTTTTGTGGTATAGCTACAATGAGACAGCCTTTTCCGTAGCACAATAATACCTTACAGTATAGTACTTTCTTGATCACGACAATAAACATAATAACAACGATGTCGATACTCATAGCATTCCACTTTTGTTTATGATGAGGTAAGTACATTGACTTCTACAGAACTCTGCTTATGGAGGATGGTATTCACGACACTTGGCTTACCGTTAAGTGAAGACAGAAATTATCGTACAGCAAGATGCACAGTTTAGCGTTACAGAAAACGCATTTGAGTGATTAATTTTTGTACTGCAAACATTTTTTTAAAAGATTTTGAATTACGAGGATACAAAGGTTTTCGGCGATACATTTCATTCGATTTCTGTAATCTGTAACACCTGAGGGTATAATTACATTAATCCTCAGGGGGTACACGCCTTATTTGTGTTCCATGCGTGTGGCAACCGCAAGGAGCCCTAGCTAATTTGATATTTGCTTATTCAACTTTACGCATTGGGACCTTTTTCGTCTAACACAGAATTACACAGCTATCTGATCATTTAACTGAGAGAGAGAGACAAACATTTTTTTTACTATGTGAGTGACACATATTTACATAATTACACAGTTAAATTAATTCACACATATGAAATCGTATTTTGTCTGTATTTTGTGAACTGTTCATATTTGTTTGGAACCATTGTGATAGTATGAGACATTTGAATGATGTATTTCGTAAGGGATCAGGATTCTTGATGTACATTTGAGGTAGATAACTTTATTGAAACGAGTAGAGAGCATTTTTTAAAGGTTTTGAAATTATTGGAAGAATATGCGACGATTCTGAGATACGATTGATGTGCTATGATGATATTATTACGACGACGATGTCTGTTATGCTGTTGAGGTATGTTTATGTTCAATAAGATGATGCTATTTGAGGAATGTGATGACATGTTTATAGGTATATGAATAAGGAGTAGAGATTAGGGACTGTGGTTTGTGAAAAGGATGTTGGAAACCAAGAATAGTACTTTAAGAGTTATGAAATGTGTGTGAATGTGAGTACCACTATGCTGACAGAAAGTTTTAGACACTGTTTCTACACATTTCTACTGTAATTTTTGGACCTGAAATTTTTTTATTTTTTATGAGACTGTCACTGCAGTGAAAACTGCTGTCATAAATATTTCAGCAAAGAAGGTAAGTGACCTTTATGCAATACAGTGTGGGTGCGCATCTGCGCGGCAGTCACCTGGAAAAAAAAGCCATTCGTGTGTGCCTTTCAGAGGCACAGAGAAAAAAAGGAAAGAGGCCATTAACCTCACCATTGACATTTCTTTGCAGAAAGCATCGCAAATTCGACACGCTCATACTTGAAGACATTTGATTACACTTTGGAGCTCGTAATTTCTGATATTTACTGAAATGACGAATGAAATGATGAGAAATATTTTATGTCTATACACCTGATTATGAATACTGTGTGTCTAGTTGAGAGTTCTTTTTACTGCGTTATGAAAGGCCATATGGCTAGTAAATGATGTTTTAAGCCTTTCTTTATATATATATTTGCTCATTTTCTTTAATATCGAGTTTCTAGCTGCACTGTAGCATTGGTTAAAGTAATATTTAATAGATGTACTAATAGAAATGTTTTCTGTCTACATATGCATTAAGTAATAACTGTATGATCTACTTTCTTAAAAAAGCACACATACACATTTCCATTCACAGTAATTGTATACATAACTTTTTCAACGACTTGGTAACTTGTTTGCTAGAGTAAGTTATTGTGATGCATCACTCTAGTGTTAAGATATGACATAGGTATTAGACATTTGCTATGTTTACTGTAATATTTCTTCTGCTTGAGCTTTCTCATGTTTAGGTATAGTTTATTGCTTTTGCTGTTGCTGTTTGTCTGGCATTGCCCTACTGAACTTTACATTATATTAAGCCAGTTTTACTACTGATTTATTTTTTCTTGTTCCTGCACATTGACTCATACTAGTTGTAATGTTGCATTTGCTTTGCTAATTTAGATATACTGCTGTTTGCTTTGCCAATTTGCATTTTTTTGTCATTGCTGTTTCTGATAATTGTTTTGTGCTGCTGCAGTGCCTCGTTCTCTAGTATATATATATATATATATCTGAGCTCAGTTGGTTTAAGTTAGCGGTTAGGCTATATAAGAGAATGAGTTGCGATGAATTGGAAGAAATACATTGAGAAGCAATAAGAAAAAGGTTTGTCCAAAAATAGTGTACAATGAAGAATAGTTATTTTCAAAGTGGATATGAACAAAGAAAGTAGCGTTTAGGGAGACAGGTTTAGGTAGGATTTCCTTGGAAACAAATGTTGAGGTAAGATAATGGAAAATAAATAATGAGGTAAGAAATATATGAACATACAAATATAGAAAGCATGCTTGGATAGGATTTTTTTGCGGGAACAAACGTTGAAATAAGAGGAAAGATCTGTGTAATGAAGTTTGGGCTGGACTGCAGTACCAAATGTTATACTGAAAGCAAACCCTGTCCTTTCCTTTTGTGTTATTCCATTATGCGTTTGTGTACCCTTGTATATTTGTGTTCTTTCTGTCTTTATGAGTTTATCTGATAAGAGTTATCCTATAGTATTTTTATAACACTAAGCTACATTCACTATGATGAGGACTGCTGTTATCTATATATAATTTGCATTAATAATATTTTATTTACTTTGTAAAGATGTTTAGACATTATTTATTCTGTTCTGTTTTAATTCTCATGTGTGAAGTTAATGTTTCAAAATCTATGTATGTACTTATGTCATAATTCCTGTAACACTGATGTATATGTTTAGTTCTATTCTTTTGTAAAGCCTGTATTACTACAAATGTTATCCATATTATTATGTTCTTTAACGATGTTTTCTGTACAGTTATCATTGTATTCTTACGTCGTAAATTTGTAATTGTATAGACACCAGTTCTTCAAATTTAGTTTCATTTCACTGCACACGTTTCTGTTGGTCATAATATATGCACAATATGTGAAAAGTTAAAGAAAAGGGACTGTTAGTGCTCGCACATGTGTTGATAATTCAGCAAGGGACTGGTTAACAGCATTGCTGGTTCTAATGACATTCCAAAAAGTTTGTGAGTGCACAAGTGGTGGTTAATGGACTTGCTATATTATCCGCAAGACTTCGATGGTGATTGTGCAACCACACATGGATAGCTGCTAGCCATCTCTACAAGGACTACAGAGGGTCTGCACCATTGATGGCCCACCAATATCATTATCTTTACAAGGACTGCAGTGGGTCTGCACCTTTGGTGACCCACCAATACCATAATCTCTACCAGGTCTACAGTGGGTCTGCACCTAGGGTGGCCCACTGATACCATCATCTCTACAAGAAATACTGTGGGTCTGCTCCGTGATGACCTACGAACCAATATTCTTCAAAACTTCGACTGACTTTCGTGTAGGTTTGCTCTGTAGTGGCTCCTTACCTGTCCACATGTCAAAAGTCAGCACTGTCTTTCCGTTGGAAGGACAATACTACTTCTTCAAGACCGCATGGAAATCCACTACTTCCAAGTGCATTTTCCTTTACTGCACAAACTTTGTGCAAAAAAATAAATAAATGAATAAATAAATAAAATAAAAAAACTACAATTAGTACTGTGATGAATGATGAGGACTGTCTCTATTTACCATGAGGACCATTTTTGCTTTTAACCAACAGTGTATCAATAAGTGGGTGCATTTGATATCTTTGTTATTGTAATTATGAAAAATTTCTCAAATCAGTATGTCCATTGCCAAAAACAATTTGGAAAATTTATTGTGGGGAGCATGGGGGCTATGTAAGTAGGCTGTTTAGATTTCATGTTTGTAACGCCACGTAGCGCTCTGTATGAAAATCACTGACTGTGCTATGTGCAGTCTGTGGCTGGCTGGCATTGTTGGAATATTCGCTAGCGCAGTGTTGGGCTGCTGGATGTGAACAGCGCGTAGCGTTGGGCAGTTGGAGGTGAGCCGCCAGCAGTAGTAGATGTGGGGAGAGAGATGCCAGAGTTTTGAGAGGACGATCTGGATGTGTGTCCGTCAGAACAAGGAAATTTGTTTAACTGGATGTTACAAAATTATACATATATTATGACTTTTGAACGCTATTGACATAAATACAATGTTTGTTCTCTGTCAAAATTATTCATTGGCTAACAATGCCTATCAGTAGATAGTGTCTTCAGTAGTTAGAATCTTCTATTTAGCTGGAGGTACTGGCGCTCGCTGTATTGCAGTAGTTCGAGTAACGAAGATTTTTATGAGGTAAGTGATTCATGAAAGGTATAGTTTATTGTTAGTCAGGGCCATTGTTTTGTAGGGATTATTGACAGTCAGATTGCGTACGCTAAAAATATTGTGTGTCACTTTAGTGATGATCAGAATAAGTAAACAGAGAACTTCGATGAGATTTCGGGATTGCAGCCGGATCATGTTGACTTCTTGCCACGATATTTCGGCTGGCAATCGTCCGGCCATCTTCAGGTGAGTGTCCGTCACTGGAGACTGCAAGTTCCCGGAGTCAACTTTATAGCAAAAACTGGCTGAAAAACGCATGCGCATTGGCCTCCGTCACAGGAGCTTCCTCTATCGAAATACGCGCCCTCTGGAGCTACTGTTCTATCTGTGGCGCGCAGGCGCATGCGTAAAGGTAAGAACTACGTGTCCGCTCTCCGTAGGAATCCGCGACCGCGTCACTAAAAACAGACGTCAGACGTCCAGGGCGTTCCTTCCATACGTCGGCAACCTTTCATCTAGAATAGGCAAGATCCTAAGGAAACATTAAGTTAATGTAATCTTCCGGCCACCGGCGGAGATTAGTGCCCTTCTCAGTTCAGTAAAGTACGATCTGGGTCTACAGAAGGCCGGGATCTGTTTTCAACTAGACAAGGCTTGGGACCCCATGATCTTTCTAATTTCCTCTGAGAGAAGACATTTTATTCATAATGACACGTCTGGCGGCATCTGACGTCTGTTTTTAGCGACGCGGGCGCGCATTCCGACAGAGGGCGGACATGTAGTTTTCACCTTTACGCATGCGCCTGCGCGCCATAGACAGAACAGTAGCTCCAGAGGGCGCGGATTTCGATAGAGGACGCTCCTGTGACGGAGGCCAATACGCATGCGATTTCGCGCCAATTTTTTGCTATAAAGCTGATTCCGGGAACTTCTGTGTTTCATCTCCAGTGACGGACACTCACCTGAAGATGGCTGGACGATTGCATGCCGAAATATCGTGGCAAGAAGTCAAGATGATCCCGCTGCAATCCCGAAATCTCATCAAACATTCAATACGCCGGGAAAACTTCAAGAATCAAATAGAGAACTGTCTGAGTACGTTCAATTCTACTCCGCTGTTTCTGTAGCAAATAACGTAGAAGTTTACCAGCATAGACATTCATAATTTTACAGAGGGTACGTTTCATTTTGTGTTGCAGTGGTGAATCGGTTACTAGCTACTAGAATTCTGAGGCGGTACTAGCCACCTGGTGATTCATTGGGAGGGAGCCTGTAGTATGCAGTCGGTAAGATATTTTTGTGTCGCATCGTCAGTATGGGAGTGCGAGGGTTACAGTAAATGGGCAGCGGTGCATCGGTTACAAGCTACTAAAGAACTGAGGGCTGTAGTAGTCGCTTGGATGTACGTCGCCAAGGAGCCTCTAGTATGCAGTCACGAAGCAATTTTTGTGTTGCATCGTGAGTGTGAGGATGGGGGATTATAGTAAATGGGCGTCGGTGTATCAGTCACAAGCTACTACAGTCATGAGGGTGGTAGAAGTCTCTTGGAGGTACGTCCGCAGGGAGCCAGTAGTTTGCAATCGAGAATCAATTTCTGTGTTTCATCATCAGTTTTAAGGTGCGAGGATTACTGTAAAGTGTCAGTGTTGCATTGGTTACGAGTTACTAGAGGCTTGACTGCGGCAGTAGTTTCTCGAAGAGGCTTCGGCAGAGAGCCTGTAGTATGATATCGTGTAGCAATTTTTGTGTCGCATAGTCAGTGTGAGAATGGGAGGAGTACAGTAAATGGGCTGCGGTGTATTGGTTACAAGCTACTAGTAGTGTCTTGGAGACACGTCGCCAGTAGGCTTGTAGTATGCAATCGCGAAGCAGTATCTGTGTAGCATTGTCAGCGTGGATGTCCGAGGATTACAGTAAACAGGGAGCGATGCTTGGGTTACAAGCAGCTAGAGTCTTGAGGGCGGTAGAAATCTTTTGGATATACGTCCCCAGGGAGCCTGTAGTATGCAGTCGCGAAGCAATATCTGTGTCGCATCGTCAGCGTGAATGTGCAAGGATTACAATAAACGGGCAGCGATACATCGGTCTTATTCTCTTGGAGAGAAGTCCGCATGGAGCCTGTAGTTTGCAGCCGTGAAGCAATTTCTGTGTTGCAGAGTCAATGAAAGGGTGCGAGGATTACAGTAAACGGGCTGCCGTACAACTTTTACAAGCTGCTACAGTAATGACTGCGGAATAAATCTCTTGGAGAGACTTTGGCAGGAAGCTTGTAGTACACAAGCAGTTGGAAGCAATTTCTGCGTTGCATCGTCAGTGTGAACTTGCGAGGATTACAGTAAATGTGCAGCGGTGCATCGGTTACAAGCTACTAGAGTCCTGAGGGAGGCATTAGTGTCTTGGAGACACGTCGGTAGGAAACCTGTAATATGAAATCACGAGGCAACTTCTGCGTAACATCGTCTATGTGAGGCTGTGAAGGTTACAGTAAAATGGCAGCGGTGCTTCGAATAATAGCTAGTAGAGTCCTGAGGGCGGTAGTACTCTCTGGGATCCTATAGTATGCAATCGCGATGAAATTTCTGTGTTGCTTCGTGAGTGTGAGCGTGCGAGGATTACAGCAAACACCAGCGGTGCGTTGGCTACAAGCTGCTGTGTTCTTGATAGCGGTGTAAATCTCTTGCAAAGGCGTCGGCATGGTGCCTGTAGTATGCAATCGCAAATGGAAATTCTGGGTGGCATTGTTAGCGTAAATGTAAATGTCGTGTTGTGGGGCGGCTGGTGGAATTTAGGTTGCTGTTATTTAATGTTTGGTTTGTAATGTAGAAACATTTCCCGGTTATTTAACCATATGTGGGGCGGCTGGTTGGAATTAATTGTTTGTTATTTAAATGTTCCTATTATTTATGCTGTCATTTGCCGTTCTCAACACTGGCTCTCTAACTACAACATTGGCAACCAGAAAGTGATTAGCAAAATGTGAAGCCTGTAATTAGAATTCCTAGTGCCCACTTCATCTGAGAAATACACTTATAGCTACAGCTTATAGCTTTGAGGAATTAGGAGATTGTCTGGGATTCATAATCAAAAACGATCGTGGAAAATCGTTCGATATATTCTGAAAGTCACAGATGAAAAAAAAAAAGAATCCACACAATCCAACTACCAGTGCAGTTCAGAGTCTAATGCGCTGATACAACTATAACTGTTCAAATTAAATGTTTAAGTGAATGCTCGCCACAATTTGATGTTAATGTTCATCAAACGCCACGCTAAATAATGGTAGAATGTCTGTCCCGCGGCGGCACGTGAAAATACGACATTCGCAAACTGAAGATATATCATTAAAGTCATCCCAGAATTTACACTTCACTCGAAAACGATTTCATGGTTACGCATATCCCGAGTAACTTAACACGGCATCCGAGGCTGTTTATAGCAATGATACCGACGCGACGCGACTCCCGGCACAGATGGTGTGCTAATCTGCGTCTGGAGAGAACTGGGGCCTTGCTTCCTCCAGCCCACATTCTGCTGGCTTCTCGAGGCAGCTATGTAATGAAGGGTTTACTACTTAGCATTTCCTTCTTCATGGGGTCAACAAGGACGGCAGGTACTGGACTGCTGTATTTTCGTGTTGATCAGATGTGTTTGTGGGACAGTAGATGGTAACTTCTAGGTGCCAAAGATGAACGGAGGGGGGCGAGGCCCCGACAACCTAAAGGTCAAGCAGTGCGAGGGGACGCTTATGCGGCCCGCGCTGTTGGTGGGGTTCCCCCAGTCGCCTGATGAGGGGCTTAACGGAAGACTCCAGTTTATCATAAAATCGACGGGCGAGGACTCGATGGCGCTGCACGACCTCCAGCTCGTCGGCGGCGTCATGTAGGTAGCAATGCGGGAAACGCGCCGGAACATGATAAACTCTACGCAGGATCTTGTTCTGCAGCGTCTGCAGCCGGTGAAGATAGGAGGGGGCCGCACCGCCCCAGACTTCACAGGCGTAGTCGAAGATCTGGCGAAGGTAAAGCCGGAAAATAAGGAGACCATTCGCGACAGATAAAGCAGAATGCTCGTTTAACACAGGGTAGAGAGCACCCAGGCAGCAGTTGATTTTAGCGCGGACGTCTTCAATATGGAGCCTCCAAGTCAGCTTCTTGTCCAGGAGGACGCCAAGGTATTTCACCGTCACTCGCCATGGGAGGGCGGTATCGTAGAGTCGCAGCTGACGGCGGGGCATCGACCTCTTCCAGGTGAAAACGATGGCGTGCGTCTTGGTGGGGTTGAATCCGATACGCCATTTGGCAGCCCAGTCTTCCAATGCGGTGCAGGCACTCTGTAGTCGGGGGACTAAGACCTCGGTCCATCGGCTGCGAGAGTAGATGACTGTGTCGTCTGCATAAATGGCCTTCTCCACACGAGGCACCGTTGGAAGGTCAGACGTGAAGATGGTGTACAACACGGGCCCAAGGACAGAGCCCTGGTGAACCCCCGCAGCAATGGGGCGTACCGTGGAGAGCGCGTCACCCACCTTAACAGAAAAGGTGCGGTCTCGGAGATAGGAGGCAAGAAGCTTCACCAGGTGGACTGGGAAGCCGAAGTGGTGAAGCTTCCGGAGCAGACCCTCGTGCCATACGCTGTCGAAGGCCTTCTGAACATCAAGGAAGACAGCCCCACAAAACTCCCGCCGGTTGAAGGCTGTGGTGATGTAGTCGACGACACGAAGGACCTGCTGGGCGATAGAGTGCCCTGGCCGAAAGCCAAATTGCTCTGGTGGCAAGATGGCGTGACGTTGAATGATGTGCCGGAGCCGTCGGAGGAGGAGGCGCTCGAATAATTTGCTCACATGCGGCAGGAGACTTATAGGGCGATAGCTGGAGGGGGACGTCCTGTTTTTCCCCGGTTTAGGCACCGCGACTACAACGGAGTGCTTCCAGGCCCGGGGGTAGACGGCAGTGGTAAGCACCCAGTTGAAGATGGCCGCTAGGTAGACGACCGCCGACCAGGGGAGGTGCTTCAGGACCCGGCCCGTGACGTCATCCTGGCCAGGAGCTTTTGATGCTGGGAGTTGCCGGACGCCTTCCAGGACTTCCTCCGGTGTGATGCGGGGCACTTGGTCGTCATCGTCGACATCGGCGGAGCGAAGGAGGGCAGCGACGTCGCCATGGATGGTGTCAACACGCTGGGGGTCCACCCGATCTTCCAGGGGACGAAAATTCCGCTCGAACCCGTCCGCTATCATGTTGGCTTTGTCGGCTGGGCTGTACGCCGTCCGGCCATCGACCGAGAGGGGCGGCATGCGGGAGCGCCGGTTCGTCAGCTGCCGGAGGGACTGCCAGCCTAAAGGACCCGGCGTAAAAGACCGAAGTTTGCTCGCCCAGAGCAGGTTGCGATGATCAGCGATCCCCGCCTTTATATCCCGACGTAGCTGATTGATCCTCCTCTTCAAGGCAACATCCCGAGTGATCCGCCATTCCCGGTTTAATCTGTTGCGAGTGCGGATCATAGCGAGGAGATGTGGCGGCAGGTCAGGCGTCCGAAGAGTGGGAGGCCTCGGCGGTGGGGTGGAGGCATGCAGCGCATCATGGATGGCATCCGTAAGGTGGTCAATGGAGTCTTCAGCGACGGTCCCGTCGGCGACCATGGCGGTGACGGCGTAGTCCACGTGGTCACGGAAGCGATTCCAATTAGTCTGGCGCAAGTTTAGGCGGCCCGGGGTATGTTCCGGGGCGACGCTCAGACGAAAGAGGACAGGCAGATGATTGGAGTTGAGATCGTGGATCACCTCAGCGTCGAGGAAGTGCGGGAGGCCATTGGTAATGGCGATGTCAAGCACATCCGGCCTGCCAGACGATGGGTAGCATGTAGGCTCCTCAGGGCCGCAGGCATAGGCGTTAGCTTCCTCGAGAGCCTGGAGGAGTGTGCGACCGCTGTTGTTAGAGTTCAGTGAATTCCAGGCAGCATGCTTGGAATTGAGATCCCCGGCGATGAAAAGCTTCCCAGGATGGCGGAGGAGAGCTCGAGCATCTGCCAGGTCCAAGACTCGGCGCGGACTCCGGTACACGGCGATAAACGTGATCGGACCTGCGTGGGTTTCGACAAGGACCGCCGTCGCTTCGATGAACTGCGTGGCAGGCGGTCTGACAGCGTAGTGCCGGATGGAGCGTTTGACAAAGAGAGCAGTGCCGCCACCCCAAGTAGGTCTGTCCGTGCGATAACAGCAATAATTCGGAATATTGCTGCGGATGTTGGGTTTGAAGAACGTTTCACTGACCATGCAAATGTCGACATTATGGTCGGTAAGGAAGTGCTGGAGCTCCCTCAGATCATGGGTCAGATTGTCCGCATTATAAGCGACGATGCGGAGATCATCCAGGCGAGGCACCCTAGCCATGACGCGGCGCAACAGAAGAATCCTGAGTAGCCTGGACGGCCTTGCAGATCGCCGAGTCGATGGTGGAGGCGATGAGCGCTGGCAGCTGCGCGAGCTGTTTGGTGACCTCCGTCAGCATAGACGTAACTTGGGTGAGAAGCCCAAGCAGCGTCTGGAGTTCCGATGGCCCCGGAGGTTGTGCAGCCACAGCCGGCGGCGGGGGGGGAAGAAGATGGCGCAGGTCCATGGGCGTCCGCAGTCAGGGATGCAGTTGAGGCAGGAGAGCGGTGCACGGCATCCGCCATGCTGACACCCTCCCGAAGTTGAGCCGTGCGTCGTTCCATCAGAGATCGCCAAGTCCTCTTGTCCATCTGTGGCGGGGGCTGACGGCGTCGACGTCGCTCCGCAGCCGGGGTAGGCTTCAGGGTGGGGGGAAGACCACGCTGGCGTCTGCTTTCCTGTTTATGCTTCGTGCAGCAGCGGTAATTCGCCGGATGGGCCCCGCCGCACAGGCCACAGATCGGCGGGTCTTCGAGCTTGCGGGGGCATTCCTTGCTGGCGTGGCCGCCGCCACACCGCACGCACATGGGAGGCATGGTGCACAGCCGGGAAACGTGTCCAAATCCCTGGCAGCGGAAGCACTGGACAGGGCCACGTGATTTCCACAGCTTCTCAACCGTCACACACAGGTTGTAAAACCGAGTGACCTGAAAAATCTCGCGGTGGGTGGGCGTGTCAGGCAGGATGACCACCCTATGGCCGGTAAGTTGGTTGGTACCCGGCATCCGGTGGAAGTCCACGCGCGTGGCGACGAATCCCATGGATTCGAGCTCTTCTTTGATGTCGTCATTGTGCAGGGACTTCGGTATTTTCTTCAGCAGGGCCTTGAGAGTTGGAGGCCGGACAGCCGGGAACGTGTAATTGGGAACGCCGTCACGTCCCAGCTTCTCCATGACGACGACGTAGTCAGCGGTCGCCGAGAGGTGGAGTTTCAGCAGGTCCTCGCCAGTTTGCTTGATATGGAAGGGCTGTGTGCAATGCTGCCGCAGCCAGTCACGAAATCTCTTGTAGTCGTCCATGAAACGCATCACAATGGGCGGCACCTTCGTCGGAGCCGGCGGCAGCTGTTGGGCGTCATCGTTCATGTCAGCGTCATGGTCGGCACGTTGCTGTGGCGCCTCTGCAGACGCGCGTCGGCGGTCATCACGTTGCCGTTGTTGGTCGGCGAGGGAAGCAGCAGCGTCGGCCAGACTTGCCCCAGTGCCTTGTAGTGGCTGGAAAGCATTCGAGACAGGTAGGTCCCGAGCGACGATAAGTCGTTGCCGCCGCGCCTGGCGCTTCTTCGGCGGCTGCCGAAATCCGTCATCCTGTGCGTCCCCCCTGGAGGAACGGCTAGCTGGTGAGCGATCGCGGATGGCACCTCTCGCCCCCTCTTCCCGCTGGTGGTGGCGCTCACGCGCATCCACGAGGCCACTTGCTTCAGAGTCAGAAGAGAAGTCCGCATCGGCGTCCGTGTGCGGCTCTGCACCTTGGGTACTAATACTTCCCCTCGGTGCAGGTCGGTCCGTCATAGGCGCACCGGCTGATGGCGGGGCGGCCGACGGGGCAAGCCCCGTCGGACCGCGGCCGGCCGGTGCGGGCGCAGCCGTCGCCGAAGCGGCGGCCGCGCGAGCGCTGAGTAGCATGTCCTCACTGCTCGACATCGCAAACTCGACTGCCTTCCTTCCTCGCGCAGCGTTCTTATATATAAAGCCGCGGTGCGGACGGCTAAGGGAACGCCTGATCAATTCGGCTCTCCCAACTAGCCGCTGGGCTAGTAATGCACCACTTTAAGTCATTGAATAAATCATAGCTTCTTTGCTGATGGCCGATGAAGCTCTCAATTTAAATGTTTATTCAGCACACAGGTAAGTAATCATAATAAAAGTCTGACGTGGCTACGTAAAATATTTTGGGCGAGAGAATTAATTTACTTACACTACACGCAGTACATGAGCTCTGAACTTGGCCTTTGGAGATACGCTATCGCTATAGTTTTACAGTTATTCAATTGAAAATTTTCACATCTTTATGATTATAGCGGATCTCCATTCTACTTAAATATAAACATCCTAACCTTATTTATTAGCCTACTTAATCGATCTTGCTTCCTTAATTTTTAAGACAAAAACCAGAAAATATTGAATTTCAACTAAAATCTTAATTTGTGAGATCCAGAAGACTGTTTCTATTAAATTATTATGAAGAAGGAATCTAAATATAAAATTTTAAGTCTCTACCTCTTTTCCTTTGCGCCAATGATTTTTACAGAAAAACGTCCAAATTTCGAAAATGGTTAAAGTTATCGAAATGACATTCAACACATATTAGTTTAGCATTACTCCTGACATGCTAGAAGCGTTTCAGGTTATTTACTTGGTTTTATAAGTATTGTGCAACATTTATGACGTCAGAGCTAGTTACAGCGGACTGGCTGGCACACAATGGAATGACTGATAAGAATTTTATAAGGCGTGAGTAGGCTGCTTCCCTTCATCATCCTCTACTTAATTTTTTTTGAATGTTAATGAACGAAAAAAAAGTTAATTACAAAAAGGGAAGCAAGAGTACAGCTTAACTCCCTATGAAAATTGAAATTTAAATGTAAACATACAGAAATATTAAAAAGAAAACTGATTACCTACTATAATTATTTAAATTGCTGGCATGTTCACTGCCTCTTAAGCAAAATTATCCCTGAAAATTTAAGCAAAATCAGTGAAACACTTTGGCATACATATTGCCTTAGACAAACAAACACATAAAATATGTAAAATTATGAAAATCTTAAATACATTAAATACATTTTTACATACAAAAATTCAAAGAAATAACACAGTTATTCATGATACATAAACAGATGATTATATCTTAGCAGTCTTTTCTAAACCTGAAAGAAAATTTCACAATCATAACAATTTCATTTTTACACACATGTCTGTAGCCGCTTTGGCTGGCGTTCTACACTTCCATTCACAAGCGTAGAGGAGGGGAAGTTGCTACGGTGTGTGTCCTTCACGTTCACTCCAAATTACATGGGGAAAGGGGAGGGGTCACTGTGTGTTGTGTCCAAGTCACTCCACACTCTCACGCAGCTACCAGGCTGCCATTATCTGGTTTGTCCTGTAGAAAAAACAAAAATAGTGCCTCAGACTCTGTTCACTTATTATCTAAGGGTGAGTCACAATGAAATGGGGATATACACATTTTATCTTTCAATATTTTGCTCGAACAAAGTTTTACTCTCACGGTTACTTAACTGTCATAAAATCGGTAAACAAATGGCTCAAAACGCCGTTAGTCACGTAGCTCAAGGCATACAATCATGAATCCTATTTAATTTCAATTTATTATTTCTGGGCCAGAACACTGAACCAATGCTCGGTACATTCTTGATAAATCTGTATTTTATTTACTTAGCTGACTCATCTTCGATTACCTTATTCTTAGAGATAGTATGAGTATATTTGATTAGTAGTTGTCTTCTCAGCTTCTTTGTACATGTGAGTAACTTGTTGTAATAGTACAGTTCTGAGTGTTCAAAACACACTACGTTTTGTTGACTACTAAATCCACTTATTGGTCCTTTGATGCTGTGTCAGTTCCACATCTGCAATTATGTACTTACTTCTTCGAAGTGTATTTATGCTGAGCTATAAATGATGTTTCACGTCTGCCATTATGTTACTCAATTATGTTGCTAGTGTATGAACTTAAGTAATACTCACTCCATTAAAATTTAAAGCACAGGATAGCACATTTATTTCATATCTATAGTGTATTGAAGCTGATCAGTTTGCTCACGTGGCAATCCATTTCCACTCGATCGGACGCTGAAACCACAGGTAGTCTCTCTCGACCTACCACTAAAGTTCATCAAGTAATTATGGACGAGCGTAATGCTAAATTCCTTAAACCTATAGGACACCATGAGCTGCTCTGTCTCATCTAAACATAAGGGTATATATGGTCGCATTCACGCCTCCAACTCATAACCTCAATACGTGTAGGTGTGTCCTGTCACACTACACCAAAATAATGGCCAGCTCCAACCTTATAACTATTTCAAAGACGTGTCCTTCACGTCTCAACCACAAACACTGTTCAATTCTATTACACTGTAATTCCTTGCTATACAAGATGAGTTTATTCCTACAACTTCTCTGCATATTTTTCATAACACTAACCAATCTCTTTTACTATTAATTACTTAGCTCTACGGCATACAATAGGTTTCACTGCCACTTCAGCTCCTGCTTATAAACGAACTTGTATACCTTTTTTAAATATTATTGTGGGACCATTTCCATTAAAACAACACTTTGTACTTACAATATTACCAGGGTTCTATACATACTTGTTACTCAAATACATTTATATTTTTATTACGGCATACTTCTCTATTGTTTATGTCACTGTTAGGTTTGTCACATTAGGTATTTTTTTCACTAATCGGTGGATAGAATGGTTACAGAACTCATGGCTTGATAGCCATGACAGAAATTTTTTGTATTGGAAAGAAGAGGTCGAAATTTTTGTAGATAGGAAAGATGAAGAATGAATGAGACCTGAAATGGAAAGAAGATCTCACACAGCTGGGACTGCACAGCTGCCACACTGTGTAGAGGTTACAGAACAACCTCCTCCCTACAGCAATCATTAGTTTCAGAAAATTTTCGTATTGGAAAGAAGGGGTCGAAATTTTTGTAGATAGGAAAGATGAAGAATGAGTGAGACCTGAAATGGGAAAGAAGATCTCACACAGCTGGGACTGCACAGCTGCCACACTGTGTAGAGGTTACAGAACAACGTCCTCCCTACAGAATTCATTAGTTTATTATTGGTTTGATAACCATAACGGAAAATTTTAGTATTTGGAAAGAAGGGGTCGAAAATTTTGTGGATAGGAAAGATGAAGAGTGAGTGAGATCTGAAATGGGAAAGAAGATCTCACACAGCTGGGACTGCACAGCTGCCACACTGTGTAGAGGTTACAGAACAACCTCCTCCCTACAGAATTCATTGGTATCAGAAAGTTTTTCATATGGGAAAGAAGAGGTCGAAATTTTTGTGGATAGGAAAGATGAAGAATGAGTGAGACCTGCCATGGGAAAGCTGATCTGACGCAGCTGGGACTGCACAGCTGCCACACTGTGTAGAGGTTACAGAACAACCTCCTCCCTACAGCATTCATTGGTTTCAGAAAATTTTCATATTGGAAAGAAGGGGTCGAAATTTTTGTGGATAGGAAAGATGAAGAATGAGTAAGATCTGAAATGGGAAAGAAGATCTCACACAGCTGGGACTGCACAGCTGCCACACTGTGCGGAGGTTACAGAACAACCTCCTCCCTACAGCATTCAATCACTACCTATGAACTTCTTTAGGTCGATCACGTTCCTGAGACCTAATATCTTTTTACTCTTAGGGTATTCTAGCCTACATGCATTAGCATGTGGTTTTCCTATGACCCTGAAAGGTCCTTGGTATTTACTAAGATTAACACATTCGTCCCAATATCTCCTATTTTTCAGAACTCATATAGGCAACTTCCAAGTTTCATCATTAGTTACTACATCTTTATCAGTAAAAGGTACTGTAATTACTCCGGTTATCCGCAAGAACATTTTTAACTGGCTTCTTTCAAAGTCAACAACACTCTGATATTTTGACAAGAAATCTATGCCAATTAAAACCTCAATACTGAGATTGTTTACAATTAAGCAGGGATGATCAATTAAATTACCATTAATGTTAAAGGGCAGCAAAGCTTCTTGCTTTACCGTTTTGACACCAATTATTCTTAGTCCTGATACCCTCATTACTGTAAGCTTGTCTTTACCAGGTAATGCATCAAAGAAGAACTGAGATATCGCACTCACCTCACTTCCACTGTCTAAGAGACAACGTACATTGATACCCAACATATTCACTATTATTATAGGGTGGCTTATTCTAGATGGTACAGGTGGTTCCTCAAACTCATCCAATAGCTCCTTTTGGATTTGTCTCCAACTAAAGTGATCGACATCTGTCTTCATTACCTTCAGGTCAAAGTGTGTAGGGGTTTCCTGAATTACATTTTCAGCTGCCTTTTCCAGGCGGTCTATTAATTTAAATCGAAGCACCGCACGACTTCATTACATTTAGTTTGCTGAACATGACCCAAATTCCTGTAGTCTGAGCGATTCTGCGCCTCCAGACCGGGCATATCACTAGTTACAGCTAAACCACTCTCATTATTATCGTCGGGTTCCTTCTCAAGTGACAACTGGTCACAGCTACCGGGTTCATCGACCCCCAACAGGCTACCCTCTACATTCTCATTTACCTCCAGTCCTAAATCTATTAGTACAGTATCAACATCCTGCACAGGCACTTTAGATAAGAGCACATCATTCTCATCGTAAATATAAGCATGAATTTCTTCTGCTTCTTCACCTGACAATTCAGTATTTTGTAGCTCCTCCCTACAGTAACACTGCTGCGCCTTCTCGTTCTCTTCCCACTTAGAGAGCGTCTCTAACACGGTATCTATCAAATACTGTGAGTGATCTAATATTTCTGCTGTATCCTTAGATGCTACCGACCCTTCATCCACATGTTCAGTTTGAGTATTCTGATCTATCTTACCAATTACTGCAATTACTGGCTTAGGAAAAGTAACCGCCTGGTGAGCGCCAGTGTCCTCATAGACGGGAACTAGTTTTCCTGCCTCAGCCTACTACTGTTTCCTTTATTTTCATTATAGTTAACTGGCACAGCATTGCTTTCCGCACTGTTATTTACCTGCATAATTTTGTTCGGATCAAAATTACTATCATTTGGATGCCATTGTTGGTTCTGATAATTATTTCTCCAATTCCTACCTCTCGTAGGATGGCGAACACCTACTGTACTGATGTTTACATTGCCATTCTGCTCGTTCTTAAAATTACTACTAGTGTTATTAGCATTTCTGTTATTACGTGCTTGCTCCTCATTGACAGCAACACGCTCTACACGTTCCAAATATTCAATGAAACGATCCAGATTGTCTCTAGGGGCAGATATAATTCTAGTTGACCAATACCATGGCAGTTTGGCTTCAAGACCTAGTACTATCATTTCAGGTTTTAGCTTTTCGGTCAAATGTGACAAACGTGAGATCCATGACCTGGCAAACTCTTTAATAGATTCCTTGCCTACATTGAAGCGTTTTTCACTCCAAAATTCTCTCAACACTTCAGTTTGCTTATTATTAGACCAATACTCATTAATGAAAGCTGTTTTAAATTCCGCTAGTGTTTTGCACTTCAACATAACATCAGCTGACCAACGCATGGCGTCACCTGCTAAATGGCTCCTAATAAATGAGATTTTCTCTCGTTCAGACCAATTTGGTGGAATCACATATTCAAAATCGTTCCAGAAATCTAGCGGGTGGATATTTTTGTCTGGATCGAACCGCAAGAACTGCCGACACCCGATAAAAGCGGCGTTTGCAGCTGCAATTTGTTGCATACTACCATTACCACAAGTTACTGAAGCTACTTTACTCTCAATGTTAGCAATTTTCTACTCTCATTTCAACATTATCTATTCTTTGCACAATATGAGTAGCATCAGTTTTGCATCTACTTCTGCTTGACATATGTTTACTTTTATATTAACATCCTTAAACCTATCTGAGCACAGTTCACATTCTGCCTCGATCTTTTCTGTTAACTTGTGCTCCAGCTTCACATCTTCCATTTGGAAGTCTCTGCGAACCTCAGCAACTTCGGATTTTACTGTTTTATACATTTCAGAAAATTGTTGAGCAACCTTTTTCTTAATATCCTCATGGTTGTAATCAATTTTGTAATTCAAACTGTCCAGATCCTCTTTCAACTTATTGCAACTAGCCTTGAAGGAAAGTTCTAATTCAGATTTATTGGATTCTAATTTATTGTCCATAGTCTCAAACCGTTTATTAAAATTTGTTTGGCTGGCCACTATCTAATACTTTATTTCAGCATTACTACTTTTGATCTCAGTTATTTCAGACTTTAATTCAGCTGTCATTCTAGCAATACTGGCTGACAATTTTGCATTACTGGCTGCTATTGCTTGTAATATAACATTTAAATGAATAGCCCCAGTATCTTTGGGTTGCTCACTAGCTAGCTGTTTATCACACTCAGGTGACGAAAAACTAGCTCCAACACCAGAATCATCAAAACTAAATGAAACTTCTGACTGATCAGTCATATCTAACTTTTCCTGTTTAAGCTCTACCACCTCTGATGACTGTTTCGTTTTTAACTCATCAGATAAACTACCATCCAATAAATTAACAATTTCTACTTTGTGCTTTACTAAAGGGGTCTCTATTATTGAATCATTGCCCCTTCTCACACTACTGTCAGGAGACAATACTTCATATTTCACTTTAATATTACTATTTTCATGCATATTTACACTTGAGCCGTTGTCTGGATTTACAGTTCCTTCAACAGACATAGGTTCTGATTTAAGTTTAACCTTAGTTTCTTTTGGCGGTTCCATCGCCGACAGTCTTTTAGTGCAGGTTAGTAAAAATTTTAACAGCTTTTCACATAACTTAGTTCCTTCTGCACGACATATGGCGTTGCCGTCGCGGCGTAAGAGGATTACTGATGCGACGCAGCGTGTTAACTGCAGACGACACTCCGACGGCCGTTGTGTGTTTGCGTGGCCCGCAACGGCAGGCGCGACTCCGGTTGCTCCGGTGGACGACTGCGGTGAGGCGAAACTGGCTTCTCGCGATGCTGGCAGCGCCGCTAGACTCAGTGCCAGCTACGTCAATCCAGATGCGTTGTTAATCCAATTGCGTCGTCCACATACACACGTAACACTATCACTGTTCTATTACTCAGTTGCGTGTCGCATTTCACTTCCGAATCCGAATATTTAAAAATCACTTTCCATTTTACTCAGTTTGTTTCCCGGCCGATGCACCAATTGTGGGGCGGCTGGTGGAATTTAGGTTGCTGTTATTTAATGTTTGGTTTGTAATGTAGAAACATTTCCCGGTTATTAAACCATATGTGGGGCGGCTGGTTGGAATTAATTGTTTGTTATTTAAATGTTCCTATTATTTATGCTGTCTTTTGCCGTTCTCAACACTAGCTCTCTAACTACAATATTGGCAACCAGAAAGTGATTAGCAAAACGTGCGGCCTGTAATTAGAATTCCTAGTGCCCACTTCATCTGAGAAATACATTTATAGCTACAGCTTATAGCTTTGAGGAATTAGGAGATTGTCTGGGATTCATAATCAAAAACGATCGTGAAAAAACTTTCGATATATTCTGAAAGTCACAGATGAAAAAAAAAAGAATCCAGACAATTCAACTACCAGCGCAGTTCAGAGTCTAATGCGCTGATACAACTATAACTGTTCAAATTAAATGTTTAAATGAATGCTCGCCATAATTTAATGATAATGTTCATCAAACGCCACGCTAAATAATGGTAGAATGTCTGTCCCGCGGCGGCACGTGAAAATACGACACTCGCAAACTGAAGATATATCATTAAAGTCATCCCAGAATTTACACTTCACTCGAAAACGATTTCACGGTTACGCGTATCCCGAGTAACTTAATACGGCATCCGAGGATGTTTATAGCAATGATACCGACGCGACGCGACTCCCGGCACCAATGGTGTGCTAATCTGCGTCTGGAGAGAACTGGGGCCTTCCTTCCTCGCGCAGCGTTCTTATATATAAAGCCACGGTGCGGACGGCTAAGGGAACGCCTGATCAAATCGGCTCTCCCAACTAGCCGCTGGGCTAGTAATGCACCACTTTAAGTCATTGAATAAATCATAGCTTCTTTTGCTGATGGCCGATGAAGCTCTGAATTTGAATGTGCATTCAGCACACAGGTAAGTAATCATAATAAAAGTCTGACGTGGCTAAGTAAAATATTTTGGGCGAGAGAATTAATTTACTTACACTACACGCAGTAGACGAGCTCTGAACTTGCCCTTTGGAGATACGCTATCGCTATAGTTTTACAGTTATTCAATTGAAAATTTTCACATCTGTATGATTATAGCGGATCTCCATTCTACTTAAATATAAACATCCTAACCTTATTTATTAGCCTACTTAATCCATCTTGCTTCCTTAATTTTTATGACAAAAACCAGAAAATATTGAATTTCAACTGAAATCTTAATTTGTGAGATCCAGAAGACTGTTTCTACTAAATTATTATGAAAAAAAATCTAAATATAAAATTTTAAGTCTCTACCTCTTTTCTGTTGCGCCAATGATTTTTACAGAAAAACGTCCAAATTTCGAAAATGGTTAAAGTTATTGAACTGACATTCGACACATATTAATTTAGTATTACTCCTGACATGCTAGAAACGTTTCAGGTTATTTACTTGATTTTATAAGTATTGCACAACATTTATGACGTCAGAGCTAGTTACAGCGGACTGGCTGGCACACAATGGAAGGACTGATGAGAATTTTATAAGGCGTGAGTAGGCTGCTTCCCTACAGTGTGACTAGGGCCTCCAGTCGGGTAGACCGTTCGCTGGGTGCAAGTCTTTCTATTTGACACCACCTCGGCGACTTGCGCGTCGGTGGGGATGAAATGATGATGATTAGGACAACACCCAGTCCCTGAGCGGAGAAAATCTCCGACCCAGCCGGGAAATGAACCCGGACCCTTGACATGTCACGCTGACCACTCAGCTACCGGTGGCGGACATTGTCAGTGTGGGGGTGCGAGTATTACAGTAAACGACCAGCGGTGCATCGGTTACAAGCTACTTGAGTTTTGAGGGCGGTATTAGTCTCTTGGAGGCACGTCGGCAGTGAGCCTGTAATATACAAACACGAAGCAATTTCTATGTTGCATCGTCAGTATGAGGGTGCGAGAATTTCAGTAAACGGGCACCGTTGCGTCGGTTACCAGCTACTAAAATTCTGAGGCAGTATTAATTTCTTGCAGGTACGTCGGGAGAGGGCCTGCAGTATGTAATCGCAAAGCAATTTGTGTGTAAGGGTGCGAGAATTACAGTAAATGGGCAGTGGTGCATCGGTTACAAGCTACTAGTGTCCTCATTGCACTATAAATCTCTTGGAGTGACGTCGGCAGGGAGCTTGTAGTACACAATCATGCAGCAATTACTGTGTTGCATCATCGGTGTCAGGGTGCGAGTATTACAGTAAACGGGGAGCGGTGCATCGGTTGCAATCAACTAGAGTTTTGGGGGCGGTATTAGTTTCTTGGGGAAACGTCGTTCAAAAATGGTTCAAATGGCTCTGAGCACTATGGGACTTAACAGCTGTGGTCATCAGTCCCCTAGAGCTTAGAACTACTTAAACCTAACTAACCTAAGGACATCACACACATCCATGCCCGAGGCAGGATTCGAACCTGCGACCGTAGCAGTCGCGCGGTTCCGGACTGCGCGCCTAGAACCGCGAGACCACCGCGGCCGGCGAGAAACGTCGTCAGGGAACCTGTAGTATGCAGCCTCGAAGCAATTTGTGTGCCCCATCGTCAACGTGAGGGTGCGAGCATTACTGTAAGTAGGCAGCGGTGCATCGGTACAAGCTACTAAAGTCCTGAGGGCGGTAGTATTCTCTTGGAGAGACGTCACCAGGGAGCCTCTAGTATGCAATCGCAAGGCAATTTCTCTGTTGCAACGTGAGTGTGGAGGTTAAAGGATTACAGTAAACCAACAGTGGTGCATCGGTTACAAGTTGCTAGAGTCTTGACTGCGGTACGAGTCTCTTGCAGAGACGTCGGCACTGAGTCAGTAGTTCGCAGTCGCAAAGCATTTTCTGTGTTGCACCGCTGTGCGAGAGTGCGAGGATTACAGTAAACGGCCAGTGGTTAATCGGTTACAAGCTACTAGAGTCCCGAGGCTGGCATTAGTGTCTTGGTGATACGTCGATAGGGAGGTTGTAGTATACAGGGTGGTCCATTGATCGTGACCAGGCCAAATATCTCACGAAAAAAGCAACAAACGAAAGAACTAGAAAGAACGAAACTTGTCTAGCTTGAAGGAGGAAACCAAATGGCGCTATGGTTGGCCCGCTAGATGGAGCTGCCATAGGTCAAACGGATATCAACTGCGTTTTTTTTAAATACGAACCTCGATTTTTTATTACATATTCGTGTAGTACGTAAAGAAATACGAATGGTTTAGTTGGACCACTTTCTTCTCTTTGTGATAGACGGCGCTGTAATAGTCACAAACATATGGCTCACAATTTCAGACCAACAGTTGGTAACAGGTAGGTTTTTTAAATTAAAATACAGAACGTAGGTACGTTTGAACATTTTATTTCGGTTGTTCCAATGTGATACACGTACCTTCGTGAAATTAGCATTTCTGAGAACGCATGCTGTTACAGCGTGATTACCTGAAAATACCACATTAATGCAATATATGCTCAAAATTATGTCTCTCAAACTCAATGAATTTGGCAATACGTATAACGACATTCCTCTCAACAGCGAGTAGTTCGCCTTACGTAATGTTCGCACATGCATTGACAATGCCCTGACGCATGTTGTCAGTCGTTGTCGGTGGTTCACGATTGCAAATATCCTTCAACTTTCCCCACAGAAAGAAATCCGTGGACGTCAGATCCGGTGAACGTGCGGGTCATGGTATGGTGCTTCGATGGCCAATCCACCTGTCATGAAGTATGCTATTCAATACCGCTTCAACTCCACGCGAGACAAGTGCCGGACATCCATCATGTTGGAGTACATTGCCATTCTGTCATGCAGTGAAACATGAAATGTCCCCTTAGAAAAATTGTACAAGGACTGAGCTTAAACTGACACATAATATTTTTAGCGCAACGCAATCTGACTTTCAGAAATCCCCACAAAAGAATGGCCCTGACTAACATTAACCTATACCTTTCACAAATCACTTACCTCACAAAAATCTTCATTACTCGAACTACTGCAATACAGCGAGCGCCACTACTGCCAGCTAAATAAAAGATTCAAACTACGGAAGGCACTAACTACTGACAGGCATAGTTAGCAAATGAAAGATTTTAATAGAGAACAAACAATGTATTTACCTTAATAATCATAATATATATAGCAGTTCATGCCATCCAGTATTACAAATTTCAAAACTCCGCCATCTCTCTCCCCACATCCACCACTGCTGGCGGCTCACCTCCAACTGCACAACGCTACGCGCTGTTCACATCCAGCTGCCCAACACTACAATGGCGAGTATTACAACAATGCCAACCAGCCACTGACTGCACACAGCACAGCCAGTGATTTTCATACAGAGCGCTACGTAACGATGCCAATAAGAAAACATAAACAGCCTACTTACAAACATCTTGTAGCAACATAGGTAGAACATTACGTAGGAAATCAGCATACATTGTACCATTTAGATGGCCATCGATAAAATGGCGGCCAATTATCCTTCCTCGAATAATGCCGCACCATACATTAACCCGCAATGCCGCACCATACATTAACCCGCCAAGGTCGCTGATGTTCAACTTGTCGCAGCCATCGTCGATTTTCCGTTGCACAATAGTGCATATTATGCTGTTTTACGTTACCGCTGTTGGCGAATGACGCTTCTTCGCTAAATAGAACGAGTGCAAAAAATCTGTCATCATCCCGTAATTTCTCTTGTCCACAGTGGCAGAGCTGTACGACGTTCAAAGTCGGCGCCATGCAATTCCTGGTGCATAGAAATTTCGTACAATCGATGTTGATGTAGCATTCTCAACACCGACGTTTTCGAGATTCCCGATTCTCGCGCAATTTGTCTGATACTGATGTGCAGATTAGCCACGACATCAGCTAAAACACCTACTTTGGCATCATCATTTGTTGCATGTCATGGTTGACGTTCCAAATGCAGCAGAACATTTCCTGTTTCCTTAAATAACGTAACTATCCGGCGAACGGTCCGGACACTTGGATGATGTCGTCCAGGATGCCGAGCAGCATACATAGCACACGCCCGTTTGGCACTTTGATCACAATAGCCATACATCAACACGATATCGACATTTTCCGCAATTGGTAAACGGTCCATTTTAACACGGGTAACGTATCACGAAGCAAATACCGTCCGCATTGGCTGGAATGTTACGTGATACCACGTACTTATACGTTTGTGACTATTACAGCACCATCTATCACAAAGCAAAGAAAGTGGTCCAACTAAAACATTAATATTTCTTTACGTGCTACACGAATATGTAATAAAAATGGGGGTTCCTATTTAAAAAAACGAAGTTCATATCCGTTTGACGTATGGCAGCGCCATCTTGCAGGCCAAGCATAGCGCCATCTGGTTTCCCCCTTCAAGCTAGACGAGTTTCCTTCTTTGTAGTTTTTTCGTTTGATGCTTATTTCGTAAGATATTTGGCCCAGTCACGATCAATGGACCACCCTTTATAATCGCGAAGCAATATTTGTGTCGCCCCGTTAGTGTGACGGTGCGAGGATTACAGTAAACGGGGAGCGATGCATCGTTTACAATTTACTAGAGTCCTGAGGGCGGTGTTAATGGTTACTTTCTCAGTAAAATTTTGATAGGTTTCACTACATTGATGTCTTATAGCATTAATGTCATCTCTGAAACTTTTAGTGCTGCCTGTGCATTGCGTGGCTATGGCTTCAATGTTATCGGAAAGACTTTTTCACTGGCCTTAATGTCTGTATCTACCTGTTTAAAACGGTTATCAGTCGTTTCTGTGTACGATTTAAGCTCGTCGCGAATGCTGGAAAATTGTTCATCATTTTTGTTAAATCGTTCATTGAACTAAGTGTTGGAGTCATCTTATTTTTGCATATGCTGAAAAGTTGTTCTTTGAACTGAATGGTGTTGTCAACTTGTTTTTCTCGCATTTCTCGTCATTGAGTGGTGGTATGAACCTATACTTCTCGTATGCTGGAAAATTGTTCATTGAATGGAGTATTTCCATGAGATTTTGAATCGTCGCTTCCGAATTCTTTTCAGTTGATGACTTGGGTATTACCTGTGTTGTATTTTGTTTTGTGGAGTCAAAGTCTACAACCACAGACGTCTCGTTTGTTGCATTATCTACACAACTCCCGCCAATGGAATCCAACGGATTTTTTAAAACAGAGTGAGTACTTGGCACTATTGTTTCCTCTGACAAACTATTGGCAGTCTGATTAATTGTGTGAAAAGTAGGTCAATCACTGACCTCATTTGGTAAACAATCAAGTTTTGAATTGTGCACATCAGCCATGTGCAAATCAGCGGCGTCCATAGTACTGGAATTTACCGTGTAATTACTAGTCAAATTAGTGAGTGAAATTATAGTGTCAGGAAACTGTACATTATTTCTGGAAACGGAACTCAAGTTTTCTGTGGTGCTTTGCAATGTTGCGCCGGAGAGTAGTCACTTTCTCAACATTGTGTTCAATAATAGGAAATGGTCTATTTCGGTATATTTAAGTGACGATTACGTGCCGGAAACTTGACACTTTTGCGCGGCATCGTAAATCAAATACAGAGCACAAATTGAAAGACAAAATTTCAACACTCAACTCAAAGAAACAAAACAAGGCGGACCATAAGAATGCCGATAAACTATGAAAGGAATTTTGTACAAGTTAGTAAAGTGCGTTGAGCCAAAAAATCCAACTACTATTATCACTACAGAGTGGTTGAGAGACAAAACTATGTATATCTGACTATTTAAATATCACAAATTTCACAAAGTGGACGACTGGCAGAGCTGTCGCCAAGTGTAGCATTCTTTATAAAAATGAAATAGTAAAGTTCAGATTACGTTGAATGAATGTCTGAACCGTGGAATGGACACAGAACTCGAATTGTCATGTGGTGTGATATAACTGCAAGTGGTGTGCTTACTCTGTGTTATTGTTAGCAAAACTTTACACGAATCGATTGGGCAACGCAACTCTCAATAACAGTAAAGGAATACAGTCACTGCAACAATACATTTAGACCCTTAGGCAATGAATCATCTGGCCCTGTTAAAAACTGATAACTTTGTCCCTGTGCAGACAGCAAATAAATTAAATTGATTTACCTCTAAAGCAGCAACGGATTAACGCTATATATTCTGGTCTATCATAACAAAAATTATAAATATGCTAACTACAGGCTCAGCAGTGTGCAATGCTGGCCATAATACTTGAAATGCATATGAAATTCATTTCGCCGATAATCGAGAACAATTTAAGAAATATGACCAGGGCAGGGATTCAGTACTGATTATAGTGAATTACTAACAATCAGTTATTTTAGCAAAATTATATTGCAAGTTACGTCTGTCTTTTGAAAAACAACCTACAATTCAAGTTGCATTACTCACAATTAATTGACAAACAATGAGATTTAAACAGCAAGTATTATCTAACTTCATTAATCGAACATAGATGCAAATCATCAAATTACACATAGCTCTGTTAAGAAATCTTAAAAGCATTACAAAAATGTATGCCCCCGGTAGCTGAGTGGTCAGAACGACAGAATGTCAGTCCTAAGTCCCGGGTTCGATTCCCGGCTGGGTCGGAGATTTTCTACGCTCAGGGACTGGGTGTTGTGTTGTCCCAATCATCATCATCTTATCCCCTTCGACGCGCAAGTCGCTGTAGTGGCGTTAAATCGAAACACTTGTACCCGGCGAATGGTCTATCCGATGGGGGCCCTAGTCACACATTACAAAAATGAAATATCTAAGTAGCCTTTTTATCAGAACAGTTTACGTACATTCTGGGGTTACTCAACAATTACAAATTTCAGCCAACTCATCTATACTAACGCTCTGGTAAAAACAGAAATCAGAATTATTTAAGATCTTTCCTTATTTCTACATCTACTTCTACTTACATACTCCGCAATCCACCATACGCTGCGTGGCGGAGGATACCTCGTACCACAACTAGCATCTTCTCTCCCTGTTCCACTCCCAAACAGAACGATGCAAAAATGACTGCCTATATGCCTCTGTACGAGCCCTAATCTCTCTTATCTTATCTTTGTGGTCTTTCTGCGAAATATAAGTTGGCGGCAGTAAAATTGTACTGCAGTCAGCCTCAAATGCTGGTTCTCATAATTTCCTCAGTAGCGATTCACGAAAAGAACGCCTCCTTTCCTCTAGAGACTCCCACCCGAGTTCCTGAAGCATTTCTATAACACTCGCCTGATGACGAAACCTACCAGTAACAAATCTAGCAGCCCGCCTCTGAATTGCTTCTATGTCCTCCCTCAATCCGACCTTATAGGGATCCCAAACGCTCGAGCAGTACTCAATAATAGGTCGCATTAGTGTCTTATAAGCGATCTCCTTTACAGATGAACCACATCTTCTTAACATTCTACAAATGAACCGAAGACGACTATCCGTCTTCCCCTCAACTGCATTACAGGCTTGTCCCACTTCATATCGCTCTGCAATGTTACGCCCAAAATATTTAATCGACGTGACTGCGTCAAGCGCTACACTACTAATGGAGTATTCAAACATTACGGGATTCTTTTTCCTGTTCATCTGAATCAACTTACATTTATCTATATTTAGAGTAAGCTGCCATTCTTTAGACCAATCACAAATCCTGTCCAAGTCATCTTGTATCCTCCTACAGTCACTCAACGACGACACCTTCCCGTACACAACAGCATCATCAGCAAACAGCCGCACATTGCTATCCACCCTATCCAAAAGACCATTTATGTGGATAGAAAACAACAGAGGACCTACCACACTTCCCTGGGGCACTCCAGATGATACCCTTACCTCCGATGAACACTCACCATCGAGGACAACGTACTAGGTTCTATTACTTAAGAAGTCTTCGAGCCACTCACATATTAGGGAACCAATCCCATATGCTCGTACCTTAGTTAGGAGTCTGCAATGGGGCACCGAGTCAAACGCTTTCCGGAAGTCAAGGAATATGGCATCCGTCTGATACCCTTCATCTATGGTTCGCAAGATATGTGAAAAAAGGGCGAGTTGCGTTTCGCAGGAGTGATGCTTTCTAAAGCCGTGCTGATGCATCGACAACGACTTCTCTGTCTCAAGGAAATTCATTATATTCGAACTGAGAATATGTTCGAGAATCCTGCAACAAACCGATGTTAAGGATATTGGTCTGTAATTTTGAGGATCCGTCTCTCTACCCTTCTTATACACAGGCGTCACCTGCGCTTTTTTCCAGTCGCTCGGGACTTTACGTTGGGCAAGAGTTTCGCGATAAATGGAAGCTAAGTAAGGAGCCAATGCAGTAGAGTCATCTATGTAAAACCGAGTTGTAATGCCATCAGGACCTGGCGATTTATTTATTTTCAACCCATTCAGCTGCTTCACAACCCCAGGGATGTCTATCACTATGTCCTCCATACCGGAATCTGTACAACACTCAAACGGCGGTGTGTTTGTACGATCCTCCTACGTGAAAGATTACTCAAATGCTAAATTTATAATTTCAGCTTTCGTTTTGTTGTCTTCCGTTGCCAGGCCAGACTGATCAGTGAGTGACTGGATGGAAGCCTTCGACCCGCTTACCGATTTCACGTAAGACCAGAATTTCCTTGGGTTTTCAGCAAGATCTTTTGCAAAGGTATGATGGTGGCAGTGGTTGTATGCTTCGCGCATAGCTCTTTTTACAGCAGCAAGAATCGCTACTAAATTTTGCCTGTCCTCATTCTCCCGATCTTTCTTGTACCGCGAGTGCAACTGTCTTTGCTTCCTGAGCATTCTCCGAGTTGCGCTGTTAAACCACGGTGGGTCTTTTCCGTCCGTAAACCACTTTTTCGGCACATACTTGTCCAACGCGATATTTGCATAAAGGCTTCTGCTTCTATGTTTAACAATATCGACACCACAAAAACTGCCTACTCCATCGTCTTTCCCTCAGAGACAGCTACAAACAACTGTGCGCCAAGCACTCTCTAACTGCAACAGTAGCAGTATCGTTGGCTCTGCGACCGCACAAAGTCAGCGATCCGCATTAAAGAGCTTATCAGAGACATTAATCGTTTATGGTGCATTAGTTTCATTCTAATTTATTAGTATTCTTATCTTTTCTGGTGCCACTTACAAGTGCGCCCCAGTATACTCCTTTCAAAGTGACGTCATGATTATGTATGTAAGAAACAATTGAAAAGCGATAAAAGATCAGTAACTGCCGGACATCTTACTGAAGGAAACGATAAAACGAAATCTATCTTGTTCTGAGGATTTTTTCCCCCCGGATGTTCGGTTATCTAGCTGGTGTTTCTCGAAGTAGCGTGGCTGGTTCTGGTGGTCTCATTCTACAGTGAACAGTGCCATACTGTGGGCTGGGCACAACTTCTGCAAAATGATTGATGGAAAACCAGCACCAGTACAGTACGGGCTAAGCCGGTGCGGATTTGGAGACTGTGCTGACGTATATGCTCAGTTATTCCTCCTGTATCACGAATCTTCGTATAGTGCTTGGAGAAAGTGATGTAGATTAAAGATTTGGTACGATAATACTCAGGACAAGAACTGTTCCTCAATGCCTGCACTGCGGCTGAAAGTTGTTGTTGACAAATACGAACCAGTGACCGGAAATGTGAGATTATTGGAACAGCGGTGGCGATTTCACAGATGGCATCAATGAGCGGAATGGAGCTAGTTAAACTATGAAAGAAGAGCAGTGCGTTTGTATATCCAAATTCATGGCTTGAAGTCGATGAACGCTGTTGTTGAACAAATGAACGGAATGTTCTTATAATAAAATATATGTATTCATTATTTTGATTTGTTATTTTCCCTTTCCTTCTGTAATATACACTCCTGGAAATGGAAAAAAGAACACATTGACACCGGTGTGTCAGACCCACCATACGTGCTCCGGACACTGCGAGAGGGCTGTACAAGCAATGATCACACGCACGGCACAGCGGACACACCAGGAACCGCGGTGCTGGCCGTCGAATGGCGCTAGCTGCGCAGCATTTGTGCACCGCCGCCGTCAGTGTCAGCCAGTTTGCCGTGGCATACGGAGCTCCATCGCAGTCTTTAACACTGGTAGCATGCCGCGACAGCGTGGACGTGAACCGTATGTGCAGTTGACGGACTTTGAGCGAGGGCGTATAGTGGGCATGCGGGAGGCCGGGTGGACGTACCGCCGAATTGCTCAACACGTGGGGCGTGAGGTCTCCACAGTACATCGATGTTGTCGCCAGTGGTCGGCGGAAGGTGCACGTGCCCGTCGACCTGGGACCGGACCGCAGCGACGCACGGATGCACGCCAAGACCGTAGGATCCTACGCAGTGCCGTAGGGGACCGCACCGCCACTTCCCAGCAAATTAGGGACACTGTTGCTCCTGGGGTACCGGCGAGGACCATTCGCAACCGTCTCCATGAAGCTGGGCTACGGTCCCGCACACCGTTAGGCCGTCTTCCGCTCACGCCCCAACATCGTGCAGCCCGCCTCCAGTGGTGTCGCGACAGGCGCGAATGGAGGGACGAATGGAGACGTGTCGTCTTCAGCGATGAGAGTCGCTTCTGCCTTGGTGACAATGATGGTCGTATGCGTGTTTGGCGCCGTGCAGGTGAGCGCCACAATCAGGACTGCATACGACCGAGGCACACAGGGCCAACACCCGGCATCATGGTGTGGGGAGCGATCTCCTACACTGGCCGTACACCACTGGTGATCGTCGAGGGGACACTGAATAGTGCACGGTACATCCAAACCGTCATCGAACCCATCGTTCTACCATTCCTAGACCGGCAAGGGAACTTGCTGTTCCAACAGGACAATGCACGTCCGCATGTATCCCGTGCCACCCAACGTGCTCTAGAAGGTGTAAGTCAACTACCCTGGCCAGCAAGATCTGTCCCCCATTGAGCATGTTTGGGACTGGATGAAGCGTCGTCTCACGCGGTCTGCACGTCCAGCACGAACGCTGGTCCAACTGAGGCGCCAGGTGGAAATGGCATGGCTAGCCGTTCCACAGGATTACATCCAGCATCTCTACGATCTTCTCCGTGGGAGAATAGCAGCCTGCATTGCTGCGAAAGGTGGATATACACTGTACTAGTGCCGACATTGTGCATGCTCTGTTGCCTGTGTCTATGTGCCTGTGGTTCTGTCAGTGTGATCATGTGATGTATCTGACCCCAGGAATGTGTCAATAAAGTTTCCCCTTCCTGGGACAATGAATTCACGGTGTTCTTATTTCAACTTCCAGGAGTGTATATAATGAAATGGTTTATTTCTGATGCATCATTCTAATGATATCTTGCTGAGTTTATTGTAATCAAAATGAAAGCTAGAACAGATGATCAAAGTCATCGCCCGGCACGCAAAATTTATCCGAGGAGAGTAGTTACTACAAAAAGAAATTCATGGCCTTCATCAAGCCGATTTCGTTGACGTGACTGCATATTCAGAATTGAGGTTATAGGTATTTATTAAAAGTAACCGATGTGTCCTCAAATTATGGATGGGTCGCTGCTCTTACGGGTAAAGCGGGTATTGAGGTTGCAGATACATTCAGACAGAAAAATGTTCAAATGTGTGTGAAATCTTATGGGACTTAACTACTAAGGTCATCAGTCCCTAAGCTTACACACTACTTAACCTAAATTTTCCTAAGGACAAACACACACACACACCCATACCCGAGGGAGGGCTCGAACCTCCGCCGGGACCAGCCGCACAGTCCATGACTGCAGCGCCCAAGACCTCTCGGCTAATCCCGCGCGGCACAATCAGACAAACATGCAGTAAACATAATACGATTTTGATCACTTAAAAACAGATTTAAGTAAGAAATTTTGCCATATTCATTTGAAAAAACGAATTGGAAAACGTAAAATAAATCACTATTAATCTTTTTTTCAATTTGAAAGCTTTAGTTGCGGAGCGATTCAATAGAACACTTCATGGGCGTATGTTTAAGCTTTTCACTGCTCAGTGTTCTTTCAAATGGATTCATGAAAGCGTTAGTCAGTCATTATACTCACACAAAACATAGATTAATTAATACACAACATAATGACGTGAAAGATAACGGCATTTTGTCTATTGTGCGTAATAAGATCAAGATCACAGATCCACGAAAGGGTGAAATCAGAGTCGGTGATTTGGTTAGAATTAGTAAACACAAGTCGACTTTCGAGAAAGGGTCCATCCACTCCAGACAGGTGTTCTAAGATACTCAGTAGAAGCGGCCGAGAACGTGTAAGCTAGAAGATTGCAGTTATGGCCTGTAGCAGGAGGTATGTACAACACAGAATTAATAATAATAATATCAGTCCACCTATCTAGCTGAAAAAGTCATCCGAAGAAAAGGAAGCAAAGCTTTCCCAAAAGGGTTGGGTTTTGATAAAACGCAATTCCTGGATTGTTTTGTAATTGGGAGTATGTGAGACAAACCTATATTCAGAGGTAGCATGTGTACCAAGCCACATAGCTTGCATGCAACGTGTTACTAATGTCTGGATAGTCTTGAACACAGTGCAGAGTATGTCAAACTAAATGCTTTGGTGCATATCCAGCTCACCCGGTAATGTCCACCTCGCCCGAGGTGCGCCGTCCACCCGAAAGTGGGCGCGCATCGGACTTCAAAAACGAGGTGCTTGCTGTGTGCTAATGTCTTGTCTACATCTGGTCAGGCTGCTTAGACAATTACCCACAAGTGTTGTGCTGCTAAGCACATACTTGTAGTTGCATCACCGGCATGGCTGAGAGGAGAGTGTGTGTGTGTGCCGTATAGCACCAAGTTACACAATTAAAGTGAAAAAGCTTACGTAATTATTTTCACCCAACGAATCTGCTGTAGTGTAATTGAATATAGCGAAAAAGCACTGCACTGTCATTGGGTGTAAAAATATTTAGTCATCTTTAGTATCTAAATTTATCGTCCACTGCCATGTTTAACCCATAAACTGTGAGTTCCTCATATTGGGACATAGTCGTAGTTCGTGAGGTGGCTTTTATCAGGTCGCTTTGCTTTATTTTTTCCTCAGATTTGTAGAAATCTTGAATCTGACACAGTCATTGTACAAAATGGTATTTACTGCCTAACAGCAACCAATAAAGTACTATGTGTTGGAAAACTCGATGTTTTATGTACGCTTTGTATAACTTGCTTTAATTCAACTTAAAAAATTAAGACAAAATTACACATATTGTTTCCGAGCTTTGTACAAAGTGGTTAAAAAACTATTATGTAATTTAGGTATGAATTTAGGTATGAATAGGTGCAATTGACAGATACAACATTCTGTTTCTGCAGAATTTCTTCCGAAAACAATTAAATGTATACAAAAGGTGCCAAACCATCTCAGCTGAATTTTCTAGTGTGTATGATTCACCCATTATATCTGGCAACTGAAGAATAATAATGTGTATTTGTTTCATGTTTCTTGTGATAAAAGGTTCACAAGACCACTTGAACCCGTTTTTTTTCTATTATAACCCTTACTATAAACTTTGCTTACTATAATACAGGGTTATTACAAATGATTGAAGCGATTTCACAGCTCTACAATAACTTTATTATTTGAGATATTTTCACAATGCTTTGCACACACATACAAAAACTCAAAAAGTTTTTTTAGGCATTCACAAATGTTCGATATGTGCCCCTTTAGTGATTCGGCAGACATCAAGCCGATAATCAAGTTCCTCCCACACGCGGCGCAGCATGTCCCCATCAATGAGTTCGAAAGCATCGTTGATGCGAGCTCGCAGTTCTGGCACGTTTCATGGTAGAAGAGGTTTAAACACTGAATCTTCCACACATAACTCCACAGAAAGAAATCGCATGGGGTTAAGTCGAGAGAGCGTGGAGGCCATGACATGAATTGCTGATCATGATCTCCACCATGACCGATCCATCGGTTTTCCAATCTCCTGTTTAAGAAATGCCGAACATCATGATGGAAGTGCGGTGGAGCACCATCCTGTTGAAAGATGAGGTCGGCGCTGTCGGTCTCCAGTTCTGGCATGAGCCAATTTTCCGCGGGCTACGCGTGAAACTTGCCCGCACGCGTTCAACCGTTTCTTCGCTCACTGCAGGCCGACCCGTTGATTTCCCCTTACAGAGGCATCCAGAAGCTTTAAACTGCGCATACCATCGCCGAATGGAGTTAGCAGTTGGTGGATCTTTGTTGAACTTCGTCCTGAAGTGTCGTTGCACTGTTATGACTGACTGATGTGAGTGCATTTCAAGCACGACATACGCTTTCTCGGCTCCTGTCGCCGTTTTGTCTCACTGCGCTCTCGAGCGCTCTGACGGCAGAAACCTGAAGTGCGGCTTCAGCCGAACAAAACTTTATGAGTTTTCCTACGTATCTGTAGTGTGTCGTGACCATATGTCAATGAATGGAGCTACAGTGAATTTATGAAATCGCTTCAATCATTTGTAATAGCCCTGTACCTTAACTTTTATCGCCAGAAGTTTCAGAATATGAACTGTCATCACATACTTCCATGCAGAAGTCTTCCTCAAACTAGTCTACATCACGCGCATCATTTAGCCACAGTCGTGTTACAGACTAGAAATCTGAATCATTTGGACAAACGGTGCTACGCGTGGGCTTACCTAAACTGGACATAACACAGGCTTTTGGGTGCGTCATACAGATCTCGCGAGTTAATAATAACGCTACAGTTTTCAATCGGTAACAGCTGGAGATGAATCGAGATCTCAACAACGCTCGAGGACAATATTGTGTTAATTTACCGCCAAAGCCATCTTGATGACATCATATATCCAAGTTCAGTGCTGACATCACCAACGCCATCTCGATGAAGACATACATTCAAGGTAACTGATGGCACCATGTGTGCACGTGATGGACGCTTCAATGACCTTCATGATCATGTAATTCTCTTGGAGCTCAGATGAAGGTCAAACTGTGCTGAATAGTCTCACACTACTGCACACTACGAATTCAGTTATTTGTTGGATAGATTCCCATCTGTGTGTTCCCCTACAGTTTCTACCTTCTTCCGATACGTAGAGGACCATGTACCAAAATAGTGCGACTTCAGAGTAACCATTACGACATTTAGGTTTAACGTTTGCGTGGAAACGAAAAGAACTTGTACTGGATCGCCAGGCTGGGATTTAAACCAACCCCCCCCCCCCCCCCCGAATACGAAGCCACTGCCTTACCATTGTGTCACATTTATCCCTACGAATGGGTGATCTATTCGCAGAGTGAATCTAGACATGCTGTCTGATTTGAGCTGACCTACTCCAGTCGAACCCAGCTTACTCCTGGTTTCTACAATTTCCCTGATGAACATATCCAGTGGCGCTACATCCTATCTCGCCTATTGCTCACTAGACGTGATGCTGCGTAACACACTAAGTGAAGAAGTTGTTCGTCTCAGTTTGCCCGTCAAGAATTTGTCCCCTGTGCCAATCTCTTCATTTCAGAATAGCACTTGCACCCTACGTTCTCAGTCACTTGTTGGATATGTTCCAATCTACTTCGCGACCACCAATTTTGAAGTTAAATTTATTGCTTGTCTCATTTCTGCCTTTCGTCGATTTACTCTCATTAGATTGTTCATTCAATTCAGGAAATCCTGTAATTCATCTTCACTGTCACTGAGGATTGCAATCTCTTGATAGCCTGGCACCTTGAATTTTGATTTCAATCTTGAATCTTTCTTTTATTTCCGTCATCGCTTATTCAGTGTACAGATTGAACAGTAGGGCCCAATTTCCTGTCTTACACCTTCTCAATTCGAGTACTACTTTCTTGGTCTTCCAATCTTATTGATCCCTTTTGGTTCTTGTTTGTATTGTATACTATCCGTCTTTCCTTATATATTACTCCTTCTTTCCTCAGAATAACGAACGTATTGCGCCATTTTATATTGTCGAACGTTTTACCCAGGTCGACAAATGCTCTGAACGTGTCTTGATTTTTCTTCAGTGTTGCTTCCGTAATTAACTGTTTAAAGTTCTTATTTTTATTCTCTCTATTATTTAATTAGCGTCTTATTAATGTGATTGCGTATTATTATTAACTGATTTTTATTTATGGTTTGGTTTAGCGATTCCTTTTTACCGTTTGCGCCTTTTACTTGAGTCGTTTTAATTATGTTTGCGTTGGTTCAAGTGGCTCTGACAAGGGAACATCCCCATCGCACCCCCCTCATATTTAGTTATAAGTTGGCACAGTGTATAGGCCTTGAAAAACTGAACACAGATCAATCAAGAAAACAGAAAGAAGTTGTGTGTAACTATGAAAAAATAAGCAAAATATACAAACTGAGTAGTCCAGGTGCAAGATAAGCAACATCAATGCCAGTATGAAGTCGGGGGCGCCGTGGTTAGCGTGAGCAGCTGCAGAACGAGAGGTCCTTGGTTCAAGTCTTCCCTCGAGTGAAAAGTTTGCTTTTTTTATTTTCGCAAAGTTATGATCTGTCCGTTCGTTCACTGACGTCTCTGTTCTCTGTAGTAAGTGTAGTGTCATGTTTTGCAATCGCACCGCAAAACCGTGCGATTAGTAGACGAAAGGATGTGCCTCTCCGATGGGAACCGAAAATACTTGATCGCAAGGTCATAGGTCAACCGATTCCTCCACGCGAAAACACATCTGATATATTCTATACGACACTGGTGACGGCATGTGCGTCACATGACAGGAATATGTTGTCAACCCACCTAACTTGTACACTTGGCGAATGGGTAAAAAAATTCTTCTACCTTGCCCGATTTAGGTTTTCTTGTGGATGTGATAATCACTCCCAAAAAAGTGATGAAAACATCAGAGTTTGTCACATAAACTAAAACTAAAAATTGATATTTTCACTCGAGGGAGGACTTGAACGAAGGACCTTATGTTCCGCAGCTCCTCACGATAACCACGGGATCACGGCACCGCTGACATCATACTGGCATTGATGTTGCTTGTCTTGCACCTGGACTACTCAGTTTGTGTATTTTGCTTATTTTTTCATAGTTCCACACATTTTCTTCCTGTTTTCTCGATTGATCTGTGTTCAGTTTTTCAGGGCCTATCCACTGTGCCAACGTATAACTAAATCTGAGGGGGGTGCGATGGGGAGGTTCCCTTGTGAGTACTATGGGACTTAACATCTGAGGTCATCAGTCCCCTAGAACTTAGAACTACTTAAACCTAACTAACCTAAGGACATCACACATATTCATGCCCTAGGCAAGATTCGAACCTGCGACCGTAGCAGTCGCGCGGTTCCAGATTGAAGCGCCTAGAACCGCTTGGTCACACCGGCTTTGCGGTGGTTACTGTTCTCCGTAAGTTGAAGAATACGGTAATACCATATGCGTTTCGCAGCTGCAGATGTCGTTGAGTCTCCTTGCTGGAACTTCTCCACCTGAAATCGCTAAAGATAATTTATCGCTCTACGGAAATCGATCGGTACAGCCAAGGGCTATGCTGTGTCATGTGTATGGAATGTGGCGTATAACTTTGGTTCGTTAAATTTTTTAGGTCTTCGAAGAAATATTCTCGACGAATCCCAGAACCGTGCAAAACTGCAGGTTCGCACCATCAAACCACCAGCACATCCGAACGACTTGCATCTTTATAATCACTGAATATTTGTTTTGAAATGTTTAAGGGTTATGAACTCCACACACCTGATACTCCTTTTGTGCTTGTATATGTATTTATTTTCTTCAATACCATAAAACATAGACTACTGCCTTAATGGGGGCTTCCAACAATTTCCTCTCAGTCCGACATAGAGCATTTCTCTTTCAGTGTCAAACATGGAATAATTATCTCTTTGCCGTACCTTAATACAATCTGTGTACCTTTGTTATCGAGTTCGCAGCTAGATGCTTAAATTCCACAGAGTATTTATCTCTCGTGCAGGTATTTTACATTTATTGTTGTATTAATAGACCATCGCATTTTGTAACACGACCTCAGCACCCACGGTACGGGACTACAAGTCCCACCGCCACACCTGCACCTGCCCATGTTAGGCAATAAATTCTGCATGACTCATGTAGTACTATCACCGTAAGAGGGTGGTACGGGACTACAAGTCCCACCGCCACACCTCCAAAGTGAATTGCAATGACAAAGTCACTGCACAGTGGAAATTTACTGGCCCACCAACACAGTTAGACCGCAACAGACCGGTGATGCTGTATTGTAACCTATCACCTCGGACTACAAGTCCAATAAAAATAAAAAAAAAAAAAAATGTAACACGAAAGGCTTCAACTGCAACGGCGGGTCTGTTTTTGTGCTTTTGATTTTCGTAATACAAGTAAAGGCCATCGGTTTACACGAAAGGCTTCAACTGCAACGGCGGGTCTGTTTTTGTGCTTTTGATTTTCGTAATACAAGTAAAGGCCATCGGTTTTTTTTTTCCATTCTTGTCTATACGACTTGTCAGCAGTTCGCATGCTTGAACTGTTCAGTTGACTGTGTGAAAATTGTCGCACATATCGGTTCCTCCTATCTTCGGAATTACGTGGCTGATGTTTTCCCGAAATACAAATGGTACGTAGCTAGTGTTATATATTCGACACACCAACTTGAATAGTCGTTTGGCTGCCACTTCCCCGAATTAGAAATTCCGATGTAATGTTGTCCATCCCTTAGTTCTTCAGTTTTCCAAAAAAGGTTTAATTTCTAATAATGGATCCTCTATCTCATCCATATGGATTCCGTCTTCTTGTCTCACGTCATCAGACAATTTCTCCCACTCATGGAAGGCTTCAGTGTACTCTTTCCACATTTTCGCTCTCTCCTCTGTTTTTAACAGCGGAATTCTAAAATGCACCCTTAATGTCACCACACTTTCTTTTAATTTCGTCGTACTTTCACTTTTATATATGCTGAATCGACCAGTCCGACAATCATTTTCTTTAAATTTCTTCTCTGTAGCCATTTCGCCTTTACTTCCCTGAACGTTTTACTTATTTCATTCCTGCCTTTCCCTGAACGCTTTTGCACTCCTTTCTTTGGTTAATCAATTGAAGTATTACTTTCGTTATTCAAGTTTCTTCGCAGTTACTTTCTGAATACCTACATATCTCTTTGCAACAACAGCGATTGCTGTTTTTAGAGATTGCACTCCCCTTCAAGTAAACTGCCTACCGTGGTATTCCCTATCGCAGTATCCACACCTTCAGACAGGTCTCACCTTTTCTCGCTACTTCAGTATCCCACTTCCACACTGACTGTTCCGTACTATTACTCTTACATCTCAGTACCTTTATGCTCTTCATCATCTGTAAATTGTGGTGCGAGCCTGTATTTGCTCTTGAGAACACCTTACAGTCCAATTTCGGAGTCTCTGTCTAACCATTTTATAAACTAGTGTTTCCGGGTTTTTTCCACGTGTACCTCCTCTTCTCGTCATTCTTGAGCAGAATATTTGCTATTACTAGCTGAAATTTATTGCAGAACTCAATTTTTTTTTGTGTGAAATCTTATGGGACTTAACTGCTAAGGTCATCAGTCCCTAAGCTTACACACTACTTAATCTAAATTATCCTAAGGACAAACACACACACCCATGCCCGATGGAGGACTCGAACCTCCGCCGGGACCAGGCGCACAGTCCATGACTGCAGCGCCTGAGACCGCGCGGCTGCTCAATTATTCTTTTTCTTCTCATTCCTACTACCAACCTCATATTCTCCCATAAATCTTTCTTCTACTCCTTGTCCTACAGCCGTTACCCAGTACCACAAGATTATTAGATTTTCATTTCCTTTTACGTAATGAATTACGCCTTCACTATACTCACATACTTTCTCTTTCTTTTCATTTTCTGCTCGTGACGTCGGCAGATATACCTGTAGTAGATACCTGAAGTTGGTTTGATTCTGATGAAAACCATTATGCCACAGGATAGTTGACAGTAAAATACTTTTTTATTCCAGTCTCTGATATCACAAATGAATTCTTTAGTCGATGACCGGTTTCAGTCTGTAATGACCATCCTCTGATCTTTTTTACACCATGTCCTAAAGTGATGTGGCCATAATGGTATCGTCAAAACTTATAATCAGCATAGCGTCGTCACATAGATTTAAAATGTGGTGTAGAATAGGCCATATCGTCCACATAGTGTAGGACATGGTGTAAAAAAGATCTGAGGATGGTCATTACAGACTGAAACCGTCATCGTCTAAAGAATTCATTTGTTATCAGAGACTGGAATAAAAAAGCATTTTACAGTATTGGATCACTGTTTGTATAAGCGATTATGTCGCAATTGGTGAGCTGACAGTATGTCACTCTCTGCCCTACCTCCCTGTTCATAAGGAATCCAACCCCCATTTTACAATTTTCTGCTGCTGTTGATATTACGCTATACTCTTCTGATTAGAAATAATTGCCTTATTTCTATTTCACTTCACTGACCTCCGCTACATCTAGAGAGACCATTTGTATTTCCCTTTTGAGATTTCCGAACTTTCCTACTATATTCAAACTACTGACATTCTACTCTCTGAATGGTAGAACGTTACCCTTCCGTTGGTTACTCGATCTCTCTTTCACGGTCAGTTCCCCATGGGCAGTCCCCTCCCGCAAGTCCCAATGCGGGCTAATCGTAAATAGTTGCCAATGAAAATAACATCGCGACACATTTATACTTAGTTACGGACCACATGTCCTGTGGACACACATTATGTGTCTTCAATGCTTTGGTTTCCATTGCTTTCTGCTTTCTCACGCGGTTAATCAGTGCTGATTATTACGTGTTTAGGCGAAGTTCCGCACCCAAACGGGAAGAGAGGGTCCTGAACCTCCGTCCACTCCTCCGTCATCTTTGAGGAAACCATTGGCAGAGCGGGGTTGACTTCTTGTACCGGCAGTCTTGAGCCGTCATTGCTAATGATTTTTGTCGTAACTGTAAGCCGTAACTAGGGTCTACACCGGACCCAGGACATTTTCATTACTAGTTACAGACGCTACCCATAGACCATGGTCCATTCCTGCCCATCAAATGGTTCAAATGACTCTGAGCACTATGCGACTTAACTTCTGAGGTCATCAGTCGCCTAGAACTTAGAACTACTTAAACCTAACTAACCTAAGGACATCACACACATCCATGCCCGAGGCAGGATTCGAACCTGCGACCGTAGCGGTCACGCAGTGCCAGACTGAAGCGCCTAGAACCGCACGGCCACACCGGCCGAGTGCAGCAAATGTCGCCGAAATGTGGCGAAACCACTGTCACATATATGAAAATGATGAAACGTTGAAACACTGGAGAGGATGTTTATGATATGGACGATATATATGTAATCTTGTGCCAAAGCGATGGTCTGGAGTCTTGTTTACCATAAACCTAGTTCTCTGGAGATGGCATCTTCCAAGCATTCATGACAGTGGTACCAGGGTTGTTTGTCGAGGAAAAATAAAAATTAAATATTTGTAAATCACAAGCGCATTGTGCAAACAACATCGATTTTAGAACACGCCATCTCCTACTATTCTGGTGAATCACCATCGATTTCCACGCTTTCCAGGAGAATGGGAACCAATTCTTCAGTCCACTCTCTTAGTAATGTTATAAAGATTCCTCGATTATAGTTTCTCGAGGCCCAAATGTGTCTGTAAACTACTTACCTCGTAGCTATTCCTTGAAGTTTGGAAACATCTGTAAGCAACTTGGTGTCGGATGTACACTCCATATAACTCATAGAGCAGACCGAGTGAATAAAACAACAAAAATGTCTGTGCAAGCTAATCGCTCTCAGTTCACTGAGAAATCACTAGACAGATTTTTATGTACCGTTGCGCAGATGATTTGAGCGGTAGTAGAATGATGAATGACAACGACAGCTTGTTGTTCTCTATCCCATATGAGTGAAATGTTTCTTCAGCTTGAAATCATAGTTCCGGGTACTTCCTTTGCACGTCAGTGTTTGTGGCACCACTTCCCTGAAAGTCGTCCGTTCACTATTTCTCAGATGTGTTCTCAGCGAAATCGCATCGCACATCGCTCTTTTGTTCAGAACACCTTCTCATTGGTGTCCACATTCTCAAGTGCCTCAGCCACAGGTCTTGGGGCGCGGACAGGGCGCGTCTCCTTCAGTTTTATGGAGCTTTTGTGCGTTCACGGCTGGACTATGGCTGCACAGTATATGGGTCAGCGAGGCCATCTTATTTGCCGATCCTTGATGCTGTTCACCATGCTGGGATCCGACTGGCCACGGGTGCTTATCGGACCAGTCCCGTACCCAGCCTCTGTGCTGAGTCTGGCGAACCGCTACTTACCATCCGGCGGCAGCTCCTGCTGGTGCGCCAGGCTTGTAAGTTTCTTGCAGCTACCAGCTCGCCTGCTCACCGTCTTGTTGCCCATCCACCTCTGGACCGCCTTTTTTCCCGCCGTCCCCAGGCTACGTTGCCGTTTGGGATCCGTGTGCAACGTGTACTAGAGTCCCTCGGTGTGGTGTCTGTACAACCCCAAATCCAAGCTTTTAACCGCCTGCCACCCTGGTTACTGAAGAGGCCCAGAGTGATTTTAGATTTATTGCAGTACAAGAGAGATTGCACTCCTGCCACCGTTTTTAATGCAGCATTTTCTGCCATTTTATGTGAGCACCACGACTATGTAGCTGTTTTTACGGATGGGTCGAAACAAGAGGATTCTGTTGGTTGCTCAGTTGTTTTTCCATATCGTGTCCTCAAGGTCCGACTGCCTCAGACTTTCACTGTCTTTGATGCAGAATTGTCTGCGATCTTGCGGGCACTGGAGCACATGAGACATTCTTCCTCTCCTAAATTTTTTGTCTGTTCCGATTCACTCAGTGCCCTTCACTCATTGCAACGTTTGTATCCGGCAGACAAAATTGTCCAGACCATCCAGGATGCCCTCCTCCGACTACAGCGACTGGGGAAGGTTGTAGCTTTCTGCTGGGTCCGGGGCATGTCGGCATTGCTGGGAATGAAAGGGCAGATCTCGCAGCCAAGGAGGCGTGTCTCGATCAACAAGTATCTCAGTGTGCTATCCCCTTGCACGCACTCACCTCGCTGTTGAGCTCACGGGTCATGCGTCGGTGGGAGGATGAGTGGCTGGAAGTGACTGACAATAAGCTCCGTATAGTCAAGCCCACAACGCGTGTGTGGTGTACTTCCTTTCAGCGCCATCGACGGGACGAGGTTCTCCTCACTCGGCTTCGAATAGGCCACAGCCCTATGACGCATGGCTTCCTTCTGCGGCGAGAGGACCCTCCAATGTGTGGTGCTTGCGGCGTCCAGGTCACTGTACGCCACGTGTTACTGGATTGCGTTTTATTTTCTGACCAGCGGGTCGCGGCTGACTTGCCAGCGGACCTGCCATCTCTTTTAGGCAACACTCGGACGAATGTGGTTAAAGTTTTAAAGTTCTGTGCCCTGTCAAATGTTTTTACAAAGATTTTAGGGAGAGGATTTTAATTTGCTCACTGTGTGACAATCTCGCCCATATTTTATGTAAGTGGCCAGCCAATAACAATTTCCTGTGACATCCTTGTTGCTATGTTTCCCCTTTCCTTAGGTTTTACTTTCTTATGTAGCATTTTCCTTCTTTTCCTGCTTTCTTTGAGTGTGCGCTTTAGTTTTCTTAGGTCTGTCCACATTCGTTCCCTTTAATGTGTGTCAGGGCGCTGATGACCTCGATGTTGAGCGCCCATAAGCCCCAACACACCACCACCACCACCGTGTGTGGCCATTTTACACCAGATTTGTCTCATCGGTCAGCAGTTCGAGAGCCCTAAGCATAGCCAACTTCAATAAAAAAAATTCTTGTGATGCAGAAAATCCGTCTTCTCTATCCATACTGCAATCCTCGCTACAACTATTTCACGTAATATTGATATTGCATACATCACCTACTGGAAACGGCTGTAATGACCTATTGCCAAGGCTATGTTGCGATACTCCGACAAGAAGGCCCTTTAGCAACATAAACATATATTCACAGGCATTTTAAGACAGTAAGAGAGTTCCAGTGCTAGATAGAAAATTCCACTTCAGCTGCAAAAAAGACGTTATGTGGTACGCCGCACGACATCTGAAACAAAATGCAATGAGGCTGGGTGTGGAGAAACGTGAAGTACCTGAGTCGTAGTTCTCCGCTTAAAATTATTGCATTCGCCTGCGCATGAATTCAGCGGACCTCCCTTTAGCTTAATTACACCGTTAATTACGAACGTGTTGGTGGTGAGGTTGCAGGTTCCCATTATAGTCGTACGTCACCTGCAGGCGCTCTCACGCCTAAGGTGCGAGGCTATTACACCATCGTGCGTGCTCCTACCTCACCACGCCACACAGCACTGCGTTACACTTCGCTCCTGTCTCGTGTACAGGGTGTACAACAAAAGCGTCCCGCGTTCTTACAGGAGGTAATACTGTTCTGAGCTAGAACCAAATTACTGTAAACATATTCCTCTTGGGTTGGTGCATACATTCGTAGCGTTTTTTCATAGGTTTGATAAGCAAAACAGATAGCAGAGGCTAAATCACCAATAATGGATTGTCATCCACCATTTACAAGTCTGCCAACGCTGGGGTAGCTTTTACGTTCCTCGACTGTAGAAATCAGGTGGTTCTGAGACTAAAAACTCGTTAACCTATGTCTGAAGCGCATTTTCATCCGGAAAGGAAGTTCCTTTAAGGTTGTTCGATAGAGATCGGAAGAGGTGAAAATCCAAGAACGCAAGATCAGGTGAATAAGGTGAGTGTGAAAAGACCTGCTAGTCCAGTTCTTCTTTAGTGTTTTTTGCCAGTCTGGCAGAATGCGGGCGGGATTATTTTTAATGGCCAAATTAAGGAGGAAACCTCCAAGGTCATGGAACATGTCAGTAAATGAAATTACAACATAAAAGTAATAACAGATAAAATAAAATCTGTAAGAAACCTAAAAAAAAACATCAGTCCATGTAAACGCAATCCACAAAATAACAAAGGTGTCAGCTTAATTTTTCAAGGTACTCCTCAGAAGAGTAGAAGGAGTGACCCAGGAGGAATCTCTTCAGATTTGAAAGCGCATACATTACTGGTAAGATTTTTGAATTCTTGTGATAGTTTACTGAAAATCACCCATTCCGCAAAGAACTCCTTGAAAACAGCCAGGCCGGCCGGAGTGGCCGAGTGGTTCTAGGCCCTTCAGTCTGGGACCGCGCGACCGCTACGGTCGCAGGTTCGAATCCTGCCTCGGGCATGGATGTGTGTGATGTCCTTAGGTTAGTTAGGTTTACGTAGTTCTAAGTTCTGGGGGACTGATGACCTGAGAAGTTAAATCCCATAGTGCTCAGAGCCATTTGAACCATTTTTTTTAAACAGCCAGCTAATTTGTATCCTGTTAAAGGTAGTCTCTAAATAGCCACATTATTTATGTGGAACTCTGGTGCATCAATAAAGTCAATTCAACGTCTCTTTGCAGTACACTAACCATGTCTCTAATACCTCTTATATGTTGATCACATATGCTAATCCCTTCAGTCCATGGACACCTGTCCTCCTTTGAGGATGGTTGCCTTGTTGGAGAGACTTCCTTTAAGCAGGGGTACCTATCAGTTGACTTCACACTAAAAAAAGGTGCAGCTCTAAACACCCACAGCCGAGTCGCGCGGGGTAGCCGCGCGGTTTAGAGCGCCTTGCCACGATTCGCGTGGCTCTCCCCGTCGGAGGTTCGAGTTCTCCTCGGACATGAGTATGTGTGTGTGTTGTCCTTAGTGTCAGTTTGTTTAAGTTAGGTTAAGAAGTGTGTTAGCCTAGGGACCGTGAAAGGTGGCTACACTGGGTCACAGCGCCAGAGACTGCGCCAGAGAGTATTATTCAGCCGCCTCCACAGGCAGTAGTGGTTCAGAAGCGGTGGTAGGCGGAGTTGTTGTTGAGACGTTCGCATGGAAAGTGTTTGTTCAGAAGTGGTGGTGGTTAAGCTGTACCTTTTGAGGCCATGTCGTGTGCCGTTGTTTTGATGGGCTAGACAGCAGATGTTGTTCGAATGGAGATGTTGTAATGATCAGAGTGTACTTTTCGTCAATATATATGAAGGTAAAAAATTCCTTTTTCTTATTATTTCAATGTCTTAAACAATAATGCCTCTTGGTCACAGGTTCAGTCAACAAAGCATCTGGCTTGTGTTCATTAATTAGATTGCAATTCGGGTTTCTATGTGCAATTATAGTATTTCAGTTTCATTTAATTAATTCAGTCTAAATGGCATCTAAAATATCTTGTCTTATTGAGGAAATACCGTGCCAGATGTGTACGTTGAATCACACTTCCACACACAGAACAGTTACATTTGTGTTTTGTTGTTTTGTAGGTTTTATTGTTGCTGGGGACTTAATTAATTAATTGTGTTAACGGAAATTTTCTTTCATTCTTTGTTGCTATTCTAAGCAGTCAGATTGCGGAGTAATACCAGTCAGGGCCAACCGGTTACGAGACTGCGTAACCGGACAGACAGTAAAAATTATTTGCATAATCAAAAAAAATTTAATTAAGCCCCCATGCAACCGATGACCTCGGTTGTTTGGTTCCGTAGGGACTTTTTTCACCGCCGCCCACTACACTGTTACCTATCAGCTTTGCCAGCCTGTCCTTCCCACACGTATTTAGGTGCAGGCCATTCCTAGTGAATTCCCATCTATCGATAGATTCAACTGGAACCACATCAATGTGAGCCACGCTCTCCACCATCAATGCCTTCTCAAGCCCCGTATTAACAGGCCTAACAGCAGCATTAAGATGAGATCTATCATGACGCTGAAACAGTTGTACGAAGTGACACCTGTTTGTGTTGTTATCTTTTCCAGGTCACCACCTACATTATACTCCCCGTCCCTATCACCTTTATTCCCAGCTCCACCCACAATCGCCACCTGCTCCTGTTTCATAAAATTCCGACATAACTCTCCTACGTTAACATTTACCTGACCCACCTCTGCACTAGGCTTCACAATGTTGGTGACCTGGTACTCGTTCCCCAACACTACCTGCAATTGCTGGTCTACACCTCTGTCATGTGAACTACTTAGCAGAAGAACATTATTCTTGCTATCTGAAACTTCAACTGTATTACTATCCTTAACTACCGAGGTCTGCTGCGTGTTTCCTACACCTACGTCTACAAGAGGCTTCTCTCCACTAAACTCTCACAGTTGGTCAAATCTGTTGGTGATACGCCGGCCGGAGTGGCCGAGCGGTTAAATGCGCTACAGTCTGGAACCGCACGACCGCTACGGTCGCAGGTTCGAATCCTGCCTCGGGCATGGATGTGTGTGATGTCCTTAGGTTAGTTAGGTTTAAGTAGTTCTAAGTTCTAGGGGACTTATGACCACAGCAATTGAGTCCCATAGTGCTCAGAGCCATTTGAACCATTTGTAGGTGATACACAAAGTACAACCGCCTGATATCTCCTTCTCCTAGTTGCCTTCTTACCAACTGCCAGATCCAATTCCACAGCGCCCGTCTCCATCCTCATCCTTTCCGGTTCCTCCTTTGCGATTTGCAGCTGTACCTGGAGGGCACAGATCTTACGCTCTTGCTACTATGTTAACTTACACTATTGGCCATTAAAATTGCTACACCAAGAAGAAATACAGGTGATAAACGGGTATTCATTGGACAAATATATTACACCGGAACTGATATGCGATTACATTTTCACCCAATTTGGGTGCATAGATCCTGAGAAATCAGTACCCAGAACAACCACCTCTGGCCGTAATAACGGCCTTGATACGCCTGGGCATTGAGTCAAACAGAGCTTGGATGGCGTGTACAGATACAGCTGCCCATGCAGCTTCAGCACGATACCACAGTTCATCAAGAGTAGTGACTGCCGTATTGTGAAGAGCCAGTTGCTCGGCCACCATTGACCAGACGTTTTCAATTGGTGAGAGATCTGGAGAATGTGCAGGCCATGCCAGAAGTCGAACATTTTCTCTATTCAGAAAGGCCCGTACAGGACCTGCAACATGCGGTCGTGCATTATCCTGCTGAAACGTAGCGTTTCGCAGGGATCGAATGAAGGGTAGAGCCACGGATCGTAATGGCATCCCATACCATCACGTCGGGTGGTACACCAGTATGGCGATGACGACTACACGCTTCCAGTGTGCGTTCACCGCGATGTCGCCATCACGGATAGGACCATCATGACGCTGTAAACAGAACCTGGATTCATCAGAAAAAATGACGTTTTGCCATTCGTGCACCCAGGTTCGTCTTTAGTACACCATAGCAGGCGCTCCTGTCTGTCATGCAGCGCCAAGGGTAACCGCAGCCATGGTCTCCGAGCTGATAGTCCATGCTGCTGCAAACGTCGTCGAACTGTTCGTGCAGATGGTTGTTGTCTTGCAAACGTACCCATCTGTTCAGTCAGGCATCGAGACGTGGCTGCACGATCGGTTACAGCCATGGGGATAAGATGCCTGTCATCTCGACTACTAGTGATACGAGGCCGTTGGGATCCAGCACGGCGTTCCATATTACCCACCAATTCCATATTTTGCTAACAGTCATTGGATCTCGACCAACGCGAGCAGCAGTGTCACGATACGATAAACTGAAAACGCGATAGGCTACAATCCGACCTTTATCAAAGTCGGAAACGTGATGGTACGCATTTCTCCTCCTTACACGAGGCATCACAACAACGTTTCACCAGGCAACGCCGGTCAACTGTTGTTCGTGTATGAGAAATCGGTTGGAAACTTTGCTCATGTCAGCACGTTGTAGGTGTCGCCACCGGCGCCAACCTTGTGTGAATGCTCTGAAAAGCCAATCATTTGCATATAACAGGATCTTCTTCCTGACGGTTAAATTTCACGTTTGTAGCACGTCATCTTCGTGGTGTAGCAATTTTAATGGCCAGTAGTGTATTTCTTCTACAAATTCTGCGTTTCCAGAATAAGATCTGGCTAGGATGCCCACTGGCTTCCCCACTGCAATTCCACAATGAAAATGCTTTGAACAAATCTCTCACGGTAACCCACAACTCACAAACAGACAACAAAGCCCACATTTCTCACTCATGGTAAAATGTTAACTATTAATGAAAAATCTAAGCGTCTATGTTTCCTACGTTCAATTACTACAGTTGAACGATTTAACAAAGTAACAATAGTGACCTCAAATTTCGCTCTCTACTAAGAAAGGAACTATTTCTATTAATACTAGTAAACCACTACTAATACCAATACCACAAGAAGTTTACACAATTTCTTATCTAAAACCAAAAATTCAGGCGTCCACTGAAACAGTCGTCGAAATTAACCACAGTGAGCGAAAAATTTTACTGAAACACTTAACTAGAAACAGTGAGAAATGCCGGCTGTAAACCACTGTACTAAATTTAATAAACGACTGCAACGCACAAACAACCTTATAAACCACGGTGAGTGAAAGTTTCCGAAAGTTTATTAAACCGTTATTTCTTCAGGAACAGTACGAGACACTGTGAGATCTACTAAATTTAATAATTTAATAACAGTGCACAAACAACTTCGACAGTACTTATCTTTAAAACCGCTACAGCAGCAACCGCACGTCTCCAAATGTAAACACACTGCTGGGAATTCTATGAACGACGTAAGCACACTCACGAATAACAGACCACACGAATCAATAACACAAAAAGAGAGACTAAGATGAATGAAAATCCACTAATAATTAATTTTGGCAGCAAATATTAACAAGAATAATTGATAAAATAAGTATTTTGGAAAATATTGACGAGCGATTTGAACAGCAGTTCAGCAGATGTGATGTCACACGAAAGATCGTGGAGTAGCATTTCTTCATGCTGTGTTCCTGGTCGTTGTTCTTGGATTGCGTCTGCAAGACGCATCACTTGTTGACAATAAATGTCGGCAGTGACGTTTACACGTCGGGGAAGCAATTCGTAGTACATCACACTGTCACTGTTCTACCAGATTCATAACGTCTTTGTGGAAGCACGGTGGTCTTTGTACGGGAAGTTGGTGCTTTGTTTGGACTCAACTATTCCTTGCTTTTCCTTACATTAGCGAAGAGATATCATTTCTCGTCACCACGATATAGGATAGGAAAGGTCGCTGTTGTTCGTGAGCCAAATGATGACGAGCAAGCAGATATGTACATTCGACTATGAACTGATTTTTTTGTTTTTGGTTTAGAGCATGCGGTACTCATGCACCCGGTTTTTGAACCTACCCTAGTGCATGCAAATGTCGCACGATGGTGGAATGATTCCAGTTCATCAGATTTACCAGTTCTCGTGTACGCTGATGTGGATCGTTGCGGATTAATGAGTTTAAGCAATCCTTTCATCAAATCCCAAAGGTCTTCCTGGACGTTGGAGACTGACTAATGTGAAAAAAGTCGTCCTTAAAACGAAAAAAAAACCACTTTCTTTACCTGCTCTATCCAATGGCTTTACCCCCACACATGCCGCAAATGTTTCTGGCTGTCTCAACTCCTGACATCTCTGTACTGAACTCAAACAGTATAAAATGTAGGAAATGTTCCAATTTCCCCCTTGTAACTCCATTTTCCAGCATCCACAGTTCCACCCACTATCTCCATATAGCACTATGACAACGCCATCATCATCATCATTTCCTTGGGGCCTTTGTCCCGCTTCAACGCGGGGTCGGCCGTGGTACTACTGATATGGCAGTGTTAGTCGCAGAGGGTGGCCTGCCGCCACCCGAAACCCTCCGGGATGGAATTAGTGCACCACAGCTGTGTGCGTCTAGTGTAAGCCATGAAATAGTGTGAATGTTTTCAGATGTCTGCGACTCGTGTACCTCAGGCAGAACATGGGGATCAGCCCAATTGTTGTGTCTAGACAAGAGTCTAGACACAGGGTGAGGTTACCGATAGGCACGCGTACACACACGCCGGCTGGCGTGAGTTCTGGAACAGGATACTTGATGAATGCTATAGAGAAAAATATGCAGCTCCTTGAATACTTAACTTTAATTCATCCTTGTGGTACATCGCTATTGACGATACAAATGAGTCTATCTCCAGATACGGTTAATTACAATCACTGTAAGGCTAATGGCGCCTTGCTAGGTCGTAGTCATGGACTTAGCTGAAGGCTATTCTAACTGTCTCTCGCCAAATGAGAGGAAGGCTTCGTACGTCTAGTCGCTAGCAATGTCGTCGTACAACTGGGGCGAGTGCTAGTCCGTCTTTCTAGACCTGCCATGTGGTGGCGCTAGGTCTGCAAGTACTGACAGTGGCGACACGCGGGTCCGACATGTACTAATGGACCGCGGCCGATTTAAGCTACCACCTAGCAAGTGTGGTGTCTGGCGGTGACACCACACCAATATTCGCCTTTCGGGATGTGGAAACCCGCCTGAAAACCACATCCAAGCTGGCCGGCCTGCCGGCCCTTGTCTTTAATCCGCCGGGAATTCCGGGGTCCGCGCGCCTACCCGAGTCGAGGCAGCAGCACATTAGCGCTCTCGGCTGCCCTGGCGAGTAAATAGCAATATGAGAACATGAAAACTCAAATAACAATTGTGAACTACAAATAAAAAATGACAATCGATGAATAAACCCACATCTGCCGGAATACCAACACACGAAACAAAAACGCTACGAGCTTAAGCTCCAACCTAATATTAACATCATTATTAGCCCATTGGTTTTCAATATGGTCATGAACAACGCCACAGAACATCTGCAGAAACCAACTCTCAGCACACTTTTTTACGCTGACGACATAGTTCTAATAGCAGACTCGCTACCAGAAATTGAAGACAGCTTTAAAGGTTGGTGCATCGCGGTGGAATGTTGAAGACTTAAGTAGGACCGAAACGGAGTGTATGTACAGCAACTTTTTATGAATGGCCACCAATTCTAAGCCACTGCAGCATCTAGACAGTGACGTTATAACATCAACCTCTAAATTCAAGTACCCCGGCTCGGTAATAAAATCTACAGCTTCCTTGGATAAAGGCACTGAAAATCGAATAACAACTTGGTGGTTGAAACGGAGTTTGCTAACAGAAGTCATCTGCGAAGTGAAAATGTCTGTCAAAGTAAAATGAAATGTATGCAAACCATAGATAAGCGAGCTCTAAACTATTGTTCAGAATTTTGGGCCCTCGCAAATCAGATGAACTGAATTTCCAACCTGCAGAGACAACGGGTCATATGAATAATAATATTAACAATTTATCGTCTTCTGTTGTTCACGCATGTTTGCTGCTCCTTCTTCTCCCATTACTGGACGATTATTGTCATCGCCATTAGGTGTCTTAAATCATCCTCGTAAAACAGAGTATGAATACTTTAAAGATTTTTGTTTGGAAAAGTCTTGTTTTGAATGTAGGTTCTCTCGACGTATACTTGTAGCCTCTCCATAGGGTGTTTGTGGTTTCTGGAGTGGTGTCATTAACTATGGTCCAGTGTCATCTCTAAAATTAAAGCTTTAGACTGGTTTCTACCTCAGTAACAGGCACAAATCAATGCTTGTCCATATCCCAGAATCATGTACAGACCTAGGCCACGAACCGTAGACAGTACTAAAAATCTAACTATAGCTAGATACCAGCTGCACACGGATATTAGAAAAGCCCTTTCGGTTAATACATTCATCTACATTTACACAAAGTTTCATGACTTGATGAAGAATCTCTGAAAACGACACTAACACAGTTGCCTGGCTAAGTCTTCTCCTACACCAGTCTGAAAACATGGGTCTGCTACCACAAAACTGGTTTCATTTTCCGTTCGTTTGAAAACGCGTCCCCTCGTCTTTCATGACTTTCGGGATGGAAGTCATCCACCAGCCAAAAATTGTGTTCCTTTTTAAATCTGTATAACCTTCTACAGATTCTCTTCCTTTGGGATACGTCCATCTTTTTCCACCTTGCGAGCAACGTAAATTCTGCCTTTTTGCTAAAGAAACTCGTTAAAACTAGCCCTCAACAGTACGAACTCAGCTCCATGCATGCTACAGAGCTCACTTCAGAAAACGGAGACTGTTCTCCGGTTGTGAGAAGCTTCTCTAGTTTTATTCGTACGACGTTGGAGAATATTCTTCGCGTTGAGCAACTTCTCCCTCCCTATTAATCAACATTCTCAGGTTAAGTATATTCTGTGACTGGCTTCGTTCACGCGAATCTGAGATTGTAGTTCTTGAGATATGGGCGTCTGTACTTGTGTTGAGAACAGTCTGTACTCAGGGGAGAGGCTGTCTTTCTGTTGGCGTCCAATGCTCATTACTCATTTCTGTGGTGCTTTTGTCAAATATAGCACTTATAGGTGCCTTTCAGTATGCGCTGTTATTAGTTTTCATAAATTTGTACGTAATAAACTACCAGTGCTGTTGGAGAACTTTATTATTGCAGAAAGACGACGGATGACGTCTATGCATGATGTAACACCACCCGATTTTAGACGCCAATTGTGACGACACCTAACGAATACGTTTAATGGGTGATTGTGTTGGTGACTGGTTTGAGAAAGATGGCCTGAAGGATGCGTAACAACGAGGAGTAACTACATAGAGCACTCTTGTAGTTTCAACTGGCAGAAGGCTATTGTAGGAAAAAGACATGGCTGCGGTTTCCAGCATACGAAACAGACAGGCAGGAGGAAAAGTAAAATTGTTCGGGTTGGAACATTGCTTTACACACAGTAACCTTACAGTGCCTTAATACCAAATATTAGTGTCAGCCCGAAATAACGTCATCTGGAAATTTTTGAGGGTAGATGGAGAGCCCATCCCTAGAGGGTCTGTAATTCTGCTGTGGAACCCTTTCCCTCGGATGCGAATATCGCACCTCAGTGTGACATAAATCCGCCCACACGAAAGAACTATACGTAGGCTTTAATGACAATGCATGACTAACGACTGGATGCCTGAAACCAACTCCTGTTCATAAAATGGAATGCATGGCAGGCATTGTTCCTAGTGTCATACGCCGGAAAGTAACCGCAAAAGCCGGAAGGAAGAAGATTGATGGAAATGAGTTACACCCACTGAATGGACGTTCTCGTGCCTGAACTCTAGGAAGAGCTTTTTACAGTCAACATCTGCACTGAAAACAGCAGCTAAGGAAGCCTCAGACAACCAGTCAAGTCATCTCCAAGGAGAAGTAAAGCCAGCAGAAGGCTAATCAGCCGGCCAGAACTTGGACTGGACCAAATGGAGATCAGTGAACAGCTTACGAAACAGGCATCAACAAACGTGAGAACAACGTAATGAAATGCAGGTACTTACAACGACCAACACTTTGTGAATTCTGAAAAGTGTAGACAACAAAATCTCTGCGTCAGTGTCTACGTTGCTCTGATTCTTATAGTCTGGAAGAGTTGTTCAAGGAGAAATAAAATACTGTAGGGGTTTCTCGTTTCTGGTCAAAGATAGTATGATTTCAAATGGTTCTGAGCACTATGGGACTTAACTGCTGAGGTCATCAGTCCCCTAGAACTTAGAACTACTTAAACCTAACTAACCTAAGGACATCACACACATCCATGCCCGAGGCATGATTTTAACGTGCGACCATAGCGGTCGTGCGGTTCCAGACTGTAGCGCCTAGAACCGATCGGCTACACCGACCAGCTAGTTTCATTTCAATTTTATGTGTGTGTAAATGTATAAATTCCTTCTTATCTGAAATTGTACATTTGTGGAATCCTATGTGTATGCTCCTGACTCAAGCAAATAAAATCATAGTATAGCTTGGCCCATACTTCAACAACTGTTGTCTGACAATTGTTTTTTCCTATTTTTGAATAGTTCTGTGTCTTGTAAGGAGTACTTGGATAAAAAAGCCCCGTATAATACGGCACACGCACAAATTTTTTGGCTAATGAACTGGGTGATCCGGGTATCACATACTGATGTCAGTGAACGATAGTGTACATGTAGAACTTGGTAAACTTGGTTTACGTCTTACAGATCATCTACAAATTTTATTTCTTAAGAAGTATCTATAATGTCTTCTTTAAGTACACAAAATAGGCTCAATCGGCCTTTTTCAGAACGTCAACACAGTTACTGCTCTTAGTCATGGGCTTTCAGTTTCACAACTAGAACACATTGCAGTCTCAGTATGAAAGTTACGAGGTTCAGTAGAAGATCTACTGTTTCTCTAGCTATGCAAAACGTTGTAAAACTACTATTACACATTCCGGCGACGCGCAGAGAGGGATTCAGAAACTCTCCGCACTTTATATTATACTGATAATTGAAACTATATATTTCTGATGATGATCCAAGTTAAAGGAAATTTTAAAAAAGGCAGCACGTCAGTGGCAGTACAGCCCTTATAAAAGCGAAAATTAACAAAGAATGGTCAAAGTAGCTAGGCATGTATAAAGAAATTATAATTGCATTAGAAACCACATATAAGCCCGAGCTCAGTAACCCTTGTTCTGTGACTCACATCCGGCTTTCGGAAACGTAATGCCCAACAGGTAGTTCGTGTTTAATATTGCATGTCAAAACTGTAGTAGGGGATATTGGTCTGCGACAATAGCAAACTATGGCAGAAAGTATACATTTCATGAAATCGTGCCATACGCATATGACTTCGTGAACACTGATAGCCTATTGCAGAGAACTACTTCTATTGATAAAACTAAAGTAAGGGAAGAGTTTTTTATCTGTTGTCTTGCAAATGGATGTAACCTGTGAAGGGCTTATTTCAATACCGGTACAAGTCCATTACCTCCACTTTTCTGCCTATAATACTTCTGAAATTAATGATCCAAGCAAACAGAAAGAAAGATTCAACTCTAGCAAGAAACCATATGCTACAATATTTCTGGTATCTCAACTGAAAATTTTTCAGCGCTCATTTAACTTTAGGATTCTGTATCTCAAGATGAACAAAAATGGACTTGTACCACTATTGAAATAAGCCCTTCATATTATGGTGTGCAAAACTAAAGGACGAAAGTAACATTCACATGATGTGTCACTGCTAAGTAACACAGCTCTATGAAACCTACACCATGCATTGAAATAACTGCAACAGTGGTTTATAATAGAATGTGTGTTCACCACGGACGATAATGTATGTTCTGAAATATGTCTCCATGCTGGCCGCAAGTTTGATAGGCAGTTCCTGTGGTAGGGCGTTCCATTCCTCCAGCAGCGCGGTTGAGAAATGTTGGATGGTCGTTGATGCATGTTGACGTGCCGCAGTAAGTACCCAAATGGCGACCCAGACGTGCTCGATCAGATTTTAAATAGGAGGAACGGGCAAACCAGACCATTCGCCGAATATCCCCACGTCCAAAGAGCTGCTGCAATTACACTGTTCGTTGGAGTCATGTAGTGTCATCCACAAAAATCACTTCAGGGCTGATTACACCCCTGAAAAGACGCACATTGGGAAGGAGTACAGTATCACTGTGACGTTGCCCGTTGGAGGTCAATACGTCCATGCCACCCCACACGATAACACCAGCACCACCAAGACGATAATGTTCGACAATGTTCCTGATTTCATTACCTGTTGCCAATTCTCACCATACGAGAGTATACCATGCATCACTTATCGGGATGAATCTACACCAATGTCAGAAAAGCATGCTACCCAACTCCGCGTTGGTCCAGTCTGTGTGGTCTTGGCACCATCGATACATGGCGCCGCCCATGTGCGGATGTCAACGGGACACAACGTACTGCTCGTCGGACAAAGAGCCCATACCCATGTAGTCGCCGTGCCATTGTAGAACGTGAGATTGTGCATCATGCATTCCTCTTAAGTGTGGTTGGTGTTGCACTCGCTGTCTGACGTAGGTTCCTTTCTGCCCGTTGCTCAATGGGGTGGTGTGATCCGCCGCTGCAGTTCGTAATGGTCGATCGTCTTCTCCTCTTCAGGCAGCAGTGCCTCCTCATGCACGTGAAACAGTGCTGCGAGCAACACCAGACTCGTGGCTAAGATCGTCATACTTCGTCCTTCTTCTAGTATTTCGACGATTCTTCCCCTCATGAAGTCATACAGATCTTGTCTCTGGTGCATGTTGCAATGAAGAACACAGCTACAGTCCATCCACCGTAACTGCACGCTGATCGACACACGCACAAACACACACATACACACACACACACACACACACACACATACACACAAACACACACACACACACACACACACACACACACACAAATAACCTTACCGTTTCCCTTTCTCTCTCTCTTTCTCTTCCCATTCCTTCAACTGCCTCCAATCCGTCGCTTCAGTGATACTGATCTTCACACTCTGAGACATCCAGCTTCCTGTGCACGACTGGAAGACCTCTGGCAACATGCTCCCGCACTTCCATTCACTTCCACGGTGTTGTTAATACGAAGGACGTTCTAAAAGTCTGTGGAAAATCCTAGAGATGGCACCACCGGTGCGCATCGAGGTCATGTTTAGTTAGTAGCATCTTTGGCGAGAACGCACACCAAGTTTCAGCCATATTGGTTTATTTCTTTGTGTTTGGCATTCGTGTGAATCAACGAAGTCGAGTGATTGTCAAAAAATGGACAAAAAAGAGTTTCGTGGCGTGATTAAATATTACTTCATGAAAGGCAAAACGCCTCAGGAGACTAAAGAAAAGCTTGATAAACTATACGGTGCCTCTGCACCTTCGGTTAGAACAGTTTATAAGTGGTTTAAAAATTTTCAGAATGGCCATATGAGCACATGTGATGCTGAACGTTCTGGACGCCCTGTGGAGGTTACGACTCCAGAAACCATTGATAATAATGAGTTAAGGTGCGTGAGATTGCTAGTGCTGTGGGCATCTCGAATGAATGGGTACATAATATTTGCATAAAAATTCGGACATGAGAAAGCTATCCGCAAAATGAGTTCCGCGATTGCTTACGCTTGACCAAAAACGAGAATCGTGTGAAGTGTTGCAAGGATGGTTTGCAGCTGTTGAGGAAGAATTCGCAGGACTTAAAGCGTCGTTTCATCACTGTGGATGAAACATGGATACATTACTATACTACTGAGACCAAAGAACAATCTAAACAATGGGTTACTAAAACAGAATCTGCACCAAAAAAGGCGAAGACTCCTCCTTCGGCCGGAATGGTTATTGCGACTGTCTTTTAGCATTCGCAAGGGATAACCTTCATCGATTATCAGGAAAAGGGCAAAACTATTACAGGTGCATATTGTTCATCGTTATTGGACCGTTAGAAAACCGAGCTGCAAGAAAAACGCCGGCGATTGGACAGCAAAAGAAGTCATTTTCTATCATGACAATGCACCAGGACACACCTCAGCAGTTGTGGTAGCAAAATTAACGGAAATAGGATTCCAACTCGTTTCAAATCCCTCCTATTCTCCAGACTCGGCTCCCTCGGATTACTATTTGTTCCCCAATGTGTAGAAAGGCTAGCGGGATAAAAATTTTATTCAAGCGAGGCGGTGATTGTAGTCACTATTAGCTATTTTGTAGACTTGGACAATTCCTATTACTCGGAAGAGATCGACAAATTAGAACAGCTTTGGACGAAGTGTATAAGTCTGAATGGAGACTATGTCGAAAAATAAGAAAGGTTTACCCCAAACACGTAAGTAGTTTTTACTTTTGCACGGACATTTCAAACGCCCCTCGTATGTTATTTTACTTGATCTAACTCGCCCATAAGTTTTGGAGAGCAGTGTATATTTGCGGTTGAAGGAGGGAGCAAAGTAGGTGGAATCCTTTCACCACCATAAAGAGAAAATAAACTCGAGTGAAAAATGGCGTGAGTCTTTTTCAATTTGCAATTCTGTTCCCATACAATGACTGCTATGTGAAAAACACAGTAGAAACGCAACTGTATGATAATAGTTAATGCCACAGACAAAACAGTTAATTGTGAGGCGTCGATCCACCTGTGGGCTGACACATCTCATTTATACAATGACAGAAAAAAAAATCGGATCACCAAGAAGGAGCTGTGCGACGTGAACGAAAGTTAGTAGGCTTGTTTCTGCAGCTGGAAGATGATATCTTATCCAAATTTCGCGCCATTCGCGTGTGTGGCGTTAGATGTGCCTCTATTAGGTTACATATCAGGTTTGCTTTAAACACACGCTGTAAAAGTTCTTGTGCGTTAGTTACGGTTGAGATTGGATGTGGTGAGTTGATGCTAGTCAGGAATGCCTTGAAGGTGATAATGACGCCATGCAGCATCAATTTGAGCAGCTACTGGCACCACAGTGACACAAGGAACTGTTACAAATCGGTTACTTGAAGAACAGTCCGACTTACACCGCGCGGTGTACTTTCCACTGACTCCAAACCACCACCATTTGCGACTTCAGTGGTGTCAGTCGAAAGCACATTGGAGGGCAGGGTGGAGATCTGTTGTGTTTTCTAATGAAATCTCATTCTGCCTCGGTCCCAGTGATTGGTTAGAAACCGGCCAGTTGAGAGATTGCAAGTAACCTGTCTGCGTGCTAGACACAATGGATGTACACCTGGAATTATGGTCTGAGGAGCGATTTCACATGACAGCAGGAACACTCTCGTGGTTCTCCCACGGACGCTGACTGAAAATTTATGCTTCAGTCTTGTGATTCAACCAGTTGTGCTGCTGTTCATGAACAGCATTCCAGGGTGTTTTCCAACACGATAATGCTCGCCTACACACCGTTGTTGCAACCCAACATATTCTACAGTATACAGTCGAGCAAATGTGGGACATCATGGGACGACAACTCCAGCGTCATTAACTGTTCCTGTATTGACTGGCCAAGTGCCGCAGGCCTGCAACTCGATCCCAGAAACTGGCATCCAGCACCTGTTCAACCCAATGCATGTACTTTTGTAAGCTTGCGTTCAACATTCTGGAGATTACACTTGTTATTAATATTCCGCTATTTCACATTTACAAAGCCTTCTATTAACCTGTGATCTTGCATTGTTAATCACTTGAATATGTTACCTACACAAATGTATTCCCGAAATTTCATTACTCTACATTAATTATTTTTTGTGTTCCAATTTTTCCGTCAGTATATTATGCTAGTTAAATTATTCAGTATTAGGGGCATGTTTCGATCACTTGATATAAATTGGACAATAATACCAGTAATGATATCAGTCTATCTTGTCTATTTATTAACCTTTCCTGTTCTGACCGGCAATCTATGGATGCGCAACGTTAGATTTTCTTGCGAGCGGTAGCAAAGGGACCGGATTACCGCTGTGAGACTTCCCAGGGACACAGAGAGGCTTGTGGGACTGCGGCGACAAGGAGAGGGGTAACAGCTTGTAAGTAGGCTGTTTAAGTTTTTACGTTGGTAACGTCACGTAGCGCTCTGTATGAAAATCACTGGCTGTGCTGTGTGCAGTCTGTGGCTAGTTTGCATTGTTGTAATACTCGCTATTGTAGTGTTGGGCAGTTGGATGTGAACAGCGCGTAGCGTTGCGCAGTTGGAGGTGAGCCGCCAGCAGTGGTGGATGTGGGGAGAGAGATGGCGGAGTTTTGAGAGCGGATGATCTGGACGTGTGTCTATCAGAGACAGTAAATTTGTAAGACTGGATGTCATGATTTTATGACTTTTGAACACTATAATGGTAAATACATTGTTTGTTCTCTATCAGAATCTTTCATTTGCTAAGTATGCCTATTATATCAGTAGTTAGTGCCTTCAGTAGTCAGAATCTTTTATTTAGCTGGCAGTATTGGCGCTCGCTGTACTGCAGTAGTTCGAGTAACGAAGATTTTTGTGAGGTAAGTGATTCATGAAAGGTATAGGTTATTGTTATTCAGAGCCATTCTTTTGTAGAGATTACTGAAAGTCAGATTGCGTTGGGCTAAAAATATTGTGTTTCAGTTAAGTGTTGATCAGAAAAAGTAAAGAGCGAAATGGCTGAGTACGTTCAGGTCTGCTCAGTTGTTTGAAAATCTAATCGTGTAAGAGGTTTATCAGCACAGTAATTCATAAATTTTTCTAAGGGGAGGTTTCAATTTAAGCTGTCGATCCTTATTGTTCCGTCCGATGGCCTCCTGGCAACCATCGCAAACATTTTGCGTCAGCTGTGGGAATACAATGCACAATGCATGGTACATGTAAAACGCTAGAAAGATGAAACGCGGAGATTCTCACTTAGAAAAAAAAATGGCCACTTTTACAACTACGCCCAGATACTGCTAAACACTCTGCAGTTGGCACTATGCACATTCCTGTGACTTTCTGAAAAGCAGTTTGAACGAGGGAATCATTTTATCGGATTCGTGTCTCCCTGACGGATTCAAATAAAGCAGGCAAGCCCTTTCCCTTCCGGGTGAGAGCACACTGCATCCACGTGATTTCAAGCCCTGGCGGGACAAGGGATTCTTCCACGAACGTGGAGGTATTGAGTTCATTGGCCTGCCGTCATGCGTAACATAGATGTACATATGCTCGGAGTAGTGAGACACTTTAAACTACTTAATAAAAGCAAGCATTCCGGTCCAGATCGTATACCGGAGTAGGCTGAATCAATATTTCCATATTTAATAATTACACTACTGGCCATTAAAATTGCTACACCAAGAAGAAATGCAGATGATGAACGGGTATTCATTGGACAAATATATTATACTAAACTGACATCTGATAACATTTTCATGCAGTTTGGGTGCATAGATCCTGAGATCTCAGTACCCGGTACAACCACCTCTGGCCGTAATAACGGCCTTGATACGCCTGGGCATTGAGTAAAACAGAGCTTGGATGGTGTGTACAGGTACAGATGCCCATGCAGCTTCAACACGATATCACAGTTCATCAAGAGTAGTGAAAGGCATATTGTGAGGAGCCAGTTGCTCGGCCACCATTGGCCAGACGTTTTCAATTGGTGAGAGATCTGGAGATGTGTTGGCCAGGACAGTAGTCGAACATTTTCTGTATCCAGAAAGGCTCGTAAAGGACCTGCAACATGCGGTCGTGCATTATCCCGCTGAAATGTAGGGTTCCGCAGGGATCGAATGAAGGGTAGAGCCACGAGTCGTAACACATCTGAAATGTAACGTTCACTGTTCAAAGTGCCGTCAGTGTGAACAAGAGGTGACCGAGACGTGTAACCAATGGCACCCTATACCATCACGCCGGGTGATACGCCAGTATGGCGATGACGAATACACGCTTCCAATGTGCGTTCACCGCGATGTCGCCAAACACGGATGCGACCATCATGATGCTGTAAACAGAACCTGGATTCATCCGAAAAAATGACGTTTTCCCATTCGTGTACCCAGGTTCGTCATTGATTGCACCATCGTAGGCGCTCCTGTCTGTGATGCATCGTCAAGGGTAACCGCAGCCATGGTCTCCGAGCTGATAGTCCATGCTGCTGCTAACGTCGTCGAACTGTTCGTGCAGATGGTTGTTGTCTTGCAGACGTCCCCATGTGTTCAGTTAAGGATCGAGACGTGGCTGCAAGATCCGTTACAGCCATGCGGCTAAGGTGCCTGTCATCTCGAATGCTAGTCATACGAGGTCGTTTGGATCCAGGACGGCGTTCCGTATTACCCTCTTGAACCCACCGACTCCGTATTCTGCTAACAGACACTGGATCTCGACCAACGCGAGCAGCAATATCGCGATACGATAAACCTCAATCCCGATAGGCTAAAATCCGACCTTTATCAAAGTCGGAAACGTGATGGTACGCAATTTTCCTCCTTGCACGAGGCATCACAACAACGTTTCACCAGGCAACGCCGGTCAACTGCTGTTTGTGTATGAGAAGTTAGTTGGAAACTTTCCTCATGTCAGCACGTTGTAGGTGTCGCCAGCGGTGCCTACCTTGTGTGAATGCTCTGAAAAGCTAATCATTTGCATATCACAGCATCTTCTTCCTGTTGGTTAAATTACGCGTCTGTAGCACGTCGTCTTCGTGGTGTAGTAATTTTAATGATCAGTAGTGTAAATACAACCACTCGCTCGAAGAAAGATCCGTACCCAAAGACCGGAAAGTTTCACTGGTCACACCCATATTCAAGAAAGCCAACATTAACATCGATACGTGGTAGGATTTTGGAACATATGTTTCGTTTTAACATTATAAATTACCTCGAAGAGAAAGGCCTATTGACTGATAGTCAACATTGATTCATAAAACATCGTTCGGGGTGTGTAGCTCTTTACTCATACGAAGTGTTGTGTGCTATCGACGACAAATTTCAGTTTGATTACGTACTTCTAAATTTTCAAAAATCTTTTGACACCGTATCTGACAAACGGCTTGTTAGAAAACTGCGTGTTTATTTATGGAATATCGTCTCAGTTATGTGACTGGATTTGTGCTTTTCAGTCAGAGACGCCACAGTTCGCAGTAATTGACGGAAAGTCATCGAGTAAACCAGAAGCGATTTCTGGCTTTACAAGCTCTCTGTTGATTCTGACCTACATAAACGATATGGGAGGCGATCTGACAAGCAATCTTATGTTACCTGCAGATAATGCTGCCGTTTATTGTATTGTAAAGTCATCAGGAGATCAAAGCAAATTGCAAAACAATTTAGATAAGATATCTCTATGGTGCGAAAATTGATAATTGACCATAATTAATGAAAAGTGTGAGATCATTCCATGAGCGCTAAAAGGAATCCCGTAACCTTCAGTTACACGATAACTCAATCACATCTAAAAGCCGTACATTCAACTAAATACATAGGAATTGCAATTACGAACAATTTCAGTTGGAAAGAACACATAGAAAACGTTTTGGGGAAAGCGAGCCAAAGACTGCATTTTATTGGCAGAATACTTAGAAGACGTTACAGATCTACTACAGAAACTGCCTACACCACGCTTATCCGTCCTCTTTTAGAGTACTGCTGGTCGGCGTGGGATCCATGGCATATAGGATTAAAGGAGAACATCGAAAAAGTTAAAAGAAGAGCAGCATGTTTTGTATTATCGGGAAATAGAGGAGAGAGTGTCACAGACATGATACGGGATATGGGGTGAACACCATTAAAATTTGTCATTGCGGCGGGATCTTCTCACGAAATTACGATCACCGGCTTTCTCCCCCGAATGAAAATATTTTGTTGTCTCCGACCTACATGGGGGGAATCGATCAGGATGATAATGTAATGGAAATCGGTGCTCACACGGAAATATGTAGGTGTTTGTTTCTTCCACGCTCTGTTCGAGAGTGGAAGAACAGACAATTATTTTGAAGCCGGATCGATGATTATTCTGCTAGGCACTTAAGTGTGATTTGTAGAGTTATTGTCTTCAGTCCTGAGACTGATTTGATGCAGCGCTCCATGCTAATCTATCCTGTGCAAGCTCCTTCATCTCCCAGTACCTACTGCAACCTACATCCTTCTGAATCTGTTTAGTGTATTCATCTCTTGGTCTCCCTCTACGATTTTTACCCTCCACGCTGCCCTCCAATACTAAATTGGTGATCCCTTGATGCCTTAGAATATGCCCTACCAACCGATCCCTTCTTCTAGTCAAGTTGTGCCACAAACTACTCTTCTCCCCAATTCGATTCAATACCTCCTCATTAGTTATGTGATCTACCCATCTAATCTTCAGCATTCTTCTGTAGCACCACATTTCGAAAGCTCCTATTCTCTTCTTGTCCAAACTATTTATCGTCCATGTTTCACCTCCATACATGGCTACACTCCATAGAAATACTCTGAGAAACGACTTCCTGACACTTAAATCTATACTTGATGTTAACAAATTTCTCTTCTTCAGAAACGCTTTCCTTGACATTGCCAGTCTACATTTTATGTCCTCTCTACTTAGAACATCATCAGTTATTTTGCTCCCCAAATAGCAAAACTCCTTTACTACTTTAAGTGTCTCATTTCCTAATCTAATTCCCTCAGCATCACCCGACTTAATTCGACTACATTCCATTATCCTCGTCTTGCTTTTGTTGATGTTCATCTTAAATCCTCCTTTCAAGACACTGTCCATTCCGTTCAACTGCTCTTCCAAGTCCTTTGCTGTCTGTGACAGAATTACAATGGCATCGGCGAACCTCAACGTTTTTATTTCTTCTCCATGGATTTTAATACCTACTCCGAATTTTTCTTTTGTTTCCTTTACTGCTTGCTCAATATACAGATTGAATACCATCGGGGACAGGCTACAAGCATGTCTCACTCCCTTCCCAACCGCTGCTTCCCTTACATGCCACTCGACTCTTACAACTGCCATCTGGTTTCTGTACAAATTGTAAATAGCCTTTCGCTCCCTGTATTTTACCCATGCCACCTTTATTAGTTGAAAGAGAGTATTCGAGTCAACATTGTCAAAAGCTTTCTTTAAGTCTACAAATGCTAGAAACGTAGGTTTGCCTTTCCTTAATCTATTTTCTAAGATAAGTCGTTGGGTCAGTATTGCCTCACGTGTTCCAACATTTCTGCGGAATCCAAACTGATCTTCCCCGAGGTCGGCCTCTACCAGTTTTTCCATTCGCCTGTAAAGAATTCGCGTTAGTATTTTGCAGCTGTGACTTATTAAACTGATAGTTCGGTAATTTTCACATCTGTCAACACCTGCTTTCTTTGGGATTGGAATTATTATATTCTTCTTGAAGTCTGAGGTTATTTCGCCTGTCTCATACATCTTGCTCACCAGATGGTAGAGTTTTGTCAGTACTGGCTCTCCCAAGGCCGTCAGTAGTTCAAATGGAATGTTGTCTACTCCCGGGGCCTTGTTTCGACTCAGGTCTTTCAGTGTTCTGTCAAACTCTTCACGCAGTATCGTATCTCCCATTTCATCTTCATCTACATCCTCTTCCATTTCCATAATATTGTCCTCAAGTACATCGCCCTTGTATAGACTCTCTATATACTACTTCCACGTTTCTGCTTTCCCTTCTTTGCTTAATACTGGGTTTCCATCTGAGCTCTTGATATTTATACAAGTGACTCTCTTTTCTCCAAACGTCTCTTTAATTTTCCTGTAGGCAGTATCTATCTTACCCCTAGTGAGATAAGCCTCTACATCCTTACATTTGTCCTCTAGCCATCCCTGCTTAGCCATTTTGCACTTCCTGTCGATCTCATTTTTGAGATGTTTGTATTCCTTTTTGCCTGCTTCATTTACTGCGTTTTTATATTTTCCCCTTTCATCAATTAAATTCAATATTTCTTCTGTTACCCAAGGATTTCTACTGCCCCTCGTCTTTTTACCTACTTGAGCTTCTGCTGCCTTCACTACTTTATGCCTCAGGGCTACCCATTCTTCTTCTACTATATTTCTTTCCCCCATTCCTGTCAATTGTTCCCTTATGCTGTCCCTGAAACTCTGTAAAACCTCTGGTTTAGTCAGTTTATCCTGGTCCCATCTCTTTAAATTGCCACCTTTTTGTAGTTTATTCAGTTTTAATCTACAGTTCATAACCAATAGATTGTGGTCAGAGTCCACATCTGCCCCTGGAAATGTCTTACAATTTAAAACCTGGTTCCTAAATCTCTGTCTTACCATAATATAATCTATGAGATACCTTCTAGTATCTCCAGGATTCTTCCATGTATACAACCTTCTTTCGTGATTCTTGAACCAAATGTTAGCTATGATTAAGTTATGCTCTGTGCAAAATTCTACCAGGCGGCTTCCTCTTTCATTTCTCTCCCCCAATCCATATTCACCTCTATGTTTCCTTCTCTCACTTTTCCTACTCTCGAATTCCAGTCACCCATGACTATTAAATTTTCGTCGTCCTTCACTACCTAAATAATTTCTTTTATCTCATTATACATTTCATCAATTTCTTCATCATCTGCACAGCTAGTTGGTATATAAACTTCTACTACTGTAGCAAGCATGGGCTTCATGTCTTTGGCCACAATAATGCGTTCGCTATGCTGTTTGTAGTAGCTTACCCGCACTCATAATTTTTTTATTCATTATTAAACCTACTCCTGCATTACCCCTATTCGATTTTGTATTTATAACCCTGTATTCACCTGATCGAAAGTCTTGTTCCTCCTGCCACCTAACTTCACTAATTCCCACTATATCTAACTTCAACCTATCCATTTCCCATTTTAATCTTTCTAACTTACCTGCCCGATTAAGGGATCTGACATTCCACGCTCCGATCCGTAGAACGCCAGTTTTCTTTTTCCTGAATATGACGTCCTCTTGAGTAGTCCCCGCCCGGAGATGCGAATGGGGGACTATTTTACCTCCGGAATATTTTACCCAAGAGGACTCCATCATCATTTAACCATACAGTAAAGCTGCATGCCCTCGTGAAAAATTATGGCTGTAGTTTCCCCTTGCTTTCAGCCGTTCGCAGTATCAGCAGAGCAAGGCCGTTTTGGTTAGTGTTACAAGGCCAGATCAGTCAATCATCCAGACTGTTGCCCCTGCAACTACTGAAAAGGCTGCTGCCCCTCTTCAGGAACCACACGTTTGTCTGGCCTCTCAACAGATACCCCTCCGTTGTGGTTGCACCTACGGTACGGCCATCTGTATCGCTGAGGCACGCAAGCCTCCCCACCAACGGCAAGGTCCATGGTTCATGGGGGTAGGTAGCTATGTAGATGTAGACAAATGTAGAAGTAGATGTGCTGTAGAGAGTGGGAGGTTTGGAGCTGCCTTTCTGAAATCTGAACGAGAGAAAACGGGCATTTGTGGGCTAAAAAGGAAAATCAGTAACACGGCTTCTAGGTCCAGAATGTTGTCACATCAGCGTAGGCAGAAAGCTGGGTGATTGGAGAAAGATTTGAACACAGGAATTTGATAGTAGTAACACAACACCTTAACAATTACGCTGTATGCCTGTGCTGTGGATTAATGGATGGTACTTTTGGCGCAGATACGTTGCTCAGCAGAGACAGGAGACACACTTGTTTAGAAACCACTTCCTTCTGAAGCCCAGAGCGGTACAGACTCGTTGGTGTTTGACTACGAATAGTATAGTGCGATTCCAGTATTAGTGCAGACTTCTCTTAGCGTAGACTTCTCTCTGGGAGACACGTAAGGATACACTGCAGCTGCAAGCTGAACTTCAACATTCAAAGACGGCGTTGAGCGTCGTGTGACGTGTTCCATTGAAGATCACCAGCACCAGTCTACATTTTGACACAGCAGTTATGGTCAGAATACCAAGTGACATCATTCTGGTTAGGAATGAGCGAAGCTAGGAGTGTTCTGTTACTTAGCTGAATTCATGAACTCTCCCAAGGCGGAGCGAGCAGGAGTAGTTACATGTTGTTTTTATTTTAGTTGGTACGATTTTACAACCACTACGTGTCTACCGTGTCCGTCTTACGTACTTGCTCATTGCTTTTGATCCTCAATTTCCTTTCTCAAAACTTCGCCAAATTAATTATTGCTATTGTACCTCAATAACCTATCCTTATTACATGTTTCTTTTATCGTGTTCTGAGTTAAATCTTGTGTTAGTGGCACTAGTTGACCTATGCACATTTAAAATCGTTGGAATAAATTTTGAATTCGCTTGGGCCAAGATTTTTGTTTAGTTGTTATTGAATCCCTATTGCATGCAGTATATTATCCATTTTGTGAATACCAATACCCATGACTCCATTGCCAGGGACACCCTACTGATATCGTTAAATCCATTGCGCGACAGTTATTCATTAGTAGCTGAGCTTATTGGGGAGCACCCCATCTCTCAGTAGCCCATCTGGTGCAGATCCAATAGCTTTCTGGAAGGAATACAAGCAGCGTCGGTTGGTACTTCACATGCTAACATTAAATTATCAGCTCCAGCACCTGAATATAACGTTACAAACGCACTCCTTTCAGCTACGACAGCGATTACTAAACCTCCTAACGACCACTATCTTAGTGCCCTGGCTGATTTTGATGCTACACTGACTAGCTCATCCAGCTTTTTTATTGAAAAACTTATTGAGATGTTAATGCTGTTTTTAAGACTTACACAAAAACACATTTTGTAGAATCTGTATCTATTTTCACACATGCAACCCTAAAACGTGTAACTGGTCTGCAATCTTTGCGAGCAGAGAGAATGACGACAGATGTTTAGAGGCTGATGGTAAAATTTTTGAAATGGTAAAAGGGTATCTTGAGGCAGTTCTCAGTGAAACGTGTAGACCAAGAAATAATGGCAAGAATTCAAGCAGAAAACAGGCTAAAGTTTGCACTCATAAAGCTCCTCAAGTCACGGCTTCTATCGAGATCGACGAAATACAACCAAACGTCCTATATGGAGCAGAGGTCTCGACTCTGAACTGAGAAATAGTAAGAAACACCTGTCATTTGAGAATACTATTCTGAGACGGATTTTTGTATTAGTGAAGGATAGAGACAACTGTAGCAAAAGGAAAAATCGAATGCTACAGAAGTTGTAGAAACAACTGGAAATGGTGACAGTGACTGGAAAGAGGATATTGAAGTGATGTGGGTATGTAATGCGTCGAGAATGTCAGACTACGAGGCAGAAAAAATCAGGGGAAAGCCATGGCTGAGATGCGTTCAAGGGATCAGGTTGCAGGTTCGAACTAACTGTAAAACAAACTAAGAAGATGAATAAGGGTGACTGACGAAGCCAAAGACCAACGCACTTTGTGTGATAAAACTATTAAAGTAAGTAAGTATAATTGAACAGAGAAAAGTGGCACATGTGTAAAGAAGAAAGACACCGTCTATGTCACTTGGTATGTTTTATTAGGATAACCTTCACAGAAATAAAAGCGGAAGAAGCCGTTGAAACAGATATTTTCAGGAGTAATGTGTCAAATTTAGGTAGATTCCTAGGTAGAAACGGTAAGGGAACAGGTGTGGAATCTACCGAAGGAAAAAAAGAGACATAGTGAAAACACGAAAGACTTGGAACAAAAAAAGAGAACAAATGAGAATCGATAGAAACTGGCATATGGTTCCCAAGTGACTAAAAAAAGGAATAAAAGACGCTTTCATAACAAGTCAATGATTTGTTAAATTTATGAAGACGGCTTTCGTTAATGAGGTCCCTGGAGAATATTGTTAGCGACGGGAAAATATTGTAGCTCGATATGCACAATTTCTGTATCTGTAACTAAATATTGGGCCTGCTCAAAAGTTAAGCTTCAGTAATTTTTTAAATTCCCTCACGACTTTTTATTTTTCATTTGTGTGCTGCTACTCTTTGTATTTGTACGTATGTCACATGACACTCTAAACTTTCTCATGACATTGAAGTGAGTGAAGATCGGTGCTTCTCATTCCATTTGCTCATCTTTTTTGCAGCAGATTGTAACGTAATGAGGTGAAACCCTCGTCAGAAGTCGCGTCGATATGTACGAGCAGTATGACAGCTGAGTGACTGCTAGCGACCACGTGGTAGATTCCTAATTCACGAGGGGGCAGTCGGCGCGGCACGGGCGGCGAGCGGGTTGCCGACAGGTGCATGTTCCAGGGGACGGGCTGCTTTACGTCATCCAGGAAGATGGGCTGTCACTGACTCGTGACTCGGGCTGGAGGAAAGCCGGCCGTTGTGAACCATGCAAGCTGTCTAAGGATAAAGAGATGGCAGCTTTCAGACTGTGGGACAGTGATATATGATATTGCTCACATTAGTCGTAATATTTCATAAAGCACTAAAAATATCAACAGACAGTAACGACGAGACGAAATTACTGGTTGTTAGAGCTCTCTAATACGACCTGCTGTTGTCAACATACTTTTTTACAATATTGATATATTGGAAGAACAGTAGAACGGAATGGACAGTGTCTTGAAGGGAGGATATAAGATGAACATCAACAAAAGCAAAACGAGGATAATGGAATGTAGTCGAATTAAGTCGGGAAGAAATTTGTTGACATCGGGTATAGAATTAAGCGTCAGGAAGTCAAATGGTTCAAATGGCTCTGAACACTATGGGACTTAACATCTATGGTCATCAGTCCCCTAGAACTTAGAACTACTTAAACCTAACTTACCTAAGGACATCAAACACATCCATGCCCGAGGCAGGATTCGAACCTGCGACCGTACCAGTGTCGCGGCTCCGGACTGAGCGCCTAGAACCGCGAGACCACCGCGGCCAGCGTCAGGAAGTCGTTTCTGAAAGTATTTGTATGGAGTGTAGCCATGTATGGAAGTGAAACATGGACGATAAATAGTTTGGAGAAGGAGAAAATAGAAGCTTTCGAAATGTGGTGCTACAGAAGAATGCTGAAGATTAGATGGGTAGATCACATAACTAATGAGGAGGTATTGAACAGGGTTGGAGAGAGGAGGAGTTTGTGGCAATACTTGACTAGAGAAAGGGATCGGTTGTTGGACATGTTCTGAGGCATCAAGGGATCACCAATTTAGTACTGGAAGGCAGCGTGGAGGGTAGAAATCGTAGAGAGAGACCAAGAGATGAATACACTTAGCAGATTCAGAAGGATGTAGGCTGCAGTGCGTACTGGGAGACGAAGAAGCTTGCACAGGATAGAGTAGCATGGAGAGCTGCATCAAACCAGTCTCATGACTGAAGACCACAACAACAACAAAGGCACCAGACTGCCAGTCCTGACGTTTCCGGTTAATAATGGAAGCAAGGCTCAAGGAAAATCAAGACAAGTTCGTATGATTCGTCGGCAAGTGTTCGACAATGTAATCCTGTGGAAAGACGAATAACATACAATGTGAACAATGACCAAGACCAAGGAAGAAGTGTAGAACAGGGATGTATTCTTTCGCCTCTACTCTCGATCTACACATCGAAGCATCAATGATGGAAATAAAAGAAAGGTTCGAGTGTGGGATTAAAATTCAGCTTGAAAGAATATCACTGATAAGATTCGCTGATGGCATTACTAATCTGTGAGAGCTATCAACAGATAGACTGGAAGAAGGGGTGTGGGAAGGACAATGAAGAGATTTTGAGACCGCAAGAGACCTTAAGGCCTGATTCTGGATTGGCAGAAGAAGAAGTCTTTACCGCGACGAGTCAGCAGACCAAGAAAAATTTTTAGGCATATGCCGATCGAATACAGTCAGTTGAATGTCATAGTTATATCCTGGCATCGGACAAAGAAGAAAAAAAATTAATAATGAACTCCTTGAAGAGTCAGATGCGGGACCCCCTATTGCTTTTTTAATAAGGAGATCAATCTGTAAATTGGCTGAGAAATAAAATGTGCATCATCCCGGTCTTTTCGAGAGGCTGTATTTATTGCGTTGTTGAGAGAAGAAGAAGTCGACAAAAGACAAACGCCTCATCCTCCATTGATGGGAATGTCGTATATTCACTATGGAGACTAACTGTAGCCCTTGAAAATACGTAGGGAATTCAGCTAATAGGTGTCAGATACCCATGCTTTTCTTTTTACTTAGACGTCGGTTACTTAAGTAACGACTATGACTGTGCTCGGAACCGACGAAACAGAGGCTGTGGAGGATTTCGAGGGTATAGAAGTAACGGAAAATATGGATCAGCAAATGGGAGGGTAGCTAGTGTAGATGGCATGCGAGCTCCTGTTAAGATTAATTAATCGTGTTGCCTTTTAGTGATTAACAGAAGTAGTAAATGAGACTGTGAGAGGCAACATAAGCGAAAATAGTAAAAATTTTAATACGCATGGACGCTACGCTGAGCCTGGTGTTCAGCAGGCATTGAGGTTGTGCAACTTTCAGATCAGTGGATTGTGTACAGAAACTAATACTGCACTGTGGAGGGAGGGAGACCGGATTTAAATGTACTGTAATCCTTGGGAATGATTTCCTGCTCTACTTTGGGGGAGTAGTGGACTTTCGATCTCAAACTCTTCAGACGTGACATAGTGCCCCATGTTGGCAGCGATAACACTACGAAGATGTGAGTAACCACCCGAAAAAAGGCCTGTTACCCGAGTTTACATTAAACTGTGTATCTTAGTATTGAAGGTGCAAGCCACTGAAATCGATTTTGTTCGAATGACAAGAATTCTCCTTATAACGATGACAATTGAAGATACCACAGCTACTACATTCTTGGTTGAACGGGCAACCAGAAAGTTCTACATAGCCTCCAAGTATCTGTCAAAAAAATTAGCAAAGAAGTATGTATTACCCTGCCCTTAGATTATCTTGGGACACAAGTGATGATAGCTCTGTGTGTAACAGTACTGACTAACGTACTAGAAAAGGAAACAGTAGATGGTGAACAGTTTCAGATGAATGGAATAGAAAAATTGAAGGACCTCTCGCAATGTAAGACATGGAAAAAGATCTATAAAGAATCAGAAAACATTGCTGCACACATCAGTATATGCAGTCATTTCTTCTTCTTCCATGTCCGGATGCACCAATTATATCTTCCCTTCCCAGTAATTAGCAACGTAGATTGCTTTGTCATTGACTTTCAAAATATCATCTTTAGTGCATGTTATAGACATATCTGGGCAGATCAGTAGGTGGTCCAAGTCCTGTATTGCTCCGCATTCACACCTGTCGCCATCACTGTAACCCCATTTAAATAGGTTTGATTTGCACCCAGTTACTCCAGTGCGCAGCCGGTTTAATGACCTCCAAGTTGTAAAAGGTAGTTGAAATCCTGCAGATCCCTCCTCAAGTAGTTAAATTGTGGGGTGTGGCACCATTTCTTCCCAAAGAGATAGCCGCCTTGCGACGGGCTTGGTGGCGAGCTCTTCAGTAGTTTCAATGAAACTCCTGCGGGATTTCAGCCGGACACGTTGTTTTCGGTGCATATGCATCGGGTGTCGAGGATCATTCTTTTGTTTTGATCTTTCGATCTCGGCGGCTACTTGTCTGCGGATAGTGGGTGGTGCTACGCCTATGATGCGGTAAATGATGTCTGTGGGAGTTGGTTTGAGACATCCTGTGGCAATACGTACAGCGACGTCAACTTGCTTAGTGTGAGCAGAGTTCCTCCAAACTGGCGCCGCATATTCCGCTGCTGAGATACTCAGCACCAGACCCGTGGTGCGCAAAACATGTGGTTGAGCTCCCCACGATGAACCTGTTAGCTTCCGCAGTATGTTGTTCCTGGCACAGACCTTTTTTTTTAGTGTTGTGACAGTGCTGCTTAAAAGTAAGTGCTCTGTCCAATGTTACTCCCAGGTATTTTGGGCTGTTTGTATGTTTCAGATCTTCCCCTTGCCACATGACTCGGAGTTTCCGTTTAGCTTGTTTGTTCCTAAGATGGAAGGCGGATACTTGAGATTTACTAGGGTTTGGTTTGATATTATTGCCGTCGTAATAGGTAGCAAGTTCTGTTAAGGCTCCTGTGAGATTCTCCTCCACTTGTTCAAAGGTTTTATCCTGTGTGCCCACTGCTGCATCATCAGCATATATGAACATTCGTGTCTGGCGGCTGATGGGAAGATCATTGGTATAGATGTTAAATAATATTGGAGCCAAGACACTACCCTGTGCAAGTCCATTTTTCTGTGTCCTCCATCGGCTGTTTTTAGATTGTAAGGTTACATAGTAGCGTCTGTTTTGTAGCAGTCATGCCATCCACCAAGAAACAATTGAAGAAATTAACATATTTGTCAGAACAGGACAGATATTTCTTGTACACAGTTTTGGAGGAATTTGTGTGGATGGTTGACGAAAGACAGTATTTATCAACCAATGACTTGATGCAACACGAAATTCCAAGCGAAAGTCCACAGCCAATAGTTCAGAATTTTATCATTTGCAGTCTGTCTGTGAGCAGTAAACCGAGTTACAGTATCTGACGCTTTCCCATTTTCCTGTATTGACGAAACGCTCAATTACTTGGGGAATCGCAAGTATTTTACGACACCGATTATGATGTCCGTTTACCGTGAGATATCCATAACTCCTCGGGATAGGCCCGAGTAAGTATCTTTCGTACTTTAAATGTTTTCACAGTTGCGAATGTGGACAACCATCAGCTATATAATGGGATGATGGCAATGGTAATTTGTGCCAGACTGGGAACCGAATCCAGATTTCCGACTTTATGTGAGCGGTCGCCGTGACTGCTTTGGCAATCCATGGTTGGAACCGAAGTCCCATGTGTCATCATTCATGCATCACAACCTGCACTCGTACGTAATATGTAATTCCCGTGCTTGGAGTGGAAATTTTAGTTGAAAGACGCTGTCTGATATCGAAGGATAAATGCAATATTGGAGTACAGTGATGTTAAGAAACACTACAACAGAGGCACTGAAATACCGTGTTTTTTGTACCTTCCAAGCTGCATATGTTCTTCAGACTGCGTTTCAAATCAAGAAAAGCATATGGTTCTATTCAGCAGTTATCAGGCTTCCCATTACATGCACTCAGACCCACTATCTATCTGCTATACTTTGAAGGTATCATTATCTTCTCCCAGTCAATCAAGAAACGTGTAGAATGAATAAGGAGTGTACACGTATATCATTTACTGAGTTCAAAACTCGGTTTATAACTAGAGAAAGGTCCATTTGCGAAAGCTCAAATGCATTACTTAGGCCACATTATAAGTTCTGCAAGCATTAAACTTGATCCACATGTCGCGGAAGCTGTTGAAGACTTCCCCGTCCCAAAAAACTTAAAAGAACTAGTCGTTTGTCTGTCTTGTAAATTACTATCCCAGATTTGTCCAAGATTATGCTATGGTCATCAAGCCTTTGACTAAAGTATGCAGAAGTGGGGTATCTACACTCCTGGAAGTTGAAATAAGAACACCGTGAATTCATTGTCCCAGGAAGGGGAAACTTTATTGACACATTCCTGGGGTCAGATACATCACATGATCACACTGACAGAACCACAGGCACATAGACACAGGCAACAGAGCATGCACAATGTCGGCACTAGTACAATGTATATCCACCTTTCGCAGCAATGCAGGCTGCTATTCTCCCATGGAGACGATCGTACAGATGCTGGATGTAGTCCTGTGGAACGGCTTGCCATGCCATTTCCACCTGGCGCCTCAGTTGGACCAGCGTTCGTGCTGGACGCGCAGACCGCGTGAGACGACGCTTCATCCAGTCCCAAACATGCTCAATGGGGGACAGATCCGGAGATCTTGCTGGCCGGGGTAGTTGACTTACACCTTATAGAGCACGTTGGGTGGCACGGGAAACATGCGGACGCGCATTGTCCTGTTGGAACAGCAAGTTCCCTTGCCGGTCTAGGAATGGTAGAACGATGGGTTCGATGACGGTTTGGTTGTACCGTGCACTATTCAGTGTCCCCTCGACGATCACCAGTGGTGTACGGCCAGTGTAGGAGATCGCTCCCCACACCATGATGCCGGGTGTTGGCCCTGTGTGCCTCGGTCGTATGCAGTCCTGATTGTGGCGCTCACCTGCACGGCGCCAAACACGCATACGATCATCATTGGCACCAAGGCAGAAGCGACTCTCATCGCTGAAGACGACACGTCTCCATTCGTCCCTCCATTCACGCCTGTCGCGACACCACTGGAGGCGGGCTGCACGATGTTGGGGCGTGAGCGGAACACGGCCTAACGGTGTGCGGGACCGTAGCCCAGCTTCATGGAGACGGTTGCAAATGGTCCTCGCCGATACCCCAGGAGCAACAGTGTCCCTAATTTGCTGGGAAGTGGCGGTGCGGTCCCCTACGGCACTGCGTAGGATCCTACGGTCTTGGCGTGCATCCGTGCGTCGCTGCGGTCCGGTCCCAGGTCGACGGGCACGTGCACCTTCCGCCGACCACTGGCGACAACATCGATGTACTGTGGAGACCTCACGCCCCACGTGTTGAGCAATTCGGCGGTACGTCCACCCGGCCTCCCGCATGCCCACTATACGGCCTCGCTCAAAGTCCGTCAACTGCACATACGGTTCACGTCCACGCTGTCGCGGCATGCTACCAGTGTTAAAGACTGCGATGGAGCTCCGTATGCCACGGCAAACTGGCTGACACTGACGGCGGCGGTGCACAAATGCTGCGCAGCTAGCGCCATTCGACGGCCAACACCGCGGTTCCTGGTGTGTCCGCTGTGCCGTGCGTGTGATCATTGCTTGTACAGCCCTCTCGCAGTGTCCGGAGCAAGTATGGTGGGTCTGACACACCGGTGTCAATGTGTTCTTTTTTCCATTTCCAGGAGTGTATTTCTTGAATGCAGGAATGCAGCAACTGAAAACTGTTTTGACAAAATCACCTCTATTATGAGGTCCAGACTTTGAAAAACCGTTCCGTCTCCCAGAATTACACTACTGGCTTTGTTCTAAACCAGGAACGAAACTGAATCAAGAAACCAGTTAGTTACCAACCGCAACAGCTTAACAAAGCAGGAATTAACTACAGTACCTACTAAGAAGGAACACCCATCTCTGGTACTGAGTGGAAACTGTTCCAATTGTTATCGTGATTTGCAGATTTTTTACGGTAGTCACTGACCATGGTGGTCTACTGTCTCTTCTAAATTTAATAGACGCATGTCGACTGACATGGTGAGTCCTGAAACTTGCTTAGGTTTATCGGTTACGAAGAGAGATACATTCATCTCACCAGGCATGTGTACAAATGCTGATGACAGACTTTCTGCATTGTTCTTTCTGTTTTTCTTATGGTCATCACCGTTTTTAGAGACTTTATTATATAATACTTGTACATCTGTTTAATTACATAACAGATAGCTAGGATGTTTTAAGCGTTTGTTTTTGAAGTACATGTAGAATTACAAACAACGACGTTTGTAAGACTGTTAACTTACATGGGAAACTCCCCATTGCACTTCCATTCAGATTCAGTGGTAAGATGGTCCAGTGGGTAGTCCGTGAAAAACTGAACACAGATCAAGTATGAAAACAGGAAAAAGGTGTAGTGAACTATAAAAACAATCAAAATAGAGACAGTGAAAGGTCCAAGAACAACGAGAGCAATAAACAGCAGCCTGAATCAGCGACGGCGTCGTGGGTAAGTGTTCTTGGTGTTGGACTGCCTAACGGGCGATCTGTATTCAGAATTCCCTAGCGCCTTTTATTTATTTATTTATTTATTTTTCAGAACATAATGAACTGTCCGTCCTGTCATTGAAATGTTTGTTCTCTTTCTGTAGTTTTGGCAGTTGTCATACTATACATGGGTTATAGAATATGAGTTGTGCAGTAAGAATACGTAGCGCCGCAAGTAAATATGATAAATAGTGAGAAAAAGACAGATACCACACAGACGTCTCACAGAAATGAAAACAACAAATAAACGTAAGTCTTCATGCTTTCCCGGCGATCTGTTGACATCTTGGATATTCGGGAATCCAGCCGGATGTTCGCGTCGTTCTCGCACGATATTTCAACAGCGTGCCTCGCTGTCTTCTTCAGGTGCTACCTGAGACTGATCCTTGGGTCTCTCTCTCTCTCTCTCTCATCTTTTGCTTTCCCCTCTTTGGGGAAGTGTGAGGGGGAGTCTGTAGCCTTTAGGCTTTTACTCCCCTGTGAAAATGTGTGTGTGATTTTTCTGTAGTTTTTGGTGTCTGTGATTTGTGATGATTGTTGTGAGTGTGTCTGGTACTTGCCTGAGGTGGGCGAGAAGTTTGTTGTTATATGGGAAGGAACAGGATGATGGATTTGGTGTAGGGATTTTCTCTTCGACTTAGTTGTCGAAGATCGTCATAGGGCGCTTGTGCTTATCATACCGACCTAGGGAGTGGATGAGTGCGTTTCTGGATCTGGAAGAACCCTCATAGAAGGCCCTTGCCAGATCCTGGAAACGCTCTCTCAGGAGTGGGCTTTCGGCTGCGGCGTGCAAGTCGTCTGTAGGGAATCCAAGAGGTAAGCGCAGAGCCCTTCTGAGGGCGCGGTTCTGCAGCCTCTGGAGTTTGTCCAGGTGCTGCTTCGCCGCGTATCCCCAGACAGGGCACGCATACTCCATTACTGGCCGGATCAGGGCCTGATACACATTTAATGCTAGTGGGCAGGGAAGGGAGCTTGTTGAGTTCAGGATAGGATATAGGATGGACATTCTGGCGCAGGCCTTCCTGTGGACCTCGTCTATGTGGGGTTTCCACGTAAGACGAGAGTCCAAGGTTACGCCAAGGTACTTGGCGGTTCTGCGCCAGGGGAGTTGGGTTCCATTTAGGTGAAGGTGGAGGGGGGGACGTTGAAGAGGATAGCGCCTTCAGAGCCTGCGGGTAATCAGCATTGCCTGCGTCTTCTCAGAGTTAATGGTGATGCGCCAGCGACGGGTCCAAGTTTCTGTGTTATCTAAAACCTTTTGTAGCCTACGGATGACCAGGTCCTTGTTCGCGTTTCTCGTGTAGAAGGCTGTATCGTCAGCGTACTGTGCGGTGCGCACCAGGGGGGCCGTTGATGTGTACGCAGTGTACAAACTGTACAATACGGGCCCCAGGACCGATCCCTGTGGCACCCCAGCACGAATACGCCTTCTGGTGGAGGTGGCAGTTTCTACTTTGACGGAGAAAGTCCTATTCGTGAGGTAGCTCTTGATCAGCTGAACTATGCTCCCGGGAAACCCTTGTGTGTACAACTTGTAGAGTAGCCCTCTATGCCATACTGAATGAAAGGCTTTGGCTACGTCCAGTAGCACTATCCCGCAGTAGCCTCTGTGGTTGAAGCCCTCTGTTGCTGCTTCAACCATTCTCATGACCTGTTGTGGGGCAGAGTGGTTCTGTCGGAAGCCAAATTGGAAATCCGGCAGAATTTGCTCTCTGGTAATATGTTCTTGTATGGGTCTTAGCAGGAGGCGCTCATAGATCTTGCTGAGAGTTGGCAAGAGGCTAATCGGCCTGTAGTGCTGCGGGAATAGAGGGTCTTTCCCTGGTTTGTGTATCGCGACCACCTCCGCATGTTTCCAGCAAGCTGGGAAAACACGGGATCGAGTAATCTCGTTGAGGACGTTCGCGAGGTGTGTGATCGCTGTGGGTGGGAGTTTTTTGACTAACTGATTTGTGACACTGTCGTGCCCTGGCGCCTTTTTTGTGGGGAGAGACCTGATTACTCTTGCCACGTCCTCTAGGGCAAAAAGTATGGGTTCGTCCTCTGGGTCCTCCTCGGCATTGAGGAAGACAGCCAGTTGACGACGGACCACTCTTTCATGCTCGTCATCCTGGGGTTCTGCCGCTTGGAACTGCTTCTCGAAGGAGTCGGCGACGGCGTTGGCCTTTCCAGCATGGCTGTAGACCTGTCCCCGCTCGCCATGCAGTGGCGGCATCCTAGCGCGTCGTTTTGTAAACTGTTTTGTCGCTTGCCATAGTGTGTGGTCGTCTACTTTGAGAGCTGTGAGGCGGTTTTGCCATTGCTGGTTTCTGTGCTCATTGAGCGCTACCTTCAGTTCTCTCTGTAGACGATTGAGCAGCCTCCTGGTGGCCTGATTTCTAGTGATCTTCCACTCTTTTGCTACTCTGTTCTTCTGTCGAATTTGAGCTAGCAAGTGTTCCGGGAGCTGTATTTGCGGTGGTGGGCCATCCCTTTGTGGAGGGGTGGCTTCTTCCGCTGCCTGTAAGATGCTGCCTGTTAGGTCTTGTAGCGCATGTTCTACTGCTTCGGCAGTAGGTGGCGGAGCGCGAGCGATATCAGAGGCGACAGTTTCTTGGTATCGCTCCCAGTCTGTACGTTTGTACGACGTTTGGTACCGTGTGAGTGCTACCCATTCTCCCACATCGACCTCCAGAATCACTGGGTTGTGGTCGGAGGACATTCTGTTGATTGTCCTTGCGGTCACAAACCCTGCGATCCTCCTAGTGAGAGCTATGTCTAACACATCGGGCCTGCTTCCGTTTTTCGGAAAATGTGTGGGCTCGACTGGACCCCATGTTTCGAAGTGGTGGGTGCGCGCTAGTTGTTGCAGTTTGGCGCCTGCTCTGGAGGTTACTCTAGAATTCCAGTCAGGGTGTTTGGCATTGAAGTATCCCCCTATTACGAGTTTGCCTTCAATTTGCCCTAGAGCAGCTATGTCTCCCTCATCTATCTGGTCATGTGGGGGTCGGTAGACTGCAACAATTGTTAGGGGTCCAGTGGCAGTGGTTACTTCCACCGCCACTGCTTCAATTTTGTTGGTAGCTGGTAAGAATACCTGGTGGTGGGGGATCCCTCTTTTTATGTAAATGGCCACCCCTCCACCTTGGGTTGGCCTGTCTTTGCGATAGCTAAAATAGTTGGGGACTGTCGCTTTTATTCCCGGTTTTAGGTGGGTTTCCCCCATCATGCATATGTCGATGGAGAACTCCTTCATGAGTTCTCTGAACTCGACCTCTTGATTAACAATGCCGTCTGCGTTAAAGACGCACATTGTCAGGCCTTGGATGTTTGGTCGTCTATCCATGATGGGGTTTTGATACTACTGAGGATGTCGCAGAGGGGAGCGACTGCTGGACTGTTGCCTGAAGGGCAGCGAGGATCTGTGTGTTCTGCTTTTGGGCTTCCCTGAATTCCTTCATCATTTCCATGACGAGGTTCATGGTCTGCACCATTACACCTAACAACTGATCCATGGGGGGGAAGTGTGTCTGGGGTTTCCTAGGCCCCTCTCTGTCAAGGTGGACCTGGTCGTTGTTGCTGTGTATTTCCCGGTGTTGTTCTTGTGTTGGTGTCTGATGTTGTGGTGGTTGGGCAATGCTTTCGTGGTTCCTCGGGGGAGAAACCACTTCCGCATATGTTGCCCTTGGTGTGTCTGGCCTTGGTTTTACCCAGGCCTTGTCTGTGTGTGTTGTCATGTTTTGGTTTCTTGTGTGTCTGGATGGGTTCGTGGTGTTTTCTTTTCGTGTGTGGGGGGCGGCCTTTGCGCCCTTTGCCTGCAGTGTGTGTCTTTTATGGACCTCGCAACCTTGGTAACCCGCTGTGTGGTTTTTGCCACACAGCGCGCACCTTATTTGCGGGTCCGTGTGTTTTATGTTGCACGTTCGTGTGTCATGGGCCTCGGCGCATTTTCTGCACCTCACTGCCATTGAGCAGTGTGCCGCAATGTGGTTGAGGCCCTGACATCTGAAGCACTGCACCGTCTTGTTTTTGCGGCGCAGTGGTTCAGTGGTCACAGGGACCGCCAGGATCGTCTTAATGTCCCTTTTGTTCTGTGGGACGTCTGGCAGTGTGACCTGATACAGGGGCCATTTGCTGCCTATGTTTCCCATCTGTTGGACCGCCTTGACGATGTACCCCTGGGCAGTCAGGTCTGTTTTGATCGCCTGGGGGGCCACTCGTCTCGGTAGGTCTCTGATGACAATGTTTCTATTGCGTGTTTTTGTTGTGGGGAAAGTGTAATGGGGTATGTTTTTGCTGTTGAGAAGTGTTTTTATTGTGGTGTAGTGCTCGAGTGTCAATAATGTTATTTTTATTTTGTCACCACCAGCAGGTTTTGCTTTGAAATTGCCTCCCCCGATTGCTGTTTTTAGCATTTCGAAGAGTTCCTCGTAGTTCCGAGTGAACTCCACGACGATCGGAGGGAGGTGGTGGGTGACCTGATTTTGTGTTTGTGTTGTTGTGTCATGTGGTGTCTCTGGCTCATCGGCCACCGCCTGGAACCTGTTCGGGGTGGGTTCCACTCCCCGGGCTGGCGGGAGCCTCGGCTGGCGAAAGGTTTTCCTCGCCAGCACGAAACCATCCGAATCCTGCCCGGTTACGCGGTTCCCTTCCAGTGCCAGTGTTTCCTGGTCCCCTCCTAGGACGACGACAGGTGCTGTCGGGGGCGCAGGCTCCTCAGAGGGTGTGGAAGTGGCTGGGGTGGTGGTGGTGGAGTGCTTTTTCCCCCTGGAGTGCTTCTCCTTCTTGTCCTTCCTCACACGCCGCTGCTTGGATGTGGTGGACTTGAGTGGGGGGGATTTAAGGAACTGGGATCGGGTAGGGGGTTGGGTGGCAGTTGCGGGTTTGGGAAGGATTTTTGTCGGTTGACTGGGCTTCTGCTTGCCATTTAGGTTGCGGATATGGTCAGCAAGGAGGCCACAGCTGTTGGCAAGCAGGAGAGGGCTGAGGAGAGGGGAGGGAGGGGCGGGATCGCAAATACTGACGATGTATTTGTTTGTTTGCGTATTATGTGGTTTTGCCATGTCGGTCGCGGAAAGGGGGCTTGCTGCCAGGTTATTGTCAGTTGCAACTTTTGTTGGCACCGTTGGGTTTTCCGGTTGCAGTGCTGACCCTAGTAACACGATGGCAGACGCGGAATTCTGGACGGGGGCGGCGGAAAACCTCTCTGTGGTTCCGCGGCCCGCTTCCAGGTCCTGGCCTACTTTTTCCCTATTCTTGGGGGGGGGGGGGGGCAGAGACTGACTCTGCGGCAGCTGAGGTGCTCGAGACGGCCGGCCGCGCGGCCCGCGGCAACAAGAAAGCGCGCCTCGTGTCGTCGGCGGAAAGAGACCGCCGCGACCCCAAGGCGTCGCCCAAGCTCGACATTCCACAACGACGAGAAGACACGACAATTCTGCCAGGCGACGCCATGCAAAATTTTCTCCAAGTGCCGTCCGTGCTGAGACCTAGGCGCAAGTGCCCGTCAATGTTTTGATAAAAACAGAGCCGGTGATCACTCCTGTTTTTACTCCCATGCAAGCGGGGGCCTATGGCTGACAGTACGCCAGTGAGAGGAGCGATGCTCAACCCTCGACTGCTACTCAGCGAGTAGCAGTCGCAGATCCACTTCTGAAGTGGAAATCATAGTAACAGTCAGGAGATAGAGTACCCAACATCTCAGACCAGGTCTGACACACCTCAGATGATAACCACATCCGTTGAGGACGGCCAGAACGGGCGCCGACGGCAGTTGGAACATCTGCGACTGGAGGGGTTCATTGAAGCCGAGTCTGGCGGGCGCGGACCTCAGATGGAACACTCGACCCGGCGCGGACCGATTAGGGAACGCCCAGCTCCTCCCTGGCATAAACACTGGACTCGATCGACCCAAGGATCAGTCTCAGGTAGCACCTGAAGAAGACAGCGAGGCACGCTGTTGAAATATCGTGCGAGAACGACGCGAACATCCGGCTGGATTCCCGAATATCCAAGATGTCAACAAATAAACGGGTGCGACCTATGTCACAACAAAGTAATTCAAGAGTCAAGTCCTCCAAAACAGAACGCAACAATAAAAACGTTAAAATCACGTTTTGACAGAGTACAGAGAAACTGTGTGACTGTGAAACTGTTGCGTTCACTTGTTGCAGTTAACGAAACAAACTATTACGTTTTCATCATTTCCTTTGGAGTAACCACATTCAAATTCATACGAACCCTCTATCGTGCAAGGAGATGTATCACACTCACCAAGCGTACAAATTAGGTGCGTCGATAAGAGATTCCCGTCATATGACACATGAACTGTCACTAATGCCGTGTATGAGTCACCAGACGTGTTTTCCGGCGGACGATTCGGTTCACTTGTCGCCCTGTCACCAAACGTTTGCGGTTCCCATTGGAAACAACTTCCTTTCGGCTGTCAAAAGAGTAGCCGTGCAGAATCAACTGTCATTATAGGTCTCTGCCTTGCACCTTGCTGTTTAAAACGGACATTACACCACGACACAGACACAAATTTGAATAAAGCGAAAAAAAGAAAAAAACCGCACGAGGGATGTTTGAACACGGCTCGCCCGCTTGGAGGTCCAGCACCGTAATCATTTAATCACGCCTCGGATTGTCCATACGGCTACTATACGAGGTGCTATCCAAAATTTTCGGAACTCGAGCTGCCATCTGTTGAGAACATTACCTTTGCACTAACGGTTACCATCACCCTCTGCATGTACACACCGTTCCCAGCGCTTCTGCCACTGGTCAAATGTTTTCTGGAAGTCCTGTTCATTGAGGGTGTTTATCACCGCCAGCGATGCTTCTTGATTCCTCTCTAGAGTGTCGAACCGAAGGCCTTTCAACTTGAGTTGCAGTTTTGGGAGTAGCGCGAAGTCGCAAGGTGCCAAATCTGGCGAGTACGGTGGGTGGGGTACAACCGCCATGTTTTTTTTTTTTTTGCCAAAAAGGTCCTGGTGAGCAAGGACGTGTGACAGGGCGCTTTGTCGTGACGCAGCAGCCAGTCCCCTTGACGCCAAAGTTCGGGCCGTTGTCGCCGCACGTTTCCACGTAGCCGTTGCAAAACGTCACAGTAGTACGCGGAATTCACTGCTTGGTTGGGTGGGACGAATTCTTTGTGCACAATTCCCTTGGTATCAAAGAAAACTATGATCGTGCTCTTCACTTTGCTCTTCACCTGTCTCGCTTATTTGAGTCTTGGAGAGCCCACGCTCTTCCACTGGGACGATTGTTGCTTTGTCTCTGGGTCATAACCACAAATCCAGGTTGGATCATCAGATGCGGTCTGACGAAGGTCTGTGCACACTTCAACACGCAGTGTCTTCTGATCGGCAGTCAAAATCCTTGGCACAAATTCTGCGGCGACACAATGCATAACCAATTCATCAGTCAACAGTTGACATATCCCATAACCAATACCCACTTCATCCGCAAGGTCTAGAATGGTTCGACGTCGATCCGCACGAAGAAATTGTTGAAGTTTGGTAACGGGCCTTCCAGTGTGAGCATCACCTTCGACGTCTGTACGGCCAGCCCTGAACCGAGCGTGCCACTCAGACACACGCGTACAGTTCATGCTCTGTCCCCAAAACACTTGTTGAATCATTGCAAGGGTCTCCGCAGCACTTTCCCCAAGATTCGCACGGAATTTGATACACACGCGCTGTTCTGTTCGCGGATCCAGCGTAAAATCGCCACACACCAAACACAGAGTATTACAGAAATCACTGTGGACACGCAACGCGTCCTCCCAGCTGAATGCCACTCGGCACAATGACTCATCAGATATACAGCTCTCGCCACCTAGCGGTGCAAAGATCTACTACTCGTACCTTCCAGATAGCAGCACCAGTCCCGAAACTTTTGGAATCCACCTCGTATATTGTACTTCTTGTTCATGGACCATTTACTGTTTCTATTTTGCCTCTTTTTTTCAGTTTCAGTACAGCTTCTTGGTGTTTTCATGCTTGATCTGGGCTCAGTTTTGACGTCTGTCCACTGGGCCCTGTTACCACTGAATCTGAGGGGGTGCGGGTAGGGGGGGAGGAGTGTCCCTAGATTGGAAGTGAATATGTTTTCATTGTTTTCCTGTACTTGGATCAGCATTTGAATAGGTCAAGGAAAATAGAATAGAATTTTGCACAAGCATAACTTAATAATAGCTAATACTTGGTTCAAGAATCTTGGAAGAAGGTTGCATACATGGAAGAACCCTGGAGATACTAGAAGGTATCAGATAGATTATATAATGGTAAGACAGAGATTCAGGAACCAGGTTTTAAATTGTAAGACATTTCCAGGAGCAGATATGGACTCCGACCACAATCTATCGGTTATGAACTGCAGATTAAAACTGAAGAAACTGCAAAAAGGTGGGAATTTGAGGAGATGGGACCTCGATAACCTGAAAGAACCAGAGGTTGTAGACAGCTTCAGGGAGAGCATTAGGGAACTATTGACAAGATTGGGGGAAGGAAATACTGTAGAAGAAGAATGCGTAGCTTTGAGAGACGAAATAGTGAAGGTAGCATAGGATCAAGTAGATAAAAAGACGAGGGCTAGTAGAAATCCTTGGGTAACAGAAGAGGAATTGAACTTAATTGATGAAAGGAGAAAATATAAAAATGCAGTAAATGAAGCAGGTAAAAAGGAATACAAAAGTCTCAAAAATGAGATCGATAGGAAAAGCAAAATGGCTAATCAGGGAGGCTAGAGGACAAATGTAAGAATGTAGAGGCACATATCACTAGGGGTAAGATAGATACTGCCTACAGGAAAATTAAAGAGAACTTTGGAGAAAAGAGATCTACTTGCATGAATAACAAGGATTCAGATAGAAACCCAGTTCTCAGCAAAGAACGGAAAGCAGAAAGGTGGAAGGAGTATATTGAGGTATAAGGGCGATGTTCTTGAGGACAATATTATAGACATGGAAGAGAATGTAGATGAAGATAAAGTAGCAGATATTATACTGCGTGAAAAGTTTGACAGAGCACTGAAAGACCTAAGTCGAAACAAGGCCCCTGGAGTTGACAACATTCCATTAGAACTACTGACATTCTTGGGGAAGCCAGACTTAACAAAACTCTACCATCTGGTGAGCAAGATGTATGAGACAGGCGAAATACCCTTAGACTTCAAGAAGAATATAATAATTCCAATCCCAGAGAAAGCAGATGTTGACAGATGTGAAAATTACCGAACTATCAGTTTAGTAAGCCATGGCTGCAAAATACTAACACGAATTCTTTACAGACGAATGGAAAAACTGGTAGAAGCCGACCTCAGGGAAGATCAGTTTGCATTCCGAAGAAATGTTGGACCCTACGACTTATCTTATAAAATAGATTAAGGAAAGGCAAACCTACGTTTCTAGCATTTGTAGACTTAGAGAAAGCTTAATGTTGACTGAAATACCCTCTTTCAAACTCTGAAGGTGGCAGGGGTAAAATACAGGGGGCGAAAGGCAATTTACAATTTGTACTGAAACCAGATGGCAGTTATAAGAGTCCATGGGCACAAAAGGGAAGCAATGGTTTGGAAGGGAGCGAGACAGGGTTGTAGCCTATCCCCGACGTTATTCAATCTGTATACTGAGCAAGCAGTAAAGGAAACAAAAGCAAAATTCGGTGTTGGAATTAAAATCCATGGAGAAGAAATAAAAACTTTGAGGTTCGCCGATGACATTGTAATTCTATCAGAGACAGCAAAGGACTTGGAAGAGCAGCTGAACGGAATGGACCATGTCTTGGAAGGAGGATATAAGATGAACATCAACAAAAGCAAAACGAGAATAATGGAATGTAGTCGAATGAAATCGGGTGATGCTGCGGGAATTAAATTGGTAAATGAGATGCTTAAAGTAGTAAAGGAGTTTTGCTATTTGGAGAGCAAAATAACTGATGACGGTCGAAGTAGAGAGGATATAAAATGTAGACTGGCAATGGCAAGGAAAGCGTTTCTGAAGAATAGAAATTTGTTATCATCGAGTATAGATTTAAGTGTCAGGAAGTCATTTCTGAAAGTATTTGTATGGAGTGTAGTCATGTACGGAAGTGAAACATGGACGGTAAATAGTTTGGACGAGAAGAGAATAGAAGCTTTCGATATGTAGTGCTACAGAAGAATGCGGAAGATTAGATGGGTAGATCACATAACTAATGAGGAAGTATTGAATAGGATTGGGGAGAAGAGGAGTTTGTGACACAACTTGACTAGAAGAAGGGATCGGTTGGTAGGACATGTTCTGAGGCATCAAGGGATCACCAATTTAGTATTGGAGGGCAGCGTGGAGGGTAAAAATCGTAGGGGGAGACCAAGAGATGAATACACTAAGCAGATTCAGAAGGATGTAGGTTGCAGTAGGTACTGGGAGATGAAGAAGCTTGCACAGGATAGAGTAGCATGGAGAGCTGCATCAAACCAGTCTCAGGACTGAAGACCACAACAACAACAGTGAAAAGGAAAGGCATAGGAAAATGTAAGATGGTAAATAAATTTTCTAGATAGGACTGCAGTTATAGCGTCCAAGAGGATTTTCCAAGGAGGAATTGTAACTCAAGTGTCCGATCAAATTCGTAACTCGAGAAGTTTCATAGGTCTACGGCAATCGAAATATTCTCTTTAACGATATGTATAGTGAAATATTCATATTCGTACATACTTTTTCCACGTTGCCAATTCCATTCGACTTATAAAAGGGCACTGGATCATCAATGGGCAAAAGTACTTCTCGTGAAATGACAGGATATAAACTAAGTAACCCATTCGTACACAGAGCAATATGCTATAAGCTTTTCTGGAAAGTTAGGGCCAACAGTCTTCTATACCTACGAGTGAGTACTGGCTCATTTGGGCTGAGGGTTCAAAAACCAGTGGACGAATATGCGGCGAAATATATGAGGAATGTCGTCATTACCTTATCAAACGCTGGGAAAATTTTAACAGACTTTTACAAAAAGTTTTGATTGATGTAGGGAGAACAAATTACATCTGTTAATCGACTCCTGGGAAGGAGAAAAAATTGACAATATTTCGACGAAATGTTTGAAGATGCAGAAGGATTGCCATTGAGCTGTTTTACAGTTATTCTTCCCAAACGTACTCCGATAGTGCAGTCCTGCGATGTCTATTTTTTATAGTTATAATTTGATCAAAATACTTCATAATTGCTATCTCTTCGAGAGAGAACAAGAAATTATATCTTCAGAAGACCGCATCAAAATACATTCCAATGTACTCACCAGCTATCATCGGCAATGTTCCGCGAAATGTTGCGTTGCGCTGGTTGGATGCCAAACTGTGCGGCGAGAGAGACTTTTATGAACGTAAATCACATTTGTTTTCGCACAGAAACTAAAAGCAGTAATGTAACCGCGAAGCTGCAGCGTTTATAACGTGTGCAAGATGCCTAGAAAAGTACTGCTCCCCTGTTTTTACTATGAATATCACCCCAGCAAGTGTATAGCATCAACAGGTGAAATAATAAAAGAATCTAATAGTATATACGTCCTTACAGTCTCTCCCTGGAAATTTATTTCAATCCCAGATTATTGTTTGCCTTTCCTTCTCACGCCATTTTTAAAATATCAAGAAATACTGAGAATGGTTTGGTTTTTTATAGTATAAGTAAAGCAAAAACCTGAAAGTAAAAAAGATGTTTCCGCGTACGGTCGTGACCCCAGGAACATCCGTTCAGCGCTCCGTAGTCTTTATGACGCACCAGCCGCTGCGTGGAAACTGCGGCACAATAAATGTCTCCTGACTTGCCTGGCGTCCGCCAGAAACCCCTCCTTCTGTTCTAAACGCTTTGCCACTTGGATTTCACTCTACTGTCACTTTCACTTCTGGCCAAGCCCTGCATCAGCCCTAAATTTGGACGGCCCATTCTAGGCATTTAACTTTACTAGCGAACCTGTCTTCAGATTTGGACTTGACTAGGGCTTAGATGGGACAGTGTTTGGTGGAGGCGCCGGAGCCTTCAAAACGTTTACATCACCGTGTTCCAATTACGCAACGTAAAAGACATCGCCTACACGACCAGGTACCGAGAAACAAGCAGCACATCTTTCATAAGACAAGTATACTCAGATGAAATCCAGAAAAGTAGTAACTCAGCTGAACATCAGGTAACCACTAGTGTTTTCCGGAGACGCCGGTCGAGATGAGCCCATATGACTGAAATGATTCGAATGAGTCGTCAGAAATAACACGTATGTTTGGTAAATGTGCACTTTTTGGTTCTGAGCACTATGGGACTCAACATCTGAGGTCATCAGTCCCCTAGACTTAGAACTACTTAAACCTAACCTAAGGACATCACACACATTCATGCCCGAGGCAGGATTCGAACCTGCGACCGTAGCAGTCACGCGGTTCCAGACTGAAGTGCCTAGAACCGCACGGCCACCACGGCCGGCAAATGTGTACTTTTTCTTGGACGGTGCAACCAAGTAATAGTTCGAGAATAAGGAAGAGAAGTTAAGTGGTTGGGACAAATTCGAGGCCGTGCTGAAGAAAGAAATTGCCGATTATCAGCAGAAAGTCCGCACAGCGGCAGAACAATTGAAGAATGGTGTCAAAAGTAATGGTGGAGCGAGAGTGTGGTACATACACATAGAATGCTTTGGCCCTATACGATATTGTGAATCTCTTAATTAGTGGCTTGACGAGAAATTAACTGTCTCTTAATAAATTTTTGAATTTAACTTTTAAGTCAAAATGCTCTTTAGGACGAGAAGATGACAGAAGCCGACAGAATCTCACACTTGATGAAAGGAGTCACAGACTGCACGTACCAACCCTTTCTGGTCAATTATGTCACAACGACAGAGGGATTAACCAGGCGGTGCTAGAAAATCGACGAAATGGGACGGGAAATAGTAGGACGAAAGACTTATGACAGGCAATTGGCAAGTACTGCAAGGTTCGCAGGAGAGCTTCTGTAAAGTTTGGAAGGTAGGAGACGAGATACTGGCAGAAGTAGAACTGCGAAGAGCGCACGTGAGTCGTGCTTCGGTAGCTCAGATGGTAGAGCACTTGCCTGCGAAAGGCAAAGGTCCCGAGTTCGAGTCTCGGTCGGGCACACAGTTTTAATCTGCCAGGAAGTTTCATTGCATTATATGTCCAACAACAGATGACGAAGTTGGTATTTCGTCAGAATGGAACCCGAGGAATATCGCAGAATAAAAAAGAAGTGGCAGAGGAAATATTAATGTTTCTGCAAGATGAGCCAGTGGAACGCGTGGTGTCGTATACGCTCGACTGTGCGGACAGTGTACAATGATGACGATGCATGCTTATCAAGAGAAAGTGAAAGCGAAACACGTGAAGGGTCATGCAGTTCTTCGTCCTTGTTTAGCAGGGAGCCACAAATCCCGTCTCCAGTGAAACGTAGCAAAGAACAGTCGTTGATCAAGGAGCAGGTACTAAACATAATTATGTACATGGTAGATAATCCGCAACATAGTGAAAAAAACAATTACGAACAGTTTTCGAGTCAGTCCGCAGCAACGTTACCATCTAATCCATAAGAAAAACTACGGATATTCAATGCAGGACAAGACGTGCTGAAGAAAAAAATTGCCGATTATCAGCAGAAAGTCCGCACAGCGGCAGAACAATTGAAGAATGGTGTCAAAAGTAATGGTGGAACGAGAGTGTGGTACATACGCATAGAATGTTTTGGCCCTATACGATATTGTGAATCTCTTAATTAGTGGCTTGACGAGAAATTAACTGTCTCTTAATAAATTTTTGAATTTAACTTTTAAGTCAAAATGAACAAAGTAAGAGCATATGGACTATAAGACCAATTGTGTGATTGGATTGAGGAGTTCCTAGATAACAGGACGCAGCATGTTATTCTCAATGGAGAGAAGTCTTCCGAATTAAGAGTGATTTCAGGTGTGCCGCAGGGGGTGTCATAGGACTGTTGCTATTCACAATATACATAAATGACCTGGTGGATGACATCGGAAGTTCACTGAGGCTTTTTGCAGATGATGCTGTGGTATATCGAGAGGTTGTAACAGTGGAAAATTGTACTGAAATGCAGGAGGATCTGCAGCGAATTGACGCATGATGCAGGGAATGGCAATTGAATCTCAATGTAGACAAGTGTAATGTGCGGCGAATACACAGAAAGATAGATCCTTTATCATTTAGCTACAAAATAGCAGGTCAGCAACTGGATCTGGGAGTACGCATTAGGAGTGATTTAAAATGGAATGATCATATAATGTTGATCGTCGGTAAAGCAGATGCCAGACTGAGATTCATTGGAAGAATCCTAAGGAAATGCAATCCGAAAACAAAGGAAGTAGGTTACAGTACGCTTGTTCGCCCACTGCTTGAATACTGCTCAGCAGTGTGGGATCCGTACCAGATAGGGTTGATACAAGACATAGAGAAGATCCAACGGAGAGCAGCGCGTTTCGTTACAGGATCATTTAGTAATCGCGAAAGCGTTACGGAGATGATAGATAAACTCCAGTGGAAGACTCTGCAGGAGAGACGCTCAGTAGCTCGGTACGGGCTTTTGTTAAAGTTTCGAGAACATACCTTCACCGAAGAGTCAAGCAGTACATTGCTCCCTCCTACGTATATCTCGCGAAGAGACCATGAGGATAAAATCAGAGAGATTAGAGCCCACACAGAGGCATACTGACAATCTTTCTTTCCACGAACAATACGAGACTGGAATAGAAGGGAGAACCAATAGAGGTACTGAAGGTACCCTCCGCCACACACCGTCAGGTGGCTTGCGGAGTATGGATGTAGATGTAGACGCTCTTGTTACAACTTCTGGCGTTTGCGCGTTTCGGGATGCTACATATGGTTTGAGGATCTGCATGATAGTGACCTATTACGTTATGCACATAAAACCGAGTACGATATAGATTACAGTGATTTAAAGGGAAGCAGTGGAGTGTCACATAACTTCCGACGGTGCTACAAAATTGGAAGACTTAAGGTGAATAAGTTTCAAACAAGATGTCAACTGGACGATGCACTGCAAAATGCGGAATTGGCCCGAGAATTTGTAGATGAAATAGTTCAGCAAGGAATTTGCTTTCAACTTCTACAAATCGGGATATGAAGAGGAAATCCACATGAAAGGACCTCTGGTAATTAGAGGTTAGAAGAGAGTTGCATAAATATCAACTAACTCCAAAGCCTTAACGCATTCATATACAATTATGCCGACTGTTAATCTGGATGGTAAGTTTATTGTGCTGTGAGAATTTGGTGCTCTGCCGCCTACGGCAGTTTCTGGTGTGTGTGAACTTCCAAGGGCAGTAGGGAATATTTACGTCACAGCAACCAAGAGTGAGAAAATGGGCTTAAGAGGACTAAAAATATGGTATGAGCACTGCCTTTGACCAATAGATGGTCAAGATTACTTGCTTGTTTGCTTGATTCCTGGTCTGTGTATAATCTGCTTTAGAGAAAATTATCCCTCCTGAAAAGTGTGTGATACTACAGTTAATACCACCTGGAAGCACTGGACAAATTCAGGCTCTGGATCTTTTTTTTTTTTTTTCGGAGCCTCTAAAACATATTCTAGCACAATCTGCAGTTATGGCATAAAGGCTCGCCAGTTTCACGATAAACTACACTACAAACTGTTTCGCATTCGGTTGCATGACATCACGTTCCATCAGTCTTCGTCACCCCGTCACACCGATATAGTGCTGTATGCATTGGTTCAGAGTGGATACTCAGCTGAACGTCCTGCGCGATTTCTAACTCCCAAGGATTTCGTCTTCGATCTTGATGGTGCGAACCCTTGTGATCAACGTCGCGCGCCTTTTTTCATTCAGTGTTCAAAGTGCAAGTTCTTTATTTGTTCTGAACATTTCTTGAACGTCGCCGATGTCCATTTTGTGAAGTGTAGTACATACATCCCACAGAAAGTTGATCTCTACAGCTCCTGGACAATCATTATCTGTCGCCCTCCTGATAACATTGTGAGTCATTAGCAGTTAACATTTTTTTCTGTCATAATTATAAAGACGAGACTCTCAAATGAGCCTTACTAAATATTGAAGTTGCAACCTCGCATTCATGGGGTTCCTTGTTAGCTGCGGTTTCAATGTGACAGTATAATACACCAGGAAAACAGAATATGGAAATTTTTTTTCAAATGAGCCTTACTAAATATTGAAGTTGCAACCTCGCATTCATGGGGTTCCTTGTTAGCGGCGGTTTCAACGTGATAGCATAATACACCAGGAAAACAGAATATGTAAATAACAGTTTTTGTAGTCAGATTATTAAGAGAGACACAAAACTACAGAGAAAAAATGTTGAAATGTGTGTGAAATCTAATGAGACTTCACTGCTAAGGTCATCAGTCCCTAAGCTTACACACTGCTTAAACTAAATTATCCTAAAGACAAACACACACACCCATGCCCGAGGGAGGACTCGAACCTCCGTCGGGACTAGCCAAACCTACAGAGACATTGTTATATTGAACCCCATACTACGCAGTAAATTGGTAGTGAATTTTGATAGTATGTGAATCTTCGCAGAATACAAATTTTGCTGTAGATACTTTTGTTCTCCTATTACATTTTCCTTATGCGTTCTATTATGTGATTATCGATGGATGACAATGACATATATACCGAAATTGCGATAGCACTATACAAAGAGTTACAGTCAAAAGCAGAATATTTAAAAATGTGCATACAATGAAAAGAATGGAGAAACTCAACTGTGTTTGTAGAACGACTGATACAGCTAATCACATCATACTGGAATGTGTAGTTTCCGAAACTTTACGGTAGAAAAGATAACAGCAGACACTTTTTCATTGTCTTAAGCAGATTGTTGCTCTTACAAGAGCGTGTTGGTCAGTTAATGCGTGCGTTCATCAAATAGTTATGGCTTTCTGTCGTGGAGAGTAACGGCTTGACGGCTTAATATCCAGACATTACTTAACTAAGTGATTTAAGGGAAACAGATACACTAAAACTACAACTTGGTTTACGCCAAGCCCAGTCTGAAAGGGAGACTCGATATCGATTACCTAATCGATCACGTAGATGTCGGAACGCTAAATACTCCAGTACACCATCGATTTGCTTCCATATCTGTGAAGTTCCTGAAGACAAATGCATGGAAACTAGGCGTATAGCGCACACGTCAGCGAGGCTATTTTTGATTAGTTAAAAACTGACATAGCACAGTTAAAGAGAAACGTTGCCTCCTGCTGCGCATATTGCCCTACCAGTGACTAGTCTCTCTACTCTCCACGAAAATATTATAAATATTAGAATTCACTGTTATTTTATTTAGTTACCGTTTTCTACTTCGACACATTCGTTTTAATGGCCACTTTAGTATTCATCGCCAACGGCCTTGCCGCAGTGGTAACACCGGTTCCCGTCAGATCATCGCCGTTAAGCGCAGTCGGGCTGGGCTAGCACTTGGATGGGTGACCATCCGGTCTGTCCAGCGCTGTTGGCAAGCGGGGTGCACTTGGCCCTTGTGAGACACACTGAGGAGCTACTTGATTGAGAAGTAGCGGCTCCGGGCACGACAACTGACATCGGCCGAGACAGCGGTGTGCTGACCACATGCCCCTCCATATGCGCATCCAGTGATGCCTGTAGGCTGAGGAGGATACGGCGGCCGGTCGGTACCGTTGTTCCTTCGTGGCCTGTTCGGACGGAGTTTAGTTTAGTTTTAGTATTCATCAGTTAGGCGACACAGCAAAAGGTTTAAATTCTTTTTCGCCTCGGGTCGCGTAAACGGTGTCAAGATCGGTTTAGACGGCTTAGGAAGTCATCAGCGGACTTGTTGCGAGGTCGGACGTGCTTTGACTAGTTAACAAGTAGAGTTTTCAAATTATCTCTTGATTTTCGAAGGGGTCGAATCGCGTTGATACCACTTGTGTGACTCACGGCTGAAAATCATTATAAATGGCTTTTGTTTGAAAAACAGACACAGACAGAATGCTCAGTATAAATGCCATAGTTTTGAGAAGCAAAGTTTGTAGTAAACAGATTATAATAATCTAATGGGTTGCTTACGAAATAATAAAAACATTAATAAATCCTTTCTGTTACGTATTTCGTAAAAGTTGTATAAAATATGTCGTATATCCATGTTCAGATACACGTCAGGACGCCAGTTTTTATCACGTTTCTATCCGAGTATGAAAGCCTCCTTTAGCTGTATATAAGGGTCTTGTTTAATTTTCTATCTATTTAGATCTTACAGTGTTGCATCTTCAGGTCCCTTACGTGATTTATCATAGAAGGGCCTTAAGATGGTGCATTATAGAACCAAATTAGCAGATAAAACACGTGCTTGAAATGCAGCTAAAGGATTTATTCACTCTCAAAAGTACGTACATCTATATTGGTAACCTAAGTGATGGGCAGTAAATTAAAATGAATTAATAATTTAAAATATCATAGTATTTCCACCAGAACCAGATGGTCAAAATGAATTTTTATTACTTTCCAGGTATATAAAGGCGGCGAAATATTTAAATACTGTTCAGCAGCCCTTCAGTAATTCGTTCTATTCTAGGATGTACAACATGTTTTTGGGTCTAAAATTGCAAAGTAAATCAAATATTCCATCGCTACTTTCTTTGTCGACTCACAGTGATTCTGCTCTCAGGCATCAGACGACTGGGTGATGGAAAGAATGGGCAATATCAGACAGTGTTCAGAACAGACGCTTGACAAAATTGTGGAAAAAACAATGATATGTTGTTCCTTCAGCAGTTCGGCTGTATTTCGATGTACATCAGAAACAATCTTGAACATATACTAAGTAACGCACATGTTTCATCTGCATGCATAAAATACTGATGCAACCTTGCATGCTTCGAGCATGACCAAGAAATGCAAAAATTAGCTTTTCAATCCGGTAACTTCCAAAATATCAGTGCACCGAGGCAGTAACGCTTGTTCTGAAATCCGTTAGAAATCCTGTTTGCGAAACAAGCTCCATTACCATCAAACTATGCAGAGAAGTTTCTGTACGTCTGAGCTCCCTCGGCAAATTTAATCTGTAACAGACAGAGCATGTAGAGAAGATGTGGTGGGTCTTAGTAGAACGTAAGTTTTGTTTTAAACAAAAAGGTGCCTAAAGTTCCTAAAGAGGATCATATATTCTTACTTAAAAGTACATCAGAACTTGGGGTATTTAAGGGGAGAAGGACTGCCGCTGAAGTTCCTAAACTGGAGTTTGCGAGCAGTTGGTTGAGCCCGGAGCCGTTCGTGCCCTGAAAATATTTTAGACTGCAGCATCACACTGCGTTAAGACTTCGCAAGCCATATGCAGAGTTAAGTGACTGTTGCAGTTTCTAGCCGCATTTAGTGCCTGAAGAATCGGCAGTGACTGACCAATTTACTTCAGTTTTGTTTTCTATGCAGTCTAGTCTCGTACGTAGCTCTCGATCAGCTCTGGAGGAGATACAGTAAACATTGTTGGGATAACATATTGTAAATAAGGTCAAAGTGTGGAATGACCACTGTTTGAATGATAGGGGTGAATGAAACCTGCTACCATGACAAACAGCACACTTGTTAATTAAAAATCATGCCATGCTGCACAGTTTAGGACTCTTCTCAAATAGTTAGGAGGCAGGATACTATCTTCCCAGATTCGTCTACTACTTGTAAGGTACTGTAGGTGAATCAAGCATACTGTGTCTCACACGACAGGTTTTTAATTCAAGAGTTGCTAGTAGCCAGAACACAGCATGTCATTTTGAACAAAGATAAGTCTTCATACGCAAAAGTAACTTTGGCAGTGTCTCCGAGGGGAGTGGTATAGGACAAATGCTTTCCGTAATATGCAGGACGATTCAGTAGCCCCTACCTCTAGGTTTTATGCAATCAAGTACACCTTCAAATAGCGAAAACAAGATGTTCATATTCTCTCACCCACTATGCGTAAATTATTAGTCCTACAGAAAAAATTACCAGGACGTTTTTGTAGAAAATTTGATGCAGTTGAATTTTGTACAGGGATACGTTTCCGCTAGATACCAAAGTTTTCGAATTATTCGAGAAAAACGTAGAAAAATTAGCTTCAAACGCGTTTTTCTTGAATGAACCGAAATTCGTGACCTCCAGCAAAAAACGTATCCCTGTACAAAATTTAACTAAATGACATTTCCTACAAAATGTCCGTTCATATTTTCTGTAGGACTAGCAGTTTGCGCGTAGCATGCGATAGAATATGAAAATCTTTCGAGTAGGTTTTGAAGGCGTTGCAGGTTGCGTAGAACCTATATGTAGTGGGAGCTGATTCACCTAGTAGAAAACGTTCGAATTTCATGAGGATTTTCGCGGATGATGTTGCTGTATAAATAGACGTCGCGACGCTAGAAAATTGTAGAGAAATGCTGGACGGCCTGCACAGGATCGTCATATTGTGCATTCACTGGCAAGTGAGCCTCAACACAAAGTATGTAATGTATTGAGAATACATAGATAGAAACACCCTTTACTGTATGAATACAAAAAAGCAGAACAATCGCTGGAAGCAGTTAAAAATATTTAGGAGCACGCGCGGAGAGGCTTTTGAAGTGCGACAACCAAATAATATCAATCGTGAATGAGGCACAATCCAGTCTAGAATTCATTGCAAGAATCTTCAGGAAATGTAGTCCATTAACAAAGGCAGTACGCTACAAAACGTTCATTCGACCAATATTTGAATATTGCTCGTATGGGATCCATACCAAGTAGGATTGCTAGAGGAAATAGAGAAGATCCAAAGAAGAGCAGCACGTTTCGTTACAGGTTCATTTAGTAAGGGCCAAAGCGTCACAGAGTTGCTTAGCCAACTCAAGTGGTAGACTGGTGGAGGCGTTGTGCATCACGTTATGGTCTACTGTTAAGTTTCCTATAGCACGTTCCTAGAAGCGTCAATCTGTATATTGCTTCCTCCTACGTATATCTAGCAAAATGGCCGAGACCCGTAGGCGACTTTGTAAGACCGAAAATGCAGGTAAAATACCTTCTGCACCATCCAAAATTTTCGCCACTTAATATCCGTTGATAACTTGCACAGAACTTTTTATTCTGAAGCTGTAAGCTATATTGCAGAGACTATATGTAATACGTAATCGAAGTACTAAAATGTTTGTTTTTGACTGTATATAACGGATCGTAATTGTAATGAAAATATTGTAAATTTCTGAGTAATAGCTAAGGAAACGTTATCGAAATGTATCGATAGCAAGGACGAATTGCTAGTAGCTGTGCCGTTGTTCGTCTTTGGTAGTAGCTGTGCCGCTGTTTATCTTCCCGTGTGGAGAGTCTCTGCCGCGTTGCGAGTGCGGAAGTGTTTGTTGGGCGCTTCGACCATAGATACTAGTAGACTGGCCTTGCTGTGCAGAAGCTATAGGGCTGGTGTGGCTCCAACATAAACCACGTGACTGTTGGCAAAACGTGGCGGGATTTCAAATCAGCGGTCTGCCATCCTATGTTTGTATCGTATTTTACCCACATTTCTCAGTTGACTGCCAAACGCTTCCAACAAAAATTACTTTTTTATTTGCGAAAAATTATGTCAGAACTACATGTGACCTGGATTTGTTCACAGTACCGTTTATAAAATCTAACAAATACATCGAATACATCTGGTGGCCAGCGGGACGAAATTACTATAAACTATCAGTTAAAGTAAAATGTCGTTAAAATTCTTTTAAACGGTAAGAGTGGGCTCGTGTCAAAACTTCTAACATTGGATTCGCTCTAGTCACTTATAAAAGAAAATGGGATATGGGAATTACGTCAGCTATAGGTGCCAAAATTGTCGACTTTAGGAGCAGGTCTATTTTAGAGTATCAATTTTAGGTGCACTCTAAAGGTTCAGTTCCTACTATTTTTACAAAAGTTTAAACTATCAGTTGAAAATAAATGATATTTTAGATGAAAGGTGAGACTTTGAAGTTTCAGAAAATAATTTTGGAGCCTACATTTATTTAATAGTATCAGAAGGTAGAAAGAAATTCTCTTCATGTGTCGACTATAGGTGCTCTTACCTTATTATAATCTCACTTGTATATACAAAAAGGCGCGTATGTGCAGATGGCTTAAAGTTTTTCCATTTCAGGGCCTGTATCCAAAGCTGCCTTCGGTTTTCATCCTTAGGGAACCTATGAGTAGGAACGAGAAACAGTTATGCTTACTTCTGTAACCGAATTATCACAGATACTTTCGAAAATGGATTATGAGTCTGACTTTACAGGTATCACTTTCAACACTTTAATACACTCCTGGAAATTGAAATAAGAACACCGTGAATTCATTGTCCCAGGAAGGGGAAACTTTATTGACACATTCCTGGGGTCAGATACATCACATGATCACACTGACAGAACCACAGGCACATAGACACAGGCAACAGAGCATGCACAATGTCGGCACTAGTACAGTGTATATCCACCTTTCGCAGCAATGCAGGCTGCTATTCTCCCATGGAGACGATCGTAGAGATGCTGGATGTAGTCCTGTGGAACGGCTTGCTATGCCATTTCCACCTGGCGCCTCAGTTGGCCAAGCGTTCGTGCTGGACGTGCAGACCGCGTGAGACGACGCTTCATCCAGTCCCAAACATGCTCAATGGGGGACAGATCCGGAGATCTTGCTGGACAGGGTAGTTGACTTACACCTTCTAGAGCACGTTGGGTGGCACGGGATACATGCGGACGTGCATTGTCCTGTTGGAACAGCAAGTTCCCTTGCCGGTCTAGGAATGGTAGAACGATGGGTTCGATGACGGTTTGGATGTACCGTGCACTATTCAGTGTCCCCTCGACGATCACCAGTGGTGTACGGCCAGTGTAGGAGATCGCTCCCCACACCATGATGCCGGGTGTTGGCCCTGTGTGCCTCGGTCGTATGCAGTCCTGATTGTGGCGCTCACCTGCACGGCGCCAAACGCGCATACGACCATCATTGGCACCAAGGCAGAAGCGACTCTCATCGCTGAAGACGACACGTCTCCATTCGTCCCTCCATTCACGCCTGTCGCGACACCACTGGAGGCGGGCTGCACGATGTTGGGGCGTGAGCGGAAGACGGCCTAACGGTGTGCGGGACCGTAGCCCAGCTTCATGGAGACGGTTGCGAATGGTCCTCGCCGATACCCCAGGGGCAACAGTGTCCCTAATTTGCTGGGAAGTAGCGGTGCGGTCCCCTACGGCACTGCGTAGGATCCTACGGTCTTGGCGTGCATCCGTGCGTCGCTGCGGTCCGGTCCCAGGTCGACGGGCACGTGCATCTTCCGCCGACCACTGGCGACAACATCGATGTACTGTGGAGACCTCACGCCCCACGTGTTGAGCAATTCGGCGGTACGTCCACCCGGCCTCCCGCATGCCCACTATACGCCCTCGCTCAAAGTCCGTCAACTGCACATACGGTTCACGTCCACGCTGTCGCGGCATGCTACCAGTGTTAAAGACTGCGATGGAGCTCCGTATGCCACGGCAAACTGGCTGACACTGACGGCGGCGCTGCACAAATGCTGCGCAGCTAGCGCTATTCGACGGCCAACCTCGCGGTTCCTGGTGTGTCCGCTGTGCCGTGCGTGTGATCATTGCTTGTACAGCCCTCTCGCAGTGCCCGGAGCAAGTATGGTGGGTCTGACACACCGGTGTCAATGTGTTCTTTTTTCCATTTCCAGGAGTGTATACGTGATACTCTATTTCAAGTGTAAAAAACATAAAAGTCACTTTAGCAGATTTCCATAAACGCATCTGCACCATCATAGGAACACTTACACGTGAAATGAAATGCCATTTCCCCCGACAAAACGCTGAGTACAGCCGTAAGCACAACACGAAACAACCATGTTTTGCCAACATTCACGTGACTTGAGGCCTGAGATGTTGGAGCCACGAAAATGACGTCAGGGCCAGTCTATTATATTTATGGTCGAAGGTTGGGCGCTTCCGCCGCAGCGGTGAGCTGCTATGCTCGCGCCAATGAAGACGCACCTGATTTGTTAGCCCGCGGGTATCGAGAGCGCGGTGGGAGTAGACTGGTGGAGAAAGCTGCAGCTCCAACTCTTACCTGTCCCATAATTATCCGTGCCTCTGGACACGACGGGGGTTTTTCAAAGAGCAGCAACAGCAATAGCAACAGCGGCATCTCAGCGTTGTCGTCGGCTACATTCTCCGTCATCCGCACAGCTAGAACATCGTAACACTGTTAAGTGAAAAATTATAACCTCACGTACGCATTGCTCAGCAACATTTCTTTCACAACGTATGAATATTTGAATAATAATTTGCAATAGTTTAAACTTGTGGGGCACCTGTGTTGTGACTGTGCTCAGACATTACTACCAAGCACGTTTCCTTCACCTTCTCATGCAATCACCAAGCGTGGTAAGAATATGAAAATTGATTAAATATTTACTACCAGTTTTGTGTGTTTACTGACGACCAGTTTCAGTCTTCATTTTCTGCCTCAATAACTGTTCGTTCTTGCATTGCATAACAGAGGCTACTTAATATAAAGTAAAATTTCACTGGCAAAACTTAAAACTAAAGATACAGTATAAATTAAGCGTGCGAAATTTTATTCATTCTGTATTTAGCTTAGCGAGTAGCTTCCGCTGGTTTGTTGTGTATTTTATTGTTGTTATTTTAAAAGTAAAATCAGTTGCTCATTTACTTAAAGTAAATTCCGTTCAATCTTTCAATAATCAAAAGTAAATTGCTTACCTTTTTCTAAATTTTCCTTTGTGTTACACTGAGGTTACTGAAAGTTATTTCTTTACATAACGAAGTTTAAGTTAAACCAGTCATTTATTTAACCAGTAATTTCATTTAACGTTAATTTCAAAATTTAGTATTTCAGAATAAGTAATTGCAATAGCTTCTGCTGGTTTGTTGTGTATTTTATTGTTGTTATTTTAAAAATAAAATCAGTTGCTTATTTACTTAAAGTAAATTCAGTTCAATCTTTCAATAATCAAAAGTAAATTGCTTGCCTTTTTCTAAATTTTCCTTTATGTTACACTGAGGTTACTGAAAGTTACTTCTTTACATAACGAAGTTTAAGCTAAACCAGTCATTTATTTAACCAGTAATTTCATTTAACATTAATTTCAAAATTTAGTATTTCAGAATAAGTAATTGAAAACTCAATGCTTTGTGATTCATTTATTTTCTCGTGAACTTTTGTGCCGTGGAAGAGCTGACAACCGTCTGCTTTGCTACGCCAAAGGTTATTTGCTTAAATTTCTTTGCCAATAGCTTTCTCAAGATTCTGGAGATTCATTGCCTAGCGGGCTGGCGACCGTTTAATTATCCCTTTCTTAGCTAATTAGTGTTTTATTTTTGTTATCAGTGGTTTTTGTAGTAAATATTACGTGGCTCCGTTTTCCCCCCTGTGCGGTTCGTGAGCGATTGCATTATACTCCACCCACTTCAAAATTATCATTAGTATTTAGCTGAAGTTTAGAATAGATTCTTCCTTCGGAAGAGTCTGTTGGACACTTTCCTACAATTCACCGGCGTTATCTTCGTTCGGTAACGACAGCCTTACTCACTGTAAAATTTCATTACCCATATGCGATCACGGTCAGTTATATCGCAATTCAGGAGGCCGATTAGGAAGGGGGAGGCTACAAGCTGAACGGGAAAAGGAGGCAGTGAGTATGGTATAAAACGACCCTCCGCCACACTCTGTAAGGATACTTGCGCAGTATAGATGTAGATGTAATGGAATATTGCTGGTTTCCCACAACGCTGTCTTCTCTCTTGAGTTTAGGAAGCATATGAAACGGTAGACACTACCCGGGGTGTATTCGAGCGTGTTCTGAACTCACTGAGGCGAAGCATGAAGCCTCAATCCAGACACTGGATGATCACCTGGCAAACTTGGTATGAGTTCTTGTGAACCAGGAACAAAATGCATATAATGAGAAGAGTAGCGAACAGTTGTCATGTCTGATAATATGATGATTAGAAAACCTAAATATTTTCAAAATTATTTGTGAATGAGGTATTAAGTTTTAAAGTACTTATTAATATTTTAATTTTCTGGCGCTTTACATATTGTCAGTCGCCTTCTTGCTTCCAGTGCAATGATGTTAAGCGTGACTTAAATCACTTCGTTTTGTAATTTTCTATGTTCTTTGTCCATGATGGAGCTGATCTTGTGACAAAGAACAGATTTGGAGACGAAAGTTATCTGAATTAATCAAAATATGTCTGAAGTACTCTGTGTCTAATTGCAAGACAGCGTTATGATAATAAATGAACTGTCGTAATGTGAAAGACAAGCTGCACTGTAATAATAATTAATTGTCGTAACGAAAAAGAAGTGTTTCATACTGCAAAAGTTAGCAATCTGACTGCAAGAATTTTGAACAGTATAAACTGCCTGAGTAATTAACCTGGACAAGAAATCTAGAGTCACTGCTTTGTAAAATTTGATCACAAAAACTTCTCTGAATAACATAAGTTGGCCCTGATGGAATAAATAAAACAATCAAAATATTTTCTCCTTACCTCCATTATGCGCAAATCTGGATAACGCGTTGCAGTACTGCTTTGCCTTGCGCGCCGCTGTGCTAAAGCCGCAAATTACTGTATCTGCACAGAGACACTCGAGAGGTGCAATGAGTTCTCTGTTAATTGCAAAGCGAACAAACTTGGTTGTATCATCCATTATAAAGAATTGTTAGAGAAAGGTTGTCAATAAAATGAAACATGCGCATAAATGACATCACAATATATATATATATATATATATATATATATATATATAATTCTTGTATTTACCTGACATTCTATTCTATTTCTTCCTTCACAAATCAGTTTCACAGTCATGTTTTTTGACCAAAGGGTAAACTAAGACATTAAATTTGAATCATAATATTGGCACAGGTTCGTCGCTAACACTGGTTCACATTATCAGGCTGACTCTAAGACACCTGAACTGTGTCTCTCTAAAGCTAAACAATGTCTGTTTCCACTGCACCCTGGCGCAGCCCAAAGATGTTAGCTTAACTTCTGCGATACAGCTTACAAACTCACTGCTCGCTCAAAATCGATTCAGATACCACAAATTCAGATACCAAAATTATAAATGACACCTATTTACGGCCGTATGGAGGTCTTACACCGATGGGAGGGTTAACATCATTGTACTGGAAACAAGAGAGTGACTGACAGTATTTGAAGTGCCATAATATTAAAAAAATAATACGTACTTAATAATTGAGGCCCTGTAGTAAAGCTGAATATGGCTACTGATTCTCTTCGTGGGTCATTAGGCACTAACGAGTCGCTCATGGAGTTTTATTGGATCGTTTTTATTCTTAATTAAATATATCGTTAATAACACGTTTCACTGTAAAATACTTGATGTTAGTTTGTCCAGTCTGCTTCACTTTGCATCCTTTAAGGTTAATAAATCTTCTTTTTCATTAACATTTAAGCTACAATGGAATAGCATCCACTGAATTGCAACTGTTCTTCTGTTATGGACAACAGCTACACAACGAACACAAGACGTACTTTAACATATGGTAGCGAAACACTTAGTACGGCTACTACCAGAAACATCAACAGGTTAGAAAAAGTGCTGAACCAAGCGTTAATAGCTACAGAATACTAGTAAAACCAACGCCTTTAGTTTCCATGAGAATTGTAATTGCATTGGGGTACATTGAAAGAAGTATTCAGTGGTTAACAGTGCTTTAGTATGGGGAAATGATCGCCTATCCAATCATACTACTTGGCTAAAACACAATGATTCATGTAAATTAATGGTAGACCGTTGAGAACACAAGTTACCTTCATCCAAAAAATAGAAAACGTAAGATGATAATCTCAACTAAGCAAAGTTGTTGCTGAAAAATTGATTTTCCCACTTTCTTCAAATCTGTTCTCTCAATTACGATACCAGAGAGATATAATGGATAATTATAAAACAATTGAAACAGCTAAATTAATAGTGAGAGTTGCAGTGTTGGAAGAAATAAATCTGAGATAACCTGAATCTCATCTACATACAAGGTTCATAACTAAAAAAAAAAAGAAACATTGACGCGGGAATATATACCAACATTTGTAGTTCCTGGTAGACTTAGAAACAGATCACTCAAAATTTAAAGGTAAAATTTAAGCCATCAAAACTGCAGTAACGCAGTCAAAGAACTATCTACACTCATTCGACAAAACAATTAGTTTGTAATACCAGAGCAGCAATGTCGGCAGTTATCAACTCTCAAATATTAGTTAGTATTTTTGATACACCTTTTATATCATTCGCACGTCAATCTTTTTCTTTCGAGCAACCAAGTACACTCATTATACAATTGTTACCTCGTTTTGAGTTGAGCCACCATCAATGCAAAATTCACATTTCTTTCATAATTAGTCTTGTAATAATAGGGCAGCTGTGAGCATGGTTTGAGCAACAGTATATTCCGGTAAGAAATCTGGTGGCTCTGTGAGACTATACTGGTTTGAATTGAATAATCAATTTCAATAGTCTTACATGAGTGATCATCCGCCGTGCTATTTAAAAAGACTATTCAGACATAACCTGCATAGCTTCAAGGTTTTTAATGTGTTTTAACTGCAATAACCCATGTTGTTCAAACACCAAAATGTTCTGGAAGTATCACAAACTGATTGAACGATGTAAAAGAAGGTGAAACTATCATTATGTTATGAGCAAGATGTTCATTTTCACCACGCTTCTTATGTTTCTACTTTTGTCAACCAGAAAAAACCATTACAGTCGATTCCCCACCAAACAATAGAAACTCCGTCAGAACCGACAAAAGAATCCCAACCACAGATGACACCAACCCCATATCCTTACACTCTATAATGTGTAAAAATAAAACAAATTTACAAACAAAAAACGTTACTGTCTTGTAAGAATATTGCAAAGGCTTTAAACTAAATACATTACAAACTTTCGCATTTAATATTCCAGTGGAACTCACAAATTATTTCCCTGAATGTTGTACATGTCACATACTTCTACAATCAAAAGAGAAACTATATCCACGGATAACTACGAACCAAAGTAACTTAATACAGTCAGTTTACAGTTCTACCAAAACCTACATACCGACATGTCACTGCATCGCTAAGAAGTCCACGTTGTATGTTCTGGAATTTAGATACTGTACGACGTTTTACCTAAGCATCAGTTTATGGCTGTTACTGGAATAAGTATGCATATTTTGATCCTGATACGTTTTAAATATATTTCTATGAAACAAATTTGATGGCCTCTGCCCTTCAAGATGGTAGAGTTGTCTCAATCGAGACAACACACGTGGTCGGCTTTGAATATCCCGTAAATAACATAAATTTAGCAGAAATTTGAAAATTGTAATGTGCCAGTTTGTTACTAAATTAAGCGGAGGATTAGTGCCGCCTGGAATAAAGGCTCTTGAAGTAGTAATTGGGATCTACTGAAAAATTAAGAAAATAAGGACGATAAATGATTTCGAACTACGCCGGAGAGCCAAAGAAACTGGTACATGTGGCTAATATCGTGTAGGACCCCCACGAACACGCAGGAGTGATGCAACACGACGTGACATGGACTTGATTAATGTCTGACGTAGTACTGGAGGGAATTGGCGATTCACCATGAATCTTGGAGGGCTGTCCATAAATCCGTAAGAGTACGAGGTGGTGGAGATCTCTTCTGAACAACATGTTGCAAGGCATCCCAAATATGCTCAATAATGTTAATATCTGCGGTGTTTGGTGGTCAGCGGAAGTGCTTAATCTCAGAAGAGTGTTCCTGGAGCCACTCTGTAGCAATTCTGGACTTGCAGAGTGTCGCATTGTCCTGCTGGAATTGCCCAACTGTGCCGGAATTCACAATGGACATGAATGGACACAGGTGGTAAGACAGGATGCCTACGTACGTGTCACCTCTCAGAGTCGTATCTACAGGTATCAGGGGTCCCATATCACTCCAACTGTACACGCCCCACAGCATTAGATAACCTCCATTAGTTTGAACACTCCCCTGCTGACGTGCGGGGCCCATGTATTCATGAGGTTGTGTCCATACCCGTACACGTCCAACCGCCCATTACAATTTGAAACAAGACTCGTCCGACCAGGCAACATTTTTCCAGTCATCAACTGTCCAATGTCGGTGCTGACGGGCCCAGGCGAGGTGTAAAGCTTTGTATCGCGCATTCATCAAGGGTACACGAGTGGGCCTTCGGTTCCGAAAGCCCATATCGTTGATGTTCCGAAGAATAGTTGCGACACTGACACTTGTTGATGGCGCAGAATTGAAATATGCGACAATTTGTGGAAAGGTTTCACTTCAGTCACGCTGAACGATTCTCTTCAGTCGTCGTTGGTCCCGTTATGGCAGGATCTTCTTCCGGTGGCAGCAATGTCGGATATATGGCGTTTTACCGGATTCCTCATATTCACGGTACACTCGTGAAATGCTCGTACGGGAAAATAACCACTTTATCAGTACCTTGGAGATGCTGTGCACCACCGCTCGTGCGCCGACTACAGCACCACGTTCAAACTCACTTAAATCTTGATAACCTTCCACTGTAGCAGCAGTAACCGATCTAACAACTGCGCCAGAGACTTGTCTTATATAGGCGTTGCTGAACGCAGCGCCGTATTCTGCCTGTTTACATATTTCTGTATTTGAATGCGCATGCTTATGCCAGTTTGTTTCGTGCTTCAGAGTAGTATACTCGTTACATGACTTGACGGTTTGCCGAAGATTTTTTCTTCGTTTTATGACCAGATTAAACAGTTGTAACATTATTCTTGCCGGCCGGAGTGACCGAGCGGTTAAAGGCGCTACAGTCTGGAACCGCACGACCGCTACGGTCGCAGGTTCGAATCCTGCCTCGGGCATGGATGTGTGTGATGTCCTTAGGTTAGTTAGGTTTAAGTAGTTCTAAGTTCTAGGGGACTTATGACCACAGCAGTTGAGTCCCATAGTGCTCAGAGCAATTTTTTGAACATTATTCTTCTTTCTTATTTTTAATTTCAATTCTACATCTACATCTATATTTATACTCCGCAAGCCACCCAACGGTGTGTGGCGGAGGGCACTTTACGTGCCACTGTCATTATCCCCCTTTCCTGTTCCAGTCACGTATGGTTCGTTGGAAGACCGACTGCCGGAAAGCCTCCGTGCGCGCTCGAATCTCTCTAATTTTACGTTAGTGACCTCCTCGTGAGGTATAAGTAGGGGGAAGCAATATATTCGATACCTCATCCAGAAACGCACCATCTCGAAACCTGGACAGCAAGCTACACCGCGATGCAGAGCGCCTCTCTTGCAGAGTCTGCCACTTGAGTATGCTAAACATCTCCGTAACGCTATCACGCTTGCCAAATAACCCTGTGACGAAACGCGCCGCCCTTCTTTTAATCTTCTCTATCTCCTCTGTCAACCCGACCTGGTACGGATCCCACACTGATGAGCAAGACTCAAGTATAGGTCGAACGAATGTTTTGTAAGCCACGTCCTTTGTTGATGGGCTGCATTTTCTAAGGACTCTCCCAATGAATCTCAACCTGTCACCCGCCTTACCAACAATTAATTTTATATGATCATTCCACTTCACATCATTCCCTACGCAGATATTTTACATAAGTAACTGCTATCAGTGTTGTTGCGCTATCATATAATCATACAATAAAGGATCCTTCTTTCTATGTATTCGCAATACTTTACATTTGTCTATGTTAAGGATAAGTTGCCACCCCGTGAATCAAGTGCCTATCCGCTGCAGATCTTCCTGCATTTGCCTGCAGTTTTCTAATTCTGCAACTTCTCTGTATACTACAGCATCATCCGCGAAAAGCCGCATCGAACTTCCGACACTATATACTAGGTCACTTATATATATTGTGAAAAGCAATGGTCCCGTGACACTCCCCTGTGGCACGCCAGAGGTTACTTTAACGTCTGTAGACGTCTCTCCATTGAGAACAACATGCTGTGTTCTGTTTGCTAAAAACTCTTCAATCCAGCCACACAGCTGGTCTGAATTCCGTAGGCTCTTACTTTGTTTATCAGGCGACAGTGCGGAACTGTATCGAACGCCTTCCGAAAGTCAAGGAAAATGGCATCTACCTGGGAGCATGTATCTAATATTTTCTGGGTCTTATGAACAAATAAAGCGAGTTGGGTGTCACACGATCGCTGTATCCGGAATCCATGTTGATTCCTACAGAGTACATTCTGGGTTTCCAGAAATGACATGATACGCGAGCAAAAAACATGTTCTAAAATTCTACAAGAGATCGATGTCAGAGATATAGGTCTATAGTTTTGCGCATCTGATCGACGACCCTTCTTGAAGACTGGGACTACCTGTGCTCTTTTCCAATCATTTGGAACCTTCCGTTCCTCTAGAGACTTGCGGTACACGGCTGTTAGAAGGGGGGCAAGTTCTTTCGCGTACTCTGAGTAGAATCGAATTGGTACCCCGTCAGGTCCAGTGGACTTTCCTCTGTTGAGTGATTCCAGTTGCTTTTCTATTGCTTGGACACTTATTTCGATGTAGCCATTTTTTTGTTCGTGCGAGGATTTAGAGAAGGAACTGCAGTGCGGTCTTCCTCTGTGAAACAGCTTTGGAAAAAGGTGTTTAGTATTTCAGCTTTATGCGTGTCATCCTCTGTTTCAATGCCTTCATCATCCCGGAGTGTCTGGATATGCTGTTTCGATCCTCTTACTGATTTCTCGTAAGACCAGAACTTCCTAGGGTTTTCTGTCAAATTGGTACATAGAATTTTACTTTCGAATTCACCGAACGCTTCACGCATAGTCCTCCCTACGCTAACTTTGACATCTTTTAGCTTCTGTTTGTCTGAGAGGTTTTGGCTGCGTTTAAATTTGCAGTAAAGCTCTCTTTGCTTTCACGGTAGTTTCGTAACTTTGTTGTTGAACCACGGTGGGTTTTTCCCGTCCCTCACAGTTTTACTCGGCACGTACCTGTCTAAAACGCATTTTACGATTGCCTTGAACGTTTTCCATAAACACTCAACGTTGTCAATGTCGGAACAGAAATTTTCGTTTTGATCTGTTAGGTAGTCTGAAATCTGCCTCCTATTACTCTTGCTAAACAGACAAACCAGGCGACTTATTCGTTTATGTCGTAACACATTTCATGTAAATTTCTCCCTTCTTCCAGTCATTCGCTTCCATCTCCCTTTCTGTGAAGAATCACCGCGTTGTTTATTTTACCATCCCGCTTAATATTCAACATCCTTCTGTAGCAGCGCATCTGAGTCGGTTTGATTCTCTTCTTTTCCAGATTTCTCCCAGTCCATGACCCACTATAGTACATTTCTGTCACATTTCCGTGGCGCTCACCTGGTGTTACATTTACCTCTGATGAAGTATAGCAATGTTAGTTGAGTCAAGACCTTGCAGTTAGTACAGGTACCGTTTAGATTGAGTCGTAATCTTTTTCTCAATGTGAGATTTCCGTTCAGTAGGAAATTCTGACCTGCCTCTTATTGTGCTAAGTAGAAAACTTAAGATTTAGTGAAATTATTTTAGATAGCAAACGTCACTAGTGTCTTCTGTGATTTTGTTTGCAGCGTATGTTGTCAACAAATAAGGAGAGGAGGCAAGAAATTTGAATGAATTCAAATTCATGGTAGTAATAAGAATTTTCTCTTATGTGAATTCTGCTCATCGTCCATTCCATCTTGATGTCATTGTCGGCACTTTTGTCGAAACAGTATGATATTCCTACCTGCAAAATCAATTCCATGTTTTATAAATATTTATGTACATCCGTAAATGAAATATTACAGTCTATTTTTAGCTCTCCACATTTTATTACTGCTTTGTATGTAATCATTCTCAATGAACTACTAATCGTCATGAAGTCTAACTTGTTTTTAACAAAACACTTAAGACGTAATAACACTTTTTTTCAACAAAGCACGTCTACATCTACATCTACATGGTTACTCTGCAATTCACACTTAAGTGCCTGGCAGAGGGTTCATCGAACCATTTTCATACTACTTCTCTACCATTCAACTCTCGAATGGCGCGTGGGAGAAAGGAACACCTAAATCTTTCCGTTCGAGCTATGATTTCTCTTATTTTATTATGATGATCAGTTCTCCCTACGTAGGTGAGTGTCAACAAAATATTTACGCATTCGGAAGAGAAAGTTGGTGATTGAATTTCGTAAACAGATCTCGACGCAAAGGAGACTATCTTTGTTTCAGTGACTGCCACCCCAACTCGCGTATCATATCAGTGACACTCTCATCCCTATTGTGCGATAACACGAAACTAGATGCCCTCCGTCAATCCTACCTGGTAAGGGTCCCATACCGCGCAGCAATATTCCAGCAGAGTACGGACAAATGTTATCTAGGCTGTCTCTTTACTGGGTTCGTCGCATCTTCTGTTCTGCCAACAAAGCGCAATCTTTGTTTCGCCTTCCCCACAATATTATCTATGTGCTCTTTCCAATTTAAGTTGCTCGTACTTGTAATTCCTAGGTATTTAATCGAACTAACAGCCTACAGATTTGTGCGATTTATCACTGTTGTTGTTGTTGTTGTTGTCTTCAGTTCTGAGACTGGTTTGATGCAGCTCTCCATGCTGCTCTGTCCTGTGCAAGCTGTATACCCAAAATTTATCGGATTTCTTTTAGAACCCATGTGGATGACCTCGCACTTTTCATTGTTTGGTGGTAATTGCCACTTTTCGCTCCATAAAGAAATTCTCTCTAGATCACTTTGTAATTGGAATTGATCGTCTGATGATTTTACTAGACGGTAAATTACAGCGTCATTTGCAAAGAATCTAAGGGGGCTGCTCAGATTATCACTTAGATCATTTATATAAATCAGGAGCAGCAGAGGGCCTATGACACTACCTTACGGAACGCCAGATATCACTTCAGTTCTACTCGATGATTTACCATCTATCACTCACTGCTGTGACCTCTGTGAGAGGAAATTATGAATCAATTCACACAACTGAGACGATATTCCATACGCACGTAATTTGATTAATAGTCGCTTGTGAGGAACGGTATCAAAAGCCTTCTGGAAATCTAGTAATATGGAATCGATCTGAGATCCCTTGTCGACAGCACTCCTTGCATCATGGAAATAAAGAGACAGGTCTGTTGTACAAGAACGGTATTTTCTGGATCAGTGTTGGTTATGTATCAATAAGTCATTTTCCTCAAGGTGATTCATAAAGTTCGAGTATAGTATATGCTCCAAAATCCTACTGCAAATTGAGGTCAATGATATGGGTCTGTAATTTAATGGGTTACTCCTATTTCCTTTCTTGAATATTGGTGTGACCTGTGCTACTTTCCAGTCTGTAGGAACAGACCTTTCGACAAGTGAGCGGTTGTTAATGATTGCTAAGAAGGCGCTATTGTGTCAGCATATTCTGAGAGGAACCTGATTGGCATACCATCTGGACCGGAAGACTTGCCTTTCTTAAGTGATTTGAGTTGTTTCACAACACCTAAGATATTTACTTTTATATCATTCACGCTAATAGCTGTACTAGTTTCGAATTCTAGAATATTTACTTCGCCTTCTTTCGTGAAGGAATTACGGAAAACTGTATTTTGTAACTCCGCTTTAGTGACACCATCATCGGTAGCATTTCCATCGCTATCGCGCAGTGACGGTATTGACTGCCTTGTTGCCGCTGGTGTACTTTACATACGACCAGAATATATTTGGGTTTTCTACCATATTTTCAGGCAATATTTCATTGTGGAAACTATTAAAAGCATCTCGCATTGACGTCCGCACTAAGTTTCGCGGAAGCTCGAAACTTAGCCAGCTCGAAACTTAGCCAGTCTTCGGAAGTCACGATTTTATAAAATTATTCCAAAAGTTTCGACGTTAATATTGTAACAGAATAGATTTTCGCTTACAATTTATTTTCATTTGCCTATTTCTGGTCATCCCAATAATTAAAAATAATACTAATAAAATAATAATAATAAAAATAATTACTGATACAACCAGTTAACCAAATAAGCACAAAATACGCATCAGAATTTTCTTTTAATAATCATTTTATAAATATGTATGTAGAAAATGTTATTTTATGAGAAGAATTGTGGTTGGTGTTGTTTACAGATGCAATGTATCGTGTTCTTCAGTACACAACGAGAGTGTATGATTGACTAGCTTCTCTAAAATGCTTACGGATCCCCGCCTGGATTTCGCTAGCATCCTGTGACTTGAAGAATGTGCTGTAGACACCTTGTTCGTTTATTTCATTAAAATCTACTATTTTTATGACGCTGGAATGGTAGTTTCAGTGTCCATTTTGTGCATTACGAAGACAATGTTTAGATATAGCGAGTTTCGTTACAGGGAGATCTTCTCACTCAACTTCAGTCACCATCGTTCTCCCCCGAACGCCTAAATATTTTGTTTATCCCATCTACATAGAAGGAAATGACCAGCCTAATAAACTAAGAGAGAGGTATTTCACGCGGAAAGATGTAGGTGTTCATTTTCCTCGTATTTATTCGAGAGTGGAAAGATCTAGAAATTTAAAGTCGTTCTATGAACTGTCCGCCAAACACTTAAGTGTGAATTCCAGAGCAGCTATGCAGCTGTAGATATAGATCATCGTCTCCAAGCATCTTAACTCTTTTCACACTTGGCTTTATAAACAACATCAGGATTACTGTCAGAACATCTCTATTTTCTTTATTAACCACAAGGTATTCCCACGTAGATTTTTTGAAAGTACATACGTTTAAAGCTCTCTTTCCATTCTTCGTCCGTCTTCTGTCTGTTGTTAGTTATTGTGTTAAAAAAGATGTAAATTCTAGTTATATCAACCGAAATAGTGGAATGGAAGGCATGTAAACTTCTTCCTTGTCTAATCAAGACAAGAACACATGTTAATAATGTAGTAAATTATTTAACACAAATTTGATGTAAATGACATAGAACATTAAAAAATGAATCGTACGTTACCCATTTGCAGTTTCGTATGAACTACACACACAATCACATTCAGTGTTATTTGAAAGATTATTATATTGAAATAATTTTTTATATTCCAGTATTTATGTCCGTAAATAATTATTTATGCCGCTTGAGACGGTATAATTGAATAAAAAATTTTGTGTAACATTTATAAGTAGTGTGGAGGCGTTTTGACTCATTAGCAACGTCACACTTAACAACACCTGGTGATTTTGCGGTTGTGCTTTACATACATATGATTTCTGCGTTGGGAACGTGTGATGTCTGTTTTCGCAAGGGTTTTGTACTTCACGTTCTTGGAATCAGTTTCACTGTGGAAGCTTCGGCATTTCTCTGATTAGTTATTGGAACTTGATCTCCAAAAACACAACTAAGTTTTCTTGCTATAACAGAGTCCACTGTCACAGCGATTGATTTCTCCAGTCTACATTAATTGTCGGCTGGCCTATCGATGTAAGGCCTAATTAGCTGCAAACCTACATGAGACAGAATCATTCTGCGACGATTTGATAATTTTCCTTTCCAGTTTGGAAAATATTGTGAACGCATTTACAGTTCCTGTGTTGATGTGTAGAACAGCAACAAGGACAAGGACTATCTTCGTTTTCCCGTTACTGTGCTGTAATGCTTAGCCATATTGTCCACTGTAATTACTCAAACCTTCTGGAGACAATATTTTCTTTTGTGACTTATTTTACGTGGACAATTAACATTATTGTGATAAAAAAGGACTTGCATAATGTTTGAGCTTAACATATCCGTAGCTCTGAAAATATCTTCTTATTGTGTCTTCCTAAGTTCTCTTGTCTCTTCGTTCGTTTTCTCTTCTCATTCTACACTCTATCCCCACAGAAATGCGTGATTATGTAAGTTATTTTGAATAATAAGTACAATCAAAGAGACATATTGTATTGCACTTATTAATTTTCTAACACTAATGCTATATTTTTAACAGACCATCGTTTGGAAGTGACGGCGAGTTTGTTTTGTGACTACGGTCATCCGGCCTTGACCAATCTGTTCAGCCGCCATGACGGCTGTCTCACTGAGATAATGACTAATTGCAATAATTTTATAGAAACTGCTTCTTTTTGCAATCACGAATTTCGATGCGCCATTGCCACTGCGAACAAGATTGGCGCACTTGAGATATTTAAAATTCACAGTCACAGAATAATTAACGAAGCCATCTACTTCTACCATCTAAGTTCAGGTGGTTGTGCAACATAGACACGAGCAGTTCATCAGTGTTCGATTTTAGAGTCATAAGATGAGATTTACTCCATGCTATGTTCCATTTCACTGATTTCGATGGCTGCGCGGAGTGGTTGCGTGGTTTGAGGCGCCATGTCATGGATTGGATAGATGACCTCAGCAGTTTGGTCCCTTAGGAATTCACACACATTTGAACTTTTTTTGTTTCTATACTTAAGAGTCCATATTTAACTAAAACTTCATTCATTAATGTTACAAGAGTGCTTCAGCGGCTGTATCTTCTTGGTGCAATGATTCACTTCTTTCGTTGCAACATGCATGCCAGCCTGACAAAAGTCACAGAATTAGAAACAATGTGAACCCTAGCGTGACTGTTTACAGGCTCTCTGTATTCACCACAGACTGAAGGAGGAGAATGGCGGAGATTAAAGCTTATGCAAAATGTTTGGTATTTATTAGCCTTCAGGACCGAATATTAGAAAATTGCACTGATACTTATAAAGCAAAATATATTTATGATATTAACAAACTTGCTTCATGATGGTGTCACGAAATTTTCTCAGCATGACAATAATATATACGTTATCTGTATATCTCCCAGCCCCACACGTTGGTATTGCCAAGGCTCATCGATGGAAATAAAGTTTCTTTGTTGGTTTCTTCGTGACCTTTTCGTTTTCTATTGATTAATGTGCCTCCCACGTCCTCTACAAGGAATTTGTGAATAGTACTCTTTAATTTAGTGTATTCTGTAATGTTTCTGTTGTCATGTGCTTCAAATTCTGCCCTTCTTTACAATAACAGTCTTCTTCTCGTGGTCACTTCCTTTGCTGTCGTTGCACCTCCGGCATCCCTTGTTGGTCTAAGCGCGTCTGTAAAATGTTTCCCCTTTTTTTCTGTGTTGGAAGGACCTTCGTTGTCTAAGACAATGAACTTTTTGATGCTTTAATCTGATATACCACGTTATTCTGAAATAATTCATCCTAATCTACATTTCTCGTTCTTTATGGAATAGGTCTATTTCTTTCTACTTTTGTATCTACTTCTTCTCTACATGTTATTAGTTTATGATAGCATGGAATTGCAAAATATTTTAGGACAATCTCATCCGGTATTCCTTTGTCAATGTTCCATTTTGTGTCAGTAAAGTCAATTATCTATTTGTGTTCATCTGTAAAAATGTATTAGGAGCAAATTTCCTTCCTCACCCTAACATCTGCTAATGTCCTATTTTGTATCTCGTACAATATACGAGATTTCCCACTAAACAAAACCCATTTCGTGATTTTCCTGCTTTCGATCGCAATCTCGTACAATCTTTTACTGGTGTTTTCTGTCTTTTGTGAAGTACTATACTTTTCCGTAGATGTGTTCTACTTCCTCTTTATCGAACCAAAATACACTTCTTCACATCCATGGACAATCTGCTGTATATTTTTTAAACATCTTTGCGATGTTCTATGCAATTACTTCAGTGTCAGTCTTTAATTTATCTACAAAGCCTTCAGCCAAAATCCTTATATCCTTTGTTCCTTTGCAATAGTACATAAGTGATGACTTTAATCCTACTTCCTACTTCATAGTTTTCTCGTCGTACAGCCAACAAACACACTGGATACCAAGAGATGTAATTTCCATCAAGTTGACTCTGAACTATAAAGTCCGGCAGTTTATGTATTCCAAACAAAAACCTAGGAATTTGCGAGTATGATGTCTGTGTTATTTCTTATTCAACCAAACTGAAAGTAACAGTGCTTCTTCCTTTAGATCCAAACCCTATGCGTGAGTACACTCAGTCATTGCACAGTATTCTTTCACCGAGTTCAGAATACGAACTTCCCAGGACCTCGCCGTTGACAGCAGGACTCCTGACAAGTCTGCCTATTGTTACACTGGACGATAATGATGGGAAGCATCTACCGAGAAAAGTGAACAGTGCTGCAATGTGACAGAGGCTTGTTAACAGCTGTGTTACTGCAGCCCTGTTCCTAAATCTCAAAGTTTGGGACCAACACGACGAGTTTGCTTGCTAAATATGTTCCAGTACAGAATTCAAGTTAATATTCACATTTAACAGCGAATGACGTTGTATGTGAATTGTAATGTAGCCAACTCCAGATATTTTGTTTCAACATTCAGTCTACCGTCTGGTTTGGCCTCATATTTGTCCCCCTCAAACTGACGTAACAGGGCACTTACATCATGGGTGCTAACAAATTCATGAAGTGGCCATTCGGACTTCACAAACGTATCTGTTCTGGTTGTGCTTTACTGCTTATTAAGACTGAATTCATGTCTTGGTCTCCCAGTTCTGAGATACATTTTCTGTAATTTTAACTGAAGAAAAATTTATTCGTAATTGTCTGTCTAGACAAGCAGTGTTATAGGATTTCAGATTATTTCTACATTTTTAAGTGTCATTCAGTTATGTGAGTTCGCATGTGGTCAGAATACTATCAGCTTTTTATCATCAGTTTTCGTCTGCTAATATCATAGGCATAGGTCTACATAGTATCTTTTTGACAAAGATGTATTTATCATTCGTAAGAAGATAATGAACTATATGCCATTCAGTTTTTCATTTTACGGTAAAAGCTGATTTTTTCGTTATAGTATGTTCTGACCCGTCATTTCAATGAAGATTTAGCTTCCAGTTTACTATATTTCTTAAGCGGTACCTCTTCTTAGACTCTCGGTATTCTAGATTGAATGTACATTATGTGTCACACGGAAAGGACTATACACGAACGTATTTGTGGTTGTTCATATTCCCCTTAATTTTTCTTCTGTATTAACAAATAACTCTTCTACATGACAAAAATAGTTTTGTTATTACTGTGTATTTTTTAAGTTATAGATTAACGACTCTCCATTATACATTCTCAATAGCTCCAGCAGTTCACAATTTGGCTCCATCATTCTGGAACTAGCCTGCACTCTGCTGATTGGGTTAGTTGTGTTACTGACGTATGTTCCAAAACATGCAGTTATTTATCCCCTGATATGACAAAAAAGGGAAGAAAACAGGCACTGTTCATGATAAGTTTTCCACTGCAGAAAACAATCAGAACGGAGTGGCTACTTGAATTTTTTTGCTTCAGAAGTTCATCTGCGTCCCCTTCCCGTATATAATGTCCTTCCCCTCCCCACAACATCCTGTTCACATCCACATACGGTAATCCTGACGCTCTTTTAGCTACGAACATTATGCGCAGTAATGTTTAAGAGGAAGTTTTCAATCTAAAGGCATAACTCGTCTGTCGTTCAGTAGACATATCTCCACATGCAACTTTGTGTCCCTCATAAACGAATCGGCGTTTATGGAATGAATGCTTATTTTCCCGGATAAATTCTTCATTTTCGGGAAAAAGTTTTCGTACGTTAGCGACACACATGTTCCAAAATTATTTCTGATTTTAGTGTCGACTTGTAGCAGGAGCGTAATTCTATTCTTTCAAACTTTCAAATCAACTAAGTGATGATTTGTCTGTGAGTCCCTGTGCCTTGGAGAATGAACTGATTAATTTTCTATTCCCCTGAGTATACGTATGAAACAATGCCACAAATGCGTGTGTGTGTGTGTGTGTGTGTGTGTGTGTGTGTGTGTTTTACTCGTATTTCCTGTGTCGATGGAATTCACAACAGGAGTATATGAACGCACTTAACAAGCTGGACAATAGGCGATAACATTCCAGTGTTGTGAAAAATAAAAATCCAGTGGCAGAGTCGAATGAAATGACCAATCGACTGCGAGCTCCGGAATGTTTTAAAGAGAGAGCTGAGATAGTCACTGCAGACGTATGAGTACATTAGCTCGATCATTCGTCTGCAATTTTCTGTACTAAAATCTAGAAAGGATAGCAGATTGAAATGACGGGTAACAGTAAACAAACTAAAGGGGAATCTTTTGCGAACACTATTAGACGAAAGGAGTAGTTACGAATGGAGAAAGAATCTTTAATAAGCGACCTATGTACATTACCTTTAGATTTAGCATGACAGAATGTTGTGTGACTAAAATTACATTACATGATCTCCTAAAACAAATAAGTAAATGAAAGGTGTATGTGTGTGTGAATCTACACATATTTCACTCTATATGTAACTACACGGCCTAATAGTATTCAGATGCAGTCATAATTAGTGTGTGTGCAACGTAGTTTTTATTGTACTACCTTGCTACTAAAGTGGTCTGTGACAGTTAAAGTAATGCAGAAGTATGTATTCATTTTGTTCTCTATTGATCTCTCAGTGATTGAAAAAAGAAACTAAGCTATTGATTTTTTACAAAAAATATTCAGTCGTATTTCTTTATATAAATTTATTGAAATGGTTATTTTCTTTAGCAGCATTGTAAAAATTTCTGTTAAATGTTTTCCTAGAATGAAGAGTAGAGAGAGAGAACACACCATGTGTTGTTTCCTACACTGTTTGAAATAATGAAACGACGCCTTTGTATTGTGCCCATCTCTGTTCCATGTGAGCGCTTATTTTCAAAGCAGGGGCAAACAATAACAGACAGACGATCCTGTCTTTCAAGCGAAAAAGTACCAAAAATGATATTTCTAAACTACAACTTAGAATAGGTACAGCAGTTCTACTCAGAAATGAAACAGTAAAATTTCAATTTATTTTGTTCTTCTCTGGACAGTGTGCACCGAATATTTCATTGTATTTTGTTTAGTCCACTACATCGTTTGTGTAGCTACCTTACAAGAACATTTTTCTCAAATTTATTGCAAGCAGAAGACACGTTTTTGCTCACCATTCAGTGAGTTTTTTGAGTATGTTATTTATTAATTTATGTGTTTCAGAACAATTATCTGATTAGTGTATTTATTTTTGTAAATGTGCTATGTTTGGTTATTATACTATAGGCGTCTTGATACTTGTGTATCATAAATATGTCTGAGGCAAATCAACTATGGTACTTCGATACTTTTGTTTTTGGCGTTCAGATACCGTGATAAAAATTGCATATCAACAGCAATGTAACTTCATCTCTGATTAGCTGGGGAAGTTTACAATAAAATGGTGATACATCTGCTTGAGGGAACTCCATGTACCTGTACCTCAAAGAAACTTCTTTAGGAAGAACTATAAGTGGTGTAGAGGCAGTTCTGCCATGCTATTGGTATCACAAAGGCATTACACTGTATGAATTGTTTTAAATTTTAGGTTGGATTTTATGCTTCAAAGAAATAGACCTATCTCTGCATTTCAGTTACCAGGAAATGTTTTCTAGTTCTATCAAGTGTACTTATTATGAGATGCATCCAGCTAACTTGTGAATGTTGGATGAAAAACTGCCATACTTGACCATTGTGCTATATGCTCCAGTCTTTTATGGTGATTTTTTAATCTGTGTGCTTCACTCACTTTGCATCCTGCTCTGTGTGACAAACAATTGAAAATTTAACTGAGTAGTAAAAGTGTGAGTGGCACACTAATAAAAGTCAATTCAGTGCCTCGCTTCCCATAATGTTATGTCAATAAATTATATCTCTTGATAAGCCTTTTCAAGAGCACATACAGATTATCACTCATAAAACCTATCAAAATTATGCTCTAGAATACAGGGAAACGAGTTTGGCAAAATCTGTTATTTCAAACATATTTTGTGTGACCTCGGCCAATTGGAAAATATGAAAGTCACGTGACACGAAAGCAGCGTATTTGCTACAGGAAATGCGGAACTGCAAAGACGCCTACGTGAAAGTTTCATACTTTCTGCGATATGATTGGCGCTCTCGCACCTCATTTGTGTTTTTATCACAATACTTACATAGTAGGCACTCAAGATGATATAATGTGAAGGCCTATACTATTACAAAACACAAACTGTTTCACTGTTCACAAACTGTTTCACTGTTTCGAAACATTACATTGTACTGATTCCATTTGTTTCGAAACAGTTATGTGTTTCAGTTTGCCCATCTCTACTACGAAGCGAGCTATGATCAAACCAGCTACGTAACTACACTACTAGCAACTGTTAATATCTAGAGAAAATTTTATTTATAATATGGTTTCTGATATCATTACTGCGAGAGAGAAAGATTTTTTGATTGATTGGATGAAGACTTCATAATAACATAATAATTAATTATCCTTGCTTTAATTACAGGGGAACTGCAGCCTGCACATCATTATGACAATTTAGTGTGCAACACAGAACTTTTTACCTCCACTTAATTAGGCAACATTGGCAACAATTCAGGAAAGATTAACTCAATTAATGCAAACTTTGGTAATCTACGATGAACTTATTCTGTAATAATTCTTTGAACATGACACTGAGGAACAAACAACCTTAAAGTATTTTCAAAGTTCGTTATTTCTTTGCAATTCTTGATTATAATGAAGAACACTTGAATAAAGTGACTTTTCTAAATCTGTCAATATACACCTTTGAAAGGAATCAGCATTAACGTAACATACCAAGTCCTCACCCGTTTCCAGTTATTTGCATTCATTAAATAAAGTTTCACAACTGCAATTTAAAATGCAGACACATTACGTGGACTCATTGCACACGAAGTCCACCTGTAGTTAGTTTGTCACCAAGTAAATGAGACGCGCCTTTTTAGTAGTTGTCAATAACAGCAGCAGTTTCCTGAGAGCAGTTGCCTGAACGTTGTTTATTGCCACAGGTAAGCCAAAAGAGTAGAAAAAACAATACATTTCTCATTTCAAGGAACTTCCTTTCATACGGCCAGAAATCAGTTAAAGTTTTGTCAAATTTCATGTCAGAGAAGTAAAGAAGTATGAAACAGAATGTTATGATTTATGATGGGAACGTAGGTAGAGCCTGGTTCTCTTTATTAGGCGGCTCCGTATACGTTCTTGGAAAACACGCAGTCAGATTAACTTCCTTTTGGATTCGTTCTTTGGAATGGACGCCCGTTCTCAAAGAACCTTTCAGGCAATGCAGCAAAGCGATTGCCATTGCAAAAGCGATGAATAGAAACTAGCAGGAAAACACTTTTCAATAAATTTTCACTTGGCGACATCTCTTCAGAGGACAGGTTTCGTGGATATTTTGTGAATTTTTTATTCAGACCTCGGTGCATTCCCCTCGCCTACGATTCTTTTTTAAATTTCCGCTGCATTTGTATTGTATTTGTAGTGTTGCTGCGCTGTTTGCTAGTCATTTGTGTATTCTTTTTTCGGCCTAGAAGGAATATTTTTGATTTTCCAGTTTTCTATACTTCGTAAAATTCTGACGCGGTTTAGACAATGGCAGGAGAAATCAGAGAACAGATAACTAATAGCGTTAAACGAGAACTGACGAATTTAGCAACTTGAATGGTGGATATTTCCACCATCCAGACACATTTAGGTGAACACGTCGCCCAGAGAGACAAATAAGTGGACGACAGATTCAAGGACCACACTAAGAAATGCACCAAGCATAAAGAACAAATGGCTCTGAGCACTATGGGACTTAACATCTAAGGTCATCAGTACCCTAGAAATTAGAGCTACTTAAACCTAACTAACCTAAGGACATCACACACATCCATGCCCGAGGCAGGCTTTGAACCTGTGACAGTAAGTCGCGCTGTTCCAGACTGAAGCCCCTAGAACCGCTCGGCCACACCGGCCGGCCGCAAAAATCAAACAGTAGTACCCAGTGCACTAATTACAAAATTAGAAGAACAGTCACAATTACAGGCACAACAGATACATCAATCAGAAGAAGAAACAGAATCACTACACAAACTAACGAAATACATGGAGGTGGAAACTAAAGAACATTATCACACTTTAAAACAACGATGGATGACCTTTCGCAGATAATTTCACAAGTTAATTTAAATTACGACACACCCGCTGACGATACACATCCGATACGTTTTACCGAGACGGAAGAATACCAATCACTTAAACAATTCAAAGGAGTACAGATGGTTATAAATGAGAAGCAGAAATCTGGAAATTAACAGACTACCTGTTCAGATTCGTGATATACAAAAAAGATTAACGACAGGAGACACCATACACGACTCTTGAAATCAATATCACTGTTGTGCACAGGGAAAACCTTACACAGATCATCCAGAGAGAGACTTGCTAGAGAATGAGATTACGCAAACAGAACTGAATTCTCAAAACACTTTACACAGGCATAACGATTCAGGGACACAAAAAACGAAAATTTTGACTACAAACATTTCCCCTCTATTCGAAAGTTCCAAGTATTGTGGAATGGTACGAACACTTGCATCTATTAGACTGGGTTCAGCAATTAACTCTCTCTTCGACTTAGCGGACACACACAAACTTGAATTCGTTTGTGTTTTTTTTAGAAAGTGAACCTGCCACGCGAATGAGACCGGTCGTTGGACAGTGTTACACCCTAGAAGAGTTTCAAAACGCATTTCTCGCTGCATATTGGCCAAAAACGAGATAACGCCGAGTAGAAGACAAACTAATCAGTTTTTCGAACACGTGCTACAACAAAATCAAAATGTGACAGCCCTTCTGCTTTAACATACCTTTGTATTTCGAAAATACCCAGATCGCTACGAATATTATTGCTAAGAAGACATTAGAAAGACACCATCAATGTTTTCCGCGATGTATTACGTTACCGAAATTAGACAACGTAAGCTATTCATACAGCGGCAGTCACTCATCAGTCACTGGACGCAATTACGATCACAGACGCCACAGGGGACGGCAGAGGCGGTACTTCAATCAAGGAGCTCATAGCTACGCCAGTCGCAGACAGCCGCACAGTGATTTTGAACCCGAATCAAATTATCGACGAAGTAATCAGCCACAATCTAAGTCAGACAGAAACATGAATCATGATGCAAATCGGCAACCACATCAGCGAACCTACAGACGCCAACACCACACATGGTACAGAGGAATAACTAACCGCACAGATAGCGACTGCAGCCACAGCTCCCTAATCATTCCAATTACAGACCATACAAATAACGAACACTTCAGAAATACAAAAAACAGAGAACAGGGCAACTGGAACGGATCAAACTGCGGAATGAACAACATTTGTTCTGACAGGAGATGTCACCCAAGACAACTTAGATAATTTGCCATCGCAAGCCTCAGTTCAAACTATTGAGTTTTGTCCACCGGATCCCGACAAGTTAACACTCAGAGATGCTACAGCGTGGGACAAGTGACTAGAAACACAGCCTCCGAAAGATGCGCACGTACTGCCAACACAGAATATTACTCAGTCTAAGACCGTTATTACAAACATGATCAGTCTGGAAGACATCAGGGCCACGTTACTAGAAGAGAAAGAAGAAACTAAAGGAAACAGTGCTCATCGCGTTGTTAACATACACGCCGGAAAACGTAGTGTGTCTGCAGTTTTGGATTCAGGCTGTCCCATCTCACTAATCAGTGACACTGCTTTCAACAGATGTAACGAGGATGACACGCAACACTACCTTTACAGAGCACGAAAGTAAGAGGTGCTATTTCAGGACGAGAAGTAGAAGTTAAAAAGCAAACGTATTTAATTCACTGCACAAGGCCATACATTTTTTGCAAATTTCGTAATCTTTCCTCTACTTACAACCGAAGTTCTACTTGGCATGGATTTCTTGAGTAGACACAAAGCTATACTTGATTTCAGTAATTCTTACATTATTCCGAAATAACGTCACTATGGTTGCAATAGATTTCGATCATTGCATGACGGAAGAAGAACAAGAAATTAACACCTTCATTCTTTGACTTCTCACAGAAATATGAATTGGTTTTCATCTCTTCATACAAATAAATAAATATTTCACATAAACAAAAACGGCGAATCTGACATAGATCTTTTTCAGGTAATTCAGAACAATGTAGTTAAATTTGAAGCCGCGACAAATAGTGACAGAGCTTATGCTGCAAGGAGGTATCACTGAATTTCCAATCAGCTCTTACAAAAGCTCTCTACACATTGTTCAAAAAACAGATATTTAGATCAGACTAGTTTTGGATTGCCGACAAATAAATGCAATTATTCTTACAGATATTGACAGACCTCAAACGCTGGACGTATACTACAAAAATTCCATGGTGTCACCGTATTATCCAACCTAGAGCTCAAAGCGAGTTTCTGGAAGATTGAGTTGCACCCAAACTGTTGAAAATACACATAATTCCTATGTTTTGGAATTTGCTACCAATCTTGCAAATTATCATTTGTTTAAATATCCTTTCAGTTGCATTCATTACATGTCTGAATATCATTCTTCTAAACTACGAGGTGCATTCAAGTTCTAAGGCCTCCGATTTTTTTTCTAATTAACTACTCACCCGAAATCGATGAAACTGGCGTTACTTCTCGACGTAATCGCCCTGCAGACGTACACATTTTTCACAACGCTGACGCCATGATTCCATGGCAGCGGCGAAGGCTTCTTTAGAAGTCTGTTTTGACCACTGGAAAATCGCTGAGGCAATAGCAGCACGGCTGGTGAATGTGCGGCCACGGAGAATGTCTTTCATTGTTGGAAAAAGCCAAAAGTCACTAGGAGCCAGGTCAGGTGAGTGGGGAGCATGAGGAATCACTTCAAAGTTGTTATCACGAACAAACTGTTGCGTAACGTTAGCTCGATGTGCGGGTGCGTTGTCATGGTGAAACAGCACACAGGCAGCCCTTCCCGGACGTTTTTGTTGCAGTGCAGGAAGGAATTTGTTCTTCAAATCCTTTTCGTAGGATGCACCTGTTACCGTAATGCCCTTTGGAACGCTGTCCTAGAACATGGACACCATGATTTTTTCAGCACTGGCGGTTACCCGAAATTTTTTTGGTGGCGGTGAATCTGTGTGCTTCCATTGAGCTGACTGGCGCTTTGTTTCTGGATTGAAAAATGGCATCCACGTCTCATCCATTGTCACAACCGACGAAAAGAAAGTCCCATTCATGCTGTCGTTGCACTTCAACATCGCTTGGCAACTTGGCAACTTGGCAGCCATGTGGTCGTCCGTCAGCATTCGTGGTACCCACCTGGATGACACTTTCCGCATTTTCAGGTCGTCATGCACGATTGTGTGCACAGAAACCACAGAAATGCCAACTCTGGAAGCGATCTGTTCAACAGTCATTCGGCGATCCCCCAAAACAATTCTCTCCACTTTCTCCATTATGTCGTTAGACCGGCTTGTGCGAGCCCGAGGTTGTTTCGGTTTGGTGTCACACAATTTTCTGCCTTTATTAAACTGTCGCACCCACGAACGCACTTTCGAGACATCCATAACTCCATCACCACATATCTCCTTCAACAGTCGATGAATTTCAATTGGTTTCACACCACGCAAATTCAGAAAACGAATGATTGCACGCTGTTCAAGTAAGGAAAACGTCGCCATTTTAAGTATTTAAAACAGTTCTCATTCTCGCCGCTGGCGGTAAAATTCCATCTGCCATAAGGTGCTGCCATCTCTGGGAATTTAAGGAGATGGGACCCGGATAAATTTAAAGAGCCAGAGGTTGTACAGAGTGTCAGGAAGAGCATAAGGAAACAATTGACAGGAATGGGGGAAAGAAATACAGTAGAAGAAGAATGGGTAGCTTTGAGGCATGAAATAGTGAAGGCAGCAGAGGATCAAGTACGTGAAAAGACGAGGGCTAGTAGAAACCCTTTGGTAACAGAAGAAATATTGAATTTAATTGATGAAAGGAGAAAATATAAAAATGCAGTTAATGAAGCAGGCAAAAAAGAATACAAACGTCTCAAAAATGATATCGACAGGAAGTGCAAAATAGCTAAGCAGGGATGGCTAGAGGACAAATGTAAGGATGTAGAGGCTTATCTCTCTAGGGGTAAGATAGATACAGCCTACAGGAAAATTAAAGAGACCTTTGGAGAAAGGAGAACCACTTGCATGAATATCAAGAGCTCAGATGGAAACTCAGTTCTAAGCAAAGAAGGGAAAGCAGAAAGGTGGAAGGAGTATATAGAGGGTCTATACAAGGGCGATGTACTTGAGGACAATATTATGGAAATGGAAGAGGATGTAGATGAAATGAAATGGGAGATATGATACTGTGTGAAGAGTTTGACAGAGCACTGAAAGACCTGAGTGGAAACAAGGCCCCCAGAGTAGACAATATTCCATTAGAACTACTGCCAGCCTTGGGAGAGCCAGTCCTGACAAAACTCTACCATCTGGTGAGCAAATTTATGAGACAAGCGAAATACCAACAGACTTCAAGAAGAATAAAATCATTCCAATCCAAAAGAAAGTAGGTGTTGACAGATGTGAAAATTACCGAATCATCAGTTGAATAAGTCACAGTTGCAAAATACTGACGCGAATTCCTTACAGACGAATGGAAAAACAGATAGAAGCCGACCTCGGGGAAGATCAGTTTGGATTCCATAGACATGTTGGAACACGTGAGGCAATACTGACCCTACGACTTATCTTAGAAGAAAGATTAAGGAAAGACAAACCTACGTTTCTAGCATTTGTAGACTTAGAGAACGCTTTTGACAATGTTGATTGGAATATTCTCTTTCATATTCTGAAGGTGGCAGGGCTAAAACACAGGGAGCGAAAGGCTATTTACAATTTGTACAGAAACCAGATGGCAGTTATTAGAGTCGAGGGGTATGAAAGGAATGCAGTGATTGGGAAGGGATTGAGATAGGGTTGTAGCCTATCTCTGATGTTATTCAATTGTATATTGAGCAAGCAATAAAGGAAACAAAAGAAAAGTTCGGAGTAGGTATTAAAATCCATGGAGAAGAAATAAAAAATTTGAGGTTCGCCGATGTCATTGTAATTCTATCAGAGACAGCAAAGGACGTGGAAGAGCAGTTGAACGAAATGGACTGTGTCTTGAAAGGAGGGTATAAGATGAACATTAACAAAACCAAAACGAGGATAATGGAATGTTGTCGAATTAAGTCGGGTGATGCTGAGGGAATTAGATTAGGAAATGAGACGCTTAAAGTAGTAAAGGAGTTTTGCTATTTGGGGAGCAAAATAACTGATGATGGTCGAAGTAGAGAGGACATAAAATGTAGACTGGCAATGGGAAGGAAAGCGTTTCAGAAGAAAAAAATTTGTTAACATCGAGTATAGGTTTAAATGTCAGGAAGTCGTTTCTGAAATTATTTGTATGGAGTGTAGCCATACATGGAAGTGAAACGTGGACGATAAATAGTTTAGACAAAAAGAGAATAGAAGCTTCCGAAATGTGGTGCTACAGAAGAATGCTGAGGATTAGATGGGTAGATCACTTAACTAATGAGGATGTATTGAATAGAATTGGGGAGAGCTTGTAGCACAACTTGATTAGAAGAAGGGATCTGTTGGTAGGACATGTTCTGAGACATCGAGGGATCACCAATTTAGTATTGGAGGGCGGCGTGGAGGGTAAAAGTCGTAGAGGGAGACCAAGAGATGAATACACTAAGCAGATTCAGAAGAATGTAGGCTGCAGTAGGTACTGGGAGATGCAGAAGCATGGAGAGCTGCATCAAATTAGTCTCAGACTGAAGACCACAAAAACAACAACATGAAGTATGAGCACTTGTTCATTAGAAGAGAAGTATTTCGCAGTACCGAGATCAACATGTGCACGTAGCTCTCAAAGTAGGTATATTAAAATCGACGTGTACTGGATTTTTTTTCTTGTTTCCGTCCATACTACCTCCCAAATTATGGAAGGCAAGGAACTTGCAGTAACAGAAATTTGTTTCACAGTATCGAAGATAAACTTCTCATAACCCTTGGGGTATGCGTTTTATAGCCCATGTTTACTGGGCTTTCTTATTCATGTTATAAGAGGAATCCATTCCTGAAGTTTTGCTGTTGTGCTTTGAAACAATCCTGTACATTAATAACGCAACGGACAGTGTTAATAGAAACGTGAGACATTTAGAAAATGATGCAGTTATCTATTATGAAGTACAGTCTGAGAGAAGCTGCACATATATTCAGCCAGATCTTGATGTGATTTCAAACTTGCGCCAAGAATCGAAACCCGCCTTAACTGATGGTAAATGTAAAACAGGGGCACTTCACAAGACGAAAAAAATGTAGAATACTATGATTACGACATCAGTGGGTCAGAATTATAATCCGTAAACTCACAGAAAGACCTGTATGGACATGAAATGCAGAGCTCACGGAGGCACAGTCGTGGATAAAGCAATTATCAGACTTCGGTTTATTGGTAGGAGACTGGGGAAATGCAATCAGTCTACAAAGAAGACTGATTGCAAATTATGTGTGCGACTCATCGTAGAACATTGCTCCAGTGTGTGGGACCCGTACGAAACAGGACAGACAGAGGATATTGAACGTATACTGAGAAGGGCAGCACGATTGGTCACAGGTTTGTTGACTTGTTGGAGAGTGTCACAGAGATGTTGAAATGAGTGAACTAGCAGACTATTGAAGATAGACGTAAACATTCCTGAGAATGCATACTAAGCAAGTTTCCGGTACTGACTTTAAAAGATGACGCTATGAATATATTACAACCCCCAACATATCGCTACAACAGGTGTCGTGAGGACGAGATCAAACTGATTACAGCACGAAAGGAGGCATTTAAACCATCATTCTTCATGCATCCCATACATGAATGAAATGGGAAAAAGCCCTCGTAACTGGTGTCATAGGAGGTACCCTCTGCCATTCACTTCTCAGTGCGTTATAGAGTATGCACGTAGATGTTGAGTCACCTTTCTGTGTTGTCGAGCCCACTGAACATGTGTAGCTTTATACGTTGCTGTTAGCAATGGCTTTGGCGGGCTATCCGAATCTGAACGTCCATTGCACACAGTTTCCTTCCCACTGTTCTCTCTGAAACTGGTTGACAAAGACCTGCATTCATTACAGGAGCATTGCTGCCAGGATTGAAACCGACTGGCATTGAGAAGGCGTCACACTCATCCCCAGCCATTGTTGAGTAGGATATTTTTGTGACCACTGCCAAGTTAGCTGTGGTTGTGGGTGATACATCATTCCTGGTAGACACAGTGTTCAGTCCGTGTTCCGTGTTGATACACCAACGTACATGTTTGACTGAGCAACTTAATTCATGGAATTGTCATAGGCACGTCAGAACACGATAGGCACTTTTTACATTTTGTCTTCACATCTATGTACACTCCTGGAAATTGAAATAAGATCACCGTGAATTCATTGTCCCAGGAAGGGGAAACTTTATTGACACATTCCTGGGGTCAGATACATCACATATCACACTGACGGAACCACAGGCACATAGACACAGGCAACAGAGCATGCACAATGTCGGCACTAGTACAGTGTATATCCACCTTTCGCAGCAATGCAGGCTGCTATTCTCCCATGGAGACGATCGTAGAGATGCTGGATGTAGTCCTGTGGAACGGCTTGCCATGCCATTTCCACCTGGCGCCTCAGTTGGACCAGCGTTCGTGCCGGACGTGCAGACCGCGTGAGACGACGCTTCATCCAGTCCCAAACATGCTCAATGGGGGACAGATCCGGAGATCTTGCTGGACAGGGTAGTTGACTTACACCTTCTAGAGCACGTTGGGTGGCACGGGATACATGCGGACGTGCATTGTCCTGTTGGAACAGCAAGTTCCCTTGCCGGTCTAGGAATGGTAGAACGATGGGTTCGATGACGGTTTGGATGTACCGTGCACTATTCAGTGTCCCCTCGACGATCACCAGTGGTGTACGGCCAGCGTAGGAGATCGCTCCCCACACCATGATGCCGGGTGTTGGCCCTGTGTGCCTCGGTCGTATGCAGTCCTGATTGTGGCGCTCACCTGCACGGCGCCAAACACGCATACGACCATCATTGGCACCAAGGCAGAAGCGACTCTCATCGCTGAAGACGACACGTCTCCATTCGTCCCTCCATTCACGCCTGTCGCGACACCACTGGAGGCGGGCTGCACGATGTTGGGGCGTGAGTGGAAGACGGCCTAACGGTGTGCGGGACCGTAGCCCAGCTTCATGGAGACGGTTGCGAATGGTCCTCGCCGATACCCCAGGAGCAACAGTGTCCCTAATTTGCTGGGAAGTGGCGGTGCGGTCCCCTACGGCACTGCGTAGGATCCTACGGTCTTGGCGTGCATCCGTGCGTCGCTGCGGTCCGGTCCCAGGTCGACGGGCACGTGCACCTTCCGCCGACCACTGGCGACAACATCGATGTACTGTGGAGACCTCACGCCCCACGTGTTGAGCAATTCGGCGGTACGTCCAACCGGCCTCCCGCATGCCCACTATACGCCCTCGCTCAAAGTCCGTCAACTGCACATACGGTTCACGTCACGCTGTCGCGGCATGCTACCAGTGTTAAAGACTGCGATGGAGCTCCGTATGCCACGGCAAACTGGCTGACACTGACGGCGGCGGTGCACAAATGCTGCGCAGCTAGCGCCATTCGACGGCCAACACCGCGGTTCCTGGTGTGTCCGCTGTGCCGTGCGTGTGATCATTGCTTGTACAGCCCTCTCGCAGTGTCCGGAGCAAGTATGGTGGGTCTGACACACCGGTGTGAATGTGTTCTTTTTTCCATTTCCGGGATTGTATATACGAGGGCTGTCGAGAAAGTAAGTTACGATTGATCGCGAAATGAAAATCACAGTGAAAATCAGAAATATTTCGTTTGTAACAGTTGGGTACACCTTTCAGCTACTTCTCTACGTAGTTGCCGTTTATGTGGGCTATGACTGACTCATTGGCACTCATGGCAGTGGCTGACTATCATTTCGTGTGACTGATTGGTTGATACTGCATCAAGGAGTGACTAACATGTCATATGGGGATCTTATGTAGGGTGTAACTCTTTGTTTGAACTCATTGGGGGGGGGGGTGATTAACATTTCATCTGGGAAGTTTATGTAGGGGTGACTGAATGTTTGATACTGCAATGGGGGATGACTAACATTTTGTCTGAGGAGCTTATGTTGGGTGTCACTGGTTGTTTGACATTGCAGTGGAGGCGGAAGTGGGGCTAGCATTCCGTCTGGGGAGTTTATGTGGGCCATGGCTAATTGACTGGCACTCATGGGGGCGGCTGACTAACATTTCGTCTGGGGTGTTTATGTAGGGTGTGACTGATTGGTTGACTAACATTTCATCTTGGGTGTCTATGTAGGGAGTTACTAATTGATTGACACTGGAAAGGGGGGTGACTTAACAATTTGTCTGGGGAGTTTATGTAGGGTGTGACTGATTGTTTGGCAGTCAGTGGAGATTGAGGGGGGCAGTAAGTAACGTTTCGTCTGGGGAGCTTATGTAGGATGTGACTGATTGCTCGACACTGCAACTGGGTGACTTGACATTTCGTCTGGGGATATTAAATTTGGTGAGAATGATTACTTGACCCTGAAACGGGGTGTGACTAACATTTCATCTGGGGAGCGTTTGTACGGTCTGACGTATTACCTGACACTGCAACGTGTAGTCTAAACCACAAGTCGTATGTAATTTGATGTGGATATTCTTTGTGTGGCGTTGGCACCCATTGTCCAGAGGTTAAACTTTTTTTTTGTCGTTTCAAAGTCCAGTCTAACTACTGGTTCTAGAGACACGAAATTTTGGGAGGACATTCGTTATGCATCGTAGACGCCAACTAGGCAATGATTCCACTCTTGAGAGAGTAAGTTGGATATGAAGTGTGTGCTAAGCCTTCTGTTCCACAGCTCGCTCTGCAGAGAAGTAATCTCCAGGTTTCGTAAGATTTTGGCTCTCGGCCCTGAGCCGTGGTAAAAAAAATTGCTGTTTTGAAGAGCGCGCCGCAGCGCGTTGTGTGAAGCAGTCGCCCTCCGTTTCTGGCGGTGGCGCCGCTGTGGTAATCGCAGCTTTGGTGTCTCCCTCTGGTGGGAAAGCGGAAAGGTTGCCTGTTCACGTGCATTTAAGGTGCTCTATGAGCTCGGAAGGGGTGTCAGCCCGCCCCGATGGGGAATTGAAACACAATAAAGGAAAAAAAAAACTCGGCAGGGGGTCAGTCGGAGTGAGGCTAGGTCAGTCTCGCGTCACCAGTTGCTGGTCTGTCTCTCGTTTGCATGGGTCTGTCTGTCGTCGGAGTGCTAGTATGTCTGTCGTTTGGATCAAACTTTAAAGCCAGAAAATGAGAGTCTTGCCACTCCGCCAGTAAGAGAACTCAGCTAGTGGTCGCCCGGTCGGGGCTGAGTTCCTGCATCTAAGTCTGCGCGTTAGGCCGCCAGTCTGCTCGAGTTGCCCGGGCAATGGTCATTGGCGGTTGGATCGGTCGGTTGGTCGGTCGCGCACTGAGACACGAGATGACTTGTCCGCCTTGAGCGTCGTCGCATGCGACGTCCCCAACGTGAGTCCAGTGGGCAGCGCCGCATAGGAAGGGGTAGTGGCTTCGCGGTTGACACGAGAGCAACAGGAGTGAAACCACGACATCGGGCTGTCCGGGGCGAGCTGCGACGCCGTGATACGGGAGATCGGCGCGCCTTCCTGCGTCCGTTGAAGCGGCTGGCAGTGGACGGTTCGGGAGAGCGTTGGGGGTGCTGCGCCAGGTCTTCGCCAGAAATCGCTGTTTATTAGAAGTTAAGTGACTGGAGATATGTTGTTTCATTTACTTGTTAAATTCTACTTGTTTTCTTGGTGAGGTCACCAGCCGCTTTGTTTTGGGGTCGTCCCACCATTCTTCTCCGTTTGCCCACCTGCGGGAAGGTGGTTATTTGTGACTTGGGTGGTCCGTTTTTCCCTTGTGGAATTGGGGAGGTTTAGAGCAATCTGCAGTTCGGGTTGTTTAGTAACCCCCTCCCCCCTGTCAATCTGCCGTACGTTAATAGCTGCCTGTGTCATGTTTGTCGGATTCGGTGTTAGCGAATTTATTGCTTAAAGGCCGAATTCTTGAAATATGTTTTTATCTTGCCTATCATCTTGCTAGGTGGTATATGTGTAATGTAGAGCATGTTGTACATTTTATTTAAGTCTGCATTTTATGGGTTCTATTTAAATAGTCATTTTAGGTTATAAGGTTGCCACCCTTCCACCGTAAGAGTTCTTAAAAAAAAAATAAGAAAAAAAAACAAACTGCACTTTCGGTGGCAAATAATTTCAGTGTTGTACCAATTCCATCCCTCTTACGGGGTGCATAATTTAAGTGTTTGTGTCAGTTGTTAAAAAGATTTTGTTTAAAGTAATCTGGTGTGTTGCAGGTTTGCACCAGTGTAGTCTTTCAGAGGTTGTTGTGAGCGGTCGTGACTACGGCCGTGTTGAAAGGGAGCGGCAAACTTCTCAGCCCGAAGGCTCATACTGTTAATATTGTTCTTTCTGCCTCTGATTAAAATTGTAACTTGATATTTCGAGGGTACTTTTCTGCTTATAATTTCAAATCTGTTTTTGAAAAAGCTTTTAGGAATAAAATTCACGTTTGTTAAAAGTAATTTCATTTGCCATCAGTTACTTCCTGGAAACTACTTACACGTTCACCTAGTGTGATTAAATGTCTTAATGTTCTTGATGAATCGCTCTTAAATAAAGCAAATTCTTTAAGAAAAGATTTTGAATGTAAATTTGCGGTTCAGGCCCTTAGTCGAAAGAAGTTCGCTTAAGTCTACACGATTCAACAGAATTACTGAGGATTACAACTGTTAACAACTTAAACTGGTATCGTTACATAGAACCAAAGAATGCATTTCATTGGAAGCCTATTTACAAGACGCTACAAGTCTACTGAGGAGACTAGATTTCGCTAATCTCAGCGGAAAAATCTTCTGATTAAAACAGTATTGTTGTCGTATTCTTTACCTTTCTGTCTGGACGAGCAGCTCATGTAATTAGTGCACTCCTTATAGAGGGTGTCCAGAAAAGGACTCCCTGATTTCAAAATTAAATATCTCGAAAACAAAGATCGATAGAGGAATGCAGTAAACGGTATGTTTATTGAGAAAGCTGTAAGAAGTTTATACAGCAGTTTGAAATAATAATTACAAAAGCTGCTAACAGATGGCGCTGTCCGCTGTACAGCTCATATCAGCATACATAAGTGAAATAATCATATGAAAACGATCTTTGCAAACAATCACATTACCAAGTTTTCAAAATGTTCACCATTGGCACTACAGAGGTGGCGCAAACGAAGAATGAAATTCGCCATCACATTTCGTAGTGTCTAAACCGAAATGGATTCACATGCCACAGAGATCGCCGATTCAAGCTCGTCCAGCGTGGCGGGATGCTTCGGGTAGACCATGTCTTTCGCTGTGCCCCACAAAAAAAAGGTCACAGGGAGTCAGATCCGGCGAATATGGAGGCCAATCCATGCCTGCACCAGTAAATTTGGGATATTCCAAAGCAATGACTCGGTTCCCGAAGTATTCCTCAAGAAAGTGAAACACTTGTTCTGTCCGATGTGGTTGGGCTCCATCTTGCATAAACCATTCAGTACCTGGTCGATCCTCTAACGCTTGCTGGGTGACGACAAATTGTTCCAAAATTGCAACGTAGCGTGCACCAGTGACCGTTTCTCGAATTGCCTCTGCTGCATACTGCAGCCCACACAGTAACTTTCGGAGAATACCGAGGTTTCGCTTCACACCAATATGGCTTTTCGGAACCCCAAAATCGCCAGTTTTGCTTATTCACGTATCCATTCAGGTGGAAGTGTGGTTCATCTGTAAACCAGATGCAGCCAACATCAAATCCTTCACTATCAATCATTGTGAGCATCTGATTAGTAAAGGCAACCCTTTGTTGCACAGCTCGTACGGGTATGACCTGGTGCGTTTGAATTTTGAATGTAAACATGTGTAGGCTCTTTCTCAGTATTTTCTGCGTGCTGGAAAGCTTCAACCCAGCCTCAGATGCAATTCTACGGACGGATGATATTGGATTTCGCTGAATAATTCCAGAAACTGTGGCGATATTTTCAGGCGTCACTGCGGTTTGCTTGCGGCCAACATGCCCCACTAGATCATCAGTTACGCTGCCTGTTCGTTGAAATTTTGCGGAGAGCGTACGAATGGTTTTCGCATCGGATCCTTTTGGAACATTAAATCGTGCTTGAAAACTTCGCCTTGTTGCCGTAGGACTCTCTTCTAACCTGTGGTACTCTAGCACTAGAAAAACGCGTTTTCAACGGAGTACACGGTTTTAATCTCTTCCTTCGGTACGCTAACCTCCTTTCACGTTTCAATAGTGGAACTGATCGCTCTGGGCTTCGGATCACTATTTATACTAGGCATTACGTATGGCGATTAGAGCGCCATCTGTTTGCAGCTTTTGTAACTATTATTTCAAACTGCTGTATAAACTTCTTACAGCTTTCACAATAAACATACCGTTTACTGCATTCCTCTATCGATCTTTGTTCTCGAGATATTTAATTTTGAAATCAGGGAGTCCTTTTCTGGACACCCTGTAATTGTTTGTAATAATTAGTAATTGTGACTTAATTATGTTTTATTTTAATGTACTATGATTGTCTAAACAATGAAATATTTTATGTATTTTGCCTGTTAAATTCCCATTAGAGCTTGCAGTTTATAATGATAACGAAGTCCCAACGTTATCGCTAATATCGTGCGAATGAGTCCATTATCAGAGTAACAGACCCAGAAGCACAACTTTTGTTTTACCTCATTAACTCCAAAGCCTATATTTTCAAGATTTTGCTGTTCTCTTGCTGTAGCCAATGTGATGGAACCGTGTTTCGAAAACATTTTAGCTCCCATTTTAAAACATTGGAAACACCCACATAGGTCTGAATGAGGCAGTATTACATTATACTACGCTTGTCTGTCCTTTTCTATGGTATTGATGCGTGTGCACTACGGATGCTTACCAGGGTAGCTCGTGTTGCAGAATCATGAAATGATGAGAGAGTGTCCAGGAAGTAGGAGTGGCAGTCATTGAAACGAAGGAAAAATAGAATCACCAAGTCTCTTCTCAGGATGCTAGAACATTTTATTCGCTCCTACCTATGTAGGGAGAAACAGAGAATCGAGAAAAAATATAATAAGCGAAATCACACTTCGCAGAAAAAGCCCACATGCTATTCGGGAATGGAACAATCGAAAAATAGTTTCCGCCAAATACTTAAATTGTGAATGCAGATTAATCACTTAGTTGTAGATATAGCTACAAATCGAAACAACCAGCTGTAACAAAAGAAGAGAAGCCAACCTCTAAAGAGGAGAGGAATACTGATTAGTCAAAAATATTGTGAATTTCTTACATGAAAATTGGTACATAACCTAATAAAGCACTTAAGTACAGCATCCTTCCTGTTGGCTTTTTTCAGCTTTTATTTAGCATTACAAAAAATTTTTTTTTGGTTCTTCTTAACCATCAAGTAGAGAGTTAAATAGGTTAAGACGTAGAACATTTAACATACTAGTTTTTCAATAAGTGTCTACACAATAATACATAATCCTTTTCTCGCCCTCTATTCGTGATGAATCAACCAATATTATGCCAGCAGTCAGCGCCCCGTAAAAGAAACGGCGACTTACTCTGTCCCTCCTTAGTTTCCGTTGCGGAGCTCGGGCATACGGCGACTCTTAATATATTGAGGACGAAAATTAGTAACCAACAAGCGGATCCAGCACAAGACAAGCTGCGCTTCGGGGTCTGGCAGTATTGGATCCGGAGGAGAAAACAACGCCGGCGCCGCATACCGATGAGTCGCTAGAGGTCAAGAGACTCGGCGCCGTCCCTTGTCTCAGACGTGAACGTAGAAGATGATGTCCCTAAACAAAACTGCTGGCGTATAAACTACCAATCGTGCACTTTATTCAGGGCGAGCGACATAAAACTGGCCCACATGACTTACATCATCTGTACCCAAGGGCAACGATGAAAGTTGGTTTTGCTAGCTTAAGTGGCATGAATATTTTTCTGGGCTAACTTTAGTTTGCCCACCATGTAAAAGGAAGCCTCAGCACACTTCAAACTGCTGCATATAGAGCACACCAACAGACTGGCAATATCGCGTGGAATGACGGTGATTTTCGGATCATATCTTGTAGATCTGGTGATCATTACTGATGGAGCTCACGCTCGGACTCTAAAATATCTGGGAAGAATAACGGCGGTGGCCGTCTCAAGGGAACCATATCGAAATTAGTTTCAAGTTACTCTAAACTGGACGACATTTAGACTAGCTCCTAGTCGTTTCAGAATGAACAAATACAGCTCCTGTATTGTTTTCAAGGGAAACTTTTACCATTCTTCCTGCAAACGCGTGATGAATTCCACTAACTATAATGGGGGTGGATAGGGATCACGCACCCTTTTCTACAAAGTACACTACAAAGTCTCAGTAATATTGAGATCTGTTGACTGTGGTGACCACGGGAAGACGTGAAAATTCATCCTTGTACTCAAAACAAATCCTGGACGATGTGGCGCTGTATGAATAGGGGCACTGTCGCCTTGGAGCACAGAAACACCATTGGCGAACCAATAATGTACCATGAGATGGACCTGATTAGCCAGAATAGTCTCATAATTCTTTGCAGTAATGCGACCTTGCAAACCATGAGGCTCATGGAATACTACGATATGGTTGCCCAAATGATCACCGAAGCCCCACTATTTTCCACAATTTGTAACCTCCCTGTTACTAATCGGCCTATCCTGCTTGCGATATAAAATATGACCGTGGATCGCGTGTATACCTAATGGATTTTTCTAATTGCATGAGGCTATCTTTCCCGAAGAAGTGATACCGATAAGTAGGAGGAAAGTGTACAATCTACCCTCCTGATGTGTACTAAAAATAAAAGTAATTAAACCGAACAGGGCTATAATTTGGAAAATGAACGTTATTTTGTGCATTCAATCGCGAACAACACTGGACAGAAAGGGGTACCACTGATCATGAATCCAAAAGTTAGACTAATGAACGAAAAGGAAGTAATTAACGGTCGCCAGCCCACTAGGGCAATTTACATCCAAAATCCTGTGCAAGATGATGGGAAAGAAAAACATGTATTATTAAACACTGACGTGGCTACAAAGTTGAAACTTTTTTTAAATTTTATTTTTGGACACTAATTTTAAGAGAGTATGTAATGATAAAGAAGACTGAAAAGACACTCTTACGTTATGTTTGGCATTAAATTTTGAAAATGGCAATCGAGTAATGATTTGAAAATATGCAATTAAACTGTATGTTAGTACTGAACTTCGTTACGTAAACAATGACTTTCAGTGACCCCAGCATAACGTCACCAAAGAAATCTAAAAAAAGACAGAAAGCACTTTTTACTTTGTCGTTACTTATTTTGCAATTTGGATTTCATATTATTGTCTGAACAATTGAGCCTATTTTTACTTACTTGAACAGAATTAACTACTACAATAAGTACCAAACCAAACACCCATGTGCTCCAAGCTATATGTAAAATAAATAAAACTTCCGCAGTCTTATTTTGTGCACTTCTTTAGATTTGGATTTATTCCAGTGATTGATTCTCAAACTTGAAAAATGAAATTGTTTACTTTAGCCATATACTGGCTGTAACTATTCAATTTGTTTCTTATGACAGTCAGTTAGCATATTAGTAAAAAAGGAACAAGGAGCCTGCTTGGTAACAAAGTCTGGGGGAATGAGGACACAATCGCCCTGAGTTTAACTGATTATTATTTAAATAAATCTTATCAATCAAATCACATTCAGTTGTGCGGCTGGGTTATCCGTTAATACTTTCTACCAATGAGCAGTCTTACTTCAGTGCTGTGCATACGACGAAACTCGGAGCCGACGACGGAACTGTGTTGCTGGAACTGCTGCTGTTGTTGAAGACGGTAGCATCTTCTGCAGCCACGGCTAATTACAGGAACACGCAATCGTATTTAATACAGCCTCTTCCGCATGTCCACTGTCCGTAGTCCTGCTTTAGACATCCGGCCGGCGTGCGTACATCATGCCGCCGAAATGTTACTCTCTACTGCGAGAGCATTAACACCACACTGCTGCACACTACAAGCGCTGGAACCCGCCGCTCTCCCTCTCTCTCCGCGCGCTCTGCGCAACAACTACCTACCCAAAGATTCTACAACGCACAAGCACTGCTATTATCGTTGCTAGTCGATGGAAATAACAATTGCTTTGGCTTTTTCCCAGAGCTTATAACTTTCACGGTAAAGCAAAGATAAATACAATGAAACGTCAACAGACTTCTACCTAAATGTACACATACAGTGAAGCAATATCCTTAGTTATTAAAAGAAAGCATTTAAATTACAAATATTTACATACAATTAAAAAAAAAGTTATACATCGGTAGCAGGTGCCATGCATCCTGCATTTTCGGTGTTACAACTTGGAACAAAAGCTCGGCCAGATGTTGGAAAGAGTGTGAAACAAGGCTCATCCAACTAAATGAATCTCTTCTAACGCTCCACAGTCCAGGTTTTATGTCTTCTGCACAACGTTTTCCTGATATGGGCATTTGCACCACTAAGGAGATCCAGCTCGTTCTGCAGCTTCAGGATTGTGGAGCATCCTTCGTGTTATTTTGATGCTGACAGGGTTCACAAGTGCGACATCCAGTTCTGCAGAGACTTTTGCAACAGTCGTCAACTTATTTTTCGTCATTATCTTCTTGATCGACCGTCTGTTATACACACTTTCGTTCGCTTAGTGACTTAGCGGATGACGTTTTTCCATTTTCGCTGTATGCGGTATAAATCTTCGTTATGGTGCCTCTTGAAATACTTCGGTTGCCGTGGTTATTGAAGCGCCCAGTATACGGCAAAAGAAAGTTGACATTCACTCACAACCACATAGAACACTGTTCAGTGCATGACTGACACTTGCAACGTGTTGAGGACATTGCGCTGGCGCCGCTCGTGGTCAGACACAACAGCGCAACCTGAAGGTTTGGCTAACATCTGCCATTTATCTTCAAGCATGCATGTCTGGAGGTTTTTCCAAATTTTTGTCCAACCCCTGTACACAATGTTGACCACATGCTTATTATCACGATGGTCCAGTTCTGGAACGCAATATAGCTCCGACTGTGTATGGCATCGTTTCAAGCACTCGATGCGTTTGCGGAGGCACGTGCCACAAAATGTCTACGCACCGGTGATGCAATTACTCTAATTTACGGAACCGTGGTTTATGGGTGCGGGGCTAGCGTCCGATAGTGTCACGGATCATCTCCATCTGGTTCACATCACGCGAATTGTGCCCAAGGTAACAAAATACGTTTCCTATCATACTCCTGAAACCACTGCACCACGATTCTGGACACGACTCCTTCTGGAAGACGCCATAGTCGTCGGCGAAGACATCATAGTTATCCACAACAGTATTCATATAGTTCATTGCTCTCCAACGGAAGTCCAGTTAAATGTCCCCACAGCATAACATTGCCCGACTGGTTCGCGTCCGTGGTGCGGTGCCTGTTTCAGTAATCTATTCGTCTCGATGACGGAGTATGTAGACAGAACCGTCAACTTGGCTTAAAAATAAACTTGATTCGTCAGACCAGACAATATGTTTTGAGTCTCGGTTATCCTCTGCGACTGCAGTGGTAATTGACGATGTCATACGGTCAACATGGGAACATGTAGGGGTCTTCTGACGAGGTGCCACGAAGTCAACATTGTGCGGTAAATCCCGTCCTCCTAAACACTTGTGCCTGTACCGGCAGTGCACCCTGCGGTCGGATATGCCACAGTTCGCCGCCTAGCCCGCTTTCCAGACATGCCTCTGGCCACTACGTTCCGTAATGAGGTGCTGACGTCACCCACCTCGCCGCCTATTCAGGGGTTCGCTGTCCTCCAGTCCCTTTCCATAGACTGTAGCAAGCGTTCAGTCGACCACTTCGCCTTTTTTGGCATGCACGTTCCGAAACGCAGGGCCACAATTATCCGCCCTTTGTGAGAGTCGCTTATGTCAGTTGCAGCTTTCATTTGCGATGCATATGACCACTAGACTGATTCCCTATGCGTCCCTGCTCTGCTTATGTAGTGTAAGAGCTTAGCGCCCACTGCTTTGTTCGCGAAACTGTGTTATCTCCGCAACTTTTACTGTTGTTTCTTTTTCTCCTTTAATCGAATTTTTAGGATATTCACATATTGCAACACCTTCCGAACGTTTCACTCTAATTGTGGCCATAGAAGCATGATCGTTTCATAATATACTTCTGATCAAGAAGCTGTTGTGGTAGCTGTAGTCGAAGTTTTTCGTTAATTATGCTCTTTGCATTTTGTGGTGATGTTTCTATAGAAACGTTCTTCGCCTAACAAATTCTTATTTTTATGTAAGCCGAGAAGTGAAATATCAATTACTACAGATTTAGCTTTAATTTTTAAAAATATAACCAAGTATGTATTTGCAAATTTTCATCCTTTACTTCATCCCCTTAGTTGCTGAATTTCCAAAAATGAAGAAACACGTTTTTTTTTATAGCAGAGAAGTCAAACACCAATTTTCATAGATGTAGCTTTAAAAATTCTTTAGCAGTTCTGTACTACTGATTTATTTTCAAAAAAACCTGTCATCCACTATTTTAACCCTTAGTGGTTGAAATTCCAGATGTTCTGAACACGTACTTTTTTAATTTCTGACTGTGAAATTAAATATCAATTTTCATAGTTCTAGCTTCAAATCTGCCTTAATGGTGACATATTTTGAACAAAAACGTTTCATCCCCTATTTCGCCCTCTTGGTAGTGAAATTTCGAACAATCCATTCTTAAGTGACGCCTACAGTATAAGATCCCTGCTCAAATTTCAGATTTCTGTCCTTAGTGGTTTGGGCTCGGGGATGATGAGACAGTGTATCAGTCTGGTCCTATTTTACCCCCATACAATTTGAATTCCCGGAATCACTGAAACACGTATTTTTCATATAGCGACGACAAGTCAAAATCAATTGTCGTAGATGTAGCTTTAGATATACCTTAGTAGTTCTTTAACAAAAATTTATTTAGCAAAAAGCTTTCACCCACTATTTCAACCCCATAGCGGTTAAATATCCTAAAATGCTGAAACACGTGAATCTTTATTTCTGACCGAGAAACCAAATACCAATTTTCGTAGGTCTAGTTTCAAAATAACTACACAGCAGCGCCAGAGAAACTGGTATAGACACACGTATTCAAACAGAAATACGTAAACAGGCAGAATACGGCGCTGCGGTCGGCAATGCCTACATAAGACAGCAACTGTCTGGCACAGTTGTTAGATCGGCTATTTCTGCTACAATGGCTGGTTACACTGTTCGACATGGGTTCTATTTCTGATATTAAAGTATGTGCTTCTAGACCATTTTACCGTGGGAAATTCAAATATGTAAACAAAATATCGTTGTCAGGGATACTTTTTATGTAATATGTATATACATGTATATTCACAATTCATGGCAAACGCAGAGACGTTATAGAGAAATACGGGTATGTTGCCGCATCCAGTAGTGGTAGAACGTGATAATTTCTTGTGCAACAGCAGGTGGGAAGAATCAGACATCATTAGGTTATCCCCCGCCACACCTATGTCATTAAGACCACCTGAAACATCTCATTAACTCGAACGACAGCCGGTCGCTGCCTCGGCAGTAAACCTTCACGCCTCCTAGGGGCAGGTGCATCAAGTTTACAACAGTGGTGTTAGCCGCAATTTGTGTCAGTCTTAACGAGAGGGTGTTTTGGCTGACAAGTAACTGTCTGTCATATTTCCGAGCACGGTTGAATTTTTTAGTTCCTGTGTGTAAATTGATTGAGCCTGGTGCTGAAGGTAAAATGACTGCTTGTTTTTACACATCAGCGTTCCTCTAGTTCCATACTATTAATTTAATACAGGTGTATTACCAAAGTGGTATTTTTAAATTTGCAGAAATGCCACGTCGTCGTGGATGTCGATATAAGCCGGACAACTTCTGCTACATCTGTGGGAAGTTCACTTTTGCCAGAAATAGGAAGAAAATTTCTTCATTCATAAAGAAAGCATACAAACATTACTTTGGAGTAGAGGCAGGAGACCAAGATTAAGAATGGGCACCACATTTCTGTTGTGCTACATGTTACTGCAAACTAATTCAGTGGTGGAAAGGTAAAGAGAATGTGGCGTTGTTTGCTGTTCCCATGGTGTGGAGGGAGCCTAAGGACCATGTTACTGATTGTTATTTCTGTCTAACAAAAATTCAGGGTTTTACAAACAAAAAGTCGAAGAGGCACATTGTTTACCCTGATCTGCCTTCAGCGAGAATGCCAGTGCAGCATTCCGACAACCTTCCCGTACCTTCAAGAGCTCGAAGTCAAATTCCGAGTGACAGTGAAATAAGTAGTACTGAGGAAATCACAGATGATGATTCTTTATATCACTGCACAAGTGTCATCGCCACATTTGTTAACACAGGCAGATTTAAATGATTTAGTACTTGTTCTAGAACTAAGTAAACAGAAAGCGCAGCTGCTTGGTTCAAGATTACAAGAGTATATTCTACTGCACCAAAGTACTAAAATCAGTGTGTTCAGGCACAGAGAACATGCCTTTATTTCTTATTTTTCAACTGACGAAGCACTGACATTTTGCAATGACGTTGCTGGCCTGATGAAAGTGCTGAACTTCACCTATATTTCACAGGAGTGGAGACTTTTCATAGATGCATCGAAAACAAGTCTGAAGGGTGTATTGCTCCATAACGGAAATAAAATACCCTCTGTTCCAGTAGCTTACGCTTGTTTGACAAAAGAGAATTACGAATTCGTACAAAGGATGCTAAATTCATTAAAATACAATGAACCAAATGGAAAATATGTGCAGATTTCAAGGTAATTGCTATGGTACTGGGAATGCAACAAGGCTACACAAAGCATGCCTGTCTTCTTTGCGAGTGGGATAGTCGAGACCGAAATTCTCACTACGTGAAAAAGAAATGGCCTAGGTGAAGATGGAAAGTTGGCGAAAAGAATGTACAACGTCAAAGTCTGGTAGCTCCTGAATATATACTACTTCCACCGCTTCACATCGAACTTGGCCTGATGAAACAATTGGGGAAGGCCATGGATCCAACAGGCTGTGGGTTTGCATACCTAGCTACCAAATTCCCCCGTCTTTCAGCTGCAAAAATAAAGGAAGTTGTATTTGTGGGCCCACAAATCAGGGAGCTGCAGAAAGATGCAAATTTTGAAGCATGTTTAACTAATAAAGAAAAAACCGCATGGGACTGTTTCAAGATGGTGTCGGAAAACTTCCTCGGAAAAAGAAGAGCTACTAACTACAAAGCAATGGTGAAGGATATGATCAAAGCATATCAGGATTTGCGGTGCAATATGTCTTTGAAGATACATATGAGGGACTCTCATCTGGACTACTTCACAGAGAGATGTAGTGACGTATCGGATGAAAATGAGGAAAGATTCCATAAAGACATTTCTACCATAGAAAGGCACTATGAAGGGAAGTGGGTATCTTCTATGTTAGCAGATTATTGCTGGAATATCATTCGAGAGAAGAAAGATTCACAATACAAGAGAAAAAAGTGATGTGTATTACAAGGCAGTGGCTCATTGTTTGTCAATTTTCTGTAATTTCTAAAGTCAAATAAATGCTTCAAATTGTATACACAAAGGTTACTGTGTTATATGTTAGATCCCACCCTCTATTAATGTGATGAACTTATAACATCATAAAGATGTGCGTTTGTTTGTCGAATTTCACCTCACGTTTGCTGCACTATATCAGAAACTGAAAAGAGAAATAAAATTGCGATTACTCATAAACTATCCCTTACAGAAAAAAAAACAGAAACAGTTTTCAATTCAGCATTCAAAATACAACTAGGATCGCAATATTTTTTATCAGAAATAGAAAAAAAAGGTTTTTTTTTGTAGAACAGTGTTATCAACATTTGAGTGGGTTTGAATGTGGTGTTATAGTCGACGCAAGAGCGGTAGGACACAACATCTCCGAGGTAGCGATGGAGTGGGGATTTTCCCGTACGAACTCTCAAGAGTGGACCGTGAATATCAGCAACCCGGTAAAACATCAAATCTCCGGCATCGCTGCGACCGGAAAAAGATCCTGCTAGAATAGGACCAACGATGAATAAAGAAAATCGTTCAACGTGACAGAAGTGCAATCTTCAGCAACTTGCTGCAGATTACAATGGCGGGCCATCAACAAGTGGCAATGTGCGAATCATTCAACGAAACGTCATCGATTTGGGCTTTCGGAGCCGGACGCCCACTCTTGTACCCTTGATGACTGCACGACACAAAGCTTTACGCCTCGCCTAGGTCCGCCAACGCCGACATTGGAGTGTTGGTGATTGGAAACATGCTGTCTAGTCCGACAAGTCTCGTTCCAAGTTGCATCGAGTGGATGAACGGGTAAGGTCATGAGACAGTTTTATGAATCCATGGACCCTGTTTGTACGCAGGGAACTGTTCAAGCAGGTGGAGCATGTACAATGGTGTGGGGCGTGAACAGTTGGAGTGATACGGGACACCCGACACTTCTCGATATGACTCTGACAGGTACTTAATCATCCTGTCTGATTACCTGCATATCTATTCATGACTATCATGCATTCCGACGGACTTGGGCAATTCCAGGAGGACAATGCGACACCTCACATGTCCAGAATAGCTACAGATAGTCTCCAGGAACACTCTTCTGACTTTAAACACTTCTGCTGGCCAACAGACTCCCAAGAAATGAACATTATTCAGCCAATCTGGGCTACCTTGCAACGTGCTGTTCAGAAAAGTTCTCCACCCCATCGTACTCTCACGGATTTATGGAGAGCCCAGCAGGATTTATGGTGTCAGTTCCCTGCAGCACTGCTTCAGACAGTAGTCGAGTCCATGCCACGTCGTGTTGCCGCACTTCTGCGTACTCGAGGGGGCCATTTTCGATATTAGGCGGGGTACCAGTTTCTCTGGCTCTTCAATGTATAACAGTGACATATTTCATAAAAACTTTCATCCACTATTTCGAAAAATTCCTTCTTAAACGACGCCTAGAGTATAAAATCAAAACCTTCTCCATATTTTAAGTTTCTATCGTTAGCTGTTTAGACTCAGCGGTGATGAGTTCCGTCAATCAGGACATTGCCTTTATATGTACATGTAATTCAAAACTACCTCTGAGGTTTCAGAAGAGATAGACTGGAAACTGTAAGACATGCAGATGATAAACACACATCAGTGGATAGATCAGCTCTCCAACTTTTTGGTTCACAGTGCGCGTGCTCAATATGCTCACTGTCTATGGGACAGCAAACGTCCACGCGTTTGCGTGCAATTTACTGTAGTCGATGTTATGCTGCCAAATAAGGTGCAACGGCAGCAAGCCGCTTTGGAAATTTGTACATTCGGTTGCCACTTTTGCGCGTCTGAACTGATTCAGTGCAGCAACACACACCAGATTAACTGTCTACATAATCGCCGGACACGGCGTGCCCATATTCACGTTTGCCGAGTGTGCAGGCCGCGTGTGGACCAAGGGTACAACTGTCCCGGCTTTGGTCGTTTCTTTCCACAAATACTCATCACAGTACGACATTTCATTTAGTATTGTAATGTTGCATTTTTCTGTCTACACCGCTCTCTTCAGTTCGGCAGAATTGTGCTGTCAGCGCTGGTTATCGTTTGCTGTTTATTCGCTGTACGAAGAACGTTCACAGGTCCAGTGGTCGAGGAAGTCGGGCGATCTATCGCCAAAAACGTTTAAAAATGAATGGGAATGACAGAAAAGAGGTACGAGTATTCTCAGTATATGTTACGCAGTCTCGGAAGCGATGGGTACTGAAAATTTGCTACGAAACAAAATTGCAATATCATGCAGAAGGAATTTAAAGACAAAAAAATTACAACAGTTTACAGACGGGATTTATTGCTCCGTACATCAAGAAGCACTTTGAACTAAAGTTGCATTCATGCAGCACGTGATGGAATTAGTGAGATGACCAGTAAAATTTCTGAAGTCACACGCATTATTCCACTGTCAGCTACAAGTTATGGATGGAACTGAACGAGTAATATGTAGACTTCATATATTTCTACAGAGTACGTTCGTTAAGTCAAGGAACATGCAAGAACGATTTTTGATTTAAAACTCCCTATTGTTAAATTTATGAACGGAAAAGGAATGCAGGAACGAAAACTGGAAGATATGGAATGGATTGCTGACCTCGCATTTTAAAAGGACTTGATTGTACACTGCCCGCGGTAAGAAGCTGAAAGATGACAAACAGCTTATTTCTGATTTTTTGTGGGAGCATTTATAAAGAAAATCGCATTGTGGAAGGGACAAATTCTGACAAAAAGCATCGACCACTTCCCAAAGCTTACTAGCATAAAAGAAGACATGTGGCGTGGAGAACGCACCGTGGCTTTGAGAAAAATTACAAGGATGGGGTCGTAAAGATTTTGAGGACATTTAACAATCTTATGTACATCCATTTTCGAGCTGTTTTAGAGACTGTTTGCCATTTGTGATGAAAGAGCCCCTGTACTTGTGCAGATGTAACTGTGTGACCTACAAGATAATCCCCGTTTTAATGACAAAAGCTTTTACGTTAAAAGAGTCTGTTGAATCCAGCGTAGTCTCTAGGAAACCTGCTTTCTCGGATCGCTAGGCAACAATTCAAACGAGCCGTATTAATGAGTTTTATTACGAAAAGTACGTGACAGTACTTAACATTGAGTATATTTTAGATGTGTCGCAAGCAAAGGGCAACCTGCAAATAAGAAATCTCTTCAGTATGTACAATTGGCTCTGAGCACTATGGGACTTAACAACAATGGTCATCAGTCCAAAAAATGGTTCAAATGGCTCTGAGCACTATGGGACTCAACATCTTAGGTCATAAGTCCCCTAGAACTTAGAACTACTTAAACCTAACTAACCTAAGGACATAACACACACCCATGCCCGAGGCAGGATTCGAAGCTGCGACCGTAGCAGTCCCGCGGTTCCGGACTGCAGCGCCAGAACCGCTAGACCACCGCGGCCGGCGGTCATCAGTCCCCTAGAACTTAGAACTACTTAAACCTAACTAATCTAAGGACATCACACAACACCCAGTCATCACGGGGCAGAGAAAATCCCTGACCCCGCCGGGAATCGAACACGGGAACGTATACAATTCCTAACACAAGTGAAGTAATACATCGGACTTTTCTATTCAGGACGCTAGTCGTGAAGCTGCTGTAGAACTGTGCCGCGGCCAGTCGGACGCAGCGCTTATGTCTCTCTCCACATAGAGGCCGCTGCTGTCGCGTTCTCGTCCTGGAGAGGGGTCGGTCAGCGTGCAATTGGTTGGCGTCTTCTTCAGAGCCATCTCTGCTCTGTCGTTCCCGACTGGCGAGCCGGCGCTTCACTTAACGCAATAACAGTCCTCTCCCCCCCCCCCCCACCCAAAAAAGCGATGGATCATCGTCATATACGGAACACAACAACGGCGGGGGTGGCAGAAGTGTGGACGCTTTGAGGGACTGGAATTTGTGGCTGCCGGTGAAACCAGACTTCCGGTCGTACACCGCCATCTGGCCTTCTTTCTGGCGGAAACGTCCCTCGGAAATCGACGAGAAGGGTACGCCTCCACCTCCTGAGGCCCATAGGAAGATGTAGAACGGGTCGGCTGCAGCGGCGTGGTTGGGTCCAGCTCCATCGGTATGACGAGAGGAGGCGGAGGAGGTGAAGGGTCTGTCTCCATGGGGTCGTGCCAAAGTGCCATGATGACACCCTCTGATGGCTGCTGTGGCTGCGGTGTCCTCAGGATCCATGAGTCTAAAGATACAGAAGGATCACTGTGCCCATGACAGTGGTGAATTTGATTGTGATGTCGGCGCTGCAATTCGTCTGGGCTTGAAATGAGATACAGGCTTGCGCCAGGTCGACGAAGGATCTCACTTCGCGCCCACCGTCTGCTGCCGCTAAAAACCCTGCAAAACACCATATCGTGCGGCACGAAGCGATACTTGGTTCCCTCCTTCGGCGCCAGAAGCTGATGAGGGTGGAGCAGGTGGAGCAGAGTCCTATGGCGGCGGCCGTGAAGCAGTTCCGCCAAAGATGCTGCATCTAATGGCTACGAACGATAGGAGGCGATAAACAGTTGGAATGGGTGATCCCTTCTGTGTGGGACGCGAAGGTTGGCCGTCTGTTCCTTGAAGGTTCTGATAAAGTGTTTCGCTTCGCCGTTTGACTGTGGATGGAATGGTGCACTAGTTAGACGCTGTATGCCACTGCATCCACAGAATGTTTCAGATTTATCTGATGTGAAATAAGGGCCGTTGTCCGACACTATGACGTCAGGCAAACCTTCGAAACAAAAAAATAGAGGCCAATGCCTGAATTGTGCTATAGACATTGTCGAGTTTTATTGACACAGCAAAAGGAAACTTGGTATCAGAGTCTACCCTTTAGTGCTGCATCAGGTAACACACGAAACAAAGCACACAAATTTGCAATGTGTTCTTTAAGTGTACGACCTGCTATGACAACATAGTACAAATAGTTTCAATGGTTTGGTACTTGAGCAGTCAGCTGTTCCAAATACCATACGAAAAAGGCATGTGAGGAAGCACTGCCAAAAGGGATATGCAAAATTTAAACAAGCCCAAATAAGTGTTCACAACACACACTTTCTGAGATTCTCCCTCTAGTGGTATTTGATGATATGCATCGTGCAAACTGATGTTTGAAAAGAAGCGACCAGCGCCTAATCTTTACATGAGATCCTCTGAGTATGGCAATGGAGAAGTATCAGTCACAGTTTGCAGGTTGACTGTAGACTTAAAGCCAACACAGAGGCGAATGCTACCTGAAGGTTTGGGGAGAAAAACAAGTGGACTTGTTCATTGACTAGCTCTGAAACTTCTTAATAATTTTTTACTTGGACTGGAATAACTGAGAAGGTGAAACTTCTTTACTTAATTCTGAAACTGTTGTCTAAAATTGAAGTGCTGTCCCTTTGTTTGTCTTTATCGTTTAATTTCTGACCTACAGATTTATTCCTGACAAGTACAACTCAAACTGATTCATTTATTACCCACAATATACAAGCCGAATGCAATCTGACTGCTATACAGTAACAACATGACTTCCAATAATTAACACAAAAGAATGGCCCTGAATTGGAACAAATCCTAACAATAACCCATACATTTCATAAGTCACAGAAACTCTTCATTACACGAACTGCACCGATACAGCAAGCACCAATACAGCCATCTAAATAAAAGATTCTAACTACTGTAGGCTCTAACTATTAATAGGCATGTGGTTACCAAAGGAAAGATTTTGTTGCAGAGCAGACAATGTATTTAGCAGATTTTCCCTTAATCATGTGGCATCCAGTTCAAAAAATATATAATTTTCCGTGACATACAGTTCCAAAAATTATGTAATCTTAATCACTATTAAATCTGCATGACGGACACGTCCAGAGCCGGCCGCGGTGGTCTAGCGGTTCTAGGCGTGCAGTCCGGAACCGCGCGACTCCTACGGTCGCAGGTTCGAATCCTGCCTCGGGCATGGATGTGTGTGATGTTCTTAGGTTAGTTAGGTTTAAGTAGTTCTAAGTTCTAGGGGACTGATGATCACAGATGTTAAGTCCCATAGTGCTCAGAGCCATTTGAACCATTTTTTTTACACGTCCAGACCGTCTGTCCACGATAACACTTCAGACCTCTAACCTCCATCACTGCAAACTATTAACTTCCAACCTCCACCACTGCTGCCTATTCACTCCTAACTTCCATCACTGCTGACTATTCACTTCAAACTGCGAGTCCGACCAGCCCCAGAGTCTCTTACAGAGGTCAGTGATATTAATGCATTCTACAGCACTGCCAACATAAAAGCATATAAACAGGCTATTTACAGCTTGTGTGGACGCAATAGCTCCGCTATCTTGCAATTTTTTATGTTCAGCAGCCACATTGTACCGTAATGCAATTGGAACAATTTTGGCCCTGCAAAATTTCGTCTGAGCATTGTCTTTCATAGTAATACGTGCAACAAATATGTTAGCCTTGCATAAACATTCAGAAAAGAGTTCAGGTGATTCTTTCAGCAAGCTAAATACATTGTCTTTGGCACTGAATGCTGTCACTGACAATACAATGTCCTGAATTTGAAAGCCAAACAAATCAAACGAATCAAGGCGAAATATGTTCTCACAGTCACGTGATTGTAGTGCAGCGAAAGTCACAGTTCGCATATGAGAGCGATGCATGACAGGCGAAGTACATTTTATGAGACTGGGCATGTCTTTTCCATTATAAGCTGCAGGTGCGTGCTAATTTTAGACAGGCGTGGGGAGTCTTACAATTCATATGAGTTATGATTCAGCAATGTAACAGAGGCACCCATATCCAACTGAAGTTTCACACGTTTTCCACTAATATGCAAATGAACAAAATTTTGGCTGAACTGACGTAGCACTGAAGAAACATTTTGCTTGCTGGTTTTTTTAATGCCTACAGCAGGCTTTGAATACACTGCATTGATTACACGGGGCTTGTGACCAGAATTTTGTGAGTGGGCAGAATTTTTATAACTGATCTGTTACAAACATGCGGATTGTACGTGACCTTTCTTATCAGAAGCGTAGCACCGTGCTTGTCTTGACAGGCAGCCTTGGCATGATTTAATTCCGTTCAATAGTCTAGAGAGGTATGAAACTTCCTGGCAGATTAAAACTGTGTGCCCGACCGAGACTCGAACTCGGGACCTTTGCCTTTCGCGGGCAAGTGCTCTACCAACTGGGCTACCGAAGCACGACTCACGTCCGGTACTCACAGCTTTACTTCTGCCAGTACCTCGTCTCCTACCTTCCAAACTTTACAGAAGCTCTCCTGCGAACCTTGCAGAACTAGCACTCCTGAAAGAAAGGATATTGCGGAGACATGGCTTAGCCACAGCCTGGGGGATGTTTCCAGAATGAGATTTTCACTCTGCAGCGGAAAGGTACTGGCAGAAGTAAAGCTGTGAGTACCGGACGTGAGTCGTGCTTCGGTAGCTCAGTTGGTAGAGCACTTGCCCGCGAAAGGCAAAGGTCCCGAGTTCGAGTCTCGGTCGGGCACACAGTTTTAATCTGCCAGGAAGTTTCATATCAGCGCACACTCCGCTGCAGAGTGAAAATCTCATTCTGGAAACATCCCCCAGGCTGTGGCTAAGCCATGTCTCCGCAATATCCTTTCTTTCAGGAGTGCTAGTTCTGCAAGGTTCGCAGGAGAGCTTCTGTAAAGTTTGGAAGGTAGGAGACGAGGTACTGGCAGAAGTAAAGCTGTGAGTACCGGACGTGAGTCGTGCTTCGGTAGCTCAGTTGGTAGAGCACTTGCCCGCGAAAGGCAAAAGTCCCGAGTTCGAGTCTCGGTCGGGCACACAGTTTTAATCTGCCAGGAAGTTTCATATCAGCGCACACTCCGCTGCAGAGTGAAAATCTCATTCTGGAAACATCCCCCAGGCTGTGGCTAAGCCATGTCTCCGCAATATCCTTTCTTTCAGGAGTGCTAGTTCTGCAAGGTTCGCAGGAGAGCTTCTGTAAAGTTTGGAAGGTAGGAGACGAGGTACTGGCAGAAGTAAAGCTGTGAGTACCGGACGTGAGTCGTGCTTCGGTAGCTCAGTTGGTAGAGCACTTGCCCGCGAAAGGCAAAGGTCCCGAGTTCGAGTCTCGGTCGGGCACACAGTTTTAATCTGCCAGGAAGTTTCATATCAGCGCACACTCCGCTGCAGAGTGAAAATCTCATTCTGGAAACATCCCCCAGGCTGTGGCTAAGCCATGTCTCCGCAATATCCTTTCTTTCAGGAGTGCTAGTTCTGCAAGGTTCGCAGGAGAGCTTCTGTAAAGTTTGGAAGGTAGGAGACGAGGTACTGGCAGAAGTAAAGCTGTGAGTACCGGACGTGAGTCGTGCTTCGGTAGCTCAGTTGGTAGAGCACTTGCCCGCGAAAGGCAAAGGTCCCGAGTTCGAGTCTCGGTCGGGCACACAGTTTTAATCTGCCAGGAAGTTTCATATCAGCGCACACTCCGCTGCAGAGTGAAAATCTCATTCTGGAGTCTAGAGAGGTGTTTAAGCATTGTGGAGAATTCTTTACGCGGCGTAGCACGTGCATGCTGTCACTGCCTACTGGGTCAGTCGTAAGCAAGGGATGACTCAGCCTAACAAATTGGTGCCTGCTCAAATTTATCGGTCGAAACGGCACTTGAATCTTACTCATCTAGTATTTACACTACGTGCTGAAATCATGGATCTGACTGCTTCAAAATTTGTTTTCAAAGTCAGACATCAGTTGCATTGTAGACAATCACATCACGCAACGTAACATCTGAATATAATGTACAACAAGCACATTTGAATTTGCATTTACTCGCCATACACTGCAAATCTGTTACCCGCTCACAATAAGATCATTGAATGTTCACTCGTAGTTGTGTTAGGAAACAATTTTTGGATGAGGCAAAATGCTGCACTTCCTACCGTTGACAATAAGTAATGTAGTTTAACAGTACCTGGAACGTTGTGAGCAATTACTTGAGCTTCAAACTGTTGCAACCACATGAACCATTTCTCGTCTTTTTCATTAAACTGGCGAAAAGGCGGTGAGGCACTCAGAGCTACAGCTGTTGTATTGTGTACTGTATTAGTGGCTGGATTCGTCAGAAGTTGCTGTACTGTCTAGCAGTAAATCAATTTGATGGGTCTGAAACTGTAACATCTGTGTTAGCTGCGTTGCAGCAATCGCCTGCAGCAGGGGCAGCTGAACAGGGAGTGGGTGAGGTGGGTTGCTCATTGCAGTAAACAGACACGGAAAGCAATAAAAATAAGCACACAAACAAAAAAAAAAGTTCTGCAATGCCCACTTGGAAACACTGATTAGCAAAAACACTATAAGAGGCACTGTTAAAACAAGGAAATACACCCTTGCAAAGAAAAGGCGATGTACAATTAAGGTACCAGCAAAACACAAAAGAAAATCTGTGGCCGTCAGGCACTGGGTTCTTCTTAATACTCGTCGCCAGTGTTGAATCCTGCCTAGTCGTCGAATATGAGTTGTCTAGGAAACTTGCTTTCTCGGATCGCTAGGCAACAATTCCAATAAGTCGTATTAATAAATTTTTTTACCAAAAGTACATGACAATACAGAATGAGATTTTCACTCTGCAGCGGAGAGTGCGCTGATATGAAACTTCCTGGTAGATTAAAACTGTGTGCCGGACCACGACTCGAACTCGGGACCTTGGCCTGTCGCGAGCAAGTGCTCTACCAACTTTTTTTTTTTTTAATCTCATTTTGTTCGTTATAGTTCGTTGCAATTGTTCGTGGCGGACGTCCCCTGACGCCCGTTGAAGTTCATTATTGAGCCATTCACTCAGTTTTTTTTTTATTATTACAATGGGGTGCTAACCCTCTAACCGAACACGCTGAGCTACCGTGCCGGCTACCAACTGAGCTACCCGAGCACGACTCACGCCCCGTTCTCACAGCTTTATTTCTGCCAGTACCTCCTCTCCTACCTCCCAGACTTCACAGAAGCTCTGCAGCGAACTTTGCACAACTCCTTTCTTTCAAGAATGCTAGTTCTGCAAGGTTCGCAGGAGAGCTTCTGTAAGGTTTGGAAGGTAGGAGACGAGGTAGTGGCAGAAAGAAAGCTGTGAGGACGGTGAGTGAGTCGTGTTTGGGTAGCTCAGTTCGTAGAGCACTTGCCCACGAAAGGCAAAGGTCCCGAGTTCGAGTCTCGGTCCGTCACACAGTTTTAATATGCCAGGAAGTTTCAGTACATGACAAAAAAAAATGGTTCAAATGGCTCTGCGCACTATGCGACTTAACTTCTGAGGTCATCAGTAGCCTAGAACTTAGAACTAATTAAACCTAACTAACCTAAGGACATCACACACATCCATGCCCGAGGCAGGATTCGAACCTGCGACCGTAGCAGTCACGCGGTTCCGGACTGAACCGCCTACAATCACTCGGTCACAGCGTCCGGTGACATATTTATGTGAATGGCCTTTTCCGAATACGGAACTATATAAGTCACATTTACAGGGAAACCAGAGTGCAAAAATCTGTGAAATTGACTGTGTTCGTTCATATGCCAACAGTTTGTATCAGATCAAAATTACGAGGGTGAGTCAAATGAAAACCTTAAATATTTTTTTAAATATTATTTATTGTGCAGAAGTGGTACAAAGCTGTATCACCTTTCAACATAATCTCCTCCACGCCCAATGCAAGTCTTCTAGTGCTTACAAGGTGCAAAAATTCGTTTAGAAAAAAATATTTTCGTAGTCCACGCAACCAGGCATGCGCTGCATGGCGTATCTCTTCATCAGAACGGAACTTCTTTACCCCCATTGCGTCTTTGAGTGGTCCAAACATATCGAAATCACTTGTAGCAAGGTCTTGTGAGTACGGTGGATGAAGAAGACACTCGAAATGCAGGTCTGTGACTGTTGCAACTGTTGTACGGGCAGTGTGGGGCCTTGCATTGTCATGTTGCAAAAGGACGCCTGCTGACAGCAATCCACGTCGCTTTGATTCGGTTGCAGGCCGCAGATGATTTTTAAGGAGATCTTTGTATGATGCACTGGTGACAGTGGTCCCTCTAGGCATGTAATGTTCCTAAATGACGCTTTTTCGGCCCAGAAGAGAGTCACCATAACCTAACCCACTGATGGCTCTGTTCGAAACTTTTTTCGTTTTGATGATGAGGAATGGCGCCATTCCCTGCTCGCTCTCTTCGTTTCCGGTTGGTGGAAGTGAACCCAGGTTTCATCCCCAGTAACTATTCTTGCAAGGAAGCCATCGCCTTCTCGTTCAAAGCGCCGAAGAAGTTCTTCACAAGCATCAACACGTCTTTCTCTCATTTCAGGAGTCAGCTGCCGTGGCACCCATCTTGCAGGCACCTTGTGAAACTGGAGCACATCATGCACAATGTGATGTGCTGACCCATGACTAATCGGTAAACATGTTGCAATGTCATTCAGTGTCACTCGGTGGTTTTCCTTCACTATGGCTTCAACTACTGCAATGCTCTGTGGAGTCACAACTCGTTGTGCCTGACCTGGACGAGGAGCATCTTCCACTGAAGTCACACCATTTGCGAACTTCCTACTCCATTCGTAGACTTGCTGCTGTGACAAACTTGCATCACCGTACTGAACCATCATTCGTCGATGAATTTCAATAGGTTTCACACCTTCACTACGCAAAAACCGAATAACAGAACGCTGTTCTTCCATGGGGTAAGTTTCAAGTGGGGTGGCCATCTTTATACCGATACTGCGACGATGTGTGTGCATCTGCACTACACTGCCACCTACAGGCCATTCTGCACGCTGTTTGTAGCAGACTACCAACTTACAGGATAACGGCGCGGAATTTCGATTTGTTATTACAAATGTAAGGTTTTCATTTGACTCACTGTGGTGTGCGTACTGTAATACCTTCGGTACACACACCATCAGATTATTTGGCTTGTCGCTCTAACGAAGTAGGCGAGGGTCAGCAATATGTCTCGTGGTCTTATTGTGGCATGTTTATCTTTTGCCGTTAGGTCAGACGATAGAAATGCCACTTGCAAGCTTAGAGTAGCAGATTGACGGTGACCAACTTTAAACAGAACTTGATTAATTTTCACACACATTTATTAAAATAATAAAAATTATAGACATTACGTAACTTGATTCTGGATGCTGTTTACAATTGACAATCTGAAATTCCTTTGGTCTTGGCACGTTAATCTTAATCTCACATGTCTCTGATACTTGACAAAGTGTCTATACATTTCTCTTCATGACTATATACAGGAATATGATAATCTTATTAGGCACAGACTGAAACTTGACTATAGACTGGTACAGACAAATGCACACTAATGCAGACTGACTAACTGGAGGTCTGTACACTCGTTATAATACCTCGTGCATTCAGGTATCACTGCACGAGTGTGATCCGCGAGGAGAAAAGGTTCTATGTTAGCAGCAATCTCATTGGCTGCGTTACATATTAATACGCGGATCGGCGGAAGCAGAATTTCATCCATCTCTAAGACAGAGCCATCTCGTAGTGCGGAAACGGACGAGCGCTGCGCCTGCGCTGTTGTGCTTAGTGGGGCGAGCTCTAGTGGGAAAGTTGTGTACGCGCTGACTACGCGGAACTATGTACACAACACCCACTCTCGTATTTTTTGTTTTCAGAGCTCTGGAAATTACTCAATAATACTGAAAATTTGTTTAGCTTGTGATCTACGTTGTTGCGAAATGTAAAATATAAAACGAAGTCATATGCTGTACGACAGCACTGCTGTTCATTTGTGGCATGTTCGAAGTTCCCCCTCTTCTGCATACTCAGACAGCATGGTGGTGGGGGACATGTGCAGTGAGGTTCAGAGCTATGGCACACGTGAGGGTGGGCATGACTCGTGAGCCGAATTGTTGGCTGCCCCTGCTCTACACGTTCTGACATGCCTGCCCTCAAGTGGTACAATCTAAAACTGTGCAATGGTGCATACGATAAAGCGAAACTTGCAGAATCCCTCCACCCAAAAATACGTTTCATTTTTCTATATGTCTAGTAGTTTTCATGCAGGCCTCTTCTGAAACCCCACAGGTCCTTCTGAATATCCCTGTATGTACTTTCTTCACCTCATCAGTTCCCTGCAACAGCAAAAACCGTAAAAACCTACTGTACTTACATCATAATTGGTATCTAAATAGAGTGTTAATCTCAACAACATTGTTACAAAATGTAAGATGTCAGTATTGAAAGGTTGGCCAGAGCATTACTGGTAGTGCACGTCTTTTCCTGCGTGTGTTAAGTGCACTTGACATTTTAACTACCTCTAGAAATTTCTTCTCAGTGATATTTTTTTGGTGTTGTTAGCTACATTGAGATGTTCAGCTCACTGTCATGGCGGCCGCTGCTGGCGATCTGTCTGCAGTGTCTTCCCGAAAGAAATGTCAGTACGGATGTCATATTCAGTTTTCTGTAATTACCTATCGTCACTGTTGTTGCAAAGATTTTTCCATTATTTCCAAGAGTAAACTAAGTCCAGCGGGCTGGACATAGGAAGAACTCTATCCGTGTGGGCAGTACGTAAAATCTACTATTACAGTGCTGATTTATGACGACCATATACCACACTCTTATAAAAGTATTTGAAATAATAGAGAAATTTTGATTTTGTCTGAAGAGGTTATTTGGTTTTAAAGTATTTAGTAGATTTTCACATCAATTGAAAGTAAATTTTTTTGTTTGTTTCCAAAGATCTGAGGATGGCTGCAAGTCAACTGAAACTGGTTCATTTGCAGTGTGGGCAAAATAAAACTGGACCAGAAAATATTTATAACGCTCACGTGGGATTGACCCTTGTTTATGAAGATGATAACGTACCATCGCAAGGAGTGCTGTAACCGTGATGTTCATGCAGTAATCAGTTTATGTCACATGTCTGTGCACGCAAAAGTTCGGTGCGCCGTGACTAACAATAACCTATACCTTTCATGAATCACTTACCCCACAAAAATCTTCGTTGCTCGAACTACTGCAATACAGCGAGCGCCAATACTGCCAGCTAAATAACTAACTACTGAAGGCACTAACTACTGATAGGCATAGTTAGCTAATGAAAAATTTTGACGGAGAACAAACAATGTATTTACCACAATAGCGTTCAAAAGTATATATATATATATATATATATATATATATATATATATATATATATATATATATATATATCGTCCGCTCAAAACTCTGACAACTCCCCACATCCACCACTGCTGGCGGCTCACCTCCAACTGCGCAACGCTACGCGCTGTTCACATCCAACTGCCCAACACTACAACAGCAAATATTCCAACAATGTCAATAGACTGCACACAGCACAGTCAGTGATTTTCATACAGAGTGCTACGTGTCGTTACCATTATAAAAACCTAAACAGCCTACTTACAGTTGACACGAACAAACGAACAATCGTCGTCTCCTAAGAGTTCTTCTGCTGTAAACACCACACCCTGCTGGAAAATATCCTTCCGCATTTAGCGCTTTCGAACACACCCCCGTATCGTAAGAGTACCTCCTCGGTATTTAACTGTCGGCATTACACATAATGGCAAGGAACGTTCTCTAGACATTCGCCAAATCCAAAATGTCCATTGGTTTCCCAAAGGATGTAGCACCTCTCATCACTCCAAATCGCTCGTTTCCTGTAACCCACCCACTAGCGGCATCGCCCTTTACACCAGTGCTTAGCACTGAATACAGAAATGTGTGGCTTACGAGGACCATTTTACCCATCCTTTTTGACTCTCTATGCACAGTCACCACGCTAGTTGGATGCTAGCTGGACTGCTGGTAGCACATGTGAACTCACGAGAACTGCCGATTTCTAGTTTTGTTTTAGATGTTTGTTATTTCACGTTTTAGATTCACAATCATATCATCAGTTGGAGTGAGCAGATTTGGAAGGGTTAATTTGATCCTGATGGATTTGTTACTCATGTATTGTCCAATGCATAATCCGCGTTCGAAGTCACCGAGCCTTCCTGATGGAGACATTCCTTTATTACCGCTTCCCTACTGATAACACAAAACTCCCCACTTCTTTTTATACTGCCGGGTCCGCCTCTGGCGACCTTTAGTGGTTAGTTTTGCATTACGTAAGGGTTATTCAAGTCCTTTTCATCACATCGTGGATAGCTGAACCCGCACTCCACCGACCAAATCAGGATTCGGGAGGACGACGGCTCAAACCCGCCTCCGGCCATCCTCATTTAGGTTTCCCGTGATTTCTCTAAATCGTTTTAGGCAAATGCCGGGATGGTTCCTTTGAAAAGGCACTGCCGGTTTTCTTACCCATCCTTCCCTAATACGTGCTTGTGCTCCGTCTCTAATGACCTCGTCGTCGACGGGACGTTACTCCTCCCCCCTCTCCAAATCTAGGACGTTTTCCAAGCATATTTAATTAGCGTTTTGGTGTATGGGAAGCATGTTGCAATGTGGCTCGTTTACCGTGAAAATGTGTTTTGTTTGATGTGGTGTCACCGCCAGACACCACACTTGCTAGGTGGTAGCTTTTAAATCGGCCGCGGTCCGTTAGTATACGTCGGACCCGCGTGTCGCCACTGTCAGGATTGCAGACCGAGCGCCGCCACATGGGAGGTCTAGACACACTTCCTAGCACTCGCCCCAGTTGTACAGCCGACTTAGCCAGAGATGGATCACTGACAACTACGCTCTCATTTGCCGAGACGATAGTTAGCATAGCCTTCAGCTACGTCATTTGCTACGACCCAACAAGGCGCCATAGCAGTTGGTATTGAGATTATAACATGTACCGTCAAGAGCGACGTACACCAATTGTGGATTAAAGTTAAGTATTATATCAACTACGTACTTTATTTGCTACTATTAATTCCCTTAACTGTTCCAGACCTCAAGCCAGTCAGCGTGTAATTAAACGCGTGCATTTCGGCCTCCTATATCAACACAGTGTTGGCTCTTCTGCCAACACTTCATTTGATTTCTTGCTCCATTGACACTGATGAGCCAAAACATTATTACCACCTGCTTAGCAGCTTGTTTGTCCGTCTTCGTAACGAAGTACATCACTGATTGTGCGTATCAGGATCCGACAGTTTGTTGGCAGGTTTGTGGAGATATGTGTCATTAGATGTCTGTCACAGGTCAGCCAATTCGTGTAAATAATGGGCCACTGATTTGCGTACCTGGCGACAGCGCCCGATAACGACCGAAATGGGTTCCATAGGATTTGCATCAGACGAATTTGGTCGCCGAGACATAAACGTGTGTTCACTATAACGCTCCTCAAGTCACTGTCGCACGGTTCTGGCTCCGAGATACGGACAGTTATACTGATGAAAGATGACATCGCCGTCGGGGGAAGACACTAATCATTAAGGGTGTAAGTAGGCTGTTTATGTTTTCTTTATGTAAGTAGGCTGTTTATGTTTTGTTATTGGCAACGTTACGTAGCGCTCTATATTGAAATCACTGGCTGTGCTGTGTGTTGTCTGTGGCTAGTTTGCATTGTTGTCTGCCATTGTAGTGTTGGGCAGCGGCAGCTGGATGTGAACAGCGCGTAGCGTTGCGCAGTTAGAGGTGAGCCGCCAGCAGTGGTGGATGTGTGGAAGGAAATGGCGGAGTTTTGAAATTACATATATTATGACTTTTGATGATATTAAGGTAAATACATTGTTTGTTCTCTATTAAAATCTTTCATTTGCTAACTATCCCTATCAGTAGTTAGTGCCTTCCGTAGTTTGAATCTTTTATTTAGCTGGCAGTAGTGGCGCTCGCTGTATTGCAGTAGTTCGAGTAATGAAGATTTTTGTGAGGTAAGTGATTTCTGAAAGGTATAGTTTAATGTTACTCAGGGCCATTCTTTTGCAGGGATCTTTGATAGTCAGATTGCGTTGCGCTAAAAATATTGTGTGTATGTTTAAGCACAGTCGTGTACAATTGTTCTAAGGGGGCGTTTCAAGGGATACAGGTGGTTAGTTCTGTCAGCGTGTCTTCGATTACCACCTCAGGTTCCAAACAAGAACGGGAGAATGTCTTCCATAGCATAATACTGCTCCCCTCAGCCTGCGTCTGTGACACGCTGCACGTTTCTGGCCGCCATTAATCTCTATGACGCCTTTTGTGGAGACGTCTATCGACCTACTGTATCAAAAGTGTGATTCACCCGAAGAGTCGATACGTTTCCATTGATCGACTGTCGAATCCCGATGTCGGTGGGTCAACATGTGAAAGCGTAGGAGTGGTCTACTGCCGAGCTCCATGTCCGACAACGTACGATCAACAGTGTGCTCCGAAACACTTGCGCCTGCACCTGCGTTGTGCTCTTTCGGCAGAGATGCCACAGAACACCATCTGTCCTACTTTACAGAGCAGAGAAGCCTCAGAACCCTACGTTCTGTAAAGAGTCGAGCATCTCCAACCATTTAGCGCCTTGTGGTAGTTTCATTGTCCTTCTACCTCTTTTCGTAGATGCTCTTGCTAGCAGCACGTGAACATTTGACGAGCTTCGTCATTTTCGAGATACTCGTTCACAGGCTCTGCGTAATAACAAAAAAATGGCTCTGAGCACTATGGGACTTAACATCTATCGTCATCAGTCCCGTAGAACTTAGAACTACTTAAACCTAACTAACCTAAGGACATCACACAACACCCACTCATCACGAGGCAGAAAAAATCCCTGACTCCGCCGGGAATCGAACCTGGGAACCCAGGCGTGGGAAACGAGAACGATACCGCACGACCACGGGCTGCGGACTACGTAATAACAACCTGCCCTTTGTCAAATTCGCTTATCTCAATGGATTTCCCCACTTGCAGCCCATATCTTCGCTAGGGTGATCTCTCATCCGTGCCTGCTCCGCTTACATACGAGGTGCATTCTTAAGTTCTAAGGCCTCCGATTTTTTTTCTAATTAACTACTCACCCGAAATCGATCAAACTGGCGTTACTTCTCGACGTAATCGCCCTGCAGACGTACACATTTTTCACAACGCTAATGCCATGATTCCATGGCAGCGGCGAAGGCTTCTTTAGGTGTCTGTTTTGACCACAGGAAAATCTCTGAGGCAATAGCAGCACGGCTGGTGAATGTGCGGCCACGGAGAGTGTCTTTCATTGTTGGAAAAAGCCAAAAGTCACTAGGAGCCAGGACAGGTGAGTAGGGAGCATGAGGAATCACTTCAAAGTTGTTATCACGAAGAAACTGTTGCGTAACGTTAGCTCGATGTGCTGGTGCATTGTCTTGGTGAAACAGCACACGCGTAGCCCTTCCCGGACGTTTTTGTTGCAGTGCAGGAAGGAATTTGTTCTTCAAAACATTTTCGTAGGATGCACCTGTTACCGTAGTGCCCTTTGGAACGCAATGGGTAAGGATTACGCCCTCGCTGTCCCAGAACATGGACACCATCGTTTTTTCAGCACTGGCGGTTACCCGAAATATTTTGGTGGCGGTGAATCTGTGTACTACAATTGAGCTGACTGGCGCTTTGTTTCTGGATTGAAAAATGGCATCCACGTCTCATCCATTGTCACAACCGACGAAAAGAAAGTCCCATTCATGCTGTCATTGTGCGTCAACATTTCTTGGCAACATGCCACACGGGCAGCCATGTGGTCGTCCGTCAGCATTCGTGGCATCCACCTGGATGACACTTTTCCCATTTTCAGGTCGTCATGCAGGATTGTGTGCACAAAACCAACAGAAATGCCAACTCTGGAGGCGATCTGTTCAACAGTCATTCGGCAATCCCCCAAATCAATTCTCTCCACTTTCTCGATCATGTCGTCAGACCGGCTTGTGCGAGCCCGAGATTGTTTCGGTTTGTTGTCACACGATGTTCTGCCTTCATTAAACTGTTGCACCCACAAACGCACTTTCGACACATCCATAACTCCATCACCGCATGTCTCCTTCAACTGTCGATGAAATTCAATTGGTTTCACACCACGCAAATTCAGAAAACGAATGTTTTCACGCTGTTCAAGTAAGGAAAACGTCGCCATTTTAAGTATTTAAAACAGTTCTCATTCTCGCCGCTGGCGGTAAAATTCCATCTGCTGTACGGTGCTGCCATCTCTGGGACGTATTGACAATGAACGCGGCCTCATTTTAGAACACTGCGCATGTTTCTATCTCTTTCCAGTCCGTAGAAAAAAAATCGGAGGCCTTAGAACTTGAATGCACCTCATACTTTGGTTACCGCGTCACATTGAATGTTACCGTTTTCTGGGGGTTTTATTTATATGGGCGGACGAAAGTACGTTTCTCCTTTACACAACGGATATTATTAGTGCCTTAACTACCATTTCCAACGAGGTGAAACATTTATAAAAGTTTAAGAAAAGATCGACACTGTGTAATGATATATCAATCTGCTGTGATAAAAGATAGAGGGGTAACCACGTCAGTTAACTACTTTATCTTACCTGATTCTTCGATAGACATTCTTCACCACCTCTCGAGAGAACATTCGTTTTATCATACCCTTTCTATGTTTATCTGGGGGTGCTCCTTTTCCTAATCTAGTCAGTCCTCAATCAGTGTGGAATTTTATTAACTACTGGTCCATAACCAGCAGGAAAACCGACGCAGTCTACCGGTTACTGACGCAGTGGCTGCAAAATTACCAATGAAAAATTTATAATTTAGCGCAACGGATAACGGGGTGGGAAAATTAGGGAGTTCCAGCCAGGGGACAGAGCGCATATTTTCTAATTTAATTCATTTTTCAACGCATCTCAGAGAAATGAAGGGCTATGGGAAGCAACGCTGATGCGTGGATCTAGTGAACTCTCTTTTAGTCACCTCTTTTACTTTGAATACTTTATGCATTTATATTGGGCACTTATTTATTTATAAAGGGCTTGGTTTCGTAGCATGTTGTAGACCGCTTATAACTGAGCTCTTTTATTTTATTATGCTCAGAAAATATACTCATTTACAAAATACAACGATTTACTCGGTATTTGTTGCTACAAATGTACACAGCGTGGCGGTGAGACATCTTATGGATTGCCAGTTTTAAATACGCGAACGCCACAGAAGGAAACAAGGACTATTTTAGATGTCAGGATTGCATCTGATCAAGCCGCGAGTAAAGATACACATAAATTCAGTCAACATGCACTAGATGCGGCATAAAATCGAACATAAAATGCCTCTAATGAATAGGCTTAATAGAACAGAGCACCACGAAGAATCAGAGTTTGGACCACGGGAACGCGAAGTATGAAAAGCATATCAAATTTCGTATTCGTAACCCACAAAGCTTAGAGAAAATGCGACAAACAACCCAGCATGAGGTACTGACGCTTCAAAGATCAATTCTATTCGTTCTGTAATTTTGGGGGTAAATTTAGCAAATTAACTTTAGAGCTGAGCTACGTCTAATGATTCTGGGCTGTATCTGTGAAATATTCTGCCCTCCTACGAAGAAATTTTGTCTGCATTAGATGTATATTTCAAAGAATCAGTCAATGTAGTTGCGAAACGGTATACCTTCTTTCGTACAAAACGTACGGCAGGTCAGACTAATCGGGAGTGGGTTCAACCTTGCAAGGCCTTACTAGGGATTGTGCTTTTGAGTGTCAATGTGGACTCTCTTATTCAGATACTATGGTACGTGATGCGATTGCACAGAACATTCCTCATGTTTGTATAAGGGAACAGATTTTGAAACTAGTCAATCCCTCCCTTCAACAAGAGATGGACATATTGGATCGGTAGGACACAATTGACTTTGCTCAGGAATCATTTGGAACTTCACCAGCTGTGTGTCAGATTAACCGGCCCGCCGGGCGAGCTGCACAGAGCAGTAAACAGCCCTCGCGCCTGGTTGCGCCGCTGCCGCCAGGCTCTCAGCCATGTGTGCCGCGCCGGCAAGCAAATTCAGTGCTCATATCCTGCCCGCGGTGCGCTACTAGACATTCGCATGAGAATTGTCCGTCACGCCAAGCTATTTGCTTTTATTGTAATAAAAAAGGACATGTTCAGTGTGTTTGCCAGAAACAGCTCAGATTGGAAGCTCAAAACCATTCCAGGCCATTTGCTTTGTGCCGGAATCGGAATCGAACCAAGGATACTCAGGCTTGCGAAACTTCGCCCATGGAAATTCATGTAGTTCATTACACTCTGTCCAGTGCCACTCTCTCTAACAGTGACTGTGTTCGTCCCACAAATAGTTTGCGTCGACATTGCTAGAACTCCCGTCAAGTCGCAAGTGATTTTGTACCAGTGTCAGTTCATGTTGCACGAGACAGTCACTCTTGTTGTCAGCAGGACAATAAACTTTTTGTGGACTTGGACATTAACGGCAAAGTGATACCATTCCAGCTCGATACCGGGGCTGCAGTTTCTCTGATCAATCAAGTCACTTACAAACTGCTGGGCACACCTCCGTTGCGTGCCACAAATGTTAAGTTAACTAGCTATTCAGGTCAAGATATCCCTGTGTTAGGACAGTGCAGCCTTCTTGCAACATACAAAGGACAAACAAAACTTGTGTCCTTTTATGTCCTTCGTTCTTATTCTGCAGTGAACTTAATTGGTTTCGATTTATTTCAGTTGTTTAACTTGTCTATAGTAAATCAGGTCCTATCAGTGAACCAGACTGTGAATTCAGACAGTGTTTCTCGTCTATGTGAAGATTTTGCAGACATTTTTGCACCAGGCTTCGGTTGCGCTAAGAACTATAAAGCACATTTGGAACTGAAAGTCAACGCGCAACCGTAATTTTTGAGAGCACGCAATGTTACCCACGCATTGCGTGATGAGGTCGCAAAAACATTACAGGATTTGGAATCACAAGGTGTAATTGAACGTGTGCAGGCTTCTCTCTGGGCATCACGCTTATTAATTTTGCCAAAAACTTCCGGAAAATTGAAACTTTGTGTGGACTTCAAGGCAACAGTGAATCCACAACTAGTGATTGCAACTTTTCCTTTACCCTGCCCGGAAGATGTTTTTGACAAACTGTGCCCAGGTAAATATTTTTCAAAGTTGGACCTAGCAGATGCGTACTTGCAAATACTGGTGGAAGAAGAATCCCAGCGCGTTTTGGTGGTTAACACGCATCTTGGTTTGTATCGATTCAAACGACTGCCATTCGGGTGTGCATCCGCCCCTGCATTGTTTCAGCAATATCTACAAACTGTTTGTGCGTCTTCCCTACTGCAGCAAACTATCTGGACGATATTGTGATCTCCAGAAAGATGGAAGAAGAACATGTAGCCAATCTCAGAACATTATTTCAGGTCTTGCGGCAAAATGGTCTTCGCTTGCGGTAGGACAAATGTGTGTTTTTTGCTCGTGACTTGCAATACCTGGGACATGTACTCAATGCCCAAGGCATACATCCCAGTTCCGAGCACCTTCGTGCCATACAAGACTTGCTACGCCGCAGAATTTGAAGCAGCTACAGAGTGTGCTGGGAAAAATCTACTATTATCACCGATATGTTCCACACGCCTCTTCCATTTCAGCTCCGCTTTATCGCTTACGCCGTAAAGGTGTTCCATTCGTCTGGACGACGGAATGCGAACGCGCCTTTCGCCAGTTGAAATCGACGTTGCTTTCCAATACTTGCCTTACGCCATTCGATCCCCGGAAGCCCCTTTTGTTGATGGTGGATGCATCGGATTTCGGGATCGGTGCTGTGCTTGCGCAGAAAGGTGGATCGCACGATCGCCCTATTACCTTTGCGTCCAAGTTGCTCTCGTCTGCGCAAAGATATTATTCACAGATCGAGAAAGAAGCATTGGCTCTCGTGTTTGGTGTTACAAAGTTTCATGATTTCTTGTATGGTCGTCACTTTACCGTCATCACAGACCACAAATCTTTGAGATCGCTTTTTCATCGGCACAAGCCTGTACCTCCACGTACCATTCGCTGCTCTTTTTTCCTCTCGCAGTACCGCTACGATATCTTCTATCGGTCCACTGCTAAGCACAGAAACGCCAATGCGTTGTCCTGTTTGCCTGTTGCTGAGGACAGAGCATTCGATTCCTCCGAACTTGCTTGCATGTTCATTGATTCGGAAACCGATGACGTGGTCGAATCGTTTCCGATTGATTTTCGTAGTGTAGCTGCAGCCACAGCTGCCGACCCTGTCCTTGCTACCGTTCTGCGTCTTTTTGCTACGCAATGGCCCTTGTCAAAGTCACGGATCGGGGATCCGTTGGTTCGCCGATTTTTTGCTCACCAGGAGAGACTTTTTGTACGACGTGGTGTTTTGCTGTTGCGTTCTGATAATGATCAGTCCAGGGTCGTGGTCCCACGTTCGTTACAGTCCTCTGCCTTACAGCTTCTTCACCAAGGAGATTGGGGTATAGTGAGAACGAAACAACTTGCTCGTCAGCACTGTACTTGGTTCGGAATCGATGCCGCGATTACGAATATGTGCTGTTCTTGCATGGTGTGTGCCGAACAACAATCAGCACCACCGCGGAAATTCTTTGCATGGCCAAAAGCCACTTCCCCTTGGCAACGCTTACACATCTATTTTGCTGGTCCATTCTGGAATGCTCGATGGTTGGTTGTGGTAGATTCATTCAGTAATTTTCCTTTTGTTGGCCGGATGTCTTCCACGACGTCATCTGCCACCATCGAAGCATTATCTGCTATCTTTTGCATTGAAGGTCTTCCGGAGACTATTGTTTCTGACAATGGCCCACAATTCATGTCCGCAGAATTTCAGTCATTCTGCAAGGCCAATGATATTCAACATCTGACGTCCGCGCCGTTTTCGCCACAGTCAAACGGTGCCGCTGAACGATTGGTCTGGACATTCAAGTCACAGATGTTGAAGTTGAAAGGGAGGACGCGTTATTGCTCTTTTTGTCCTCGTATCGCTCTCAGCCCCGATATGGTCGCTCGCCGGCTGAGTTGCTCCACGGTCGCCCTCATCGAACCTTGATGTCTTTGCTACATCCGCCGCATCGGGTTCCTGTGCAACGGCAGACACCTGCTTTTGCTCCAGGCGACGTTGTCTACTATCGCCACTATTGAGGTTCACGGCGTTGGCTCGAAGGGCGCATTCTTCGCTGCCTCGGCCGCGCTATGTATCTGGTTTTGGGGGCCTCTGGTGAGGTGCGTCGGCATCTCAATAAGCTGCGCCTCTGTCGACGCCCGGGATCTGCCGCTCCCCGTCTGCTTTCAGCTACGGTGCCGTCCGGTCAGCGCCCTGGGGACCCATCTACCGGCTCGCCTCAGCCCCAGGTGTTACCGATGCTGCCTTCCATTTTGCCCCATGGCGACGCGCCGCCGCCGCCGCCTGTTCTCCCGCCGGCGACACCCGCAGTGGACACGTCGCTGCAGCCGCCGGGTGCCTCCCTGGGTCACGCGCCGCCGATTGCTTCCCGGGACCAGTTGTCCTCCGACATGGAACTCTTGCCCGCTCCGGACCATGTGTCGTCTTCGCCCGTCGGGTGCCCCGTCCCGATGGAGGTCGACCCTTCGGCCCCTCCTGTCTCTCTACGGCGCATACACTGCATGTTGGCGTGCACCCTGGAGCAGGTTTTCAGGCGTTTCCTAGCTCCCCGCGGTCCGAATGGCAGGGTGCGGGTGGCACAGCCTCGCCTGTTGTTAGGCTCCCCACCTCCTCGCATTCGTCAACATGGGGTCCTCCCCACGGCGGGCGGAAGCGTTATGCCACAACCGTACGCCGATTTTCGGGGGAGGAATGTGGTGTCACCGTCAGACACCACAGCTGCTAGGTGGTAGCCTTTAAATCGGCCGCGGTCCGGTAGCATACGTCGGACCCGCGTGTCGCCACTATCAGTGATTGCAGACCTAGAGCCGTCACACGGCAGGTCTAGAGAGACTTCCTAGCACTCGCCCCAGTTGTACAGCCGACTTTGCTAGCGATGGTTCACTGCCTACTTACGTTCTCATTAGCCGAGACGATAGTTTAGCATAGCCTTCAGCTACGTCATTTGCTACGACTTAGCAAGGCGCCATTATCAGTCACTATTGATATTGTGAATCATGTACCGTCAAGACCGGCGTTCATCATTAATGGATTAAAGTTAAGTATTCCACCATCTACGTCCGTTTTTCTAAATTATAATTTCCTTGTGCTGTTCCAGACCTCACGCCAGCCTGCGTGAGCAAGAACGCGTGCAAATCGGCCTCCTCTAGTAACACGGTGTTGGCTCTCCTGCCAACCACAACACTTCCAAAACTGTTTCACTAAGAAACATCAAAGAAAAGTTCCTTCTTTAAATCGTCTCACGAACGCCAGTTTCAAAGGCATCGAAATTAGTGACCATGTGATAGAAAAGCAACTGAAATCGCTTAACGGGGGAAAGATCGCCGAACCTAACGGGATGCCAGTGCGATTCTACACAGAGTGAGCTGTACGTGCGTGGTATGGCCGTGATTGGACGGTAGCGGGAAGTGGGCATTCGACTTGTGAGGATAAACTTGCATAAATCCAGAACCAGACCATCTGCAGTTTCAGAAGTGGAGTTTTATTGGCTCCAAACCTATTCTCTAAGGTATACAGATGTGCTGTACTCTGCGGCGACATAGGGCTGCCGCAGCCAAACTGTGGGGCATAATGCGCAAAAGAAGCAGGAGCTGCGAAGACGCTAGGTCGAGGGACACTTTGCCCGTCTCTCTGTCAGCTATACCTGCAGGTCAGCAGCGCTTACTCTGAGCGTGGGTATCTGCGTATCTAGATAGTAAAATGCTATAAAAAATATTTTGAAAACATTTTTCCACAATCCTTACAATAATCCCTCAGACTGTCTGCTCCCAACGCATATTCCCTCCCCCTTCCGCAGGAACGCGATTATGGTTGTAAAGTGGAAGATAAGAAGTAAAACAGATATCAAGGTCAAGGGCTCCCTTGGATGGTTGGGTATTATTTAGTAGAATGGCGTACTTTAGTGGGGGGAGGCAACACTGAAATTGAAAAGTTTCTTAAAAATGATAACACAGGGGTGGTTTAATTGTTTTCAATTTAAAAATTCGTGAACAGCAGTATCAAGCAAGTTTCAAACACGAGTCATTTGGCCACTAAGAGTCGAGAACATTTAAACAAAAAATGGTTCTTGGTTTGGGCTAATGTGTTTCCGTCACAGTGAAGGTGGCGTCAGGATGGAGACAAAGGATGGAGCCGGTGCGAGGGAAAGTGAAGGGTGTCAACCGCGGGTGCGCAGCAGTGCCTGGGCGCAGCGGCGTCGCACTGTGGTCGAGACCGACACTGCTGGTGCTGCCAACGAAGGGTCAGCAGGCACGACGTACAGCAGGCCTCGCAGGAGACAGCAACACTCGGTGACGGGTGAGCATCAGCAGCTGGGCGAAGAAGAACGTCACTTGAAAAGGGAAAATTAACAGATAAATGTGGGAAAAACTACTTGCAGTTTACAGTAAATTATTGAATGTTGCTTGTAACACAATTAGCTGGCTACAGGTTGCAAAACTCTAGTTTGAACTAACTGATGTACTACACATTACCTTGTATCTTGATACATAAATTGTTAAAACAACATTATCTTTAAAATGGCAATGAAATTAGTAATGAATCAAGCACTTTCATTCTATTAAAAATATAATTTACTGAAAATGAGATGAGAAATTAATTTCACATACAAGTGCATACAGCACACACGCAATCCTGAAATTAAAAACGGTTCAAGTTCTCATGCTCACTGTGACAAAGGCGGAAATTTTCAGCAACTGTAGTACATATTTTTTGGCACAAAATTCAGTCATCAATTGCAGATAAATTTTTAATATGCTTTACAGGTTTCGACAAATTAATTTGTCATATTCAGAAGCCTACAGTTTTAGGGATACTATAAATCCTTAGACCTTGGTTCTACATTTATTTTAACCATAAGACGTATATTACCGGAACCTACTTAGTACTTATTTTGCATCAATATTTTCTTCATAGAAACATAATGGCATAATACGTCCAGAAATCCACGTAATGTATGTGATTATTGTAAACACAGATTAAGAATTTACAGTAACTGAATCACATCTATGTATTTGTTGTGTATATAAAACGGTATATAAAAATCTAATCAACCTATATAAAGAAGTTTTATATAATGCATTTGAGAAAACATGACACATAGTTCTAATACATAAAAGGAATGAGCTAATTTTCACGTTTTATAAGAGATGATATCCAATGAAAATAGTATCTGTTTCTCAATCCAAGTTCATCATTCAACAAACCTTTTGAATTTATGGGAATGTTTATATGTTTGAAATTCTTCGAAATGGTTCATTTTGTAGGCATTGTCAACTATATGCAAAATTTTCATGTTATGCAATGGATGGACGTCAAAGTGTGTGTTTCTCTGTTTTGAGGTGTTCTGAAGAAGTTGAACTTACGTGAATTCTACCAGTCTCTGTTGAGCCAGTGCTAAAGGAAAGCGGCTCTTAAATGTACTGCCTGCCCTACATACAAACATTTACATACATAACATTGTACTTTAAATACACAAGGTCTGAGAATTATTGTAAGTTGAAGAATTCTCATTACGTATAAAGAGCAACTTCGTGCCGTTGTTGGGGTAAACGACACATTGATATCATATTTTTAAATAAATTAGCTATACAATATTAGATGTCACCTAAGAAATGGAGCCGCAGTGTATTTCGTAAAGTTAAGGTCACTTTGATTGAGTCTAGAGGAATTTGGAATTAATATTCTTGTTGGTTGTGGTAGTATAAAGATTTTGTATCAAGTTTGCTTCATATCCATTTTCGACCGCTATATACTCTAACTTATTAAGTTCTGTAGCAGTAGCAGAAAGGGTTAGGAGCCCTCAATAATAAAGTCGGTCATAGTGTGAAAGAACGCCAATTCGTAATTAAGGGGTTGACTAGAAGTGGCGTGAATAATATTGTCTGTTGTGGTGGGTTTCCTGTAAATATCAAAGTTAATTTTACCATTTACTTAAAGTAGTTTCTGGTCCATAAAACTAAATTCATCACGTTGATTTTCTATTTGATACTTAAATCTAATTTTAGGATGACAGCAGTTCAGTGATTCACTAAGTGATTTGATGTCCTTCAAATTTCCGTTTAATGCAATGATGGTATCATCAACATGTCTACTGTAGAAAGAAATGCTGTCGGCTAAAGTAGTTCCTGATCTAAAAGGTTGACTTCGTTGTGTGCACCGAATATTTCTGTACAAACTCGTATGAGTATGAAGTACTTAAGCCTGAAGCTTGAAATAATATTTCGTATTTCAGAATAACAACAACGACAGACAGGGGAGATTTTCGGAATTTTGGTGCTTTTTTAGGCTGGTAAATCTGGAAAGATAAGATTGTTTGTTTCAGACCAACGGTTTATCTTTGTTGGACGTGATTAGTGAATAATGTAACTGCGAGTGTTAGGTGTAAGTTGAAATAATATCGTGCATTGCTTTCTAAGGTGACATTATTTTAGAAAGCCGTGCGAAGATTTTTAGTTATATCGAGCTCTTCCGAATTCGTGAGTAAATTTACGTACAGCCTTTGTCACAATGAGCATGAGATCTTGAACCGTTTTTAATTTCAGGATTGCGTGTGTGCTGTATACACTTGTGTCTGAAATTCATTTGTCATCTCATTTTCAGTAAATTAAAATTTTTGATAGAATGAGAGTGCTTGTTTCATTATTAATTTCATACTGCGCGTGTGTTGTATATACTTGTGTGTGAAATTATTTTTTATACCATTTTAGTGAATTAGATTTTTAATACAATGAAAGTAAAACTCGGATTCATATGCACCACACACTTGGTGGGTTCAGCAGGAACAATCACCCTTGCTAATTGCTTGAGTAGGGAAATTCGTGTGAATAAGTTAATTTAGGTAAGTTATATCGTGTGAAGCTTTTAGTTTGGTACTACCTGAGCAAAATAATGGCGATTATATTAGCCTTTGCCCGTCGGTTCACGAAGGCCACATTTCTCTGGGAAATGCGCATAGTCGCTTCGGAGATTAAACTCAACTTCGTCAGAAAATATAGTGTATGGAATACCGAGCTCTAGGAGGAAGTTTAGTCATGGTACATAATGGCGAGTACAAAAAAGTGCATAGTAAATAGCACCAGGTGATATTGTCACGTAGAAGAAGGTGTAATTAGATGAATGACGTACACAAACTTCACTTAGCGAAGGTTTATTCACAACTTGCACATAAAAGAGCGCGGAGCGAACTGTCTCCGTCCAGAACACATACAGTATTTATACGGCTACAGAAGATTCCAGTACAATGATTCTTGCCATTTGTGGATACTTCTAGAATGTACTCGAACCGAATATAGAAATTAAAACTGTACAGTTCACGTGAGTTTTGATTTCACGACTTTCCATGCAATAGTTTTGTGTCATAGCCGCTACTCGGCAGTGCAACTCGGTTTCTTCTGCGACATTGCTCCCTCCTTAAGAGAACAGCGTCTGTGTTACGTCGTCCTAGTCCGGGAACGTTCCTGCATACTCCGACAAATTAATGCCCTGGCGATGATCTTCTTACAACTTCTGTAGCCGCTACGCTCTTCGTCGCCTTCCCGAATGTTGCCTTCATTCGAAGGACGCGGACCGTATCTCCGATCTTTCATCGTCTTGAGTCGGGTTCTTGGTTTGGGCTAATGTGTTTCCGTCACAGTGAAGGTGGCGTCAGGATGGAGACAAAGGATGGAGCCGGTGCGAGGGAAAGTGAAGGGTGTCAACCGCGGGTGCGCAGCAGTGCCTGGGCGCAGCGGCGTCGCACTGTGGTCGAGACCGACACTGCTGGTGCTGCCAACGAAGGGTCAGCAGGCACGACGTACAGCAGGCCTCGCAGGAGACAGCAACACTCGGTGACGGGTGAGCATCAGCAGCTGGGCGAAGAAGAACGTCACTTGAAAAGGGAAAATTAACAGATAAATGTGGGAAAAACTACTTGCAGTTTACAGTAAATTATTGAATGTTGCTTGTAACACAATTAGCTGGCTACAGGTTGCAAAACTCTAGTTTGAACTAACTGATGTACTACACATTACCTTGTATCTTGATACATAAATTGTTAAAACAACATTATCTTTAAAATGGCAATGAAATTAGTAATGAATCAAGCACTTTCATTCTATTAAAAATATAATTTACTGAAAATGAGATGAGAAATTAATTTCACATACAAGTGCATACAGCACACACGCAATCCTGAAATTAAAAACGGTTCAAGTTCTCATGCTCACTGTGACAAAGGCGGAAATTTTCAGCAACTGTAGTACATATTTTTTGGCACAAAATTCAGTCATCAATTGCAGATAAATTTTTAATATGCTTTACAGGTTTCGACAAATTAATTTGTCATATTCAGAAGCCTACAGTTTTAGGGATACTATAAATCCTTAGACCTTGGTTCTACATTTATTTTAACCATAAGACGTATATTACCGGAACCTACTTAGTACTTATTTTGCATCAATATTTTCTTCATAGAAACATAATGGCATAATACGTCCAGAAATCCACGTAATGTATGTGATTATTGTAAACACAGATTAAGAATTTACAGTAACTGAATCACATCTATGTATTTGTTGTGTATATAAAACGGTATATAAAAATCTAATCAACCTATATAAAGAAGTTTTATATAATGCATTTGAGAAAACATGACACATAGTTCTAATACATAAAAGGAATGAGCTAATTTTCACGTTTTATAAGAGATGATATCCAATGAAAATAGTATCTGTTTCTCAATCCAAGTTCATCATTCAACAAACCTTTTGAATTTATGGGAATGTTTATATGTTTGAAATTCTTCGAAATGGTTCATTTTGTAGGCATTGTCAACTATATGCAAAATTTTCATGTTATGCAATGGATGGACGTCAAAGTGTGTGTTTCTCTGTTTTGAGGTGTTCTGAAGAAGTTGAACTTACGTGAATTCTACCAGTCTCTGTTGAGCCAGTGCTAAAGGAAAGCGGCTCTTAAATGTACTGCCTGCCCTACATACAAACATTTACATACATAACATTGTACTTTAAATACACAAGGTCTGAGAATTATTGTAAGTTGAAGAATTCTCATTACGTATAAAGAGCAACTTCGTGCCGTTGTTGGGGTAAACGACACATTGATATCATATTTTTAAATAAATTAGCTATACAATATTAGATGTCACCTAAGAAATGGAGCCGCAGTGTATTTCGTAAAGTTAAGGTCACTTTGATTGAGTCTAGAGGAATTTGGAATTAATATTCTTGTTGGTTGTGGTAGTATAAAGATTTTGTATCAAGTTTGCTTCATATCCATTTTCGACCGCTATATACTCTAACTTATTAAGTTCTGTAGCAGTAGCAGAAAGGGTTAGGAGCCCTCAATAATAAAGTCGGTCATAGTGTGAAAGAACGCCAATTCGTAATTAAGGGGTTGACTAGAAGTGGCGTGAATAATATTGTCTGTTGTGGTGGGTTTCCTGTAAATATCAAAGTTAATTTTACCATTTACTTAAAGTAGTTTCTGGTCCATAAAACTAAATTCATCACGTTGATTTTCTATTTGATACTTAAATCTAATTTTAGGATGACAGCAGTTCAGTGATTCACTAAGTGATTTGATGTCCTTCAAATTTCCGTTTAATGCAATGATGGTATCATCAACATGTCTACTGTAGAAAGAAATGCTGTCGGCTAAAGTAGTTCCTGATCTAAAAGGTTGACTTCGTTGTGTGCACCGAATATTTCTGTACAAACTCGTATGAGTATGAAGTACTTAAGCCTGAAGCTTGAAATAATATTTCGTATTTCAGAATAACAACAACGACAGACAGGGGAGATTTTCGGAATTTTGGTGCTTTTTTAGGCTGGTAAATCTGGAAAGATAAGATTGTTTGTTTCAGACCAACGGTTTATCTTTGTTGGACGTGATTAGTGAATAATGTAACTGCGAGTGTTAGGTGTAAGTTGAAATAATATCGTGCATTGCTTTCTAAGGTGACATTATTTTAGAAAGCCGTGCGAAGATTTTTAGTTATATCGAGCTCTTCCGAATTCGTGAGTAAATTTACGTACAGCCTTTGTCACAATGAGCATGAGATCTTGAACCGTTTTTAATTTCAGGATTGCGTGTGTGCTGTATACACTTGTGTCTGAAATTCATTTGTCATCTCATTTTCAGTAAATTAAAATTTTTGATAGAATGAGAGTGCTTGTTTCATTATTAATTTCATACTGCGCGTGTGTTGTATATACTTGTGTGTGAAATTATTTTTTATACCATTTTAGTGAATTAGATTTTTAATACAATGAAAGTAAAACTCGGATTCATATGCACCACACACTTGGTGGGTTCAGCAGGAACAATCACCCTTGCTAATTGCTTGAGTAGGGAAATTCGTGTGAATAAGTTAATTTAGGTAAGTTATATCGTGTGAAGCTTTTAGTTTGGTACTACCTGAGCAAAATAATGGCGATTATATTAGCCTTTGCCCGTCGGTTCACGAAGGCCACATTTCTCTGGGAAATGCGCATAGTCGCTTCGGAGATTAAACTCAACTTCGTCAGAAAATATAGTGTATGGAATACCGAGCTCTAGGAGGAAGTTTAGTCATGGTACATAATGGCGAGTACAAAAAAGTGCATAGTAAATAGCACCAGGTGATATTGTCACGTAGAAGAAGGTGTAATTAGATGAATGACGTACACAAACTTCACTTAGCGAAGGTTTATTCACAACTTGCACATAAAAGAGCGCGGAGCGAACTGTCTCCGTCCAGAACACATACAGTATTTATACGGCTACAGAAGATTCCAGTACAATGATTCTTGCCATTTGTGGATACTTCTAGAATGTACTCGAACCGAATATAGAAATTAAAACTGTACAGTTCACGTGAGTTTTGATTTCACGACTTTCCATGCAATAGTTTTGTGTCATAGCCGCTACTCGGCAGTGCAACTCGGTTTCTTCTGCGACATTGCTCCCTCCTTAAGAGAACAGCGTCTGTGTTACGTCGTCCTAGTCCGGGAACGTTCCTGCATACTCCGACAAATTAATGCCCTGGCGATGATCTTCTTACAACTTCTGTAGCCGCTACGCTCTTCGTCGCCTTCCCGAATGTTGCCTTCATTCGAAGGACGCGGACCGTATCTCCGATCTTTCATCGTCTTGAGTCGGGTTCTTGGTTTGGGCTAATGTGTTTCCGTCACAGTGAAGGTGGCGTCAGGATGGAGACAAAGGATGGAGCCGGTGCGAGGGAAAGTGAAGGGTGTCAACCGCGGGTGCGCAGCAGTGCCTGGGCGCAGCGGCGTCGCACTGTGGTCGAGACCGACACTGCTGGTGCTGCCAACGAAGGGTCAGCAGGCACGACGTACAGCAGGCCTCGCAGGAGACAGCAACACTCGGTGACGGGTGAGCATCAGCAGCTGGGCGAAGAAGAACGTCACTTGAAAAGGGAAAATTAACAGATAAATGTGGGAAAAACTACTTGCAGTTTACAGTAAATTATTGAATGTTGCTTGTAACACAATTAGCTGGCTACAGGTTGCAAAACTCTAGTTTGAACTAACTGATGTACTACACATTACCTTGTATCTTGATACATAAATTGTTAAAACAACATTATCTTTAAAATGGCAATGAAATTAGTAATGAATCAAGCACTTTCATTCTATTAAAAATATAATTTACTGAAAATGAGATGAGAAATTAATTTCACATACAAGTGCATACAGCACACACGCAATCCTGAAATTAAAAACGGTTCAAGATCTCATGCTCACTGTGACAAAGGCGGAAATTTTCAGCAACTGTAGTACATATTTTTTGGCACAAAATTCAGTCATCAATTGCAGATAAATTTTTAATATGCTTTACAGGTTTCGACAAATTAATTTGTCATATTCAGAAGCCTACAGTTTTAGGGATACTATAAATCCTTAGACCTTGGTTCTACATTTATTTTAACCATAAGACGTATATTACCGGAACCTACTTAGTACTTATTTTGCATCAATATTTTCTTCATAGAAACATAATGGCATAGTACGTCCAGAAATCCACGTAATGTATGTGATTATTGTAAACACAGATTAAGAATTTACAGTAACTGAATCACATCTATGTATTTGTTGTGTATATAAAACGGTATATAAAAATCTAATCAACCTATATAAAGAAGTTTTATATAATGCATTTGAGAAAACATGACACATAGTTCTAATACATAAAAGGAATGAGCTAATTTTCACGTTTTATAAGAGATGATATCCAATGAAAATAGTATCTGTTTCTCAATCCAAGTTCATCATTCAACAAACCTTTTGAATTTATGGGAATGTTTATATGTTTGAAATTCTTCGAAATGGTTCATTTTGTAGGCATTGTCAACTATATGCAAAATTTTCATGTTATGCAATGGATGGACGTCAAAGTGTGTGTTTCTCTGTTTTGAGGTGTTCTGAAGAAGTTGAACTTACGTGAATTCTACCAGTCTCTGTTGAGCCAGTGCTAAAGGAAAGCGGCTCTTAAATGTACTGCCTGCCCTACATACAAACATTTACATACATAACATTGTACTTTAAATACACAAGGTCTGAGAATTATTGTAAGTTGAAGAATTCTCATTACGTATAAAGAGCAACTTCGTGCCGTTGTTGGGGTAAACGACACATTGATATCATATTTTTAAATAAATTAGCTATACAATATTAGATGTCACCTAAGAAATGGAGCCGCAGTGTATTTCGTAAAGTTAAGGTCACTTTGATTGAGTCTAGAGGAATTTGGAATTAATATTCTTGTTGGTTGTGGTAGTATAAAGATTTTGTATCAAGTTTGCTTCATATCCATTTTCGACCGCTATATACTCTAACTTATTAAGTTCTGTAGCAGTAGCAGAAAGGGTTAGGAGCCCTCAATAATAAAGTCGGTCATAGTGTGAAAGAACGCCAATTCGTAATTAAGGGGTTGACTAGAAGTGGCGTGAATAATATTGTCTGTTGTGGTGGGTTTCCTGTAAATATCAAAGTTAATTTTACCATTTACTTAAAGTAGTTTCTGGTCCATAAAACTAAATTCATCACGTTGATTTTCTATTTGATACTTAAATCTAATTTTAGGATGACAGCAGTTCAGTGATTCACTAAGTGATTTGATGTCCTTCAAATTTCCGTTTAATGCAATGATGGTATCATCAACATGTCTACTGTAGAAAGAAATGCTGTCGGCTAAAGTAGTTCCTGATCTAAAAGGTTGACTTCGTTGTGTGCACCGAATATTTCTGTACAAACTCGTATGAGTATGAAGTACTTAAGCCTGAAGCTTGAAATAATATTTCGTATTTCAGAATAACAACAACGACAGACAGGGGAGATTTTCGGAATTTTGGTGCTTTTTTAGGCTGGTAAATCTGGAAAGATAAGATTGTTTGTTTCAGACCAACGGTTTATCTTTGTTGGACGTGATTAGTGAATAATGTAACTGCGAGTGTTAGGTGTAAGTTGAAATAATATCGTGCATTGCTTTCTAAGGTGACATTATTTTAGAAAGCCGTGCGAAGATTTTTAGTTATATCGAGCTCTTCCGAATTCGTGAGTAAATTTACGTACAGCCTTTGTCACAATGAGCATGAGATCTTGAACCGTTTTTAATTTCAGGATTGCGTGTGTGCTGTATACACTTGTGTCTGAAATTCATTTGTCATCTCATTTTCAGTAAATTAAAATTTTTGATAGAATGAGAGTGCTTGTTTCATTATTAATTTCATACTGCGCGTGTGTTGTATATACTTGTGTGTGAAATTATTTTTTATACCATTTTAGTGAATTAGATTTTTAATACAATGAAAGTAAAACTCGGATTCATATGCACCACACACTTGGTGGGTTCAGCAGGAACAATCACCCTTGCTAATTGCTTGAGTAGGGAAATTCGTGTGAATAAGTTAATTTAGGTAAGTTATATCGTGTGAAGCTTTTAGTTTGGTACTACCTGAGCAAAATAATGGCGATTATATTAGCCTTTGCCCGTCGGTTCACGAAGGCCACATTTCTCTGGGAAATGCGCATAGTCGCTTCGGAGATTAAACTCAACTTCGTCAGAAAATATAGTGTATGGAATACCGAGCTCTAGGAGGAAGTTTAGTCATGGTACATAATGGCGAGTACAAAAAAGTGCATAGTAAATAGCACCAGGTGATATTGTCACGTAGAAGAAGGTGTAATTAGATGAATGACGAACACTAACTTCACTTAGCGAAGGTTTATTCACAACTTGCACATAAAAGAGCGCGGAGCGAACTGTCTCCGTCCAGAACACATACAGTATTTATACGGCTACAGAAGATTCCAGTACAATGATTCTTGCCATTTGTGGATACTTCTAGAATGTACTCGAACCGAATATAGAAATTAAAACTGTACAGTTCACGTGAGTTTTGATTTCACGACTTTCCATGCAATAGTTTTGTGTCATAGCCGCTACTCGGCAGTGCAACTCGGTTTCTTCTGCGACATTGCTCCCTCCTTAAGAGAACAGCGTCTGTGTTACGTCGTCTTAGTCCGGGAACGTTCCTGCATACTCCGACAAATTAATGCCCTGGCGATGATCTTCTTACAACTTCTGGAGCCGCTACGCTCTTCGTCGCCTTCCCGAATGTTGCCTTCATTCGAAGGACGCGGACCGTATCTCCGATCTTTCATCGTCTTGAGTCGGGGTCGAAATTTTTAACTTCACAAGTAACATCAGACAACGTCTTACAACCTTATAAGGTCCAAAGTAGCGCCTGAGTAGCTTTACAGAGAGACCATCCTTCAGAACATGATGAAGACCCAGACGAGGTCACCAGCCTGGTAGACCTTCGGCGGTCGTTTCCTTGAGCCTGCAGCGTGCAAAGCCGAGCTACCTGCTGAGCTTCCTCAGCTCTGGTTAACACCTGGACGATGTAGTCGTCGTCCATGTCACCAGTATGTAACGGAAATACCGTGTCCATCGTCGTAGTCGCCTCGCGCCCATGCACCAGGAAAAATGGCGCAAATCCTGTGCTGTCTTGTTTGCCGGTGTTGTAGGCAAACGTCACGAAACGTAGCACCTCATCCCAATTGCTCTGCTTAACAATGACGAGCATTGATAGCATGTCAGCCAAGGTCTCATTAAGGCGTTCGATAAGCCTGCTAGTTTGCGGATGGGAGGCAGTCGTCATGTCATGAGTAATGTTACACCGACGGTTTACCTTTGTCACAAGATTCGATGGAAAAACTTTCCTTCGATCCGTAATTAACGACCTTGGGCCTCCGTGGTTTAATACAATGTCTTCCACGATGAATTTGGCTACGTCGGATGTTTCGGCTGTTTTCACCGATTTTGCAATGGCATAGCGTGTCAGATAATCAGTGCAAACAATAATCCATCTATTGCCACTAGCAGATGTTAGAAGTCGTCCAAGGAGGTCAATCCTAACACGCTGGAAATGCGATTCGGCTGGTGCAGTTGGTATGAGTCGGCCAGGTGGTTTCTAAGGAACTGACTTTCTCCTCGTCACTCTCGACAGTGCGACACATAGTGACGTACACTCCTAAATAAACCTGGCCATAACAATCTCTTGCAGATTCTACTGTATGTCTTAATAAATCCTAGAAGTCCGGCCTCAGGTGTGAACTCTTGGAATGGCCTGTCTTTGATACAAGCGTCTCGATTATTTGCTCGCCGTGCAATCGAAGTGCCTCTCACTATCTGACGGAGAACACTTGGGAAATCAGTTGCTTCCTTCATCACAGACATCGGTACGAGGTTTGGAAGCCATTCAGACTTCTTTTTTGCTGCATTGTCTCGATATAGTGGCACCATGTTATGAAGTCGTCTGCTGTCGAAACCTCCTTCAGGATTAGGGCTTGATACATGTCCTCAGCAACACCCTTCATGAGATGTGCAACCTTATCTTCCTCCTTCATTCTAGGATCCATTATTTTACACAGTTCCAAGACGTCTTGAATGTAGGATACTGTAGTTTCTCCTGGGCGCAGTCCCTGCACTTTAATTTATGTTCAGCCTTACACATCTGTCATTGTGTGTCGCCGAAATCCTTGCTGAGTTCCACTTGGAATAAATCCCAGCTTGTGAACTTCTCCTCGTTGTTCTGATACCATGGCTTGACAGTGCCCTCCAAGTAGAAAAGTACGTTAGCCAAACACACGGTGTCATCGCATTTGTTAAATTTGGCTATACGCTCACATAACTTCAGCAACTTCTTTGTACGAGGTGCATTCAAGTTCTAAGGCCTCCGATTTTTTTTCTAATTAACTACTCACCTGAAATCGATGAAACTGGCGTTACTTCTCGACGTAATCGCCCTGCATACGTACACATTTTTCACTACGCTGACACCATGATTCCATGGCAGCGGCGAAGGCTTCTTTAGGAGTCTGTTTTGACCACGTGAAAATCGCTGAGGCCATAGCAGCATGGCTGGTGAATGTGCGGCCATGGAGAATGTCTTTCATTGTTGTAAAAAGCCAAAGTCACTAGGAGCCAGGTCAGGTGAGTAGGGAGCATGAGGAATCGCTACAAAGTTGTTATCACGTAGAAACTGTTGCGTAACGTTAGCTCAATGTGCGGGTGCGTTGTCTTGGTGAAACAGCACACGCGCAGCCCTTCCCGGACGTTTTTGTTGCAGTGCAGGAAGGAATTTGTTCTTCAAAGCATCTTCGTAGGATGCACCTGTTACCGTAGTGCCCTTTGGAATGCAATGGGTAAGGATTACGCCCTCGCTGTCCCAGAACATGGACACCATCATTTTTTCAGCACTGGCGGTTACCCGAAATTTTTTTGGCGGAGGTGAATCTGTGTGCTTCCATTGAGTTGACTGGCGCTTTGTTTCTGGATTGAAAAATGGCATCCACGTCTCATCCATTGTCACATCCAACAAAAAGAAAGTCCCATTCATGGTGTCGTTGTGCGTCAACCTTGCTTGGCAACATGCCACACGGGCAGCCATGTGGTCGTCCGTCAGCATTCGTGGCACTTTTCGCGTTTTCAGGTCGTCATGCAGGATTGTGTGCACAGAACCCACGGAAATGCCAACTCTGGAGGCGATCTGTTCAACAGTCATTCGGCGATCCCCCAAAACAATTCTCTCCACTTTCTCGATCATGTCATCAGACCGGCTTGTGCGAGCCCGAGGTTGTTTCGGTTTGTTGTCACACGATGTTCTGCCTTCATTAAACTGTCGCACCCACGAACGCACTTTCGACACATCCATAACTCCATCACCACATGTCTCCTTCAACTGTCCATGAATTTCAATTGGTTTCACACCACGCAAATTCAGAAAACGAATGATTGCACGCTGTTCAAGTATGGAAAAAGTTGCCATTTTAGGTATTTAAAACAGTTTTCATTCTCGCCGCTGGCGGTAAAATTGCATCTGCCGTACGGTGCTGCCATCTCTGGGACGTATTGACAATGAACGCGGCCTCATTTTAAAACAATGCGCATGTTTCTATCTCTTTCCAGTCCGGAGAAAAAAAATCGGGGGCCTTAGAACTTGAATGCACCTCGTATCTTGGGCATCGTCACCAGAGAACCCACAAGGATATCTCATGTGGTGGCACACGGTTGCTGTCATCATAACGTCTTCTTCTTCTGTCCCCGATAGATTGCGATCTGTTGAATATGGCTCGACCTCGGGTTTCTCGCCACGTAAACAGCGGCTCTGGCGTGGCCTGATGGGAGCCACTGTGTCATCGATAATGTGCGCTATCACAAGTTCCGATGTTCAGCGTCTACACCAGAATAATGTCACATAGAAGACGTTGTAATTAGATGAATGACGAACAATAACTTCACTTAACGAAGTTTTATTCAGCACTTGCCCATACAAGTGCGCGGAGCGAACTACCTCCCTCCAGAACACATACAGTTTATTTACAGCCACAGATTATTCCAGTACAATGATTGTTGACACTTGTGGATACTTCTAGAATGTACTCGAACCGAATATAGAAATTAAAATCGTTCAGCTAGTCACCTTTTGCTACAACAGTATGATTGATAAATAAGCTGTGACCTTCGCTACATAGTGAAGTGACTATGTACAATATAGTTTGAGATATACAGTACCTAGTACGTTGTGCGTAACAGTGCTCCATACTCGGCATGTACATTTAAATTTCTTGTTATTCCATTATCAGAAGCATGGTGGTATGCGTTATCCAGCAGTGAAAACACGCCCTTTATAAAAATCTAGAAGTGTGTGGGCTGAAAAAAAGGAAAAAAATTGTAGGGTGTCTTTCTTTACAGTATTCCTCCAAATCGCAGGCTGTTGCTGTTGCTCTGACCACCTCCATTTCCTGGTCAAAACATAATTTCATTTGATATACCAATGTTATTATTTGTCATTTCATCATTACAGTTGTGGTATGGTGGAAATAAATACGACCCGTTTTTGTTTACAGGTGAATCAGCTAAAATTTGCATAGTTAATATTGCGGAAGTGGGAAGTGCTATTGACGAGTGGTTTTGGTTCAAATGGCTCGAAGCACTATGGGACTTAACATCTGTGGTCATCAGTCCCCTAGTACTTAGAACTACTTAAACCTAACTAACCTAAGGACATCACACACACCCATGCCCGAGGCAGGATTCGAACCTGCGACCATAGCAGCAGTGCGGTTCCGGACTGAAGCGCCTAGAACCGCTCGGCCACAGCGGCCGGCGACGAGCGGTTTTCACAGACTGGATTGGTAGTCTCGAGCTCGTACCTGTAGCCAGTCAATAGACTGTAATAGCACTTAGGAAGTGTATTTTGTCTGCAATTACACACTATTTTCAAATGGAACAATGCCTGTTGACACTGACAGACTACAATTAGGGTAAATTATAATGTGAGTGGTGTTTGTTGCAAGATTCTAGTGCGAGTCTTTTACGATGTATCGCAATTTGAAAAGTTCCCACATGACACTTGTCCAATACCCGTGGTATCACAAACTATGGAACAACACAAGTGCATACACTAGTTACCGGGATTCTGACCATTAACAAGATACTTGACAATCAAAGCTTGTGTTCAAAATTACCATCAACAGAGGCAACACATGCTGATATGGAACGACTGCTGCGCACGACCGGCCGCGGTGGCCAAGCGGTTCTAGGCGCTTCAGCCCGGAACCACGCGGCTGCTACGGTTGCAGGTTCTAATCCTGCCTCGGGCATGGATGTGTGTGCTGTCCTTAGGATTAAGTAGTTCTAAGTCTAGGGGACTGATGACTTCAGATGTTAAGTCCCATAGTGCTTAGAGCCATTTTGCTGCACATGTGGTTGCATTTCAGCCGAGATGTCAGGCCGCGCGGGATTAGCCGAGCGGTCTAGGGGGCTGCAGTCATGGACTGTGTGGCTGGTCCCGGTGGAGGTTCGAGTCCTCCCTCGGGCATGGGTGTCTGTGTTTGTCCTTACGATAATTTAGGTTAACTAGTGTGTAAGCTTAGGGACTGATGACCTCAGCAGTTAAGTTCCATAAGATTTCACACACATTTGAACATTTTTGGAGATATCAGAGCAGACTGCAGTAATACGTCGTTGCATATCATGAGGATTAGTTGGAATGTCCTTGTAGGCAGCGTCTTTCAGCTCTCCTCACAGCTAGAAGTCAACAGGCGTGAAATCCTGGGAACGGGCCGGCTAAGGTGCATGTCCTCTGCGTCCAATCCAAAGGTTGGGAAACAGATCGTGAAGATACGCTACAGTACGTCATGCACTATGGGCTGGACAATCATCATGTTGGTACCTAACCGTGCGAGATGGTCTGTTAGCAAGCTGCAATACTTGGGCGTGTTCAGTGTTCCGTCTATGAGAAACGGGCCTATGAGCTGAGGGCTCACTATCCCACACCACCACACGTTTACAGTCCATGGACGCTGACGTTCCACCAGATAAAGCCAACGGGGATTGTAAACATACCAATAATGCATGTTTCGGTGGTTTACCTGGTCTTGAATGATGAATGTTGCTTCATCACTAAACAAGATACATCTGGAGTATCCTGTCTTAATGCTCATGTGGAGAAGTTAACACGATTCTCATAATCGTTTCCATCCAATTCTTGATGGATACGGGTATGATAGGGATGAAACCCATGTCGATGGAGAATGCGACGAACATTTACCTGACTCATGCCACTTGCTCGTACGATTGCGCATGAGCTAACGTCGGATCAACTGCAACAGCAGAAAGAACGTTAATTTCCTCTTTTTCTGTCGTCTCTTGTTTCCTTCTGTTACGTTGCCTAGGTGTTACACTATCACTTTCACGTAACTGGTTTAAAAGGTTGATAAATAACTGCCGAGTGGTTGATATCTGCTGGGATATCTCGCGCATACGTCTTAAAACAACGAACTGCTTTATTCCTACGCTCTCCATACATCATGAGCATGTAAATCCCATCGTCCACTCACGACGTTCTACTTGGGCTGTCACAGACTAACTAAAGAGCAAGTCGCAATGGACTCAAGGAACACACAAGAACGCTGTAAGAAACATAAGCAGGTTGAATGGCACAAACAAGTGTTGATGTAGGTACTTTTCAAAACACGATAGCCGGCCTTGGTAGCCCAGCGGTTCTAGGCGTAGACTGGAACTGCGCGACCGTTACGGTCGCAGGTTCGAATCCTGCCTCGGGCATGGATGTGTGTGATGACCTTAGGTTGGTTAGGTTTAAGTAGTTCTAAGTTCTAGGGGACTGATGACCTCAGAAGTTAAGTCCCATATGCTCAGAGCCATTTGAACCATTTAACTCGCTACGCATGTTATTTTTGCTAGCTAGACTTCTGGTAACACTATGGAACTCACGAGTTATTCCGTCCTCCTGTTTTATGTGATATTTTACAGCACTCTGCAATACGTGCTGATGTACGTACCCACGGGCTGGCCGGCCCAAGCGGGTTGCATCATGCAGCCTCGCAGACGGTCAGCGGCCAACGCGGCACTATGTTTTCGATTTTTTTTTTCAAATTGTTGCACCCTTGAGCCGCCGTTCACCAGATGTACGACTAGCGATTGGCGGCTGACGTTACAGATCAAACTTTATTAATAACTATAGTTCAGGGTTACATCATCAGTTACAATTACATTCTCAGCAAGTACACCAAGTCCTTTGATCCATACATGTATTTTTTCATCATTACTAACTTTACGACAGGAGCGGGTATACAATGTAAAAGGCATATTACTGTATATGTAACTAGGTCTAGATTGGTTCTTACAAGGGAACCTCCCCATCTCACCCCCCTCAGATTTAATTCTAAGTTGGCAAAGTGGATAGACCTTAAAAAACTGAACAAAGATGAATCGAGAAAACAGGAAGAAGTTGTGTGGAACTATGAATAAATAAGCAAAATATACAAATTGAGTAGTCTATGCGCAATATAAGCAACATCTAGGACAAGGTGACCTCAGGAGCGCCGTGGTCGTGTGGTTAGCGTGAGAAGCTGCGGAAAGAGAGGTACTTGGTTCAAGTCTTCCCTCGAGTGGAATTTTTAATTTTTTGTTTTCAGTTTATGTCACAAACTCTTATGTTTTCATCACTTTTTTGGGAGTGATTATCACATCCACAAGAAAACCTAAATCGGGAAAGGTAGAAGAATCTTTTTACCCATTCGCCAAGTGTACAAGTTAGGTGGGGCGACAACATATTCCTGTCATGTGACGCACATGCCGTCACCAGTGTCGTATAGCGTATATCAGACGTGTTTTCCTGTGGAGGAATCGGTTGACCCGTGACCTTACGATCAAATGTTTTCGGTTACCATTGAAGAGGCACGTCCTTTCGTCGACTAATCGCACGGTTTTGCGGTGGGGTCGCAAAACACAGACACTAAACTTATAACAGTGAACAGAGACGTCAATGAACGAACGGGCAGATCAAAACTTTACGATAATAAACTTATCACTCGAGGGAAGACTTGGACCAAAGACATCTCGTTCTGCAGCTGCTCACGCTAACCACGAGACCACGACGCACCAATGCTTACATTATCCTTGATGTTGCCTATCTTGCGCATGGACTACTCAGTTTGTATATTTTGCTTATTTTTTTCATACTTCCACACAACTTCTTCCTGTTTTCTCGATTTATCTGTGTTCAGTTTTTCAAGGCCTATCCACTGTGCCAACTTATAACTAAATCTGAGGGGGGTGTGATGGGTAGGTTCCCTTGTTAGCGTCTATTCCACAATTCCAGGTCTTGTAAGCGATAACATCTCGATCGAGTGAATTTCAGTCTTGATGTTGCCACTGGTAGTACTGGAAGTGGATGGTTTACTCTCGCTATCGTCCGATGTGAGAATGCATCTCTACCTGGATTGGAATCATTCACCGACCGGGGGCTCAAGGATGCAACAATTTGGAAAAAATCGAAAACATAGTGCCTCGTTGGCAGCTGAGCGCCTGCGAGTGTGTATGATGCAACCCGCTTGGGCCGCCAGCCCGCGGGTACGCGTGCTGCTAAAGAGACTAAAGCACGCGTACGGGATAACGCTCCCGCGCCGACGCTCGCTGCGGCTAAGTCCGTTATCAGCGCTCTTATGTCCGTTATCAGCGCTCACATCAACGGTCGACTTGGACAGCTGAAACATCCCCTTAGAACAATTTCTGAATTACTGTGCTGATAAACCTCTTACACTATTTGCTTTTCAAACAGCTGAGCAAAACTGAACGTACTCAAACATTCACTAGAGTGAGACACAATATTTTTAGCGCAACGCAATCTGACTTTCAGAAATCCGTACAAAGGAATGGCCCTGATTAACATTAACCTGTACCTTTCACAAATCACTTACCTCACAAAAATCTTGGTTACTGGAACTACTGCAATACAGCGAGCGCCACTACTGCCAGCTAAATAAAAGATTCTAAAGGCACTAAATACTGATAGGCATCGTTAGCAAATGAAAGATTTTAATAGAGAACAAACAATGTATTTACCTTAATAATCATAATATATATAGCAGTTCATGACAAATTTCAAAACTCCGCCATCTCTCTCCCCACATCCTCCACTGCTGGCGGCTCGCCTCCAACTGCGCAACGCTACGCGCTGTTCACATCCAGCTGCCGCTGCCCAACACTACAATGGCAGACAACAATGCAAACTAGCCACAGACTGCACACAGCACAGCCAGTGATTTTCATATAGAGCGCTACGTAACGTTGCCAAAAAGAAAACCCTACTTACATAGCAAATATTCCTACTAATTTGTTCCTCAGCTGACATCTAGTGAGTGGTCCACGTACAAAATCACTGAGTTCTCCCGACCGACTCTTTCAGCTGTTACTGCTTCTGCTCTGACAACAGCCTCCTTCTACAATGGCGGAACCGACTCTCCTAATATCTGGTGCTCAGTTCCGAGTTACACAGGGGCTGTCTGGGCACTTGTGTTCAGCCAGTATAGTATGCCTTACTGTCTCGCTGCCTTTTTCTTATTGTTCGTTAATTGTAGGCGTCCATCATCATTGGACGATGTTACCTTCTTTCATTCGTTCATCCTGATGATTTTATGCGGGTGTGTATCTCTCAAGGCAGTAACTTACAGGTATGCCACCAGCAAAGTCGACTGCAGCAAACATACAACCTTCAAATCACTACTAATTCACGCGTACATTATATACAATAATCCACTCTCAGGTTCTACACCATGTGATGCGATATTTTCAGACGAAGAGTATGAGTCACGGCGCATAATGTATCCCTTAAATGAGCGGCTCTGAAAATGGAGGCTATCTACGTCGTGTGTTAATTTTTAATTTCGCCGGTCCGGTATCGGGCTACATGCCGATATTCCGTGAGCGTTAATTTATTATAAAATTTCTGTACTTTTTTCAGGATTTTAAATTGTAGCTCGTTATCAGCACGTCCTCGTTGTATTAACGTGAGGTAGCGTGAATTATGTATAGAAATGTTTAGAAAAATGTGTTGTGTCAGCAGCCAAGAAATATCTCGACCGACTAAACAACATTAAGTTCGGATAAGTCGACATTACAATTTACAAATGAAATAACATGTTGTCACATGGCAACGGCATTCATCTGGATGTGCTGAGGCAACAACGAAATTAATATTAAATGGCTTAAGGCAATTTTTACGTGTTTGGATTTCAACTGTAGGGTTGGTCGACGTCAAAATCAATTTAGGTGTTTACGAGAATTTTCCAGACAAGTGTGGAATCGGACATTTTGTATATGAGCTCCTCCTTGTTCAACTATACTTGACTGGACTTTCCAAACTCGTCTCTTGTGCTAGGTAGAGCATCTTTGATATGAAACGGAAGGTTGTGGTTTGGCAGATGTATTCTATCCAAAAACCCAGCAACAACTGCTCACAGTTCTTTAGAAAGATTGGGAACGGGTTCCACCCTGAGTTTATCAGTATTTTTCGGAAAGTTAAAGGAGGACCGACTCGCCCTTAGTTACCCAACGGCATCGTTTTGAACGAACACCTATGAGTATGAACATTCTGGGTCACATATTGTGTTTAACCTCAGTTACAATCCCAGTATGCCTTTGTTTGTTTAGTGAGTGTTTTTATCGACGTAATTGAATGTGCGTCTAATGATGAGCGACTAAGGTGGCCTTATTGCGTAACAACCGAGGATCTAATCCACTACTGGTCACCCTGATTTATCTGTTGGCGTAATTCAAGTAGAACAACTCTTTTTGAGAAGATAAGGCTGTATTTCTCGATTACCGAAGAAAATTTGACAGAGTATCACGTCTATTCCTGTTGTCGAAAGTACGACCGTACGGCGTATCAGACTAAATACTTGCCTGGACTAAGGGTTTCTAGGTAGAAAAGACGCAGCATGTTACCCTGGATAGAGAGTCATCGATAGATACAGACCTAACTAATTGTGAAACCCAGGGACATGTGTTGGGTTCCTTGCTGTTGAGTTGTGTATTAATAACCTTGCAGGACTCAGTAGCAGCAGCATTCTTCTGAAGATGGCGGACAGTTGTATAGCACAGATATTGAATCAAGTTGATTTATGGGTCCGGCAGCAAACCAGACGACACTTTTAAAAGTTATTACGTCGGGGGAAGCCTACGACATGAAACAAGCATAGTGTGAATGAAGCTGCACAAATTTTCAGTGAGAGATTGATAAGATTACAAAGTGTTGTAAAGGTTGGCAACTTGCTTTGAATGTACATAAATGTAAACGTTTCCACCTCACAAAACGACTAAACAGTGTATGCTTTGAATGCAACGCCAGTGAATCGCAGCTTGAACCGGCAGACTTATACAAATACCTGGGTGTAACACTTAGCAGGGACATGAAATGGAGCGCCCACATGCGCTCAGTTGCAGGTTGTGACGGTACAAATCCCCGTTACTAGATGAATAGTTCTAGTACGCAAGGACTGCTTTGTGGAGAGCGAGCGCGCGACATGGTGCGCCATTCGCGGAAACGCGTGGCTCGCCCGCGCGAGATTTGCAACGATCGGTGGGGTGGTCTCCGCCGCCGGGCGGCCACGTGGCACGCAGCTAGGGGTACTGTTTGGTTTATCGCGCATTACGTGAAAACTACCGACGAACAGCGATGTGGCAGTGGATTGAGGTCAGCAATATGCACGTTCTGAAAGATAGATTTTTGTTTTAAGTCATGAGATGCAAAAGTTATACTAACCTCAAAATTGGTTAATATCACGATTACTGAAAGATTAATTAAAATAGTAAATAACAACTTACAGGGATGAGCGACCGCTCATTGAAAACGTCTCGTCATAGCGGATCGAGGGCTGTAGATATATGTTAAGATTCATGAATAATTAAGCTCGTAAAGAGCAATAAACAATGTTTGATGGGAAATTGTTTATAAAATTCAATAGAAAATTCATGAGTAAAGAACGGCACTGTATAATAGTTTTGTGTGGCATCACACGTATTTTAAACTAGTTAAGCTATACTACACACTTAACTTGCAATAGTTTTTATTGTTTGCAAATTATTATTGACATTTTTCGCCTATAATTAATCAATTATTATATATATGAAGATTTTGAGCAGTGTAATGTGTAGATCGCTATAGATTACGTCTAAAAACAGTGCTATATGCAGTTCTATGTTAAAACTTTGCAGCAAAGATGTAAACAAACAAATTTGCGCTAAGTGGCGAAATTTTGCAAAAAACTAAAACTTGATTTACGAGCTATAGAATAATCCTAGAAATTAATGTAGCATAGTAAATAAGATGTACTTCTTAGCGCGGTTCCGATGGTGTACTTATTTCTGTTGAGAGATGAATATATCAAAATTTGTAACCTTAACAGGTGAGATTGGTACCTGCATAACCAGGGAGGTGGAGATCCGAATCTATATAAGCGAGCGGCCATCTTGGCCAGAGGTCAGTCGTTGGGCAGTTGTTGGGGAGTTGGCCGATGAGGCGCGAGCAAGCCCCACTTGTGGATGGCCCATGTGGTCGTTTGAGTAAGAATTTTTCGCGCCGATTTATTTCGACAAAGAGTACTGTTTAATAGCGCAAGTGTGCAAGCATATATTTGGTGAACTGGAAGTGCTACGATTATTTGTGTGAGTACGAATTACGAGGTATACATCGGCGTAAGTGAACATGTGGTGATCTGTGATTTCGCGCCAAAACTGTTGGAGCAAAGAGGACAGTGGAACTTGTGGTTCTGTTCGAATTGGTTGAGTAATTTTCGATTATAGCAGCCTATATTACTGCTATTGGGGGCTCAGAGTCAAATTATTATTAAAATAAAACTGTAAAGTGTCCCACCAGTGCTAATTTCATGTGAAAGAAAAGGAAAACGCCAATAAATACCGACTGAACTGTGTCGTGAAAAATGATTTTTGCTATAATAATCGCCTAATGTTTGTTCCCTAGCATAAACTACACTCTTGTTAATTCAAAAACTATAACTAATGTGCGGGTGTGAAACTGTGTACTAATGCACCAAGTGTGGAAATCATCCCCTGAGACTTACGTGGGAGCCAAAATTTGCACTAACATTTTTTAACGAACATTTTACATGCACATTCGTGTGAACTAATCAACCGCACTTATTTTTCCGCCCCTACACTAGGTAAAGCAGATGGTTTCGTTTATTGGTAGAATACTAGAGAAATGTAGGCAATATACGAAGGAGATTGCTTAAAAAACTCTCGTGCGACCCATCCCAGAATATTGCTCAAATATATGCGACCCGTACCAAACAGAAAAGACGTGAACTAGCAGACTCTTTAAGACAGGTGGAAACCACCGCAAGATAGTCAACTGACAAAGTTTCGAGAACTGGCCTTAAATAATGACTCTAGGAATATTCTAAAAGTCTCTACATATCGGTCACATGAGGATCGGCAGAAAAAAAAAAAATCAAATAGCCCTGAGCACTGTGCGACTTAACTTCTGAGGTCATCAGTCGCCTAGAACTTAGAACTAATTAAACGTAGCTAACCTAAGGACATCACACACATCCATGCCCGAGGCAGGATTCGAACCTGCGACCGTAGCGGTCGCTCGGTCACAGACCGTCAGAAAAATATTAGATTTATCACAACACGTACAGAGGCATCTGAATCATCATACTTCCCGGGCTTCATGCCTGAATAGAATGAGAAAAAAGCCCTAATAACTGAAACTATGGGACGTACCCACTGCCATGCACTTTACAATGGGTCGCAGAGTATACACGTAGATGTTGATGTCGTTGTAGACTTACTTGTCCGCCTATGACCTACAGAATGTTGGGTTAGTCTATACTTACATCTTTGTCAAAGGGACATTAGACCTCCCCACCTCTCCCACTCTTCCCTCTACTCTTCCCTAATGTTTTCTTTTTGTTTTTGTGGTAGTCAAATGTTCTTAGTAATCACGTGGTAAATTACGTCATTTTCGAAAGGTTGCTACTATAAAACAATAATCACAGTCTTTCTCGGTTATTCACGTAATGATAGACAGGTAATTTCAAGGACAAAAAGAAAGAGTGAGTAAAAGTTTGTATCAGAGCTTATTAATTCTTTTTGTTGTTTATTCAATCAGTGTCTAGCGTACCAGTCTGCTCCTCGGCTTGGAAAAACGGACGTCGGAAGGAATTGCAGTCGTATCACGCTACATAATATCCGGCTTATTTGCGACTCAAACTTGCTGCCAGTCACCGCTCCGTGGGCACGCGAAACTCTCATTATGAAACGACATACAGAATCGTGCCCTTCTGTTATACATAAAATACGTTTATATTGTGCATGCGGCTCAAAATTAGGTATGAGTATGAAACAAGAATCGCAGTATAAATAACGCTTCGGGAGACATTTTAGAACCCTACCACCCTTCTCTCCACACAAAGCTACTAGCATTAGCGCTTAAAAATAGGGGCAGTTTGGCGTTTCTAATTAGCAGGTCAAAGGGACTTGGTTATTAAACTTAAAAGTCAGTCGATCCGTGAACTTCAGGGCTGGCTCCACTAATGTACCCGTTAATTCAACAGCAAAGCAACTCTCGCAATTACGGAGGTACCAGTCCTCCTAATGAAAGTTGAAGACATTAAAAAGTTTGTACCTAGATTGTTCACTTTATCGATACGACGATAAGGCCGTTACAGCATAAATACCGCAGAAAATGGTGGTAGTGAGCGCAACCTCACAACTTTATTCTAACGACGGGCAAATGGTTTTCAGAAAAATAAGGTAATTGTACCCCATATGGTCTATCTAAGAAAAGTTATGTTTCTATATTTTTGTGGTAAATTAGACACTTGGTTACAGTATAAAGTACATCAAATTGGACGTGTAATATTATGATGTGGAACAAGTACAATCATTAGACAAGCCAAAGTGACAAGTATAAAGAAAAATTGGTTCTGGCCACACTGAGTATACTTTGTTCACAATGTGGAATATTTAACTTTTTTTAGTAACAAATAAAAAATAATAATTACTGGAACCGGATTTTCAATATGAATTACGTTTATTACACATAATATGAAATGAAAATAATGATCTGACGAAGGTAATTTTAAGAAATTTAACTGATACAGATATAAAAAAGAGGTAAATGCTCAAACAGCCCGTATGATTCAGCCTCACAAAACTGTTTCCCAGAAGGTGTTCAATAAATTATCGGTTTACGAAGGGTCACTTACGTAACTTATTTTTTACACTGAACCGACAGAAAAATATTCTTACATTTTGTTTATCACCGTCCTCACAGCTTGGGCATGTAAAACTGCCCTTGTCCTCTTTCGTTAATCGGACGCATTCCTCATGTGTGTATTGAGTAGAAACGAAACACATACGCCTATCTTTCATTGAATCTTCTTTGCACACTTTGCAAAAGCGAGATGCATCTCGCTTTTTTGGCTGGTTCCCAGAATGGGCTTGCCTGTATTGTGGATATTCTAGGAACTGTGGTTTTATCTCTCGTCGAAAATGGTGATATCTTCAAAACGGTACCTTTACTTTTCAAAGCATGTTTGCTCCTGGTCACTTGAATATTTTTGTGATTTGGTGTTGGGAGTAGCTGGGCAAATGTGTCCTATCAGCAGCTCGATCGCCATCTGCATTAGTACTGGCCATTCCGACAGACTCATCCTCCACGGACAATATGCGTACTCCATTCAGACTTCTGACGGCCTGGTCTCTCAGGATGAAGTGTCTCCTGATTTTTATGGAGTTGATGTAGACAGAGGTTCTGTAGCTGCAGAATCCTGTAACTCGTAAGCATTACTAGGCGCAAGTGGAAGGAACTTCTGGATTCGGTTTAGCATCATACGGGTAAAGTCCAGTAACCCTGAACCAAGATGTGACTTTACTTGTGATCATGGATTTCTTCCAAACTTTGGCAAAGGTATTTTGAAAGTGTTGCATAGTAATGTTCTCTCACAAAGATTGTGGCAGTACATCATTACTTCTTAATCGCAGCGCTGTTCGAGTGAATAATGGTCTCCACTGTTACATAATCTAAGTGGCTTTTGACTCCATCAAAAATCAGTAATGACCGAGCAGCAGTTGGTGTAATCACACAGAGTAACTCGTTGATGAAACTGATCCCTTTTCCTGTCATGCAGCAAACAGAGCCCGTACATAGATCATCATCAAACATCGGTTTCATGCGTTTCCCTTTGAATAAGATCACTGGAGGAATAGCTGCTCCTGTTGCACTCGCAAAAGAGACAACTGTCACATTTTCCCCACGTTCATTGCCAATCGTGTGTACTTCGCGCGTGCCTTTCTTTGCGAGTACTTGTGGTTCCTTCTGTAATTTCAAACTGCAACCTTTTTCATCAGTACTGAGAAGTTTTTCAGGATTTCTGAAAATTTCAGGTTCTTCGAGAAGAGTTTTAAGTTTTTGAAAATGGTCTTGAATAACTACTTTGTTTAACTTCTGACCCGTATCCGGATTAAAAATTTGAAATTTTCTGATAGAAATTGTGGGGTTATCCTTTAAAAATTTCCTTGCCCATTCGTGGCTAGCAAACCTGCTTAACATCAGAAAATTGACGAACAATATCGTTTTTCTCACAGTATCTGTAGACACATAGACAAAATTTTAGTTGTTGCTCAATAGCCCATTTCTGCCAAACTTACTGTTAGAGAACAGAGCTTAGCATCTCGTTCTTCCGATGCAGTAAAGTTCCGCCTTAGCTATGGTTTTACATCCGGATCTGACTTACCGACGGAGAGTTCTTCGTGGAACACGGAATTCTTTTTGTGCTTTATAGTCTGACATGTCTTTCCTGGAGATGGCTTCAGCAGGCTTTTCAGGTCGTCCTGGCTTCATCAACCCCATATCTCATCGTGGTTTAAGGGGCTCCGGAAAGGCTCAAATCATGAAAAGTTCAATTTTTACTTTTTTGCGTTTTCTGAATCTGCAGACTATTACCTTTTAATAGATATATAATTTATTCAATTCCGAAGACTACAACTAATTTTAAATTTTTTTTGAAATGTGTTCTACATGGGCGTGACCCACTGTGGCGCTGTTAAACTGCTGTCAAATGGTGTTATTATTAACGTCCGTGTTCATCAGGTACATTTTAGTGATGTGAGATAAAGTATGTGTTGTGGCTAACCTGTAATGGTTCAATATATATCGCTGGTGTGATTGTCGATTGTTTCATGTTTATTTACTCTGTCGTTATCTCGAAAATATTCGTAATTAATTTTGTTTCTTGAGTCTCTGTTTTGTTGAAGTATAATAATGAGTAAAAGTAAAGTTGCTGTTGCGACTTTCAATGATGGCAACATTGTAAGGTGCAAGGTATTTAGAAATATGGGAATGAAGATAGGTTCTAACATGGTACGAGCGATGCTTGCTTTAGACAAGGAACGCCTTCGGGCTGCAGACAGGGCTGTAAAGAGTCTAGAAATACAAGCAAGAGTAAACAGGAGGAGGAACAAGAGGAAGCTGGAGGAGGAGTTTGCAGAGGATGAAGATAATCCATCCTATGTACCTGGAATGCACTAAAAAGTTAATCCAATCTTTGTAGCTCGATTCCCAAATCTTTTATTTTCTCATACTAATTACATGTTTTCTAAGGATCTTCCAAACATATTTGCTTCAAACTTTCAGTAAATGTTACACAGTACCTTCTGCATAATTTAACACAGCTTTTTTCCAAAAAACCGTATATTTTTGAATATATAAATAAAAAATTGCAAAAAAATGTTGTGAATTTTCATTACAATTGAAAAAAAATCATCTTTAATAACTGAACTAAAATTTTGTAAAATCCCTGTGTTAAGTTGTAGCCCATATTCCAATAAATAATCTGTAAAAAGTTCAACTTCCTACCTCAAATACTTTGTGAGGAAAGATGTAATTTATAAGCGTTATTTTAACATTGCAAGTATAGGGCGTTACGGAGTCCCTTAAAGAAGAGAAATGAAATGTTATCAGTAAAGTGTGTAAGACGTGTATATTTCTATTGTCTATTGTCAAACCACAATTTATGAAAGATGTTTAGATTTTATTAATAGGATTAAGTAGGAATAATTAATATTTGTCATATTGGAAATAATTGTGGTAGCAGGGAATGCTGCACCAAAGTATTGTTAGTTGGAGAGACCGCACATTGATATAATTTTAAAAAGGACGGGAGAGACCGCGTATGGATACATTTTAAGAAAAGAGCAGGAAAGACCGGGCATTGATACATGTAATGGTAGCAGGGATTGTCTGCAGCAGAAAGCATTGTTGGCGGGAGAGACCGCACTTTAGCGTTCGTAGGAAGTCAGTAGTAAGCGAGAAGTGAAGCGAGTCGGTAGCAGGTCTGAAGCGAGAGGTTGAGAGGAGCAGTGTGCCTGCCAGCCTCCAGCTATAAAAACGGATGTACAGAGGCATCAGCTAACTGTTATCATAAGAGGAACTAATATTATTGAACTTTTTTGAGAAACTCAAGACTACTGAAGGTATGCGTGCGCAATGCTAGTTGTACGACTATTGTAAAAAGTGAGTCCCATTTGAACGTTTGTAGAATCATTTCATTCAGAATATAATTAATTTTTGCCAGCAACACTGCATCCCAGAAACCATCAATGTAAAACTTTGCAAAATTTTATTGTTGTTGTGGTGTGCGTACTGTAAGACCTTCAGTACACACACTATCAGGTTATTTGACTTGTCGCTCTAACGAAGTACGCGAGTGCCAGCAATATGTCTCGTGGTCTTATCGTGGCGTGTTTATCTTCTGCCGTTAGGTCAGATGATAGAAATGCCACTTGCACGCTTAGTGTAGCAGACTGACGGTGACCAACTTTAAACAGAACTTGATTAATTTTTCACACACATTTATTAAAATAATAACAAGCATAAAAACTGCTTAACTTGTTTCTGGATGCTATTTACAATTGACAATCTGAAGTTCCTTTGGTATTGGTACGTTAATCTTAATCTCACATATATCTCTGATAATTGACAAAAGTGTCTATATATTTATCTTCATGGCTATGTACAGGAATATGGTAATCTTATTAGGTGCAGACTGAAACTTGACTATAGACTGGTACAGACAAATGTAGAACTTGTACAGACCGGTACAGACTAATGCAGACTGGTACAGACTGGTGCAGACAAATGCAGACTCCCTAATCGGAGGTCTTTACACTTGTTATAATACTTCACGCGTCCATGTATCACTGCACGAGTGTGATCCACGAGGCGAAAAGGTTCTACGTTAGCAGCAATCTCTTTGGCTGTGTTACATATTAATACGCAGATTGGTGGAAGCAGAATTTGGTCCGTCTCTAAGGCAGCGCCATCTCGTAGTGCGGAGACGGACGAGCGCTGCGCTGGCGCTGTTGTGCTTAGCGGGGCGCGCTCTGTTGGGAAAGTTGTGTACGCGCTGACTACGTGGAACTATGTACACAACAGTTGTCAAAAAAAAGTTTAACTATGAATTACGTAACTTCAGTCAAATTAATTAAAGAATAACGTCAGCTTTGCTATTAAAGAATAACATCAGCTTTGGTAATAAATACAGCCACTTGTTATGACAGCCCATTAGCAGCTAATAGAGTATAGTAAAACAGAGTAAGTATATTCATGTCGCAGTTCGATGTTGCTGTCAGATGGCGATCCAGTGACAGTAAAAAAGGTAAGAACAGTTTTGGGTTATTGCAGGTAACGACTGAAGGCCAGGACGACGACACATTCTACATTTGTCGAAATAATCAGAAAATCACTTTTAATAAGCAGCATTTAAATTTTATGCGAAGATTGAGAAAAAGAATTAATTTCAAACGGAAGATATCATTTGTTACTATTAAGCAAGAGATAGAAATCCTAAGGGAAGGTTTCATAGATTATTGTAGACGGGAAGGTTGCGTAACAAAAGAGATATAGAGGAGAATGGAAGGTTTCAAGTGTATACTCAGTATGGTCTCCTATCAATAATGTGTATACTCAATACTGCCCAAAAGGCCAGTACAAGACAAACATTTCATAAATGTACTCAAATAGTACTATACTGATAAGAAAGGACATTTGTATGAAGTGGCTGACACAGTACTACGTTTACAGTAAAAGTTTAAAGACTAAGTAACATAAGCAACGTGCCTGCATAAAATATTAACGCTACGACGATAAACAATAGAACCTATCCTGTGGAACGGCTCAGCACTGTGTCACTGCACACTGTATGAAACGCAGAGATAGCTGACGTAGCTTGCCAAACATGCGTGAGCTGCCATCTATCCAATTCCCGTCTTACTTACCAAGAAATAGCCATACTGAGTCACAGGTCTTACAGAGTACAGTTACCTTCAACTGAAATAAACAATAAACTAAGTACTGTCATTCATTAAACTCAAATGTTTGTTTTCGTTGCTTGGGTTACGAACACGGCAGATTTCTTATCAGCAGTCACAGAAAAATAAACAAAACAAAATTAGAACCAATGTTATGACACGATGCCAGCCGCAGCGATTTCGGGTGCTAAGGCCGACGCGGATTTGTGAGCGGCCACCAGCATTAACTGCCATTGCTTGACGCGTCACTTCCGTGTCGCTTCCGTATAGAGATGAATCTGCGGTTTTGTGTATTAAAAAATTTGGCCATGTGCGAGTAGCATTCGCGCATTGAGGGTTCCTTACAAACGTAATTATGTATATAAGCAGTTCATTCATTCAGAAAATCCAGAATCTCGACGATTTTTGCCTGTTATCGACATAGACACTGGCGAGAAATCGGTCCCAGCCTATCGGGAACGTTTTAATTCCAAGCTAGAAATCGGTTATCAGATAACAAATGAGATGTTTTTTCGTGTGATATAACTACAAATTAACAATTTGCCGTTTTCTTCCTTTACTTCTACTGTGAAACCTTTCTTCTTGCCTAATTTCATGATTCTACGTCAAGCTTTTAATGAGCGACATTGAGCGTGTCAAAATATGTGACATAAATTGCCGTATCTTTTGACTGCATTGACTTTGAAGACTGACATTTTTATAGTATCAAAGAACTGTAGGCCTTACTGTGTGACATAAATCTCTGAGAAATTACCTAAGGGTATGTTGTCAGGGAGAAGTCTAAGGTGTAAATATCCACACGGGCATACATACTCGTATTCCGCTAGTCCTACCACCAGGCGAGTACTAAAGTTGTCCTTGTCATGGAGCACAGGAATAATCAAAGGAAATTTGTTACTATAGTAATTTCATCTTATTTTGTAGTTATTCGTGTATGTTATGAGATGGACACCGCCCGGGCTTCCTTAATGTTTCTAGTAGCAGCTGTATTTTTCATTGGTTGGATACATGTGTGATGTTTGGAGTAGTGGCTGTGTTTATGATTGGGTATGTAGGTTATGTACATGCATTTGAGACTTCCGCCCGAAAATGAGTAGTAATACTGGAAACTGCAATCGCAGGAAAAAAAGATAACCGTAAATGGAAGAAACGATGTTTAGTAATGGAAATAACGAAAAACGAGAGATGCTACAATTATAAGTAGTTTTGAAGATAACAATGATTTATTTAATTTGGCGGAGAAGAATATTTTAAGGAAAAAACATTTGAATTAGTGGCAGCAAATATTAAACTGTCTGTAAAGATTGTGGATAATTAATGTGGAAACCGGCCACGTAAGAATTTAATTCTAATTTTAATTTGAGAGAAAAGAGGTCATTAATTTTGTAGCCCGTCTGTGGCAGGGTAATAAGGATTATTAACTTAATCGCCCGACATGGGACGCGATATGTGGGTGAGAAATTTTTAAAGTAAATGTGTAGCTCAACTACTTTTCAAGTTCCCCACTTCAGGAAGTGTTGATACCATTATTCTCTGCACGTCAGAACTGCAAACTACAGATCGAGTGAACTTGAGGACTGGACTTAATTGCGGGGGGCGGGGGGGGGGGGGGGGGGGGAGGTGAACTTCTGTGTGGGAAGTTGGTACTGGAGTTAAGATTATTAATTAGGAGTATTGTGCTATTAATTCGCTGAGGGATCAGAGTTCCGAACTACATTAAATGCGTCACAGTCACTCTGTACAAGCATGGTGAAGAAACATCATACTGTTGAGGAGTACTATACCTACTTTCAGATAATCATCACACTGAATGATACAGCTATGATTTTTAAACTGCACTGACTGAGAGAACGTGCCATTTGCGTCCTTGCAGCAGTATGCAGACTGATCTTGAGATTTTCAGTGCCACATAATATTAAAAACAAGCTGTTGCCTCCAAGTAGGTTCTGCTGGTAGTGCAATAGACTGAAAGTTGGCTCATACACTAAACTATGAACGTAAACATTCTATAGAGAATGAATACTGCGACGCTGCTTAAGCGTTTTGTCTCTTGGGTTTACCTCTTCATGAGCTGCTAGCATGTTCAAAACCTACAGCGTCTTTGGATGTTGTTGTTGTGGTCTTCAGTCCAAACAGCGATCTGACGCTATCCCGTGCAAGCCTCGTCATCACTGAATAATTAATGCGTCACACATCCATCTGAGCCTGCTTGCTGTATTCATGCCTAGGTTGTCGTCCGTAATTTTTAGCCCGCACGCTTTCCTCCATTACAAAAGTGACTATTCGTCAATGCCTCGGGCTGCATCCGATCAGTCGATCCCTTGTTAAAGTCATGCTGCTTAACTTGTGAAGCTCTTCGTCTTGAATAAACAACACCTAATTTTCCTGAAACTGTGAACAGCTGTTCTTGTTTTTCACACCTACCTACTCCCGTCCCATTTTTAATGTATTAGATGTTTACAGATACCTGTATTTGAGCCGGCCGCGGTGGTCTAGCGGTTCTAGGCGCTCAGTCCGGAACCGCGCGACTGCTACGGTCGCAGGTTCGAATCCTGCCTCGGGCATGGATGTGTGTGATGTCCTTAGGTTAGTTAGGTTTAAGTAGTTCTAAGTTCTAGGGGACTAATGACCACAGATGTTAAGTCCCATAGTGCTCAGAGCCATTTGAACCTGTATTTGAAAAACAATTTTGTTGCTGTTGCCAGTCTGTTTTTAAAATAATATCTACTATCGATATCGTCAGCGATTTAGCTGCGCAAGTAGTAAAACTCATCTACTGCTTTTAGTATCTCATTCTCTAGTCTAATTTCCCCAGACTCGGCTGATTACACAAAGGTGACAAAAGTCATTCGATACTTTCCGATGTCGTTCAGATGGTTCAAATAGCTCTTAGCACTATGGGACCTAACATCTGAGGTCATCAGTCCCTATAACTTAGAACTACTTAAACCTAACTAACCTAAGGACATCACACACATCCATGACCGAGGCAGGATTCGAACCTGCAACCGCAGCGGTCACGCGGTTCCAGACTGAAGCGCCTAGAACCGCTCGGCCACAGCTGCCGGCTTCGATATCGTGTCCAGTCTCCTTCTGCACGGCAGCTTGATATGACATAGACATAACACGTCATTGGAAACCCCCTACGGAAATATTGGGTCACGCTGCCTACATATCCACCCATTATTGCGAAAGTTTTGCCGTTGCTGGAGTTTTCGCACGATATGACCTCTCGATTAATGCTATCAAAGTTCAATGGATCCAAGTCGTGCGCTCCGAGTGGCCAAATCTTTCGCTCTAATTCTCCAGAACGTTCTTCCAGCCAATTACATCCCGGTAATACGGCGCGCTGTCGTCCATAAAAATTCCATCATTGTTTTGGGATGTAAAGTCAGTCAGTGGCAGCAAATGGTCTGGAACTAACCGAACATGACCATTCTCAGTGAATGGTTGGTTCAGTTGGTCCCGAGACCCAATCCTTTGCATGTAAACACAGCCCACACCATTATGGAACCAGCTTGCATGGTGTACTGTTGAAAACGTATGTCCAAGACTTTGTGGGGCCTACGCCACGCTCTAACCCTTGCATCAGCTCTTACCAACTGAAATCGGCCATGCCACGGTTTTCCGGTCGCCTAGGTCCATCGATATCGCGAGGGGCCCAGGAGAGGCGCCGCAGGTGATGTGCTGTTAGCAAAGACACTCGTATCGATCGTCCGCTGATATAGCCCATTAACGCCAGATTTCGTCGCACTGTCGTAGCGGATGCGTTCGTCGTACGCCCGACATTGATATCTGCGTTCATTTCACGCAATATTGTTTGCCTGTTAGTTCCACTACGCAAACGTCGCCCCTCTCGGTCGTTGCGTTGTCCGTGGTGGGAGGTAGTGCCTGAAATTTGCTATTCTTGACACTGTCGATCTCGGAAAATGGAATTCCTTAAGGGGCTCCGGAAAGGCTCAAAATCATGAAAAGTTCAATTTTTACTTTTTTGCGTTTTCTGAATCTGCAGACTATTACCTTTAAATAGACATATAATTTATTCAATTCCGAAGACTACAACTATTTTTGAATTTTTTTTTGAAATGTGTTCTACATGGGCGTGACCCACTGTGGCGCTGTTAAACTGCTGTCAAATGGTGTTATTATTAACGTCCGTGTTCATCAGGTACATTTTAGTGATGTGAGATAAAGTATGTGTTGTGGCTAACCTGTGATGGTTCAATATATATCGCTGGTGTGATTGTCGATTGTTTCATGTTTATTTACTCTGTCGTTATCTCGAAAATATTCGTAATTAATTCTGTTTCTTGAGTCTCTGTTTTGTTGAACTATAATAATGAGTAAAAGTAAAGTTGCTGTTGCGACTTTCAATGATGGCAACATTGTAAGGTGCAAGGTATTTAGAAATATGGGAATGAAGATAGATTCTAACATGGTACGAGCGATGCTTGCTTTAGACAAGGAATAAAAAATTGCAAAAAAATGTTGTGAATTTTCATTACAATTGAAAAATAATTAATAACGGAACTAAAATTTTGTAAAATTCCTGTGTTAAGTTGTAGCCCATATTCCAATAAATAATCTGTAAAAAGTTCAACTTCCTACCTCCAATACTTTGTGAGGAAAGATGTAATTTATAAGCGTTATTTTAACATTGATGTACAGGGCGTTCCGGAGCCCCTTAACGATTTACGAAATGGAACGTCCCATGGGTCTAGCTACAGCTACCATTCAGCGTTCAAATTTTGTTAATCTCCATCGTGCGGACTCAATGATGATGGATACCTTTTCACACGAATCACCTCAGTAGAATTGATTGCTCCGGCTGTGCCCTGCCCTTTTATATTTTGTGTACGTGGTACTATCGCTACCTGTATATGTGCAAACCGCTGTCCCATGAATTTTGTCACGTCATTTTATAATTCGACTACATTCCACTGCCACTGCTTTACTGTTATTTATTTTATTTCTACATGAGACTTTGCTTAATATCCTGACGACCGTCGCTTAGCTTTGTCGTTTGAGTTGACAAAGGCGAATAATTTCTGAAACAAGGATTTAAAGGAGTTGGCTGGAAACGTTTACAAATAACCACGCAATACACCTTGTGTACAAAATTTGTTTTGGTCATGTTACAATTTTGGCCCATACTGTGGTTTTCCTTACCGCTTGTACTAATCAGACCTTATAAAGTATGTCTGAAATTTGTGTTGCAACACGCTGGTACTGCCACCTGCAGAATGAATCCAGGTACTGTCCAGCAGTTGATAGTACGAGGTGCGGCTAGAAAAAAACCGGACTGATGCTGGAAAAAATATTTATTTACAATTATTTACAATTTCATGTTATCTCCTTCAATGTACTCTCCTCCTCGGTCTCTACACCGCTCCATACGAATTTTCCAGTGTTCATAGCAATGCTGCAGATCATTTTCGGTAAGTCCATACATTACTTCCGTCGCTTTTTCTTTTACTGCTTCAACAGTCTCAAATCTAGTTCCTTTCAAAGCTGACTTGACTTTAGGGAAAAGAAAAAAGTCACAGGGGGCCAAATCAGGTGGGTGGGGTGGATGATCTAAGATGGGAATGTTGTGTTTTGCCAAAAACGTCTTCACTGACAACGCACTGTGAGCTGGGGCATTGTCTTGGTGAAGGATCCATGACTTTCTTCTCCACAAATCATTCCGTTTTCTCCGTACTCGCTCACGTAGGGTAGCCAGGACGCTAATGTAGTAATGCTGATTCACTGTTTGTCCCTCTGGTACCCAATCAATGTGCACAATCCCTTTGATGTCAAAAAAAAAACAATCATCATTGCCTTGAATTTCGATTTTGACATTCGTGCTTTTTTTTTTTTTTGTCGTGGAGAACCAGGAGTTTTCCAATGCATCGATTGGCGTTTAGTTTCGGCATCGTAAGTAAAAAACCACGATTCATCGGAAGTAATAACATTTTGTAAGAAGGTGGGATCACTTTCAATGTTTTCCAGGATGTCAGAACAAATCATTCTTCGGCGTTCCTTCTGTTCAATTGTGAGACACTTTGGAACCATTTTTGAACACACTTTGTTCATGTTGAAACTTTCATGAAGAATCTGCCTAACACTTTCCTTGTCAACTCCTGTTAACTCAGACACTGCTATGATTGTTAAACGGCGATCTTGTCGAACAAGTTTACCGATTTTTTCAATGTTTGCATCAGTTTTTGCTGACAATGGTCTGCCAGTGCGAGTGTCATCACTGGTGTCTTCGCGGCCATCTTTAAATCATTTAAACCACTCAAACACTTGTGTTCGTGATAAACAATCATCGCCGTACACTTGTTGTAACATTACAAACGTTTCACTTGCAGATTTTCTTAGTTTGAAACAAAATTTGAAGTTAACACGCTGTTCTTTCTGTACACTCAACATTTTCCGACGCACAGACAAAACGTCAACTACTTAAAACAGACGCCACGGGCAGACTGAGTGCGGGAGGCAGATGACACTCGAGCAGTAGGCGGAGCGAGAGTCACGTGACAGGCCACGCGACTTTCAGCATTATTGCATTCGTTTTATTGTTTCACCAGTACTAGTCCGGTTTTTTTCTAGCCACACCTCGTAGACTTGACTGGACGAAGACAAAACATCCCAGAATCAAGATAGAGTATGGGCAAGCCAGAGGTGTTACTAGTCTATGGATCATATAAGTGAGAGAACAGTTGCTGTCATTGTGTGAATTGTCGTCGCATATTAATTGCAATCTTCTGTAGCTCTAAGCAAATAAATGTTTAGTTCCAAATTCGATGAAGGCATTGGACGCCATAGGAATGTATGGAAAAATCGACAACGACACAAAGCCATAACAGACTACAAAGCCTAACACGGTACGAAAGAAGAAGGAAAATTGGCTCATAAAATTGTTTTTAAGTATTTCATGTAACTGACCATCAGTGACATGGACGGAGAACACCGGGCTAACGACTTACTGCTGTGCCATTGGCATCCTCTCGTAGCAAAATTCTTGTGCAGGGTCTGATACATCTATCTTGATTTCTTTTGAACTGGATGACATTTGTTGAATGTACTTTTAATGTCTAACATAGAAGTACTGCGTCATTCGCCAGCCAACATTAGAGGGCGAATCCTACTCTAGTGGGTTAGACAGGAAAAGCAAACCGAGCTAACAAAATTTTGCATGTGGCTCGGAGATGCTTCCTGTGTGTTTTGCTATATGGGACCTTGTATCTTTAGTTACACAGTAATGATTTAACTGTGATGTTTGCGGTTTGTTGCTCTTGTTTCTGTGAAAGCATTAATTACATATATATCCAGTACACGGAAGAGTGCATTAGTCAGTCTTCCTACCAAGCGTGATGAAGTATCAAAGCGGCGTGAAGCATGTCAGATGTTGAGTGGTCACGGTGAAGGACATGGCGATGGTGCGTATTCGTGTGAGACAGCATTGTCAGCACCTGAAAGGAGACCTCATTGTAGGTCTCGATTTAGAGCGCTGATTTAATATTGCGATATACACATTTTTGGGATTTCTGGGTTATTCGGATGTGGCAGTGGTGTAACATTGGATGGCATGGGAATGCGAGGAGAACGGTACTCGTCGTCAAGGTTCCAGCTGACTATGTGTGACCACCACAAGGGGGGATTTCCATATTGTGCATGAAGCACACTGTAACCTCTTCACATCTGCGCCTCCCTTCCGACGCCGTTATTAGAGGACTCCCTGAAATACTTTCTCTCGACCCACATCATTGGTTGAAGACTAGAAGTAGCCAGACTATGGAATTGCCGCCCCTATGTGTACACTGCTGCTAACACAACGAAATTGGCTGCGTTTGGAGTGGTGTCGCGATAGGCAAGGATTGACTGCTGATGAATGCTGTCGCAATGTGTTCGCAGACGAATGGCGTTTCTGCACTATCCCAGATGACCACTGTCGGGCAGTACGGCGGCGTCCTGGGGAAAGGTCCCGTTCTTCGCTAGCAGTAATCAGGAAATTCTGTAGGCACAGTTGTACATTACGGACATCAAACTTCCTCTCGTTCGGTAGTGTCGCGGTATAGTAAAGAGTTGGAAACGTGGAATATTGACAAAGTTTCGTTGCCTATGCCGAGATCCAGAGGCAGTAGGTTAGCCAAGAGGTAAGAGGATTGCACATGTATCGGAATGTGTCGTCACACAGGGGCAGTGGCCTGGTTACACACAACAGGCGAGAGAGAATGCTTAGCATGCGTGTTTGTGTTAGACTTTCGTAGAGTGTAAGAGAGAGGTATAGTGTCAGCTGTACTGCATTTCATAACTTCGCGTAAGTCTGCCGTGACAACACGTAACTCTGTCGCAAGAACACCTAAGGGGCGAGTACGACAGATGAATCAGCAGTATAAGTGGAACGAATGCATTCATTACAAACGAGCATGACGTCAGGACGTCGCTCCTGCTTCCTTTAAATACGCCAGCTTTGATAACAACAAGGCACTCACAGTTAGACTTGCAGTTAGATGTGTACTGGCTCGCTGCGTAGCGCTCAGCTCGGTGATCGACATGTTAATCTTTATTGAGGAGATGTTGCAGTAAGGGCGGCCCATCCAGCAGCAGACGCGAGGGGACAGTACCAGCTCTGGTCATCTCTGCTGCCGCTGTCAATCGTCAACCCAGGATTAGCAGACATCGCGGCAGACTCGCTCGCCGCCTACGCTGACCACATCAGTGAGCCGTCGTCGAGATCGTGCGGGGCCTAGGCCCTGTGCATCCGCCATCACAACCGGGTGAGCCGACGACGCTGGGGGACTGCAGCCCGTTCCGCCCGTCCACCATGGACGACCCACCAGGAGTAGCAGGGAAGAAGACGGGGTGGGATAGAGTACACCCCGCACTACTAGAATGCTTCTCGTGCCGACAGCACCGGGACTCCAACCCGGAGCCTCCTACGCACAGTGGCCTGCTGTCCGTCGCCGAGCCGGCCGGCCAGCCGGGCGCCGCCAGTAAGGGCATTCTACATCTACATCTACATCCATATTCCGCAAGCCACCCGACGGTGTGTGGCGGAGGGTACCTTCAGTACCTCTATCGGTTCTCCCTTCTATTCCAGTCTCGTATTGTTCGTGGAAAGAAGGACTGTCGGTATGTCTCTGTGTGGGCTCTAATTTCTCTGATTTTATCGTCATGGTCTCTTCGCGAGATATACGTAGGAGGGAGCAATATACTGCTTGACTCTTCGGTGAAGGTATGTTCTCGAAACTTTGACAAAAGCCCGTACCGAGCTACTGAGCGTCTCTCCTGCAGAGTCTTCCACTGGAGTTTATCATCTCCGTAACGCTTTCGCGATTACTAAATGATCCTGTAACGAAGCGCGCTGCTCTCCGTTGGATCTTCTCTATGTCATGTATCAACTCTATCTGGTACGGATCCCACACTGCTGAGCAGTATTCAAGCAGTGGGCGAACAAGCGTACTGTAACCTTCGACCATAAATATAATAGACTGGCCCTGACGTCATTTTCGTGGCTCCAACATCTCAGGGCTAAAGTCACGTGACTGTAGGCAAAACATGGTTGTTTCGTGTTGCGCTTTCGGCTGTACTCAGCGTTTTGTCGGGGGAAATGGCATTACATTCCACGTGTAAGTGTTCCTAAGATGGTGCAGATGCGTTTATGGAAATCTGCTGAAGTGACTTTTATGTTTTTACACTTGAAATAGAGTATCACGTAAATTAAAGTGTTGAAAGTGATGCCTGTGAAGTCAGACTCATATTCCATTTTGGAAAGTATCTGTGATAATTCGGTTACAGAAGTAAGTATAACTGTTTCTCGTTCCTACTCATAGGTTCCCTAAGGATGAAAACCGAAGGCAGCTTTGGATACAGGCCCTGAAATGGAAAAACTTTAAGCCATCTGCACATACGCGCCTTTTTGTATATACAAGTGAGATTATAATAAGGTAAGAGCACCTATAGTCGACACATGAAGAGAATTTTTTTCTACCTTCTGATATTATTAAATAAATGTACGCTCCAAAATTATTTTCTGAAACTTCAAAGTCTCACCTTTCATCTAAAATGTCATTTTTTTAAACTGATAGTTTAAACTTTTGTAAAAATAGTAGGAACTGAACCTTTAGAGTGCACCTAAAATTGATACTCTAAAATGGACCTGCTCCTAAAGTCGACAATTTTGGCACCTATAGTTGACGTAATTCCCATATCCCATTTTGTTTTATAAGTGACTAGAGCGAATCCAATGTTAGAAGTTTTGACACGAGCCCACTCTTACCGTTTAAAAGAATTTTAACGACATTTTACTTAGTTTATAGTAATTTCGTCCCGCTGGACACCAGAGGGGCGTTCGATGTATTTGTTAGATTTAATAAATGGTACTATGAACAAATCCAGGTCAAATGTAGTTCTGACATAATTTTTCGCAAATAAAAAAGTAATTTTTGTTGGAAGCGTTTGGCAGTCAACTGAGAAATGTGGGTAAAATACGATACAAACATAGGATGACAGACCGCTGATTTGAAATCCCGCCACGTTTTGCCAACAGTCACGTGGTTTATGTTGGAGCCACACCAGCCCTATAGCTTCTGCACAGCAAGGCCAGTCTACTAGTATCTATGGTCGAAGACTGTAACCTACTTCCTTTGTTTTCGGATTGCATTTCCTTAGGATTCTTCCAATGAATCTCAGTCTGGCATCTGCTTTACCGACGATCAACATTATATGATCATTCCTAATGCGTACTCCCAGATAATTTATGGTATTAATTGCTTCCAGTTGCTGACCTACTATTTTGTCGCTAAATGATAAAGGATCTATCTTTCTGTGTATTCGCAGCACATTACACTTGTCTACATTGAGATTCAATTGCCATTCCCTGCACCATGCGTCAATTCGCTGCAAATCCTCCTGCATTTCAGTACAATTTTCCATTGTTACAACCTCTCGATACACCACAGCATCATCTGCAAAAAGCCTCAGTGAACTTACGATGTCATCCACCAGGTCATTTATGTATATTGTGAATAGCAACGGTCCTATGACACTCCCCTGCGGCACACTTGAAATCACTCTTACTTCGGAAGACTTCTCTCCATTGAGAATAACATGCTGCGTCCTGTTATCTAGGAACTCCTCAATCAAATCACACAACTGGTCTGATAGTCCATATGCTCTTACTTTGTTCATTAAACGACTGTGGGGAACTGTATCGAACACCTTGCGGAAGTCAAGAAACACGGCATCTACCTGTGAACCCGTGTCTATGGCCCTCTGAGTCTCGTGGACGAATAGCGCGAGCTGGGTTTCACATGACCGTCTTTTTCGAAACCCATGCTGATTCCTACAGAGTAGATTTCTAGTTTCCAGAAAAGTCATTATACTCGAACACAATACGTGTTCCAAAATTCCACAACTGATCGACGTTAGAGATATAGGTCTACAGTTCTGCACATCTGTTCGACGTCCCTTCTTGAAAACGGGGATGACCTGTGCCCTTTTCCAATCCTTTGGAACGCTACGCTCTTCTAGAGACCTACAGTACACCGCTGCAAGAAGGGGGGCAAGTTCCTTCGCGTACTCTGTGTAAACTTGAACTGGTATCCCATCAGGTCCAGAGGCCTTTCCTCTTTTGAGCGATTTTAATTGTTTCTCTATCCCTCTGTCGTCTATTTCGATATCTACCATTTTGTCATCTGTGCGACAATCTAGAGAAGGAACTACAGTGCATTCCTCCGCTACGTCACAGCACGCGGCGCTGCGCTAGCAAGACTGGTGCGGCCCGGAGCTGGTGTCATCGCTCCGTGTCAGCGAGGACTGGGGGAAGGTCGTTGATATCACCAAGCTCAGCCAGCCTGTGTTACACGGGCCACATTGTACTCGGCAAGAATAAAGGCGTCATGAATTAATGTTTCTTTGGCGTTTCTGACGCGTCCACAGTCATTTCCTAACATCCTGTCAAATGGAGAGGTCACCGCTCGGCTTCGAGTCCACCGCAGGCGACCGCGACCACCAGGGCGCCTACAGTTCTATCATTCATATGACAATATCGTGATGTAATTTTCCAGCAGGACAATGCTCTTTTACGCACGGCACACACCACTATGTAATGTTTGTGTGGTGTTGGCTTGGTTCAAATGGCTCTGAACACTACGGAACTTAACTTCTAAGGTCATCAGTCGCCTAGAATTGAGAACTAATTAAACCTAACTAACCTAAGGACATCACACACATCCATGCCCGAGGCAGGATTCGAACCAGCGACCGTAGTGGTAGCCCGGTTCCAGACTGTAGCGCCTAGAACCGGACGGCCTTTCAGGCCGGCTTGCGTGATGTTGAAATATTCCTGTGTCCTTCAAGATCCCGTGATACGTCCGTGATAGAATATGCGTCGATCCATCTCGGACATCTTCTCCATATCAATGCCAGTGTCAAGAATATCAAGGACCAGTTACAGCTATAGCTGGCCAGCTCGCTTCGAGAGAGGATATAATGGCTTTATGACATCATTTCCAACCGAATCGTGTTTGAAATGATCCGAATACCATCATATACCCTCTCAACGGTTTAACTTTCATTTCGTTTCCTCCGCCCCTTGTGGGTCAAATGGAGAGGTCACCGCTCGGCTTCGAGTCCACCGCAGGCGACCGCGACCACCAGGGCGCCTACAGTTCTATCATTCACATGACAATATCGTGATGTAATTTTCCAGCAGGACAATGCTCTTTTACGCACGGCACGCACCTCTATGTAATGTTTGTGTGGTGTTGGCTTGGTTCAAATGGCTCTGAGCACTACGGAACTTAACTTCTAAGGTCATCAGTCGCCTAGAACTGAGAACTAATTAAACCTAACTAATCAAAGGACATCACACACATCCATGCCCGAGGCAGGATTCGAACCAGCGACAGTAGCGGTAGCCCGGTTCCAGACTGTAGCGCCTAGAGCCGCACTGGCCACTGAGGCCAGCTTGCGTGATGTTGAAATATTCCTGTGTCCTTCAAGATCCCCCGACACGTCCCTGATACAATATGCGTGGATCCATCTCGGACATCTTCTCCATATCAGTGCCAGTGTCAAGAATATCAAGGACCAGTTACATCTATAGCTGGCCAGCTCGCTTCGAGAGAGGATAGAATGGCTTTATGATATCCTTTCCAACCGAATCGTGTTTGAAATGATCCGAATACCATCATATACCCTCTCAACGGTATAAGTTTCATTTCGTTTCCTCCGCCCCTGGTGGGTGCTTGCTTTTTTTTTTCAGGCTGCATAAGTCTTTTTACTTGTTTCATTGCCCTTTGTTCCTAGGCAATCGTGTTGCTACAACCATCTCATGGTCACATACAAGCCTATCGTCAAAAACGTCTGGTATATTTGCTGCCACCAGATCCAATACATTCACATCATGAATGAACTTCCGAACTATTTCTTCTATGTAGCTTACAGAGTAATCGTTTAGTATTGTTTTGCAGGATGTCTTGTCCCACTCAACCCTTACAAAACTTTAATTCTCCCAAATGATTGTTCTACGCTTAAAGTCTTCTCAGATGAACACAGCGTGTTTGAGAACATAGCTGCTACCACACTGAGGCTTTTCTTTAAAGTTTTGTGTTACATCTTGGTGAATCTAGTGGACGGCAGAAAGATCTGATTGAAAGTTTATGCCCACTCTCGATGTCAAGTCTTTCAGAAAGCCCATCACTTGCAGTTTCAGTTACAATCTCGTTCGATTTCAGTTTCGAGGCTCCTAAGACAAACACACCACCTCCATTTCCCATTAGCCTGTCCTTTCAATATACGCTCATATTTTCTCCAAAGATACCACTTCTTTCAAATGGTTCTGAGCACTATGGGACGGGAGATCTGAGGTCAACAGTCCCCTAGAACTTAAAACTACTTAAACCTAACTAACATAACGACATCACACACATATATGCCCGAGGCGGGATTCGAACCTGCGACCGGAGCAGTCGCGTGGATCCGGATTGAAGCGCCTAGAACCGCTCGGCTACATCGGCCGGCCCACTTCTCTCAGTTCCGGTTTTTCAGTACTTATTGTTATGTGAGTTGCACTACATTATAGGAGCGCTTTGGATTGTAATAGTCTGTTGTGAATGCTTCAGCTGATACCTACAGTTTCACTAATTTCTACACGATGTTACCCCGTGGAGTCCCAAATTCCGGGTGTGGATCATCATTTCTTGAAGAACTTGATCGAACACTTTCCAGGGGAGATACTAACAGTGGCAAACATTTCGATATTCCAGAAATTAACATAAAAGATCGTACAATGATGGAAAATACCGCTTCAGCTGTATGATAAATCTCTATTTATGATGAAACTGGTTTCTCGGCGTTAGAGCAACATCTCCAGGGATACATATCTGTTTTATAATTTATTTGAAACTCTGCCGATTGGTCTCCTCCCCCGGCAGTTTGAAATTCACGCCATCGAGGAACCTTGTGTAGTTCCCCGGTATCCTACGGAGTGTTTGACACCTATGTGCACGATGGCACTAGCGGCGTCCGCCATGGTCGCGAGGTACGTGCCATACCTGAGCCGGGTCTCAGTTCCTGATCGCTCGTGTTTACGAGCAGTGCTTTAGATAGGGACACTACGGAAACGAAGCACAGTTGGTGTTGGACAGGGTTGTGAGTTTCGATCACTCGGTTGCAGTCTGGTGAATAGCTCTGAGGTCTGTTGTTACTGAACACGCCGTTGTGTGTAGATTCCTAACTTCCTTGCTCGCGGTTTCTGATTATTGTGTTGCTCACAGTCAAGGTAGCGGCCTGCGTAATTTGTAGTCAGGAGTGGTGTTTATTCAGTGGTCTGCCGCTCTCCGCTGTATGTAGCTTCTAATAATACCACCACTTGCAAAGTAGGTTAGAAATCAGATTAATACTGTTGCTCACTCAGAATATGTTCGCTTTATCGGGCAACAACAAAGTTAATGACTGTGGATGGCATCGTCAGAATGGGAATAATGAAGTCATTGTAAAAAAGTCGTTAATTTTGGTACTTATTTTGAATGGATTCCCACGTAGATTACGTCGAAGTTATTACGGCTCATCTTCTTGGTTCTAGGGTCGTTCCACTTTGACTGCTAGAAGGTCCAGATCTGTATTTTCGCAATATTTGAAGACCTAACAAATGCGTTTTTCAGGAAATTTTTAATGATCGAACAGTTCCAGATCAGAACAATCGTATGGTAGAAATAATTTTTGACTTGGTGTTCACGATCCATATTTTTATTAAACTTCTTGTAAATTCACGTACACTTCTTCTTAATTGTCACGTCATCAAGAAAACAGTTTTTTATTAATCTTCATATATTTAATTTCCACTTTAACCAAACACAAGACTTGACTGTTCTTTTACAAAGCGAAATAACAACTTCTGCAAAGTGAAACAAAGACTGCTCTGTGAGCATTTGCGCCAAAACGGTTACAAGAAGTCAAAGATTATGACAGTCTCACAGAAACGAATACACACAAGAACCATATCACCGTAATATATAGACACATCGGAGTACCTATACATTAATAAAACCAAATGTGAATATTGTCACAAAAATATGTCTGTTACTTCGCAGAAAAGTAGTACGATATTACTGGTATCGAGAACTGGGGTTGGATAAAGAATTATTACAAGCTACACCGGTGTCATTAAGGGGGTTAACAGTTCCTTAAGGGGAACGACAGGGCGACGGACGAAAACATTGCTCTCATACATGATTTTTGCCTCCGTACTGGAATGTAGTAGAGAAATGGGGTTTGCTGCAATGAATAAAGCACACACTGAAGTTTTATTGATATTTTGTATTGAAAAATTTTAATGTAGGTTGACAATTATTGAACTGTATGCAAAAACCTAAATTACATCTACATCTACGCGATTACTCTGCTATTCACAATAAAGTGCCTGGCAGAGGGTGCAATGAATCACCTTTAAGCTGTTTCTCTACCGTTCCACTCTCGAACGGCACGCGGGAAAGACGAGCACTCAAATTTTTCTGTGCGAGCCCTGATTTCTCTTATTTTATTGTGATGATCATTTCTCCCTATGTAGGTGGGTGCCAACAGAATGTTTTCGCAATCGGAGGAGAAAACTGATGATTGAAATTTCATGAGAAGATCCCGTCGCAACGAAACACGCCTTTTTTTTAATGATTGCCACTCCAATTCACGTATCATGTCTGTGACACTGTCTCCACTATTTCGTGATAATACAAAACGAGCTGCTCTTCTTTGTACTCTTTCGATGTCATCCGTCAGTCCCACCTGATGCGGATCCCACTCCACACAGCAATACTTCAGAATAGGGCGAACAAGCGTGGTGTAAGCAGTCTCTTTAGTAGACCTGTTGTACCATCTAAGTATTCTGCCAATGAATCGCAGTTCTTGGTTTGCTCTACCCACAATATTATCTATGTGATCGTTCCAATTTAGGTTATCTGTAATTGTAATCTGTAAGTATTCAGTTGAATTTACAGCGTTCAGATTTGTGTGACTTATCGATTCATCGAAATTTAGCTGATTTCTTTTCTTATTCAGGGTGAATTGCCACTTTTCGCACCATACAGATATCTTCTCTAAATCATTTTGAAATTCGTTTTTGTCATTTGATGATTTTACAAGACGGTATATGACAACATCATCTGCAAACAATCTAAGACAGCTACTCAGATTGTCTCCTATGTTGTTAATATGGATCAGGAACAACAGAGGGCCTATAACACTTCCTTGGGGAGCGCTGGATATTACTTCTGTTTTTTTTCGATGGCTTTCCTTCTATTACTACGAACTGTGACCTATCTGACAGGAAATCACGAATCCAGTGCCGGCCGCAGTGGCCGTGCGGTTCTAGGCGCTACAGTCCGGAACCGCGGGACTGCTGCGGTCGCAGGTTCGAATCCTGCCTCGGGCATGGATGTGTGTGCTGTCCTTAGGTTAGTTACGTATAAGTAGTTCTAAGTTCTAGGGGACTGATGACCTAAGATGTTAGTCCCATAGTGCTCAGAGCCATTTGAACCATTTTTTTTTAACGAATCCAGTCGCACAACTGAGGCGATACTCTGTAGGCACGCAGTTTGGTTAGAAGACGCTTGTGAGGAATGGTGTCGAAAGCCCTCTGGAAATCTAAAAGTATGGAATCAATTTGACAACCCCTGTCGATAGCACTTATTACTTCATGAGCATAAAGAGCTAGTTGTGTTTCACATGAACGATATCTTCTGAAACCGTGCTGACTATGTGTCAATAAATCGTTTTCTTCGACGTACTTCACAATGTTCGAATACAGTATGTGTTCCAGAACTCTACTGAAAATCGACGTTAGTGATATAGGCCTGTAATTCAGCGGATTACTCCTACTTCCCTTTTTGGGTATTGGTGTGACTTGAGCAATTTTCCAGTCTTTAGGTACGGATCTTTCTGTGAGCGAGTGGTTGTATATAATTGCTAAATACGGAGCTATTTTATCAGCATACTCTGAGAGGAACCTGACTAGTATACAACTTGGACCGTAGGCCTTGTCTCTATTAAGTGATTTAAGGTGCTTCGTTACTCTATCTACTTCTATGTTTCTCATCTTGGCAGTTGTTCTTGATTGGAATTCAGGAATATTTACTTCGTCTTCTTTGGTGTTGTTGCAAACTATGGCGTGCACACACTTTATTCAAATGTAAATATCAATACAGATATTTAGATTTACGTTATGACATGTTCGATATGCCTGCCATTATTGGTGATGACGTGGCGCAGACGAATAGGAAAATTCCGCATGACCTGCTGATGTGTCGGAACGTCGACACTGTCGATGACCTCCTGAACGGCTGTTTTCAGATCAGTAACGGTTTTGGGGATATTGCTGTATATCTTGTCTTTAATATATCCCCACAAAAAGGAGTCACTTATGTTCAGATCCGGAGAATATGGCGGCCAATGGAGGCCCATACCAGTAGCATCTGAGTACCGCAGAGCCAGAAGATGGTCCCTGAAGTGCTGCTCCAACATTTTCCGGCTTAGAAGGGGTCGAGATCCGTCTTTCATAAACCACATCTTGTCGATATCAGCGTCACTTTGGATAGCAGGTATGAAATCATCTTCAAAACCTTCGCTTACCGTTCGGCAGTCACCGCGCCATCGAGGAATATCGCACCGACTATTCCGTGACAGGACACTGCACACCACACAGTCAGCCGTTGAGGGCGAACAGACTTCCCAGTCGCGAAACGCGGATTCTCAGTCCCCCAAATGCGCCAATTTTGCTTATTTTCACGTGCAAATGGCCAACAACAACAAGGCACGTGCGCTGGCACGTATTCAGTCCCATCATGCCCTGCGGTCAACCGTGCAGTTTGAACGTCCCAACGCAAATCGTTCAGAATTTATCACAATTTTATTTCATATAGTTCAATAACTGTCATTCTGTATCTGCACTGTGGGATTTTCCAGAGGCAGCTCTAAAAGAGGTAGATCACCGGTTGTCACTGTAACTCTGGTTGTGGTTAAATTAAACATGAAATTAATATATCACTCTGAGCATTACGAAGGCTAAGTTACAGATATTTGAAAAAAAAAATGGCCATTTTTGGACGCGTCTTTTTTGACCAAAAAATACTAAATATCAGCATACAAAAATCGGCTACAATGGACCGTAGAGAATTCACTTTGCTTCAAGAGAAAAACGCGTTAAAGTGTTACAATTACTTATAACATAAAAAAGAGACAAAGCTTGAAACTTACGGGATTTCATCGATGCCTGGTCCATAATAACTATCGCCGCTGCCAGTCGATGGCCCTTTCTGCTACTCTGACGTCATAAGCCTTCATTTTCATCCTCAAAGCTCTTTTTCGTTACTGAGCGCATCGCCGCTAGCATATCTGTCTTCACAGAAACGGCGCATTTCATCGACGAATTTGATTTGAAGAGAATCTGCCACGCGCATTAATGCAGTATGGCCTACTTTAACTAGACATACGGCCAAGCTTGAAGCAATGTTGACAGTTTCGCTTCAGCTGGACGTGAGGTTTGGAGCGTATCCCCAAATGAGGCTGTGGGTGTCGGGCACGGGCCATCTTGGAGAGCTTGATCTTTCTATAATTTCGCACTGTTTAAAGAAGTAAGGAGATTTCACTCAGTTCAGCCTTGACATTTAATACCTAGTCCTATACTTCCACAGAATTGGGTTCAAAACGGTAACCAGTGGATGATCCAACATTCTTTGTCCAGTTGTGATAAAAGTGTTCAACCGTCAATTTGTCGGTGGTCTAGTTTAAAGCAGGTCAGAATACAGAAAATCAAAGACGTAACGCCGTCGTGACAACATGAGGTCCGCAGTGGCCGCCTAGACGAACTCACAATTCAAAATTTACTGTAAGAGTTACGGACGAAAGAGAAATAGAAGGGGCATCGACTGCCGACGCGTTCGCAGTTACCGCCTAAAAATTCCTCCATTGAGAGACAGGAACAAGTTAACTCTGATCCTTTCAGAACCGTTTTCAAGCACATTATTCCTATGAATTCCATCACTTATTCATCATCAACATCAATGATTTGATATCCACTAGTAGGTAAAGGCTACGTCCACAGCGTTCCATATACTATGTTATTTAAATATACACGTCCATCTTATTCCTGCACGTTTCCAAAATTAATCTATTCGTATTTTATTCACTCAGTCGTCCTCTGCCTTTTAAGTAACTACGAAGAGTTACGCATAGGTATTTGTGTGCGTTGGCCGGTTGCACCTGAGACCCACTGATATTACAATCATAGGCTACTACGTTTTTTCGTTTCGTAAAATGTAGAATTTTACATATCTTAACATTTGAAACAATGGGCCAAAAATGGCACCACTTTGAAATCTTATCAACATCTGACTCAATATTATTGCATCTTCTATCAGATAGTATCTGATTACAGATAACTGCAGCATCTGCCAAAAGTCAGTGCGCAAGGTAGTTAGAAACAACATGAAGGGAAAGGACCTATACATACCTCCATGGAGCACTAGGGAAGTTACTTCCGGATCTGTCCATGTTTCTCCCTTGGAATACAGTACAGCACTTCTTTTACTTAAAACAGTCCAGTCGGCTGCCTGCATGTCTCACCTATCCACATTACATTTTTATTCCAGCTATAATTATGTATTTTATCATACAGTGTCGCCGGATCAATTAGTTTCCTTGCCCAACATTCCATTTTCGCTTCCTCTCTCCGCCACATAATCAGAAATTTCTATCAGGCGTGTTTGCAGTGACTGTTGACCTACCACTTGGTTTTGATTAATTTTTGCATTAAAAGAGCATGTTACTTTCTGATAAGTTAATACTCATAAAACATACTGTCTGGAAACTTATGTGTCAGACAAAGTTTTCCAAATGTGCTCCAGGAATTTTTCTCTCTTCTGTTTATTTACTTTGCTGGACAGCAAAGAAAATAAACAGAAGAGAGAAAAATTCCTGGAGCACATTTGGCTTGTGCTGATGTAAATACATTCAAACCACTGTATAACGATTACCAATAGAACGATAAACCCGGGTACAGCGATAATTTTATATGGCCCCAGCTGATTTCCTAAATGTGCTATGTTAATTATCCCCCAATACAACGATGAAGTAAATTTAGCAGCTCCCTGTTATAACGAAGACAAAATTCTGAGGAATTTATTTCCTACTTCTAAGAAGCTCACTATAGTGGCAGGTATTGTTTGTTTAGCTATTAGACTTTTGGCGAAGCTTCGCTACATACTACAGTACTGTAATTACTCTAGCGGTAAAGAGAATAGCTTACAGCCGCCGGCGAGCTGTGCCGAGCGGTAAACGTCAAAGAACTCCTTTGTTTGAACGAGTGTTTAGTTTGTCCATTGTTGAGATTCAGTAGCAGACAGAATTTTTTTTTTGAGCTCTGACGCAGCTTATCTCCGCGATGTTTGTAATCTGTGAGTGCTTTTAGTTGATGTAAACGCTTTGGACTTCGCTAAGATTTGGGCAATGGCAGGAACTCGGAAACAAATTAGGGTGGAGACAAAAATGGAGGTTTTCAAAGACATTGATAACGGAATGTAACAAGTAGACGTGGCGAGGAAATATGGACTTGCATTATCAACATTCCTTAAAAGTGAAAAAAAAATTGAAGAAAGTTCTGTAGGTGGCAAATTTAACCCTTCAAGAAAAAGAATGAGTACACCTGCTGCTGACAAAGTGGACAGTGCCTACAGTGCGGTGGTTTAATGAGATGCGTGCGCAAATGTACCAAATAATGGTATGTCAAAATGCCTTAGATTTCGCTAAGTTGCTTGTCGATTCTAATTTTAAGGCAAGTAATGGATGATTGGAAAGATTTAAGGACAAGCATGAGATCATTTTTAGAGTGATTTCATGAGAAGAAAAATCAGCACCTATATGTGATGCAGGATTTAGGAGGAAAAACACCGTGTGTAAACTGTTAGAAAAATACAGTCCTGAAAACTTGTACAACGCAGATAAGACAGGATTGTTTTATCAACTGATGTCAGAGAAGACGATGGCCTTTACAGGAGGCAGGGACAGATAAATTGACGCCACTGGTGATCGGACGATCAGCAAACCCACGGTGCTTCAAAAATGTAAGAACCTTACCAGGTAAGAGAGTACATACATTTTATTTTACATTCCTTTAATTTATAAGTTAATTCAGTACTGTATAGCTTCAGCTGTAATGTTTTGCTACAGTCGTATTGTAACTGTGATTTCTTTTATTGCAGTTAATTATAAGCCAAATCGGAAAGCATGGATGACGTATGCTCTTTTTAGGAAGTGGCTGCTTTCTCTTAATACAGAGATGTCAATGAAGAATAAGAAAACTGCATTGCTGCTGGATAATTGTAGAACGTATTACAACATGCCAACGTTGAACTATGTTACCTTCTGTGGTGTCACCGCCAGACACCACACTTGCTAGGTGGTAGCCTTTAAATCGGCCGCGGTCCGTTAGTATACGTCGGACCCGCGTGTCGCCACTATCAGTGATTGCAGACCGAGCGCCGCCACACGGCAGGTCTAGGGAGACTTCCTAGCACTCGCCCCAGTTGTACAGCCGACTTTGCTAGCGATAGTTCACTGACAAAATATGCTCTCATTTACCGAGACAATAGTTAGCATAACCTTCAGCTACGTCATTTGCTATGACCTAGCAAGGCGCCATTACCAGTTACTATTGATGCTGTAAAAAATGTACCGTCAAGAGCGATGTTCACCATTTATGGATTAAAGTTAAGTATTCCACAGCTACGTCCTTTTTTGCTAGTCTAATTTCCTTGTCCTGTTCCAGACCTCACGCCAGCCTGCATGAGCTAAAACGCGTGCCTTTCGGCTTCCTCTCATATCGGGTTGGCTCTCTTGCCAATCCACAACATTTGGCGACGAGACCACACCGCGTTCGTAACTATACTGCCCTAATTTACTTGTGTGATGGCTTCGCCACCATCTCCAGATGTACTGTCCGAATTTTATCGCTTACAGAATCAGCAGACGCAGGCCTTACTAGATGCCCTTGGACAGCTCAACCAGGGTCAACGTGCAATGCAAAACGATGCGGTGGCCGCCGCTCCACCGCTAACACAGCCACAAGACGCTGTTGCACCAACTTTTAGACCTTTCGATGCTGCACTTGAAAGCTGGACAGAGCCGTCACGCCAATTTGGATTCAATCTCGCCACCTACAGAATTCAAGGTAATGAGTGGCAGCCTTTTCTCCTTTCCTCCATCAGGGTACAAACGTACCGTGTGATAGTCAAATTATTTCCCCGAAGCGACGTAGCAACTCTGTCCTATGACGACATTTTGTCTGCATTAGATGCATATTTCAAAGAATCAGTCAGTTTAGTTGCCAAACAGTATACATTCTTTCGTACAAAACATATGGCAGGTCAGACTAATCGGGAGTGGGTTGCAACCTTGCCAGGCCTTACTAGGGATTGTGCTTTTGAGTGTCAATGTTGACTCCCTTATTCAGATACTATGGTACGTGATGCAATTGCACAGAACGTTTCTGATGTTTGTATAAGGGAACAGATTTTGAAACTAGCCAATCCCTCCCTTCAACAAGTGATGGACATATTGGATCGGCAGGACACACTTGACTTTTCTCAGGAATCATTTGAAACTTCGCCACCCGTGTGTCAGGTTAACCGGCCCGCCGGGCGAGCTGCACGGAACAGTAAACAGTCCTCGCACCCAGCCGCGCCAAAGCCGCCTGGCTCTCAGCCACGTGTACCCCGCCAGCAAGCAAATGCAGTGCTAAAATCATACCTGCGGTGTGCTATTGGACATTCGCGTGAGAATTGCCCGTCACGCCAGGCTATTTGCTTTTTCTGTAATAAAAAAGTACATGTTCAAAGTGTTTGCCAGAAAAAGTTCAGATCGGAAGCTCAAAACTATTCCAGGCCCTTTGCTTCGCGCCAGAATCGGAATCGAACCAAGGATACTGAGGCTCGCGACACTTCGCCCATAGAAATTCAAATAGTTCATTCCACACCACCCAGTGCCACTCTCTCTAACAGTGACTGTGTTCGTCCCATAAATAGTGTGTGTCGACATCGCTGGAACTCCTGTCAAGTCGTAAGTGATTTTGTACCAGTGTCAGTTCACGTTGCACGAGACAGTCGTCTTGTTGTCAGCAGGACAATAAACTTTTTGTGGACTTGGACATTAACGGCAAAGTGATACCGTTCCAGCTCGATACCGGGGCTGCAGTTTCACTGATCAATCAAGACACGTACAAACAGCTGGGCACAGCTCCGTTGCGTGCCGCAAATGTTAAGTACCTATTTAGGGCAGCATATCCCTGTGTTAGGACAGTGCAGCCTTATTGCAACATACAAGGGACAAACAAAACTTGTGTCATTTTACGTCCTTCGTTCTTCTGCTGCATTGAACTTGTTTGGTTTCGATTTATTTCAGTTGTTTAACTTGTCTATAGTAAATCAGGTCCTATCAGTGAACCAGACTGTGCCTTCAGCCAGTGTTTCTCGTCTATGTGAAGAATTTGCAGACATTTTTGCACCGGGTCTCGGTTGCGCTAAGAATTATAAAGCACATTTGGAACTGAAAGTAAACGTGCAACCGAAATTTTTCAGAGCGCACAATGTTCCCCACGCATTGCGTAATGAGGTCGCAAGAACATTACACGATTTGGAATCACAAGGTGTAATTGAACGTGTGCAAGCTTCTCTCTGGGCATCACCCTTAGTAATTTTGAAAAAACCTTCCGGAAAATTGAGACTTTGCGTGGACTTCATGGCAACAGTGAATCCTCAACTAGTGACTGCAACTTTTCCTTTACTCCGCCCGGAAGATCTTTTTGACAAACTGTGCCCGGGTAAATATTTTTCGAAGTTGGACCTAGCAGATGCGTACTTGCAAATACCGGTGGACGAAGAATCTCAGCGCGTTTTGGTGGTTAACCCGCATCTTGGTTTGTATCGATTCAAACGACTGCCATTCGGGTGTGCATCAGCCCCTGCATTGTTCCAGCAATATCTACAAACTGTTTGTGCGTCTTCCCTACTGCAGCAAACTATGTGGACGATATTGTGATCTCAGGAAAGACGGAAGAAGAACATTTAGCCAATCTCAGAACATTATTTCAGGTCTTGCGACAAAATGGTCTTCGCTTGCGGAAGGACAAATGTGTTTTTTGCTCGTGACTTATCCTATTTGGGACATGTACTCAATGCCCAAGGCATCCATCCCAGTTCAGAACACCTCCGTGCCATACAAGACTTGCCTTCGCCGCAGAATTTGAAGCAGCTACAGAGTGTGCTGTGAAAAATTAACTATTATAACCGCTATATCCGACACCCCTCTTCCATTTCAGCTCCGCTTCATCGCTTACGCCGTAAAGGTGTTCCGTTCGTCTGGACGACGGAATGCGAACGCGCCTTCCGCCATTTGCAATCGGCGTTGCTTTCCAATACCTGCCTTACGCCATTCGATCCCCGGAAGCCCCTTTTGTTGATGGTGGATGCATCGGATTTCGGGATCGGTGCTGTACTTGCGCACAAAGTTGGTTCGCACGATCGCCCTATTGCCTTTGCGTCCAAATTGCTCTCGTCTGCGCAAAGAAATTATTCACAGATCGAGAAAGAAGCATTACAAAGTTTCATGATTTCTTGTATGGTCGTTACTTTACCATCATCACCGACCACAAACCTTTGACATCGCTTTTTCATCCGCACAAGCCTGTACCTCCACGTACAGCACAGAAATTCATTCGCTGGTCTATTTTCCTCTCGCAGTACCGCTACGATATCTTGTATCGGTCCACTGTTAAGCACGGAAACGCCGATGCGTTGTCCCGTTTGCCTGTTGCTGAGGATAGAGCATTCGATTCCTACGAACTTGCTTGCATGTTCATTGATTCGGAAACCGATAACGTGGTACAATCGTTTCCGATTGATTTTCGTCGTGTAGCTACAGCCACAGCTGCCGACCCTGACCTTGCTACCGTTCTGCGTTTGGTTGCTACTCAATGGGCCTTGTCAATGTCACGGATCGGGGATCCGTTGGTTCGCCGATTTTTTGCTCACAAGGAGAGACTTTTTGTACGACGTGGTGTTTTGCCGTTGCGTTCAGATAATGATCAGTCCAGGGTCGTGGTACCACGTTCGTTACAGTCCTCTGTCTTACGGCTTCTCCACTGAGGACATTGGGGTATATTGAGAACGAAACAACTTGCTCGTCAGCACTGTACTTGGCTCAGAATCGATGCCGCGATTACGAATATGTGCTCCTCTCGCATGGTGTGTGCCGAACAACAATCAGCACCATCGCGGATCACCTGCCTCGAGATGACTGGGTGTTTGTGTTGTCCTCATCATTTCATCATCATCCAGGAAAGTGGCGAAGTTGGACTGAGCAAAGATTGGGTAATTGTACGGGCGCTGATAACCACGCAGTTGAGCGCCCCACAAAACAAACATCGTCGTCATCAACCATCGCGGAAGTTCTTTGCATGGCCAAAAGCCACTTCCCCTTGGCAACGCTTACACGTCGATTTTGCTGGTCCATTCTGGAATGCTCGATGGTTGGTAGTGGTAAATTCATTCAGTAATTTTCCTTTTGTTGTCCGGATGTCTTACGCGACGTCATCTGCCACCATCCAAGCGTTATCTGCTATCTTTTGCACTGAAGGTCTTCCACAGACTATTGTTTCCGACAATAGACCACAATTCATGTCCGCAGAATTTCAGTCATTCTGCAAGGCCAATGGTATTCAACATCTGTTATTCGCGCCGTTTTCGCCACAGTCAAACGGTGCCACTGAACCATTGGTCAGGACTTTCAAGTCACAGATCTTGAAGTTGAAAGAGTCGCATTCCCGGGAGGACGCGTTATTCCTCTTTTTGTCCTCATATCGCTCTCAGCCTCGAGATGGTCGCTCGCCGGCTGAGTTGCTCCACGGTCGCACTCATCGAACCTTGATGCCTTTGCTACATCCGCCGCATCAGGTTCCTGTGCAGCGGCAGACACCTGCTTTTGCCCCAGGCGATATTGTCTACTACCGCCACTATCGAGGTTCACGGCGTTGGCTCGAAGTGCGCATTCCTCGCTGCCTCGGCCGCGCTATGTATCAGGTTTTGGGGGCCTCTGGTGAGGTGCGTCGGCATCTCAATCAGCTGCGCCTCTGTCGTCGCACCGTTGACGTTCAGTTCAATTCGTGATCAGAAACACTGAAAGAAAGGTGAGCAATCCTTACAGATTTTTGTGAAGCAGGCTTGTGACATGACTGCTACTTCCTGGAATGCCGAATGTGATAGTTAACTGTTGGAAAAATGCAAGAATGTCCGAAAGTGAAGATGTTGGTGAGAATGTTGTGCTAGATGAAATAACGCAGGATGATATTCAAAGTGATCTGGAAATTTATTCAGCAGTTACTGGTAAAACCGCAGATGCTTCAGTAGTTGATTAGTTGTCAGTGGATGATGAGGCGTTTGTGTTTGAAGAATATACCGACGAATCTATTGTCGAGGAGTTAAAGGGTAATTGGCCTGTTGAAGATTCTGACGATGATAGTGATAAGTGCGAAACTCCCTCCTCTGACTGAGCAGCATCTTGAAACCCCAGTGTTTCAGAGCAGCAATTTATTGCGTTAGAGGCGACAATATTAACAAGAGAATCTTTAAGAAATAAGAAACAAAGGAAAAGCAGTCAATTTTTCTGTACACAAAAGTAAGATTTTCTACAAGTACAGTATTAATAAATGAAGTTAACAAAATATGTTTCATTATTTGCCTTTTAATGTTATTTTTCATTAGAAAAGTACTACAGTAATGTATTTCTCAGCCTCGGAAACATGGCTCCTTGTTGCGAGTCACAATAACAAAATCTCATTATAACAATAATCGTAGTACAACAATTTAATTTTCATGGTCCCATGAAATTCGTAATATCGAGGTTTGACAATATAAAATTCGCCTACTATTTATACGAATTTTTCACTAACTTGAAATATTGTGTTTTCAATATTTGGGTTATTTATTATGTTAGTACCAATACAATTGATTTTCAGTTCTACTTTACAACTTAATCGACCATTTCCTAGACTTTTTGTCAAAATTCGTTTGTACCAGAAGAAAGAGCGAAATATAATCAGCAGTAGGTAGTTGGTTTAGGAATGTTTCATTAATACAAAATTATTTTTTCTTTTCGAGGACTAGCGACCTGAAACTTAGTCGAGTGTTTCTGAGAATACTTTTGGTGGTGTAGTGCCTCTGTCTCCTCCTTCATTTTTGGATAAAGTATAATGGAGGTTCTAGTATTGACGTCTCTCTTACTCGTGTAGTAAAGTAGACAAAATCATATTCAGAATTCCTAAAGGCTGTTACTGCAGATCTTCTTGCAGTTGTCATAGGCTTTCTCAAAATCAATTAATTGCAGCGAAACCCTTAATATATGCTCTATTCTCTGTCTGTGATTTCTTTTCTAAAAACGTTGGGTTTGGTAGAGCTACCTTCTCCTTTTTCTCCAATAAAATAAAATTCTTGTTTTATTCGCTTGATGACAGTTTAGTAGATATCTTCTCCACTGAGGAAAAGACACTTGAATCTTCTAAGTCTTTTGAAACAGTCGCATCCTGTACAAATTTTTTACTTTTGGAAAACATGGACTTCCTTTTCAGTTTGATTCCACCCTTACCAAAACTATTTTCTGTATGTTTTCCTTTGGAAAATGCGCTGAGGATAAAGACTTTGCGTTTCTCCGGTGTTTCTACCGATGTGAGATATCTATTACGTCTGTTGGCATACCTGTGTCACATACGTATTTAGTGACAAGTTTCGAACAAGACACTAGTTTGCAGTTTTGTTTGAAAAGTGTACCGGTTCTACTAATGACACAGAATGTGTTATGTCGTCAGATGACATATTTCCTCCTCAGTGAGAACAACTGATCACCCCTCCTCTGAGAGTTCTGGACATTCTTGAAGAGTTACTTCTTTCCAACATCGCTTCGTGTTGCTGCCTATATCAATGTAGTTGAGGTATCTAGTCTGTGCTATGTATTCTCGTGTAGAGTTATTATAATATTTTCATCATCTTACCGTATATTTCCCTTACAGTATACCCCACTTTAGGTTTAATATTATTTTATTATGGTCTATTATGAGAGACAGCGAGCCAGAGAGAGTGTGGAAAAGGAGATGGCCATATGGAGGTGGGGAAGTATGTGCAGGGCTGTTACAAATGATTGAAGCGATTTCATAAATTCACTGTAGCTCCATTCATTGACATATGGTCACGACACACTACAGATACGTAGAAAAACTCAGAAAGTTTTGTTCGGCTGAAGGCGCTCTTCAGGTTTCTGCCGCCAGAGCGCTAGAGAGCGCAGTGAGACAAAATGGCGACAGGAGCCGAGAAAGCGTATGTCGTGCTTGAAACGCACTCACATCAGTCAGTCATAACAGTGCAACGACACTTCAGGACGAAGTTCAACAAAGATGCACCAACTTCTAACTCCATTCGGCGATGGTATGCGCAGTTTAAAGCTTCTGGATGCCTCTTAAGGGTAAATCAACGGGTCGGCCTGCAGTGAGCGAAGAAACGGTTGAACGCGTGCGGGCAAGTTTCACGCGTAGCCCGCGGAAGTCGACGAATAAAGCAAGCAGGGAGCTAAACGTACCACAGCCGACGGTTTGGAAAACCTTACGGAAAAGGCTAAAGCAGAAGCCTTACAATTGCTACAAGCCCTGACACCCGATGACAAAGTCAAACGCTTTGAATTTTCAGCGCGGTTGCAACAGCTCATGGAAGAGGATGCGTTCAGTGCGAAACTTGTTTTCACTGATGAAGCAACGTTTTTTCTTAATGGTGAAGTGATCAGACACAATGTGCGAATCTGGGCGGTAGAGAATCGTTACGCATTCGTGCAGCAAATTCGCAATTCACCAAAAGTTAACGTGTTTTGTGCAATCTCACGGTTTAAAGTTTACGGCCCCTTTTTCTTTTGCGAAAAAAACGTTACAGGACACGTTACAGGAGACGTGGACATGCTGGAAAATTGGCTCATGCCACAACCGGAGACCGACAGCGCCGACTTCATCTTTCAACAAGATGGTGCTCCACCGCACTTCCATCATGATGTTCGGCATTTCTTAAACAGGAGATTGGAAAACCGATGGATCGGTCGTGGTGGAGATCATGATCAGCAATACATGTCATGGCCTCCACGCTCTCCCGACTTAACCCCATTCGATTACTTTCTGTGGGGTTATGTGAAAGATTCAGTGATTAAACTTCCTGTACCAAGAAACGTGCAAGAACTGCGAGCTCGCATCAACGATGCCTTCGAACTCATTGATGGGGACGTGCTGCGCCGAGTGTGGGAGGAACTTGATTATCGGCTTGATGTCTGCCGAATCACTAAAGGGGCACATATCGAACATTTGTGAATGCCTAAAAAAACTTTTTGAGTTTTTGTATGTGTGTGCAAAGCATTGTGAAAATATCGCAAATAATAAAGTTATTGTAGAGCTGTGAAGTCTCTTCAATCATTTGTAATAACCCTGTATATTCCGGGTGATTATAATTAAACTTTCCCTATGTAACACATTATAACATCGAAACTAATTACCGTACGATTACAAGACTTGGTAGCATTAATGCCAAGGACATGGGGAAGAGAAATAATGCACAATCAACTCAACTGGAAAACTTTGAATCCGCTGCTACGGTACGATTCCTGCTACAAAAGGGGCTAAATATGGCGCCCATCAGTGTCCAGAAGAGACTGAAAGCGCAGGATTGCATTCTGTACAACAGCACGAAGCATGTCCATAGATATGCTGGCTACCTCTCTTGATATGCTGCGCTTCAGATCAGCACATGTGTGAATACTCCCCTGATAAACCCTGTCCTTCAGGTAGCCCCACAACCAGAAATCGCAGGGAGTGAGATCAGGTGATCGTGCCGGCCAGGCATTTGGCAAGCATCGCCTGATAATTCGATTGACGATTCCGCCAGAGAAAAATGAGCTTCTTCTGTCCATATGGAGGCCGAGGGCCAGCCCTCGTAAACTTCAATCCTCGCGAGAAACTTGAGAGCTAAGTCAACACATCGTTGTGCGTCCAATAGTGCAAGCTGTCGAACAATATGAATCTCGTACGGATACCATTTGAGAATGGTTCAAAGCACCTTGCGTACAGTGGACCACGGGATGTTCAACTGTCGTGATATAGAGCGCGCAATGCCTGATGATCAGGAACTGCGCGCAGCGTTGTCCACCATAGCAACAACGATTTAATCAAACACATGTGGTTGAACCGGTCGTCTAGTTCCCCAATTCTTCATCATGCTCCGCAAACCAATGGAGAAAGAGGACCCTTCCATAGTCCTTTCATCCGGCGGTATATTCGAAGTGCAGCTGCAGCATTAGCGTTGATTTGCTAATAGAGCTTCACCAATAATGCGCTGCTCCTTTTGTCCAAGCTCTTGTTGACACGTCAACAAGTGCACAGCGACTGGTTAAGTGCGCGAGATTATGAATCAGATGACTTATCATTGCACCTAGTAGCCATAGTTGGAACGAATGGTGCTGCTATGACTCATGAGAATCATGCAACCCATATACAGGGTGTTACAAAAAGGTACGGCAAAACTTTCAGGAAACATTCCTCACACACAAATAAAGAAAAGATGTTATGTGGACATGTGTCCGGAAACGCTTAATTTCCATGTCATAGCTCATTTTAGTTTCGTCAGTATGTACTGTACTTCCTCGATTCACCGCCAGTTCGCCCAATTGAAGGAAGGTAATGTTGACTTCGGTGCTTGTGTTGACATGCGACACATTGCTCTTCAGTACTAGCATCACGCACATCAGTACGTAGCATCAACAGGTTAGTGTTCATCACGAACGTGGTTTTGCAGTCAGTGCATGGTTTACAAATGCGGAGTTGGCAGATGCCCATTTGATGTATGGATTAGCACGGGGCAATAGCCGTGGCGCGGTACGTTTGTATCGAGACAGATTTCCAGAACGAAGGTGTCCCGACAGGAAGACGTTCGAAGCAATTGATCGGCGTCTTAGGGAGCACGGAACATTCCAGCCTATGACTCGCGACTGGGGAAGACCTAGAACGACGAGGACGCCTGCAATGGACGAGGTAATTCTTCGTGCAGTTGACGATAACCCTAATGTCAGCGTCAGAGAAGTTGTTGCTGTACAAGGTAACATTGACCACGTCACTTTATGGAGAGCGCTACGGGAGAACCAGTTGTTTCCGTACCATGTACAGCGTGTGCAGGCACTATCAGCAGTTGACTGGCCTCCACGGATACACTTCTGCGAATGGTTCATCCAACAATGTGTCTATCCTCATTTCAGTGCAAATGTTCTCTTTACGGATGAGCCTTCATTCCAACGTCATCAAATTGTAAATTTTCACAATCAACATGTGTGGGCTAACACGAATCCGCACGCAATTGTGCAATCACATCATCAACACAGATTTTCTATGAACGTTTGGGCAGGCATTGTTGGTGATGTCTTGATTGGGCCGCATGTTCTTCCACCTACGCTCAATGGAGCACGTTATCATGATTTCATGCGTGATACTCTACCTGTGCTGCTAGAACATGTGCCTTTACAAGTACGACACAACATGTGGTTCGTGCGCGATGCAGCTGCTGCACATTTCAGTCGAAGTGTTCGTACGCTTCTCAACAACAGATTCGGTGACCGATGGATTGGTAGAGGCGGACCAATTCCACGGCCTCCACGCTCTCCTGACCTCAACCCTCATGACTTTCATTTATGGGGGAATTTGAAAGCTCTTGTCTACGCAACCCCGGTGCCAAATGTAGAGACTCTTCGTGCTCGTATTGTAGACGGCTGTGATACAATACGCCATTCTCCAGGGCTGAATCAGCGCATCAGGGATTCCATCCGACGGATGGTGGATGCATGTATCCTCGCTAACGGAGGACATTTTGAACATTTCCTGTAACAAAGTGTTTGAAGTCACGCTGGTACGTTCTGTTGCTGTGTGTTCCCATTCCATGATTAATGTGATTTGGAGAGAAGTAATGAAATGTGCTCTAACATAGAAAGTAAGCGTTTCCGGACACATGTCCACATAACATATTTTCTTTCTTTGTGTGTGAGGGATGTTTCCTGAAAGTTTGGCCGTACCTTTTTGTAACACCCTGTATATAAAATCCTCCCCACATCCATCTGTCCATCTCCTCCTGCACTCTCTCTCTCTGTCTCTCTCTCTCTCTCTCTCTGCCCCATCTCCACCATTCTGTTTGTCCATATCCTCTATCCTCTCTCTCTGACCATTTTTGCTCCTCCTCCTATTCTCTGTATCATCTCCCCTATGTCCTCATATGCCTGTCCATTTCTTCCTCCTTTTTCAACCTGTCCACTAGTTCTCTACTCCTTCCACTTTCCTCCTACATGTCTTACTCCTGCACCATCCTTTAAACATTTTTTACTCCCCATCTCTCTACGCATATCCTCCTCCACCCCATTACACCCAACTCATGCTGCCCCCCTCTGTCTCCCCATCTGCACCTCCCCCATTTCTCTGTTGAACTCATCCTCCCCCACTTTCACTATCCATCTCCACCCTCATCCTCTCTCAATGTTCATTTCCTCCCTCCCTCCTGTCTCTCCTTACCCATACCCATCCACAATTGTGCTCCCTGCAAAACATGCCAATGCCACATGCGCGTTTTCTCTCTTCCTGTTCATCTCCTCCTCACACTTTCTGCCATCCTTCTCTCTCTGTCAATCACCTCCACCCCCTCTCTCTGTCCATTGTCTTTCCTTCTCTACCCATTTTCTCCTCCCCCTCTTTTTCTGTCCAAGGGCTCACGGCTTTAAAAGTGCATACTCTAGAGCTCATGTTTACACAATAGCTTTTTTGTCTCAATCCCTACTACCACCTCCCAAATATTGGAAAGCAATGAGATTGCAGTAGAAAGAATTGAATTGACAGTACGAAAGACGAAAATGTGCTGATAGCTATAAAGGTATGCACTTTAGAGCCACTGTTTTTTTTTGGTCATCAGTGTACTGACTGGTTTGATGCGGCCCGGCACGAATTCCTTTCCTGTGCTAACCTCTTCATCTCAGAGTAGCACTTGCAACCTACGTCCTCAATTATTTGCTTGACGTACTCCAATCTCTGTCTTGCTCTACAGTTTTTGCCCTCTACAGCTCCCTCTAGTACCATGGAAGTCATTCCCTCACGTCGTAGCAGATGTCCTATCATCCTGTCCCTTCTCCTTATCAGTGTTTTCCACATATTCCTTTCCTCTCCGATTCTGCGTAGAACCTCCTCATTCCTTACCTTATCAGTCCACCTAATTTTCAACATTCGTCTATAGCACCACATCCCAAATGCTTCGATTCTCTTCTGTTCCGGTTTTCCCACAGTCCATGTTTCTCTACCATACATTGCTGTACTCCAGACGTACATCCTCAGATATTTCTTCCTCAAATTAAGGCCGGTATTTGATATTAGTTGACTTCTCTTGGCCAGAAATGCCTTTTTTGCCATAGCGAGTCTGCTTTTCATGCCCTCCTTGCTCCGTCCGCCATTGGTTATTTTACTGCCTAGGTAGTAGAATTCTTTATCTTCATTGACTTCGTGACCATCAATCCTGATGTTAAGTTTCTCGCTGTTCTTACTTCTACAACTTCTCATTACCTTCGTCTTTCTCCTATTTACTTTCAAACCATTAGACTGTTCATTCCGTTCAGCAGATCATTTAATTCTTCTTCACTTTCACTCAGGATAGAAATGTCATCAGCGAATCGTATCATTGATATCCTTTCACCTTGTATTTTAATTCCACTCCTGAACCTTTCTTTTATTCCCATCATTGCTTCCTCGATGTACAGATTGAAGAGTAGGGGCGAAAGGCTACAGCCTTGTCTTACACCCTTCTTAATACGAGCACTTCGTTCTTGATCGTTCACTCTTATTATTCCCTCTTGGTTGTTGTACATATTGTATATTACCCGTCTCTCCCTATAGCCTACCCCCACTTTTTTCAGAATCTCGAACAGCTTGCACCATTTTATATTGTCGAACGCTTTTTCCAGGTCGACAAATCCTATGAAAGTGTCTTGATTTTTCTTTAGCCTTGCTTCCATTATTAACCGTAACGTCAGAATGGCATCTCTCGCCCCTTTACTTTTCCTAAAGCCGTTTTGTTACCACTTCCCCCAATGATTTTAGAAATTCTGATGGAATGTTACCTATCCCTCCTGCCTTATTTGACCGTAAGTCCTCCAAAGCTCTTTTAAATTCCGATTCTAATACTGGATCCCCTATCTTTTCTAAATCGACTCCTGTTTCTTCTTCTATCACATAAGACAAATCTTCACCCTCATAGAGGCTTTCAATGTATTGTTTCCACCTATTGCTCTCTCCTCTGCATTTAACAGTGGAATTCCCGTTGCACTCTTAATGTTACCACCGTTGCTTTTAATGTCGCCAAAGGTTGTTTTGACTTTCCTGTATGCTGAGTCTGTCCTTCCGACAATCATATCTTTTTCGATGTCTTCACATTTTTCCTGAAGCCATTTCGTCTTAGCTTCCCTGCACTTCCTATTTATTTCATTCCTCAGCAACTTGTATTTCTGTATTCCTGATTTTCCCGGAACATGTTTGTACTTCCTCCTTTCATCAATAAACTGAAGTATTTCTTCTGTTACCAATGGTTTCTTCGCAGCTACCTTCTTTGTACCTATGTTTTCCGTCCCAACTTCCGTGATGGCCCTTTTTAGAGATGTCCATACCTCTTCAACTGTACTGCCTACTGCGCTATTCCTTATTGCTGTATCTATAGCGTTAGAGAACTTCAAACGTATCTCGTCATTCCTTAGTACTTCCGTATCCCACTTCTTTGCGTATTGATTCTTCCTGACTAATGTCTTGAACTTCAGCCTACTCTTCATCACTACTATACTGTGATCTGAGTCTATATATGCTCCTGGGTACGCCTTACAATCCAGTACCTGATTTCGGAATCTCTGTCTGACCATAATGTAATCTAATTGAAATCTTCCGGTACCTCCCGGCCTTTTCCAAGTATACCTCCTCCTCTTGTGATTCTTGAACAGGGTATTCGCTATTACTAGCTGAAACTTGTTACAGAACTCAATTAGTCTTTCTCCTCTTTCATTCCTTGTCCCAAGCCCATATTCTCCTGTAACTTTTTCTTCTACTCCTTCCCCTACAACTGCATTCCAGTCGCCCATGACTATTAGATTTTCGTCCCCCTTTACATACTGCATTACCCTTTCAATATCCTCATACATTTTCTCTATCTGTTCATCTTCAGCTTGCGATGTCATCATGTATACCTGAACTATCGTTGTCGGTGTTGGTCTGCTGTCGATTCTGATTAGAACAACCCGGTCACTGAACTGTTCACAGTAACACCCCCCTGTTTACGAGACTTGTTTTCCAACGAATGTTGGCATGTCACGGAATATTGATCATTCCTCCTGGGACAACATGTATACATTTAGATTCACTTCTTTATTTCTTTTTTTAAAATCACGCTGTCCTGTATCTCAAATGAAATATAGGAAGTGAGGCAGGAAAAAAACTGTGTCCACGCGTTTCGTTCTTACCCGAACGCCACCCGCAGCACAGTGGTGTTAACGCGGTCCCCCGTGGCGCTCGCAGATCGCGATACGGATCGACCGGCTGCGGCTCGTCGCGCCGGACTCCCCAGTTCACAGTTCGGTCACGACCGCCGCGGCGGCCCGCCCACCTGTATGCGAAATAAAAGCCCGGCGGACGCCCCCCTGGGGACGGCTCTGCGCGCGCCGCGAGCTGGCGGCCGGCGGCGGCGGCGGCGGCGGCGGCGGCGGCGGCGGACAGCGGAGCCGCGCCCGGCCGCTGTTTGCATTCAGAAATAACTGTTTGCCGGCCCGGGGATCGCCAAGTCCCAAGTAAACAGCGCGCTCCGAGCCCGGCCGCTGCCGCTGCGCGCCGCGAATCTTAATGACGTTTCGGGGACAGCGCCCGTCCTCTGCGGCGTGGTCGCCGCGGCCCCGCGAGGGCCTAAGCGGGCGCCGCCGTCTGCAAACAGCGCTCCTCTGCCCTGCCGCGTTCATAACTCGTTACTGGGCCCACGCACTTACGCCCACGCATTCGAAAATAAAAACTGCGTAACCGACGATAACTAGACGAAATAAAAACTAGTAAACATGAACGTCGAATATTTTGTTGTCATAGTAATTTGCTAGAGCTAACTCACACGAGTGAATGATGCTTCAATTTGCGCCCGTCGTCTGTACATACACCAGCTGATAGAAAGGATCCCATTATCCCTATGTTCTGCAGAATAGATCGCACAATCTCCCAGTTAGATTTTACGAAGAGTACTCTAGAGCATTGGCCCCTTACCTAGCTTTCATTTATCGTGAATTTCTTGCCCAGCACAAAGTCGCAAGCGACTGCAAAAAGGTGCAGGTTACTCCAATATACAGGGTGTACGAAAAAGTACCATCCAATTTGGAAGGTCTACGTTTCTGAAATTAATAAATATTCACAGTGATTTTTTCTTATGAATGGGAAACTCAAAAAAAATTTTTATACCTTCTCATAGTTATTCAATATGCCCCTCTTGAGATGCACAGCATATGCCAATTCAGTATTCAAATTGTTCCTGTGCTGGCGTAAGGTGTCGCCAACACGCCGGTCGGCAAAGATGTAGCGCGAGTATTGATAGTGAGAACTGAATGAAGCGCGCCTGTCACAAGAGAGGCCAGAGACACACTGACAGGCAACAGGCCGCCAAAACCCTCTCGACAGCAAATATTTAAGCTACCGCCGCTGAACGGACGGCCTCATTTATTAGCTCACTGACTCACTCGGGCTACGACAGTAGACAGCGGCCAGGTTAGTGACATATCACGACCATCAGAGTTTTTAATACTATGATTACCTCTATTGACTGCAAGAGGACTATTAAAGATGAGCTTGTACCACGAAGATGGACTCCTTTCCAGTTAAGTCCATATCCCCAGTTCATGTACATAAAAAACCGTATTATCCACGTGTCCATTTCTGTTGAAGAAAGAGGATACTGGCCACCCATAGCAACATCCTCTCCCTTGCTTCATAAAATGACTCTCAGCACTTAACTACTGTGGGCATCAGTCCCCTAGAACTTAGAACTACTGAAACCTAACTAAACTAAGGACATCACACACACACATGCCCGAGACAGGATTCGAACCTGCGACCATAGCAGTCACGCGGCTCCGGACTGTAGCACCTAGAACCGCAAGGCCACTCCGGCCGGCCTCCCTTGCTTCCTAAGGTAAAAGGGCACTACAGTGGCAACCAAGATACTACAGTTCGCACATTGCAGCGAGCATGTCATGAGTTACAGCTTCCACAGCTGCTGTTCTACGATGTCTCAGTTCATTCATTGTTGTTGCTGATGGAGGCACATAAACAGAGTCTTTTGCAAACCCCACACAAGAAATAATGGAAATGGAAATGAGCGTTTGGCGTCATTGGCCGGGAGGCCCCTCGCGGGGCAGGTCCGGCCGCCTTGGCGCAGGTCTTATTACATTCGGCGCCACATTGGGCGACCCGCACGCCGGATGGGGATGAAATGATGATGAACACAACACAACACCCAGTCCCTGAGCGGAGAAAATCTCCGACCCAGCCGGGAATCGAACCCGGGCCCGGAGGACGGCAATCCGTCACGCTGACCACTCAGCTACTGGGGCGGACACAAGAAATAATGACATACAGTCATGTCCGATGACCTTGGAGGCCAGTAATGTAAGGCTGAATCATTTGCTCCAGTTCGACCGATCCGTCGTTCAGTAATCTTTTGATTTAAAAAGTCCTGCAATTCCAGACGCCAGTGTGGCGGTGCGCCATCCTGTTGGTAAATAAAGGCGTTCGAATCGGTCTCCAACTGTGGGAAAATAAAGCGTATCGAGTTATGTGCTTCCTGTAACAGTGTTCTCGGCAAGGAAAAGAGGACCGTACGCCTTTTCCCATGAAACTGCACAAAACACATTAAATTTTCGAGAGCCCCTCTGATGTTGTACAACATCACGTGGCTGTTCCACACCCCATTTTCTCACATTATGATGGTTCACCTTTCCATTGAAATGGAATGTTTTGAATCACAGTAGAGCAGCGATTAGCAGTCTTACAACTTTTTATTTCATAGGCACAGAACATACAATACAACACGCCAAATATACACTGTCCTAAGAGTAAACAAACAGTCTCCCACCTGCCGGAAGTACATCACTCTGTGACAAATGTTGCCTCCTGACCAGGCGCGGCTCGTAATTAAAGGCTCTGAGGCGGAGCCGCCCCAAAATATATTTTAAAGTAAATTTCGCAAGAACATATTACAAAATTTAAATAATGAGGAAGAATTTCGCACATTTCCCATTCCGATTAAAATAACGACGGTCAACGTTTTTGGAACTGTTTGTATCGATAGATGTTTTCCGAACTTTGTTAGTAGCGTTTAGGCTGCGCCTTGGAACGTCAGTAAGCTGCATGTAGTAGCGGTTTGGGGGCGTGGCTTCTACATAGTACCGCTCTTTATGGGCGACCCGAAGGCTCAGAGCTTGCAGCCTAAGGGTGTCATACCAACCACCACACGTTTTTCACGTTCCACTATCTATGTAATAAAGGAATGCAGAGTAGCCGAAACTTCGCTATCAAATCTCTGTCTCTGCACATCTCTACTACGCTTCGATGCGTCATTAATCGACGTTTAGTATTATTGTTTTGATAACGTTTTACATTGTTGTTTTGTTTCTACCATTGGCTATTTTATCCACATTTCGAAGAAGTTTGCAAATATCCCGCCAGAGTGCACTAGACTACCGTAACTACAGGCTCCCTAACCGTAACAACAGTACTGCCATCTAGCGAGAGTTTCATAAGTGATTAGAGGACAAAGCGCGCGAAATTTGTCCCGAGACTTTACTTTCCTTGCTTGCTGATGCTGACTGCTTTTGTTGATATCGTGTGATATTAGCAAGTTTCTTTTTCGGAGTGTATTTTGCAAGATTTTAGTGAGTTTTACTTGCTTGTGAAACCAGCGCAATATGAATTCAGTGAGCAATTTAATAGGTAAAAACTTGGAACACGGCCATAGGATGCAAGTGAAAGAACTTGGTGCACCCAGACCCGATCTAACGATCAATCAAGAACAGAAACTGTGCAAATCTAGGCATGGATACAAACGCAGTTTTAATAGAGCAATGTACGATGCAGCTGAGTGGTTGTGTGGTTGTGAAGTGAAAAATGCATTTTTCTGTTTCACCTGTCTTAGTACAAGCAGTACTGACAGTGCCTGGACTGAAACTGGTATCACTGACTTAAAGAATTTTCACGCAAAGGTGAAAAAACATAATTCCAGCGAAAAACATTTAACTTCGAGCTTTGGAGGTAAACTACAATAAACGCCTTAAATTTAGAACTGAAAACACCAAAAATATTAAGCATCCGCAAAGTTAACATTCATCGCATTAAAGATCTCTCCGAAACGCGTCTTTCCATATGATTTGCTGCAAAGTGTCAGAAAATGTAATCATGACGTATAAAAACACTAACCAAAGATTTTAACTCGAAGTTAGCTTCTAATGATATTTAATAAATACCTGATTATAGAAGACACAGTACGTAAAATCATGGGTAGAGAGTGATCTGCCCACCCCCCTCCCCCTGAATTCTTAGTCGTTTATGTCAGACTAATCTGTAACGTAACCAGAGGTCTATATTGGCTTCGATTGATAAAAGCCGCAGCCTTCCCCAGTATAGAAACCACGAGCCGCGCCTGCTCCTGACTAAACCCTAAGCGTGGAAGAAAACTGTCATCCACCATCTTGCCACGAACGAAATTAGAGAACTCCACATATTGTTTGTCACCTTCAGGAAGATCTTGCAGCAGCTAAATTTTGTATGGTTTCATGAGTAGAGGTCGACGCAAAACACGCCAGACGGACACTGGGGGCATGTTGAGCTGTCGAGCCGCACGGCGAACCAATTTCTGCGGATTCCTTGTGAAATTATGGCGGATGCGTTCGACTTCTGTGTCAGACACTCGGGGAAGGCCCGGAGAGTTGCCTTTACATTAACAACCTGTTTCTTTGAATTGCCGACCGCTGTGACCGGGCGGTCCTAGGCGCTTCAGTCCGGAACTGCGCTGCTGCTATGGTCGCAGTTTCGAATCCCGCCTCGGGCATGGATGTGTGTGATATCGTTAAGTTAGTTATGTTTAAGTAGTTATAAGTCTAGGGGACTGATGACCTCCGATGTTAAGTCCCATAGTGCTCAGAGCCATTTAAACCATTTTGAATCTTGGAATTGTTTATCTCACCGCCTAATGCTCTGTGCTGTAGCATGATCCACACCACATCTAGTACGAAAGTCACGCTGAAAAGTTATTACCGATCCACAATGGGCAAAACGTAGAACACAAAACGGTTTCTTGCGGCCCAGTACCATTTTTTACTAGAACTGAAGTCGGCCCACACTGCTGCTTCCTAGCTGGAACCATGTAAAACTCGAGATGTTGCTCTTTCCAACAGTGCGTTGTTCAAGCACATGTCTCAAATAATATGACAGTTATGATTTCTTTCAATCGGATGATTCTTTTGATTCACGCTGTATAAGAAGGGTAAAAGAACGGCCCAGCAAAATTACAGACCAATAACCCTAACTTCTGTTTGCTGCAGAATCCTTGAGCATATTCTCAGTTAGAATATGATAAATTTTCTGGAGACTGAGACTTTTGTGTCAACCGATCAGCATGGTTCTGGAAACCATCGCTCGTGCAAAACTCAACTTGCCCTTTTCTCACATGATATATTGCGAACTATGGATGAAGGGCAACAGGCATATTCCATATTTATTGATTTTTGGAAAGCAGTGCCCTATTACAGGAATTTAAAGAAGGTACGAGAGTATGGGAGAAGTTCGTAGACATGTGAGTGGCTCGAAGACTTCTTAAATAATAGAACCCAGTATGTGTCCTCGCGGCGTGTTCATCACAGACGAGGGTACCGTTAGGAGTGCCCTAGGGAAGTGTGGTAGGACTGCTGTCGTTCACTATATACATAAATGGTTCGGCGGTTCTTTGCTGATGATGCCGTGGTGTGCTCTAAGGTGTCGAAGGTGGGTGACTGTTGGAAAATTCCAGATGCCTTAGGCAAAATTTCCAGTTGGTGTGATGAATGGCAGGTGGCAGCAAATGTGGAAAAATGTAAGTTAAAGCAGATAAAAAGAACAAGCCTGTAATGTTCGGATGCAGTATTACTAGTGTCCAGATTGACACAGTCGAGTCAAGTGAAGTCAGCTCTGGCCGTAACGTTGCAAAACGATGTGAGGTCGAGCGAGCATGTGAACACTGTTGTAGGGAAGGCAAATGGTCGACTTCGGTTTATTGGGAGAATTTTAGGAAATAGTGGTTCACCTGTAAAGGAGACAGCATATAGGACGCTGGTGTGACCTATTCTTGAGTGCTGCTCGAGTATTTGGGATCCGTACCACGTCGGACTTAAGGAAGACATCGAAGCAATTCAGAGGCGAGCTGCTAGATTTGTTACCGGTAGGTTCGAACAACATGTAAGTGTTACGAAGACGCTTCAGGAACTGAAATGGGAATCCCTGGATGGAAAGTGGGGTTCTCTCCGAGAAACACTTTAGAGAAAATTTAGAGAACCAGCATTTGAAGCTGACTGCGGAACGAGTCTGCTGCCGCCAATATACATTGCTCGTGAGGACCACGATGATAAGATGCGAGAAATTAGGGCTCATATGAAGGCATATAGAAAGTCGTTTTTCCCTCGCTCTATTTGCTAGAGAACAGGAAAGGAAATCAGTAGTAGTGGTACAGGTAACCTTCGCCACGCAGCGTATCGTGGCTTCAGGAGTATCTATGTAGATGTAGATGCAGATGTACAGACGCAGACCAGTGTAAAAAGATGCTTGGCGTATTCTGTTCTCCCTAGACAAGCAGTAACGGTAGAATGGATCGATCAGGAGAGAACGTGGACTAGTCACTGGATGTCACCCGAGTAACAAATCCATGAGGGACACTTCAATATTCTAAATCTGCTCAAGTCAAGTGATGATGATGATGTGATTGTGAAGTGGAAACACGGAAGAACAACAACAGTGAAATACGAGGTGCATTCAAGTTCTAAGGCCTCCGATTTTTTTTTCTCCGGACTGGAAAGAGATAGAAACATGCGCATTGTTTTAAAATGAGGCCGCGGTCATTGTCAAGACGTTCCAGAGATGGCAGCACCGTACAGAAGATGGAATTTTACCGCCAGCGGCGAGAATGAGAACTGTTTTAAATACTTAAAATGGCGACGTTTTCCTTACTTGAACAGCGTGCTATCATTCGTTTCTGAATTTGCGTGGTGTGAAACCAATTGAAATTCATTGACAGTTGGAGACGTGTGGTGATGGAGTTATGGATGTGTCGAAAGTGCGTTCATGGGTGCGACAGTTTAATGATGGCAGAACATCGTGTGACAACAAACCAAAACAACCCCGGGCTCGCAAAAGCCGGTCTGACGACACGATCGAGAAAGTGGAGAGAATTGTTTTGGGGGATCGCCGAATGACTGTTGAACAGATCGCCTCCAGAGTTGCCATTACTGTGGGTTCTGTGCACACAATCCTGCATGACGACCTGAAAATGCGAAAAGTGTCATCCAGGTGGGTGCCACGAATGCTGACGGACGACCACACGGCTGCCCGTGTGGCATGTTGCCGAGCAATGTTGACGCGCAACGACAGCACGAATGGGACTTTCTTTTCGTCGGTTGTGACAATGGATGAGACGTGGATGCCATTTTTCAATCCAGAAACAAAGCGCCAGTCAGCTCAATGGAAGCACACAGATTCACCGCCACCAAACAATTTCGGGTAACCGCCAGTGCTGAAAAAATGATGGTGTCCATGTTCTGGGACAGCGAGGGCGTAATCCTTACCCACTGCGTTCCAAAGGGCACTACGGTAACAGGTGCATCCTATGAAAATGTTTTGAAGAACAAATTGCTTCGTGCACTGCAACAAAAACGTCCGGGAAGGGCTGCGCGTGTGCTGTTTCACCAAGACAACGCACCCGCACATCGAGCTAACGTTACGCAACAGTTTCTTCGTGATAACAACTTTGAAGTGATTCCTCATGCTCCCTACTCACCTGACCTGGCCCCTAGTGACTTTTGGCTTTTTCCATCAATGAGAGACACTCTCCGTGGCCGCACATTCACCAGCCATGCTGCTATTGCCTCAGCGATTTTCCAGTGGTCAAAAGAGACTCCTAAAGAAGCCTTCGCCGCTGCCATGGAATCATGGCGTCAGCGTTGTGAAAAATGTGTACGTCTTCAGGGCGATTACGTCGAGAAGTAACGCCAGTTTAATCGATTTCGGGTGAGTAGTTAATTAGAAAAATAATCGGAGGCCTTAGAACTTGAATGCACCTCGTATGACCAGGCAGACTCCATGTTCTAACGGACCGGGACCATCGAGATCTGTGGAGAGTGATCGCAAAAATCACACGAAATTGGTCGCGAGTTCCAAAGCGCTACCAGCAGTTCTGCCAGCACAAAGAGCGTGCGTAGGAAGTTATGAAGAATGGGGTGCAACGGACGATCAGCTCCTCTTAAGTCACAGATGTCTGCAGGCAGTGCTGTGCAGTGCTTGAGGTGGTGAAAAGAGCGGCGCTACTGGAAAGTGGATAACGAGAAACGAGTGGTTTGGAGTGGTGAATCACACTATGCTTTGTGGTAGTCCCGTGCAACGATCTGGGTTTTGTCGAACGTCTCGTGAAAGTTACCTGCCATCAAGTGTAGAGCGAACAATAAAATACGGAGGATATGATGTTATGGTACTGGGGTGTGTTTTCTAATTGGTGTGTGGTCCATCTACTGTGATTAACAAAATGCGGGAGGATGCAGCACTGTGTACAGGGAACTGTTGGGTGATGGTGAGTGTTATAATTGATTGTATCAGTGTGACAACGCACTCTGTAATAAATGAGCATCTGTGGAGCCGTGGTTTGTGGATAACAATACTCCTGCGAAACGTGTACCGTTTCACGAGTTATTGCGATCAGTTATCAGGCAACAGCGGTTGTATGTATGATTCACACCAATGATTTTAGGTGTAGATTATAACGGTAAATGTATAGCTGCTTTTCTTTAATGTTTCAGGGATTCATATTATCAGGAATTGTGTACATGCCTCACATCCATATCTTAGGAATAAATGACTTTTTCCACAATTTTCTGTTGTATTCCGAGGTTACGGTTTTGCACCTAGAACACTCACCTCGTACCTTTCCCGTTATCACATCCAATGCGTTTCCTTACGCACAGGTCCAGTGATTATTTTCCCCTTTTATTTTAAAACAAATGCTTTACGTTAGGTCTTATTTTCAGGTGTGTTCCTAGGAGCTGACCTTATGCACAGTGTTCATGCATTTTCTATTTTATTTTGAATGTTTGATTCTCGTGAACAGTGAACGCGCAATACTATTAATTACATCGTATCCCCAATGAGCGATATCACAGCGTATGCATTTTTATGAGTTTTTGGCCTGTGATCAAATTAATTTATTTTTCCGACTCGGCCAAAAATTTAATTAGTCATATGGTTAGAGTCGGTAGTGACCCTAATCATTACGTAATATCTCGTAGAAATAGGTTAGTTACAACCTTGGTGATGAGTTAGAACATAGATATCCTGCCAGAACCCAGCATCCGACATCACTGCTTTCTCTGGTTTAGGGCTCTTGTAGAAAATGGGCTGCATTTTTTTCCACAGACATTCAGAAACCTCATTGCAAGTGTTCCCATTAGACTTAACGCAGTCATAAAGGCGAAGGATGGACAGAGACCGTACTAATGTCCATTAATAGGTACCCGTATACATTTGATCAGACAGTAAGCAAGGAGAACGAAAAAGACAAACAGATTAACGATTACTTGAAGAGTGAACTTATTCTGGAAGTAGATTTCAACGGCCTGTGTCTGATGTCGAGCACCTGTTTTCACTGTGCAATTAGTCGTGGAGTCGACATTCCGACGCAGATTGTCTCCGTTTCCCCGACACTGTGACTAAGTGGCGAAGTGACCGCTAATTGTAGCTCGATAACAGAACGTAGCTGTAGTCGCCACTTTTTGACGAGTCGTGAAGTGTTACCAGGCCTGTCTGTTTAGGGGAGAAATTGAAATTCACAAACACGACAATCGTTTTAACACCGATGAAGAAACATTAAATTAAACCGATCAGGAGGCCTGTGCCGCAACGATCGACCGTAGCAAGAAACCCTTCAGGATCTACAGCGATACTGACCAGGAAATCGCTCCGCGTAGACTTCAGGGCTGAGAACCGCCAGTCACCGGCTCGACTGCAGTGTGTCACCGCCAATGGATGGTTAAGAATGTCGGCCATACTTGTTGGTAAAAAACTAGAGAAATCATTAAACAAACGTATGCCCAAGATCCCAAGATGATCTCTTTGTTAATGTACTAAATCTTCTGGCGATTCTTCCGTTGAATCCCAGTGTGGCATCTACCTTCCCTGTGACTGGTTTCATGTGGTCGTTCCACTTTAAATCACTCCGTACGCATAATCCTAGATACTTTGTGAAAGCAACTGCTTCTTGCGTATGTCATGCAATCAATTAATCATATAGTAACAGGTATTCCTGTCTGGGTACAAGCAATACGTTACATTTGTTTATGTCGAGGTTCTGTTACCACTCCCTGGACCAAGCGTCAGCCGTCTGCAATTTTTTTTTTATTCACCAAAAACAGTAACAAAAATGGCTACAATGAAATGACATAAATAAGGTGACAGATAATTGCAGTCATAAATTTCAGCATTCAAAAAATGAGTGTTTAGCAGTAGCACAATTTAGCACCTTCACTGTCACCTTCAACTGGTGGCAGTTCAGCATGCACATTTTCTTCTTCTGCAGCCGGTTCCTCATCATCATTTCCCAGACCCAAATTAATCATTCAGTAAATCCTTGATGTGTGTTCCTTCCAGGGTTAATTACATGGACAGAAGAGAAGTCCGGAGCAGCGACATCGCAAAATATTTCACTGCCTTGTAATTTTTGTCAGTTCCAGCCTTCTAAACGCATCTATAGGGAGTTCAAGATCTTCCTTTATATCAGACACCATATGTTTCTCGCCATATTCTTGTATCTGCTGTACTGCTGATTTATTTTTCATGTGTGACTTCCAGGTGAGGTTAGGGTCGGGAAAGTGACCCAATCCATTCCCTCTCTACTAGAAATCCAGTTCCTAACCTACACCCATTCGGTTGAAGACAATTCGGAGCATGTTACCATATTTCTTACTGTGATTCTGATATTTGAGTATTTTCTCGAATTCATTTTCCATATACATCTTGTATTCAATATGTTCATCGCTCCCAATATTGTTAAAAACATAACTTGTATATTTGCCCATTAACCAAATCACTGCGTTATTTTTTGCCTGAGGGTAGTAACTTTCCTCTGGTCTGAAGAAAATGTTAGTCGGTACATTGTTTGCTGAAGTTCTTGTTATTTGAGCAATTTTCTCCCTGGTCCACCTCCAGTTGATAATTCGATCTCCACAAGTGTAACGATGAGGCACACTATCAACGAGGTTGCATTTGCTGCAGAGGTTTGTGTCACTTATACCGATGGCAAAGAGACGCTCATTAGTGCTGATGATGTTATTGACTACCTTGTAGCACGCTGTTCTCACGTCAGACGAAAGAACATCACTACTGATGTTTTTCCAGACCACATTCCATGCTATTCCAGCATATTTGGTTTCTATGTTATTTTTCCTTTCATGTTTCACTCTTTCAGCTAAAATACCCTTTGCTGTAATGTTTTTGGAGTTTAAAATCTTTTTGCTGAGATAACTTAGTTCAAGATAATACTCCCGAATGTGTTTCAGCTTCAGCATTATCCAAGAAGAGCCTTGAGGAATTTTCGATGTTGTCTACTGTGCCATTTACACACTGAAGTGACAGAGGTCATGCACATATACACACAGCGGTAGTAAGGTGTACACCGGTTATAAAAGGGCTTGTGCTCAGGTAATTCATTTGAAAAGGTTTCCGACTTTTTACGTTCGCACGACGGAAACTAACAGAATTGGAATGCCGAATGGTAGCTGGAACTGGACGCATGGGGCACTCCATTTAGGAATCCACAGTGTCAATAGAGTGCCGGGAACACCAAATTTAAGGCGTTACATCTCACCACGAAACAACGCAGTGACCGACGGCCTTCACTTCACGACAGAGAACAGTCGCGTTTGCGTAGTTAGTGCTAACATACAAGCAGCACTGCGTGAAATAATCCAGAAATCAATGTGCGACGAAACACGAGCGTATCGTTTAGAAAATTAAGGCGAAATTTGGTGTTAATTGGCAATGGCAGCGGACGACCGACGCGAGTGCTTTTGCTAGCAGCACGACATCGCCTGCAGTGCCTCTGCTGGGCTCGTGACCATATCGGGTGGACGCGAGATGAATAGGAAAACTGTGAACTTGCCAGACGAGGCCCGATTTTATGGCGCAAGCGCCACGAAGCCATGGACCAGAGTTGGTAAAGAGGCACTGTGCAAGCTGGTGGTGGCTCCAAAATGGTGCTTACATGGAATGGAATGCGTCCTCTGGATGTTCAACTACTTGGTTGGAATCATTCATGAATGTCTACATCTACATCTACATCTACATCCATACTCCGCAAGCCACCTGACGGTGTGTGGCGGAGGGTACCTTCAGTACCTCTATCGGTTCTCCCTTCTATTCCAGTCTCGCATTGTTCGTGGTAAGAAGGATTGTCGGTATGCCTCTGTGTGGGCTCTAATCTCTCTGATTTTATCCTCATGGTCTCTTCGCGAGATATACGTAGGAGGGAGCAATATACTGCTTGACTCTTCGGTGAAGGTACGTTCTCGAAACTTTGACAAAAGCCCGTACCGAGCTACTGAGCGTCTCTCCTGCACAGTCTTCCACTGGAGTTTATCTATCATCTCCGTAACGCTTTCGCGATTACCAAATGATCCTGTAACGAAGCGCGCTGCTCTCCGTTTGATCTTCTCTATCTCTTTTATCAACCCTATCTGGTACGGATCCCACACTGCTGAGCAGTATTCAAGCAGTGGGCCAACAAGCGTACTGTAACCTACTTCCTTTGTTTTCGGATTGCATTTCCTTAGGATTCTTCCAACGAATCTCAGTCTGGCATCTGCTTTACCGACGATCAACATTATATGATCATTCCATTTTAAATCACTCCTAATGCGTACTCCCAGATAATTTATGGTATTAACTGCTTCCAGTTGCTGACCTGCTATTTTGTAGCTAAATGATAAAGGATCTATCTTTCTGTGTATTCGCAGCACATTACACTTGTCTACATTGAGATTCAATTGCCATTCCCTGCACCATGCGTCAATTCGCTGCAGATCCTCCTGCATTTCAGTACAATTTTCCATTGTTACAACCTCTCGATACACCACAGCATCATCTGCAAAAAGCCTCAGTGAACTTCCGATGTCATCCACCAGGTCATTTATGTATATTGTGAATAGCAACGGTCCTATGACACTCCCCTGTCCAGTTGGCGAACAACGATGGAATTCTTATGGATAACACTGTGCCGTGGAAGGGGGCCACAGCTGTTGGCGATTGGTTAGAAGAAGAATCTGGACCCTTAATGTGGATGGTTTGGTCAACCAAATCGTCCGACATGAATCCTCTCGAAGATATATGGGACATAATGGAGAAGTTACTGGTTAGTTCGCGGACGAAATCCTGCACCGTTAAGAATTTCGGAGTTGTGGATGGCTATAGAGACAGCATGGCTCGGTATTTCTGTAGGTGACTTCCGACGACTTGTTGAGCCCATGTCATGTCGAGTTGCTGCACTACACCGGGCGAAAGGAGGTCCGACGCCTCAGTGTATGTATTATGAAAAGTAATGGACCCATTTCGGGGTGCACTCAGCCTCGTGATGCCAATTGAGGAGCTACTCGACCGAATAGTAGCGGCTCCGGTCACAGAAAACCGTCATGACGACCTGAAGAGCGGTGTGTTGACCACACGCCTCTTCTATCCACATCCTTAGCTGAGGATGACACGGCGGTCGGATGATCCCGTTGGGCCGAAGACGGAGTGCCAGTAGACCCATAATGCTCCCTTGCGATAGACCCGAAGTCACTTTTATGTCCAAAGGTTTCTCTCTAATGAGAACGGCATGGTGTGTTCTGTTTGCTAAAAAGTCTTCAGTCCAGTTACACAGTTGGTTACATATTCCGTAAGCTCGTATTTTGTTCATTAGGCGAAGGTGCGGATGCCTTACGGAAGGAATACGGCAACTACCTGGGCGCCGGTGTCTACCGCCTTCTGGGCCTCTTGGGCGAATACAGCGAGCTAGGTTTCACAAGATCGTTGTTTCCTGAGCCCATGTGGATTTCTGTACAGGATATTTTCGGTCTCCAAAAATGTCGTATTGCGCTAGCGTAAAACATGTTCCAAAATTCTACAGCCAACCGACGTCGGAAACGTAGACCTATAGCTCAAATGGCTCTGAGCATTATGGGACTTAACATCTATGGTCCTCAGTCCCCTAGAACTTAGAACTACTTAAACCTAACTAACCTAAGGACATCACACAACACCCAGTCATCACGAGGCAGAGAAAATCCCTGACCCCGCCGGGAATCGAACCCGGGAACCCGGGCGCGGGAAGCGAGAACGCTACCGCACGACCACGAGCTGCGGACAGACCTATAGCTTTGCGTTTATTTGACGACCCTTCTTGAGGACGGGATTGACGTATCCTTTTCCAAATCATAAGGAACACTTCTCCAGAGACATGGGGTACACTGCTGCCGGAGGAGGACTAAACTCTATGTCGAACTCTCTGTAAAATCGAAGCGGTCTTCCCTCTGTTGATTAATTTCAGATGCTTTTCTATTCCATGCCCGGGTATTTCATTATCAGTCATTTTATCACCGATGCGTCAATTTAGAGGAGGTACTGCAGTGCGATCTTCCTCTGTGAGACAGTCTTGGAAATTCACGTTTTGTATTTCAGGCTTTTCTGTGTTGTGTTCTGTTTCAGTGCCATTATGGTCCCTGAGTGTTAGTACAGATGGCTTCCATAAGTTTATTAGTTTAACATAAGACGAAAATTTCTTAGGATTTTCTGTCAAGTCGGTAGACAGAGTTTCACTTTATAATACGTTGAACGCTTGGCGAATAGTAGATGTTTATTTTTATATGTGGTGTTTGTTCTTTTGGAAATGACGCAACTAGTGAGGATAACGAGCAGACAAGGTATCTCTATGGTGCAAAATGTGGCAATTGGCTCTAAATAATGAAAGGAATGAGGTTATTCGCACCTGTACTAAAAGAAATCCGTTAACTTTCCATTACAGGATAAATTAAAATCTAATCTAGTGAAATACATAGGAATTTCAGTATGAACGAATTACATCAGAACGATCACGTGCTGGCATAAGCTGTCGCCAGCACCCCAGTCGGCAAATATGTAGCGAGAAGATCGATAGTAGGAGCAGGATCAAGCGTGGCTATCACGAGAGAGGACAGAGACAGACTCGCAAGCAACACGCCGGCAACGCCCTCTCGATTGCAAGTATTCATGCCGCCGCCGCTGACTGGAGGGTCTCAGTGAATAGTCAGTGACGCACTACCCCAGTCGTTCTCACTGACTCATTCTAGGCTAGCGTCTGTCATCCATTTGCAGAGCAGGCTTAGGTTATGGCAAAATTACCGATGTTGCCTGCAAGACGACTATTGCAGAACAGCTTGTACCACAACACATACGAGGTGCATTCAAGTTCTAAGGCCTCCGATTTTTTTTTCTCCGGACTGGAAAGAGATAGAAACATGCTCATTGTTTTAAAATGAGGCCGCGTTCATTGTCAATACGTCCCAGAGATAGCAGCACCGTAAGGCAGATGGAATTTTACCGCCAGCGGCGAGAATGAGAACTGTTTTAAATACTTAAAATGGCGACGTTTTCCTTACTTGAACAGCGTGCAATCATTCGTTTTCTGAATTTGCGTGGTGTGAAACCAACTGAAATTCATCGACAGTTGAAGGAGACATGTGGTGATGGAGTTATGGATATGTCGAAAGTGCGTTCTTTGGTGCGACAGTTTAATGAAGGCAGAACATCGTGTGACAACAAACCGAATCAACCTCGGGCTCGCACAAGCCGGTCTGACGACATGATCGAGAAAATTGTTTTGGGGGATCGCCGAATGACTGTTGAACAGATCGCCTCCAGAGTTGGCATTTCTGTGGCTTCTGTGCACACAGTCCTGCATGACGACCTGAAAATGTGAAAACTGTCATCCAGATGGGTGCCACGAATGTTGACGGACGACCACATGGCTGCCTGTGTTGCATGTTGCCAAGCAATGTTGACGCGCAACGACAGCATGAATGGGACTTTCGTTTCGTCAGTTGTGACAATGGATGAGACGTGGATGCCATTTTTCAATCCAGAAACAAAGTGCCAGTCAGCTCAATGGAAGAACACAGATTCACCGCCACCAAGAAGATTTCGGGTAACCGCCAGCGTTGAAAAAATGATGGTGTCCATGTTCTGGGACAGCGAGGGCGTAATTCGTACTCATTGCGTTCCAAAGGGCACTACGGTAACAGGTGCATCCTACGAAAATGTTTTGAAGAACAAATTCCTTCCTGCAGTGCAACAAAAACGTCCGGGAAGGGCTGCGCGTGTTGTGTTTCACCAAGACAACGCACCTGCACTTCGAGCTAACGTTACGCAACAGTTTCTTCGTGATAACAACTTTGAAGTGATTCCTCATGCTCCCTACTCACCTGACCTGGCTCCTAGTGACTTTTGGCTTTTTCCAACAAGTGAAAGACACTCTCCGTGGCCGCACATTCACCAGCCGTGCTGCTATTGCCTCAGCGATTTTCCAGTGGTCAAAACAGACTCCTAAAGAAGCCTTCGCCGCTGCCATGGAGTCGTGTTCATGTAAATATAGAACCCTGTCAATCCACGTGTGCAGTTGGCCACCAAACAACGCCCTCTCCCTTGATTCCCACGATACAAGACTCTACACATCACACACAAAATTTTGTGAGCAAAGCAAGCCAAAGAGTGCGATGTATTGGCAGAACACATAGGAGGTGCAACAAAGCTACTACACAGACTGCCGACATTACGCTTGTCCCCTGGAGTACAGCTGTGCTATGTTGGATCCGTATCAGATAGGATTGACGGAGGACTTCGACAAAGTTCAAAGAAGGGTAGCTTGTCCTGTATTGCGATGAAATAGGGAGGAGAGTGTCACGTATATGATGCTCGATTGGCGTGGCAATCATTAAACATAGCAACAATATCTTTTCACGAAATTTTCGCCACCAACTTGTTCCCCCGATCAGAAAATAGTTTGTTAGCGCTCAACTACATAGAGGGAAACACTCATCACAATAAATTAAGAGAAATCAGCGCTCACAGGGAAAGATATAAGTGTTCCCTTTTTTCGTGCTGTTCGAGAATGAAATGGTAGAGAAAGGGCTTGAAGGTTGTTCGATGGACCCTCTGCCAGGCACTTAATTCTGAACTGCAGAGTGGATTAAATTTAAATGTACATGTATCAATTGTATTCTCGGAAAGCATTCGGGCTGTTCATAGAAACTCATTTTTGCTTTTGCTCTCGATTGGTTTCAAGCAAGTGTGTGACCCATATTGCCTTTGCTACCTTGTAGTTTATTCTGCACGTAAATAACGCCTTACTATTACTTGTCATAAAACTATGTCGTCTGCTGCATCAACATGTTTTAACCATCGATCTTCCAGCATGTTAAGCACTTTTTCGATGCTTTCATTTGAGGATGTAGTTCCAGAATATTCTTCACGTGTAATACATTAAACAGAATTTGAAAACGAAAAATCAGTGTGCTTGCAAACTTTCGCAGTCTGCTTACTAACCTTCACCAATTTTAGATGAATCTCCGTTGGCCACAAAGCGTACCAAATAAAAGGACTTCACGGAGGCTCGTTATTCCCGTTTATCCATCTGCTGAAACACAAACAACCCGACCAGCGTCGAAAACGTTTAAACAAAACTATTCCTAAAGCAGAGTTTTTGTAGATTAAGGGAAAAATTTCCATGCCATAGTTTTGTAGTGAATTTGAAAGCTTCCATCTTTTTCGTTGAGATATTGGCAAATGCTAAAATTTCTGGGTTTGCCTGAGTTCCAAATCTTCTTCCATTTCTTTTTCGGGCCAAAGCTGTATAGTGCTTTAACAACAAAACGTAGTGATCTAAAGGTGAAGCGTGTGTCGCGTGTCTGGAAATCGAGGGGTCGCCGAAATGTATCTCCGTCGGGCCACAGATGTTCTCTGTCTGTTTTTAATCTAACCTTCATCGCTCAATGATGTGTAGAGTCGTCCAGATTCTCCATTAAGTAGTAGGTCCTGTTTTCCAGGTTGCTTAACTGGGTAGAGTAGGAGCAAGTCGCTAAAGAGGCGTCCTGTAGAAAGAGTTACACTAGGCCACAGAGACACATTGTTATTATTATGGCAAAATCTCAACGTATAACAACCAAAAATGAGGAATTGTGCAATAAGAGCACACCGTCACCCGGCATGCGATGTACTTCATTGCGAACGTGCAGTAAAGAGAGACGTTATAAAATGTTTACGTTTTAGCATGAAATACGATGCTGACAAGGATAACAGTAGAAGACATATGTCTCCAAATGGCATATGTGACAGAAAGGAGCAATGTAAAGGCATACAGATACTTTGTACAGAGCTAATAGTCTAGTATTCTTATGCCGGTATAACTACTGAATTAATATAGATACCATTCTACACACAGTAGCTCTGATTCCGACAGTACGTTACATTGTTTTCGGCACTACCCATTTTAAATGGCTCTCTTGTTTCTGTGCCACAATGATAAAGGAATTAACATTTTAGACCTCGTTTATAACACACTATAACAACTATCATAACCTGTTTCGGTCAGACGTTGGCCATCTTCACAATTTTATTCTTTTGCTATGGTAAAGTAAGAAGATGCCCAATTTATTGTCAAAACCGATTTTTGTTGTTATCATACTATGTGACTGTGTCTCAAGTGATAATCACCGATAAGCAGGATGTAATTCGACAGTAAATATACTCCAATCAGACAATATGCTTTTTTCCTAAAACTTATATTGTGAAGTATGTTTTCGCGATGAACTGATACAAAGTCTTTGTGAGAATGTGACATATACACATCGTTTTTTGCTAAGCACATTGTCTTTGTTTTAATTTAAAATAACTTTTTTTTTTACATTCTAAGGCGTGATGGTACTGTAAAAATTACAATGCTGACACATAATAGTAGAAGAGATATGATGTCTCGAAATAGCATATACGACAAAAAGTAGCAAACTAAAGAAATGCAAACACTTTTAGAGAGCTAATAATGTAACTTTTCCGATGTTTTCTTATACTAGTATAACTTCTGAACTAATATGGATACCATTCTAGCACAATACCACAGATTCCTACAATACATTACATTGTTTTCGGTACTTGTCCATTTTAAATTACTTTCTTCTTTCTGTGCCACAATGATAAACTAATTAACATTATAGACCTCTTTTTATCACATAGTACGACAACAATCGCAATCCATTTCAGCCAGACGTTGGTCATCTCCATAATTTTATTCTTTCCATATCGTAGAATCTGAAGGTGCTCATGTATTGTTGTAACCGTTTATTGATTTTTATCATAATATGCGATTGTGTCTGAAGTGATAAGTACTATGCAATTGGACAATAAGTCTTCTCCAATGAGAGAATGTGTTTTAAAATCCTACATTGTGAAGTAGGTTTTCGGAATTAACTAGTAGCATTTTACTGTCAGAAATTGTGCTATACATTGTTTCGTTGCTTAACACATTGTCTTTGTTTTAATTTCAAATAACTATTTTTTTTTACATTGTAAGGCATCATGATACTGGAAACATTGAACATATCGACGTCATTTCGTATGATAAATGTACTGCAGCCATTTGATGATGAACGCCTTACTCCAACGCAGTAAGACAATGTGTTTTACATACGTCATGTTTTCAGTGGTAATTAGCTGTTCCTTTCTCGTCATACCGTATGGTACGGTGGTTCATGTCTACTGACAGAAAATCTTTAAAATGGAGGTTTTTCGTCTACGAGTTTCTGTATTGCTGCACTGCCTACATTATTCGTCCGCGTCCCGAGGCCGGCGGATACGGAGAAATGAAATTCCTGCGGGCACGCGTCGCCCGCAGATCTCTGCGATATTTAAGGGTCTGGCAGGCAGGCCCTGCTGCCTCGATCTCGTCAAAGGGCCGCCGAGGATTGGCTTCCCTGACAAACGCAGCGACCAAAGCAGCAATTTCCCGCTTTTATGAGCTCCGGTCCGATTGACTTTTGCGATCGAGTTTTAATTACTTGGGGACCTGCTCGAGGTACACAATGGCGCCGGCGCAGTAGCCCCGCTGACCTCTCCCCTTCTTTCTCTCTCTCTCTCTCTCTCTCTCTCTCTCTCTCTCTCTTTGTCTCTGTCTGTCCTTTTCTCGTTTTCCCCCGCACAGTGCTACGACGGCAGCATTCCTCGCGTGCTCGCGCTCCCGCTGCTGTGACGTTGTTACGAGTACAAATAAAACACGGCCGACCACTCGTCCAGGGGCAGAGCTCACCCGCTACAGCGGCTTTTGACTCAACTACAAAGGGGCTCTCCGCTGCGGAAAAAAAAATTGTTGCCGGGTTTTGAGTGCGTCCTTCTTGCTGCTCCGTGCCGTGCGCGTTGCTTCTCCTCTCACAGTGCTGCCGGTTCGTGATTTCCAATTTTTAGTTCCCATTAAGTCCGCCCTCGTTACGTTGGGGAACATGTGCGACCCAGAACTAGCGTTGTGGTCTGTAAAACTGGTCTGTGGTTGGTATGCAGCGCAGGAAACTCTGCTCTTTGAAAAAAAATTCGTTTTAAACGTATTAGCTATTGGAATGTAGAAAATAAACAAAAGCAATTTTCGCAGCAATGTGCTGATGGTAGTGATAAACAGTGTGCTGGGAATAGTAGCTGTTCCTAGAAATGATGTTCCAAGACGACTACTTTAGATTGAAGTATGTATTCAAAAAGACAAAATAAAACTTCTCATGATCTTCACACAGTCTTCACTGCAGTCTTATCTCAAACTTCTTTTCTTATATGCCCTTGCTGTCCTTCAAAATAAATCTTCCTTCATTTAACATATACCATCAGCAGTCAACACAGCACTGCCAAATACGTTCATCGCCTATCACACTTCAACCAAAAACGCATCAGACTGCCCAGAGGCAAAGACTGTGCCACGACAAGACCAAAGATTGCTTAACAGTACTATAACTTGCCCCCTCTCTCCCTCTCTGATGTGCACATTGATGACTTACAAAAGTCAAAAGGACACGCCCACTTTACAACGATGTTCCACACCGCTTTCTTGCATCTGCGATGTGATACATCAATTAGTGTATAGTTTGGTGTGTAGAATCCGGATCAAATTTCAAAACGTTATAGCAGAAATGTTTTTTTTGGGATTCTAATGGTTTTTATAGTTTATTTTCAGTATTTCAATGGTCACTGTTATTTTGTTTAGATGTCCTTTTTTTATTTTTGTGGTTTTTGTCACAGAGGTGCTAGCAGATATACAAATGGGCACTAGAAGGGAGGTACCGACCGAGATAGCACAATCGTCAGTACACAGAATTACCATTTAGGAGGACGACAGTTTAAACTTGCGTCTGGCCATCCAATTTTAAGTTTTTATAGATTTCCGTAAATCGCTGCAAGATGGTTCTTATGAAAGGGCACGGCCAATTTCCTTCCCCATCCCTGCGCAATCCGAGTTTGCGCTCATAGGAACAAGAAAAATAAGACCAGCAAACATGGGAGTTGAAATGCGCACTTTCTCAGATAAGTCCAAGGTCTGGAAACACATACTTCATGAGATAAACACTCGTTTACAGGAGGTGTTCAACATGGCGCCTATTCCTGAAAATGCACCCCTCTGCTCTCCAGTGCAAGCAACGACACACCCTTTGAAGTATACCCAGTTGTTGTACCTGCTAGGACACACACACTGAAGATACAACCCCTAATGTCCACACAACGTTGATTGCAGTAGCATAGACTAATTTCTTCAAATGTCCCCATAACCAAAAGTCTAGAGGATTGACGTCTGGGAAACGAGGAGGCCAATGTTGCCCCACCTCCTCACGACCAATCAGCGGTCGTGAAATGTCTGTGTCAATGAGAAAGTCCAGATAGTGCACCCCAGTTAACCTTGTGGTAGCTTGTAAGGCCCTATTAATCTATTGCCAAGTATGGCTGCATGTATTTTGACTGTGAATTGGTGCTGAGGCCCTCTTCCCTGATTTGCTTGGGGATTTACATGTGTCCATACATGCTGGTTATGTCAATTCACAACACCATGTCTTGTGAATCCTGCCTCATCAGTAAACATACTGTAAATAGTGGATCTACAACACACTTCTCAAACAACCACTGACAAAGCTGCCATCTGCCATGATGATCCCATGTTCTTAGGGCCTGAACGCACTATATGGATACAGCCATTGTTCATGAAGAGAGTGAGACACACGTTTTGCTATTGCTAATCATCCCACAATGGTCCCAGGGGTTTCTTCCACCAAACGTAGCACACACTCCTCCATGTCAGGTTTGAATCATGCCTCGGGCATGAATGTGTGTGATGTCCTTAGGTTAGTGAGGTTTAAGTAGTTCTAAGTTCTAGGGGACTGATGACCTCACATGTTAAGTCCCATAGTACAAACAGCGCAATAACAATAAATAAATTAGTGAATCCTCGTTTGGAACAGGGAAAAACACCATGATACATAGCTAGGGTTGACAGTACTTTAGAATAAGGCACACAAACATTACGAAAACTAACACAGCCTGCAACGCAACTCAACTGACTGAAGAGCAACTAACTGTGGGTATAGTTCTGTAAGACATCATACTATCCTGCTGACAGATTTTATGGAGTGCCAAGGCAATGGCTGTGCTGATATCTGCTACCAAATGCCACATAGGCCACATGTTTATCTCAGAAAATATGCGTTTCTTGACACATGTTTATTGAACTTATTTTTCTTGTTTTGTGAGTACTCCCATTTCTCAAAGTACACAAGACTTGATTTGAACTCACTGTATAGGTTACGTGTTCAATAGTATTGAGCTCTAAATTCTGAATACATATTTCTTGCTCATTTGAATACTGTTAATGATCGCCATTATTGGTTTTGATTCTGCCAAGTAAGTAGTAAGTGGGTATGTTGAGTGCTCTTGGCATGTGTATAAAGCACATACTTCCTTACGTTCAGTTAAATTAGTTATATTTGAAGCCTTCCTGTCTCCTTTACATCTCTTTTGTTACGCAAACATCCCTTTTACAGTAACCTATGAAACCTTCCCTTAGGATTTCTACCTTTTGCTTAGTAATAACAAACGAAATCTTCCCTTTGAAAATAATTCTCTTTCTCAATCTTCGCATACAAATATAAACGCTGCTTATTAAAAGTGATTTTCTGATTATTTCGACGAAACATAGAATGTTTAGTCTGGCCCTCAGTCATTAAATGCAATAACCCAAAATTGTTCCTTACCATTTTTACTGTTACTGGATCGCCATCTGACTACTACATCGGATTGTCACATGAATATACTTACTCTGTTTTACTATATTAGCTGCCACTGGGCTGTCGTATTAAGTGGCTGTATTTATTACCAAAGCTGACGTTATTCTTTAATAGCAAAGCTGACGTTATTCTTTAATAGCAAAGCTGACATTATTCTTTCATGAATTTGGCTGAAGTTACCTAATTCCTTGATAATAATAAAATTTTGCGAAGTTTTACATCGATGGTTTTTGAGATGGATTATAATCAGTAATACAATATTGCTGGCTAAAATTAATTATATTCTGAATGAAATGATTTTACAAACGTTCAAATGGGACTTACTTTTTACAATAATATTACAACTATCAATGTGCAAACATACCTTCAGTACTCTTGAGTTTCTCAAAAAATTAATTCAATAATATTAGTTCCTCTTATGATAATAGTTAGCTGATGTCCATGTACATCCATCGTATGTATCCATATGCTGTCTCTCCCACCCTTTGTAAAATTATATCAATGTGCGGTCTCTCTTGCCAACAATACTTTGGTGTAGACATTCCCTGCTGCCATGATTATTTCCAACGTGACAAATATTAATCATTCCTACTTAATCCTATTAATAAAATATAAACATCTTTCATAACTTGTGATTTGACAATAGACAATAGAAATATACACATCTTACATACTATATTATGTTTATAAAGAGTTTTGTAATGAATATTTTATATTAGAAATGAAATATTTCTCTCAAAATAATAACAGTACTTCATTTTTATCAATGTTCACCCACACAGTTAAAAAAAAGGCGATATAGTTCTTTAGGGGCCACTACTTTACAAGCCCACACCATTTTCTAGGACAATATCTTGGCTTATATATATTTGTCACTTGACATGCAGCATAATAATGATATTATTGTACACCTGGATACAGATTACACATATGAATATATCTTACTTTCATTTTAACACTATCTCCTTTAGCTCTTAGTTTCATTGCATATGTATGGAACCATAAATAGCATCGCTTGTATTCAGTGGTTCGACAACTGCAGGTCACTGTTATACTCTCTTAAGTTTCTGTTGAGTTAATCCAATTACATTCACATATCTGCAATAAATTACATCCAGAATTTTATATTTCTGGACTTCTTGTTCATTAAATCCTCCATTCATTCTCGATTTTTGTTGTTAATCGTTTCAGTTTCAAAACATCTTTTACAATCATGCCAAAAACAGCCATGGTATTGATAAACGTTATTGATTTCTTTATCAAAGCCGACTACTTTCAAAGAAACTCCAGAAATTGCTAAATAACACAATGAATCTATGTTAACTATTTCTTGGAATTATTTTAGTAGTTGTAAGCAATCTGTTCTTAATATATTTATATCAGAATTACAGTATTTGTTAATTTCTTTCTTCATACTGAACACAGAGTTTTATTTAAATTTTTGGCTATGCCATTTCAGAAATATTTCCTTTTTTTTCAGTTTCATAGCATCAGCAAAATTATATTTGATACAAAGAATCAGTTTTACATAATTTTCATTTTCCAGTATATTTACTGCACCCCCATTAAGAGCATGTTGAATATTATTGTTGTTTAAACTATTAAACTAAGTAATAGATTATTTACTATAATTTTTCCTTTTGTGCTTTATCAAGTTCAACACTTTTTCTGTTAGGTAAATATTTAGTTCGATATATGGTCAAAGAAACTCCAGAAATTGCTAAATAGCACAATGAATCTATGTTAACTATTTCTTGGAATTATTTTAGTAGTTGTAAGCAATCTGTTCTTAATTATTATTATTCACGTTTGGGCCCTACTGGACCACGCAAAGTACAATCACGGGGCATTCAGTTATTTTCTTTTAGACTTTCTCTCTGCCCAAATTGTTTTCATTCTCTCGGAATGAGCTCTTTTCCTTTCATCAGACCATGTGGTTCCAGTTTTCTTTGGTTTTTCAGCTTGACCAACTACCCAGTCATGAATTTTTTGCCTAAATAATTTTCTGTCTTGAATTTCATCTTGTTTTATATCTGCCTCTTTCATGTCCTCTTTTATAGCAGCAATCCATTTTATTGTCTCAAATTTAGCTTTACTTCGATTTTCGTAGAATTCCACTACTAGTTTAGTTAGTCTGGTAGCATCCATTCTTTTAATATGCCCATAAAATTTTAATCTGCGTTTTTTCATATCCGAATATATGCTGGTGTATTGTTGAATTTCACTATTTGCTCTTAGCCTGTATGTTCCTTCTTCAGTATATTTTGGACCTAGAATTTTTCTGATTACTTTTCTTTCTCTTTTTTGGATTTCTTGAATGTCCTTTTTTCTGTTTAAAATTAGCGTTTCAGCCCCATAAAGGCACTCTGGTTTTATGACCGTGTTGTAATGTCTCAATTTAGAGTACCTTGAGAGACATTTTTTGTTGTAGATGTCTTTTGTAAGTCTAAAAGCTGTCTCCATCTTTTGATAACGAATTTCATTTTCTATTTTTTCTAGACCAGTCTCTGAGATTGTTTCACCTAAATATTTGAATTGCGAAACTCTTTTGATTTTTCCATACTTAGTTTCCAAAAGTTTGGGTGCCAGTTTGTTGCTAGTCATATACTGTGTTTTTTCAAATGAGATTTGGAGACCTACTCTTTCTGCTGTTTCTTTAAGAATTTCTGTTTGTTTCTGAGCAATTTGGATGTCCTGCGTTAGAATAACCAAGTCGTCTGCAAAGGCCAAACAGTCTATTCGAATATTTGTTCGTCCTAATTTCACTGGTTGGTCAATTTTGAACTCCAATTTTCGTTCGCGCCACTCTTGTATTACTTTTTCTAGAACGCAGTTAAATAGCAACGGAGAGAGTCCATCACCTTGCCTCACGCCTGTTTTTATTTCAAATGGTTCTGAAATTTCTCCTCTGAACTTTACTTTTGATTTTGTACCAGTTAGCATGTCTCTGATAATTGCCGTGGTTTTAGGATCTGTTCTTAATATATTTATATCAGAATTACAGTATTGTTAATTTCTTTCTTCATACTTAACACACAGTTTTATTTAAATTTTTGGCTATGCCATTTGAGAAATATTTCCTTTTTTTTCAGTTTCATAACATCAGCAAAATTATATTTGTTACAAAGAATCAGTTTTACATAATTTTCATTTTCCAGTATATTGAATAAATGTGGAAACTAATTTTTCTTTAATTCTTTCAAATTGGAAATTTAGTAAGTTTTATTTCTATAAAGTTGCTGCTGTTTAAAATTTTTAAGCTGAAATGTTTTATGTCCAATAACATTAATTTTGTTTCTGTTGTTCTTGTTATTGTGGTCTTCAGTCCTGAGACAGGTTTGATGCAGCTCTCCATGCTAATCTATCCTGTGCAAGCTCCTTCATCTCCCAGTACCTACAGCAACCTACATCCTTCTCAATCTGCTTAGTGTATTCATCTCTTGGCCTCCCTCTACGTTTTTTGCCGTCCCCGCTGCCTTCCAATACTAAGTTGATGATCCCTTGATGCCTCAGGACATGTCCTACCAACCGATCCCTTCTTCTGGTCAAGTTGTGCCACAAGCTCCTCTTCTCCTCAATTCTATTCAATACCTCCTCATAAGTTATGTGATCTACCCATCTAATCCTCAGCATTATTCTGTAGCACCACATTTCGAAAAGCTTATATTCTCTTTTTGTCTAAACTATTTATCGTCCACGTTTCACTTCCATACATGGCTACACTCCATACAAACACTTTCAGAAAAGACGTCCTGACACTTAAATCTATACTCGATGTTAACAAATTTCTCTTCTTCAGAATTTCTTTCCTTGCCATTGCCAGTCTACATTTTATATCCTCTCTACTTCGAACATCATCAGTTATTTTGCTCCCCAAATAGCAAAACTCCTTTAAGTGTCTCATTTCCTAATCTAATTCCCTCAGCATCACCCGACTTAATTCGACTACATTCCATTGTCCTTGTTTTGCTTTTGTTGATGTTCATCTTATATACTCCTTTCAAGTCACTGTCCATTCCATTCAACTGCTCTTCCAAGCCCTTTGCTGCCTCTGACAGAAATACAATGTCATTGGTGAACCTCAAAGTTTTTATTTCTTCTCCATGGATTTTAATACCTACTCCGAATTTTTCTTTTGTTTCTTTTACTGCTTGCTCAGTACACAGATTGAATAACGTCGGGGAGAGGCTACAACCCTGTCTTACTCCCTTCCCAACCACTGCTTCCCTTTCATGCCCTCTGACTCTCATAACTGCCATCTGGTTTCTGTACAAATTGTAAATTGCCTTTCGTTCCCTGTATTTTACCCCTGCCACCATTAGAATTTGAAAGAGAGTATTCCAGTCGACATTGTCAAAAGCTTTCTCTAAGCCAACAAATGCTAGAAACGTAGGTTTGCCTTTCCTTAATCTTTCTTCTAAGATAAGTCGTATGGTCAGTATTGCCTCACGTGTTCCAACATTTCTACGGAATCCAAACTGATCTTCCCTGAGGTCATCTTCTACCAGTTTTTCCATTTGTCTGTAAATAATTCGTGTTAGTATTTTGCAGCTGTGACTTATTAAACTGATAGTTCGGTAATTTTCACATCTGTCAACACCTGCTTTCTTTGGGATTGGAATTATTATATTCTTCTTGAAGTCTGAGGGTATTTCGCCTTTCTCATACATCTTGCTCACCAGATGGTAGAGTTTTGTCAGGAATGGTTCTCCCAAGGCCGTCAGTAGTTCTAATGGAATGTTGTCTACTCCTGAGGCCTTGTTTCGACTCAGGGCATTCAGTGCTCTGTCAAACTCTTCACGCATTATCGTATCTCCCATTTAATCTTCATCTACATCCTCTTCCATTTCCATAATATTGTCCTCAAGTACATCGCACTTGTATAGACCTTCTATATACTCCTTCCACCTTTCTGCTTTCCCCTCTTTGCTTAGAACTGGGTTTTCATCTGAGCTCTTGATATTCATAGAGGTGGCTCTCTTTTCTCCAAAGGTGTCTTTAGTTTTCCTGTATGCTGTATCTATCTTACCCCTAGTGAGATAAGCCTCCACTTCCTTACATTTGTCCTCTAGCCATGCCTGCTTAGTTATTTTGCACTTTCTGCGATCTCATTTTTGAGACGTTTGTATTCCTTTTTGCCTGCTTCATTTACTGCATTTTTATATTTTCTCCTTTCATCAATGAAATTCAATATTTCTTCTGTTACACAAGGATTTCTACTAGCCCTCGTCTTTTAACCTACTTGATCCTCTGCTGCCTTCACTGCTTCATCCCTCAGAGCTACACCATTCCTCTTCTACTGTATTTCTTTCCCCCATTCCTTTCAGTTGTTCCCTTATGCTCTCCCTGAAACTCTGTACAACCTCTGGTTTAGTCAGTTTATCCAGGTCCCATCTTCTTAAATTCGCACCTTTTGCTATTTATTCAGTTTTAATCTACAGTTCATAACCAACAGGTTGTGGTCAGAGTCCACATCTGCCCCTGGAATGTCTTACAATTTAAAACCTGGTTCCTATATCTCTGTCTTACCATTATATAATCTATCTGATACCTTTTTAGTAGCTCCAGGATTTGTTTCTGTATAGATGGTATATGTCTTTATTGTGTTTTCAACGCAGTACTTCAGAGGGAACTGTGAACTATAATCTTTAGCAAATGAGCTATAATTGTATAACTATCATGTTTATTAGATATCATCCACCTACAGAATTCATCATTTGTTTACATTTGTAAACAATATCACTATTAATATCGTGAACTATTATGAGATTTACAGTATGTGTTCCTATTTCTTTCTGGCTTCTTAACCAAACCAAATGTATTTTTCAGTATAGGTAAAAAGAAAAACACTTGAACTGTTGTCATGTAACTGTTTAATTTCACTTTGAATATCCAAAAGCATAATAAATTTTTAAAAATCCACTAACATAACAACTAACTTTTTGTTTTTGTATTACATGTAACAAAAATTGTTCAAATGGCTGTGAGCACTATTGGACTTAACTTCTGAGGTCTTCAGTCATCTAGAACTTAGAGCTACTAAAACATTATCAACCTAAGGACATCACACACATCCATGCCCGAGGCAGGATTCGAACCTGCGACTGTAGTGGTCACGTGGTTCCAGACTGTAGTGTCTAGAACGGCTTGGACACTCTGGCTGCATTGCATGTAACACTTACAATTTCTACTTATAGATTACAGTTTCTACATTTTTCAAAGTCACACATATGTTCTTCAGATCTTAAACAAATCCATTTACATTCTTCATATTTGTAAGCTGTATCACATACTCCTTGCTCATTGTTTAAAGATTTCTCATTATAACAATATCCTTAACATTTTTCACAATATATCTTCTTTTCCACATTTTTGTGTTCTGTACTCTTGCATATTATACATATCTTTCTCTCTACCTCGCGTTTATGTTCATTCTTGTTACATGTTTTGTTACATTTATTACAGAAATAGATTGATCATACGAATGCTGACTTACTGGTAATTACATTAAAATGGTTGTGATTTTTATAGAGTCAATCCTTCTTCACTGTATTCACCTAATTGGTTACACAATATTGTGGTCGATTCTTTTTGTAACTTGCATTTATTTTCTTCTATAATTTTCTCAACTTTATCAGTAGTTAGTTCTCTGCCTAAGATAAAATCTGTGTTAATGTAAGTATTACTGCTCTAGGACAGCACAGGTTATCACCTTTATTAATTTTAGTAATACATCTTTTAGTCTTCTTGTCATCAACTGAATTTATTATATTACCCTTGGTATCTCTCCGAATTGCTTGAATTCGAATATTAAATGTAGTATTTGCTGCATTAATAGATGTATCAGATTTCAATATACACTCCTGGAAATGGAAAAAAGAACACATTGACACCGGTGTGTCAGACCCACCATACTTGCTCCGGACACTGCGAGAGGGCTGCACAAGCAATGATCACACGCACGGCACAGCGGACACACCAGGAACCGCGGTGTTGGCCGTCGAATGGCGCTAGCTGCGCAGCATTTGTGCACCGCCGCCGTCAGTGTCAGCCAGTTTGCCGTGGCATACGGAGCTCCATCGCAGTCTTTAACACTGGTAGCATGCCGCGACAGCGTGGACGTGAACCGTATGTGCAGTTGACGGACTTTGAGCGAGGGCGTATAGTGGGCATGCGGGAGGCCGAGTGGACGTACCGCCGAATTGCTCAACACGTGGGGCGTGAGGTCTCCACAGTACATCAATGTTGTCGCCAGTGGTCGGCGGAAGGTGCAAGTGCCCGTCGACCTGGGACCGGACCGCAGCGACGCACGGATGCACGCCAAGACCGTAGGATCCTACGCAGTGCCGTAGGGGACCGCACCGCCACTTCCCAGCAAATTAGGGACACTGTTGCTCCTGGGGTATCGGCGAGGACCATTCGCAACCGTCTCCATGAAGCTGGGCTACGGTCCCGCACACCGTTAGGCCGTCTTCCGCTCACGCCCCAACATCGTGCAGCCCGCCTCCAGTGGTGACGCGACAGGCGTGAATGGAGGGACGAATGGAGACGTGCCGTCTTCAGCGATGAGAGTCGCTTCTGCCTTGGTGCCGATGACTGTCGTATGCGTGTTTGGCGCCGTGCAGGTGAGCGCCACAATCAGGACTGCATACGACCGAGGCACACAGGGCCAACACCCGGCATCATGGTGTGGGGAGCGATCTCCTACACTGGCCGTACACCACTGGTGATCGTCGAGGGGACACTGAATAGTGCACAGTACATCCAAACCATCATCGAACCCATTGTTCTACCATTCCTAGACCGGCAAGGGAACTTGCTGTTCCAACAGGACAATGCACGTCCGCATGTATCCCGTGCCACCCAACGTGCTCTAGAAGGTGTAAGTCAACTACCCTGGCCAGCAAGATCTCCGGATCTGTCCCCCATTGAGCATGTTTGGGACTGGATGAAGCGTCGTCTCACGCGGTGTGCACGTCCAGCACGAACGCTGGTCCAACTGAGGCGCCAGGTGGAAATGGCATGGCAAGCCGTTCCACAGGACTACATCCAGCGTCTCTACTATCGTCTCCATGGAGAATAGCAGCCTGCATTGCTGCGAAAGGTGGATATACACTGTACTAGTGCCGACATTGTGCATGCTCTGTTGCCTGTGTCTATGTGCCTGTGGTTCTGTCAGTGTGATCATGTGATGTATCTGACCCCAGGAATGTGTCAATAAAGTTTCCCCATCCTGGGACAATGAATTCACGGTGTTCTTATTTCAATTTCCAGGAGTGTATATTTGGTTTTATTGCATAAAACTTAAGCCGATTCTTTAGTATTCTTTGATGCTTTATATCCTGTAGAAACTCGATAAAACATTTTTGTATTTGCTGTCGCAGTTTTAAACTTATATCTTTTTCTAAAATTAGTAAATTTTCAGCTATTTCTATTACAGTGTTAAGTACTTTCGTTATACAAGCTGTTTTACTACTAATGATACCATATATACCGATATTAACATCGCTAAAGACAATTTTATAATGAACATTTAAGGCTTTAAATGTTTCTTTAAACTTAGATTTTATTTATCTCAAATAAATGGTTTTTCGATTGTTTATTCTCTTTATCTTGATCAAATAGTTTATTACTGAGTGCCTAAATTTCATCATCTCGCGATTGATTCTTGTCTTGGTGGTCGAGTTTTATCAAAAACATAGTCCTAATATATAACTTTCTTGTCTTTTTGTAGTCTTTTGAAATAGTTTATGTTCAAATGAAAATCTAAAATAATTGAATTTGTTACTCCTGATTTTCTTACTTTACTTAGCATCTGATACCAAGATTTCTATCTCTAGTTTTGAGTTCAGCTAATGTCATATTATTGAGAGTTGTCATAGCAATAGGTTAATTATGTTATGTAATTAAATTAATTAATTCATCATTACTTAATCTGTTGCAATTAGTTATGTTGTTTCTTCTGTAATTGCTCTATGTTAATACAAAGATTATTTATTAGGAACTTTAAAAAATAATGTGCCAGGTTTCTTATTTTTGATGTATTCTCGAGTACATTGCTAAATTTATTTGTATGTTTGTTTTCAAACGACGGTTTTGAGTGAAAACATTCTGTTTCATTAATCTCTTGACAGTTAACACATTTTTGTGGTATCAGCCTAGGTCTGTTGTTGATCATTTTCATTGATAACAAAATCATCAAATGTTCTTCACCCAGAATTCGTTGTAAGTGATTTTTATAATAATATAAAGAAACATGTTTTCCACATCCACACAAGGAATTCATTTACTGTTGTACACTCTTATACGTTATTCATTTATATATGGTTTTCAAATTGCCCTATAACCATCTTTTGTATAATTCTGGCTGGCCACAGTGGCCAAGCAGTTCTAGGTGCTTTGAACAGGCGACCGCTATGGTTGCAGGTTCGAATCCCGCCTCGGGCATGGATGTGTGTGATGTCCTTAGATTAGATAGGTGTAAGTACTTCCAAGTTATAGTGACTGATGACCTCAGATGGTAAGTCCCATAGTGCTCAGAGCCATTTGAACCATTTGTATATTTCTCTAAGTAAACTTATAAATTGACTACTCAATATTCTCACAGTTTACACTGAACCTGCTCGATAAATTTACTTGGAAAAATAAACTTTTCGAGTTTTAGTAATGAACTAAAGGTTTATTATTGAATTACGAAAAATGCTAATAAAAATTATTTTCTTTAAATTGACTCACTCATAGATCTTATCAACATACTTACATTCAAAGGGAAGCAAGCATGAGTGATTATTGATGAAAAGAATAATGCATGGTCAAAGCAAAATATGTTGTAAATTTTAGAATATAAAAAATAGACAAGGCCTTCAAACATTTTGACAATGAAGATGCTATTAAATTATAAGAGTTAAAACTCACCAGTTTTGAGTTATTGAAAAGTGACCGATTTTCATCAGTGAAGCCAAATATTTTAAAAAATGGGTTACACACGAAGTTTTGCTATTAATTCGTAAACACGGAGAAGATAAAATTACATAAATGTATCTAGGTCAAATGACAAACTTGGAAAATACAAACCAATTTAAGGACGAAATATAAAAAAATTAAATGGGGTAATTGATGCACATTTAGAAATAGTATAAGAAATAAACTTAGAAATAGATACTTTATTACCACGTGTGGTTCCTCAAATGCTTGACCAAAAATTAAGACCAATTTTCGTTCTCTTAAGTTTTGCAAGAAAATTTTGAATATAATTAAACTGTCCTTACAGCACAATGAAAAAGCTTGAAAATGTAGTTGTACAGAATGGAAGATAGACATCCAAACTGTCAGAAATTTTAAAACTTATTTATAATCCTATTTCAGTAAATTTGTGCTAAAGAATGAAAGAAACTTTAGACTGTTTGTTGGTACAATAATTTCAATATTTTAACGATTACACCCAAGAGCAATGGATTAATGATGTAACTACTCTTCATCTGATTTTATTATATTCTTGTAAGAAAATTTCGACACATTACACAAAAAGAATGGCCTGTTAACCATTTATCAATACATTCTGTATAAAAAAATATGATTACATATTGTTTTTACAAATTAGAAATTGTGATCGCTTAAACATATAGGCCAATTTACTTCACAAGTAGATAATATTTCATAAGATCTTATTTTTTGTATAAAGGATTCTGATAAATGGTGATTATTTAAATTGTTATTCTGAAAATCTAAAGGGTGTTACAAAAAGATACAGCCATACTTTCAGGAAACATTCCTCACACACAAATAAAGAAAAGATGATATGTGGACATGTGTCCGGTAACGCTTAATTTCCATGTTAGAGCTCATTTTAGTTTCATCAGTATGTACTGTACTTCCACGATTCACTGCCAGTTGGCTAAATTGAAGGAAGGTAATGTTGATTTCAGTGCTTGTGTTGACATGCGACTCATTCTTCTACGGTACTAGCATCAAGCTCATCAGTACGTAGCATCAACAGGTTAGTGTTCATCACGAATGTGGTTCTGCAGTCAGTGTAATGTTTACAAATGCGGAGTTGGCAGGTGCCAATTTGATGTATGGATTTGCACGGGGCAATAGCCGTGGCGCGGTATGTTGTATCGAGACAGATTTCCAGAATGAAGCTGTCTCGACAGGAAGACGTTCGAAGCAATTGATCGGCGTCTTAAGAAGCACGGAACATTCCAGCCTATGACTTGCGACTGGGGAAGACCTAGCACGACGAGAACACCTGCAATGAATGAGGCAATTCTTCGTGGAATTGACGATAACCCTAACGTCAGCGTCAGAGAAGTTGCTGTTGTACAAGGTAACGTTGACCACGTCACTGTATAGAGAGTGCCATTGGAGCACCAGTTGTTTCCGTACCATGTACAGCGTGTGCAGGCACTGTCAGCAGTTGATTGGCCTCCACAGGTACACTTCTGCGAATGGTTCATCCAGCAATGTGTCAATGCTCATTTCAGTGCAAATGTTCTCTTTATGGATGAGGCTTCATTCCAACGTGATCAAATTGTAAATTTGTGGGCTGACGAGAATCCGCACGCAATTGTGCAATCACGTCATCAATACAGATTTTCTGTAAATGTTTGGGAAAGCATTGTTGGTGATGTCTTGCCTGGGCCCCATGTTCTTTCACCTACGTTCAATGGAGGACATTATCATGATTTCATATGGAATACTCTACCTGTGCTACTACAACATTTGCCTTTACAAGTAAGACACAATATGTGGTTCATGCACAATGGAGCTCCTGCACATTTCAGTCAAAGTGTTCGTACGCTTCTCAACAACAGATTCGGTGACCGATGGATTGGTAGAGGTGGACCAATTCCATGGCCTCCACGCTCTCCTGACCTCAACCCTCTTTTCTTTCATTTATGGGGGGATTTGAAAGCTCTTGTCTATGCAACCCTGGTACCAAATGTAGAGACTCTTCTTGCTCGTATTGTGGATGTCTGTGATACTATATGCCATTCTCTAGGGCTGCATCAGCGCATCAGGGATTCCGTGCGACGGAGGGTGGATGCATATATCCTCGCTAATGGAGGACATTTTGAACATTTCCTGTAAGAAAGTGTTTGAAGTCACGCTGGTATGTTCTGTTCCTGTGTGTTTCCATTCCATGATTAATGTGATTTGAAGAGAAGTAATAAAATGAGCTCTAACATGGAAAGTAAGCGTTTCTGGACATGTGTCCACATAACATATTTTATTTCTTTGTGTGTGAAGAATGTTTCCTGAAAGTTTGGCCGTGCCTTTTTGTAACACCCTGTATAATGAACTCTTCAGATAAATTTTGGTTAACTGATAAGCGATATCAATCTAATTTACTATAAAATTCCCTCATAAGATTTTCAGATAATTCTTGATCGTTTGATAAGTATTTCCAACTTAATTTATCTTGAAATTCTGGCACAAAACCCTGAGATAAAATGTGACTGCATGATATATAATCCCAATCCAATTTGTCTTGAAATTCTGTCATAAAATTTTCGCACAGTTTTTGCTGATATGTTATATTTTTCCAGACTACTTTACTCCAATACTGTCTCATTAAATTTTTCAGTTGATATTTGTTTTCTCAGTATGTAAAACTGTCTACTTTATCTTGAAATTCTCCAATAACATCTACAGATAATTTTTCTTAATTTGATATAACCCCAATTTAATTGATCTTGAAAATCTCTTATGGAATTTTTATTCAAGTTCCGATTTGACACTGCCTTACAATCTAATTTGTCTTGAAATTTTCTCATGAAATCTTCAGATAAATTTAGTATATTGATAAATTCTATCAATTAATTATAACTTCAACTGCTCTACTAAAATCTTCATATAACTCTTGGTACAGCATTAATAAAGTTTCACAGTCTTGTAATTCTCTCACAAAATTCGCAGTTGATGTAAAATTTTCTGATGTATTTTCCCATTCTGTATTATTATACATATTATTCTTTTTATTGTAGTCTACAATTTATTTCTATATTTTCAGTTGTTGTTTAATGTAATTTATATACTTCCTCAAAATTCAAATTTGCAAGCTTATATTTAATCAATGCAATACATTTTTCCTTTCTAATATAGAATATCCTTTAATACATAGTGGATGCAGTTGAACTCTGGGACTTCCTTTATATGATGGAGAAAGATTTCCGCTACTAGTCACAACAAAATTCTTTATTTGTCACATGAGTTTCAGGCTTGTGCTATCCTCAGGTGCTTATACATTCACATACATGTTTAGATTGCTCGAGATCACTGTGTAAATTATTTCCTGCTGACTAAACAGAAACAAGTGGGACAATTGTAAGTGGCAAGGTAGCATTTGTCGATAATACATCTGCACTTACATAAAAATGAAGCATCATTATTATAATTATGCTATGGTGACAGTTTGCCACTTAGTTGCACAATTGCTATCATTTTCACAACCATGTTTCAGTTATATCAAATTTAACTGCAAGTATGCCTTATTATTATACTGAAATATGGATATGAAAATGATAACAAATGTGCATCTAAGTGGAAAAACTGTAACCACAGCGTAATTACAATAATGATTCTTCATCTTTATAAAAGTACAGATATATTTTCGACAAATGATGCATTGTTCCACTTCTATCTGTTTCCCCCCCATGAACCATGGACCTTGCCGTTGGTGGGGAGGCTTGCGTGCCTCAGTGATACAGATGGACGTACCGTAGGTGCAACCACAACGGAGGGGTATCTGTTGAGGCGCCAGACAAACATGTGGTTCCTGAAGAGGGGCAGCAGCCTTTTCAGTAGTTGCATGGGCAACAGTGTGGATGATTGACTGATCTGACCTTGTAACATCAACCAAAACGGCCTTGCTGTGCTGATACTGCGAACGGCTGAAAGCAAGGGGAAACTACAGCCGTAATTTTTCCCGAGGACATGCAGCTCTACTGTATGATTAAATGATGATGGCGTCCTCTTGGGTAAAATATTCCGGAGGTAAAATAGTCCCCCATTCGGATCTCCGGGCGGGGACTACACAAGAGGACGTCATTATCAGGAGAAAGAAAACTGGCGTTCTACGGATCGGAGAGTGGAATGTCAAATCACTTAATCAGGCAGGTAGGTTAGAAAATTTAAAAAGGGAGATGGATAGGTTAAAGTTAGATATAGTGGGAATTAGTGAAGTTCGGTGGCAGGAGGAACAAGACTTTTGGTCAGGTGATTACAGGGTTATAAATACAAAATCAAATAGGGGTAATGCAGCAGTAGGTTTAATAATGAATAAAAAAATAGGAATGCTGGTTAGCTACTACAAACAGCATAGTGAACGCATTATTGTGGCCAAGATAGACACAAAGCCCATGCCTACTACAGTAGTACAAGTTTATATGCCAACTAGCTCTGCAGATGATGAAAAAATAGATGAAATGTATGACGAGATAAAAGAAATTATTCAGGTAGTGAAGGGAGACGAAAATTTAATAGTCATGGGTGACTGGAATTAGTCAGTAGGAAAAGTGAGAGAAGGAAACATAGTAGGTGAATATGGATTGGAGGGAAGGAATGAAAGAGGAAGCCGCCTTGTAGAATTTTGCACAGAGCAGAACTTGGTTCAAGAATCGTGAAAGGAGGCTGTATACATGGAAGAAGCCTGGAGATACTGACAGGTTTCAGATAGATTATATAATGGTAAGACAGAGATTTAGGAACCAGGTTTTAAATTGTAAGACATTTCCTCGGGCAGATGTATATTCTGACCACAATCTATTGGTTATGAACTGCAGATTGAAACTGAAGAAACTGCAAAAAGGTGGGAATTTAAGGAGATGGGACCTGGATAAACTGAAAGAACCAGAGGTTGTAGAGGGTTTCAGGGAGAGCATTAGGGAACAATTGACAGGAATGGGGGGAAGAAATACAGTAGAAGAAGAATGGGTAGCTCTGAGGGATGAAGTGGTGAAGGCAGCAGACGATCAAGTAGGTAAAAAGACGCGGGCTAATAGAAATCCTTGGGTAACAGAAGAAGTATTGAATTTAATTGATGAAAGGAGAAAATATAAAAATGCAGTAAATGAAGCAGGCAAAAAGGAATACAAACGTCTCAAAAATGAAATCGACAGGAAGTGCAAAATGGCTAAGCAGGCATGGCTAGAGGACAAATGTAAGGATGTAGAGGCTTGTCTCGCTAGGGGTAAGATAGATACTGCCTACAGGAAAATTAAAGAGACCTTTGGAGAGAAGAGAACCACTTGTATGAATATCAAGAGCTCAGATGGCAACCCAGTTCTAAGCAAAGAAGGGAAAGCAGAATGGTGGAAGGAGTATATAGAGTGTTTATACAAGGGCGATGTACTTGAGGACAATATTATGGAATTGGAAGAGGATGTAGATGAAGATGAAATGGGAGATAACATACTGCGTGAAGAGTTTGACAGAGCACTGAAAGACCTGAGTCAAAACAAGGCCCCGGGAGTAGACAACATTCCATTAGAACTACTGATGGCCTCGGGAGAGCCAGTCATGACAAAACTCTACCATCTGGTGAGCACGATGTATGAGAAAGGCGAAATACCCTCAGGCTTTAAGAAGAATATAATAATTCCAATCCCAAAGAAAGCAGGTGTTGACAGACGTGAAAGTTACCGAACTATCCATTTAATAAGTCACAGCTGCAAAATACTAACGCGAATTATTTACAGACGAATGGAAAAACTGGTAGAAGCCGTCCTCGGGGAAGATCAGTTTGGATTCCGTACACATGTTGGAACACGTGAGGCAATACTGACCTTACGACTTATCTTGGAAGAAAGATTAAGAAATGGCAAATCTACGTTTCTAGCATTTGTAGACTTAGAGAAAGCTTTTGACAATGTTGACTGGAATACTCTCTTTCAAATTCTGAAGGTGGCAGGGGTAAAATACATGGAGCGAAAGGCTATTTACAATTTGTACAGAAATCAGATGGCAGTTATAAGAGTCGAGGGGCATGAAAGGGAGGCAGTGGTTGGAAAGGAGTGAGACAGGGTTGTAGCCTCTCCCCGATGTTATTCAATCTGTATATTGAGCAAGCAGTAAAGGAAACAAAAGAAAAATTCGGAGTAGGTATTAAAATCCATGGAGAAGAAATAAAAACTTTGAGGTTCGCCGATGACATTGTAATTCTGTCAGAGACAGCAAAGGACTTGGAAGAGCAGTTGAACGGAATGGACAGTGTCTTGAAAGGAGGATATAAGATGAACATCAACAAAAGCAAAACGAGGATAATGGAATGTAGTCAAATTAAGTCGGGTGATGCTGAGGGAATTAGATTAGGAAATGAGACACTTAAAGTAGTAAAGGAGTTTTGCTATTTAGGGAGTAAAATAAACGATGATGGTCGAAGTAGAGAGGATATAAAATGTAGACTGGCAATGGCAAGGATGGCGTTTCTCAAGAAGAGAAATTTGTTAACATCGAATATAGATTTAGGTGTCAGGAAGTCGTTTCTGAAAGTATTTGTATGGAGTGTAGCCATGTATGGAAGTGAGACATGGACAATAAGTAGTTTGGACAAGAAGAGAATAGAAGCTTTGGAAATGTGGTGCTACAGAAGAATGCTGAAGATAAGGTGGGTAGATCACGTAACTAATGAGGAGGTATCGAATAGGATTGGGGAGAAGAGAAGTTTGTGGCACAACTTGACTAGAAGAAGGGATTGGTTGGTAGGACATGTTCTGAGGCATCGAGGGATTACAAATTTAGTATTGGAGGGCAGCGTGGAGGGTAAAAATCGTAGGGGGAGACCAAGAGATCAATACACTAAGCAGATTCAGAAGGATGTAGGTTGCAGTAGGTACTGGGAGATGAAGAAGCTTGCACAGGATAGAGTAGCATGGAGAGCTGCATCAAACCAGTCTCAGGACTGAAGACCAGAACAACAACAACTATCTGTATAGTTACCAGAAAATAATTTTCTTTGTATTGATATGGTGATCTACAGCAATATAAACACGTACATGAATTTATAAACACCTAAGGAATGGCGCAAGCCCAAAGATGGACATGTGGCGAATAAATAATCTTTTCTTGTGACTCGTAACGAAAGTGTTTCTACACCAGATCAAGAAGTAGTTGCTTCCTAAGTCTAGAATAACCTCTTGCTCCTAACTGTCTGCTCTTGCTTTTAATTCACCTATTTTTATGCTGTTCATTTATAAGACCCACACGTTTTTTATTAGGAAAATATAAGACTGTGTATTTATTATTTAGGACAAATGTATTGATTACTAATGATAAACAGACATTTAATTTTAGTAAAGGAATATTTGGCAGTGAGTTGTGTTTTTAAACTGTTCACAAAGAATACATATTTCTTCTCCATTTAGATTAAACAGGTAAATCACATTCTCATCAGTTAACTCATCTATTCATCACTGAGTGGGGATAAACCATCCTCAGCAGCACAGCATACAGATAGAAAACAAGAAAGTGTTAATTTTCTCATTCATATAGTACAATACACACACACACACACACAGATATATATATATATATATATATATATATATATATATATATATATATATATATATATATAGTATTAATAAAAAACATTTTCTTTTAATGGTCTAAACTGCTGCAGCTGTCATTGCTTAACCTTTCATGAGTGTCTTTCGGAATAACAATACAAATTTTTTACCTTTATTCTTATAACAACACATCCAATGTTATCCAGGATTATCAGGTGTATCTAAATTAACTATTCCAGTTCCATATTCTCTATGATGAATAGGTAATTTATCAGTTATAAAAACATCATGAATGTATTAGATTTTTAATTGTTAGCACAATTTTTCTATATCATAGTTACTTAATGATCAGGATGCAAATGAATCATTTTTTGCATTGTTTTTATTTCAGTCCCAGATTTCTTCTCCACCGTTATATTATATGTTTTTGTTCAACTAATTCTGCATCACCTATTTATTGTGCATTACAGCTTTTGCAACACGAGATGCTCCACCAACTAGTAAACTTATACTTTCCTCATATGGTAATGCTGCCTATAACAAAAGAGGTATAAACCTTTTATATTTTGTTAGTCCTTTGTGTTAAGTATTCTACTTTTTTCACAAATTTAAGTAATGTTATGAGTAAATTACCATTACTTTTTAATCTCCATCTTTCTTTTTTGTGTACCAGTTAAAAATTTGAACCCTATGTAATTGATCATTATTCAGCTTAATTTTACATAATTTTTATTTACTTTTGCCATTAGACAGAAAAGTATAATCAATGATGAAGTTATTCATTTATATACATAAAAATTTTGTGAGGATTAATTTTTTGTACTCTGTAAGCATTATTGTCAACGTTTAAACCCATACCGACTTTTCTCTTCCGATACATTTTTGAGCTGACGGCCATTGCTACTAATTTTTCTCCAGTTGAAGCATTAGAAGCACACATTCTTTCTTTTGCAGTTTGTTGAAGATCTTTGTCTGCTTCATGTTTCTTTCTAGGTGTTTACTATCACTATATGCAGTATCATATTTTGGGAAAGCTTCATCTAGTGAATTTATTCCTTGATCACTGCATGCTAATGTTTCTTCTAGTTTAGCCAAAAGTCCTCAGTAGGAGTAGCCTGGTAGATAGATAGTTTACTAATCTTTTTCCCTCCTTTTCACTTTTCCAATGTGAATGTGGTAGGTTATTCAGATATCTAATCAAATATGGAATTCCTTTTGGACAGTTATAAGGAAAATATTAAATTTAATTTTAACATTTGTGTTATTCCCACTTTCCATTATGACAATTTTTATTTCCAGCTAATCTGTCTCTGTGAATAACTGGTAGTCTGTCGATTTAACCTCTAATACCATTCATCACACATATTCAACTGGTTTTTTTGGTTTATTTTTCTGTTAAGCCTTCACCTAGTTTCTTATCTTCACTTTTCATTGAATCATATTAAATTCTTTGCCTCCATGCTGGAAAAAATGATATGCAACACCATTTATTAAATGTTTGTATTTATTGCTTTTAACTGCTATTTATACTAGGATAATTATCAGAACATAAAGCCACTGAAATAGTACAACACATCTTCGTAATTTGGTGAATCAGTACCAATAAATCTTGTATTGCTGTTGTCCATATTAAATTGTTTTTGAGTTAAATGATTCATCAGCTCATATTTACCTCCATATCAAGAATTGTTTATTTAACTCCAAAAAATTTACTGATAACTTACCAACAAATTTAAATGTACTAAAAGGTTTCAATCCAAAATTCTATGTCCTTTATTTTTCATATTTTCTAGCATTTTTTATATTTCTAAGATCACCCTCTTTTATTTTTTAACAGTATACTGAGTCTGAGTTCTCTTCTTCCTGTCTTTAACGTCTTCTTCAGATTTTGTCAATAAATATTGTATTTCTGATTCACTTAGGATATAGTTACACTGAGGACTATCATATTGTTTACTTTGTGGTATACTCCAAATTCTCCTCAATGATGATGAGCATATGGAACAATTTGCCTTGAGCTACTATATTTTCATCAATAGATTTGAGCACATTATCGCCTAATCATTCAACTCCTAGTTTAACTTTTTCGATTGCAGCAATGGCAAGTTGATATTCTAGCAAATTTTTCATATTCTTTTCTTCTTTATTTGTTCCAAATCTTGATTCCTTCTTTCAGTTCTTCAGTTTTCGATAGTCCATTCAGCTTTTTTAACAACCTCAGGGTCATATTTCGAAAACATTTACCAGGGATAAAACATATTATCGAATTTTATTTTTATGTAAGTATTTATAAAAATTAGTAATATAATGCTGTCTAAATTAAAAGGAAGGTCACCATTGGTCGTAATATTGATGTTTTATTGATAACAGAATCGATTTTCGATCACATAGTGATTATCTTCTGTGCTCTACACATTAGGTTTGGTTATTGATAACTTGATACTACTATCTGAGTTTAATGTGTACAGCGCCGAAGATGATCACTATGTGATCGAAAATCGATTCTGCTATCAATCAAACATCAATATTACATCCAACACTGACCTTCCTTTTAATTTAGATATATGGTCGTTGTGCACACAGCACTCCATGGAGTCGCCAATCAATAATGCAGTCTGCTTTTACACCTATCAAAAAACTGGGTACTACATGTATCTGATCCACAAGTAACTACATCACCAGACCATGAACAATTAGTGTACTGTTGACCATACTCAGATTCTGCTATATATAGTTTTCTATATTTTTTAAAGCAAGGACTGTTTTAAATTCATTTATGAGTTCAAGCAAAATACCATCATCATGCCCTAATAAATATGAATATCACGATTAAAGAACTCATTTAATCAGGAAATCTTTCATACATTATCTGTATTTCCCTTCATTAGGTTTCCTAGTCATAGCTACTGTAAAAATTCCAAACTGATCTTCCACCTCTTACTACACATTTTGATATTGTCTAAAATATTTAAAAAATTGTATTATCTCTTACTAATTGTTTTGGTATTTCTGGATATGTCTAAGCTAAATAAAAACGAACTATTCCTTGGTGTCTCCTCTAATGAAATATTCTCTGATACATCTTGATTATCAAGAGTGAAATAATTGAACCGTAGAAATGAATTATTTTGGAATTGATATAATGGTATAATATTCTTATTGCATTTAATAAGGACAGTGATCTTCTCATTGTTTTTTATTTTCAACTTTTTATACATTTTTTATAAATTCGTGATATTTCGCTTACTGTGAACTTTTTGAACGGACATACAAGTGATTTACCATATTCCAGTTCAATCATCCTGTAGCTAGAGTAGACCTGTCAATCATGAATGTTGTTTTTTCCACAATCACTTTCTCCTATTATAGCCCATCAAATAAAGTTAGGTAACAGCTTACCAAGTTTAATTTTTATTTCTTTCCTGAAATTCTTATTTTTGGTTCCCAATCTATTTTCATTGAATTAACTACAATTTTATTGATATTAAATGAATGACCTATTTCAAATAAGTGGTAAGTTATCTATTCTCAAAAAAATATTGAGAAACATTTAATAATCCAGCACTTTTTGGTTTCTTAGACAATCTTTCTAACTCCAAATATTACAACAAATTAATAAAATATATTTTGATGGAGAAATGATAGAAATTCCTATTGGCCAATATAGCTTGAAAAGTGAAAAATTTAGTCATCTAAAATACCAAATATTCACATTGAAGCAGATGAAGTTTTAAGTACAATTATTATTGAGATTGATGTTAAATTATACATGGATATAAAAGACAGTATTGGAAGTATGCTTGGATCTAACAACCAAATTATTGAAGCTGATCAACAGTACAAATTAATACTGATCATTTTCGTCAAGAAACTGATATTATTGCTTCATTCAAGCCTTATCCAGAATTTGGTGGACCAATAATTCATGAACCACAGTATCCTATGTGTATCACAATTTCAGTGGTACACAGAAGTTATAAATTGCGGTAACTGATGCAAATGATATTTTGATTGACTTCAATGGTGCTACTGTAACAGTTATTTTAGAAATGGTTTAATAATTTTTGTATTTAATAAATATAGAAAATATAGAGATCTATGAGTTCTAATCATTCATTGTGAAAGGGACATCAAAACATAATCTCAATATTCCTAATGAAGGTACAGAAATTGACATATATATATAGGAGATAGTTGCTTTATTCTCATCACACTCAGTTGCACAGGAGCTTCGAATTTATTAGAGCTGATGTTACAGATTTCCATGTCAGATGGAAAACATAACCCAGAATTAATTGATGATTATGTGGCAAAGGTATTTGATTTTAGAATCATAAAGAAAGGAAATGGTATTTAGAATAGTGCATTCTTTTATTTTATCATGGGTTTGGTTGTTTTGTTGAGTCTCCTAATGATGAAGTAAGTATGAAAGGACATCTACTTAATAATGGTAAAATATAGAATAAGAAACAGTGAAGTAATTTTTCCACTGAGTATGTTTGGTAGTTTCTTTAGCGGCTATAAAGAAATTTTATGGGAAGGGGAACCTACTACAATTTTTACTTTGATCTCTAGTGCTAGAGATGCAGTTCTTAGATGGCATGACTGCAAAAATGCTGTCATTGAAGTAATAGACGAACTTCCGAAAGAAGGTGAAGTTGTATTAGAATCTATGGAAATTCGTATACCTATCATTAAATATGAACCGAATTACGAGCTTGAACAATGAGAAAATATACTGAAAAATCCTAAAATTCCTATATCTTTCTATGAACTACAAACAGTTGAGTTAGCAAAAATTTAGATCGGCAATATCACAAATTACTGTAATTGACTAGAGTTTGATACGGGTTATTTTATTGTTGTTGTGTTTCAAGTTAATCGAAAAAATAATCAGTTGATTGAGTTTTCATTATATGATCACATTAAACTTCAGAATATTTCTATCAAAAATGGAAAGAATGAAATATTTCCTCAAAAAATGTGGAATTTGGATCCACCAAATAATTATCTGAAGGCATATGATGCATATCTTGATTTTAAACGAGTTACACAGTTGATAGGTGATGTAGCTATAAACCTATTTAATTTCATAATGTACTATCATATCTATGTGATTGACATGAATTGCAGAATAAATATTGCCATCACTCAGAGGTTTAAGGGAAGAAGTATCTCACATTTGATGCACAACACAGAATATTAGCTGAGAATTTTTCTCCTGAAAAATTAAGTGACTAACGATTTCCGATTTTATTCATTATTATTTTTCTGAATAGCTCTTCTCATGTAGATTATTTGAATTCTTAAAATTGGTTAATATTTGACTGAGAAATTAACGAAAATCGATATATTCAGCAGGCCAGCTGGAGGGGAATATTGCGTAGCTTCTTTCTCTACAGCACCTTGTGACTGACTGAAGTAAAGAATATCTGCCATCAGCAGCTCTACCATATACACAAGTAGTTGCCAAGACGCTGCCAGAATGGAAAAAAAAAAAGAAACTCTGTGAGGGGAAATGAAATAACAAGAATACCATAGGCAAAAACCCTGTGAGGTTTCCTTTTTGTCTCGAATTTTTTAAAATGAATTTTAGTGAACTCAGAACTGGGTTGGATTTTTATATATTAGTAGTAAGTGAGTACACTTAGTACTCTTGGCACGTTTTTAATGCACAACCTTTTTTATGAATTAATTATAGTATATTATATTTATAAAGAATTTTAGTGTGAAGGTTTTTTATAAGATAAAAAACGAAGATATGTACCAAAAGTCTTTATAAATATAATATAGTATAATGTAAACAATTTAATTAATTCATGAGAAAGGTTGTGCATTAAAAATGTATCAAGTATGGCCAAAGATTTCTTATCTTATTATAATCTTCACACCGATAAATCTTTATAGATTTAATATAAGATATCTCAATTAATTTTATAACTTAATAAAAACGGTTGTGCATTAAAAACATGCCATGTGCATTCAAGGTACCCACTCACTACTCGTGTATCTAGGAAATGTGAGGTGATAGCAATGGCATAGCGTGAGGGGAGACTTTGAGACCTAGTCTCCCCTGTATTCGTGCTTAAAAAAGATGCAATAGTAATTCATAACAAAAATATAAACAACTTTCTACTGAGAGCTATAAATGTGCGAGGACATCAGTTTTGTTGCCCTTGCCGCACCCTGAGTATTGGTGTATTTGCCTGGTTGAGACTCGACTGCTCTCAGTCTCTGCCTCCCTTCCCTTACCTGGCTGTGTGCGCCTGCGCGTTAGTGGCGTTCTCGGCCCCCCTCACTTCCCTTCTTCCACGAATGCCGGTGCACTGCACTTGCTAGCAGGTATCGAGACTAGTGTCTGCCACTTCTATGGTTTATTTTAACACGGAAGTGAACAGTCGCGTGGTTTGTGTTCATAAACATTCTTGTGTGATTTTAGTGTATTTTTCGTTGTGTCGCCAACTTGAGTGAGCCAGCAACTGAACACCTTATAGAATTTTTATTAAAAACGACTTTTTCTACATTAGCGTACGAAAAGTGCGAATTGAAGGACAAACGACCTACTCCTATTCTCAGTGTGATTTTAAGTGAAGCCAAACGAAAACGCACTTTTCAGACAGCCAGGTAAGAAAAGTATACTTGGCTGACTGCGAATGCAGTTAGTAACTGATTATATTATATTATTATAATATTATAATATATTATTACAATTATATTATATTTATTTGCCGCTCTAAATGGATAGAGCACAAACATATCAATTTTCAGAGGGTTTCCCCTATCAACATTCATAAAATTCCTTTCCATCGTTACTTAAAGTTGTAAATGCGTTTTCCAGCACTAAATGGCTAAACTGTTTGCAGAAAAAGTACGAAAAAAACCTAAAACTTCAGCCAACGCTCCTGTAACATACATCTAACATCGTCTTACTCCTAATCTGTGACGTCAGCAGAGCCTCAGTCAATAAGGGAGATATTTCTTTCAGTTTACCAAATCTTGAAATCTAATTTTTTAGGCTTCAATTACATAAAAATAAAATATATTTTGTGACAATATTGAGCGAAAATGCTGAGAATAACAAAAATCCAAACCAGATTTTGAGTATAGCACTACCAACCTGCGTAGTGATTAAATATTGGCCATGTGCGAGTAGTGCTTGCGCTCTTAGGGTTCCGTAAAAATTTAATCTGATACATATGAGACAATGTCGTAACTGATTGACTGACTCATCACTGCCAAGCCCCAATCGTTAAGGATAGAAACCTGAGTTTTGCAGAAGGTGAGGATCTTATACTACAGGTGTTATTTCAGAAGGGATTTTTAAACATTGCAACCCTAAATGGATGAAATACGGGATGGAGTGTTTTAAAAGTGTCGCTATTATAGCAATTTTGAAGATAGACATATGGAAATTCTATTTGGTTTTTCGGTCAGGAATATAGAAGCACATTCTTCAGTATTTTTCGAAATTTAGCCCTATGGGGTGTAATAGTAAAAGCTTTTTCAGAAAATACATCATTATTAAATAACTACTAAACTATTATCAAAGCTACATCTATGAACAATGGTGTTTCACTTCTCGGTTACAAATAAAGAAATGCGTTTTTAGTGCTTTTGAAAATTGTACCCCTATGGTGTGTAATAGGCAATGAGATTTTTTATGAAAATATTTTATTATGGAAGCATTTTTGAAGGTAAATCTACGAAAATTTGTATTTTGCTTTAAAAATTAAAAAATACATGTTCCACTATTTTTGGAAATTAAACCCCTGTGGATTTGAAACGGTGGCTAAGAACACTTGTATTTCGCTTCTCTCTTAGAAGTAAAATATACGCATGTCACTGTTTTTGGAAATTCAAACCCTATGGGGGTGAAACAGAGGATGAATACTTGAGTTAAATCGATGAAAATTTCTATTTGGCTTCTCTGATCGAAATAAAAATATGCAAGTCACTGTTTTCAGAAATTCAACTCCTAAGGAAGTGAAACAGGGGGTTGATAGCTGGCTGGAGTGGCCGTGCGGTTCTAAATGCTACAGTCTGGAACTGAGCGACCGCTACAGTCGCAGGTGCGAATCCTGCCTTGGACATGGATGTGTGTGATGTCCTTAGGTTAGTTAGGTTTAAGTAGTTCTAAGATCTAAGCTACTGATGACCTCAGAAGTTAATTCGCATAGTGCTCAGAGCCATTTGAACCATTTGAAACTTTGATACACAGAAATTGTTGAGTTTATGGAACTCCTTCAGCTAATCCTAAGTTACAACTGCTTCACTTTTAATGGCAACTTATATAAACAACCAGATGACCTAGCAATAGGATCACGTATATCTGTTACCATAGCTGACATATACATAAATTCCTTACAACAGAAATTATTTAACAGCCAAGAACCTTGCCTAAAGATAATTGAATTTTATAGGAAATATGTAGATGACACACTACTGTTAGTGAGAGGGGATACCAAAGACATTACAGATATTCTAAATTACTTCAATAATCTACATGAGAAAATTAAATTTACAGTGGAACATGAGCAAAATAAAAGCGTCAACTTTCTGAACCTAAATATTACCAGACACAACAACACACGCACATTCAAAATTGATAGGAAAACACAATGACTGACACCACAACGCCTGCAACCTTATTTCACCCAAATATTCATAAACAGGCAGCATACAGGTCAATACTACATAGGGCAACTAAAAGACCATTGAACCAAAAAAACATGCAACAAGAAATAAACACAGTGAAAAAGATGGCAATTGCCTATGGATACAATGCTTCCATGGTTGTCACAATCCTATACAAAGTGAAGAAAGAGCCAGGTACAGACTGCACCACAGAAGAAAAAGATAAAAACAAATCTATGTCTAGTATCCCACATATTGGCAATGTACCATAGAAGATTGCAAATATTTTCGAAAATCACAAAGTAAAAATTGGGTTTTCTACATCTAATAAACTACAACAAAAACTAATACACAATATAAAATGGCAACATGATCCATATGTAGACTCTGGAATATACAAGGTCACATGCCAGGAATGCTCCATGTTCTACCTTTGACAAACAGGCCGAAATTTCAACACCAGGTACACAGAGCACATAAACGCTTACACACACAACCGACACACTACATCAGCCAGAGCAAGACATGTACATAATACAGGACACCTATATGGAAAAGTAGAGCAAATTGTCAAAGTACTCGACCGACTAAATAAAGGACATAAAATGGATTTTCTGGAAAACTAGAGATTTATTCACATTACAGAAAATATGAAGATAAAATATTAAACGAAAAACTTGAAAGTGAATTAGTGAATTCCTTCAGATGTTTCGAAAGTATACTGAAAGAAAGATAGTAAAACACAGAAATAAGCACAGTTGTAAAATAGACATAACTACATCTTGATCCCAAATTGTTAAGGTAAATTAGCTCCATACAAAACCATACCATACTCTGTTAAAGACCTATAATGTAACCTCTGTTCAGTACTTGTAAGAACATTTGTGTCACTGTTTTGTTTATGTAAAATTTTTCGATGTTTAAAAGTGTACGAGTTGTATGGGATGTTTAGTGTGTGTGAGAGACTGCACAAAAAGACCATAAGGAAACTTTAAGTACAAATTCTTGTAAATCTCGCCACTAAATTCACAAAAAGATCGAGAATCAACTAAAAATCGCGTGTTTTCTTATATATTGCAGTAAAGTCAACATTATGAAGTAGAATCTCATACATCGACAACATCACATAGGAATGACATAACAATCACAAAAAACGCACTTGAAAATGGGAATCATTTCCCGAAATGTGTCGTGCGAAAAATTATATAAAGAAAATCGTGACTGTTAGCAGATGAGTTATTTATATACAAAAAAACCTATTAAAAGCTCTTGTCTCCAGCTACCAGAATCGCTTTTTGGTCAGAAGTACATTGGGAAAAGGCCATGTTTATATTGCCTTAATTAGCGTGAAAAGCTTAGAAAGTGGCAATTTGCGGACAACATGAAAATTCGAGAAAACAAAAACAAAAATTTTCTGTCAGCGAAACAGCTGCGCTAAGCCAGTTACATTTACAGACAGCTTATTCATCTTGGAATGTGGAATCTTCGCGATTTTTGCCTGTTATCAGCAATGTTATGGGCAATGTATCGGTGTCAGGAATTCCAAGACTTTCGAGTATGTTTTAATTTTATGTTTGTATTGGAATAACAAGTGACAAAATGAATATTCTTTTTGTTTGATATAATAATGAATTCACATATTTCTGATTTTTTCCTTTACTTATACTGCGAAAAATTGGTTATTGCTATGTTTCATGATTCTAGCTCAATGTCAGTACCCAATGAATTTGATTGGGTTTCCGAGTATCAAGATATGTCATATTAATAGCCGTATCTTTTGACTATATTGTCTTGGAAGCTTAACATTTTGACTCCGCGAATAACATAGACCTAAATATGTGACATTAATTTCGATTTGATACGTCTAGTTAGACGTATCAAATCGAAATTAATGTCACATTAATTAGACGTCACATTAGTTAGACGTATCAAATCGAAATTAATGTCACATATTTAAGTCTGACTAAAAGGGGATAGATAATCTGACAATTAACAGCAAATATATTTTTTGGTACGATATAATTATGAATTTATACTTTTCAGATTTTATTTCGTTGTGCATTATTCTAGGTCAACAGGAAGTACACTACAGATTTTGTTGAGTAAGTTTCGAATATCACAACTCTATCTTTCGACTGTTTTGATTAAGAAGCTTGCATTTATCACCTAGTCAAGGGACGTTAGACCTTAGTTTGCGACATATATTTCAACTTGGTATGTCAACGTTTTCCTGAGAAAAAGGTGTGTTAACAGACAGTCGGAGAAACAGGCAGTCGGATGAGGAGTGACAATATTTTTTTCGTGTGATATAATAAGAAATTAACAAATTTTCAGATTTGTTCCTTTAATTTTGCTGTGAAATCTTCAATGTTTCAATATGTAATTGTGCCAGGTTGACTGTAAGTACCCTACAGGTCTTGATAAGTGAGTTTGTGACTATCAAAATGCGTGACATAAATGTCCGTATCTTAGAAGCTTGAATTTATTACACCACAAAAGCAGTATAGACCTTAAAATGCGACACAGATGTTCACTTGATGTGACAGTCTGTTCCTGAGAAAAAGGGGTCTAAACACAGACAGTGAGATAGAAATTAAAAATTCTTTTGGTGTTGTATATTTACAGTTTAACAATTTTGGAGTTTTTTCCTTAACTTGTACAGTGAAAGCATTCTTCTTGCCAAATTACATGATTCTAGGTCAACGAGAAGTACCCTATTTGTTTTGATCAGTGAGTTACAATGTGTCCAAATATATGAAATAAATCGCCATTTTCTTCGTTTTCATTGACTTGAAAGCTTCAGTTGTTTGCCCCACAAAGGGACCTTAGCCCTTAGTATGTGATACAAATTTCAAAGTGATACGTCTATCCGTTTCAGCGAAATTTAATTTTCCGTAGTCGGACAGACAGGCAGGCAGACTGACAGATAAACAGAAAACAAAGTGAACGTATAAAGGTTTCATTTTTACCGACTGAGGTACGGTATCGCAAAAATGCCAAAAATCCGATGGTAGCGGGATAAATCAGAGGAACAATTTGAGTCAGCATTCTGCTATCCACGGAGATTTGACCCTCGTATTGGTACGTGGGCTGTTGCGGCAACAGTGACCTCTGTACCGCACGGGCACCTGCCGCCGTGACCAGAGGCTCATACGTCATGGAGGTGGCCGCACAACACGACTTCTCCCCACCACTATCCGCCTGCAACTGGGACCTCGTGCCAGCCCGAAAACCGCCGGCCCTTCGTCACCTGCTGGCTCCAGGGAACCTGCGGCACTGACCTGTCCATAGTCTGCAACCCAATTTGTGTCGATCGCGCGTTCCACCCACAGGAACGACAGAATACATTTTCTCTGTTAAGTCCCAGAGTAAGGACGACATAGCAAGTGGCACGAGACTGACGATAACTTTGTCTTCTCTACCGAGCGGTAACTTTATCTTGGAACTCTTCCATTTGGTCAGTGTTTGCACAGAAAAACAACGATATGGGAGCTGTGAATTCGCCTTGATGCAAAACACTTTATTACTTGTTATTCCCCAAGGTAGTTTTGGCGACAAATATCGCCATCATCAGTGGGTTCTTTAAATCTAAAACATGCAGAATAAAGCATTGTTATACAAACACTGTAACAAATTATTACGTCTTTACTGTTCGTTTTTTGCGTTATGCATTTGGGCTAGCGGTAGTGTTGTGCATACAGTTTTGGTGTGTACTTGGCTGTTACTCAGTTTGTCGTGTTCTCACGTTCGTTGGACGGTATGTAACTTATTCGATACACAGAAAAAACAAAACTTTCGCACTTTATTTATGATCCAAAATATTATGCCTTCTTGCTCTTCCTTATTTATGTCTCTATGTATGATGGGGAAGTGGTTCTTTTGCGGGTGTGTGCTTTCTAATTAGTGTCCCTGGTCAGTTCTCTCAGGTAGGTAAAGTGTGTGTTGTTGCAAAGTGTTGTGTTTTCGTTTATTACCATTTTACGCTGTAGCATTTTGTATGCAGTAATTTTCTTTTATTGTTGGTTGTCGGTATAGATTTTGGCTGTGTTTCTGAATGTGTAAATCGCTTTCGATATTAGTGGGGTTATGGTTTTTGTTCATTAGATGTTCTCCGGAAGTTGAATGTGTGCTGTCACTCTTTAGAGCCCCCATGTGCTCTGCGCAGAAGCAGAAAGCACACACACACAGACAAAAGAACCACTTTCCCATCACACACAGAGACATAAATATGGAACAGAAGTCGCCAGAACTCCCGCTACAGTTTTCATAGCCTTCTCGCAACATGCGATACATCTTTCGTCACACACGTAAACAGCAAGAAGTCGTAATGTTTTGGATTATAAACAAAGTGCGAAAGTTTTGTTTTTCTGTGTATACAATTAGCTACATACCGTCCAACGAACGTCAATACACGACAAACTAAGTAACAAATGGTTCAAATCGCTCTGAGCACTATGGGACTTAACTTCTGAGGTCATCAGTCCCCTAGAACTTACAACTACTTAAACCTAACTAACCTAAGAACATCACATATATCCATGCCCGAGGCAGGATTCGAACCTGCGACCGTAGCGGTCGCGCGGTTCCAGACTGTAGCGCCTAGAACCGCTCGGCCACTCCGGCCGGCGTACACACCAAAACTGGGTCCACAATACTACGGCAACCCCAAGTGTATAACGCTGTTATACGTAAGTTCACCTTTTAGTATTTGTGTACTAACAGCTGCTCACACAGTTGCAGATGACATGATGTACGCTGAGAAAAACGGCAAAATAAAAAGCACAGAAAATAGGTCGCAACCAGCGACAACAATTCTTAATAGCATGCCGTAACGTACAGTACATAAAGTGGTACAAAAGTATCCACAGAAAACAATATTACAAAAAACGAACAGTAAAAGTATAAGAATTTGTTACAGTGTTTGTATAACTATGCTTTCTTCTGCATACTTAGATTTAAAGAACCTGTTGATGATGGTGATATTTGTCGCCAAAACTACCATGGAAAATAAATAAGCAAACAAGTAACAAAGTGTTTTGCATCAAGGTGGACTCACAATTCCCATATTGTTGTTTTGTCTACCGAGCTTGAACTTGACGACCTGGCTCTCACTTCATACATGGAGAAGCGGTCATTTGTACAAAATTCCTCACTAGTGCGCGAAAAACAATCAGGTGTCACCAAAACTGTGAAATGTCGATCATCTATCATCTCCCGCTTCAAATCGGGCAAGTCTGATGTTAGTTTGTTGCGATTTTCCAAAATCTCTTAAGTCGACTTCCGGGATGGTTCCCTTGAAAGGGCACAGCCAAATCCCTTCCCTGTTGTTCCCATTCCGAGCTCGTGCTCCGTCTATAATGACCTCGACGTCGACGGAGCGTTGAAAGTAAGCATCCTTCCTGTCATCTGCCTCGTTCACGTCATTGAGAGCTTAAAAACCTGTATGTACGAATGCCTAACATTGCTTCAGTATTGTACGTCTAGATTTGTGGTGGCGAATCAGTGTATTCATTCCACGAACGTAAAAGTAAAGTAAGAAGAATAATATACACTGACTTGACAATTTCATGGGATAGCGATATGTACACATACAAATGGCCGTGGTATCGTGTACCCAAGGTACAATGCGGCAGTGCAATGGCGGCGCAGTCATTTGTACTCAAGTGAGTCATGCGAAAAGGTTTACGATGTGGTTATGGCCGCACGTCGGGAATCAACAGATTTTGAACCCAGAATGGTAGTTGCAGCTAGACGCATTGGACATTCCTTTTCGGAAATTGTTAGGGAATTCAATATTCCGAGATCCAGAGCGTCAAGAGTGTGCCGAGAATACCGCAAAATTTCTGGCATTACCTCTGCCCACGGACAACACAGTGGCGGCCAGCCTTCACTTAACGACCGAGAGCAGCGGCGTTTGCGTATTGTTTCCAGTGCTAACGGACAAGCAACGCGCGTGAAATAACCACAGAAATCGATGTTGGACGTACGACGAACGTATCCATTACGACAGTGCGGCTATATCTGGCGTTAATACGCTATGGCAGGGGCGGGCAAACGTTGCACGCGGCTCGTGAGCGCACAGCGCTGCACGTGTGCTGCTCCCGTGCAATCGTGGCGACAGCCGGCACGTTGCGGCGGTGTAGTACAAGGCTAAGCCGCGGACGTTGATGCGAAGCGACCACTACGTAGTGAACGTTGTATTTCAAGAACCGGAAAATGCAGAGTGAATCAAGGAAACGGAGACGTGGAGATTTGCTTTCTTTTAAAAAGTAATGGGAGAATGATTTTTTCTTTGTGCAATAACGTGAAAATTCGAAATATTTAATATGTGGCAGTACTCTCGCTGATCAGCGGAAGTTTAGTATTGAAGGCCATTATAATAAATTTCACAAGGACGAGTACAATTAATTGTCGGATTCTGAGCGGATGGGGAAATTGACCGAGCTTAAGAAGGGCGACCTGACGATATTAGATGTATCTGTCCTAGTTGCCGTTGTCACGAGAGATCTGCGATTTTATTTCGTCATGTCTCTCATCTAACTGATTTAAAATGTTATGGAGCACTGTTTTCAATTTTTCAGGACGACAACAATAATAGCCCAGCGGTACGTGCAAGCTATAAAATTACGCTTAATATAGTGAGAGCTGGAAAACCATTCGCTGAATTAATAAGTCTCGGTTTAAGAGCAAACGTAAGTGATGAAAATTTACGTAACTGTTTGCGTTTGTCTGTATGTAGAAATTTTGTTCCAGATATTAAACGTATTGTAAACTCCACCTGCGATAATTAAATAAAACGTATCGTAGTTAATAGGTACTCTTTCAAACCATGATTTATTTCAAGCACTCCTGCTAACCTTATTCCATCATTCAATCAAGCAGGCTAGAAAAACAAGGAGTGGACAGAAGGTATGGTGGGGAGGGGAGATAAGCGGGTGGCCAGCTTGCCCCTGTGTGCACGCAGAACACCTGTTAACTGCACGCGTGCAAGTGCACCGCACACGTGCAGGATTCCTGCCCGCCCCTGGGCTATGGCAACAGACGACTGATGTGACTGTCTTTTCTAACGGCACTACATCGCCCAGAGGTTCTCATCTGGGCTCGTGTCAATATCGGTTGGATCCTAGACGACTGGAAAACGGTGACCTGGCGACATGAGTCGCGATTTCAGTTGGTAAGAGCTAATGATAGGGATCGAGTGTGGTGCCGTCACCACGAAGCCATGTACCCAGATTGTCAACAATGCACTTTGCGAGCTTCTGGTGGCTCTATAACGGTGTGGACGATGTTTGCATGTAATGGACTGTGTCCTCTGCTCCAGCTGAACCGATTATTGACCGGGAATATTTATGTCGGGCTACTTGAAGACCATCTGCAGCCATTCGAGATCTTCATGCAGGGACGATGCGTCTTGCCACCGGGTCACAGTTGATAGCGATTGGTTTGAAGTGCATTCTTGAAAATTTGAGCGAATGATTCGGCCACTCAGATCGGCCGTCATGAATCCCATAGAATATTCATGGGACGTAATTGAGATGTCAGTTGGTGCAGAAAATCTTGCACCGGCAACACTTTCGCAATTATGGACAGCTATAAATGCAGCATGTCCCCATATTTCAGCAGGCGACTACCAATGACTTCTTGTGTCCAGTGACTTGTTGAGTCCACGTCAAGTTGTCAGCGCTACACTGGGTAAAGGAGGTCTGATATGATATTAGAATATATCCTTTGGCTTCTCTCACCTCAGTATAATGTAAACTGTCTTACCTATGGCTACCATTTTGGACACGAATGAGTTATAAATCGTGATGAAAGAGAAAAAACATTTTTTTATCTTTTTAGAACAATGCAATGGTACAAAAGAAGAAACAGCGAAATAAAATGCGTCATTATGACAGCAGTACACAGAGTGATTGCAATCAGAATTCCAGTTTCAAAACACTATAAAAAAGGAACCGCTGCTCAGAATGACACCAAATTTAAGCATAGTACTATCGAAGAAGGGGGAAACGTTAAGAAAACAAAACAAGAAATTAAAGAAATTTTCCCGCATAAAGCGTCATAATGTAAATAGGTTCCGCTACAAATCACAGATGAATCACAATACAATGGCTATGGAGTGAGCTGCACATTACACCAATCGTACAGTGCAGTGTGCATGACGCCTGAAGTTTAGCATTCAACTCTTTTGGCGCAGTTAGGTAGGTAAGCCCATCCACTACAGCGTGGTCGGATGGGAAAAAATGTGGTTTTTGACTGTATTGAAGCCAGAAACCGCATAGAAACATACAATCAAATCTGTGTTTAATTGTCTTGAGGTCAAAAATGCGCATAAAAAGCATCAGTGAAATCGGTTTTTAATTGTGTTGAATGAAGAATATGCAGGTCAGCTCCCCTGCCGCTCCTGTTCTGGCACGACGTTCATGCTTTGCGGGTTGCCACTCCTTAGTCTCGTAGGGTCCCCTCCTACGGAAACAAAACGTATATGTGTCTCGCCTGTACATCCTCTGTTTTCATATTGCGCTCATTGTAATAAGTACCACCAGAGACCGCTACCATTGTTTACAAGCAACGCTGCTATCACAGGCTATCTTACGTCAGCAGAGCCGGCCGATATTTCTCCGCAGCGGTATACTTAAGCCGGGACGAACGCCCCAGCTCTGTGTAGGAGAAGGAAGGTCAAAATCGACCCAACCAAGACCGAAACAACATACTTTAGCAAAAAACGGCCGCTATTACGAGAGTCATTCACCATCTACTGGAGGAGGATACCCTGGAGCTAAGCAGAGAGTATCTGAGGAATACTTTCGACGCTCAGTTGTTCTTTCATCGACATGTTGAGGATCTCTGGCAGAAGGCTTATGGCGTAGCCACGGGGATGGTGCTGTTGTTTCTTAGCAGGGAAATGTCTATTTCGACTGAGGTCAGGCTCTACAAACCTATTATCCTGGCAAAAATCCTCTATGGCAGGACGTCGTGAAGCCTAGCCAGCAAGATCCAACTGCACGGTCTACAAGTCACACAGAATAGAGTCTCGAGGTTGATACTTCGTGCCTCATAATACACACGTATTACTAAATTGCATGAAGAGGCGAACGTCCTGTCGCTAGCCGAACTCATTAAACGACGTTCTGAACAGTTACACACGAATCTGGAGCAACTGCGCCCCACAATTAGGCACAGCCACGATGTAAGCGTTACTGACGTAGAACGGTTTAATGTCCTCAGGGTAATACTAAAATATTGATCCAGAGTCCTCCCACAAATGACCAAATAAATGACCTACACATCTGGGATGAGTCTTACAGGCCGGTTATCTGTTCCTTACCAGTCCTCCCCAAGTGAATAAAGAATATAGTGCGCCTAGAAATTTTTACCTCTTATCTAGAACCGGGGATCACGAACAGTGCTGTGTGAAACGCGGGACACATGCTCAAGTATACTTCAACTCAATAAAAGCCAATAATTACCAATCAAACACAAACTCTGGCTTGTAATTTCCAACAGATTTTATTTAACAATTGAACTGCTGTTACCCCAGAATAATGCACGTAATTGCCCCAGTTTTTGAAACATTACTAAACAGACAAAATGTCTACGAGCGCCAGAGCCCACCCCAAAGAATAAATAGTTTTAAAATCCTCTATACATAAATCTTGAGAACCATTATAACTATAAATGGTTTGCTGAGGAAAACTCCAACAGAAACAGGACACCTTTTAAGATATAACACAAGAAACAATTCGCAATTTCTCTTTTTGAATAAGATATAAATAACCCAGTACAATGAAACGCATCTTTCAAGCATTACAAAATTTTAGTGACAAGTAATGGCACACCCGAGATGTGCGGAAACTTCAACTCAGATCTAGCATGAATGAAAGCCGAAAGGAACGGTGGGGAAGGAAAGACGGACGCCTCGGCTTCACCAGGAACAAATAATAAAATACTCAACGTAAATTCACCGAAGAACTGGAATGTAATGATAAGCACAACGACCGCGCTATCGGTTATAATTCAACCTGACCACCGCCAACGCGTTGTCGCCCAGTTAAACGACCAGCAAAAACGGACAACGCGGAGCACCGCTGATTATACCACTGAAACAACAACATAAAACCACACAAAAATGGCTCTGATCACTATGGGACTTAACTTTTGAAGTCATCAGTCCCCTAGAACTTAGAACTACTAAAACCTAACTAACGTAAGCACATCACAACATCCATGCCCGAGACAGGATTCGAACCTGCGACCGTAGCGGTCGCGCGGTTCCAGACTGAAGCACCTAGAAACGCTCGGCCACGGCGGCCGGCATAAAACCACACAGCAACTAAGCAGAATCCAGAGTAACACAATCCTTAAAACATTAGAAAAATTTCAAAACAGGAATACGGCCACAAGGGACCCACAAGCCATTCACTTTCAAAATTAACAACTTTAAATATCTACATTACTTTGTCATTAACAATATGTACAGAAACGCTTGTTACTTCCAGAGCTGGGAGTCATAATATAGTCATAAATATAGGACGCTGGTCATAGTGCAAATCGCGTCCTCGTAACTTAATTCATAACATAACCCCAGAGTCAATAAACTATGTTACGTACACTCATACTCATAAATTGAGGTTAATTGCAGAATGTGGTACCACACAACGTGACACTACACAAAACTGGCGCAAATAGAATAGGCACATTGGGAACACACATGACACAGATCTGTAAGTCCACGGAATTGATGATACGTTGAGAAAACCGTCGCAGAACACATGTGCTACAAAACGCCACTGTTTCCTGCGCGTGTACCCCGACATCAATATGGGATATGATCACCATGCACACGTACACAGACCGCACAACGGGTTGGCATACTCTGGATCATGTGATCGAGCAGCTGCTAGGGTATAGCCTCCCATTGTTGTACCAGTGCCTGTCGGAGCTCCTTAAGTGTCCTAGTTTGAAGACGTGCAGCGATACTTCGACCGAGAGCATCCCAGACGTGTTCGATGCGGTTTAGGTATGTATAACAGGCAGGCCACTCCATTCACCTGACCTTCTGTTTCAAGGTACTCCTCCACGATGGCGGTTCGGTGGGGCTGTGCGCTATCATCCATCAGGAGCAAGGTGGGACTCACTGCACCCCTGAAAAGGCGGACATACTGGTGCAAAATGACCAAAATGACGTCCCGATACACCTGTTCTGTTACAGTTCCTCTGTCAAACACATGCAGGGATGTACGTGCACCAATCATAATCCCACCCCACTCCATCAAACCACGACCTGCCTACAGGTCCCTTTCAATGACATAAGGGTATCTGATTCCTGGTTCAAGCCAGTTGAAAACCTGGCGAGAATCACGGTTCAGACTATACCTGGACTCGTCTGTGAACATAACCTGCGACACCAGGCTTTACGGGCTCTCCTGTGACCAGAAGTCAGTGGAATGCACCTTGCAGGTCTCTGGGCGAATAAACCATGTGCGTTCAGTCGTCTGTAGACTGTGTGTCTAGAGACACACAGTCTTGAAATCACACTTTGTGGCACAGGGACGGCCCGTGCTACTACCCTGTGTTTGACCAGCCTTCAGTCGCCCTAGTATTCTGCCCCTCATAACGTCGCCAATATGTGCTCTATGAGCATTTTCAACACCCAGTCACCATTAGCACGTCTGAAAACGTCTGCACACTTACTCGCTGCACCGTACTCTGACATGCACCAACACACCTCTGCGTATGTGGACTGCTGCCAGCGCCACCGTGCGTCGACCGCAGGTCAAATGCACCGTGTGGTCATACCCGAGGTGATTTAAACCCACAGACCGCCCACCAGAGCGTTATTTCACAATGTATGAGCATTATCTTTAATGTACGAGCATGAGTGTATCTTCCATAAACACAAACTCAATAATTACTATACGACAGTGCCGTAGCACACAATAAATTTTGCTTGTTTACCTCTGGACACATTACCTAAGTACCAGCAGGCAGCCATAAAATCGAACCTGTGGTTATTTCGGAGTGCACAGACATGCTCTTAGATATACACTCCTGGAAATTGAAATAAGAACACCGTGAATTCATTGTCCCAGGAAGGGGAAACTTTATTGACACATTCCTGGGGTCAGATACATCACATGATCACACTGACAGAACCACAGGCACATAGACACAGACAACAGAGCATGCACAATGTCGGCACTAGTACAGTGTATATCCACCTTTCGCAGCAATGCAGGCTGCTATTCTCCCATGGAGACGATCGTAGAGATGCTGGATGTAGTCCTGTGGAACGGCTTGCCATGCCATTTTCACCTGGCGCCTCAGTTGGACCAGCGTTCGTGCTGGACGTGCAGACCGCGTGAGACGACGCTTCATCCAGTCCCAAACATGCTCAATGGGGGACAGATCCGGAGATCTTGCTGGCCAGGGTAGTTAACTTACACCTTCTAGAGCACGTTGGGTGGCACGGGATACATGCGGACGTGCATTGTCCTGTTGGAACAGCAAGTTCCCTTGCCGGTCTAGGAATGGTAGAACTATGGGTCCGATGACGGTTTGGATGTACCGTGCACTATTCAGTGTCCCCTCGACGATCACCAGTGGTGTACGGCCAGTGTAGGAGATCGCTCCCCACACCATGATGCCGGGTGTTGGCCCTGTGTGCCTCGGTCGTATGCAGGCCTGATTGTGGCGCTCACCTGCACGGCGCCAAACACGCATACGACCATCATTGGCACCAAGGCAGAAGCGACTCTCATCGCTGAAGACGAAACGTCTCCATTCGTCCCTCCATTCACGCCTGTCGCGACACCACTGGAGGCGGGCTGCACGATGTTGGGGCGTGAGCGGAAGATGGCCTAACGGTGTGCGGGACCGTAGCCCAGCTTCATGCAGACGGTTGCGAATGGTCCTCGCCGATACCCCAGGAGCAACAGTGTCCCTAATTTGCTGGGAAGTGGCGGTGCGGTCCCCTACGGCACTGCGTAGGATCCTACGGTCTTGGCGTGCATCCGTGCGTCGCTGCGGTCCGGTCCCAGGTCGACGGGCACGTGCACCTTCCGCCGACCACTGGCGACAACATCGATGTACTGTGGAGACCTCACGCCCCACGTGTTAAGCAATTCGGCGGTACGTCCACCCGGCCTCCCGCATGCCCACTATACGCCCTCGCTCAAAGTCCGTCAACTGCACATACGGTTCACGTCCACGCTGTCGCGGCATGCTACCAGTGTTAAAGACTGCGATGGAGCTCCGTATGCCACGGCAAACTGGCTGACACTGACGGCGGCGGTGCACAAATGCTGCGCAGCTAGCGCCATTCGACGGCCAACACCGCGGTTCCTGGTGTGTCCGCTGTGCCGTGCGTGTGATCATTGCTTGTACAGCCCTCTCGCAGTGTCCGGAGCAAGTATGGTGGGTCTGACACACCGGTGTCAATGTGTTCTTTTTTCCATTTCCAGGAGTGTAGAATCTCAATATCTATACTGGTAATGGCGCCTTGCTAGGTCGTAGCAAATGTAGGTGAAGGCTATGCTAACTATCATCTCGGCAAATGAGAGCGTAATTCTCAGTGAACCATGGCTAGCAACGTCGGCTGTACAACTGGGGCGAGTGCTAGTACGTCTCTCTAGACCTGCCGTCTGGCGGCGCTCGGTCTGCAATTACTGACAGTGGCGACACGCGGGTCCGACGTATACTACCGGACCGCGGCCGATTTAAAAGCTACCACCTAGCAAGTGTGGTGTCTGGCGGTGACACCACATAACCAATGGTGGACGGAGCAAAGATGACATCAGTAGGAGACTAGCAATGGCAAAAAGGGCATTCCTGACCAAGAAAAGTCTACTAGTATCCATTACGAGCCATAAGGGTAGCCGCGTGGTTTGAGGCACCTTGCCAAGGATCGCGCTGCTTCCCATCTCGGAGGTTCGAGTCCTCCCTTGGGCATGGGTGTCTGTGTTGTCCTTAGCGTAAGTTATCCCAAGTAGAGTGTAAGCTTAGGGACCGATTACCTCAGCAGTTAGGCGCCATAGGAACATACCACAAATTTCCATAATTTGAGGAAGAAATTTCTGAGACTGTACGTTTGGAGTACAGCATTGTATGGGGGTGACACATGGACTGTGGGAAAACTAGAACAGGAGAGAATCGAAGCACTTGAGATGTTGAAAATTAGGTGGACTAGTAAGGCTCTGCGCAGAATCGGAGAGGAAAGCAATACGTGGAAAACACTGACAAGGAGAAGGACAGGATGATAGGAAATCTGTGTCCGCTGAGTGGTCACCGTGACGGAATGCCATAACTAACGGCCCATGTTCGATTCCCGGCTGGGTCGGATATTTTCTCATCTTAGTGACTGTGTGTTGTGTTGTTCTTATCATCACCATTTCATCTCCATCGACGCGCAAGTCGCCGAAGTGGCGTCAGCTCGAAAGACTCGCACCAGGCGAACAGTCTACCCGACGGGAGGCCGTAGCCTCACGGCATTTCAATATAGGAAATCTGTTAAGACATGAGGGAATGACTCCCATGCTACTAGAGGAAGCTGTAGAGAGCAAAAACTGTAGAGGAAGACAGAGATTAGAATACATCCAGCAAATAATCGAGGACGTAGGTTGCAAGTGCTACTCTGAGATGAAGAGGATGGCACAGGAGAGGAATTCGTGGTGGGCCGCATCAAACCAGAGACTGGTGACCCCAAAAAATAAATAAATAAATAAAAAATTAAAAAGTGATACTACCGCGATACGTGTATGTGTATATGGCTATCCCATGAGTTTTGTTACCTCAGTGTACAAGCCAAAGGTACAAAAAGATTGTGATGATCAAGACTGAAAGATCAGCACAGCCACTTCACGATAGGCTATACAGTATAATACACTCTTGGAAATGGAAAAAAGAACACATTGACACCGGTGTGTCAGACCAACCATACTTGCTCCGGACACTGCGAGAGGGCTGTACAAGCAATGATCACACGCACGGCACAGCGGACACACCAGGAACCGCGGTGTTGGCCGTCGAATGGCGCTAGCTGCGCAGCATTTGTGCACCGCCGCCGTCAGTGTCAGCCAGTTTGCCGTGGCATACGGAGCTCCATCGCAGTCTTTAACACTGGTAGCAAGCCGCGACAGCGTGGACGTGAACCGTATGTGCAGTTGACGGACTTTGAGCGAGGGCGTATAATGGGCATGCGGGAGGCCGGGTGGACGTACCGCCGAATTGCTCAACACGTGGGGCGTGAGGTCTCCACAGTACATCGATGTTGTCGCCAGTGGTCGGCGGAAGGTGCACGTGCCCGTCGACCTGGGACCGGACCGCAGCGACGCACGGATGCACGCCAAGACCGTAGGATCCTACGCAGTGCCGTAGGGGACCGCACCGCCACTTCCCAGCAAATTAGGGACACTGTTGCTCCTGGGGTATCGGCGAGGACCATTAGCAACCGTCTCCATGAAGCTGGGCTACGGTCCCGCACACCGTTAGGCCGTCTTCCGCTCACGCCCCAACATCGTGCAGCCCGCCTCCAGTGGTGTCGCGACAGGCGTGAGTGGAGGGACGAATGGAGACGTGTCGTCTTCAGCGATGAGAATCGCTTCTGCCTTGGTGCCAATGATGGTCGTATGCGTGTTTGGTGCCGTGCAGGTGAGCGCCACAATCAGGACTGCATACGACCGAGGCACATAGGGCCAACACCCGGCATCATGGTGTGGGGAGCGATCTCCTACACTGGCCGTACACCACTGGTGATCGTCGAGGGGACACTGAATAGTGCACGGTACATCCAAACCGTCATCGAACCCATCGTTCTACCATTTCTAGACCGGCAAGGGAACTTGCTGTTCCAACGGGACAATGCACGTCCGCATGTATCCCGTGCCACCCAACGTGCTCTAGAAGGTGTAAGTCAACTACCTTGGCCAGCAAGATCTCCGGATCTGTCCCCCATTGAGCATGTTTGGGACTGGATGAAGCGTCGTCTCACGCGGTCTGCACGTCCAGCACGAACGCTGGTCCAACTGAGGCGCCAGCTGGAAATGGCATGGCAAGCCGTTCCACAGGACTACATCCAGCATCTCTACGATCGTCTCCATGGGAGAATAGCAGCCTGCATTGCTGCGAAAGGTGGATATACACTGTACTAGTGCCGACATTGTGCATGCTCTGTTGCCTGTGTCTATGTGCCTGTGGTTCTGTCAGTGTGATCATGTGATGTATCTGACCCCAGGAATGTGTCAATAAAGTTTCCCCTTCCTGGGACAATGAATTCACGGTGTTCTTATTTCAATTTCCAGCAGTGTATGTGATGGAAGAAACGGAGAACAACAGAGGGAAGGATTTAAAAAATTTTAGGCAATAAACTGCGTGCATTAAAAAGCAAACGAGCCAGAGGCTGTAAATGTAATCCATTGAAAAGAATATAACCTCATAGTCTGCGGAAGAAGCGCTGAGTTCCTAAACTCGCCGGTAGAAGCACGTGGCAAACAGGGCTAGTACGCACGGGAGTCGACCGTCTACTGAATACCGTTATCAGTTTAGCTTCCTTGTATCTAAATCTAGCATTTTGAAAATATTAAATGCTGCATAATTTTGCCTTTAGCGTTTTGTTGTATTTTTGACTGTGTAAATTTAGAATTTAGTTTTTTTTAGTTTGCAACTCTGTAATGAAAGTTTAATGTCTCCCATTAATGTTAACCGTTGTTTAAAGGTATTTTTTCCCCCCAACAGGGATGCTAAGTGTAAACAGTCACATGAGGGCTACAAAAGCATATGTTCAAAATGTAGTCTGCCACTTTAGTCACCATCCACGCAGAGAGATGCCAAGTGAAACACTATCAAAGTTTTATAAAATACCTTGCGAGTGTGGGAAAGCCTACATTGGTCAAACCACACGCACAGTACACGACCGCTGCGTTGAACATGAGCGCCACACTCGCCTTTTACAGCCCAGTAAGTCGGCCATAGCCGAACATTGGATTTTCACAGGACATACTATGGATTATTCGGCCACGAAAATCTTGGCCCCATCGAGGTCCTTCTGGGATTCAGTTGTGAAGGAATCCGTGGAAATACGTTTAGCGGAAAATCTCATTAATCGTGATGGCGGCTTTTTATTGAATAAGGCCTGGGACCCGTTGATTTCTTTAATTTCAACCAAAAGAAAACTTTTTATGGCTTCTGACATGTCGAGCGACAAGTAATTTTAATTTTAATATTGAAATTTTGCATGTTATTGTTTTGGACACGTCTGCGTGCATGTATTACTTTTTTCACGCATTCGTTTGCGCTCCATAGATGCAGTAGGAGTTTAGAGGGCCTTGGAATCGACAGGTGGCGCGCTTGCTACGGTAACTTGCGCGTGCGCGCCTGCGGCACTTTTACGTATAAATAGAGCGACTTGCACTAGCAATCTCACCGCCGTCTCACGGTGTTCACTGCCGCCTGCAATCATGGACGCCCCAACTACCACCATCATTTACACCTCTCCTTCACCTGCCCCCACTGTAACGTCATGGAGTGCTTCCTCTGGGATTCACCCGTCTCATGCACCTCCCCAACTCACCGTCTCCTCCTCTTCTATCTCCTCTCCATCGCTGTATCCCCACCTGTACGCCACTCCTGCTCCTACCCCTGCTACTGCCCCTGCTGCTGCTTCCGCTCCTGCCTCTGTCCCTGCTCCCAACCCACCTCCCGCTCCTGTCGCCCGCCGAGACGACTTTCCCCCTCTCCCCCCTGCGACTACCACTGCTTCCCCTGCCAAAGTCTCCGCCCGCCGTGCCACAGTCGCCGCCACAGAGCGCCCTACCCTCTCATCCGGTGCTACTGCCTCACAGGAGGGCCCTGCCTCCCACCACCTCCCCATCCATCCATTCCCTCATCCCTCCTCTCAGGCAACACCCGCCAAAAAATCTTCCAAACGGCACAGTGGCGACCTCTCCTCTACTCCTTCAACCAAAAAGCCACTGCCCGCCCCACCTCCCACTGACCCTGCTATGGATACCACCCCACCTCCCTCCTATCCAGCCCCCTCCCTGTATACCTTTGTCCTAACCAACCTTGATCCGAAATTCCTGGATGCCCGCACCCTCATCCTTGAAATCCGGAAGTACATCCCCAGTGCACCTATCACCCAACTTATCCCTCGCAGAGACTCTGTTCTCATCAAGTCTCCCTCTCCGTCCTTCCATACTGATCTCCTCTGGCGCCTTCCCCGCATCACCTTTGGGCCCCACGCATCCCTCACCCCATTCCTTACATCCTCCTCTCCTCGTCAACCCCAACCGCCTCGTCGTCCGCCGACCCTCACTGCCGTCATCACAAAACTCAGCCCTGTGGTCACGGAGGCTGAGGTGTTGGCGGAACTGAATGCCCACCTCTCCCTGGAAGTCCGCTCTGCCCGCCGTATTTACAACTCCTCTGGCCCTACTTTCCTCATGCATATATTTACAGAGTCCGCCTCCTCCATTGACCACCTCCTCACGCAGGGAGCCCTGATTTTCCACCGCCGCCACTCTGTTGACCCGTCCCGTTCCCCTCCTCAGTCCTACCGCTGCCAGTGTTGTCTTCTGTACAATGACCACCTTACCCAAAACTGCAAGAACCCACCCACCTGCCCCCATTGTAAAGCCTCCCACTTCCTCAAACAGTGTCCCAACCTCGCCTCCCCCCATCCTGCAACACCTGCAATGAACCTCACCCCACCTATTCCTCCAAATGCAAAGCCAAGCCCCCTCCCACCTACCCTGAACTCACTGTCCCCATTCGCCCCATTGACCCACCCATCCACCCTAACAATTCCCTCCACCCTCCCCCTACAGCAGAAGACATCATGTGTTTCCTCACCGTCCTCCTGCAGAACATCCATCCCTTCCAGCGCCCCCACACACTCCAGCAGATTTCCCTCGCTGCCCGCTCTGTTTTCCACTTAAACACCTACGCCACATACTCCCACAACCAGGCCCACTTTACCTTCACCCGCCTAGACACCCTCGTTTAAGCCCCTCTCTCCCCTTCCCGCACCCTTCCCACACCCAACCTCATGGCTCGTCAACAGTATCGTCTCCTCTACCTCAACATTCGCTCCCTCCCTGCAAACAAATACCTCTTCATGCATACCCTCTCCCAGCACCAGGTTGACTCCTTCATCCTTAATGAAACCTTCCTCCAACCTCACCATGTGGTCCGCATCTCCCCTTATCTCCTTCACCGCACTGACAATCCCCTTCCCCTAGCTCGAGGTGGGGTCGCTATAGGCCACCTCAGGCATCTCCCTGTCTGGCCACAACCCCTCCTCAATGACCCAACCCAACACCTTCTCCTCAGCCTATTTTTTCCCTCCCTCACCGTCACCTGTGCCACTATCTATATTCGCCCCACAGCTCCTCTCCCCTTTGACTTCACTTCCCATGTAGACCGTACCTTCTCCACCTATGTGATCGCCGCTGACCTCAACATCCACAGCCGTGACCCTGCCACCCTTCGGTGGTGGCATCAGTTCCTTGCCACCCTCCGTGGTGACCTTGTTCCTCTACCACAGCACACCCATCCTGAAAGTAACTCCACCCCCAATGTTATCCTCGCTTCCCCCAACCACCTTGGTCACATTGCCGTTGATGTCCTCAATCCCGTCGGTAGTGGCCATCTTCCTGTCCTTCTCACCATCTCCTCTACCCATCCCGCCACTGCAGCCACCCACCCAGCTGCCCCTCCAAAGTCTGCCCATGACTACCACCGTGCCAATTGGGATGCCTACCGGGAATCCATTGCCTTACAGGTCGAAAGCCACCCCGTCACTTTCCGCCACCCTGATGACATCACCCATGCCTCTTCCTTCCTTCAGAAGACCATCACTGACGCTGTGGAGGCTCATGTCCCTACAAAACTCATCCACCCTCACCGCCCTACGCTTCCTCCACAGGTCGTCCTTCTTCTGCGTGAATCCCGCAGGCTCTACTGCTCCTTCCTCCGCACTCGTGACCAGGATACTCTGGACCACCACCAGCAATTACAGCGACATATCCGGAACCTCCTTACAGCAAAGAAACGCCGGGACTGGCGTCAGACATGCACACGCCTCAACTCCACCTTCCCTGTCAACTCCTCCAAGTACTGGTCAGCCTTCCACCGCCTTACTGGTAGCCATCCCACCCCGCATTACCCCATCCTCCATGACGATCGACCCTTTCCTGACAACCTCAGTAAGGCTAACCATTTTGCTTCCCACCAATCCGAGGTCTTCTCCATTCCTGACGATCCCCATTTTGATTACTCCCTCTTCCCCACCGTCCTTGACCGCACTGACACTCCTATCACCATGCAAGACATCACACTCGTCCTCTGCTCCAAACGCAACACCGCCTCTGGTCCTGATGGCGTCACCTACCGTCACCTCAAGGAATCCCCTCCATCCTTCCTGTCTGTCCTTGCTACCCTGTACAATGTCCTCCTCTCCACTGGATTTTACCCTGACCTGTGGAAGACTTCCCGTGTCCTGCTGTTCCCTAAGCCTAACAAACCCCCCTCTGCTACCTCTTCCTATCGTCCCATCTGCCTCACCTCCGTGTTCAGTAAGGTCTTTGAGGCCATCCTCTCTCGCCGTATCCATCGCCACCTTAACCAGCACTGCCTCCTTTCTCTTACACAATGTGTCTTCTGGCCTTCCTTCTGTGCTGACGACCAGCTCCTTATCCTTACCCATCTTCTTTCTCTCCAACTTAACTCCCATCGCTCTGCTATCTTTGTTTCCCTTGATCTCCAGAACGCCTATGACCGTGTCTGGCATCCCGGGCTCCTTTTCAAACTCCAGACCTATGCTCTCCCCATCAACTTCGTCCATCTCGTTGCTTCCTTCCTCTCCCATCGTCCCTCCTATGTGACTATCTACAATTCCAACTCCCGTACTTTCTACCCCTCTGCCGACGTGCCCCAAGGTTCTGTCCTTTCCCCTCTCCTCTATCTCCTGTACACTGCTGATATGCCCAAACCTCCCCCTCCTGTTCATCTTCTCCAGTTTGCTGAAGACACCGCCTTCCTAGCCCTTTATCCTACCCTACAATGGTCCCAACGTACCCTCCAAACCCACCTTGACCAATTCACCGCTTGGTGCAACCAGTGGTTCCTCCGTGTTAATCCCTCCAAGACCCAGGCGATCATCATAGGCCGCACCACCCGCTCTTTCCACCTCCATGATTTCTACCTCACCATTTATGGCCGTCCTATCCACCTCACTCCTACCCTCAAATACCTTGGCCTCACACTCGACCGCCACCTCACCTGGACTCCCCATCTCCTTACCATCCAAAACAAAGCTCACAACCGCCTCCGCCTTCTGAAACTCCTGTCTGGCCGAACGTGGGGTCTGCATCCTTCCACCATCCTTCACACCTACAAATCCATGATCCGCCCCATCCTTTGTTATGCCAGTATCGCTTGGATTTCCGCCCCTCCCCGGTTCTATAAAGCCCTCCAAATCCTCGAACTCCATGCGCTCCGCCTCGCCTTCCGCATCCGCCTTCCGTCCCCCACGCGCATCCTCTATGACCTCATCCCCTTCCCCCACCTTCTCCTTTTCCTTGAACACATCCGCACACTATATATTGTCCGCCCCCTTGATCCCCCTCACCCCCTGGTGTCACCCTTCCTCTCCACTCCCAACCAGTTGCCACGCCTTTACCATTGTGTCCCTCCCTCTCTCCATCTCCACACCCTCCACCTCCTTTCCCAACACAACTTCCACTGTCTACCCCTCCCGGATGATGAGCTTCGCCCTGACATCTACCCTTCCTACCAACTCTAACCCCCTCTTCCTGCCTCCTCCTCAGGGCTCCCTCTCCTCCCCCTCCCTCCTTCTTAGCGGATTTCCCCTCCTACTCCTCCTCCATCTCTTGTGCCTTCTTTCAGTGTCTCTGAGCTCCCTCCTGCCCTGTGTTCCCATTTCCTCTCCCGCCCCATGTGTCTCCTGCGTCTTCGTGAACCCACGGTTGCCCCTCCTCTCTTCATCCCGCCGCTTCCCCAGCTGCCCCATGCTCTCCCCTCCTTTTCCATCCTCTCTGACCTTTCCCTCGGGAGGTCCCACCTGATAGTTTTATTCTTCGTCGTGTGTGCTCCAAGTGGGTTTAAAGTGTGTTGTTTCGGAGTGTTTTTAATACTGTGGCCAACTTTTAACCTGTGCATGCGCATCCAGTGTCTTCTTTGTGTTTTAAGAATCGCCAACTGTGTTTTTTTTTAACTTTCTGGTGACTTTTTTAACTGTCCCCAATGAACGTCTACATGTCAGTGTATTTTTACCTCCATTTTCTCCCCTTACTCTGTTTTATGTTCCCCTTTTTTATCTCCTTATGTATGTATTATTTTATTCTTGTTTTAGTTGTCGTGGCAGTCGGCTGAAGAGCGGCGGATTGTGCTGCTGACAGCCCTGCCCTGCCCTGCCCATATGGGGCAGGGGAATGAAATCACAATAAAGAAAAAAAACTAGCAATCTCCAGTGTCAAACACTCGCCTGAAGATGGCTGTAAGGTTGTCAGCCGAAATATCGCGGAAAGAAGTCGATGAGATCCAGCTGCAATCCCGAAATCTTGTGGAATACTATCAAAGTAATTTTAGGAAATAGTGGTTTGCCTGTAAATGAGACTTCATATGGGACGCTGGTGCGACCTGTTGTTGAGTATTGCTCCAGTGTTTGGGATCTGTATCAGGTCTGATTGAAGGAAGACATCGAAGCAATTCAGAGGCCGACTTCTAGACTTGTTACCGGTGGGTTCGCACAATTCTCAGACATGAATGCAATTGAACACGTATGGGACCTGTTGAAGGTGGCCAACGCACAGCGCCCGAATCCACCTGATAAACTTGAGGACCTCACTGAAGCTGCCATACCCCAAGATAAACTTGATGGCCTCATCGAGATCGTGTTTCGCGGAGTGGAAGAACTCGTCCTTGTGTGGGAAGGACATAGTCTCTACTAAAGACTGAAAATCGTGATTATGAGGTAAAGATGTTAACTGCTTTTAATTTTCAAGATGTAAACTTACGAGTTAGCCTCATTTGTTTTTCAATGATTTTTTGTAACTAACCAAAGTCTTTCTTGTTTTCAAAAGGTAGTAAGTTCATTTTGTTTATGAGGTATTATACAAGTCTCAATGTGTGTACTATAGCCGTCCGTTGTGGCCGAGCGGTTCTAGGCGCTGCAGTCTGGAACCGGGCGACCGCTACGGTCGCAGGTTCGAATCCTGCCTCGGGCATGGATGTGTGTGATGTCCTTAGGTTAGTTACGTTTAAGTAGTTCTAAGTTCTAGGGGACTGATGACCTGAGATGTTAAGTCCCATAGTGCTCAGAGCCATTTGAACCATTTCTGTGTACTATAAGAAGTCATTGTAGTAAATTCTGTGATAGTCCAAACTTTTGTTGAAGCGTGTAACTTCGTTTTACTATATTTCACCAATCGCAAAATTAGTAAAACGATGTCTAGAGCAAGTGTATCGTTAATATTCATAACAAGATTCTCAGTCATTAATCATTAGTTCCCGAGCACCGCAAAAGTCACAAAAAATACTTAATAGGATTTTAGCCACACCATGAGATCGCACAAATATGTTCTCCGAGGCAACTTTAACAAGTAATTCCGTATCTACCCGGAGCTGCAGTTCACACACTAGTTCGTGTGTTGCCACCTCGAAAACTGATGGTCGACTACTTTGGATTAATACAAAATACGTCATCCGAGGCAAACTTTTCAGCAAAATGTTTCGTCTTTTTATGAGATCAGATTTTATACACGGATTCATGTATTACCTAGTCGGAAACCGATCGTAGACTAGTAGTGAGCTATGTTAGCAGTTTGGCGCCTACTGTCTCAGGATGTACTTGTGACTAGTCAATCAATAAGCACTGAAACTAACTATAATTTGTAATTAACATTTCCTGATGAATTGAGTGATATTGAAATTATTATTACAAGTTCTCAGTGCAAGAAATGTCATCAACCCGGTGAGAGCTGTGTATCAATTTTTAGACATTAAATATCAATAATAAAAGATCCGCATCTTGGCGCCCGGAGTGGTAGGTGAATCTTGAAAGGCTCTCTCTGCTCCAGTACGATACGGCTCTTTCTTCCCCTCTGATGTGTCGTTCAGTGAGTCTGCCTTGTGTTCCTACCTACTCCCTAGCCTTCCGTAACAAAATCTTACTACACTGGGCATTAAAACGTACCAACGGAAATGTAATAAACGCCTGCAGGGATGTGGCATATACGTCTCGAGCTTCTTTAGTGTATAATAAATAATACTGAATTGCAGTTTATTGGATTGTTTAAAAATAAGGAAAACGTTTATTGGACATCACACACTCGCCTGTTATTTCACCGTAGTTACAGATTAGTCACAGCCGAGCCTATTTGCGATAATCACACGTGTCGATGTCAAAACCCCAGGGAAGGTCCCTTGCTTTGCACAGGGCACAGATCTTGCGCTAATGGCGTAGCGTACTGTATTAATACTCTTTCCTCACTGATTCAGTAAGATGTCGGCCGTTGTGGCCGAGCTGCTTTAGGCACTTCAGTCTGGAACCACGCTGCTGCTACGGTGGCAGGTTCGAATCCTACCTCAGGCATGGATGTGTGTGATGTTCTTAGGTTAGTTAGGTTTAAGTAGTTCTGAGTCTAGGGGACAGATGTTAAGTCCCATCGTGCTCAGAGCCATTTGAACCATTCAGTAAGATTCTTATTTGCCATGCTTTCGAATGCTGTAAGTTCGTGTGGTTTGTGCTGAGAACAAAGTCAGTGAACAATGTTGGAATATAGACGGAAGTGGCAGTCTGTAGAAGAATTTAAGGGTTGGCCCAACCAGTTGCTAATGAGAAACCAGAGCGAATAACATATATTACAAATGTGAAATTAATTCCAAGTTAAGTTATTTGAAAGCTGACACTAAAGGGATAATAACAGTTTTCAGATTTTTTTCCTTTACTTGTATTGTGAAACGTTGCTTTTTGCCAAATTTCATGATTCTAGGCCAACGGGAAGTACCTTATTAGGTTTCGATGAGGAAGTTTCCGTGTATCAAAATATCTGACAAATGGTCATATTTTTTGACTGCACTGATTTAAAATCTGTTGTGTACATAGTTCCGCGTAGTCAGCGCGTACACAACTTTCCCACTAGAGCGCGCCCCGCTAAGCACAACAGCGAAGGCGCAGCGCTCGTCCGTCTCCGCACTACGAGGTGGCGCTGTCATAGAGACGGACCAAATTATGCTTCCGCCGATCCGCGTATTAATATGTAACGCAGCCAATGAGATTGCTGCTAACGTAGAACCTTTTCTCCTCGCAGATCACATTCGCGCAGTGATACCTGAACGCTCGAGGTATTATAACGAGTGTACAGACCTCCGATTAGTCAGTCTGCATCAGTCTGCATTAGTCTGCATTTGCCTGTAGTCAAATTTCAGTCTGTGCCTAATAAGATTATTATATTCCTGTACATAGCCATGAAGAGAAATGTAAAGACAGTTTGTCAAGTATCAGAGATATATGAGAATAAGATTAACGTACCAAGACCAAAGGAACTTCAGATTGTCAATTTTAAACAGCATCCAGAATCAAGTTACGTATTATCTATGTTTTTTATTATTTTAATAAATGTGTGTGAAAATTAATCAAGTTCTGTTTAAAGTTGGTCACCATCAATCTGCTACTCTAAGCATGCTAGTGGCATTTCTATCGTCTGACCTAACGGCAGAAGATAAACACGCCACAATAAGACCACGAGACATAGTGCTGACACTCTCCCACTTCCTTAGAGCGACAAGTCAAATAATCTGATGGTGTGTGTACCGAAGGTCTTACAGCACGCACACCACAGAATCTTTCCTTTTTTACACCACCAAGGGACTGTAGGCTTTAGTATGTGCCTTAACTTTAACCCTGATACGTCTACCAGTTCCTGAGAAAAAGGGATCTTAACAACCGGTCGAACAGACAGAGAGTCAAATAAGAAAAATCATTACAAAATTACAGATATCGAATTTCATCCTTTGGCTATACTGCGAAACCTTACTTTCTGCCAAATTTCATGATTCTGTACCAACGGAAAGCCCCCTGTAAATTTTGATGAGTCAGTTTTCGAGTATGAAAATACACCGAAAAGCCATAGAAACTGGTACACCCTCTTAATATCGTGTATGGCCCCGCGAGCACACAGAAGTGCCGCAACGCGACGTGGCATGGACTTGACTAACGTCTGAAGTAGTTCTGGAGGGAACTGACACCATGGATCCTGCAGGGCTGTCCATAAATCCCCAAGCGTAAGAGGGTGTCGAGATCTCTTCTGAACAGCACGTTGTGAGGCATCACAGATATGCTCTATAATGTTCATGTCTGGGGAGTCTGGTGCCAGCAGAAGTGTTTAAACCAAGAAGAGTATTCCTGGAGCCCCTCTTTAGCAATTCTGGACATGTGGAGTGTCGCATTGACCTTCTGGAATTGCCCACCTCCGTGGGAATGCACAATGGACATGAATGGATGCAGGTGATCATACAGGATGCTTACGTACGTGTCACTTGTCAGAGTTGTGTGATGGGTCCCATTTCAGTCCAACTGCACACGCCCTATACCACTACAGAGCCTCAAACGGCTTGAACAGTCAGTCCCCTGCTGACTTGGAGGGTCCATGGATTCATGAGGTGGTCTCCATACCCGTATACGTCTATCCGCTCGATAAAATCTGAAACGAGACTCGTCCGACCGAGCAACACGTTTCCAGTCTTCAACAGTCCAATGTTGGTGTTGTCGGGCCCAGGCGAGTGTCGTGCCGTCATCAAAGGTACACGAGTGGTCTCTACGGCTCCGAAAGCCCATATCGATGATTTTTCGTTAAATGGTTCACACAATGACACTTGCTGATAGCCTAGCTTTGAAATCTGTAGCAATTTGCGGAAGGTTTGCACTTCTGTCACGAACAATTCTCTTCAGTCGTCGATGGTCCCGTTCTTGCAGGATATTTTTCCGGCCGCAGCAATGTCAGAGATTTGATATTTTACCGGATTCGTGACATTCACTGTAGACTCGTGAAATGGTCGTACGGCGAAATCCCGAATTCATCGCTGCCTCGTAGGTGCTGTGTCACATAGCCGGGTTCAAACTCACTTAAATCTTGATAACCTACTACTGTAGCAGCAATAACCGATCTAACAACTGCGCCAGACACTTGTTGCCGACCGCAACGCCGTATTCTGTTTGTTGACATATCTCTGTATCTGAATATTCATGGCTATACGATTTCCTTTCGCGCTTCGGAGTATGTAACACAAATGGCTGTGTCTTTTGCTTGCATTAACTTAGATGCTACAGTTTGTTCCACCGCTAATGGACTTTCAGTTTCAGAGTGAGGTGTCAACCCGTCCCTGAGAGAAAAGGAACCTTAACAGACGGATGGACAGGCAGACAGTTAAATAACAGCCGGCCGCGGTGGTCTCGCGGTTCTAGGGGCGCAATCCGGAACCGCGCGACTGCTACGGTCGCAGGTTCGAATCCTGCCTCGGGCATGGATGTGTGTGATGTCCTTAGGTTAGTTAGGTTTAAGTAGTTCTAAGTTCTAGGGGACTGATGACCACAGCTGTTAAGTCCCATAGTGGTCAGAGCCATTTGAACCATTTGAGTTAAATAACAAACGACCAAAAAAAATATTTTAGTGTGATGAAATTACAGGTTTTTAGTTTTCGGACTTTTCTCTTTTGGTTGTACTTTGAAGCCTCGCTTCTTTCCAAATTTCGTGATTCTAGGCCAACCGAAAGTACTCTATTGGTTTTGAAGTGTGAGTCAGCGAGTGTCAAAATATCTATCAAATGGCAGAATCTTTTGACTGAATAAATGTGGAAGGTAGCATTTATTACCTCATCAGGGTAAATTAGACCTTGGTATGTGATATAAAAATCAATTTGATTCGTCTACCCGTTCCTGAGAAAAATGGTTTTTAACAGTTGGTCCGGCAGACAGACGGACAACAGTCATCTTGTAAGTTTTCCGTATTTTACCGATTATGGTACGGATAAGTGCAGAAAACTAATTAAGCATTTGAACAGAGACCGTAGACCAGGCTAAGCTTATTTATGCTTTAATGGAATTAGTAGAACCATTTAGCAGAAAAGTGTTAAATTCAAAAATTGACCCCTTAATAAATTCGATTTCCGACCATTTGGATCCTAAAGCTAAGCTAGGATCAAAATCTGAATTTTCTATACATGACCTAAAGATAATGCAAGGCGTAGAACATATCATTCGGCAAAGATGCATAAGGTTCGCTGTAAAACTTCCACGACCCCATTCTTCACAACTGACAGTACTTAAAATGACAAATACATTATTTGCAGAGGAAACTTCGAGAAGTGTTGAAACCTCCCGCAACTCACGATGTTCTTGAGCTTGGTTTTAAAGACGATAACTCATTAATAACTAGGTGGAGAAAAATATCACAATCAAGTTTCGTGGAGAAGTAGATAAGTTTCAAGACGCAAATAATGGAAAACCATATGATGAACTGGACTCATTAGCATTTTCAAGTGCGGCTGTTCCCGGCGGAGGTTCGAGTCCTCCCTCAGGCATGGGTGTGTGTGTTTGTCCTTAGGATTATTTAGGTTAAGTAGTGTGTAAGCTTAGGGACTGATGACCTTAGCAGTTAAGTCCCATAAGATTTCACACACATTTAGCATTTTCAATTCTTAGTCTTCCACACTCAAATGCTGCCGTGGAACATGTGTTTAGCCAGGTGAACATTGTTATATGTAAGCCGAGTAAGGCGAGAAACAACTATGACAAATACATTGTGTGCCGTTCTTTTTGTGCCCTTTGGATTCAAAAGAAGCAATAAGTGCTGATATTCTTATGAGCTCCCACAAGTGTAATTCAAATGAGTGGCACCAAAACTATTTATTCAAGAGCAGCTACTTCTGCTTCCTCACCGGAAACTAACAAAAACAATGGCTTGAGCACTATGGGACTTAACATCTGAGGTCATCAGTCCTCTAGAACTTAGAACTTCTTAAACCTAACTAACCTACGGACATCACACACATCCATGCCCGAGGCAGGATTCGAACCTGCGACCGTAGCAGTCTCGCGGTTCCGGACTGAAGCGCGTACAACCGCTCGGCCACCGCGGCCGGCGGAAACTAACACACAGAAGGAAGAAGAAAATGAGAAAATATTTCTTGAGAATTTGTTGGTGGGTGATTATGTGTGTAGTTGTTGGCCGTTTTATCTAGCTATGCTGAACTATTATTTATCGGGATAGACGCTCGATTCTGGAACAGATATTTAGGAATTTTTTTTTTCAATAAAATAACCATCGCATTACACAACTGATTTTAGACCTTTAGTGAACACCCTTAAGACCGTATTATGTACCTCTTTTAAGTAAAAAAACTTCCACCAATAAAACGCTACGTGACGCCAACGAAAGGTCTTCGCGGAATAGGAGGGCGGTTGGTGGGAGCTCTGAACGTCACAATTTTCTACTTAGTACAAAACTTCAAAATCTCCTTTGAAACATAATATTGTCTAATGTCGCATGCAGGGATATTTAAGAAAATGGTTTTTAAGAAAATGGCGACACTCTGAAATAAATGTCAACGTTTTACAGGAAAATTTCCTTATAGAAACGAGCACGAAATATCGAAATAAAATCATACCGCGAAATTCCTACACACTACAGTAGAAAAAACGACAACTAACAATTTACAAAAAGGTATAACGTAAGTGCATGCATATTTCGTTAGTTATACCTCCAGTCGACTTAAAAACGGTTGTTTTGAGAAAACAAGCGTTTAAAGTTTAAAGTTGTGCTTTTTAATACTCAAACTGAAGAAACCCTTAATCGGCAATGTCAACACGGTACAGTTGCCTTTTTCTCGTCGGTGTCGATACACTCTCAATTTGACGATGTTATTTGGATTAACTGTCTTCCGCTTACCGATCGAAGCTTGTTTGCAGTACTGCGATTGCCTTTTGTAGCATTTGGATCCGTACAAATACGCTTGTTTGTCATTTTGAAGCACTCACGTTTTACTTTATATAGAAAACAAGCGAATTGACAAACTGACGCGAGACAAGCACGTGCTTTCAGACTCTTTACCATAAACGAATCATTTTACTAAGAGAAATCTTGTTGAGAACAGTATTTTAGTTGATACTAATGCCATCTCTGATACTACCCGAAACTAACCGAGAGAGCACTTTTTGGTCCGGTTACTACTGTAGTATTACATCAATTGCATTCGAGTGTTCGGATATTCTAGACCCCATGCATTAAATCACGCTTTTAACATATTTTAACTTTTATGGTGCAGCTGATATGAATGTATCTTAAAAAAAGACTCTCTAAGGAATATTTTTAAGCCAATAAAAAATTGGGCTAACAAATATATACCTCGTCTATCCCCTTAACTTCTTGGCATCTCTTTATCTACCATATAGCTTCTTTCTGTGGACGTCAGTTGGCAACACTGCCACTACTCACAGACGAGCTGAAAACAGTAGAGTGGGAGCTTGAAAAGAAGAGCAAAAAAAGGATTGTAGTGCGTTTCCTGACTGCGGAAAGAATGCGACGAACGCAGATTAACCGAAGAATGTCGCACGTGTAAGGCGAGCGCTTCACGTCAATTTCAGGGGTCTGGATGTGGCACAAGCAATGCAGGGAAGTACGGATGTCGTTGGCCGTTGAAGCACGGTCTGAAACGCCACATTAATGATACCAGTGTTCAGCGAGTAAATGCGTTAATTATTGAAGACCAGTGATTTTCGGTAGCATCCATTATCGCAGAGATGGGATTAAGCGTAGGAACTTCTATGCCACCATTAATGCAGACTGGAATTTTGCAAAATGTCCGCCTATTGGGTGCCTCACAGTTTTCGACCACCACAAGAAACATGTGGTATGCGACTTTTTCTCTTTAAGCTAACTTGTCTGTGAACGCCTGAAAAATACTAACAATTATCATAATGTTTACGCGGTTCTAAATTTAAAAAAAACTGAACTCTTAGAAGGATGCAAATTCTAGGACAATAGTAGTGCTTCTTGCTGAAATTTTGATATACAATTAATCATATTAGTTGTGGTGTCACCGCCAGACACCACACTTGCTAGGTGGTAGCCTTTAAATCGGCCGCGGTTTGCTAGTATACGTCGGACCCGCGTGTCGCCACTGTCAGTGATTGCAGACCGAGCGCCGCCACACGGCAGGTCTAGAGAGACGTCCTAGCACTCGCCCCGGTTGTACAGCCGACTTTGCTAGTGATGCTACACTGACAACTACGCTCTCATTTGCCGAGACGACAGTTAGCATAGCCTTCAGCTACGTCATTTGCTACGACCTAGCAAGGCGCCATTACCAGTTAATATTGAGATTGTGAAGCATGTACAGTCAAGAGAGATGTACACCAATTATGGATTAAAGTTAAGTATTCCAGCAGCAACGTACCTTATTGGCTATAATAATTACATTGTCATTTTCCAGACCTCACGCCAGCCTGCGTGAGCTTAAAGGCGTGCATTTCGGCCTCCTCTAGCAACACGGTGTTGGCTCTTCTGCCAACACAATATTAGTTCTCATATCGACTTTACTACTTTCTTGTGAAGATCAGTAAATTACATGTTCTATTAGCCGGTCAGTACTTGGAATCTATGCATTAATTAATTGTTTTACATAGATGCTCGAAACTTTGAGTACACATTTACAATATTTCAATCGAAAAAGTTGATTACGATATGTCATCTGAGACACAAGCTTTTAGTCTAGAAATATTTAATCTGATAATCAAAATTAAGGCTACTTTTCTGCAATTAATCAGCATGTATTTTTCTACCTGTTGGTAGCACATTAGTGTCTGTTATCTGCTTCACTCCAAACAGTGTCCCGAAACATACCACAAAAGTTTCAGTCCTGTATCTCAGATAGACATTTTTCTGCATAAAATAAACATATCAGAACAATTTAACCGTCAGGAAATTCAACTCAGGGTTGTGTTTGAACTATGGAACACTTTTGATGTTCCTAATACGTTCCAGCTACATAATATTCTTGTTTTACACGTTCTTCATCTTTTCTCTTCCTTTTCTATTTCTCTCTGTTATTGTGGCCTTTTCAATTGCCTGAAGGACCCACTTTTCAACTGTGGCCACTCTTATGGAATCAACTGCCACCAGTGGTTGCCTCATATTGAAGCCAGAATACATTTCTACTAACTTCAGAATTTCATACCAGTACCAAAACACTATTTTGGAGGCTTAGTATCTTCCGAGAGTAAGAAAATAACAAAATGTCGAAGTTCAGAAATGTTTATAGGCAAAGCAACGCTTGAAAATAAAGATAGACAAGGGAAGACATAAGACCATCGCAAAGACTTTCTTCTAACAGAGCTACCAACTCAAGAAAGAGTTACATAATATATCTTTCTCGAATAGGAGTCTAATGACAACAGTTAACGTGTGAAAGTAGCGGGAACATATCTATGACATTTTTTCGCCATCTCATCAGAAAACTGAAACCGTACACTGCGGATTAAACACTAAACAATACAAGATCAGTGCTCTAATTTTGGAGTAGTAAAAGAAGTGACAGCAAACAATATTTTCTGTAGCTTTCTACTGCACTGATTGATAATGTCGAATCCGTTCTAATTAATGATAATGATACTGTATAGCAAACTGTCTCATTCAGACATGCTGCATAAACTGGAGGAAATTAACCAGAATGCTATGCATAAATTTTATTCGTATATGAATATACGTTGCAAGGGCAACAGTCTGGATGATTGACTGATCTGGCCTTGTAACAATAACCAAAACGGCCTTGCTGTGCTGGTACTGCGAACGGCTGAAAGCAAGGGGAAACTACGGCCGTAGTTTTTCCCGAGGGCATGCAGCTTTACTGTATGATTAAATGATGATGGCGTCCTCTTGGGTAAAATATACCGGAGGTAAAATAGTCCCCCATTCGGATCTCCGGGCGGGGACTACTCAAGAGGATGTCGTTATCAGGGGAAAGAAAACTGGCGTTCTACGGATCGGAGAGTGGAATGTCAGATCCCTTAATCGGGCAGGTAGGTTAGAAAATTTAAAAAGGGAAATGGACAGGTTAAAGTTAGATATAGTGGGAATTAGTGAAGTTCGGTGGCAGGAGGAACAAGACTTCTGGTCAGGTGACTACAGGGTTATAAACACAAAGTCAAATAGGGGTAATGCAGAAGTAGGTTTAATAATGAATAGGAAAATAGGAATGCGGGTAAGCTACTACAAACAGCATAGTGAACGCATTATTGTGGCCAACATAGATACGAAGCCCACACTTACTACAGTAGTACAAGTTTATATGCCAACTAGCTTTGCAGATGACGAAGAAATTGAAGAAATGTATGATGAAATAAAAGAAATTATTCAGATAGTGAAGGGAGACGAAAATTTAATAGTCATGGGTGACTGGAATTCGAGTGTAGGAAAAGGGAGAGAAGGAAACGTAGTAGGTGAATATGGATTGGGGCTGAGAAATGAAAGAGGAAGCCGCCTGATAGAATTTTGCACAGAGCACAACTTAATCATAGCGAACACTTGGTTTAAGAATCATGATTGAAGGTTGTATACATGGAAGAAGCCTGGAGATACTAGAAGGTATCAGATAGATTATATAATGGTAAGACCGAGATTTAGGAACGAGGTTTTAAATTGTAAGACATTTCCAGGGGCAGATGTGGACTCTGACCACAATCTATTGGTTATAAACTGTAGATTAAAACTGAAGAAACTGCAAAAAGGTGGGAATTTAAGGAGATGGGGCCTGGATAAACTGAAAGAACCAGAGTTTGTACAGAGTTTCAGGGAGAGGATAAGGGAACAATTGACAGGAATGGGGGAAAGACATACAGTAGAAGAAGGATGGGTAGCTTTGAGGTATGAAGTAGTGAAGGCAGCAGAGGATCAAATAGGTAAAAAGACGAGGGCTAGTAGAAATCCTTGAGTAACAGAAGAAATATTGAATTTAATTGATGAAAGGAGAAAATATAAAATTTCAGTAAATGAAGCAGGCAAAAAGGAATACAAACGTCTCGAAAATGAGATCGACAGGAAATGAAAAATGGCTAAGCAGGGATGGCTAGAGGACAAATGTAAGGATGTAGGGGCTTATCTCACTAGGTGTAAGATAGATACTGCGTACAGGAAAATTAGAGAGACCTTTGGAGATAAGAGAACCACTTGTATGAACATCAAGAGCTCAGATGGAAACCCAGTTCTAAGCAAAGAAGGGAAAGCAGGAAGGTGGAAGGAATATATAGAGGGTCTATACAAGGGCGATGCACTTGAGGACAATATTATGGAAATGGAAAAGGATGTAGATGAAGATGAAATGGGAGATACGATACTGCGTGAAGAGTTTGACAGAGCACTGAAAGACCTGAGTCGAAACAAGGCCCCCGGAGTAGACAACATTCCATTGAACTACTGATGGCCTTGGGAGAGCCAGTCCTGACAAAACTCTACCAACTGGTGAGCAAGATGTATGAAACAGGCGAAATACCCTCAGACTTCAAGAAGAATATAATAATTCCAATCCCAAGGAAAGCAGGTGTTGACAGATGTGAAAATTACCGAACAATCAGTTTAATAAGTCACAGCTGCAAAGTACTAACACGAATTCTTTACAGACGAATGGAAAAACTTGTAGAAGCCGACCTCGGGGAAGATCAGTTTGGATTCCGTAGAAATACTGGAACACGTAAGGCAATACTGACCTTACGACTTATCTTAGAAGAAAGATTAAGGAAAGGTAAACCTACGTTTCTAGCATTTGTAGACTTATAGAAAGCTTTTGACAATGTTGACTGGAATAATCTCTTTCAAATTCTAAAGGTGGCAGGGGTAAAATACAGGGAGCGAAAGGCTATTTACAATTTGTACAGAAACCAGATGGCAGTTATAAGAGTCGAGGGACATGAAAGGGAAGCAGTGGTTGGGAAGGGAGTAAGACAGGGTTGTAGCCTCTCCCCGATGTTATTCAATCTGTATATTGAGCAAGCAGTAAAGGAAACAAAAGAAAAATTTGGAGTAGGTATTAAAATCCATGGAGAAGAAATAAAAACCTTGAGGTTCGCCGATGACATTGTAATTCTGTCAGAGACAGCAAAGGACTTGGGAGAGCAGTTGAACGGAATGGATGCTGTCTTGAAGGGAGGATATAAGATGAACATCAACAAAAGCAAAACGAGGATAATGGAATGTAGTCGAATTAAGTCGGGTGATGCTGAGGGTATTAGATTAGGAAATGAGACACTTAAAGTAGTAAAGGAGTTTTGCTATTTGGGGAGCAAAATAACTGATGATGGTCGAAGTAGAGAGGATATAAAATGTAGACTTGCAATGACAAGGAAAGCGTTTCTGAAGAAGAGAAATTTGTTAACATCGAGTATAGATTTAAGGGTCAGGAAGTCATTTCTGAAAGTATTTGTACGGAGTGTAGCCATGTATGGAAGTGAAACATGGACGGCAAATAGTTTGGACAAGAAGAGAATAGAAGCTTTTGAAATATGGTGCTACAGAAGAATGCTGAAGATTAGATGGGTAGATCACATAACTAATGAGGAAGTATTGAATAGAATTGGGGAGAAGAGAAGTTTGTGGCACAACTTGACTAGAAGAAGGGATCGGTTGGTAGGACATGTTCTGAGGCATCAAGGGATCACCAGTTTAGTATTGGAGGGCAGCGTGGAGGGTAAAAATCATAGGGGGAGACCAAGAGATGAATACACTAAAGCAGATTCAGAAGGATGTAGGTTGCAGTAGGTACTGGGAGATGAAGAAGCTTGCACAGGATAGAGTAGCATGGAGAGCTGCATCAAACCAGTCTCAGGACTGAAGACCACAACAACAACAACAATCTATGAATATACTACTAATCGTATACACTTACTAATAGTTTATTCAGACAGTACTGCAAATTTATCCAGCACCTGTCTCGTAAACACATAGCCATAAAATCGAAATAATTATCTCTACAACATAAGAAGTTATAAACCATGATTCCATATTTTTCTGTACAAGAAATGCCTCATATCAATATGTCATTTGCAAATACTCATTTGTTGTATTTACTTATGAAAAATAACTAAACCTTCTTTCACATACTTCTCTTTACGTCCATAGCAACGACAGTACTGCACCATAGCTGTTACTAAAACTGAAAGTGTACAAATAAGTCGAGTGCGTGTAATGTTCAAGTTTCGCAATTACTGCAAACTGCAGACAAGCAGCTTCGTCCCAAAGTCAAGTGACTATCCCGGTTTGATACTGAGAACATTCTCAGGAGACCATGCTCACTCTACACATACACATACTCTAAGGCCAGGCAGCAACATTACCATCATTTGAGCGGTTTTTTTATAGCTTCTTGATCGTTTCTTTTTTAATGCAACTTATACTTTCCTTATTGGGGCACACTAGTTATTCTCGTATTGCTACAGATCAGATCGCTCTTGCTAAGGCGACCAATGAAAGACATAAGCTAAGCTTACTGAGATTCAGTATTTCCCTCAGAGGTAGCCGAGACCTCTACATCTGTAATCCGAATGGCACATATGGAGTATGGCGGAGGATATTTCGCGTATCACTGTCTTTACTCCACTTTCATGTTCCTTTCACGAATGGCAAGTGGACAGAATGGTGGTTGGGAAAATTCTGTATGAACTCTCATCTCTGTGATTCTCTCCTCGTGATTATTTCTTGAGACGTAGACAGGTTGTATAAAAATGTGGAAACACTGCGAGATACGCATGCTTGACGATAAATGTAGCTGCTAGCCAAGCTGTGTATTTGAGCACGAACGGCTGTGGTGCGGTGTCCTCAGTACGTTGCAAGTGTCTATCGTGCACACACAAGTCTTGTGCGTGGTTGTGAGTGTGCTATGTCGGAGCTAAGTGAATTAGAACTTGGGAAGATTGTTGGTGCGCGTATGGTGAGTGCTTACGTAATCAAGGTAGCTGAAGTGTTTGGTGCTTCAAGAGGCACCGTATCGGAGATTTATGTCACTTACAGGGAATGCGGAGAAACGTCATTCGCTAAGTCACAATGCGGACGGAAATGTGAGTTGACGGACGTCATAGACGACTATGATGCGATATAAGAGGACGACAGCTGAAAAAGTCACTGCAGAGCTGAAAGCCGCACTCAAAACACTGTCAGCACTAAAACACACGAAATGAGCTCCAAAAGCTAGGGAATCACGAGGCGAGCTGGAATTCAAAGATCACTCATCTGTGACGCAAATGCCCGTAACATGAACACGTGGCGCCGAAGCCATAAAGCCTGGACTAAGGAGCTATTGAGGAACGTCATTTGGTCAGTTGAGTATTGTTGCACAGTGCTTCCAACTTCTGGCCGAGTTTACGTCCCAAGGGTGGACGACGGCCAGGATTCTGTGATGATTTGGGCAGCCATACCGTCGTATTCCATGGGCCACAAGGCTACTCTGGAAGGTCGTATTACTGGAAACGATTCTGCGACCATTTTGCCTGATCAGACCCATCCATGGCTCAATGTTTATTCACCAATGATGATGCAGTGTTCCAACACGAAAGTGCCCCTGTTCGCACTGCTTGCACCGTCGATGACTTGTTTTGTGAGCACGAGGATGAATTGGCCACCGCAGTGACCAAATCTCAATATCACTGACCCTTTGTGCTGCTATGGAGAGAAGCGTACGTGATACCTATCCACCCTCGTTATATTGCCACTATTTTGGACGAAGGATGGCATAACATTCCACTGACAACCATACACGAACTGTACTTATCTATTTCGAGACGACTAGGAGCTGTTTTGATTGCCAACGGGTTCCCCACGCTACATTAGGCATTGTAATTTGTTATGAACTGTTCAAATGTGTGTGAAATCTTATGGGACTGAACTGCTGAGGTCATAAGTCCCTAAGCTTACACACTACTTAACCTAAATTGTCCTAAGGACAAACACACACACCCATGCCCGAGGGAGGACTCGAACCTCCACCGGGATCAGCCGCACAGCCCATGACAGCAGCGCCTTCGACCGCTCGGATAATCCCGCGCAGCTAATGTGTTACGAGATTCTGGTCATACATAAAGCACACCAGTGGCAAGACGCAATCAATACCTTCACTTCACGATAACAACGGTGAAGTCACTGATGACAGTGCCGCTAAAGCAGAGTTATTGAACATGGTTTTCCGAAACTCCTTCACCAAAGAAGACGAAGTAAATATTCCTGAATTCCAATCAAGAACAACTGCCAATATGAGAAACGTAGAAGTAGATATCGTCTTTGTAGCAAAGCAGCTTAAATCACTTAATAAAGGCAAGGTCTCTGGTCCAGTTTTATACGAGTCAGGTTTCTTTCAGAGTATACTGATACAATAGTTCCATTATATACAACTGCTCGCTCACAGAAAGATCCATACTTAAAACTGGAAAATTGCTCAAGTCATACCAATACCTGAAAAGGAAAGTAGGAGTAATCCTTTTAATTATAGGCCCATATCACTAACGTCGATTTGCAGTAGGGTTTTGCAATATATCCTGTGTTCGAACATTATGAAGTACCTCGAAGAAAAGGATTTATTGAGACATAGTCAGCACGTATTCAGAAGATATCGTTCTTATGAAATACAACTGGCTCTTTATACCCATTAAGTAATGCGTGCTATCGACAGGGGATGTCAAATTGGTTCCATATTTTTAAATTTCCAAAATACTTTCGACACAGTTCCTCAAAAGCGTCTTCTAACCAAACTGCGTGCCTATGGAATATCGCCTCAGTTGTGCGACTGGATTCATGATTTCCTGTCTGAAAGGTCACAGTTCTTAGTAACAGACGGAAAGTCTTCCAGTAAAACAGAAGTCACATCCGGCGTTCCCCAGGGAAGTGCTATACGCCACCTATTGTTCCTGATCTATATTAACGGCACAGGAGACTATCTTAGTAGCCCCCTTAGATTGTTTGCATGTGATGCTGTCATTTACCGTCTTGTAAGGCCATCAGATGATCAAAGGGAATTGGAAAATGGTTTAGAAAATCATTTAGAATATCTGAATGCTGCGAGAAGTGCCAATTGACCCCGAATAATGGAATGTGTGAAGTTATTCACATGAGTGCTAAAAGAAATCCGCTAAATTTCGATTACGTGAATGCTGTAAATTCAACTAAATACTTAGGGACTCCAATTGCAAATAATCTAAATTGGAATGATCACATAGATAATGTTTTGGGTAGGGCGAAACAGAGACTGCGATTCATTGGCAGAACACTTAGAAAGAGCAACAGGTCTACTAAAGAGACTGCTTATACCACGTTTGTCCGCCCTATTCTGGAGTATTGCTGTGCGGTGAGGGATCCGCATCAGGTGGGGCTGACAGACGACATCTAAAAAGTTCAAGGAAAGGCAGATTGTTTTGTATTGTCGCGAAATAGGGGAGATAGTGCCACAGATATGATACGTGAACTGGAGTGGCAATCAAGAAATGAAAGGCGGTTTTCGTTGTGACGGGATCTTCTCACGAAATTTCAATCACCAGTTATCTCCCCCGATTACGAAAACATTCTGTTGGCAACCACCTACATAGGGAGAAATGACCACCACGATAAAATAAAAGCAATCAGGTCTCGCTCAGAAAAGTTTAAATGCTCGTTTTTCCCGCGCGCCGTTCGAGAGTGGAACGGTAGAGAGACAGCATGGAGGTGGTTCAATGAACCCTCTGCCAGGCACTTAATTGCGAATTCTTTCTAAATTTCAGCAACAAACCTGCCAACGATGCGCACGCCTCTTTGTAGCGTCTGCCACCGGAGTTTGTTGAGCTTCTCCATCACAGTCTCGCACCGACAGTACTACCCCTTTAGGGAACGCAACCCTCTTCGTTAGATCTTCTCTATTTCCTCTATTAACCCCAGTTGGCAAGACTCCAACAGATCTCATTTCCTGAGATTGCCATCCGATTTTTCTCCGAAACATCTTTTTGCTGTTGTGGTCTATAGTTGATCCAACTCTCCATGCTCATCAACCCTGGGCACCTCTCTTGAATTTTGAATGACAATTGCAATAGTCATCCACTTGAAACTGCTAACTGTAGTCAAGCTTTGCCCACCCTTTGCAACACTCATTCTCTCCACACTATACCTCCAGTTCGAAAATAATTAGTGATCCCAGCTTGACTGTGCGTCCTGTCAACATTACCTTTATAAAAGGCAACTTATCCAATAACGTTTATTCCCTTCTGATCCAATACACAACTTTTCGTTAGTTACTCTTTTGTGCACTGTTTACCGTCCATGTGGAACCTCGATATAAGGCTACTCACTGCACAAATACTTTCAGAAAAAAGACTTCCTAACGCTTAAAAAATTATATCTATACATTGTAGGACAAAATAAGTGAAGCACCGAGAAGACTAGTCGAATGTTAGTGACTGGAATTCATGTGACTGGTAAAACGACCAGCAGAGAGCATTAGTGTTGCTATCATGCCTGCTAGGACATACACTCCTGGAAATTGAAATAAGAACACCGTGAATTCATTGTCCCAGGAAGGGGAAACTTTATTGACACATTCCTGGGGTCAGATACATCACATAATCACACTGACAGAACCACAGGCACATAGACACAGGTAACAGAGCATGCACTATGTCGGCACTACTACAGTGTATATCCACCTTTCGCAGCAATGCAGGCTGCTATTCTCCCATGGAGACGATCGTAGAGATGCTGGATGTAGTCCTGTGGAACGGCTTGCCATGCCATTTTCACCTGGCGCCTCAGTTGGACCAGCGTTCGTGCTGGACGTGCAGACCGCGTGAGACGACGCTTCATCCAGTCCCAAACATGCTCAATGGGGGACAGATCCGGAGATCTTGCTGGCCAGGGTAGTTGACTTACACCTTCTAGAGCACGTTGGGTGGCACGGGATACATGCGGACGTGCATTGTCCTGTTGGAACAGCAAGTTCCCTTGCCGGTCTAGGAATGGTAGAACGATGGGTTCGATGGCGGTTTGGATGTACCGTGCACTATTCAGTGTCCCCTCGACGATCACCAGTGGTGTACGGCCAGTGTAGGAGATCGCTCCCCACACCATGACGCCGGGTGTTGGCCCTGTGTGCCTCGGTCGTATGCAGTCCTGATTGTGGCGCTCACCTGCACGGCGCCAAACACGCATACGACCATCATTGGCACCAAGGCAGAAGCGACTCTCATCGCTGAAGACGACACGTCTCCATTCGTCCCTCCATTCACGCCTGTCGCGACACCACTGGAGGCGGGCTGCACGATGTCGGGGCGTGAGCGGAAGACGGCCTAACGGTGTGCGGGACCGTAGCCCAGCTTCATGGAGACGGTTGCGAATGGTCCTCGCCGATAACCCAGGAGCAACAGTGTCCCTAATTTGCTGGGAAGTGGCGGTGCGGTCCCCTACGGCACTGCGTAGGATCCTACGGTCTTGGCGTGCATCCGTGCGTCGCTGCGGTCCGGTCCCAGGTCGACGGGCACGTGCACCTTCCGCCGACCACTGGCGACAACATCGATGTACTGTGGAGACCTCACGCCCCACGTGTTGAGCAATTCGGCGGTACGTCCACCCGGTCTCCCGCATGCCCACTATACGCCCTCGCTCAAAGTCCGTCAACTGCACATACGGTTCACGTCCACGCTGTCGCGGCATGCTACCAGTGTTAAAGACTGCGATGGAGCTCCGTATGCCACGGCAAACTGGCTGACACTGACGGCGGCGGTGCACAAATGCTGCGCAGCTAGCGCCATTCGACGGCCAACACCGCGGTTCCTGGTGTGTCCGCTGTGCCGTGCGTGTGATCATTGCTTGTACAGCCCTCTCGCAGTGTCCGGAGCAAGTATGGTGGGTCTGACACACCGGTGTCAATGTGTTCTTTTTTCCATTTCCAGGAGTGTATAAAATATATGAACAGCATCAGATATTGAGTGATCGCCGTGAAGGGCTCAGAGATGCGGCCCACTCGTGTAAGACAGGGTTGTTAGCACCTGACAGAATTTCAAAGTTAGGTCGTTGGGGGTCCCCCTATGCCCTGCTTTTAGACTCGTGCAGTATTCTGATTTGTGAAGCATTCAGCTATGACAGTGGCTGGATGTCGGCCTGCGTGTGAACGTGATGGCAGGATTTCTCGTCGCAAGGTTCTGGTGGATCACGTCTGACAACCACAAGGCGGGATCGCCATATTGTGCACCTTGCGTAGTGCAGCTGCTTCACGACTGCACCACCCACAGGAGAACCATTATTGGACGCCCCGCAATATTGCGTGTCATCCAGCACCACTAGTCGAAGAAAGGCAGCAGATACGAATGGGTTTATGTCTGAGTTTGTATTTGGCTCCCTGTGGTTGTTATACGTTTCCTCCCGACTCAGATCCCTTATTTTCCCGCTGTTGTCCCATTACCTTCAATATTTTTTGTCACGGATTTGTACGACGTCATATTTGATGTTTATACTTTCGCATCATGGTAACTGGCGATCTCAATTCTTGTCATTTTGATATTTTGTTTGTACTGCATTTTCGGGGTAGCTATGACGTCATTGACCAGGTCGACGTATGACATCGAACACTGGTTTATCCGCCAAAGATGTTTGCAATAGGGTAGCATGTAATACACCAGTGGTTCCCAACCTTTCTTAGGGCATTACCACTGAGTGAAATCAGACATTAGCTAGTTCCCCCTCCCTCCTCCCCTTTGCACCTCCTCCCCCTCCCCACCACCATCACACATTATCACGAACTTTAGAAGCTAACTAAACTGTAGAATGAAATACTTCTATTGGATGAAATATGAAATGTGAATGATATTTAGTTTGTGTGTGTGTGTGTGTATGACGGGGATGGGGGAAGGAGGAGTTAGAGTGATTGACAAAGGAATTCATTGTGCATCGGAAGTGCTGTCCACAATTTCTTCTCAGATAAGAAAGCTAACTATCCATAGTGAGGGTAGACATTTGCTACAAAATATACTTTCCCTATATTACTCCTCACTGCGACAATTGCTTGACCTGCACCCTTTAACCCCACATAAAATCAAACAAGTTCAGATTTGTGCACAACACTTACTGTTTGTAAATCACTTGCTAGACTCCTTGCTCCTCAACTGGCACAAATTGGACGACTTCAGGTTGTTAATGCTTTATGTCTAATGAGCCGACTAATAATAATAAATAATAATGCTGTATACAGGCTTATGTAGTTACTGCTGCGTTGTGCTGTCAATTAATTCATTTATCTGTTTCGAAGCGAGTTATGAAGCAGTTTCTGGATGACTTCAGGTACTGTCTACAACTTGGAGAAGACATTTTCTTGAGACATTTAGCATACGTATATACTTTTATCATCAGCGATGTACAGGTCACAAAACAACATATGAGAGTAGTGGGTGGACTATGTGGCGCACCTGTAACCTCCATCGGGTTAATGCATCTAACTGATAAAAAGTAATGACTGATAACTTACGTAATCAGTATTAGCATCTTGCAAAATAGTGATAATACACTCCTGGAAATTGAAATAAGAACACCGTGAATTCATTGTCCCAGGAAGGGGAAACTTTATTGACACATTCCTGGGGTCAGATACATCACATGATCACACTGACAGAACCACAGGCACATAGACACAGGCAACAGAGCATGCACAATGTCGGCACTAGTACAGTGTATATACACCTTTCGCAGCAATGCAGGCTGCTATTCTCCCATGGAGACGATCGTAGAGATGCTGGATGTAGTCCTGTGGAACGGCTTGCCATGCCATTTCCACCTGGCGCCTCAGTTGGACCAGCGTTCGTGCTGGACGTGCAGACCGCGTGAGACGATGCTTCATCCAGTCCCAAACATGCTCAATGGGGGACAGATCCGGAGATCTTGCTGGCCAGGGTAGTTGACTTACACCTTCTAGAGCACGTTGGGTGGCACGGGATACATGCGGACGTGCATTGTCCTGTTGGAACAGCAAGTTTCCTTGCCGGTCTAGGAATGGTAGAACGATGGGTTCGATGACGGTTTGGATGTACCGTGCCCTATTCAGTGTCCCCTCGACGATCACCAGTGGTGTACGGCCAGTGTAGGAGATCGCTCCCCACACCATGATGCCGGGTGTTGGCCCTGTGTGCCTCGGTCTTATGCAGTCCTGATTGTGGCGCTCACCTGCACGGCGCCAAACACGCATACGACCATCATTGGCACCAAGGCAGAAGCGACTCTCATCGCTGAAGACGACACGTCTCCATTCGTCCCTCCATTCACGCCTGTCGCGACACCACTGGAGGCGGGCTGCACGATGTTGGGGCGTGAGCGGAAGACGGCCTAACGGTGTGCGGGACCGGAGCCCAGCTTCATGGAGACGGTTGCGAATGATCCTCGCCGATACCCCAGGAGCAACAGTGTCTCTAATTTGCTGGGAAGTGGCGGTGCGGTCCCCTACGGCACTGCGTCGGATCCTACGGTCTTGGCGTGCATCCGTGCGTCGCTGCGGTCCGGTCCCAGGTCGACGGGCACGTGCACCTTCCGCCGACCACTGGCGACAACATCGATGTACTGTGGAGACCTCACGCCCCACGTGTTGAGCAATTCGGCGGTACGTCCACCCGGCCTCCCGCATGCCCACTATACGCCCTCGCTCAAAGTCCGTCAACTGCACATACGGTTCACGTCCACGCTGTCGCGGCATGCTACCAGTGTTAAAGACTGCGATGGAGCTCCGTATGCCACGGCAAACTGGCTGACACTGACGGCGGCGGTGCACAAATGCTGCGCAGCTAGCGCCATTCGACGGCCAACACCGCGGTTCCTGGTGTGTCCGCTGTGCCGTGCGTGTGATCATTGCTTGTACAGCCCTCTCGCAGTGTCCGGAGCAAGTATGGTGGGTCTGACACACCGGTGTCAATGTGTTCTTTTTCCATTTCCAGGAGTGTAGTAGCAATCTTTTGAAAATAATTTACTTTCGTGTCGGAAACAGAATAGAATCGTTTGATTTTTACCCCTCAGAACATTTCATTTTACCCCTCAGCGGGTAATTACCCCCAGCTTGAGAACTACTGTAATATACTAACAGTTAACACGAACAAATAGAAAAGCATTAAATTTACTTTATAGAGTTTATGTGACTGGTAAAACGAGCACCAGAGTGCGTTAGTGTTGCTATCGTGCCTGCTAGGCCATATAAAATATATGAACAGCATCAGAAATTGAGTGATCACCGTGAAGGGCTCAGAGATGCGGCCCACTCGTGTAAGAAACCGGTGCTCCAAATATGCTGCACGCACAGTCCACCGCCTCTCTGCACGTTCGTCTGTCTGAAAGAACCCAAGACAACACAAACACTTGAAAAGGGTTTGATATGTTGTGTGATGTAGCTGATGTCTTAGACATTTAAACTTCATATCGTGATATTACTACCATGAACTGCAACTCCTGACAATCTTGACACGTTAAACGTAAATAATAAATGTATAGACTGTACAAGAAAGACAAAAATTTAAGGGTGGATAATGACTGACAAAAGACATCAAATAACAAACGAAGATTCTGGAAAAGAGAATACGAGTCCTATCACGAATGCTTTGTATCCAAAGGCTTGTTATTAGATACTATTCCTATGCACTCAGTTTTTCAACTGCTAGATTATTTTCTGAAGATGAAAAGTAGAAAACACTTGCGCAGTCTTCAATCTGCAGACAAGGGCTATTAAAATATTAACTAAAAGTACTAACAGGTTCATTGTAAGGAGACATTTAAAACAAAATTAGTATCCTTACTCAGCCAGGTGAGTTCTTCCACTAATCTGTTGTGGACATCAGAAAAAATTATGACATAACACGAACACATTTATTTATAAAGACAACAGATCCTCCGTCCTGAATAACGCCTGATATAAATTTAAAGATTATTTAAGTTCCTCACAGAGTATCGTTTGGTAAAAGAAGTAACAACTAATACAGTCGTGTTACTTTACAACGTACGTCACGAAAGTATTCGTTCTTGCAGGAAAGGTGTTACATCTAAGGAGTATAATACTAATGTCTCAACCTTCATCCTCAGCTCGACAGCTCTCTCATCTCGACAGAACGCTGACCCGGCAGTTCAAGGACGCTGAAGGAAACACTTGAAGATGTAAAAATGGTTCAAGTGGCTCTGAGCACTATGGGACTCAACTGCTGTGGTCATCAGTCCCCTAGAACTTAGAACTACTTAAACCTAACTAACCTGAGGACATTACATACACCCATGCCCGAGGCAGGATTCGAACCTGCGACCGTAGCAACAGCGCGGCTCCGGACTGGAGCGCCTAGAACCGCACGGCCACCGCGGCCGGCCACTTGAAGATGTAGGAGGGCTGCATCAGCGTAGTAGTAGTCCTGAAGTCTTCTGAAACTGTGTTTGGTTGTGGGCAATGGGAAGTATGAAGAGACTGAACGATATGTTTCGATTTCTCGTGTTGTTATACCAGCTTGCTCAAGTACGTACAAACGGAAGAACATTGTACGTTTGGTATAACCGAAGAACATTGTACGTTGAGTATAACCGAAGAACATTGTACGTTGAGTATAACCGATTGAGGCAGTACATCCTCAGTTAACCGGCGTCAGATTGGGAAGGATGTAGGTTCACGCTGATTAAAGAGCTTCTAGGTTTTCGCTTTAGGAAAATACCGGGCTCATTCCTTGAACAAAATTATGGCCGATAGCCTGTCCTGTCCTCATTAAGCACACATTCATAAATTTTTGTGTATGACCTCTGTGGTGTCACCGCCAGACACCACACTTGCTAGGTGGTAGCTTTAAATCGGCCGCGGTCCATTAGTACATGTCGGACCCGCGTGTCGCCACTGTCAGTAATCGCAGACCGAGCGCCACCACACGGCAGGTCTAGAGAGACGTACGAGCACTCGCCCCAGTTGTACGACGACTTTGCTAGCGACTACACGGACGAAGCCTTTCTCTCATTTGCCGAGAGACAGTTAGAATAGCCTTCAGCTAAGTCCATGGCTACGACCTAGCAAGGCGCCATTAACCCTATCTGGAAAGAGTCTTATTTGTATTATCAAGAGCGATGTACCACAAGGATGAAGTAAAGTTAAGTATTATAGAAGCTACGTACTTTTCTTTAGTGCATTAATAACGTATCCTGTTCCAGACTTCACGCCAGTCGGCGTGTGTGTACGCGTGCCTTTCGGTTACCCGTCACTGTGGACTGGCTGTCTTGTCAGTCCACTACAACCTCTGTATTCTCTGTATGGAGTTGCGAAATCCTATATCCTTGCAAGGATATACTTAGACATTTAAACTTCATATCGTTATATTAATACCATGAACTGCAACTCCTGACAATTAACTAACTTCGTATGTTCACTGTAATTAATTTATAGCGTTGTCCATCAGTGCTCAACCGTTGCGAAGCACTGAACAAATTCCCCAACAAGATTGCTAGATGGATAGATCGCGTTGTTCTCTCATTCGTGAGTAATTACAAGGTGTACAACTTCGCTTCCGCCGTTTTTTCCCCAAACGTTTGAGGCTTTAATGAAACAAATTGGTTACACATGTATCATTCAAAGTATTTTCCATCGCTGGCCACTACTTTCTCCCATCTTTCGGTCAGTGTACGAATACCGCGTCGGAAAAATTGTTCATCTTTTGAAGCGATCCACAAGTCGATACAGTTTGTGACTTCTTCATGAGATCGGAAGTGTTGGTCAGCCAGGCCATGCTCTATTGACCTAAACAGGTGATAGTCAGAGGGAGCAATGTCTGGAGAATACAGCGGGTCGGGTAGGACTTCCCATTTTAACGTTTCCAAGTACGTTTTGACGTCTTTCGCAACGTGGGGTCGAGCGTTGTCGTGCTGAAAAATCACTTTATCGTGCCTCTCGCTGTATTGCGGCCGTTTGTCTTTTAATGCTCTGCTGAAACGCATTAATTGCGTTCAATAACGAGCACCTATGATTTTTTCACTTGGTTTTAACACCTCATAGTACACGACGCCGAGCTGGTCCCACCAAATGCAGAGAATGATCTTGGAGCCCTGGATATTCGGTGTGGTCGACGTGGAAGCATGGCCGGGATATCCCCATGATTTTTGCGTTTAGTATTATCGTAACGAACCCATTTTTCGTCCCTGGTCACAATGCGATTCAGAAATCCCTTCAGTTTTTGCCTCTGAAGCAACTGTTCACAAACCCACAAACACCGTTCAACGTCTCTTGGTTTCAGCTCACACGGGACCAAAGTTCATTCTTTCTGAATCATGCCCATTGCCTTGAGAAATTTTGAAATAGCTTGCTGTGTCACTCCCACTAATCATGCGAATTCTTCTTGAGTTTGAAGCGAGTCATCACTCAGCAATGTCTCCAATTCTGTATGTTCGAAAACATTCTCTCTTCCACTACTATGCAAGTCTACGACGTTAAAATCACCGTTCTTGAAGCGTTGAAACCACTCACGACACGTTCGTTCACTAATAGCGTCCTTACCGTACGTTCTTGAGAGCATTCGATGAGACTCAGCAGCTGTTTTCTTCATATTCAAACAAAACAGTAACACCTCCCGCAAATGACGAGAATTAGACTCGTAAATTGACATTTTCAATCAAGAACAACTTTATGATGCAGACACAAATCGACTAATGTTTAAATGAGGTTATGTTGACCGAGGTCCAAGCTAACTGCCTGACGTCTGCGGTCTGTTTCTTTCGACCGCTACTTACCGTTGTCGCCACCAATCGGCAAACGGCGGAAGCAAAGTTGTACACCTTTTAAACATATTTTTCGACTGCTGTGAATTAATGCATCGGGTTGAAAATATTTTTTGCCTACACCTTGTTGTAGTTATCTGGGGATGGAATCACATGTATGAAACAGTCTCGCCTGGGAATAGTGCTGAAGGTATCTGATAAACCGTTTACGTGACTTGAGCTTTGGACATCAGAGGGTCTATTACAGTTCCTCATTTTCTCTACGTTGTTAAGCTTTTTTCTGTTGAAGATTCCTCCTTATCTGTAACAAGACAGATCTTCCTTTGTGGTTTTTTCTTGATAAGTTCTGATTTTAACAATAAGTAATTGTTTAGCGATTTTTAAAGGAGTACACATTACTTTAACATTCTCACATATAACATGCTTAGATAGAAGTAACTACAGAGCAAAGAATAATTCCTACAGCGTTATTACTTCTTCAGCCACTTTACGATTCTGTGGTTTAGTCAGTGCATCTGCAAAATAACTTGATCTTTCCACATGTTTCAATTTTATAGTCGTCCCAGTACATTGTTGAATGAACTTTCAGTAGAATCTCAATGTGTTTCTTGCTTCTTATAATTTTTCCTTAATAGGTATCCTTCAACATATACATGTCAGCTTGATCGTCTGTACATGGTTCTGTCATTTGACTGAAACCTCAAATTCCAAGTTCTTGTCCATGCCGTGGTATCCAATAGATATGGCCGATCGAAGAGATAGCCGCTCGATTTTCTGCAGCAGTTGTTGAAGATATCACAAGACGTTGCTTTCGAACGTTCCAGACGATGGTTCCCCTTCGCATGATAAGAACTCCACTGCTGGATCGTCTACTTAAGATATCATCTACACAAACAGAATCATCGTAGGCAAGCTGTATTGAGACTCCATAAAGAAATATACCACATTTCACAGCTCCTTTTGCCTACTGAAAAATGTTTCATTATTTTCCGGTGACTAACCATTGGTTTACTACTAAACCTACATAAGTGACAACGGCAAAATTAATCTCTGGACGAGATATTTTGCAAGGTACAGTAGACTCCCTGTAGTTTCTCGATAGTGTTAAGTCTTTCCACTTGCTCATCCCTGAGAAGTTTTTTTTTTTTCATTTGTCACTATACCACGCTCCAAACACGTACCTACGGGATTTAAATCATCTAACATAAACTGTCTTAAGATTTTCTTTGTAAGTGCAGATTTATTTAGAAAATTTCCCGTGAACTTATTTTAATTTTAGTGTCACGATATGACAACCGATTTCGCAATATCCTGTCAAACGTTCTTTCAAACATCTGATTCAGCTTGTTCAAAACTTCAGTAATGCCATATGTCCTCTTCCCATTCACTAACCCATCATTAACAAACAATGATGTCTCTATCTTCAAGGAATATCGTCTGTGTTAAAAAATCCTAGTGCCTACAGATAATTTGAGAATTTCTCATTCTAGTTCTGTGCAGCTTGTTTTAAGCCACATAATCTCTTTTTTAGCTTACAAACTCTATTTGTGTAATCACTGAATCAGTCAGGCTGATTCATGTAGATCTCCTCCTGCAGACCGCTGTATAGAAGTGCTATGCTCACGACAAAAATTGTTACTTTCATTTTATTTGAAGCCGCAAGACCAAAAAGCAGTCTAATTGATTCGCAAGGTGTTACAGGACTAAAGGTTTCTGAATACTACTCTTGCTAAAGCCTCCTGCAACTAGTCTCGCTTTATATGCCCGTCTTGCTTTATGCGCAATACTTAGCTACATGTTGAATCTTCTACATTTACTGCAAGCTCCACAAGACTCCAAGTTAGGGATCTGTATCTGTCAGACATTGCGCTATATCAGTTATTGTCTCTCAAGGTTCAAATGACTCTGACTTAACAGCTGAGGTCATCAGTCCCCTAGAACTTAGAACTACTTAAACCTAACTAACCTAAGGACATCACACACATCCATGCCCGAGGCAGGATTCGAACCTGCGACCGCAGCAGTCTCGCGGTTCCGGACTGAAGCGCCTAGAACGGCTCGGCCACAGCGGCCGGCGTCTCTCAAGGCATTTGACACCGCCCCATTTCTTTTTCAATTCTTGCGTTTTGTTGAGTGTTCGTCTTGATGTAAAAAACTTTAAGTTCATCTGGAACTTTTCTATTGAGAGCATTCTTGATTTCGGTCCCGTTGTCTGATTTTAATCATTTTGCTTTCTTTCCAAACAGATTTTCTGCCATTTTGATGAAAGTTTCTAATTTGGAAACAGCTTCATTTTTCGTCTTCAGAAAATAAGCAATTCGGACATAACATATTCGACATTTTTAAGTGATAATTTTTCATTCCACGTTTTAACTGAGACTGCTATCGTAGATTTGCTAGACTCTTTCTTGTGAAACTACGTTTTGTGCAGTTGTCATAAGCAACTGCCTATTGCTACGCTTCCCAGATTGTCAGTGGTTTTTTAAACTGAGATATCCGCGTTTGCATTCTGAACATAGCCATTATCTAAGGCGTGGGTAACAGAAAATAAATTAAAGTTTATATTCGGTAAATATGAAACATTCCTAGAACTACATCATACCACTGTTCTCCATCGAAGGCAGCAAATTCATCTTGTCACTTCAAATGTTTATAACTCAGAAGCATCGCCAGTAAAACGCTTTTTTACATCGATTTAATTTTACATAATTTATTAACCAGTCTCTCCGAAATGTTATGTGTTGTGTGGCATCACAACCTTAGTACCAGATGTTTTCTCTCCATCATATTGCAGATTTATGTAATTTATATTGGCAATAGAGAATCCAACAGTGACTAGTGCTTCACGTCTGAAACCTTTTGGTTCTTTAGTGTAGGGTTTTTGTCTTGTCTCATTTCTGGCTAATGTTGTATTTGGATATTCCCGGGAGAAATGACGATTTGTTTGCAGATGTTACATCAATAATTTTTTATAAATGTGTTAAATATTTCGCATATGTTTTATTTATGCAATGTTTCCCTACATACCGTTTCTCCGAATTTGAAATATTAACTTGTAGATTTTTCCTGCTTGCTTGCTTTTACAAAATGTTTTCTTTGTTTTCAGATGAAAGCATTGTGGAACCTGTCTGTCGGTTCTGTCTCATTAAGACTGTCTTCGACCAGACACATGACTTCAAATAATGTGTCGAGATACTTTTGGGCTGCTAGTACGTTATCCCATGCAGTACTGAAATGGTGATGTTTCTGTGGTAACATAATTCAGCCTTATTTCACACCCATTCTGCTGCTAAATATTACGCGTCGTCTTGAATTTGTATGCAGCTCTGAATAGCTGACCTGATATATAGTATTTGTCACTGATGAAATTTCTCTGCAACCTTCGGTGGTCAAAATTGATTGTTGCCATACAGCATTTGTAATTTTTAAGCATTTGACTAGCAGACTAGCAATTTGATTTTTGCTATTTTCCTGGATACGCTACTGCTGACATTCAAACCTACACAAATTTGTGCCTCATGATCTTTCTCAGTCCGAGACTTTACATATTCTTCAGTTTCTCACCCTGTCGGATTAATCTCCTGTCCGATGTTACTGAATACAACTTCCTTGACTTTTACGTTAAATATAATGTGAATCGCCAGAGAAGTAACTGACATTTCATGATGACGAAAGTTCCAATTATGAGTTAAAAGAACCCATTGAAACGAGACAAAAAAGCATGTAACTGTCTTCAGTGAGTGTACTTTGTTTGACTATTCACAAATTAGTTCCGTAACTTTCATATACTGACATCTTGACAGCTGATGCCACATCGGACAATTTGCCGATACGCAACGTGTCACTAACATGTTTGTGTGCTCCTTGCATGCGTCTGTGCCCATAACCTCTTGATATTTTTCTGGTGTTGATGATAACTAACCATCAGATGATATCTAAACGAGAAATATTATATAACCTTCTCACATGCAATATGCTTGGCTAAGATGCAGCCGACTGAGTAAGGGGTATTTACTACGCACTATTAAACATACGTGGATCTACGCCTTGTACAGCTCGTAAGAAGAGAGAAAAATAATTAACTCTCAACATCGTTAGTGTGAAATGCACTCTTATTCAGATACGGATTTTACATCTTGAACAACTTTCGTGTGAAAGAAAAAAAAAATAGTCGCATCTCACAAATACAGCAACACTGTCCTACACGAGCGCGAATGTTGCCCATATCTAAATATTTCCACTGGTACTACGTTAAATAATAATGTGTTTACTCCCTCGAAACCAGGTTTAAGGGAGTAACACGTTCCCTTCCATGACGTCTTCTTCAGAATCCTCTGAATAATTGTATCTAGATTCTTGTTTTGAATTTCTGAACAGTCGTGATTACAAAATGGATGCTTAACATCACCAACAAAACATTGCTGCGTGGTCTACAATTAAAGGCATCGCTGTCTACCGATGATAATACCATGGAACGTTCGCAACAATGCGTATCTGATGGATATGTCGTGAGTCGTTGCCTGGCATTACTACGATTTCTGCCGAAGCTATATAGAGCTGTTACGAAATCGTGTGCTTGCTGAAACAGAGGATAAACGTTAGACACAGTATTATGAAGACATAGGCCATCTCTCACAGCACAAGAGACGCCGTTGACAGATCATTTTGAGATCTTGAGCTCCGCAAGAAGCATTATGTCCAGCTACGTGGGCACGCGAGAACTTAGTGACACCAGGTATGATCCGACGCCTTGTTGTCACTCTTTATTCTTTGTGTAGCACGAGATATGTATTTAGTATCGCCACAATGCAGATATTCCTATTGAACTAAGTACGTAGACAACTAGCACTAGGATACAGAAGCCTTGTTTCCGGATGTTGATGCGAGTTTAGAACACCTCGTTGCTATCTGGATTCCTTACGAGAGATAAACTTTTGGGTCCAAGTTTTATACAGTACAGTCCTTATTGTCAACTTGCCACATAGTTTCAAAAATTTGGTTCAATGAATTTGTGTGACCTGATTATTGAATATACGACGGTGTATTTGTAGTGTATTTTAGTATTCTAAGTAGTGACAGAAGTTTAAAGGGATAATGTGGGTATTGCGATACTATACGTCTAGATTGACATTCTATACTAACTCCACCAATACATATTCCTCATTTCCAATCTAAGCCTTTCGCAATAATCTCTTCAAGGCATGCATTAAACAACAGTGGGGAAAGGCTACAATCTTGTATAACACCTCACCCAATGCTGCTTCCTTCTGACATTTCATTCCCAATCCTTATTTTTACTTTCTGCTTTAAATACAGAGGAGAAGGAGAGGAAGAAGGGTATACAAGATGACAGATGACATAAAGGAAAGAGGTAATTACGCAGACCTGAAGAGGTTGGCAGAAGACTGGACGGCCTGGAGAACTACTACGTGTAAACCTGCCTTTTGGCAGAACACTTATGATGACTGTGTATAAATGAGATGAAACAAAACATGCTGAAGCCTGTATCGATCAACATATGACCACCAAGTATTATCAACCTTGTACCCCATCACACATTAATCGTGGTGCTCTAACTCTCTCAATTACAACAGTACGTGGTGACTGAGCATTCCATTTGAAATCAGCTAACACAATCATTTTCTGTGACACTCCCTGTTACAATCATGTTCGGCCTAAGGCTGACATTATCCTATGTGTTGAAATGATTGAACAGATGGCTGCATTGTTTTAAAAGTCGTATACCCCTAGCTTACTTATTTGTTACATAGATTAATTCTTAATTTCTTTGCGTGTTTTTGGGTACTTGCATTGTTTAATTCATAAATTTCGGGCGTATTTAAAAAAAAAAATTGTTCAAATGGCTCTGAGCACTACTGAGGTCATTAGTCCCCTAGAACTTAGAACTAGTTAAACCTAACTAACCTAAGGACATCACACACATCCATGCCCGAGGCAGGATTCGAACCTGCGACCGTAGCGGTCTCGCGGTTCCAGACTGCAGCGCCAGAACCGCGCGGCCACTTCGGCCGGCGCGTATTATAGTATTTGAGAGTTGCAGCATCGCGCTTTAGTGTTTACTTAGTAGATTCTTACTTAAATTGCATGTGAGTTTCGTATAGGAGGTGTAATTTCGAGTTTTAGTTACTGTAATTGTAAATTCAGGCAGATTGTAGCGCAGTCGTTAGGCATTTGTACAGGTTAGTTAATACACTCCTGGAAATTGAAATAAGAACACCATGAATTCATTGTCCCAGGAAGGGGAAACTTTATTGACACATTCCTGGGGTCAGATACATCACATGATCACACTGACAGAACCACAGACACATAGACACAGGCAACAGAGCATGCACAATGTCGGCACTAGTACAGTGTATATCCACCTTTCGTAGCAATGCAGGCTGCTATTCTCCCATGGAGACGATCGTAGAGATGCTGGATGTAGTCCTGTGGAACGGCTTGCCATGCCATTTCCACCTGGCGCCTCAGTTGGACCAGCGTTCGTGCTGGACGTGCAGACCGCGTGAGACGACGCTTCATCCAGTCCCAAACATGCTCAATGGGGGACAGATCCGGAGATCTTGCTGGCCAGGGTAGTTGACTTACACCTTCTAGAGCACGTTGGGTGGCACGGGATACATGCGGACGTGCATTGTCCTGTTGGAACAGCAAGTTCCCTTGCCGGTCTAGGAATGGTAGAACGATGGGTTCGATGACGGTTTGGATGTACCGTGCACTATTCAGTGTCCCCTCGACGATCACCAGTGGTGTACGGCCAGTGTAGGAGATCGCTCCCCACACCACGATGCCGGGTGTTGGCCCTGTGTGCCTCGGTCGTATGCAGTCCTGATTGTGGCGCTCACCTGCACGGCGCCAAACACGCATACGGCCATCATTGGCACCAAGGCAGAAGCGACTCTCATCGCTGAAGACGACACGTCTCCATTCGTCCCTCCATTCACGCCTGTCGCGACACCACTGGAGGCGGGCTGCACGATGTTGGGGCGTGAGCGGAAGACGGCCTAACGGTGTGCGGGACCGTAGCCCAGCTTCATGGAGACGGTTGCGAATGGTCCTCGCCGATACCCCAGGAGCAACAGTGTCCCTAATTTGCTGGGAAGTGGCGTTGCGGTCCCCTACGGCACTGCGTAGGATCCTACGGTCTTGGCGTGCATCCGTGCGTCGCTGCGGTCCGGTCCCAGGTCGACGGGCACGTGCACCTTCCGCCGACCACTGGCGACAACATCGATGTACTGTGGAGACATCACGCCCCACGTGTTGAGCAATTCGGCGGTACGTCCACCCGGCCTCCCGCATGCCCACTATACGCCCTCGCTCAAAGTCCGTCAACTGCACAGACGGTTCACGTCCACGCTGTCGCGGCATGCTGCCAGTGTTAAAGACTGCGATGGAGCTCCGTATGCCACGGCAAACTGGCTGACACTGACGGCGGCGGTGCACAAATGCTGCGCAGCTAGCGCCATTCGATGGCCAACACCGCGGTTCCTGGTGTGTCCGCTGTGCCGTGCGTGTGATCATTGCTTGTACAGCCCTCTCGCAGTGTCCGGAGCAAGTATGGTGGGTCTGACACACCGGTGTCAATGTGTTCTATTTTCCATTTCCAGGAGTGTACATTCTTTGCGTGTTTCCCTTGCGTTACCTAGGCACTGACTCGTGTTTCAGTAATTGTTGTTCAACATCGATTAGAATGGACAGGGACTGTGATTGCTGTGTTCGGATGAGGGCTGAGTTGGCATCCCTTCGCTCACAGCTGCAAGCGGCGCTGACTTCGGTCCCGCAGCTTGAGGCTGTTGCCAATGGGCACCACTGTGGGGGACCGGACTCGGGTATCACGGGGATGTCAACCTCGTCCCGTCTGTCCCCAGATCGGTCTGCCGCTGTGGTTGCCCCGGTTGCTGCCCGCAGTGGGGCTGAGCCCTCGCATGTGGTTGATTGGGAGGTCGATCCAAGGCGTGGCAGGCAGCGAAAGACGTCCCCAGAGGCTTATCAGAAAGCCTCCCCGGTGCGTCTGACAAACAGGTTTCAGGTACTGTCTCTGGCTGAGCCAGATGCAGCTGCCTGCCCTGTTTCAGAGGATGATTCTCAGTCTTCAAGGTCTGGGCAATCACAGAGGGTGGGGTTATTGGTAGTTGGGAGCTCCAATGTTAGGCGCGTAATGGGGCCTCTTAGGGATATGGCGGCTAAGGAGGGGAAGAAATCCAGTGTGCACTCAGTGTGCATTCCGGGTGGAGTCATTCCTGATGTGGAAAGGGTCCTTCCGGGTGCCATGAAGAGCACAGGGTGCAGCCAGCTGCAGGTGGTGGCACATGTCGGCACTAATGGCGTGTGTCGCTTTGGATCTGAGGAAATTCTCTCTGGGTTCCAGCGGCTATCTGATTTGGTGAAGGCTGCCGGTCTTGCTTACGAGATGAAGGCAGAGCTCACCATCTGCAGCATCGTTGACAGAACCGACTGCGGACCTTTGGTGCAGAGCCGGGTGGAGGGTCTGAATCAGAGGCTCAGACGGTTTTGCGACCGTGCTGGGTGCAGATTCCTTGACTTGCACCATAGGGTGGTGGGGTTTCGGGTTCCGCTGAATAAGTCAGGAGTTCACTACACTCAGCTGGCGGCTACACGGGTAGTGGAGGCTGTGTGGCGTGGACTGAACGGTTTTTTAGGTTAGAAGGCCTCGGGAAAGTACGGGGTGGGCTGCAATCTCAAAGGGTGCATGGCAAATACAGGACGTGCTTGGATCAAGGAACAGTCGGAATTGTAGTTGTAAATTGTTGTAGTTGTGCTGAGAAAGTCCCTGAGCTTCAAGCGCTAATAGAAAGGTACAGGAAGCTGGCTAAAGCCTGAAATAAGTTCTGCAGAAATTTTTACGAAGTCTCAGACGGTGTTCAGGAAAATTAGATTGGGCAGAATTGGTGGTGGAGTGTTTGCGTCTGTCAGTAGTGGTTTATCTTGTAGTGAAGTCGAAGTAGATACTCCGTGCGAATTGGTATGGGTGGAGGTTATACTTAACAGCCGAACTAAGTTAATAGTTGGCTCCTTCTACCGACCCCCAGACTCCGATGATATAGTTGCGGAACAGTTCAGAGAAAATTTAAGTCTCGTAACAAATAAATACCACACTCATACGGTTATAGTTGTTGGGGACTTCAACCTTCCCTCGATATGTTGGCAAAAATATTTGTTTAAAACCGGTGGTAGGCAGAAAACATCTTCCGAGATTGTCCTAAATGCTTTCTCCGAAAATTATTTCGAGCAGTTAGTCCACGAACCCACGCGAATTGTAAATGGTTGCGAAAACACACTTGACCTCTTAACCACAAACAATCCAGAGATGATAGAGAGCACCATGACTGATATATGGATTAGTGATCACAAGGTCGTTGTAGTTAGGCTCAATACCGTTTCTTCCAACTCCACCAGAAACAAACGCAAAATAATTTTATTTAAAAAGCGGATAAAGTGTCACAAGAAGCCTTCCTAAGAGACAATCTCCAATCCTTCCGAACTGACTATGCAAATGTAGACGAGATGTGGCTCAAATTCAAAGATATAGAAGCAGCAGCAATTGAGAGATTCATACCTCATAAATTGGTAAGAGATGGAACTGATCCCCCGTGGTACACAAAACAGGTCCGAACTCTCTTGCAGAGGCAACGGAAAAAGCATGCGAAGTTCAGAAGAACGCGAAATCCCGAAGATTGACTAAAATTTACAGACGCGCGAAATTTGGGACGGACTTCAATGCGAGATGCCTTTAATAGGTTCCACAACGAAATATTGTCTCGAAATTTGGTAGAAAATCCGAAGAAATTCTGGTCGTATGTAAAGTACACAAGCGGCAAGATGCAGTCAATACCTTCGCTACGCAGTGCCGATGGTACTGTTACCGACGACTGTGCCGCTAAAGCGGAGTTATTGAACGCAGTTTTCCGAAATTCTTTCACCAGGGAAGATGAATGGAATATTCCAGAATTTGAAACACGAACAGCTTTTAGCATGAGTTTCTTAGAAGTAGATACCTTAGGGGTTGCGAAGCAACTCAGATCGCTTGATACGGGCAAGTCTTCAGGTCCAGATTGTATACCGATTAGGTTACTTTCAGATTACACTGATACAATAGCTACCTACTTAGCACTCATATACAACCGCTCGCTCGCCGATAGATCTGTACCTACAGATTGGAAAATTGCGCAGGTCGCACCAATGTTTAAGAAGGGTAGTAGGAGTAATCCATCGAACTACAGACCTATATCATTGACGTCGGTTTGCAGTAGGGTTTTGGAGCATATACTGTATTCAAACATTATGAATCACCTCTAAGGGAACGATCTCTTGATACGTAATCAGCATGGTTTCAGAAAACATTGTTCTTGTGCAACGCAGCTAGCTCTTTATTGGCACGAAGTAACGACCGCTATCGACAGGGGATCTCCGTATTTCTAGATTTCCGGAAAGCTTTTGACACCGTTCCTCACAAGCGACTTCTAATCAAGCTGCGGGCCTATGGGGTATCGTCTCAGTTGTGCGACTGGATTCGTGATTTCCTGTCAGGAAGGTCGCAGTTCGTAGTAATAGACGGCAAATCATCGAGTAAAACTGAAGTGATATCAGGTGTTCTCCAGGGAAGCGTCCTGGGACCTCTGCTGTTCCTGATCTATATAAATGACCTGGGTGACAATCTGAGCAGTTCTCTTAGGTTGTTCGCAGATGATGCTGTAATTTACCGTCTAGCAAGGTCATCCGAAGACCAGTATCAGTTGCAAAGCGATTTAGAAAAGATTGCTGTATAGTGTGGCAGGTGGCAGTTGACGCTAAATAACGAAAAGTGTGAGGTGATCCACATGAGTTCCAAAAGAAATCCGTTGGAATTCGATTACTCGATAAATAGTACAATTCTCAAGGCTGTCAATTCAACTAAGTACCTGGGTGTTAAAATTACGAACTACTTCAGTTGGAAAGACCACATAGATAATATTGTGGGGAAGGCGAGCCAAAGGTTGCGTTTCATTGGCAGGACACTTAGAAGATGCAACAAGTCCACTAAAGAGACAGCTTACACTACACTCGTTCGTCCTCTGTTAGAATATTGCTGCGCGGTGTGGGATCCTTACCAGGTGGGATTGACGGAGGACATCGAAAGGGTGCAAGAAAGGGCAGCTCGTTTTGTATTATCACATAGTAGGGGAGAGAGTGTGGCCGATATGATACGCGAATTGGGATGGAAGTCATTACAGCAAAGACGTTTTTAGTCGCGGTGAGATCTATTTACGAAATTTCAGTCACCAACTTTCTCTGCCGAATGCGAAAATATTTTGTTGAGCCCAACCTACATAGGTACGAATGATCATCAAAATAAAATAAGAGAAATCAGACCTCGAACAGAAAGGTTTAGGTGTTCGTTTTTCCCGCGCGCTGTTCGGGAGTGGAATGGTAGAGAGACAGTATGATTGTGGTTCGACGAACCCTCTGCCAAGCACTTAAATGTGAATTGCAGAGTAGTCATGTAGATGTAGATGTAGAAAAGTGTATATAAAGACATTGTACACTATATCCGAGTGGATAGTTTGTACGTTGACGATTTACACCTATGTCAAAAGAAACTAAGGGACACCAACAAGTTTGAATGAAATTCAAGCTCTATTTCATGTGTACAAGAAACCATTATTTGGTAAATTCCATCCAATGTATGATCTCTCTCTCTCTCTCTCTCTCTCTCTCTCTCTCTCTCTCTCTCTGTGTGTGTGTGTGTGTGTGTGTGTGTGTGTGTGTGTGCTTGGGAAGCAATAGGACTCTTTTGTAAGTGACTGGTCCATTGATGGTGTGGAAGAAGATTGGAAGAAGATGAAGAATAGGATAAGAGCTATAACTGTGCTGTTACAGCGTGATTACCTGTAAATACCACATTAATGCAATAAATCCTCAAAATGATGTCAGTCAATCTCAATGCATTTGGCAATACGTGTAACGACATTCTTCTCAACAGCGAGTAGTTCGCCTTCCATAATGTTCCTACATGCATTGACAATACGCTGACGCACGTTGTCAGGCGTTGTCTGTGGATCACGATAGCAAATACCCTTCAAATTTCCCCACAGAAAGAAATCCGAGGACGTCAGATCCTGTGAACGTGCGGGCCATGGAATGGTGCTTCAACGACCAATCCACCTGTCGTGAAATATGCTAGTTAATACCGCTTTAATCGCACGCGAGCTATGTGCCGGACATCCACCATGTTGGAAGTACAGCGCCATTCTGTCATGCAGTCAAACATCTTGCAGTAACATCGGTAGAATATTACGTAGGAAATCAGCATACATTGCACCATTTACATTGCCATCGATGAAATGGATGGACAAATACCTTCCTCTCATAATGCCGCACCATACATTAACTCGCCAACGTCTCTGATGTTCCACTTCTCGCAGCCATCGTGGATTTTCCGTGGCCCATTAGTGTATATTATGCCGGTTTACGTTACCGCTGTTGATGAATGACGCTTCGTCACTAAATAGAACGCGTGCAAAAAATCTGTCATCGTCCCCTAATTTCTCTTGTGCCCAGTGGCAGAACTGTGCACGACGTTTCAAAGTCGTCACCATGAAATTCCTGGTGCATTGCAATATGGTATGGGTGCAATCGATGTTGATGTAGCATTCTCAAAACCGACGTTTTTGAGATTCCCGATTCTCGCGCAGTTTGTCTGCTACTGAAGTGCGTATTAGCCGCGATAGCAGCCAAAACACCTACTTGGGCATCATCATTTGTTGCAGGTCGTGGTTGTTGTTTCACATGTGGCTGAACACTTCCCGTTTCCTTAAATAACGTAACTATCCAGCGAACGGTCCGGACACTTGGATGATGTCGTCCAGGATACCGAGCAACATACAAAGTACACGCCCGTTGGGCATTTTAATCACAATAGCCGTACATCAACACTATATCGACCTTTTCCGCAATTGGTAAACGGTCCATTTTAACACGGGTAATGTATCACGAAGCAAATACCGTCCGCACTGGCGGAATGTTACGTGGTTCCACGTAGTTACACGCAATTGATATCCGTTTGACCTATGGCAGCGCCATCTAGCGGGCCAACCATAGCGCCATCTGGTTTTTCCCCTTCAAGCTAAACGAGTTTCGTTCTTTGTAGTTTTTTCGTTTGATGCTTATTTCGTGAGATATTTGGTCCGGTCACTATCAATGGACCACCCTGTATATAGGGTGAGTCACTAACTATTGTCACCTAGAATAACACCGAAAGTATGATAGTAGCTGATACGTTTGTGGGACAAAAGTTGCGTGGGACAACGGGGGCATAATATGATGTTTGTTTTTTATTGTTAGGTGGGGTCGCGTCAGAAAAAAAATAGATTCAAATGGCTCTGAGCACTATGGGACTCAACTTCTGAGGTCATCAGTCGCCTAGAACTTAGAACTACTTAAACCTAACTAACCTAAGGACATCACACACATCCATGCCCGATGCAGGATTCGAACCTGCGGCCGTAGCGGTCGCGCGGCTCCGGACTGAAGCGCCTAGAACCACTCGGCTACGCCTGCCGGAGGTCGCGTTAGAGATATGAAGGTCAACTTTATTTTTTTGAGTGGGTTGCTATACTTTGGTACTTATTTTCTGATAGCGGCTATCGAGACGAATCCATTGATGTATAACTGTACGGTGTTTGAAGGTGAACGAAGGTCAAAAAGGGGGCATGAACCTCAATTTACAGAATGTGTTCGAAGTGATGATTACTGGTATCAATGCGGTGCTCCAATCTTCTTATCATGGACTGAGAGGTAGTCTTTATCATCTCGGCACTTATCGAAGCACATGCGCTGACAATTGTCTCTCGTATATCTTGCAAGTAGTAAATTTCGCAGAATACGTGCCATTGACATGTAAACACCATTCGACGGTATCGCAGTACAACACTAATAGGAACGTAAAAAAAGACTAGGGCCGGCCCCTGTGACCGAGCGGTTGTAGGCGCTACAGTCTGGAACCGCGCAACCGCTACGATCGCAGGTTCGAATCCTGCCTCGGGCATGGGTGTGTGTGATGCCCTTAGGTTAGTCAGGTTTAAGTAGTTCTAAGTTCTAGGGGACTGATGACGTCAGAAGTTAAGTCCCATAGTGATAAGAGCCATTTGAACCATTTTTTGATCAGAGCCATGTTTTTTCTTTTTCTTCTTAATTTGTACAGTGCTTCACGACGGTTAAGCACTAATGGACAACGCTATAAATTAATTACAGTGAACATACTAAGTCAGTTAATTGTCAGGAGTTGAAGTTCATGGTGTTAAAATCACGATACGTAGTGAAATGTCTAAATATATCCTTGCAAGGATATAGGATTTTTCAAATCCATCCAGAGAATAAAGAGGTCGTGCACAAAAATGTATGAATATATATACAGGGTGTTTCAAAAATGACCGGTATATTTGAAACGGCAATAAAAACTAAACGAGAAGCGATAGAAATACACCATTTGTTGCAATATGCTTGGGACAACAGTACATTTTCAGGCAGACAAACTTTCGAAATTACAGTAGTTACAATTTTCAACAACAGATGGCGCTGCGGTCTGGGAAACTCTATAGTACGATATTTTCCACATATCCACCATGCGTAGCAATAATATGGCGTAGTCTCTGAATGAAATTACCCGAAACCTTTGACAACGTGTCTGGCGGAATGGCTTCACATGCAGATGAGATGTACTGCTTCAGCTGTTCAATTGTTTCTGGATTCTGGCGGTACACCTGGTCTTTCAAGTGTCCCCACAGAAAGAAGTCACAGGGGTTCATGTCTGGCGAATAGGGAGGCCAATCCACGCCGCCTCCTGTATGTTTCGGATAGCCCAAAGCAATCACACGACCATCGAAATATTCATTCAGGAAATTAAAGACGTCGGCCGTGCGATGTGGCCGGGCACCATCTTGCATAAACCACGAGGTGTTCGCAGTGTCGTCTAAGGCAGTTTGTACCGCCACAAATTCACGAAGAATGTCCAGATAGCGTGATGCAGTAATCGTTTCGGATCTGAAAAATGGGCCAATGATTCCTTTGGTAGAAATGGCGGCCCAGACCAGTACTTTTTGAGGATGCAGGGACGATGGGACTGCAACATGGGGCTTTTAGGTTCCCCATATACGCCAGTTCTGTTTATTGACGAAGCCGTCCAGGTAAAAATAAGCTTCGTCAGTAAACCAAATGCTGCCCACATGCATATCGCCGTCATCAATCCTGTGCACTATATCGTTAGCGAATGTCTGTCGTGCAGCAATGGTAGCGGCGCTGAGGGGTTGCCCCGTTTGAATTTTGTATGGATAGAGGTGTAAACTCTGGCGCATGAGACGATACGTGGACGCTGGCGTCATTTGGAGCACAGCTGCAACACGGCGAACGGAATCCCGAGGCCGCTGTCGGATCACCTGCTGCACTAGCTGCGCGTTGCCCTCTGTGGTTGCCGTACGCGGTCGCCCTACCTTTCCAGCACGTTCATCCGTCACGTTCCCAGTCCGTTGAAACTTTTCAAACAGATCCTTTATTGTATCGCTTTTCGGTCCTTTGGTTACATTAAACCTCCGTTGAAAACTTCGCCTTGTTGCAACAACACTGTGTTCTAGGCGGTGGAATTCCAACACCAGAAAAATCCTCTGTTCTAAGGAATAAACCATGTTGTCCACAGCACACTTGCACGTTGTGAACAGCACACGCTTACAGCAGAAAGACGACGTACAGTATGAGGCACCCACAGACTGCGTTGTCTTCTATACCTTTCACATCACTTGCAGCGCCATCTGTTGTTGAAAATTGTAACTACTGTAATTTCGAAAGTTTGTCTGCCTGAAAATGTACTGTTGTCCCAAGCATATTGCAACAAACGGTGTATTTCTATCGCTGCTCGTTTAGTTTTTATTGCAGTTTCAAATATACCGGTCATTTTTGAAACACCCTGTACATGTGTTAAACGAGGACAGGACAGGCTATCGGCCATAAACGTGTTCAAGGAATGAGCCCGGTATTTTCCTGAAGCGAAAATCTAGAAGCTCTTTAAAGAGCATGAACCTACATCCTTCCCAATCTGACGCTGGTGTCGTGACAATACACTGCCTCAATCGGTTATATTCAACGTGCAGTGTTCTTCGGTTATATCCAACGTACAAGGATCTTGCGTTTGTGCGTTTGTACGTAGTACAGCATGACAAACCGAAAAATATTCATTAGTCTCTTCATACTTCTCATTGCCCACAACCACACACAGTTGCAGAAGACTTCTGGACTACGACAACGCTGATGCAGCACTGTTACATCTTCCAGGCTTCCCTTCAGCGTCTCTGAACTGCCGAGATGAGTGAGATGTCGAGCTGAGGATGAAGGTGAGACATTAGTATTATACTCCTTAGATGTACAACTTTCCTGCAAAAACGATTACTTTCGTGACATGTTATAGACTAACACGACTGTATTAGTTATTACTTCATTTATCAAACGATACTCTGTGAGTAACTTAAATAATCTTTAAATTTATATCAGGCATTATTCAGGACGGAGGATCTGTTGCCTTTATAAATAAATGTATTCCAGTTATGTTTTTCATTATTTTTTCTTATTTGCGCAACAGATTAGTGAAAAACTCACCTGACTGAGTAAATATACTAATTTTGTTTTAAATGTCTCCTTACAATGAACCCGTTAGTACTTTTGATTAAAATTTTAATAGCCCTTGTCTGCAGATTGAAGACTGTGCAAGTGTTTTCTGCTTTTCACCTTCAGAAAATAATCTAGTAGCTGAAAAACCGAGTGCAATAGGAATAGTATCTAATAATAAGCCTTTGGATACTAAGCATTCATAATAGGACCCGTATTCTGTTTGCCAGAGTCTTCGTTGGTTTATTCCGTGTCATTTGTCAGTCATTATCCACCCTCAAATTTTTTTGGTTCTTCTACAGTTTTAGGTTTAAGTAGTTCTAAGTCTACGGGACTGATGATCTCATATGTTAAGTCCCATAGAGTTTAGAGCCGTTTGAACCATTTGAAAAAGACTAGTATCGTCGAATTAAGTGAATGTGAATGATGTATTCCTTCGAAGAACAGGTCGATATGCTTCTCATTTTCGGAGACTGACAACTAAATTCAGTGAGAGCTAGAGACTTATAAGGTGAAAGATATTCTCAACGTGTTCACCCTACACGTCGTACATTTAAATATGTGTATCATAAATTGAGAACAACTGTATCTTTTACGCATCAGAAACATATCCGACAAAGGAAAGTTACTAACGAGGAAACGGAAACTGTGCTCTTGCCACTGTGGTTCGATATCCTTGTGTTAGTTAGCTTCAGATCGCAAGGGAATCTGGCATGAGCCAGAGCAGTGTTGTTCGTGTTCTGCATCGCCATAAATATCATCCTCACCATATCAGTCTCTACCAAGAATTAACTGGTACGGATTCTATGCGTCGCATTGAATTCTGCCGAAGGGCTCAGCTTCAGGTTCAGAGGGATGACACAATTATTAATTTGATTTTATTTACTGACGAGGGTACATTCACGAACCATGGAAATGTTAATTCGCATAACATGCATTATTGGGCAACAGCAACTCTATGTTGGCTCCGGCAAGTTGCACACCAAAAACCGTGGTCGGTGAATGTATTGTATGGGATTCTCGATGACAGAATTATACACCATTATTTCATCGAAGGAAATCTTAATGGTAGGAAGTACACCACATTTCTGCAAGAAACATTAGGTCTTTTATTGGAAGAAATACCTTTAGGAACAAGGAACATAATGTTGTATGAACAGGATGGGTGTCCGGCACATTTTTCGCTGATGGCTAGGAATGAGTTGGAGAGATAATTCCCAAATCGTTGCATTGGGCGCGGAGATGTGTCGCGGCCAGCTTGTTCGCCAGACTCGACGCCTCTGGATTTTCTCTTTAGTGGAGATTCGTAAAAGACATTGTTTATAAAGACGTTCCAACTACACCTGAATACCTGCGACAGAGAATTGTCAGAGCATGTGCTTCGATAAGTGCCGATGTGATAAGGACTACCGCTCAATCCATGATAAGAAGATTGCAGCACTGCATTGATACCAATGTCCATCACTTCGAACGCCTTCTGTAAATGGACGTTCATGCCACCTTTGCGACCTTCATTGACCTTTAAAGACCTTACTGTTACACATCATTGGATTCATCTCGATAGTCGCTATTAGAAAATAAGTTTCAAACTACGGCATCCCATTTAAAGAAACAAAGTTGACCTTCATATCTCTGAAGCGACCCCGCCTAGCAACAAAAAACCCACGTCATATTATTAGCCCCGGTCTTCCATGCAACTTTTGTCCCACAAACATTTCAGCTACTATCATACTTTCGGAGTTATTCTAGGTGGCAATAGTTAGTGACTCACCCCGCATATATATATATATATATATATATATATATATATATATATATATATATATATATATATACCAAATGAAATTTTAAATGCAGATGCCCCAACTCTGATTGCAGAAGATAGTCAGAGATTACAACTTAACATTGTCGGTAGATAAAACGACAGTAATGGAATTTGAGGGCAGACAACCAGTAAGATATATAATAATCTTGAATAATAAGATTTTGGAGTAATAAAACATTTTAAATATACAGGATGCCAGATTACGTACGAATATAAGCATGACGCGGACCAAAAATGAAATAAATTTACATCCATATGCGAACCATCATAAAAAGTTGGCAGAATAAGGCCAGGAAAGAATCCCAGTAAAGTTTTATAAATCAGCAGCAGTACCAACCCTCAGTTATGGAAGTACAGCATGTGGAACAACAAGACGCCAAGAAAGTAGAATATAGTCTCATAAAATGAGATTTCTAAGAAAAGTGAAAGGTTATATAAGGGAAGATGGAGGAAGAAATGAAGATATAAGAAAAGATTTAGGCGTATACAATCTAAACGAAAAAATAAAGGAAACTGGAAGAAACATGTAGACCGTATGGGTGGTGAAAGATTCTCGGAAAAGGCTCTACATTATAAATGCACAGGAAGAATAAATGTAGGAGGACCACACAAGAGTATCGTACCAGGCAATTTGCCTAATACATGTAGTGAAGAAGAGAAAGAAGAGTAGCTGTGGGAGAATCAGAAGTACCGCTCATTGGCGGCAAGTTGATTGTTGTTTCTGCTCATGAGGTCCTTTGTCCGGTACGATGGCGCGCTTGCTCGGCTCGTGTTTGTTCGTTCGCAGCCTCGTCGGTGGCGGTTTGTGAAGTCTGTGAGAATATAGTTCGGGCCTTGATTCGTTCACAGTCTTTAGCTGACAGAATCATGCGGTTTACACAGCGATAGCTTTTTACTGTGAAAACATAGTGAAAGACAGACTCACTGGTTGCAACGCTACCAGCTTTTGGGGAAAATTCAATGTGCGCGATGTTCCAATAGAGGAAACAATATTATCGATTGTAAGGAAGTGGGAGACAACCGGTGTACTAAACAGTGACAGTAGTAAACATAGACCATCATTGAGTGCAGAGGTTGCTTATTATGTTCCAAGACGCTTGTAGAACTCTCCAACGAAATCGTAGCATCGGTTGAGTCGGGGGTCAGGCATTTCGTACGGCACACGTTTCACAGCTGCCAAGAAATCGGATTTGCGACCATGACGTCGACCCAAAATGAAATAATTTTGCTTCCACGTGTGGAACCATCGTAAAAAAGTTTGCAGAATAAAGCCAGGAAAGAATCTCAGCTAAAGTTTTACATATTGCAAGAAACAGGTCATGGGAAAAGAATGCGTTACTGTCGATCTTTCAGAGGTTTCTTATTCAACGTCTAGACATTCTGTCCACAACCTGGTTTGGTTTGTCAGGTTACGTCAACATACAAAATAGCGGATACTAGGCTAGTGCGAATCCCTGTATCATCCACTATACACCACTGCATATGAAAAGGTTGGAATGTTGTGTGTGGTGTATCTTCAGTACATTTCTGGATCAGTTTGAAGACGTCGAGCTTTCAGAACACTATTTCCAACAAGATGGAGCAACGTATCAAACGTCTAACGCTTCCGTGCCACTTGTAACAAGTTTCCTTGGTGACCGAATAATCTAAAAAAGTTGTGGATCTCCGATTACCTGGACTGACACCCCATCTCCTCTGCCCCCCTCCCCCTCTCCCCTCCCCCGGATATTTTCCTATGGGGCTGCCTTAAAAGCCAAAATAATAAGAACAGATCACGGTCAACTGCAGAACTCCATCAAGCATTACACGTGAAGTAATCAACATTGGTGTGGATACACTTCACAGAACGTCGCGAATTTGGTGGAAAATAATGGTGGAGGGCACCTCCAACATTTGCCGCGAGGACTTCGTATGTTTGTAGGTAATCTCTCTATTGTGTATTATCACCTCCCAAAATTGCAAATGTGTTTCATTATTGGTTCAAAAGTTGTGACTCGATAAAGTAGTTTGGGTTTAAATCCATAGCACTGCGGTTGCATGCTGTGTAATACGGAAGTTACAGAAATTTCTTCGCGTTGTGAGGCGCATTTCATCAAAGATGTGAGAGGATTAAACGGCTGGTACGACTACACCTGTAGAGTAACACTTTTCTCCGTCGATGTCACATCGTCCCATCATTCTAAGGCAACAAATTGTACTAAAAGCAGCGGATTATGGGCATATATTAAATTCGCTGCTTCGGTTAAAGTGCATATTTCCTTAGTGAGAAAGGAAGGGTAAGGCTGTTACCCTTTCCAGTAATGATTCGGTCACCGTAGAGAAGTACTAGGCTTTTCTTTCTCCAGTCTCTGATCTGGCTCCCTTGCAACCTGGCAGTTAACCTAGAGTCCTCGCAACAGCGCATCTCGGCATTTTTCACATTACCAAAAACTGCCTAAGGCGACTGAAGTGATATCTGACATGTAAAAATTCTGGGACTAACTGGACATCGAATAGCAGGACTTTTGTTTCTGTAACGAAGCCACGTTAGTGTCATTCAGAGACGAAAGTATAAATCAATTCTAAAACACACACAGCACGGTGTTTGTCATTTGACAGTCACGTAAATTAAATGCGCCTGATCCCTTTGTTTATTCAGATAGACCTCTGGCTATGTTACTCATCAGGCTGTTACCACGAACTTCATTTCACGAAATACTGAAAAAATTGTCAGTGAGAAACATTTCCGGTATTCTACTGCACCGGCACAATCCCTTTGGCATATTGCTCCATGTTCACTGCTGTTACTGGCTTGTACGAGGAAATCAACCCTGCACTTTGTTTATTAATGTATTCGAGAAACTCAATTGCTATATTTTTTGGGTTTCGTATTAATAATTGATCGCTACGAGAACATGAAGTTTAGCTAATGCAGATCATTGAAGAACTACAGAAAACAGGACCGATTATATGCGATATGTGGGAAAAAAAAGGGGTAAACGTGACGTTACCACACTAAATTGTTAACTTTATTTCGAGTTAAAACGTATTAAATATGAGATCGTTATTATAGTAAGAAGAATGTTTGATTTTGAAAACAGGAAGCTAATTAAAAAACGAGAAAATACTTGTGGCTGAGGTGAGGGAGACATTGAAAGGCACTGGGTTCCACCTTAAAATCGGGCTGCCAACTCTTAAGGCCAGACCCAATCGAGTCTTTTCTCACTGCAGTGGTTTCTAGTTTCATGTGTATGACGATAATGATGAACTCTATAAATGCTGACTTGTTGGAATTTTTTGGAGATTTGTGATAAGTTCCTATGGGGCCAAACTGCTGAGATTATCGGTCCCTAGACCTAAACACTACCTAATCTAATTTAAGGTAACTTACGCTAGGGACAACACACACAGCCAGGCCTGAGGGTGGACTCGAACCTCCGACGGGGGGAGCCGCGCGAACCGTTGCAGGACGCCTGAGACCACGCGGCTACCCTGCGCAGCGCTGACGTGTTGAAGATGGTGTTATGTGTAAGTGGGATGACAGCTTTTTACAGTGTACATATTGTGAAGGAATACAAATCCCTTCAGAACTTAAGGAAAAAAGCGTCATTAAATTCCAACAGAATGTATGAACATCGTCACGTGTCTACTTTTGTGCTTCCTTGTTTACAAGTAGACTTTTTGCGGCTGTCTTCACACTACAGCGAAGTGTTGGCGGATCGGTGTTTTAATGTTCGTTGGGAATATTTCAGCAACGTAGTGTTTCAGTACTGTTCCTTCTTTAATTCGTTAATTTCATAAGTTTAATGTAAATTTTTCGTATTTACAATGATTGAAATAAATATGATATATGATATCAAAAAGCGTAATGTAGTCCATATGGATATTTCATCACTCACATGACACCGAAAGACAACGGCAGAAAGAAAGAAAAAACAAGAAAAAATTCTTGAAATACAACAGTCTTAAAAAACAAAAATAAAATAATAAAATATTATAATAATAATAAATTTTAATAATAGTAATAATAATTGTTTGTTTGGATAAGTAATTGAGACATTAAAGCTTGTTTCGCCTCTAAGATTGGAATTGAATTTCTTAATGTTTCATATAATCTTACGTAGCATTGTTTATTGACGTCACACAATATAGTAAATGCAATTTATGCCGTGAATTTATCGAGCTTCGCACGTCCGAAAACGTAGCCAGGGCTCATTATATATTTTTTGTAGACAAAGTCTGATATCTGACCTCAGCTTCAATCATGACAAGGAGGTGACTAAAACTACTAAAACAGAGAAAAGCATACGATTAAATAAAACATGTATTCATTTCAACATATACATTACGATATGATGACACTTACGTAAAATTCTAGGTAAATAATTGCAGATAATTCACAAATGAGAGAGACTATTAATTCTGCGCGTCTTTTCTGCAAATTAGTATCAATATGGCTAACTCTGGAGCCACACAAGATATTACGTCCTTCTAGGACAACGAATGACATAAGAGTGCGCTAATGCCTACTGGCTGCGACAAGAGAGCGGTGTTAATTGCTTTGTTTTGCTTTCTCTTGTCTTAAAAAATCGATATATATAATGCACAACTGTTGTCCCACAACATACTCGACATCATCAACTTTCTAATTCGGACTTAGCAACGATGCTACATTGACTCGAATCTGCCTATTTCTCTATTTTAATCAGACAACATTGACACAGATATTGTCGACGCTCTAGAAAGTGTGACTACTGTTATACAGGCTGTTCAAAGAAATGCCAAATATTTTGGGAGGTGATAGTACTCACCTAAACAAGAAAAATAGGTCCAATAAACATGTGTCCGGAAATAGATACTTTCCTGAGATAAGGCCAGTAAACATGGGTCCGGAAATGCATACTTTCTGCGGTAAAAACGTGTTTGCAGTAGGTGTTCATCGTGGCAAGCGAAAGTGTGACCAACGTCGCTTCTCCCACTCCCGATCCATCCAGAAATCCTGATATGTCTGCGTCAGATGCTCGCATACATTGTGACGAGAGTGTGCTGGTGCGCCGTCATACATGAATCACATTTGCATTCATTACTTCAGTGGCATAGTCTCCAGCAAGGTAGGAAATAAATTAATGAGAAAGTCTAGATGATGCGCCTTAGTTAATCATTGTGGTATCATGTATGGCACTATTAATCTATTGCCAAGTACGCCTGCCCGTACGTTGACTGAGAATCGGTGTTGATGCCCTCTTTCCTGAATTGATTGTGGATTTAAATCTGCCCATACATGCTGGTTATGGAAATTCACAGCACGATCTCTTGCGAACCCTGCCTTGTCGGTAAATAAAATCTTGGATGTAAACATTGGATCTGCGGCACACCTCTGCAACAGCCACTGACAGAACTGCCGCCAGCCTTACGGCCTCAGCGCGCTGTAGATGATATGGGTTTAAAATTGTTCACGAAGTATCCCCAAGATTGAGAGAGTGAAACACGATTTCTGCGGCTGCTAATCGTCGAACAGTGGTCCCAGGGTTTCTTCCACCGAACGTAGCACACGATCCTACACGTCAGGCGTACGAACTGTGAGTGGCCTTCAGCTGTCGCTCTTCTAAGGTGCAAGGGTACCTGTGTCCCTCAGACGCTGGAAAAGTCTGCCGAACAGCTTGTTAGACGGCGCTCTGCGGTGTGGATATTTTCCAGCTTACCGGGCACCGACTCACGGGCTATGCCCATTTGCTAAACCATTTCGGAATGGTCATATCCGCCATTTCACTCCTCGAATAGTAGGCTTCCATTGCTAGCGAGCGGTGGAAGAGAGGAAAGGTAAGTGTACTACACCATCTGTACGTACAAACAGCGCAATAACAGTAAACACGTAAGTAAACCCGCGTTTGGAAGAAGATAAAACACCATGATACATACAAAGGATTGACAGTAGTGTACAATAAGGCACGCAAACACGACGCAAACTATCGTAGCCTACAACAAGACGCAAACCACACAACTGACTACAGACTACGTAATGGTCCGTAGAGTACTACGAGTAAGACGTCACAATGCCCTGACGACACATTTGACGGAGCGCCAATGCAACAACTGTGATAATATCCGCAACCAAGCGTAGCGCGACCTTTCCTATAAACATGTGTACGTCTAGGAAAATATGCGATTCCGGATTCATGTTTATTGGACTTATTTTTTGTAGTGGACTGACAAGACAGCCAGTCCACAGTGACGGGTAACCGAAAGGCACGCGTTTACACACGCCGATTGGCGTTAGGTCTGAAACAGGATACGTAATGAATGCTATAAAGAAAAGTAAGTAGATGCTGGAATACTTAACTTTAATCCATCATTTGTATACAGCAATCTTGATAATACAAGTGAGACTCTCTATAGCAATGGTTAATGGCGCCTTACTAGGTCGTAGCCATGGACTTAGCTGAAGGCTATTCTAACTATCTCTCGGCAAATGAGAGAAAGGCTTCGTCAGTGTAGTCGCTAGCAAAGTCGTCGTACAACTGGGGCGAGTCCTAGTACGTCTCTCTAGACCTGCCGTGTGGTGGCGCTCGGTCTGCAATTACTGACAGTGGCGACACGCGGGTCCGACATGTACTAATGGACCGCGGCCGATTTAAAGCTAGCACCTAGCAAGTGTGGTGTCTGGCGGTGACACCACATTTTTCTTGCTTCGATGGGTGCTACCACCTCTCAAAGTGTTAGACACTTTTTGGAACACCCTGCATATTACAATGTACTGACACTTGTAACATATAACTACCTTTACGACGAGCATATACGTTATCTCGCATTTCTAGCTGCTTCTCTCACACAAATAATGATAAAAATTCAGAAATTCAGGGTCGCCAGCAGCCCAAGTCCTTCCTAATTATTAAGAAAAAACGGACCTGGAAAGTTATTAGTTTAATTACTTTAATAATTTAATTACAAGTATGCAAATTTCTTTAAGTAGCCAAATAAATAGCACTCCGTGTCGTGCATGAAGCAACTTGATTAATTCAGAATTGGAAATCGGAGTAAGTGGGTAAGATCAACACCACAGAATTTATCTTTCACGTAGATTATTTATTGTATCTCAGTACTTGGTTGCACCTCCGAACTACACATAACTGGTGCCTGACTAGAAATATTTAAGTAAGAATTACGTGGGAAGGTAACAGAGCACAGTTTAACTACAGCAAGAAGAAACACAGAAAACGGGGGTGGGAGACAAATATACTATCGTCTCCTTTGCGTTCATACCATAAAAATATCTCAGTGAGATTCACATTACGAATCTACGAAGGCACTATTCTGGACAGAGGTTTAACCAATGCACGAGGTTGTGCGATAATTACTCAACATACTAACTGCGTACAAACGGCCGAACTAGAGCACGTGGTGCATTCCGAATCAAACTGTTGTGCTGCTTTGTAGAAAGCGCACGAAAGAACAGATATTCTTGTAGAAATTATAACTCATTAAACTAGCAAACTTTTGAAATAAAGCCTATTGCGGTGCCGTGGTGGACCAGAAAGGTCACTGATTACCAAACACGTGGCACAAATTGACACACAAAGACAAAAGCAACTTCCACCAAATTGTAAGAGTAAAAATCATTAAAATCATACTCACTTCCACACAGTATTACACTCACGTACTGTTGAAGTGATCCTAACCAGCTTTTCCTAATCAGATGTACCGTTTGAAATTCTACTTCATCGTTGTTCAAAATGAACAAAGTAACTCACACTTTTAACTCAACCACCCAGAAATCGCCCATTTAAAGCAATATAATTATGGCACATTTGAGAAAATAACTCGTTTCATACGCTTCAGTTAAGCCGAAGTTCTTAAGTATTTCAGCAGTTAAACATAACGAAGTCCTAACTCAACCTGCTTCCTATCACCTGAAACCCCCCTTAAAAGCTAGGGTCCGTACTCACCAAGCGTTCACCGAAGAGTGCCTCTTCCTCTTTCGAGATTACCTAGCTCCCCTTGCAGCGGAAGCTACCAGAGGGATAGCCCTCCGTCACCAACCTCACATACAAAAACAGCCTTCGACTAAGATGGGTAAACCTCTCTGTTCAGGTATTGGAAACCTAATTTGGTCACTCTGTGCTCTCCTTCGAACGAGAAGCAGCGTCGTCTGCTCCCAGCAGACGATGGCCAACTCAGCGTTTCCCACAAAACAAAACCGAAACCCCTCATTAAAACGCACATACAATATTCAATAGGCCTTATTTGAGTACTCAGTCTTTCTGGAAGAGTTCATGAATTGAGCTAAAATCGGGTAGTAAAGTTAATAAGCTGTACCGACTTCGACAAGCGTCTTATGAAACGACTCCACAGAGACGTTTCACAATTCAACTAAACTTTGGCTGTCTACACTTGCACTCTTTTCCCAGCAGATGCGAGCGTTCACACTGAACGACTTCTTTCTTCTGTTGACGGAAAACCGCTAGCATGGAGAGGAAGAGCTTGGAGGTGGTGGGGTGAGTACCACAGATTTCGTACTCTTCCGGTAGAGTAGTAGTCTGAAGGCAGTTATTGGATACCTGCTGTAGCCATCAGATGCTAACTGTACAGACGGTACTTTGCACTTAAGCAACGAATTTTTTTCTGACGAATTTATACTGCACCTGCTGCTGAAGTCCGCTATTGTCAACTTTATTAAGAGTCTCAGAAGAACTCGTTTCGAGTGCAACAGTCTCAGTGTAATTAGTGTTGAAACTTATACGAGGTGCATTCAAGTTCTAAGGCCTCCGATTTTTTTTCTCCGGACTAGAAAGAGATTGAAACATGCGCATTGTTTTAAAATGAGAACGCTTTCATTGTCATTACGTCCCAGAGATGGCGGCACCGTCCGGCAGATGGAACTTTACTGCCAGCGGCGAGAATAAGAACTGTTTTAAATACTTAAAATGACGACGTTTTCCTTGCTTGAACAGCGTGCAATCATTCGTTTTCTGAATTTGCGTGGTGTGAAACCAATTGCAATTCATCGACAGTTGAAGGAGACATGTGGTGATGGAGTTATGGATGTGTCGAAAGTGCGTTCGTGGGTGCGACAGTTTAATGAAGGCAGAACATCGTGTGACAACAAACCGAAACAACCTCGGGCTCGCACAAGCCGGTCTGACGACATGATCGACAAAGTGGAGAGAATTATTTTGGGGGATCGCCGAATGACTGTTGAACAGATCGCCTCCAGAGTTGGCATTTCTGTGGGTTCTGTGCACACAATCCTGCATGACGACCTGAAAATGCGAAAAGTGTCATCCAGGTGGGTGCCACGAATGCTGACGGACGACCACATGGCTGCCCGTGTGGCATGTTGCCAAGCAATGTTGACGCGCAACGACAGCACGAATGGGACTTTCTTTTCGTCGGTTGCGACAATGGATGAGACGTGGATGCCATTTTTCAATCCAGAAACAAAGCGCCAGTCAGCTCAATGGAAGCACACAGATTCACCGCCACCAAAAATATTTCGGGTAACTGCCAGTGCTGAAAAAATGATGGTGTCCATGTTCTGGGACAGCAAGGGCGTAATCCTTACCCATTGCGTTCCAAAGTGCACTACGGTTACAGGTGCATCCTACAAAAATGTTTTCAAGAACAAATCCCTTCCTGCACTGCAACAAAAACGTCCGGAAAGGGCTGCGCGTGTGCTTTTTCACCAAGACAACGCACCCGCACATCGAGCTAACGTTACGCAAAAGTTTCTTCGTGATAACAACTTTGAAGTGATTCCTCATGCTCCCTACTCACCTGACCTGGCTCCTAGTGACTTTTGGCTTTTTCCAACAATGAGAGACACTCTCCGTGGCCGCACATTCACCAGCCGTGCTCCTTTTGCCTCAGCGATTTTCCAGTGGTCAAAACAGACTCCTAAAGTAGCCTTCGCCGCTGCCATGGAATCATGACGTCAGCGTTGTGAAAAATGTGTACGTCTGCAGGGCGATTACGTCGAGAAGTAACGCCAGTTTCATCAATTTCGGGTGTGTAGTTAATTACAAAAAAAATCGGAGGATTTAGAACTTGAATGCACCTCGTATTACGACGCAGTAAGGTCATATTCCCGGTTGGCTGGTGCCATCTATCGCCACACCACGAACGACAGTCACATCCGAAAGGAATAGGATCCCGACTAGGGGCTTAAGTGGTGAATGAACGCTGCGTGAAAAGGTCTCACACATCTTTTCAGATGTCATGTATTGCTGACAGACAAAAAGTCTAACAGAACGTTTGTGAACAACATAAAGTCAGCCTACAACAGAGTTGATAAGCGCAAAATACGAAGCTCTGGTCACTTAGTCTAGACCTAGCGCTAACAACAAAGACAGTGCGCGATTCCGCAGAACTGTTCCGCTCCCGAGTGTAGGGAGGTTTGTAACACCCAAGAGTTCTGGGCAATGACTGTTTGAAAGACAACACACAAGTAAAGCTGCGTGATTTTGTCAGATGATGGAGACGATGGAGTCATCATTTTGTGTCTTAATATGTCGTATTTACAGCTGGCGGCATTCCGGATCCAAAAAAATACCTGCCACTTTGCACCCAGTCAAATACAAGCAGTAACTGCTTTCCTCTCAACATAAAACATTACTTTCAACATAAATGATTGTTAAAAGACTTTGATTCATAGGTTAAACATGTGAAATCAGCATCATAACTTGCATCTAAACTTCTATGTAAAATAACACAATGGAGGAAACAGTAGCAATTTCATATATTGCATGCCATTTCAGTGATGTAATTAAACTACTGTTGTTCTATCAACATAAATGGATCAATTAGAGTCAGTTTTGTCAAAACAAGTGCATGTCTTCATCATTTTAAATGAAATAATATGTTAAGCTTATTTCGTGTTCATCATTCGGCAAGAGCAGATAAATTTCTTACGCAGGACGCAATGGTGCAACCAGTAGAAAAGGAAATATTTGATATATTTAGATATTTTTATTTTGGTTTGATGTTTTGCGATTTACTTGTTTCTTTATTTTAAACAAAATATCCCATAGTTCAACATATTTTAGCTACATGCAGTAATTTGCTTATATGGTGGTGATGACGTAGAAGCGATTACAGGAACTAAAAACAGTCAGCAAAGCCTACTAAATCATTATATATATATATATATATATATATATATATATATATATATATATATATATATATAATACGACATTAATTCAGTAACAGCCACTACTGAGACTTAAATTTTTAGGTTACGTTTAACTGTTCAAAACGTATATACGATCTGGTAGCAGAATACATTAAAATCAATAATAATTTTTTCCCAAAATTTAAAATATAAGGTAATTCACTAAATTACAATACTTCCCCCCCCTCCCCCCCGCTTTAGGAAACCAGATGATAAAATCAGTAGACAAGTTCTGCTATTTGGACAACGAAATAACAAACAATGGCCGAAGCGCAGAATAGATATTTAAGCAAACTCATAAAAACAACAAAAATGAGCCTACATCTACACCTACACATACATGGATACTATACAAAACACACTTAAGTGCCTGGTAGAGGGTTCATCAGAACACCTTCACAATATAGCAGTTCTCTATTATTCCACTCTGGAACAGCGTGGAAAAAGCGAACATTTGTAACTTTCCTTGCGAGCTCTGATTTCCCTTACTTTATTATGGTGATTGTTTCTCCCTATGTAGGACGGCGTCAACAAAATATTTTCGCATTCGGAACAGAAAGTTGGTGATTGACATTTCGTGAGAGGATCCCACCGCAACGAGAAACGCCTTTGGTTAATAATGTCCACTCCAAATCCTACACAATGTCCGTGACACACTCTCCCTTATTTCTCGATAGTATAAAACGCGCTGCTCTTCTTCGAACTTTCTCGATGTACTCCGTTAATAGTATGTGGTAAGAGTCCCACACCGCGCAGGAGTACTCCAAAAGAGGACGGACAAGCGTACTGTAGGCAATCTCCTCAGTAGACCTGTTACATTTCTAAGTGTACTGCCAACAAATCACAATCTTGGGTTGGCCTTTCCCACAACATTTTTTATGTGTTCTTTCCAATTTAAGTTGTTCATAATGGTAATTACTAGCTATTTAGTTGAATTTACGGCTTTTACACTATATGATCAAAAGTATCTGGACATTCCCAAAAACATACTTTTTTCGTATTAGGTGCATTGTGCTGCCACCTACTGCCAGGTACTCCATATCAGCGACCTCAGTAGTCACTAGATATCGTGAGAGAGCAGAATGGGTGCTCCGCGGAACTCACGGACTTCCAACATGGTCAGATATTTGGGTGTCACTTGTGTCATACGTCTGTACGCGAGACTTCCTCACTCCTAAACATCCCTAGGTCCATTGTTTCCGATGTGATATGGAGTACCTGGCAGTAGGTGCCAGCACAATGCACCTAATACGAAAATCCTATGTTTTAGAGGGTATCCGGATACTTGTGTACGTGTTCTGCACTTGTTGCAGTATTAGTTTATATTCGTAGCATAATTCCTAGTGTGTAAGGGATCGACAACATGGTCGATGAAATAAAACATACCGCCATACACGTTGAATGTTCTAATCTTGTTTTTGTTTTCAACGTCTACCATCCCACTTGATGCAGCAATTTTTCCAGACGAAATGTGGTGGCGACCAAATACCGTTGCCATGCTGTTAGGCTGTTGATTTTTCAGCCAATCTTGACGAGAGTCATTGCGTACTACAGGGGCCGAAAATTGAGGCAGGTAAATAGCGTATGTAACGGGAAGAAAAGTGACTGACCCTGTAGTCACGAAGGATGGTAACACAGGGCGTCTTCTCATTCTCACCACCATCGAGTTACATTGCAACGCCTGTCGCTTTCGTTCCGTTAAGAACGATGTGTTGAGTTCTTTCTGCAACTATGTCCTGATGTCAGTCAGAAAACCGGTTCGGTACTCGGTAAGCTAGTACTGCGTCCACTAAATGAGAGTGGGCAGGTGTACCGAATACCTTCCCGATGAGAAGCGATATAGTGGAGTCTGGGAGCCTTTGTCTTCCGCCCATAAGATCTCACACAAAAAACAGAGCGAGCTGAGTTTTACAAAACCTTTGATTTTTACTGAGGACATGTTTGTCCTCCAGAAACGCCATAATACAATCTGCTCCATACTTCTACATCAGATTGAAGTCAGCGATATAGGCCTATAATTATGTGAATCTGCCCTACGATCATCTTGACAGTGGGAATTATCTGCCCAGTTTGTTCGTTGTTCTATCGATCTAAGGCAAACTGCTACTAGAAGGCGCGGGGGAGGAAATGCAAGTTCTTACACATAATGCCTGTAGAACCTAAGTGGTATCTTATCTGCTCTAATTGCCTCTCCACTGCTGAGCAATTGCAGCTGAATGAGAGAAACGATTGTGTATCACAATATCTGTCATATGGAAATTGGTGCAATGATTGAATGGACGAGACCTGTTAAGGTCTTCCGCCGTGTAACAATTTCGGGAGACCAAATTCAGTGCCGGCGGGAGTGGCCGAGCGGTTCTAGGCGCTGCGTCCCTAGGCCGCTGCGGTCGCAGGTTCGAATCCTGCCTCGGACATGGATGTGTGTGATGTCCTTAGGTTAGTTAGGTTTAAGTAGTTCTAAGTTCTAGGGGACTGATGACCTCAGATGTTAAGTCCCATAGTGCACAGAGCCATTTGTACCATTTGGACCAAATATAGTATTTCGGCCTGCTATTCGTCATCTTTTGTTTTGATGCCAGGATGGTCACTGAGTCAGTGATTAAACAAATGTCACTCGAGTGACGGACTTTGCGTAGGACCAACACTTCTTAGAAATTGTAAGCATTTTGGCAAAATGATATTTTGAAATTCATTGAATGTTCCTCGTGTTGCTCTCCTTACGTTCATTTTGGTTTCATTCTGCTTTTGTTTGTTTACTACGTTTTGACTTTCCTGTTATCGCAGATGACGCTCTCTTTGCTTTCACGGCAACTTCTAGCACGGCTATCGAATCATCGTCGCTCTTTTTCATCCGTCACAATTTTGCTCGGAATTTGCGTGTCTAAAGCATATTGTACAATTCTTTTGAGTCTCATCCATTTGTACTCCACATCTTCGTCCTCAGAGCTGAAAATCTTATGTTGACTACTTACATACTCTGAAGTTTGTATCCGGTCCTCTTACTAACAATAAAATTTTCCCTATCTTTCTTAACACTCCTTGGAAGAACTGTAGTTATTGACGCTGTCATGGCCTTATGATCACTGATTGCTTCTGTAAGTAGGCTGTTTAGGTTTTTATGTTGGTAAGGTCACGTAGCGCTCTGTATGAAAATCACTGACTGTTCTGTGCGCAGTCTGTGGCTGGTTTGCATTGTTGGAATATTCGCTATTGTAGTGTTGGGCAGTTGGATGTGAAAAGCGCGTAGCGTTGCGCAGTTGGACGTGAGCCGCCGGCAGTGGCGGATGTGGGGAGAGAGATGGCAGAATTTTAAGAGCGGACGATCTGGACGTGTGTCCATCAGAAAGAGTAAATTTGTAATAGTGGATATCATGAACTGATACAGATATGATGACTTTTGAACATTATTAAGGTAAATGCATTGTTTGTTCTCTATCAAAATCTTTCATTTGCTGACTATGCCTATCAGTAGTTAGTGCCTGCAGTGGTTAGAATGCTTTATTTAGCTGGCAGTAGTGGCGCTCGCTGTATTGCAGTAGTTCGAGTAACGAATATTTTTGTGAGGTAAGTGATTCACGAAATGTATAGGTTATTGTTAGTCAGGGCCATTCCTTTGTAGGGATTTTTGACAGCCAAATTGCGTTGCGCTAAAGATATTGTCTGTCAGTTTAGTGTTGATCAGAATAAGTAAAGAGTCTGAGTACGTTCAGTTTTGCTCAGCTGTTTGAAAATCAAATAACCTAGAGATTTATCAGCACAGTAATTCATTAATTTTTCAAAGGGGATGTTTCACTTCCTCAGTGTAAATTGATTGGATAAGTTCCAGTATTTTTGCTACTAAGAGGAATAAGACGTCTAAGGAATCAGTCCTTATCTATTCTCTCGAACTAATTTTCGCTCAAGACATTCGGAACAGAGGTTTCGTAGAGTATATGAGGACCGTGAACAGCGTCAGATGTTGAGCGATCATTGTGAAGGAGTCGGAGATACCGTATACTCATGCGAGACAGCGTTAACAACACTTGAAAAGGGACTTTTTGTGGCTCTGCATTCGGAAGGCTGGTTGAATCATCCAATATTCAGATTTTAGGGCATTCGGATGTGGCAGTGCTGCGATGTTGGATTGCATGAAGACGTGAGAGCAGGCAAACTCGTCTTCAAGGTTCTGGTCAACCAACACAACAGATGATCATGGCATTGTACACTAGGCACATCGTAAACTATTCCGCATTTGCTAACCAAGAACCATTTCTTACAGGAATAGGGATAGCTGGACTACGGAATACTGTCCAGCGTGTAGGCTGCCGTCAACACCACAGTACAATTGTCTGTGTCTGAAGTAAGGGCATGACCTAGAATTATGTATTATTGATGAATGGCATCGCATTATGTTCAGCGATGAATGGCGGTTCGGCAGTGTCCCATATCACCATCGTCGGCAGTACAACGGTGACTTTGGGAGAGGTTCCATGCTTCCAATAATTTGTAGAGAGATAGCAGTGTTAGTTCTGTCGTTACGATATGGGGAGCCATACGATATGGCTTCAGGTTAGAAAAACTGACAGGACAACGACACGTCACGGACATATTGCCTCAGCGTGTGTTATCTGTCGTGTGACACCATAGTGGTGCCATTTTTCAACAGAACAATGCTCTCCCTCCCTTTCTGAACCACCTGCGTGATGCTGAAGTACTCATGTGGCCAGCAAGATACTGACAGAACACGTGTGGAACAGATCGGTTCAAATGGCTATGAGCACTATGGGACTTAACTTCTGAGGTCATCAGTCCCCTAGAACTTAGAACTAATTAAACCTAACTAACCTAAGGACAGCACACACATATATGCCCGAGGCAGGATTCGAACCTGCGACCGTAACGGTCGAGCGGTTCCAGACTGTAGCACCTAGAACCGCTCGGCCACCCCGGCCGGCGGGACAGATCGGTCCCAGTGTCAGTGTGCAGGATATGAAAGACGACCTACAACAGTTGTGAACAAGTGACGGCAGAACAGTTTTGTGAAACCCTTTGCAACCGCATCAATGAAGGCATCCAGGTCAGAGGGGGTGTAACTTCATTCTGATTAGTTGGCTCGTACAACAAAGTTCTTAATAAATTTGTCTCGATTTTCTAATCACTTCAATAATCTGATATACGCTTTCAGCCCTGGAAGTTTCATTTCGTTTCCTCCTCTCCTCCAGTGTGCTTCACTTCTTGTATGGGTTAGTCTAGATTGTCCTGCAGGAAGATATTAAGTTGCCTTTGGATCCTGAAGGCCATGTTATGTCCTACGAAACGGATATTGACATGGAAAAAATGGAAATGAGCGTTTGGTGACATTGGCACAGTACATAAACGAGCGCGCTCTCGCGCTACGCTCAGTCTGTGTTTTGCTGCTGCACAGGCAACTGCATTGAACGCCGCCAACATGCCGTACAGGAGATATCGACTTCATCGTCGCACAACAGTTTACAAAAATATAGAAAACATTGAACTTACTACAACATCAGGAGACAAGAAAAACCGCATTCCAGTGAAGAGTGTTGCAGCCCACGCCCTCATCGATGGACCTTGGGTATTTCTTGGATGTTATCTTAATTTTAGTTCGGGTATAAACGATACATTCTCACACGGAAATGGATGGTTCACTGTTGCCATAGTGAGAGATGATAGTGGAGTGTCTAGTGTAGCTGGACTTGAAAGTTTTAATGATAGATATGTAATTGCCTATCGTACCTACCATATGTTTGAAATTGCAAATAAAGACTTTGGTAAATCTGCTTATGACTCTACCTCTTCGCTTGTATTGTATACACGTAACAAGAGAAAACTAGCCTGGCAAGTCTTGGTGCAGGTCTTCCTACATTCGACGCCACATCGGGCGACCTGGGCGCCAGACGGGGATGAAATGATGATGAAGACAGCACAACACACAGTCCCTGAGAGGAGAAAGTCCCCGACCCAGCCGGGAATCAAACACGGGGCCGTAGGACGGCAGTCCGTCACGTTGCCCACTCAGCTATCGGGGCGGACATGAGTATTGACATTAGCACATACCTTCTAAATTTTCCTAACAAGAAAGGAGTCCTGCCTGAAAGAACTTCAATTAATGGGTGGACCTACCACCGGTATTGTTCGTCATTTCAGCGTGTGAGTTGTTCGGATAAAGGCACGCCAAACTACGAGCAGTAAGGACGGAAACGGAACTCGATGGGAATTTTTTCACTTGTTGCGCGCTGCTACGCAAGGAAATTGTTAGCCGAGCGCCGGAACAAACTTCTTCCCTGGCCGCCCGGCATCGCCAACATCGGCCGACGCGGCGGACCGGCGAGCAGGCAGCTGAAGTTGTGGGTTCGCCTCCTAACGAAGCCCGAGCCAGCGTCGCTGGAGCAGAAATGTTGTGGAATTTCTGAGGCTTCCCAGCCAGACCGCCAACTGCTGCATTATGCTCCGAAGTAATTACTTTATCGGTCCGCCCGCGGAAACTTTTAAAGTACGTTCGGCAGGAGTACGTTTTCCGCACGTCTCGTTGAATACACAGAGCGAGGGCAGCAAAATTTCTGTTACTTCAGAGGAAAACACCAAATGAAATGTTTGCTGGATGTTTCCCCACAGACGAAGTTCTTCGGCGTGCTCTATAACTTTATCAGTAGAATAGATTCTTCTGTGATGTACATATTAACAAATGCAGTTATATTCAGAGCAGTGCTATAATTTGAAAGCTAAACAACCAGGTTTCTAAAATCCAACAGAGATGACGCAGTCGACAGCGCGCTGGAGTTGAGCATTAGTAGGATTTAAATTACGATCAGTCATTCCTGTTTCGGTTTCCCGTAATTTCCCTAAGTGATGTAAGATGAAATTTGGGAAAGTTCTTCAAAAAACGGTAGGACCGATTCTTCACCGTTTTAAATTATAGAGAATGAATGGTGAACCGTGGCGCGGCTGGCGCCAGTGTTCTCACACTTACAATGGCGTCGCTGCCATCGATTATAGGGTCACCATCGTTGCCTTCCGCGATTCAGGCCGGTGGTCGGGTGGTTAACAGAGAGAGAGAAGAGACAGCGGAGTGGATATTGGCATGGTTCGAGGTGGCTTCTTGACGTTTACCGTGAGGCCTGTGGTACGACGCATGTACACTATGGGCAGCGTCAGCGAGAGATACCGGCAGTGACTTGATGGGACCTCGGGTTTGGTATCGCGGTGGTCCACTGTTGTGTTTTGCTGCGCTTTTCTGCTGCGAGGGCATGTATAGGTTCTTGTTACTGGCCATTGAAATTGAGATGTGTCTATGGCGTGACGGAGGAAATGTGTGATGCTCGCCGCTGTTGCATGTGAAAACGCTTCGTCTGCCTTGAGTCTGTGCAGGAAATTATGTGAAGTAAATAGCTGATACCACGGCGACGTCTTGCTCTCACGCGCTGTTGAATACATTTCGGAATTACTGAATGGTGAAGATATACCACGTGTAAAGCGAATGAACCCATTTGCGCCATGCTAAGGTACTGTTTTATTCTGCTTAAATCTGTGTCAGTTATATGTGCATTTATATGCCCCTCTTTAGTTGCAGAAGTTAACAGAAGTGTGTAAACAGAGAGCTATCTGAAAAGTGATGTAAAGTTGAAACCCTTCCAATAAGTGAATACACTCGAACTCTGTATTACTAAAGGTGCCTTTCGATGTCAGCGCCTACCTTGGGTAATACGTGTTACTCGGAGGTTGTCGTGGTACTGTAAGTAATTATAATACACAAAATTGTTTATTCTGATTATACTACATTGGAGATGTAAGGTCGGTCGTGTGCCGCTGTAAATTACTATTGTCTCCTCTGTGTGGCAGCCTAGCATTGTCAGTGGTTTCAATCATTATTCCTCTCATATTTGGAGTTTTGTTTTCGCGGGTTTGCTTAAGCTGACACTGTTCAAAAATGGCTCTGAGCACTATGGGACTTAACATCTATGGTCATCAGTCCCCTAGAACTTAGAACTACTTAAACCTAACTAACCTAGGGACATCACACAACACCCAGTCATCACGAGGCAGAGAAAATCCCTGACCCCGCCGGGAATCGAACCCGGGAACCCGGGCGCTGACACCGTTAAGGTGAGTTGTAAGACCTATAAACAGGCAAGTCAAACTGAGTATTCTATGAGCTCAAGACGATATTCTATTACCTGGTGCCTTAGTTTGTTATAGGTTAGAAGTATTTTACGTGTTATTAATATTCTGCTGTTTGCTTTGTCTAAAGAGGAGCTAGTTCTGTGAAGTAGTCGGTTATATTTTATTAGGGTGTTACGCGTTGTGCCTTTTCATGTTAATTGTTTTAAAGAAGCTACAAATGACTCTGTGTATGTTGCAGATGGCTGAAACTGACGTGTTCATGGGGGTCGCGTCCTGACGGGGTTGATAGTCGCCCTTATATCGTTACTACGTTTGTCGAGTGGAATTAGTACTTACTGTAATCACCTTACATGTTGAAGTTAAGTATCTCCATTGTCAGGGTGCGAACCTTCGTGGATAAAGTCGTATTCTCATCTGTAAAGACTGATAGTTTTATTCATTTGCTCTCGCCACATGTATGATTATTATCTTGTCATATTTAATGTCAGTAAAATGTAAGTGTTAGCGAGGTCCGAATTTGGACGTTGTATTCTCCTCTTGTGGAAACAAATTTAAGTGATTTTATTCCTCTTTTAAGTAGCCTTCAGATGCGTATATTTTGCCTCCATGTTTGGTGTTTTCATGGCTTCCACGTTAATTGAAATTACAATATAGATAAATTTGGCAACAGAGGGTTTCGTGTATTTATTAGTTGCTAAGTGGATCCTGCGTTAAGTGCAGGAACCTACCAAATGGTGTCTTAATATGTACTGCGCTTGGGCAAAAGTACTGAAACACTACGACAGATGCCAACTTGAACATAAATACAGATGCTTCCTGCAGGTTGCTATTGTGTCTGACCACGAATAGCAGCTGCGCGATCTCCCTCAATATATGGCAACTGTCAGCCGTGGTCAGAATAATGTTCTGCGTAGTTGCGAGTGCGTTATGTCTGAGATAAGTGAACTTGAACGTGGGCTAATTGTTGGCGTTCGTAAAGTGGGTACTTCTGTAAAGAACGAAACCGAAGTATTTGCTGTTTCAATGGGCACAGTATCGAAGATTTATACCGCATACAGGCAAGTAGAAAAAACGTCTTTCTGGGCACCGTATCGAAGATCTACAGGGTGTTACAAAAGGATACGGCCAAACTTTCAGGAAACATTCCTCACACACAAAGAAAGAAAATATGTTATGTGGACATGTGTCCGGAAACGCTTACTTTCCATGTTAGAGCTCATTTTATTACTTCTCTTCAAATCACATTAATCATAAAATGGAAACACACAGCAAAAGAACGTACCAGCGTGATTTCAAATACTTTGTTACAGGAAATGTTCAAAATGTCCTCCGTTAGCGAGGATACATGCATCCACCCTCCGTCGCATGGAATCCCTGATGCGCTGATGCAGCCCTGGAGAATGGCGTATTGTATCACAGCCGTCCACAATACGAGCACGAAGAGTCTCTACATTTGGTACCAGGGTTGCGTAGACAAGAGCTTTCAAATGCCCCCATAAATGAGTCAAGAGGGTTGAGGTCAGGAGAGCGTGGAGCCCATGGAATTGGTCCGCCTCTACCAATCCATCGGTCACTGAATATGTTATTGAGAAGCGTACGAACACTTCGACTGAAATGTGCAGGAGCTCCATCGTGCATGAACCACATGTTGTGTCGTACTTGTAAAGGCACATGTTCTAGCAGCACAGGTAGAGTTTTCCGTATGAAATCATGATAACGTGCTCCATTGAGCGTAGGTGGAAGAACGTGGGGCCCAATCAAGACATCACCAACAATGCCTGCCCAAACTTTCACAGAAAATCTGTGTTGACGACGTGATTGCACAATTGTGTGCGGATGCTCGTCAGCCCACACATGGTGATTGCGAAAATTTACAATTTGATCACGTTGGAATGAAGCCTCATCCGTAAAGAGAACATTTGCGCTGAAAGGAGGGTTGACACGTTGTTGAATGAACCATTCGCAGAAGTGTACCCGTGGAAGCCAATCACCAGCTGATAGTGCCTGCACACGCTGTACATGGTACGGAAACGCTTAATTTCCATGTTAGAGCTCCTTTTAGTTTCGTCAGTATGTACTGTACTTCCTCGATTCACCGCCAGTTGGCCCAATTGAAGGAAGGTAAAGTTGACTTCGGTGCTTGTGTTGACATGCGACTCATTGCTCTACAGTACTAGCATCAAGCACATTAGTACGTAGCACCAACACGTTATTGTTCATCACGAACGTGGTTTTGCAGTCAGTGCAATGTTTACAAATGCGGGGTTGGCAGATGCCCATTTGATGTATGGATTAGCACGGGGCAATAGCCGTGGCGCGGTACGTTGGTATCGAGACAGATTTCCAGAACGAAGGTGACCCGACAGGAAGACGTTCGAAGCAATTGATCAGCGTCTTAGGGAGCACGGAACATTCCAGCCTATGACTCCCGACTGGGGAAGACCTAGAACGACGAAGACACCTGCAATGGACGAGGCAATTCTTCGTGCAGTTGACGATAACCCTAATGTCAGCGTGAGAGAAGTTGCTGCTGTACAAGGTAACGTTGACTACATCACTCTATGGAGACTGCTACGGGAAAACCAGTTGTTTCCGTACCATGTACAGCATGTGCAGGCACTATCAGCTGCTGCCGATTAGCCTCCACGGGTACACTTCTGCGAATGGTTCATCCAACAATGTGTCAATCCTCATTTCTGTGCAAATGTTCTCTTTACGCATGAGGCTCCATTCCAACGTGATCAAATTGTAAATTTTCACAATCAACATGTGTTGGCTGACGAGCATCCGCACGCAATTGTGCAATCACGTCATCAACACAGATTTTCTGTGAACGTTTGGGCAGGCATTGTTGGTGATGTCTTGATTGGGCCCCACGCTCTTCCACCTACGCTCAATGGAGCACGTTATCATGATTTCATATGGGATACTCTCTCTACCTGTGCTACCAGAACATGTGCCTTTACAAGTACGACGCAACATGTGGTTCACGCACGATGGACCTCTTGCACATTTCAGTCGAAGTGTTCGTACGGTTCTCAACAACAGATTCAGTGACCGATGGATTGATAGAGGCGGACCAATTCCATGGGCTCCACGCTCTCCTGACCTCAACCCTCTTGACTCATTTACGGGGGCATTTGAAAGATCTTTACAACTTCTGGACACGATTACGTCCCAGGAGTGAAACATGCCCAGGATTCGATGATGAATTCGCGAGTGTACTTCTAAAGTGACTTACCTCCCATAAAATACGAAAGTTAGGGAACGGCAAAATGTGACAGCGGCCATACGAGTGATTACAACTATATAATTTTTTGTATTGTCTAAATGCAAATAAATGTGCAGAAGTAAGAAATCCAGGAAGTAAACATTCCAAGAAAATACAGAACTTGTAGTGGAGTTGAGTCACTTTGGAACAAAAGGTATTTATAAAAGTAAAGTAATTGATTCATTCCTTTTTTTTCATGTTCATGACCCAGATTGTGAGCATAATAACACGGTGGGTTAGAATGAACACATTAATTTATATACACTATATACACTGAAGCGCCAAAGAAACTAGTATGGCATGCGTATACAAATACAGAGACATGTAAACAGGCAGAATACGGTGCTGAGATCGGCAACGCGTGTATACGATAACAAGTGTCTGGCGCAGTTGTTAGATCGGTTACTGCTGCCACAATGGCAGTTTATCAAAATTTAAGAGAGTTTGAACGTGGTGTTATAGTCGGAGCGCGAGCGACGGGATACAGCATCTCCGAGGTAGCGATGAAGTGTGGATTTCCCGTACGACCATTTCACGAGTGTAGAGTGAATATCAGGAATCTGGTAAAACATCAAATCTCCGATGTCGCTGCGGTCGGAAAAATATCCTGCAAGAGCGGGACCAACAATGACTGAAGAGACTTGTTCAACGTGACAGAAGTGCAACCCTTTACTTCCGAAAATTGCTCGAGATTTCAATGCTGGGCCATCAACAAATGTAAGCGTACGAGCCATTCAATGAAACATCATCCATATGGGCTTTCGGAGCCGGAGGCCCACTCGTGTACCGTTGATGACTGAACAACAAGAGGCTTTTACGCCTCGCCTGGGCCCCTCAACATCAACACTGGACTGTTTATGGCTGGAAACATCTTTCCTGGTCGGACGAATATCGTTTGAAATTGTATCGAGCGGATTGACGTGTACGGGTATGGAGACAACTTCATTAATCCATGGACCCTGCATGTCAGTAGGGGACTGTTCAAGCCGGTGGGAGGTTCTGTAATGGTCCGAGGCGTGTGCCGTTGGAATTATATGAAACCCCAGATATGTCTAAATACGTGCGTAAGCATTCTGCGTGACCACCCACACCCATTCATGTCCATTGTGCATTCTGACGGCCTTAGGCAGTTACAACAAGACAGCATGACGCCCCACACGTCCAGAATTGCTACAGAGTGGCTCCAGGAACACTCTTGTGAGCTTAAATACTTCCGCTGGCCACCAAACCACACAGACGTGAACCTACTGAGAATATCTGGGATGTCTTGTAACGTGCTGTTCAGAAGAGATCTCTGCCCTTTCGTATTCATACGGACTTATGGACAAGCCGGAAGTTGGTGGCCGAGCGTTTCTAGGCGCTTCAGTCTGGAACCGCGCGACTGCTGCGGTCGCAGGTTCGAATCCTGCCTCGGGCATGAATGTGTGTGATGTCCTTAGGTTAGTTAGGTTTAAGTAGTTCTAAGTTCTAGTGGACTGATGACCTCAGATGTTAAGTCCCATAGTGCTCAGAGCCATTTGAACCATTTGAACCATTTGAACTTATGGACAGCCCTGCAGGATTCATGGTGCCAATTCCTTCCAGCACTACTTCAGACATTAGTCAACTCCATGCCACGTCTTGTTGCGGCACTTCTGCGTGCTCGTTGGGACCCTACGCGATATAAGCAGGTGCACCAGTTTCTTTGGCTCTTCAGTGTGTATTTTAGTGAATACAGTACAGCGAAACAGAAAACTAGTGAAATACCAGACTAATATTTAAGCACATTACTGATAAGATTGTTTATTACTATCACTTTATTAATGCATGGAACAATAATAGGGGAATGAAATTATTGATTATTACGTTGCAAACATTTACGAGTAAACTATCATTGCGGGATGCTCATCACACACTGCACGTTTTTCAAGAAGATACGTTACGTTCTTGATCTTTTCCTTCTTCAAAAGATTACATAATACAGCGCGGAAGAAGACATGACCACTTACTGCCAAGTTTTAATAGCCCTTGTTCGCACCCCTGAAGCAGATCTGAATAATGCGCTTTACGAATGACAAATGTGGAGGTAACAATTTCGACTTCATTTCTGATATTTTAAAATCTAATGTTGATTTAATACACAAATTGACTGCATTTTTCCAATCGAAAATTTGCCTGTCATTGCCAATAATATGAACTTTACCAACTCTAATCCAAACAACGTTGTAATCCCCAGGAACAGGAAGCAGTTGTATGTTTCTTATCATCTTCTTCACTCTTCCAAAAACACTGTCAGGCGGCAAATAGCAGTGTCCACTAATTGGAAAAGCTATCTAGAAGGTAACATGATAGGAACCCGAGAACTTACTGATAATCGATAGCCAAACATAGTTCTATTTTTGGGCACTACACCTATCACAAAATTAATTAGTATGACGCATATGCGGGTTATTTCTACAAATCCTTTCGAGGTGATAGTAAACTGCATTTGCAGCAGAGGAACTATCATAAGCGAGCGAGGTGGCGCAGTGGTTAGACACTGGACTCGCATTCAGGAGGACGACGGTTCAATCCCGCGTCCGGGCATCCTGATTTAGGTTTTCCGTGATTTCCCTAAATCGCTCCAGGCAAATGCCGGGATGGTTCCTTTGAAAGGGCACGGCCGACTTGCTTCCCTAATCCGATGAGACCGATGACCTCGCTGTCTGGTCTCCTTCCCCAAAAAACAACCAAGAACAACAACAACTATCACACATGTTCAAATGAGTGTGAAATCTTATGAGACTTAACTGCTAAGGTCATCAGTGCCTAAGCTTACTCACTACTTAACGTAAATTATGCTAAGGACAAATACACACACCCATGCCCGAGGGATGACTCCAACCACCGCCGGGCCCAGCCGTACAGTCCATGACTGCAGCGCCTAAGACCGCTTGGCTAATCCCGCGCTGCGGAACTATCACATTTAGCATCATATACATATCAGATGTGAAAGTGGACATAGTCATGTGTCTGTTTTGAATTAGCTCCATAATGCAACGTAATACTGCCACACCTGGGGTGAATAAAATGTCTTGCTGAAAGATGTAGGTGGCAGCTGTTGGTTCTGCATAATGTCAAAAATAACAGTTACTGAACCATTCATTACACATTAGAACTATTTTACTCTTTGCTTATGCACCAAGAGTTCACACTCAATCTCCTTTTTCACTTCATCATCTACTACATGTTTCAGTTGTTGATTGCGTTGTTCGCAAAAGCAATAAACATCAGTTCTAGGAGTCCAAATCCTAGGTTTAAGTCAGTAGTGCAAAAAATATACTAAAAGTAGAGCAAATTCTATACTAAATGTGATAGTTTCTGCTTTTGGCTTCTTCGTTATCAACAAAGGCCTCACCGAACGTTCTCCACATTGTTCTAATCTCCTTGGGAGATACTTCCTAGGTGGAGTAAGGTACAGCAGTAATAACACAAAATTAGTATTTATTTACATATAGAATTTCGTTCGTACAGTTGAAGTTAATTCATACATAATATATCAAATATAGAGTAAATAATAATGTGAAATTTAATGTCATATTTTAGCGGGACCCATTCAGATAGTAAGAGATATACACATAAATAAAGTACCTAGGGCTAAAATGGCGTTTTTACTGCATTCGGTTATTCTGGTTTTTGGAAATATTAATAATACAGTGATTACGCTATCCCTGCCATATTGTTCATCGGTACACTTGAAGCTCTACATCTACATCTACATTTTTACTCCGCAAGCCACCCAACAGTGTGTGGCGGAGGGCACTTTACGTGCCACTGTCATTACCTCCCTTTCCTGTTCCAGTCGCATATGGTTCGCGGGAAGAACGACTGTCTGAAAGCCTCCGTGCGCGCTCTAATCTCTCTAATTTTACATTCGTGATCTCCTCTGGAGGTATAAGTAGGGGGAAGCAATATATTCGATACCTCAAAAGCTACACCGCGATGCAGAGCGCCTCTCTTGCAGAGTCTGCCACTTGAGTTTGTTAAACATCTCCGTAACGCTATCACGGTTACCAAATAACCCTGTGACGAAACGCGCCGCTCTTCTTTGGATCTTCTCTATCTCCTCCGTCAACCAGATCTGGTACGGATCCAATGTGCTGTCTTAGCTAATACGGTTACAATCCTGGGAAGGTTCGTTGCGTTACGGTCTGAAAGAAGCTACTCGAGATTTGTAAACACAGGGAAGTGACCGTCGCAGACGGTTTAGGCAGTGAGGTGAGAGACGAGAGGGCAACGACAGCCGTGTCGGGGCGATGGGGGCGGGGCGGAGCTCGTGGTGTGTACACGGTTTGGCGGGCAGCCATGGGAAAGCGCTAACCGACCACACCTCTGGAAACTCGAGTCCAGCTACGGAAACAACCCTTCGCCGACGGCAGAGAAATCAAGTTTCACATTTTTAGATAAGTACAGAAATTCCAAATACACCAAAATGATCAGTGCGTCATTGCCACATAGCAGGTAATTGCACTACAAAATTTAAGATAGTTTCTACAGTCTTTATTAGTCAGTGCTTACACAAAATAGTTCAGAAAAATAACCTAAACCCATATTACGACAGCCACACAGTGCTGTCAAATGCTGTATGAGAATGGCAATTGCTATCACTCACCTCCTTGTGTCACGATCTTATACACAGTCAAGGTTACATACACATCTACATGACTATTCTAGAATTTGTGCATAGCTGTTTGGCACAGTGTTCAGAGAATGACTTTTAGACTATTTCTCGAATACTCCACCCTCGTATAGCACGTGGCAAAATGGAACACATAAAATTTTCGTTTTTTTTTTTTTTTTTACAATGGTCATTTCCCCCTGTATAGGCAGGAGTCAACAAAATATTTTCACATTTGCAGGAGAAAGTTGGTGATTTAAATTTTCTGAAAAGATCTCGCCGCAACAAGAAACACCTTTGTTTTAATGTCTGCCATCCCAATTCGCTTATCATATCCGTAACAATCTCTCCACAATTTGTAAGGCACGCTTGTTGTTAAAGTCACGTTTTATTTCCTTATCTTCCAGTTTTACGGTTTTGTTTCGCGTCTGTGGACATCATGTAGCATTCACTGAGTAAATCGGTACTGCAGAACGCGCACAGTCGGAAGGAGGATTTCTTTTCCCACGCTGGCTGAAGGAGCCGGTGTATGGTATGGTGTTTGTTGCCAGTGGAAGGTGGTGTGAGGCGCTGTGGTTAGGCGTGAGAACGCCCGTTACGTCAGTAGCGAGGTACGTAGGGAAAGCACAGTTATTCTGCCGTGAAGCAGGTAATTTTACTTAATAAATATTTGATAAAAAAAGTCGCTTTTTCCAGTACAGATATTAAGAGATGTAAACAGGTCATAAGTACTTTCATAGTAAAAGTATTACAACGCCAGAAATGGATCTTCTTAATTATGAACTAAGTAATGTTTAAGCTGATGAAAATGTACGAACGGCTATGACTGCGCGCCAGAGTCGTCAGTAACCGTTGCGATGTCTTCCGATCTACACTCCTGGAAATGGAAAAAAGAACACATTGACACCGGTGTGTCAGACCCACCATACTTGCTCCGGACACTGCGAGAGGGCTGTACAAGCAATGATCACACGCACGGCACAGCGGACACACCAGGAACCGCGGTGTTGGCCGTCGAATGGCGCTAGCTGCGCAACATTTGTGCACCGCCGCCGTCAGTGTCAGCCAGTTTGCCGTGGCATACGGAGCTCCATCGCAGTCTTTAACACTGGTAGCATGCCGCGACAGCGTGGACGTGAACCGTATGTGCAGTTGACGGACTTTGAGCGAGGGCGTATAGTCGGCATGCGGGAGGCCGGGTGGACGTACCGCCGAATTGCTCAACACGTGGGGCGTGAGGTCTCCACAGTACATCGATGTTGTCGCCAGTGGTCGGCGGAAGGTGCACGTGCCCGTCGACCTGGGACCGGACCGCAGCGACGCACGGATGCACGCCAAGACCGTAGGATCCTACGCAGTGCCGTAGGGGACCGCACCGCCACTTCCCAGCAAATTAGGGACACTGTTGCTCCTGGGGTATCGGCGAGGACCATTCGTAACCGTCTCCATGAAGCTGGGCTACGGTCCCGCACACCGTTAGGCCGTCTTCCGCTCACGCCCCAACATCGTGCAGCCCGCCTCCAGTGGTGTCGCGACAGGCGTGAATGGAGGGACGAATGGAGACGTGTCGTCTTCAGCGATGAGAGTCGCTTCTGCCTTGGTGCCAATGATGGTCGTATGCGTGTTTGGCGCCGTGCAGGTGAGCGCCACAATCAGGACTGCATACCACCGAGGCACACAGGGCCAACACCCGACATCATGGTGTGGGGAGCGATCTCCTACACTGGCCGTACACCACTGGTGATCGTCGAGGGGACACTGAATAGTGCACGGTACATCCAAACCGTCATCGAACCCATCGTTCTACCATTCCTAGACCGGCAAGGGAACTTGCTGTTCCAACAGGACAATGCACGTCCGCATGTATCCCGTGCCACCCAACGTGCTCTAGAAGGTGTAAGTCAACTACCCTGGCCAGCAAGATCTCCGGATCTGTCCCCCATTGAGCATGTTTGGGACTGGATGAAGCGTCGTCTCACGCGGTCTGCACGTCCAGCACGAACGCTGGTCCAACTGAGCCGCCAGGTGGAAATGGCATGGCAAGCCGTTCCACAGGACTACATCCAGCATCTCTACGATCGTCTCCATGGGAGAATAGCAGCCTGCATTGCTGCGAAAGGTGTATATGCACTGTACTAGTGCCGACATTGTGCATGCTCTGTTGCCTGTGTCTATGTGCCTGTGGTTCTGTCAGTGTGATCATGTGATGTATCTGACCCCAGGAATGTGTCAATAAAGTTTCCCCTTCCTGGGACAATGAATTCACGGTGTTCTTATTTCAATTTCCAGGAGTGTAGTTCTGTTGTAGGACCATGCACTCAGGAAATTATTAGTTTGCAGTTAATCATTATTAATTGTGTCGACATTATCAGCTTATGGTGTTTAGTAGGTAAATACGTCATAATGGCATCCCTCTTGAACGTTATTCAGAGTAATATAGCTTCCTGATTCATCTCTTATAATCACAGAAAGTAGAACTGCACTTTACAGAGAACCCGATGGCGCTGTTACTGGCTCTGCGAGAATATAACCCGCTAGAGATTCTCGGGAAAACAGGTAGACAGAATCCTAGACGATGACTCACTACGATAGTCCAAGGACGAGTGGTCTTAATCTCCGCAAAATTCGGATGAAAAAGCATGGCCGGTCGTATTGTACTCCGTCAGTCCTATCTGGTAAGGATCGCATAACGTACATTATTCCACAACAGGACAGACAAGCGTAGTGTAGGCCGTTTGTTTACCATATTTCTTACATCTTTCAAGTCTTCTGGCAATAAAACGCACTGTTTCGCCTTCCCCACAACATTTCCTATGCGATGGTTCCAGGTTAAATTATTCTCAGTTGTGTTTCCACGTATTTAGTTCAATCGACAACCTTTAAATTTGTATGATTCATCGCGTAGCCGAAATTCCTTTTCTTACTCTTGGAGTATCTCATGCTTCTTATTCTTTAAAATCAATTGTCCCTTTTCGCACCATATAGATATCTTGTGTAAATCATTTTGCAATTGGTTTCGATCTTCTGGTGACTTTTCTAGATGGTAAAAAGCAGTATATTCCGTTATGAATCTAAGAGGGCTGTTTAAATTGTCTGCTAAAGCATTTATATGACTTAACAGCAGCAGGGGGCCTACAACACTTCCTTGGGTAGCGCCAGACATCACTTTTGATGCAGTCGATGACTTACCATCAGATACTACGAATTGTGATCATTCTGACAGGAAATCCGTATCTAGTCGCACAACAGCGACGATGCTCCATAGGCACGCTGTTTGATTAGAATCCACTTGTAAGGAACGGTAGCACAACTGTTCTGGAATCCTAGAAATATGGAATCAGCCTGAGATCCCGTAACGAATGCAATCATTTCTTCGAATGAATAATGAGCGACTTTCATTTCACAGAACTATATTTTCTGAGTACTTCTATAACAAATTGATGTCATTGAATTTAATTACATTTTTTTAATGCAAAGGTGTCACAACCTGGAATCCTCGAAACGTAAAAACGTAGTAACCAACTCTTCTCTCCCAAAGCATCATAAGTTTGGAGTTCAAATGTATCTAGTAATTCACTATCTGATATTTATTTTAACCACTAATAAATACAGATGTTATTTGAATACGGTGCAATCTGCGTAATCTTTGATGACACTATTGAGAATAGCTCGTGAGAAATACAGATTTTAATTAGTAATTAATGATTTAGTAAATACAGAAGCGATGTGTGAGACATGAAAATGACCAGCAGGAAAAGGCTCTTCTCTCAACATGTTATAAATACGCCTAATTTACTAACGCATCGAGGGAGGCAACGTGGTGATAAAGAGACTACGCTTGCAGCTAGAAGAATGTCGGTTCAAATACCTGTCTGACCGTCTTGATTCGGGATTTTCTTGATATAGATAAGTCACTAAAGGCAAACATTGTGATCATTCATGTGAACGGAAACGGCTGTGCTCATCCAGTCAGAGCTTCTACTTCGTCGACATGTTGAAAACTACTAATCTTTGTTTTATTTAGGGCAAATTTGCATGAGGGATCATTTTATTAGTATTTGACGGTTACGTTGGAGCTTGGTCCGATGTACACGATGTGCAGTTTGTCCATGAGTCGGTACTTAAACACTTTGCGAGTGATGGACTCTGGGGTACTTGGAAATACTTGCTCTGCTACAGAGATGACCTATTGCTCAGTTTAGACGCTTCAACGTTACCGCGTGTGAACTTTAAACAGTGCTAAGGGACAGTCAGTTGTATTTCAGCGTATTCGCTTATGAACTTCGGTGAACCTTTGACACCATGGGACTTAGCATTTTTGAACCAGTTGAACACACTTGTAGCTGTCGAGAAATCAGACAGTAGTTGTTCACAAATGTGGAAGTTTAACATCACTTGTAATACCTCATATTATTACACAGCGCTTCACTTCTGTCGACTGTCTGAGGTACTGAAAGGCCACCATTCGTAACTTTTATTTCTGTTGTTGATGTGGTCTTCAGTCCAAATGCCGGTTTGATGCACCTTCCTATGCTTGTCTACCATGTTCAACTCTCTTCATCTGTGCAGAACTTTAATTTCTATGAATGTACAACAGTTTTTAATTTTAACAGTAAATTATTGTGTTGGCTACAGCCATTCATGTTCCTGGATTACACCCACCTATTTATTACTTAAATTGCGACCATGCCTGAATTATTATATATTCGATCGGTTATATACGTCGTGCTGTCGTGATGTCCAGAGCCTGAAGACTGGTTGCACGCAGTTCTGTGGAAGCCTCTCAAACTTCGTATAACTACCGTAACCTTCCTCCATTTACACCTGCTTACTGCATTCAAAGTTTGGTCACCCTCTAACGTTTTTTACCCCACACTACCATACCTTACAAAACTGACGACTGTGTGATGTCACAAGTTGTGGCCTAACAACTGATCCCTCCTTATAGGCAAGTTGTGCCACAAATTATTTTTTCTTTTTTCCCCAATCAATGGTTCAAATGGCTCTGAGCACTATGGGACTCAACATCTTAGGTCATAAGTCCCCTAGAACTTAGAACTACTTAAACCTAACTAACCTAAGGACATCACACACACCCATGCTCGAGGCAGGATTCGAACCTGCGACCGTAGCAGTCCCGCGGTTCCGGACTGCAGCGCTAGAACCGCTAGACCACCGCGGCCGGCTTTCCCCAATCCCTTGAAGCACGTACTCATTAGTTATTCGATATACCCATCTAATCTTGCACCATATTTCAAAATCTTCATGTCTGAACACTTCATCCATGCTATTGTGATGACTTTCTTTTTGTTCCAGGCGTGTAATGAGCTATCCGCGTTTCATATCCGTTCACAATAGAGCTCAGAAAATCCTCTTCTTCCGATTCAAGTCACTCACCAAACTCACTAGCGCTGTTAGCCCATTTTTTTCCGTACTGCTCTGTCTGCCGCTTTGGACACCTTCCTGAGCACAGTTTCCGGAATCCCAGCGTTTCTGTGTGTTTCTCGTATAACAGATTTCTGGAGAGTTGTGCAAACGTATCAGAAATTTCATCCACTGTCAATCGGTGGTATTCACTAACAATTTCCTCGATTTTTTGGATCAATTCATCAGTCAAAATGGAAGGTCTCCCACTCGTCTGTTCGGCATGAACATTTATTTTGCCTCCATTAAACTCACTATACCGCTTAAGCACACTCTTTCTATTCATATCACCTTTGCTGCAAACTGTTTTGGTGTTCGGTAGGTGTTGTTCCTTCCGTGAACAGGAAGCGGATCACAGCACTTGACTCGCACTTCTTTTGGCGAGGTGTCTCACTGACGTCCTTCATGCATCTGGACGCCACAGCTTCCTGCGGACGTCGCTCTGAAGCGGGTCACAGAAAGTGGCTCGCACTTGGTGAGGTGTCTTACTGACATCCATCATGCATCGGGACGCCACAGCTTCCTGCGGACGTCGCTCTGAAGCGGGTCACAGAAAGTGGCACGCACTTGGTGAGTGGCTCGCACTTGGTGAGGTGTCTTACTGACATCCTTCATGCATCTGGACGCCACAGCTTCCTGCGGACGTCGCTCTGAAGCGGGTCACAGAAAATGGCTCGCACTTGGTGAGGTGTCTTACTGACATCCTTCATGCATCTGGACGCCACAGCTTCCTGCGGACGTCGCTCTGAAGTGGGTCACAGAAAGTGGCTCGCACTTGGTGAGTGGCTCGCACTTGGTGAGGTGTCTTACTGACATCCTTCATGCATCTGGACGCCACAGCTTCCTGCGGACGTCGCTCTGAAGTGGGTCACAGAAAGTGGCTCGCACTTGGTGAGTGGCTCGCACTTGGTGAGGTGTCTTACTGACATCCTTCATGCATCTGGAGGCCACAGCTTCCTGCGGACGTCGCTCTGGAGCGGGTCACAGAAAGTGGCTCGCACTTGGTGAGGTGTCTTACTGACATCCATCATGCATCGGGACGCCACAGCTTCCTGCGGACGTCGCTCTGAAGCGGGTCACAGAAAGTGGCACGCACTTGGTGAGTGGCTCGCACTTGGTGAGGTGTCTTACTGACATCCTTCATGCATCTGGACGCCACAGCTTCCTGCGGACGTCGCTCTGAAGCGGGTCACAGAAAATGGCTCGCACTTGGCGAGGTGTCTTACTGACATCCTTCATGCATCTGGACGCCACAGCTTCCTGCGGACGTCGCTCTGAAGTGGGTCACAGAAAGTGGCACGCACTTGGTGAGTGGCTCGCACTTGGTGAGGTGTCTTACTGACATCCTTCATGCATCTGGACGCCACAGCTTCCTGCGGACGTCGCTCTGAAGCGGGTCACAGAAAATGGCTCGCACTTGGTGAGGTGTCTTACTGACATCCTTCATGCATCTGGACGCCACAGCTTCCTGCAGACGTCGCTCTGAAGTGGGTCACAGAAAGTGGCTCGCACTTGGTGAGTGGCTCGCACTTGGTGAGGTGTCTTACTGACATCCTTCATGCATCTGGACGCCACAGCTTCCTGCGGACGTCGCTCTGGAGCGGGTCACAGAAAGTGGCTCGCACTTGGTGAGGTGTCATACTGACATCCTTTATGCATCTGGACGCCACAGCTTCCTGCGAACGTCGCTCTGAAGCGGGTCACAGAAAGTGGCTCGCACTTGGTGAGGTGTCTTACTGACATCCTTTATGCATCTGGACGCCACAGCTTCCTGCAAATGTCGCTCTGAAGCAGGTCACAGGAAGTGGCTCGCACTTGGTGAGATGTCTTACTGACATCCTTCATGCATCTGGACGCCACAGCTTCCTGCGGACGTCGCTCTGAAGCAGGTCACAGAAAGTGGCTCACACTTGGTGAGGTGTCTTCTGACATCCTTCATGCATCTGGACGCCACAGCTTCCTGTGGACGTCGCTCTGAAGCGGGTCACAGAAAGTGGCTCACACTTGGTGAGGTGTCTTACTGACATCCTTCATGCATCTGGACGCCACAGCTTCCTGCGGACGTCGCTCTGAAGCAGGTCACAGAAAGTGGCTCGCACTTGGTGAGGTGTCTTACTGACATCCTTCATGCATCTGGACGCCACAGCTTCCTGCGGACATGGCTCTGAAGCGGGTCACAGAAAGTGGCTCACACTTGGTGAGGTGTCTTACTGACATCCTTCATGCATCTGGACGCCACAGCTTCCTGCGGACGTCACTCTGAAGCAGGTCACAGAAAGTGGCTCGCACTTGGTGAGGTGTCTTACTGACATCCTTCATGCATCTGGACGCCACAGCTTCCTGCGGACGTCGCTCTGAAGCGGGTCACAGAAAGTGGCTCGCACTTGGTGAGGTGTCTTACTGACATCCTTCATGCATCTGGACGCCACAGCTTCCTGCGGACGTCACTCTGAAGCGGGTCACAGAAAGTGGCTCGCACTTGGTGAGGTGTCTTACTGCCATCCTTCATGCATCTGAACGCCACAGCTTCCTGCGAACGTCGCTCTGAAGCAGGTCACAGAAAGTGGCTCACACTTGGTGAGGTGTCTTACTGTCATCCTTCATGCATCTGGGCGCCACAGCTTCCTGCGGACGTCGCTCTGAAGCGGGTCACAGAAAGTGGCTCGCACTTGGTGAGGAGTCTTACTGACATCCTTCATGCATCTGGACGCCACAGCTTCCTGCGAACGTCGCTCTGAAGCGGGTCACAGAAAGTGGCTCGCACTTGGTGAGGTGTCTTACTGACATCCTTCATGCATCTGGACGCCACAGCTTCCTGCGAACATCGCTCTGAAGCGGGTCACAGAAAGTGGCTCGCACTTGGTGAGGTGTCTTACTTACATCCTTCATGCATCTGGACGCCACAGCTTCCTGCGGACATGCCTCTGAAGCGGGTCACAGAAAGTGGCTCGCACTTGGTGAGGTGTCTTACTGACATCCTTCATGCATCTGGACGCCACAGCTTCCTGCAAACGTCGCTCTGAAGCGGGTCACAGAAAGTGGCTCGCACTTGGTGAGGTGACTTACTGTCATCCTTCATGCATCTGGACGCCACAGCTTCCTGCGGACGTCGCTCTGGTCTGGGGATTTTCGTCTATCAGTGAGTGTTCCAAATCCTCAAATGACCACAGTCCGTTATGGTCGCGGTGCTCTTACTTTCTTAGCCTGCCTCGTACTTGCATTCTCATTTGGACATTCCCGATTTGCAATTTTACACTTCCAGTCTGTCACAATTTTAATCGTCTATGTTCCCTTTTACCTGCGTCACTTTGCTGCGTTTCCATCTTTTCTCCTTTCATAAATTAAATTCGGCCTCCTCGTGTGTTGCCCCAAGATATCTACTCAGTCTTGTTTCTTTTCCTGTGTCTCAGTGTTATCCATTTGTCTTATACTGTGTTCCAAATGGTTCTGAGCACTATGGGACTTAGCATCTATGGTCATCAGTCCCCTAGAACTTAGAACTACTTAAACCTAAGTAACCTAAGTACAGCACACAACACCCAGTCTTGTATTGTGGTCGTTACCACTGTTTCGGGCAATCGTTGTTTATTGCTCATTCAGAAACTGCCAACAACCTCTTCTTCCTTCAACTTATGCAGGTACGATCTCCTGAATTTCTTATCTTCCTGCAATTTTTTTCACATTTAATCTACAGTTCATAACTAATAAATTGTGGTCAGAGTTCACACCTGCTCCCAGAAAAAAATTTTTAGTGTGAAGTATGGTTTCTAAATCTATGTTTTAGCATTATGTGATCTATTTTAAGCCATCCAGTGTCTCCAACTTTTTTTCGTGATTTTTAAACCAAGTATTAGTAACGATTAAATTTTGGTAGGTGCTAAATTCAATACACTTCAAATATATGTGGTGACTTCAGTCATCGAAATGAAGAGTAATTAAACGGAAAGCAGAATAAATGTGTTATTGGGAGCAGTTAGGAGAGAAAAAATACATTTACGGTACGTACGAAGTCACAGTGGACTAATGAAGAGAAAATGGTTTTTTGTACGAATACTTATTCTGTTATCTACATATATTTTGTATAACTGTTTAAATGCTACGGAAGTTAATCGATACATTTAATGTTCTTAATACTGAAAACAAGGCATAAAATTAATTAGTTTAGTATATTATTTACTAGCTACATTGAAAAGTACCACACAAGTGTAGGAATTTATATTAAAGTCATGTATAAAAGTCAAGAAAAGAAATCAGCTGCATGAAATGTGCCTATTTAGTGTATCTACATGTTACCTTCTGTTATTATAAAAATCTAAAGAGGCCATATGTGTTCAATATTACATGTTAAGTTCCATCTGCTTGTGTTAAACCAAAATTAACTGTGCAAATACTGTTTACTTGTCTTCTTGTCAAAGTAGGGCATACTTATTTATGTATGTTCCGCCTTTGTTAGCGAAACCGTGCCGGTGTCCACTCTGCGCAATCCAACGATCCGCAGCTCGAGGGTATTTCGCAGCTGCTAGATTATCCAAGCCGGAAAGTGGACGAATTTCTGCACAAATTGCTTAACATTGGCTGACGCGGTCTGTCCCCCTAAGTGGGACGAGACTTAATTACTCTAACTACTCAAGTTTTAATTTCTTTGAACTTGCCAGTGAAAGATTAATTAAAAGTTGTCGCCAGTTTAATGACGTAAATAACCACGGCCGCGGAAACTGGCGACAGTAAACCGCCTGGGAGCAAAATTGGAGTTGGTAATAAGCACATCACGGCGGTGGGCTGCCTTTATTTCCTTTGGCAACAAATTACTAGAGTTCTGACAGTCGAAATTTCTGTGAATGACGGGGTGGCGTGTGATTAGAAGAAAAATCCGGTGCGAAAGCGTTATAACATTTTAAAAAATCTCATTCTCAAAACAAATTAGTTTCTGAATGAATGCCTGTTCAATGCAGAGCGTACGGCAGCTTCAACTTCGAGAATTTTCTTTTGTCGTCAGCACGTGTAAGCTTTATTCAAGTTCTCGATCACGTCAATACTGAACACCGAAAATCTCTGTAGGAATCGATATGGATTCTGCAGTCAGCGATCAAGTGAAAATCTGCCCATGATTGACGAATGTAGTATTTCGTTTATCTGTTTACAAACCGTATGGCATTCATCGTAATACATATATATCGTTGGACGTAAGGTCCGCCAGTTATGCAAAACACCGTTTTTTTCCAAGTTCCCAAACATGTTTCAGCACCCCTGTGCCATTATCTGTGGATTTCTGTTTTATTTAATCTTCTCATTCGGTTTGCTTGGTTTTTCACAACCACTTGTGTATTATTTATTACAGGTAGCTTGTCATGTTTTTGTTTGGCAAGCCGTTTTATTCTCAGTATCAAGGTGAGGTGTTGTGAAGCACACGTAAACATAACACGTAATTTCACAAAATAAGGTCGTAAAAGCACTTTGCACTTCACCAAAACACAGTGTGTGTGGCAGCGTGACCGAGAATCCAAATACCAATTGCCATAGAGGTAGCCTGAAAAATCCTTTGGAAGTTGTTTAATAGTTAATTATTTTCAAAAAATTTTCACCCACTGTTTTACCCCCTCTGGGATTGAATTTCCAAAAATGCTGTAAGATGTAACTTTTTATTGTCTGACTGAGGAGCGAAACACCAGTTTTCATAGATTTAGGTTTAAAAGTGTTTTTCACCGCTTTTTCACTCGTTTAGGGGTTGAATTCCCAAAAAAAAGGTGACGTGCGAATTTTATATTTCTAACATAGAAGCTAAACACAAATTTTAATAGATTTTGCTTAAAAAATGCTTGCAGAATGAAATATTTTCATAAAAGCTTTCATCCCCTGTTTCATCCCCATAAGGGCTGAATCTCCTAAAACAGAAACACTAATTTTTTTATGTCTAAACGAAAAGCCAGATTTAAATTTTCATCGATTTTTCCTTAAAATAGTTTTAACAATCAAATATGTCCATAAAAAGTCTCATCCCATATTTCCCCCCCTTAGGGGCTCAATTTCCAAGTGCACTGAAACATGTATTTTTGTTTGTAACCGAGAAATCAAATACCAATGTTCAGAGATGAAGTTTTAAAAATACTTTAGTAGTTCTGTAATAATAATATATTCTCAAAAACGGCTTACACCCATTATTTCACCGCCATAGGGTCATATTTACAAAGATGCTGAAACAACTAATTCTTTATTTCTGATCAATAAACCGAGTACCAATTTTCGTAGTTCGAACTCAAAAATACCTTGATACCGACATTTAAAAAAAGAAAAACCCTCCATCGCCTATTTCATGCCGATAGGGTTGGAATTTCGAAAAATCCCTCCTTAAACGACGCCTGCCCTATAAGACGCACACCTTATCCATTTTCAAAATTTCTGTCCTTAGCGGTATGGGCAACGATGGTCAGTCAGCACATTGCCTTTTATATATAGAGAAGTCCGTTTCACACATGTCAATGTTCATGTCGTCATATGTCCTGAACTATGTGTTGTACAAAATACAATTGTGCAGTTACATTCAGCGGTATATCTGGAGACTGCCTGCAAAATTTGTTGGGAATAATGTTAGTAGTGATGAAGTAATAACTAAAACGTCGTGCCTAATACTGCAGTTGTACTGCATGCGCAGCGAAGATGTAATGCAACGAAAATGTTTATAAGCAACCCATTTTTGGTACCTCTGATTATTTCGATCGGGATTTCGGCGAGAGTAAATTTCGAAAAGGTTTGAAATAACGTGTAATGTTTCGTGCGCTTCGTCCGTTACGCTGCACAAGACATACACATTGTTTCTAACTTTAATACTTGACTTATTATATTAATCCTTTAATGTAAGATTGTACCTTGTATTTAGTAGATTACTGCAGCATTTTAAATTTTTAAATTCGGTCATCAGTTATACGAATTACAGAAATCAAATTTTGACCCTGGAACGCTTTAGACAGGCAATTTCCAACGGTGACGCCTTTTTTAGCCTTTTGGTACTACAGTGTCATCGCCGCGCGGGATTAGCCGAGCGGTCAGGGACACTGCAGTCATGGACAGTGCGGCTGGTCCCGGCGGAGGTTAGAGTCCTCCCTCGGGCATGGGTGTGTGTGTGTGTGTGTCTGTGTGTGTGTGTGTGTTTGTCCTTACGATAATTTAGGTTAAGTAGTGTGTAAGCTTAGGGACTGATAACCTTAGTCAACGTGGGTCTGGCCAAGATGAGGCGGTATTTACTCTGTAAGTAGGCTGTTTATGTTTTCTTATTGGCAACGTTACGTAGCGCTCTGTACGAAAATCACTGGCTGTGCTGTGTGCAGTCTGTGGCTAGTTTGCATTGTTGTCTGCCATTGTAGAGGGGCAGCTGGATGTTAACAGCGCGTAGCGTTGCGCAGTTAGAGGTGAGCCGCCAGCAGTGGTGGATGTGAGGAGAGAGATGGCGGAGTTTTGAAATTACATATATTATGACTTGTGATGATATTAAGGTAAATACATTGTTTGTTCTCTATTAATATCTTTCATTTGCTAACTATCCCTATCAGTAATTAGTGCCTTCCGTAGTTTGAATCTTTTATTTAGCTGGCAGTAGTGGCGCTCGCTGTAATGCAGTAGTTCGAGTAATGAAGATTTTTGTGAGGTAAGTGATTTCTGAAAGGTATAGTTTAATGTTACTCAGGGCCATTCTTTTGCAGGGATCTTTGATAGTCAGATTGCGTTGCGCTTAAAACATTGTGTGTCAGTTTAAGCATAGTCTTGTATAAATTGTTCTAAGGGGACGTTTCATGTGTCGACCCTTAGCCTAGGATACCTCACTGGAATCTTCTGATTTTTTCTTGTAGTGTGTGTAATTAGTGTAGATTTTGTTTATTGCTATTGCGTAATTGTAGAGAGAATCTCCTTTGTAGTTGCAGTCTTTCATTGTTGTACAGTAAAACAGTTGTGGCATGCATGTAGATTTGCACCAAGTATTTCGCAGCTGCGCTTGCAATTAACTACATATTATTTTCTGTGCTATGTTAATGTGTTCTCTTATTTTTGCTCTTCAAATTGTGTTTTTCTGTGTTATCGTGTGAAATATTGTCACAATAATGGCGTGTGAAAAACGTAACACTAGGCTCCAAAGTAAACTGAGAAATAATAGTGACGACGAGCGTAGCTTATCAGCACCACTGTGTAGTGAATTAACAGACATTCCGAGTAGTAATTTGGTAACTGTGCATAGGGAAATGGAGCGGGCGGCAAATAATGGTGCAGACAGTGAAACAGGTTGTGAACAGGGAAGCATTATCGATCGATCGGTCGGCAACAGCTCGCCTCAGGAATCCGAAATGACAGGACACAATTTTACAAATACTGTAGATTCAGGTTTTGCGTCCTCACCGTTTTCTCAAATAAGTCAAGACACATTTTCAGCTTGTCAAAATGTGAATGTTGCCAGTGCAAATGCACTGCCGAAAAGCGTAGAGGAACAGATTCCAGACACTAATGCATTGTTATTACAACTAATGCAACAAATGGAACAAAATCAGAGACAAACACAGCAAAAGCTTCAAAAGTTAGACACAATGGAACAAAATCTTCAAAAGTTAGACACAATGGAACAACACCAGAGACAAACACAGCAACAGTTAGACGCAATGGAACAAAATCTTCAAAAGTTAGACACCACGCTTGAACAAACAGGTGAAGATTTAACTACTGAGTTACATAACATTGAATCGAAATATCAAAAAGTCTGTAATGACGTAAAAACACAAATTTGTGAGAATTTCCAACCTATTTTTTCGCGTCATGAAAATGCATTACAGAATCACGAAGCAGCCATAAAAGAACTGCAAACTATTGTTCATGAAAATCATGAGACCTTGCAAGCTAAAATGGACTCAGTTGCATCTACCGATTCGGTTACGCAACTTGCAAAAACTCAGGAAAACTTAAAGGACACAGTAGATACTCTGAAAATTGGTTCAGAAAGACACATGGAGGAAATTAGTTCATTATCAGAGAAAGTAGTTGAACTTTCGGATCAGCTAAATAATTTATCTGCGTAGGTAGATGATAATCTGAATGACACAAAACCGGTAGTCTTTAATGACACAGAAGAGTGCGAATAAATTATACAAGAATTACATATTTCAGAGGACACTCGCGCTCCAACACGGGAAGAGGAACTTAGAAATACGGAAAAGCCACAAAATAATAACACAGGGCATTTCGGTAATTATGAAAGGAATTGGCAAGGTGCACCGAATTTTGAGATGGAACCGCCGACACGACGTAACAATGACCGATATGCTACTCGCCGACACGATGACTTTGACTATAAGGTGTTCATTACTACACGTAAATTCAAAACATTTAAGAATTCTGCCAACGACATTCATCCACAAGCGTGGCTCCATCAATTCTCTCATTGTTTTCCTCCCAACTGGTCATTAGAACACAGATTAGAATTTATGTGTGGCTACTTGGAGAATGAACCAGCTGTAAGAATGCGATCGGTCATTCACGATTGTCACAGTGAAGGAGAATTTTATCATGCCTTCCTCTCAGCGTATTGGTCTCAAGCTACACAAGACCGAGTAAAACATGGCATCACAATGATGAAACGTTTCGAACAAGCTGAATTTTCCAGTCTTATGAAATATTTTGAAAACATGTTGCATAAGAATCAGTATCTTTCAAACCCATACAGCCCCTCAGAACTCATCCGCATTTGCTTAATCAAGCTGCCTGAACATTTACGACATATTATTTTAGCAGGACGTTGCAAAGACGACATTGAAGCTTTTCAGGGACTGTTACAAGAACTGGAAATTGACACTGACAGTCGCAGGATGCGAAAACAGGAAAACAATCACTACAGGTCACATCCGTCACAATTCCGTGACGACAGAAACAATAACTGGACACGACAATTCTATTCTTACAACGTAAATCGTGACCAAAAGAGACACTACCCGTATGACAACCACTGGCAGAGTAATAGTTACAGAGAGAGATCGCATTTCCGTAGTAATGAATATGACACAGACACTCATAGAAACAGACAATTTGGGAACCAGAACAATTATTATCACGGGAGACAGAATAACTTCAGAAGCAATGGTCCACCGTGCAGTGATAATTCAGGGAGAAATTCTCCACCACTTAACCGACAAGAAAGAAACTACTGGAACTACCGACATGACGACAGACGATGTGATCGTAACGACAGACGTGAATTTTATCAGAACTTCACGTCTGGCAAGGCGAATTTGTAGAAGTTAGGTCTCCTAATCCCAATAACGACGCGCGCCAACAAAGAAACAGACAATGACTCACACCGCAGGCAGCCACTTGCGCCCGCTGGCTCAGGGAAAAATAACATAGACGCTAACCTTGAGAAAAATTCCAGTATTCTTTACCGACGTATACCACATGATAACTGCGTTAAAGTTGAAACTCTGCATACTAGGAAGAGCAAAGGGCTACACCACATTTCACATGTAAAACCATTTATTGGGAGATAATTTGCTTTTTAACTTAGTCTTTGCTATAAAATTTTTCACTTCTCGTTACTAGTACTCTTTTTCAATCTTAGTATCTGTTAACATGCAACAGTGTTTGAAGTTAAATATCCAGTCAAGAACCAAGAGAACTTATTTAAACAGAAATTACGACTGCATTATTATTGCTAACAGACGACACAGTGTTATTGTGTGTGTACATTCTTGCTTGTTAGTTGCACGATTACATAACGACTATAAGGCTCACATACTTAGAACATTTACCAGTACTGCTAATGAGATTTTAATGCAACATTTTGGTTTACTTGAAAATACATTCCGGATTTAAAGTACTTTCAGAGATACCAGATGACACAGTGGTTAGTTTATGTGACAGCTACACAATTATATCATGACGTTACTAATGTGTGACACAATTTACATTGTTGCTTTTGCGGAGTATCTGTTTCATATCTGCACAGTTTTTCTGAATTATTCTGGAAGGTAAAACATGTTTTAGTAGTAACTTTTGTGGTATAGCTACAATGAGACAGCCTTTTCCGTAGCACAACAACTATACGTTACAGCACAGTACTTTCATCATCGCAACAATAAGCGTAATAACTAAGATATCTATACGCACAGCATTTCACTTTTGTTTATCATGAGGTAAGTACAATGGCTTCTGCAGAACTTAGCTTTCGGAGGAAAATAACTACGACACTTCCACTGAGATTATCTTACAACAAGATGCACATTTAACGCTACAGGACACGCATTTGAGTGCTTAATGTTGTACTTAAACCATTTATTTTTCAAGATTTTTGAAATACAAAGAAAGTTTTGTGATACATTTCATTCCATTGCTGTAATCTGTAACACCTGTGGGTATAATTACATTAATCCTCAGGGGGGTACACGCCTGCTTTGTGTACCATTTGTTTGGCAAGCACAAGGAGCCCTAGCTAATATGGTATTTGCTTATACAACTTTACACATAGGTACCATATTTCTCTAATACATAAATTACACAGCTATCTGATCATTTAACTGAGAGAGACAAACTTTTTTACTACATCAGTGACATGTTTACGCAGTTACACAGTTGGGTAACTTCACACTTACGAAATTGCATTTTGTCTGTACTTTGTGAACTGTTCATATTTTTTTGAACCCATTGTGATATTATGAGAGCTTTGAATGATATATTTGGTATGGGATCACGATTTTTAAAGTATGTTTGAGGTAGATGACACTACTGAAATGAGCAGAGAATTTTCTTTAGGTTTTGAAATTATTGCAGGAAGCTACGACGATTTTGAGATTTGACTGAGGTGTTATGATATGACGACGACGATGTGTATTATGCTGCTGAGGTATGTTTATGATTAATAGGCTGAGGCTATATGAGTTATTTGATTATGCTACATATTTATAATGATGAAGTATTGAAGAGTGTCGATGAATACGTATATGTGTAATAAGGTAAGGAGTCATGAATAGTGGTTAGGGACTATGACTTGTGAAACAGGATGTTGGACACCAAGAATCGTACTTTAAGAGTTATGAAATGTGTGTAAATGCGCAAATGTATCACAATGCCGAGGAAAACTTTTTGGACACTGTTATATTTATAGGATTTTGTTTCTACACATTTGCAACGTAAATTCTTGACCTGTGAAATATTTTTATATGAGACTGTCACTGTAGCGGAAACTGGTGTCGTAAATATTTCCGTAAGGAAGTTAAGTGACCACCTGCACGTAATGCGTTTTCGGCGCCCAGCTGAGAGGTAGTCGTCTGACAAAAGAATGCCATTAGGTGAAAAAAAAGGGAGGCCATTATCCTCGCCATTGACATTCCTTTAGAGAAAACATTGCAAATGCGACATCGTCATTACTTGGAAAGATACTTACATCTGCACACCTGATTATGACAAGCGTCTTTCTACGAGAGTTGAGAGAATTTCTACTAACTTATGAAATGTCACATGACTACTGAATGATATTTTTATGCTTTGGTTTGCGTAATTGCTTATTTCATTTGATATCTAGTTTCCAGCTGTGTTGCAGCATTGGTTTTATAAAATAAAATAAAATGCATTTGCTAATGTGAACACTTTCTGTCAACAGATCTATTAAATAATAATTTTGTAATCCACATTCTTTAAAAAAGGAGCACTTGGAAAGGAAAGAATAATAAGAAGGGACTAGTAACAGTAACTGGACACATAATTTTCTTTTCAAATACATGGTAATATTTTTTTACAATAAGTTGTTGTGGTGCACCACTTTAATTACATAGACATTAAGATGTGAATATACATTTCCCTTATCTGTATTGTTGTTTTTACTGTAATATTTTTTCTGCTTGAGCTATGTCATGTTTAGGTATAAGTTGCTGCTGTTTGCCAGGCATAGTGTTATTGAATTTGACTTTGTATTATTCTGTTAAGCCAGTTTTACTAATGATTTATTTTTATTGTTTGCTGCACATTGCCTTATATTAGTTGTAATATTACAATTGCTTTGCTAATTTCTTAATGCTGCTTGCTTCGCAAATCTGTGTTTTTTTTCATTGCTGTTTATATTAATTGTTTTATGTGATGATGCATTGCCTCATCCCTTGGTATATATATCTGAGCTCAGTAGATTTAAGTTAGCTTAATAGGGATAGACTATATAAGAAACAAACTATGATGACTTGGAAGAAATGTATTGAGAAGCTATATGAAAATGGTTTGGGCAAAAAAAAAAAAAAAAAGGATACTGTACAGTGGAGAAAAACTATTTTTGACAGAGGATGTGAACAGAATACAGAAAGCAGGCTTAGATAGGACTTTTGGGAATAATGATGAACGAAGGGAGATCTCCATGCAAAATACTGCAGTAAAACAAACCCTGTCCTTTCCTTTTGTGTTATCCCACTATGTGTACCCTTGTGTATTTGTTTTCTTCCTGTCTCTGTGTAGTTTCATAGAATTTTTTCTTCTTCTAATACTAAGCTACATTCACTATGATGAGGAATACTGTTATCCTCAAATATACTTTGCATTAATAATATGTTATTTACCTTGTAAATATGCTTAGACATTATTTATTCTGTTTTGTTTTAATGCTCATGTGTAAAGTTGATGTTTCAAAAGTTATTCTGATCTTTTATATATTTACTTCTGTCATAATTCCTGTAACACTGATGTATATATTATTTCTATTCTGTTGTGAAGCCTGTACTACAAATGTTATCTGTATTGTTATGTTCTTTAATGATGTATTTTGTACCTTTGTAATTGTATTCTAATGTTATAATATTGTAATTGACACCAGTTCATCAATTTAAGTAACTTGTAAGTTACATTTCACTGCACACGTTTCTGTTGGTCACAGTAATGCACAATATGTGAGAAGCTGGGACTGTTGTGTTTGCATGTGTGTTAATAATTCAGCAAGGGACTGGATAACAGCATTGCTGGTTCTAAGGACAATTCCAAAAACTTTGTGAGTGCACAAGTGGTGGTTTATGGACTTGCTATCTTCTCTGCAAGACTCTTCGATGGTGATTGTGCACCTGCACAGTCGCAGCAGATGGCTGCTGGCCATCTCTACAAGGACTACAGTGGGTCTACACCTTTGATGACCCACCAATACCATTATCTCTACAAGGACTACAGTGGGTATACACCTTTGCTGACTCACCAATACCACTATTTCTACAAGGACTGCAGTGGGTCTGCACGTCTGGTGGCCCACCAATACCGTAATCTCTACCAGGACTACAGTGGGTCTACTCTGTGATGACCTACCTACCAATATTATTCAAAACTTCGACTGACTCTGCTGTGGGTTTACTCTGTTGTGGCCCATTACCTGTCTGCATGTCAAGAGGCAGCACTGTCTTTCTGTTGGAAGGAGAACACCACTTCTTCAAGACTGCATGGAAATCCACTACTTCTGTGTGCAATTTCTTTTACTAATGAGACTTTGTGAAAAACAAACACTGTAATTACTATTATGATGATTGATCAGGACTGTCTTTATGGACTGTGAGAAAATTTTAGCTTTTGACCAACATTGTATCAATAAGTGTGTGCATTTGATATCTTCCTTACTGTAATTATAAAAAAAAATTTCAAATCTGTATTGGCCACTGCCCAAAACCATTTGTAAAATTTTTTGTGGGGAGCATGGGGGCTATGTAAGTAGGCTGTTTATGTTTTCTTATTGGCAACGTTACGTAGCGCTCTGTACGAAAACCATTGGTTGTGCTGTGTGCAATCTGTAGCTAGTTTGCATTGTTGTCTGCCATTGTAGAGGGACAGCTGGATGTTAACAGCACGTAGCGTTGCGCAGTTAGAGGTGAGCCGCCAGGAGAGAGATGGCGGAGTTTTGAAATTACATATATTACGACTTGTGATGATATTAAGATAAATACATTGTTTGTTCTCTATTAATATCTTTCATTTGCTAACTATCCCTATCAGTAGTTAGTGCCTTCCGTAGTTTGAATCTTGTATTTAGCTGGCAGTAGTGGCGCTCGCTGTATTGCAGTAGTTCGAGTAATGAAGACTTTTGTGAGGTAAGTGATTTCTGAAAGGTATAGTTTAATGTTACTCAGGGCCATTCTTTTGCAGGGATCTTTGATAGTCAGATTGCGTTGCGCTAAAAACATTGTGTGTCAATTTAAGCACAGTCTTGTATAAATTGTTCTAAGGGGACGTTTCAACTCGTACAGCTGTTTTATGAAAACAACGGTAGCACTACTACTGCACTTCGCGATTATAGACGCATTAAAGGTATACGGAGAGGTCCTTCCGCAACGGGTTTGAAAGGCATGAATTAGATAACAGACTAAAGGCCGAAATTCTGAATTCGTTCTTCTGAAGTTCTTTCAACGCGGAAAGTCGTAATACGGTCCCTCCTTCAATCCTCAGACGAACGTCGAAATGGTTTTAAAAATCCCATTGAAGAATAAAAAAGCAACCGCAATCGCTTAGTAGTGGAAAGGCATCAGCACCAGAAGAGATACCTGTAAGATTCTACAAAGATTACGCGAAAGAATTTGCTCCCTTTCTAGCAGCAATTTACCGTAGTTCGCTGGAGCACTGAAGGGTACCTGGCGACAGGGGGAAAGTGCAGCTCATTGGCGACTTTAAAGTAGGGTCGCAGGACAGATGCGCAAAATCATTGGCCTATATCGTAGACGCCAATGTGTTGCAGAATTATGGAGTACAAAAATCTCCTCAATAAAAATCGACGTGAATTCCGCCAACCGAGGTCTTGCGAAACTCAGCTCGCTCTGTTCCTCCTTGAGATCCATAGTGCTCTACATAACGGAGCTCAGGTTGATGCCGTGTTTCTGACTTCAGGATGGGACATGACACATTTGGTAAAAAAATACGAGCTTTCCGGATTTCTGACCATATTTTCCTCTGGATTCAAGATGTTCTTACAAACTGAACTCAACACGTCTCTCTTAACGGAACAAAATCGACAGATGTAAAGGTAATTTCCAGAGTACCGTAAAAAAGTGCGAAAGGCCCATTACTGTTTACAATCTATGTACACTACTGGCCATCAAAATTGCTACACCACGAAGATGACGTGCTACAGACGCGAAATTTAACCGACAGCAAGAAGATGCTGTGATATGCAAATCATTAGCTTTTCAGAGCAATCACACAAGGTTGGCGCCGGTGGCGACACATACAACGTGCCCACATGAGGAAAGTTTCCAGCCGATTTCTCATAAACAATACAGCAGTTGACCGGCGTTGCCTGGTGAAACGTTGTTGTGATGCCTCGTGTAAGGAGGAGAAATGCGTACCATCACGTTTGCGACTTTGATAAAGGTCGGATTGTAGCCTATCGCGATTGCGGTTTATTGTATCGCGACATTCCTGCTCACATTGGTCGAGATCCAGTGACTGTTAACAAAATATGGAATCGGTGGGTTCAGGGGGGTAATACGAAACGCCGTGCTGGATCCCAACGGCCTCGTATCACTGGCAGTCGAGATGACAGGCACGTTATCCGCATGGCTGTAACGGATCGCGCAGCCACGTCTCCATCCCTGAGTCAACAGATGGGGACGTTTGCAAGACAACAAGCATCTGCACGAACAGTTCGACGACGTTTGCAGCAGCATGGACAATCAGCTCGGGGATCATGGCTTCGGTTACCCTTGACGCTGCGTCACAGACAGGAGTGTCTGCGATGGTGTACTCAACGACGAACGTGGGTGCACGAATTTTCACCCACTGTTTTACCCCATCTGGGATTGAATTTCCAAAAATGCTGTAAGATGTAATTTTTTAATGTCTGACTGAGAAGCCAAACACCAGTTTTCATAGATTGAGGTTTAAAAATGTTTTTCACCCCTTTTTTCACTCGTTTAGGGGTTGAATTCCCAAAAAAAGGTGACGTGCGAATGATATATTTCTAACATAGAAGCTAAACACAAATTTTAATAGATTTAGCTTAAAAATGCTTGCTCAATGAAATATTTTCATAAAAGCTTTCATCCCCTGTTTCATCCCCATAAGTGCTGAATCTCCTAAATTTGAAACACTAATTTTTTTACGTCTAAACCAAAAGCCAAATTTAAATTTTCATCTATTTTTCCTTAAAATAGTTTTAACAATAAAATATGTCCATAAAAATTCTCATCCCCTATTTCCACCCATTAGGGGCTCAATTTCCAAGTACACTGAAACACGTATTTTTGTTTGTAACCGAGAAATCAAATACCAATGTTCAGAGATGAAGTATTAAAAATACTTTAGTAGGTCTGTAATAATAATATATTCTCAAAAACGGCTTACACCCACTATTTCACCCCCATAGGGTTATATTTACAAAGATGCTGAAACAGCTAATTCTTTATTTCTGATCAATAAACCGAGTACCAATTTTCGTAGTTCGAACTCAAAAATACCTTGATACCGACATTTAAAAAAAGAAAAACTCTCCATCTCCTATTATTGCCGTTAGGGTTGGAATTTCGAAAAATCCCTCCTTAAACGACGCCTGCCCTATAAGACGCACACCTTATCCATTTTCAAAATTTCTGTCCTTAGCGGTATGGGCAACGATGGTCAGTCAGCACATTGCCTTTTATATATAGAGAAGTCCGTTTCACACATGTCAATGTTCATGTCGTCATATGTCCTGAACTATGTGCTGTACAAAATACAATTGTGCAATTACATTCGGCGTTATATCTGGAGACTGCCTGCAAAATTTGTTGCGAATAATGTTAGTAGTGATGAAGTAGTAACTAAAACGTCGTGCCTAATACTGCAGTTGTACTGCATGCGCAGCGAAAATGTAATGCAACGAAAATGTTTATAAGCGACCCGTTTTTGGTACATCTGATTATTTCGAGCGGGATTTCGGCGAGAATAAATTTCGAAAAAGTTTGAAATAACGTGTAATGGTTCGTACGCTTCGTCCGTTACGCTGCACAAGACATACACATTGTTTCTAACTTTAATACTTGACTTATTATATTAAACCTTTAATGTAAGATTGTACCTTGTAATTAGTAGATTACTGCAGCATTTTAAATTTTTAAATTCGGTCATCAGTTATACGAATTACAGAAATCAAATTTTGACCGTGGAACGCTTTAGACAGGCAATTTCCAACGGTGACGCCTTTTTTAGCCTTCTGGTAATACAGTGTTATCGCCGCGCAGTATGAAGCACTGCAGTCATGGACTGTGCGGCTGGTCCCGGCGGAGGTTCGAGTCCTCCCTCGGGCATGGGTGTGTGTGTGTGTTTGTCCTTACGATAATTTAGGTTAAGTAGTGTGTAAGCTTAGGGACTGATAACCTTAGAAGTTAAGTCCCATGAGATTTCACGCACATTTTTTTTTTAATACAGTGTCATCACAATGAGACTCTCACTACTTGAGCCATTATGGACGGTCATCAATTATCTTCCGGGTACCCAAATTGATTGGACTCACGTTCAGATTAAGCGGTGAATGATCTGCGATGTTCCTAGCGTTTGTCTCATAATTTGCCATTAGGGGCCAATATTGGTACGGCGAAGCGAAACACAAGGATTAGTGTGCAATACAGTTGCATACCGTCAACGTGGGTCTGGGCAAGATGAGGCGGTATTTACTCGTACAGCTGCTTTATGAAAACAACGGTAGCACTACTGCTGCACTTCGCGATTATCGACGCATTGAAGGAATACGGAGAGGTCCTTCCACATCGGGTTTGAAAGGCATGCTTTTGATAACAGACAAAAGGCCGAAATTCTGAATTCGTTCTTCTGAAGTTCTTTCAACGCGGAAAGTCGTAATACGGTCCCTCCTTCAATCCTCAGACGAACGTCGAAATGGTTTTAAAAATCCCATTGAAGAATAAAAAAGCAACCGCAATCGCTTAGTAGTGGAAAGGCATCAGCACCAGAAGAGATACCTGTAAGATTCTACAAAGATTACGCGAAAGAATTTGCTCGCTTTCTAGCAGCAATTTACCGTAGTTCGCTGGAGCACTGAAGGGTACCTGGCGACAGGGGGAAAGTGCAGCTCATTGGCGACTTTAAAGAAGGGTCGCAGGACAGATGCGCAAAATCATTGGCCTATATCGTAGACGCCAATGTGTTGGAGAATTATGGACAGCAAAAATCTCCTCAATAAAAATCAACGTGATTTCCGCAAACCGAGATCTTGCGAAGCTCAGCTCGCTCCGTTCCTCCTTGAGATCCATAGTGCTCTAGATAATGGAGCTCAGGTTGATGCCGTGTTTCTGACTACAGGATGGGACTTGACACATTTGGTGAAAAAATACGAGCTTTCCGGATTTCTGACCAGATTTTCCTCTACATTCAAGATGTCCTTACAAACTGAACTCAACACGTCTCTCTTAACGGAACAAAATCGACAGACGTAAAGGTAATTTTCAGAGTACCGTAAAAAAGTGCGAAAGGCCCATTACTGTTTACAATCTATGTACACTACTGGCCATCAAAATTGCTACACCACGAAGATGACGTGCTACAGACGCAAAATTTAACCGACAGCAAGAAGATGCTGTGATATGCAAATCATTAGCTTTTCAGAGCAATTACACAAGGTTGGCGCCGGTGGCGATACCTACAACGTGCTCACATGAGGAAAGTTTCCAGCCGATTTCTCATAAACAATACAGCAGTTGACCGGCGTTGCCTGGTGAAACGTTGTTGTGATTCCTCGTGTAAGGAGGAGAAATGCGTACCATCAGGTTTCCGACTTTGATAAAGGTCGGACTGTAGCCTATCGCCATTGCGGTTTATTGTATCTCGATATTGCTGCTCGCGTTGGTCGAGATCCAATGAATATTAACAAAATATGGAATTGGTGGGTTCAGGAGGGTAATACGGAACGCCGTGCTGGATCCCAACGGCCTCGTATCACTGGCAGTTGTGATGACAGGCACGTTATCCGCATGGCTGTAACGGATCGCGCAGCCACGTCTCGATCCCTGAGTGAACAGATAGGGACGTTTGCAAGACAACAACCATCTGCACGAACAGTTCGACGACGTTTGCAACAGTATGGACAATCAGCTCGGGGATCATGGCTTCGGTTACCCTTGACGCTGCGTCACAGACAGGAGTATCTGCGATGTTGTACTCAACGACGAACCTGGGTGCACGAATGGCAAAACGTCATTTTTTCGGATGAATCGAGGTTCTGTTTACAGCATCATGACGGACGCATCCGCGTTTGGCGACATAGCGGTGAACGCACATTGGAAGCGTGTATACGTCATCGCCATACTGGCGTATCACCCAGCTTGATTTTATGGGGTGCCATTGGTTACACGTTTCGGTCACCTCTTGTTCGCATTGACGTCACTTCGAACAGTGAACGTTACATTTCAGATGTGTTACGACCCGTGGCTCTACCCTTCGATCCCTGCGAAACCCTGCATTTCAGTAGGATAACGCTCGACTGCATGCTGCAGATCCTGTACGGGCCTTTCTGGATACAGAAAATATTCGACTGCTGCCCTGGCCAGCACATTCTCCAGATCTCTCACCAATTGAAAACATCTGGTCAATGGTGGCCGAGCAACTGGCTCGTCACAATACGCCAGTCACTAGTCGTGATGAACTGCGGTATCGTGTTGAAGCTGCGTAGCAGCTGTACTTGTACACACCATCCAAGCTCTGTTTGACTCAATGCCCAGGCGTATCAAGGCCGTTATTATGGCCAGAGGTGGTTGTTCTGGGCACTGATTTCTCAGGATCTATGCACCGAAATTGCGTGAAAATGTAATCACATGTCTGTTGTAGTATAATATATTTGTCCAATGAATATCCGCTTATCGTCTGCATTTCTTCTTGGTGTAGCACTTTTAATGGTCAGTAGTGTAAATGATCTAGTAGAAACCGTCCGACGCTCTTTAAGACTGTTCGCAGATGATGCGGTTGTCGATAAGAAAGTTGCAACGCCGGAAGGCAGTATTGATTTGCAGAATGGCCTCCAGAGTATTGATGAATGGTGCAGGCCCTGGGAGTTGAATGCTTCAATTGGCTCTCAGCACTATGCGACTTAATTTCTGAGGTCATCAGTCGCCTAGAACTTAGAACTAATTAAACCTAACCAACCTAAGGACATCACACACATCCATGCCCGAGGCAGGATTCGAACCTGCGACCGTAGCGGTCACTCGGTTGCAGACTGTAGCGCCTAGAACCGCACGGCCACTCCGGCCGGCCACGGCAGTTGACCCTGAACGTAAATAAATATAAAATATTGCGCATACATAGGAAACGTAATCGACTACTCTACGACTACACTATTGATAACAAATTTCTGGAAACATATCTACCGTAAAATGCCCAGGAGCAGCTATCGAAAGCGACCTAAAGCGAACTGTCCAAGTAAGACAAACAGTAGGGAGAAATCTTAAGGAAATGTAACTCATCCACGAAAGAATTGGCTTACAAGGCCCCTTTTCTAGAGACTCTTCAGTATTGTCCATCAATACGGGACCCTTACCAGGTAGGACTGATAAAAGAGACAGAAAAGATCAAACGAAGAGCTGCCTGTTTCGTCACGGAATCGTTTAGTCGGAGCGAGAGCGTTACGGCGATGCTCTATAAGTTACGGTAGCAGACGCTACAAAAGAGGCGCTGTTCGTCATGGAGAGGTAGTACTTTCCGGGAAGGGTGTGACAACATTTTACTTCTTCCCAGTTACATCTAGTGAAATACTGACGGTGAGAAAATTCAAGAAATGGGAGCTAATACAGAGCTTACCGACGATCAGTCTTTCCATGCGCCGCCGGCCGGAGTGGCCGAGCGGTTCTAGGCGCTACAGTCTGAGGCCGCGCGACCGCTACGGTCGCAGATTCGAATCCTGCCTCGGGCATGGATGTGTGTGATGTCTTTAGGTTAGTTCGATTTAAGTAGTACTAAGTTCTAGGGGACTGATGACCTCAGTAGTTGAGCCCCATAGTGCTCAGAGCCATTTGAACAATTTTTTTTTCCCACGCGCCATTCGCGAACGGAGTAGCGAGGGGAGACTCAGAAAGCGGCACCTGAAGTACCTTCTGCCACACATAATCTGGTCGATTACCGAGTGACAACGTACGAGGCGCATTCAAGTTCTAAGGCCTCCGATTTTTTTTCTAATTAACTACTCACCCGAAATCGATGAAACTGGCGTTACTTCTCGACGTAATCGCCCTGCAGACGTACACATTTTTCACAACGCTGACGCCATGACTCCATGGCAGCGGCGAAGGCTTCTTTAGGAGCCTGTTTTGACCACTGGAAAATCGCTGAGGCAATAGCAGCACGGCTGGTGAATGTGCGGCCACGGAGAGTGTCTTTCATTGTTCGAAAAAGCCAAAAGTCACTAGGAGCCAGGTCAGGTGAGTAGGGAGCATGAGGAATCACTTCAAAGTTGTCATCACGAAGAAACTGTTGCGTAATGTTAGCTCGATGTGCGGGTGCGTTGTCTTGGTGAAACAGCACACGCACAGCCCTTCCCGGACGCTTTTGTTGCAGTGCTGTAAGGAATTTGTTCTTCAAAACATTTTCGTAGGATGCACCTCTTACCGTAGTGCCCTTTGAAACGCAATGGGTAAGGATTATTCCCTCGCTGTCCCAGAACATGGACACCATCATTTTTTCAGCACTGGCGGTTGCCCGAAATTATTTCGGTGGCGGTGAATCTGTGTGCTTTCATTGAGCTGACTGGCGATTTGTTTCTGGATTGAAAAATGGCATCCACGTCTCATCCATTGTCACAACCGACGAAAAGAAAGTCCCACTCATGCTGTCGATGCCCGTCAACATTGCTCGGCAACATGCCACACGGGCAGCCGTGTGGTCGTCCGTCAGCATTCGTGCCACCCACCTGGGATGACACTTTTCGCATTTTCAGGTCGTCATGCAGGATTGTGTGCACAGAACCCACACAAATGCCAAATCTGGAGGCGATCTGTTCAACAGTCATTCGGCGATCCCGCAAAACAATTCTCTCCACTTTCTCGATCATGTCGTCAGACCGGCTTGTGCAAGTCCGAGGTTGTTTCGGTTTGTTGTCACACAATGTTCTGCCTTCATTAAACTGTCGCACTCACGAACGTAGTTTCGAAACATCCATAACTCCATCACCACATGTCTCCTTCAACTGTCGATGAATTTCAGTTGGTTTCGCACCACGCAAATTCAGAAAACGAATGATTGCACGCTGTTCAAGTAAGGAAAACGTCACCATTTTAAGTATTTAAAAAAGTTCTCATTCTCGCGGCTGGCGGTAAAATTCCATCTGCCATATGGTGCTGCCATCTCTGGGACGTATTGACATTGAACGTGGCCTCATTTTAAAACAATGCACATGTTTCTATCTCTTTCCAGTCCAGAGAAAAAAAAATCGGAGGCCTTAGAACTTGAATGCACCTCGTAGCTGATGTAGATATAATGTTAGAATTATCTGGCCATTAGGGCACCGCTCGTGGGAGAGGCCGACGGCTAATTGCGCCACAAACTGTTAAAGATATCACTGCCGCCATGACTCTGACAGTGCTGGACGCAATGTACGAACTTCTAGCAGCTCGCGGTTTGTGTCACAACAACCGCACGTTCTGTTGTCCATCACTCGAAAACCGCTGCGAACAACTGTGAAATTGTATCCGTACAAACTTAACATTACTCGCAATTGGAGTCACATTGAACAACGGTTGTAATCTGGAACGTAAACATGGTACGCAATAATGAAATACTATCCTCTCATGTGAAAATATAATATGTTTATTTCAATTGTTTATTAGTTATTTCTCTTCCGCAGGGCCATATAAATATTTTCACCAAATTTCACTGCCCTGCGATCACTTGATTTTCGTGGGTGCCCTTTAGCGTTGCCAGTTTGAGAGAAAATAATTTAAACAGTCTTTAGTTCCCAGAAGTACATCGGAACACTCCGCGGAACGGTCGCAGGTTCGAATCCTGCATTGGGCATGGATGTGTGTGATGTCCTTTGGTTAGTTAGGTTTATGTAGTTCTAAGTTCTAGGGGACTGATGACCTCAGAAGTTAAGTCCCATAGTGCTCAGAGCCATTTGAACCATCAGCATCTGTCAGCTGCACTGCAAATTAGAAGTTCCCATACCTACCGTAAGTTTACAAGGTGAAACTTCATCTACTTCTAATATATGTACAGCTGAGCAAACTGTTAGCGAAGACAATTAATAGTGATAAGGACATCACAATGAAGACTAGTAAGTCTAACGACTTGAAATGTACGCAAGATACTGTCCCCTTTCTACATATTGGTTGGAAGATTTCATATTAGAAAGTGGCAGTCATTTATCAAATCGTTTTCAATGATTTAAACCACAAGGATTTCATTAAAACCTCTGAAGATGCATTGTCAAGTTCTTGGAATTGTAAAAAGAAAACAAATTTCACTATAGGTCATTTGGGAAACGAGACCACCGAATGGAGAGTATTACGTGAAAAAGAATTTTATGCTTTCGAGGGCTCTTTAAGGAGTAGCACTGGTCGGAAGGAGCTCAACACAAATTAACTTCGGAACTGCTCGATCCTAGTCCATATAACATCAATTGGGAAGGTTTTATAAAATATTTTGAATAGCATTTAATGTGGGTGAAATTTTTAGATTAACCATTCATGAAAGCGATTTGGTTAAGGTGTTAATTAGTGACATGCTCTCTTACGTCAAGGAGAAAATGATCTGGAGAAGGTGGAAAAAGATCAATGCTATCCTTAATTATCTCGAACAATTAGATATTCTAAATAAGACTAGGGAGGATGACAGAACTAAGTTTAATAGAGACCAATTTAAAAGATGAAATGACGATTCCCGAAAGGACAGAGAAATCATACACAATCAATATCGTCAATTAAAAAGACCAGCCAGTAATGCTAATAATAATGAACACACAAGGAGAAGTAATGGGAAATTTCGTAGAGCACAGAACAATTCTTTTTCAGGGAAAAATGAATGAAAATTATTGAACACTCAGAAAACGAAGGAGGTCTTCCGGTAAGGGCCATACTGAGAGACCATAAATAGATAACTGCAGGTCAAAGTTTTTAGTTATAATTAACTAAGAAAGAGAAAGAATATTACGTGACAGGTTATCAGAAGGAAAATCTTCACGATGAGCAAGACAATTTGAATCCAGTAGTTTTAAGAAAGGTGTATGACGAAATGGTAAAGATTGTTTTCGATTCTGGTTGTGATATCAGTGTGATGGATCAGATTGTCTTTGGGAGAAATAAAGAGTCGTGGAAGCATCCGACGTTAGCTATAGGTGGAGTTGGAATCGTGGGTATCACGGGAGGAAAGGGAAAGAAAATTAAGGGGGATATATTTCTAGCCTTTAAGCTGGTAAGTCAAAATTTTTTCATAAATTATTATTAGTAACGGACATACACATGTCTATATTAATAGGATTAGACCGGTTAATATATCACGATGTTACTTTATATTTTAAGAAACGTAGACTGTTAAGTTACGTTTTTGGTCAAGACATTTGTTAATCCAGAGGAGGGAATGGTGAATAAAGACGAAGCGGTTAATGTACGTGCTAGTATTCAAATAGAACAGATAAACGCATCTCAAATAAGAAATACAGTGAATAAAGTGGAACAAGAAAGTAAGTTTAGTCAAAAAGTAGCGGAGATCGATCGACTGTCATCAGCAGAAAATGCAGAAGTGTTAGACTTGTTGTGTGAATATGAAGACTTTCTCAGATAAGCCAGGAAGAATTGCAGGCTATGAGTGTAAATTAAAGATTAAGTACAGTAAACTATTCTTTAAAAAAGCTTATCCAATTCCAGCGACTGTAAAGCAATAGAGGTTTAAAAAGCGTTAGAGCAAGGTATGACTGAAAGGACACAAATTGTATAAAATAATCCCCTGTAAGTTATAAAGAAACCTAATGGTGATGTCCGTTTAGTTCTAGACTCAAGGACTCTGATTCAAATTATAGAATTGGGAAGAAATGATCTTTACCTACAGAAGAAGTACTGGATAAATTGAATGGGGCCCAATATATTAGTAACATGGACCTGACAGGTGGATACTGACAGTTCTTGGTCCATCCAGAATCACGTCCTTGTACTAACTTTTTATTTGAAGGAAGTGTTTCAATTCAAGGCATTACATATCGGATTAAATGTGACAGTTTCAGTTTTTATAAGAGCATTAGATCTTGCTTTGCGAAATGAATTATTGCAAAAAAATTATTCTCTATGTTGATGACTTGCTTATCATCTCAAAGCACGTAGTATGAACGTAAGGAATTACTGGAGAAAATCTTTATGAAGTTCGGGTGAAAGAGCGCTACCATAAAATTGGCGAAACCATCATTTTGTGAAAGTGAAGTTAAGTTCTTTGGGTACACAGTAGATGTTAAAGTGTTAAAAGGAATTTATTTGTATCCGAAGAGAGTGGGGAGACATCTCGAACTGTCCTTACCCTCCAAGTAAAATAACAATTAGTCCTTTGTAACTGAAAACTATGTTACCTATCCTAAAACTTGTAAAACGACGGGCTCATTGGAGTTGTGATGAAGAGGCAAAGATAGTGTCTGATAAATTTAAGGAAAACCTAGTGCAAGAGTCTATTCTGCGCCATCCTAACTCTAACGTAAATTTTTATACTGGCCACGAATGCTTCAGTCTATGGTACAGTGTGTGAAGTATTCCAAGGAGAACTTCCCTTAGATAGAGGCAACCACCATAGTATAGCATCTGCTAGTAGAACACTCAACAAACATGAGAAATTTTATCCTTACACAGAGAAGGAACAGTTGGTCATTGCACGGAGCTATAAAAGGTGTAGGTCTCTTTTGGCAGGGAATGTAACTATACTGCATACAGATTATGAAGCTGTCATCTTGATGAATAGTGCATAATTATTTCATCATAGACTTATGTGATAGGTATTGTTTTTGCAAGAATCTGATTCTGAAATTAGATGTATACTCTAAAAATATTATACCAGTTGTGTTATCTAGACTACCAATCAGTACTGAAAAATACAGGGAATCACTGAACCTGCTACAAAATTTAGAATTAATTTTATGAAAAAAGGGCAACATAACGGTGGTGTAAACTAATTAGCTAAGAAAATAATGACTGAATAAAAGTGGGATACCAAACTAAATGAAATTATTTTAAACATGAAAGTGGGAAGCCCTAAACATGGTGGAAGAGGAAATTGATTAATATGTAATGGTATATTAATTGGAATAATTTAGTAGATAACGATCACTGGAGAATTTGTGTACCCAAACATGTGTCAGTAGAACTAGTAGAGTACATTCATCAGGGATATGGGCATTTTGGCACTGAAAAATGCCGAAAGCATATGAATAATCATTACTAGTTGAAAAATGTGAATAGGGCTGTTAGAAGTATAATTCGTTCATGCCTACTGTGTCAAAAAGAATAGAAACCTCAGCCAGAGATATATATAAGATGTATCCAGTCATACCAGAGAAATTATGGGCTTCATGATCCAAAAGGTAGAACTGGAACACAATATATATTTGAAATGCAGAATGTCGCTCCTAATACATTATATTATACCCAGTGAAGCACGCCAATGCAAAGAGTGTAGCTATATGCCTTGAGAGAGATTATCTAATTAATATAGGTATCCCTAAGAGGATTATATGTGACAGTGGTAGTTATTTTAGAAGCATGTCCTCCAAAATGTAGTAATCAAATACAAATTCAACATTAACTTATTTCAAAATATTATCCCCAAAGTAGTCCCACAGTAAGGATAATGAAAGTATTGGACCATCTTTGTCATAATTATTGCTCAGAGAGAGTAGTAAATTGGCATATATGCCCCCTGAGTTTGAGGCTGTATTAAATGATCTACCGCATATTAGTACACAAATGATATCTCTAGAAGTCATAGGCAAGGATGTGGAAGGAGAACCATTGTTAGGTTTTCTAAAATGCACAAAAATAATGATAAAATGATTGAAACTTAGCGGGCAAAGGTAGAAGTTAACCAAAAAATAGTGCAGAATAAAGACTCAAGAAATATAATGAAACAGGTGTTGTTCCTACATTTAAGGTAGGGGAGAAAGTACAAGCTAAAAGCTATAAGCTTCACAAGGATGTAGGGAAGCTTTTTCATTTATTCAAGGATCCAGGAGAAGTAATCAGCATATCTCATCAAGAAGCTTTACTTTCGTACACTCGAGTTAGTCAAACTGTAAAAGATCTTTATACAGTGTCGCATGTGCATGAAGCTGTAGATTAAAGAACACCAAAGTGAAGATAATATTTTGCGTTTGTAAGACCTTTCCCGAGTAGTATTTATTGGGGAAAACATTTTTTTGAGGTTGAGATTATACTTGGGAATGTTGGTATCGGATGAGGTCATGGGCGTCACCTAGAAGGTTAGCAAAAGAGAAAAGTTGACTTCAAGATCGATAAGCTGTGCGAGAAACTATATGCCTGAGAGGAAAAGGAAAAAGAAATAGCATTAAATTTAGTGAAAATCGAGAACTTTGTTAAATGAACATATGTAGAGTAATAAGTATGGGAATATTGTGTCAAAATGTGAAGAGAATGAGAATCTTAGGCATAGATGATTCATAATAAATAAACAAGGTATCAGTGTTACAATAGAAATACAGTTAGTTCATAAGAGTAAGTGTTGTGTATTTAATATTCCATTTAGACAGATGGACGAAATAACAATCTCTACTTTTGTAGTTCTTTATTTGGTATGACACAGTGCTCGGAATGCGTGGAAGCATACTGCAGTCTGACCATTACTATGGGACATAATTTTGTGGGTGGATTGCGACAGATTGGCGTACTGAATCCTGCAGCTTTGTCCAGAGTTTCTTCGATACTGGGATACTGCAACCTGCGTGACTCGGTCTTCGTAGATGGCTTGACGCCATCGCCAGTGTCCTCAGCCGGTGGCATTCATACTATTTCCAGCTTCACTTTAATTGCATCAACCCATTCCACATACAAGGTTCACACTATCGTTGTGGTTAGAAGTGGAAACATGGAACCTGCAATCTTGAAAAGCGTATTCCACAAATATACAAGAGTTATTTTCTGTGAGGAGACAACATGCTATTTCAACTTTCAAGAAGTGGGAGCAAATAAAACGAATTGCTACATCACAGAGATTCTAGAGGCCGATCAAACAGTGCTTACTTCAGGTAGTTGTATATGCCATTTTTCAACAAAAGTGTATCTGGTCTTTTTTTGAGAGAAATACGGAAGGCTTCTTCCAAGGTGGATTGGTAGCACGGTTAGTCTGCAGAATCGCCTGCCTTATCGCCCATCGAACGTGGTTGGGACTTAATTGGTGGACGACCTGTCCTTCACAGGTAACGCACCAACTGCTGCAGATATAATGAACCAATACAAATCGCGCGGATGGCGATATCTCAGAGTCGTATAGCGTTTTCACCCGTCCATGTCAAATCGATATCGACTGTTTGCAACACACTGGATCTCCAAACTTTTCCTAATTCTCAAAGGCCTACATGCTGTTGTAAGCGCGCCACGCGATAAATAAGTAATATCTAAGAGGCATCTTTTTAGTAACGTGTAACACCGCCGCTCCAGTTGGTAATGGCGTCTATTCGTCCAGGAAGAGAGTCAGAAGTTTCTGCGGGTATTCAGCATTCAGCTCGAATGCGTCATAAGGGCCATCAAATAACGGGAATATTGGCTGCTACGTTTCATCCCCTCTTCCAAACAGTTAAAGACATTTCCTATGGGATCAAGGTTGCGTGATTTAGCTGATGAGTCGATGTGCAATAGAATGCATGGTAGTTCATGGTACAAGGACAGTATGCGTGCAGACCTGTGAACACGGCCGTTGTTTTTTTCAAAAATGGATTGTCAACAGCATATCCATCCTGAAAACGCAGGAGGAAGGGCAGCGTTTCGTCAGTGAGAAAGCTGAAATAAACAGACTTGTTCATACAGTAACCTCAACGAGAAGTCCCCAAAACATCACTCAAACATCCCCAACTTGAACGACACCATTCAGATACTGCTCGTTAGGCACATTCTTGGTGCATCGGTGCACTCGCCGCCTTGAATCTTGCGATAAGGAGCAAAACTGCGACTCCTCAAATCATGCTATATGCGTACCGTCAGCTGCTGTGGTGTTAATATGTTGTGTGACTCATCCGCAGTGTGAAAATTGCTATGCTGCTTTTAGTCCACTCTACTAAGGAAAATTAGGGGAAAAATTCGTGAAGTTGCAAATGTTCTTTAGAGTGATAGGAAGGAGTGTCATGAACAACATACTAGAAATCCTAACCGGTGGTGTGTAAGCGTAGGGTTGTGTTTGGGATGCAATTAAGGGCCTTTTATGTGTCTGTTGACTATCTCGAAAAACTTTGTTGACTATCTCGAAAAACTTTACTTCTAACGAAGATGTTTCCCAGTAGAAAACTAAATTAAATTAAATTTCCTACAAAAATAATCCTGTTCATATTTGCTGTAACTATTAGTTTCCATGTTGTAGGAGATGGAAAAATCGCAGATTCTTAGAAACAGTGTTTTAATGGAACAAAATTAATGTTTATTGTTAATATTAACCTGTTCCTATTGCATCACCCCAGTTTTCGTTTGAGGCACGTATTAAACGCATCTCCTCCTCCCCCTCCCTGCGTCTAACTCTTCCTCTGCCTGTGCACCTTATTTTCCCACTCCTATGCATGTCTATTCTTCCTCCTCACTCCCTCTGTCTCTCCATTTACTCCTCCCCCTCTCTTTCCCCATTTCCTCCACTCCTGCTCCCTCACCATATCTTCCTTCTCCTGCCTCTAACCGTACACTCCTACACGTCTCTCTTTCCATCTCACCTCCCCCCATCCTTTGCCGCCTGCCCGCCACCCCTCGCCACCTTCCATCTGCCTTGTGCATCTTCCCCTGTCCCCTCTGTCTGTTTGTTCCTCCTCCATGTCACTCCGTCCATCTATCCCTGTCATCACGTCCCCAGCCGCAATGAAACGAGACATCACTCCTTCAACAAGCCTGTCATGCAGTGAGGGCTCAGCAGGGCCCTGAAAACAATTTATTTGTTCCTGCGTATAGGCCACCATTTGAATCAGGTCGATAAAGTGGGCCATTACTACCCCCACACAACATACTCACCATGCTGGACAGTCTACATGTTGGGGCCTGGTAAGCTATTTCATGCACCTGACATCTAAACTGCCCTGCAAAGCAGGTCAATACTAATCCGCAGAATATGCCTGTCATGCAGGGAAGCCTATACACCAGTGACTGAGAAAAGCCCTGGTACACTTGTCTAATATCACGTAATGCCCCTGCAAGCATACAGAAATGCCGCAACACAACGTGGCATGTACTCAACTAATGTCTGAAGTTGTTCTGGAGGTAATTGACACCATGAATATTGCAGGGCTGTCCATAAATTGTTAAAAGTATGAGGAGGTGGAGATCTCTTCTGAACAGCACATTGCAAGGAATCCCAGATATGGCTAATAATGTTCATGTCTGGGGAATTTGGTGGTCAGAGGAAGTGTTTGAACACCGATGAGTGTTTCTGGAGCCACTCTGTAGCAATTCTGGACGTGTGGGATGTCGCAGTGTCTTGCTGGGATTGTCCAAGTCTGTCGGAACGCACAATAAACTCACTTAAATCATGACAACCTTCCATTGTAGCAGCAGTAACCGATCTAACAACTGTGCCAGACACTTGTTGTCTTATATAGGCATTGCGGACCGCAGCGCCGTATTCTGCTGTTTCTACATCTCTGCATTTGAATACACATGCCTATACCGGTTTCTTTGACGCTCCAGTGTAAATGCACAGTTTGTATGTTATATTAATGTAATTTGGTGGATGTGAGACGAAGCATTTCCCCTGTTGCTCCGCCGCAGCACGGCATTTGCAGTGACTATTCCAGCCAACGAAGGAAAATTAGGAGACGTAAATTTCTGTACAGTGTTAGGAGGGAGTGCAGAGGTCAACATACGTACTAAAAGTCTTGACCGGTGAAGCGTGAGCGTGAGGTGTGTGCTATGGGTGCATTTAAAGGTCACTTTTTTAAATTTTTCTTTAATAACTCGAAAAGCGCGATCTCTAGCGAAAATGTTTCCCACAAGAATATGAAACCACATTCGGTTTCCTACAACAAAGCTCCTATGCATTTTTCTCAGTAATTAACAGTTTCAACGTTGCAGCGGATGGAAAATTTGCAGATTATTTATGATACCGTTTCCATGGGATAAAATTAATGTTTGTTATTAAATGAAGTGGGTTAAGAACATATATTAAATGTGTGTAACTCGTCTAAGTGCAGTAGATGAGTATTACGGGATGAATTACATTCTGGTGGTGTAACAGTATGGAGGGAATGGTAGTGGGTAGAAGCATCAGCGAAGGCAAGTCCCTCCCCAGAGCGTGGCGACTCACTTCGCACATTCGTAGGTCTGCAAACTGAAGAACGAGTAGACACGTTCTGACTCTCTCTACTCCACTACGTCACATGATGCAACTACAGGGTGCGTTGTGGGGACTGGTTGCAGCCCATCCACGTATACCAACGACCATACAGAAGTTTTGAAACGCGCTCCTGGATGAATGGAACGACCTGCCACAAGAGCCCCTTACCAACCCTATGGCCAACATGGGAACACGTTGCAAACCATCCAGTGCCATCCATACCAATCACACGCTCTATTAAGAACCATTTCCCGCTGTTTTTCGTGTCCAGGGGACCATCATGAAATGTGATGACTTCAGTTTAATTAATTTTCTTTGAATAAAAGGGCCATTCTGTTCGTCTCATTGTGTATTTCTTTCAGTTACCTTCTGTGCTACACTGTGGCAGTTCTCTCTATGTGTGATCCAAGTTTCGTAGAGCTGTGTTATTCTGCAGTAACACATCATGAAGAAGTTACTTTCGTTCTTAAGTTTTGGAGGCAAACGTATTTTAGTATGTTATATCTGTAATACATGTAGTCTGAAAGCACAGTGTGGAAAATAAATACCCCTCCCTCCAGGCATGTGTGCGCACTGTTTCGCAAGTGATTCATAGGCTTATTGTGGAAGCGTCACTAACTTTGTGAAACATCCTGTAGTTCCTTTTGTGTCGTAGTGGGTTATAGAGCGTAGATATTGCCCATTCGTTCTTTCGTTTCGATATCTACGAATGAGGGATGTGCACGACCACAAACCGGCAACCTGTCTTTTCTTATGCATCTACTCTCCACCCCTTCCTTCACCATGTTATACCCCCAGAACGCCATTTATCTCTTAATGCGGCTATACTGCACTTATATGTGGAATACACGTTTTATATTTGTTCTTAAACCACTTTATTGAAAAATAAACACTAATTTTACACCATTGGAATACCATTTTTATAATTACCATTTTTACATCCTCTGCTATGCCTAAACTGTTAGTCCTACAGAAAAAATAAACAGGACCTTTGTTGTAGGAAATTCAATGTAGTTTGCTTCTGTTCTGGGAAATATTTTCACTAGAAGCCACAGTTTTCGAATTATTCGAGAAAAACATAAAAACTGATCTCTAAACGCCTCACACCCCTGCGCTCAAACCCCCACCGCTACGACTTTCAAAACGATGTTCATGACACTTTGTCCTAGCACTGCACAAAAATTTGTGACTACGAATTTTTCCCCTACTCTACCTTTTTCGCACTTCGTTGACCGCCCTTGTGAGGCAATTGAGCAGCTACCTGACAGAAGTAGCGTCTCCGGCCACGAAAACTGACAACGCCAGGGAGAGCGGTGTGCTGACCACATGCCCCTCCGCATCCGCATCCAGTGACGGGCTGAGGACGATATGGCGACCGGTCGTTACCGTTGCGCCTTCAAGGCCTTTTCGGACGGTGTTTATTTGTTTGACTGGGCTGAACATTATGGTCTCAGTTGTGGATTTTGTCAGTGTTCGGCAGTATGCAGCGCAGTGTTCGAGTGTAAACTGTGAACGATTAGTTGCAGTCTGTATTATTTCTTCATTTGCGGGTGTAGCTGATCGAGTATTTTCGATGGGTGTTAGACACTGGAGTTGGCCATAGCGGCCGGCAAATTCAGGTTTACTTCTTTAATAAATTCTACCAGTTTATTTCTGACTACACCAAAAGCTCCATTTACTTCTTTAAATAAACCTTCCTTATTCTTTTCTAAACCTTTAAACCAATTGAAACTTAAATTTGATATATGTTCCGCTAATTTTTTTAATATCATCACGAAGTTGTTCCTTTTCAGCCTTCGATTCATTGATGTGAGTCAGGAGTTGGCCCTTAGTTTCAATTATTTGCTCAGAAAGTTCTACCTTTTAAAGCTACATTAATACAAACTAATTGTTCTCATAATTATGTTGTTGCTTGCTCTGCAATTTGTACAGTAAGTTGTTCCAACAGAGCTTGGTTGTGACTAGTCATTTGTTCACTGATCTACTGAAACATCTGAGCAGTAAGAACCTGATTATTGTTGACTAGGCGTCCATCAAAATTAGCCATTCGTTCATTAAGGTAGTCATTTGCTCGTTCATCTGCTGAGACATCTGAACAGCCAGACTCTGATTCTTGTTAACCATTTGTTCATTTATTTCCTTCGTCCATTTCCTATTCTCCTTCCGAAGTTCTCATAATAGCAGCTCGGAGCCATCCACAGCTATCGTAAATGTACTCGATATCGACTGCGTGCCCACGCAGACAGGGCATACAAAATGCTACACTGCCTCTGGACAAAGTTTAATATAATCGATGCGGAAGCGATTAGTGTCACGTCCTCCACAGACTTCTCCTAGACTCGGTCTTACGACGACGACTCGTAACTCGACAATTTCTTCCACTTCTCTTCTAGCGACGTCCTGTCACAGTCGCCACGGTCAGGTATTCCGTACCGTTCTATAATGTATTAAGACGTGAATAAACTGCCTTTCTTTGTAGAAAGATCTACAGTTGATAAACTTTACCGTGTTTATCGGAGTGCCACATACGAAGTTTCCTCCTTAATATTGCTTTATATTGGTATTATTATTCTTGATTACTTTGAATATATCGCCTAGGATCGTTGTATCTGACGTAGAGAGAAGAGAGGGCTTACACTGCGGCTTATAATTCATCGTCGTAGATCACAAGCTGCAGAAAGTTACGTAAGATAAGGAAGCGTTGACTGTAAAGATTCTTCCAATCAACGATTTTTTTTACTTCGCTGTAGCATAATGTCTTGAATCAAATATTCAAACACCGTGAGCCGTAATATTTCATTCACTTAACCTTGATTATAAAAGTTTAGTACGCATTTAATTAACGTCGAGTGTCACTTTCTACGAACCGAAATATTTAACGTTCTTAAAAATCAGCGTCGAAGTTTATGTAATCTGTCTACACTGAGATCGATAACTTATGACTACGTCGATCGAAACTGACCTCAAGCACTTTTTAAAGACTTCGAGTGTACGACTATTAATCAGTGATCACTTTTTTTTTAAAAAAGTTGTTTTTATCACTTTTGGAATCACTGGAATTAAATAAATCACTAGTGTCACTGCTCTGTTCTTCATAAACACTTCTCATATAAAAACCTATGAATGATTCAGTTTCGTGAAACTTGCATAGTAATGTGCTTTACAAAGACACTTCAGTAATAAGATATGACTTTAGTATCTTCTGTGGACCTCCTTCCCACGTTATTTCTCAATATCAGCTTCCAACGTGAAAGTTTCAGACACTTTTTAAAAAATAAATATTCATGTAAATAGGTGTTGACTACGTTGTTCAAGAAAAACTTCCTCGACACCTGACTTTTTTGTAACAATATAACTGGTCGTATTATTTTCTCACTTTACAGAGCAAACTCGGGAATATCACCCATGTTTACAGCTCGGGAATCAAACAGTAACCGCCGACCGGAGTGGCCGAGCAGTTCTAGGCGCTTCAGTCTGGAACCGCGCGACCGCTACGGTCGCAGGTTCGAATCCTGCCTCGAGCATGGATGCGTGTGATGTCCTTAGGTTAGTTAGGTTTAAGTAGTTCTAAGTTGTAGGGGACTGACGACCTCAGAAGTTAAGTCCCATAGTGCTCAGAGCCATTTGAACCATTTTTTCAAACAGTAATCCTGCCTCGGGCATGGATGTGTGTGATGTCCTTAGGTTAGTTAGGTTTAAGTAGTTCTAAGTTCTAGGGGACTGACGACCTCAGAAGTTAAGTCCCATAGTGCTCAGAGCCATTTGAACCATTTTTTCAAACAGTAATCCTGCCTCGGGCATGGATGTGTGTGATGTCCTTAGGTTAGTTAGGTTTAAGTAGTTCTAAGTTCTAGGGGACTGACGACCTCAGAAGTTAGGTCCCATAGTTCTCAGAGCCATTTGAACCATTTTTTCAAACAGTAATCCTGCCTAGGGCATGGATGTCACTGATGTCCTTAGTTTAGTTAGGTTTAAGTAGTTCTAAGTTCTAGGGGACTGACGACCTCAGAAGTTAAGTCCCATAGTTCTCAGAGCCATTTGAATCATTTTTTCAAACAGTAACCCTGCCTCGGGCATGGATGTGTCTGATGTCCTTAGGTTAGTTAGGTTTAAGTAGTTCTAAGTTCTAGGGGACTGATGACCTCAGAAGTTAAGTCCCATAGTGCTCAGAGCCATTTGAACCATTTTTTCAAACAGTAATCCTGCCTCGGGCATGGATGTGACTGATGTCCTTAGGTTAGTTAGGTTTAAGTCGTTCTAAGTTCTAGGGGACTGATGACCTCAGAAGTTATGTCCCATAGTGCTCAGAGCCATTTGAACCATTTTTTCAAACAGTAATCCTGCCTCGGGCATGGATGTGTGTGATGTCCTTAGGTTAGTTAGGTTTAAGTAGTTCTAAGTTCTAGGGGACTGATGACCTCAGAAGTTAAGTCCCATAGTGCTCAGAGCCATTTGAACCATTTTTTCAAACAGTAATCCTGTCTCGGGCATGGATGTGTGTGATGTCCTTAGGTTAGTTAGGTTTAAGTAGTTATAAGTTCTAGGGGAGTGACGACCTCAGAAGTTAAGTCCCATAGTGCTCAGAGCCATTTGAATCTTTTTTTTGTATGCTGGTGATGGCTCCGTAATGGTGCTGGCTATGTTTATACAGAATGTTCTGGGTCTTCTAGTCCAAATGAACCGATTATTGACGTGAAATTGTTACGTTCACCTATCTCGATGCCATTTGCTACATCAATGGACTTCATGTTCCCAAACAACATTGGAATTTCGCGATTTGGTTTGAAAACTGCCTGGAGAATTCGATGTAGAGATTTGGGAACCCAGATCTTCTGATTGAATCCCATCGAACATTTATGGGACATAATCAGATCGTGAACAAAATCCTGCACCGGCAACAGTTTCGCTATTAAGGACGGCTATAGAGGCAACATGGGTGGGTATTTCTGGAGGGGACTTCCATCGACTTGTCGAGTCGGTGCCACGTCGAGCTTCTGCGACATGAGGTAAACGGAGGTTTGACGCGGTGTTAGGAGGTATCCCGTGACATTTGTCGCCTCAGAGTATTTCTAAAGCTAAAAGATGCACAAGGTGTTAACTTGTTTGTTAGCTAATAATTCACAATTTATGAGAGTGATGGCAGGATGCAGAACTCCCCGCGGGAAAACACAGCGCAAAAGGCACGCCACGTGTAATCTAGGTAAGAGTTCCGTAGATACGCGGAGCCCGGTGGTTCGGGAGAGGATCGTTTTCACGCGCAGAAATAGCCCCCCTTATGTAGAGCCCCTCTCAGCGAGGAAGATATGGACAGCGCAGCGGCAAGATCCGCTGCGCGCTGCATAGTTAACGTCAAACTGTCTGAATGGCCTGCTCCGAGAGGAGAATCTGCCAGTGCTACCAACTTCTGCTCGGAACGCCCCCACATGTATTATGAAGGCTGGCGCCCCGTATCGAACACTGCAGCGAACGCTCGAAAGTTTTCTCGGCGAAAGAAAATGCAGAAAGTCCGACGTAACTGCGCGCCTGAAAAAAACATGAACGTCCCACGGTGTTCTGGAACAGTAGCATGAAGACTATAACGAGATTTATTTTCTCGCAAATGGTCACATATTAACTCATGGCATCCCTTTCTTTTTGTTCCAAATACCTTTTCTGTCTTTTTTCCAGTTTCATCCCATAGATACACTGCTATATTTATCTATCAGGAAGTCATTACTGTTACATGTACAGTATGATATATAGGAGATCTACAGGCGTTGGTCAAAAATATGGGAACCCAGCAAGGGTTAGAGAAACAATTAAAATTTTACACAGAGTACGCGAAGGAACTTGCCCCCCCTTCTTGCAGCGGTGTACCGTAGGTCTCTAGAAGAGCGTAGCGTTCCAAAGGATTGGAAAAGGGCACAGGTCATCCCCGTTTTCAAGAAGGGACGTCGAACAGATGTGCAGAACTATAGACCTATATCTCTAACGTCGATCAGTTGTAGAATTTTGGAACACGTATTGTGTTCGAGTATAATGACTTTTCTGGAGACTAGAAATCTACTCTGTAGGAATCAGCATGGGTTTCGAAAAAGACGGTCATGTGAAACCCAGCTCGCGCTATTCGTCCACGAGACTCAGAGGGCGATAGACACGGGTTCACAGGTAGATGCCGTGTTTCTTGACTTCCGCAAGGCGTTCGATACAGTTCCCCACAGTCGTTTAATGAACAAACTAAGAGCATATGGACTATCAGACCAATTGTGTGATTGGATTGAGGAGTTCCTAGATAACAGGACGCAGCATGTCATTCTCAATGGGGAGAAGTCTTTCGAAGTAAGAGTGATTTCAGGTGTGCCGCAGGGGAGTGTCATAGGACCGTTGCTATTCACAATATACATAAATGACCTGGTGGATGACATCGGAAGTTCACTGAGGCTTTTTGCAGATGATGCTGTGGTGTATCGAGAGGTTGTAATAATGGAGAATTGTACTGAAATGCAGGAGGATCTGCAGCGAATTGACGCATGGCGCAGGGAATGGCAATTGAATCTCAATGTAGACAAGTGTAATGTGCTACGAATACACAGAAAGATAGATCCTTTATCATTTAGCTATAAAATAGCAGGTCAGCAAATGGAAGCAGTTTATACCATAAATTATATGGGAGTACGCATTAGGAGTGATTTAAAATGGAATGATCATATAATGTTGATCGTCGGTAAAGCAGATGCCAGACTGAGATTCATTGGAAGAATCCTAAGGAAATGCAATCTGAAAACAAAGGAAGTAGGTTACAGTACGCTTGTTCGCCCACTGCTTGAATACTGCTCAGCAATGTGGGATCTATACCAGATAGGGTTGATAGAAGATATAGAGAAGATCCAACGGAGAGCAGCGCGCTTCGTTACAGGATCATTTAATAATCGCGAAAGCGTTACGGAGATGATAGATAAACTCCAGTGGAAGACTCTGCAGGAGAGACGTTCAGTAGCTCGGTACGGGCTTTTGTCAAAGTTTCGAGAACATACTTTCACCAAAGAGTCAAGCAGTATATTGCTCCCTCCTACGTATATCTCGCGAAGAGACCATGAGGATAAAATCAGAGAGATTAGAGCCCACACAGAAGCATACCGACAATCCTTCTTTCCACGAACAATACGAGACTGGAATAGAAGGGAGAACCGATAGAGGTACTCAAGGTACCCTCCGCCACACACCGTCAGGTGGCTTGCGGAGTATGGATGTAGATGTAGATGTAGATGTAGATGTAAAAATACGTGTTTGAACATAAATGCAGGTGCTAGTCAAGCCTGCCAATTACAACGAACGGCACCAGTGCAATGTCCTCAATACGTTGCAAGTTTCGGTCGTTCAAAATGGTTCAAATGGCTCTGAGCACTATGGGACTTAACTGCTGAGGTCATCACTCCCCTAGAACTTGTAACTACTTAAACCTAACTAACCTAAGGACATCACACACTTCCATGCCCGAGGCAGGATTCGAACGTGCCACCGTAGCGGTCGCGCGGTTCCAGACTGTAGCGCCTAGAACCGCTCGGCCACACCGGCCGGCCTTTCGGCCGTGGTGAGCACAGTATTCTGTGTAGTTTTGAGTGCATTATGTCGCAGTGAAGTGAATTCGAAACAAATTGTTGATGCCCGTATAGTTGGTGCTTCCTTGACCAATAACCCCGAAGTGTGTGGTGTTTCAAGAGGCGCCGTATCTAGGACTTATACTGCATACAGGTAAACTGGAGAAAATATCATCCGCTAAGTCACATCGTGAATGAAAGTGTGTGTTGAGTTATCGTGACTGACGTCAATGGAGAGGACTGCGACGAAAAATGAAAGAACGACTGTTCTAGAACTCACTAGAGAACTGAACGTAGCGGTCACAAATCCTGCCAGCACCAAAATGTCACGAAGTTACCTGTCCGAACTGAGAATTTCAGGTCGGAATGGAAATCCAAAACAGCTCGTCATTTATGCAAGTGCCCGTAACGAGAAAACGTAATGCCAAAGCTATAACATCTGAACTGCAGAAAACTGGAAGAAAGTTATGTGGTCGAATGAGCCTCGTTTTAGACAGTTTCCAACTAGTAGCCGACTTTTCATTTCAGGAGTGGAACTTCGCGAGGATCGGTGAAGATTTGGGCAGCCATATAGTGGTATTGTATGGGCCCCATGGTTACTCTGCAATATCGCATTAATGTCAACGATGATGCGGCTATTTTGGCCGATCAGGACAATGCCCTGGTTCAGTGTACGTCGCCCAACTGTGGTGCTGTGTTCCAAGAACACACTGTTCCTGTTCACACAGCCATCATCGTCCACGACTGGTTTACTGAGCAGGGGAATTAAATTTCGCATCCCTACAGTTGAATCTTTGTGACCTACTTTTGACGAGGAGACTGCGAAATCGTTTCCCGAACGTGCCACTTTTTTGCAAGAAGAATGGATAAAATTCCCTGGGAAACCGTGTAGGAACTGAATTTATTCATTCTAAGACGACGGAAGCTGATTTGAATGTAAACGGTTTCCCTATGCCGTGTTAGGCTTGGTAATGTGTTGCGTTTTTTGGTGTTTTATTATTTTTTGTCCATCTCCATTAAATGCATGTGGTTAATGTACATATCATTTACAGTATTAGACTGAACTCTATGGGGCCACTGCCAGAGACCAGCTGTGATTGTTTGGTAAAGATTTTGATATAACCCGTGTCCAGAAACTCACCATTTCGACTCTGTGGGGCGTCACGTTACGAGATCGATTCTATTTTCTACATTTCGTTGAGAAACTACATAAGGGCATTGCTGCGTGCAGTAAATTAAACAAGTTTAAGGTTGGTCCTCTTAGTTATTTTATTTACAGTCGAGATGTCATTTTACCTTTTCACAGTATTTTCATAACTTCCCTGACTGTCTACGTCAAACAGCCGACTAAATCAGCTATCTCCAAACACTTGCTCATTTACGACGATGAAACTAAATTCGTAGATGCCACTGTCGTGATGCAGGCGACGAAATAGTGCGCTAAGCTTTTCCTCTGATCAAAGTACTGTAGCATAAGCAAGCACAATAGTAAACAACAGAAAACGGTGAAGGCCTATGAGATTTAGTGACCTTGGAGTCCATGTACCAGGTGCGTCTCTATTTTTTTCAAGTTACTACTTTTTGCAACGCTTTCTCGTACCAATCTATTAAATCTCCTAAATCCCATCCATTTCTGTTTATTTTTAGTTTTTTAAAGCACTGTACTTACGTTCTTATTACTATTTGCTTCTTCCCTCCCCTGCCACCTTCTTTTCCCTCTACAGGCCCTCCTCTACATGATTTAAAAATCATGTTTGTGGACGAAGTTACTACACAACATTATTTTTTTTAATATGATGATTTCAGAAATTTCAATGGAATGTTTATGTATCCCTTCTGCTTTATTTGATCTTAAGTCTTCCAAAGCTCTTTTCAATCCTGATTTTAATACTGGATCCTCTATTTCTTCCCTCTCGACTTCTGTTTCATCTTATATCTTATCATCAGATCAGTCCTTTCCTTCATAGGGCCTCCAATGTGCTCCTTCCACGTATTCGCTGCCTCTTATGCATTTAACAGTTGAATTCCTATTGCACTCAGAATGTTACAGCCCTTGCTTTTAATTTCACCGAAGATTGTTTTGACTTGTCTGTATGCTCTGTGAGTCCTTCCAACAACAATTTCTTTACAATTAAATCACTACGCTTAGCTGCATACAGGCATCAACGGGTACAGTTGAAAATCTGTGCGCCAAATGGAACTCGAAACCGGGATCTCCTGCTTAGATGAGAGACGCTCTAGCCATCTGAGCCACTGAGGACATAGAGAATAGTGCGACTGCAGGGACTTATCCCTGGCACGCCTCCCGTGCGACCCACATTCTCAACTTATCGTCCCGCACTATATTCATAGTGCCCCTGTTCATTATACTCATTATTCGCGGCTTTTTGCCGTTTTACGTAAGAGTTCGGGCACTGTTTGTGCATCCGTACAGAACTTAGCTATATATATGTATATAGCTGGCCGGTGTGGCCGAGTATTCCGTATTATTTGCTAAAACTTATTGCGGAACTCTGTTCAAGAATCAGAAGAGGAGGAGGTACAGTTCGTAAAGGCCGGGAGATAGGAAAGATTTCAATTAAATTACGTCGTCGTCAGAGTTTAGGAAATGAGACATCGGATTGGAAGGAGTACCCAGCAGCTGGTATGGACTCAGATCACAATTTAGTAGTGATGAAGAGTAGGCTGACAATTTAGAAACTAGTCAGGAAGAAATATGGCGCAATGAAAACGGATACTGAAGCGGTTAAAGTCTGAAATGAAGAAATACGCTTAATGTTCTCTGAGGCTCTAAACAATTAATAGCTCAGTCGGCAGTTCGGTAGAAGAGGAATGGACATTTCTAAAACGGGCAATCACTGAAACTGGAAAGAAAGGACATAGATACTAGGAAGGCAACTGCGAAGAAATCATGGATAACCGAAGAATTACTTCAGCTGATCGGGGAAAGATGGAAGTACAAAAATGTTCAGAGAAATTGAGGAATACAGAAATATAAGTCACTTAGAAATGAAATAAATAGGAGGTGCAGGAATGCTAAGTCGAAATGGATACATGAAAAGTGAGAGAAAATTGAAAAAAAAGATTATATATGAAGATAGTATCTGTTCTACGGTCGCAGGTTCGAATCCTGCCTCGGGCATAGATGTGTGTGATGTCCTTAGTTAGGTTTAAGTAGTTCTAAGTTCTAGGGGACTGACGACCTCAGATGTTAAGTCCGATAGTGCTCAGAGCCATTTGAACCATCATATATATATATATATATATATATATATATATATATATGATGGTTCAAATGGCTCTGAGCACTATCGGACTTAACATCTGAGGTCGTCAGTCCCCTAGGGTGTTTCAAAAATGACCGGTATATTTGAAACGGCAATAAAAACTAAACGAGCAGCGATAGAAATACACCGTTTGTTGCAATATGCTTGGGACAACAGTACATTTTCAGGCAGACAAACTTTCGAAATTACAGTAGTTACAATTTTCAACAACAGATGGCGCTGCGGTCTGGGAAACTCTATAGTACGATATTTTCCACATATCCACCATGCGTAGCAATAATATGGCGTAGTCTCTGAATGAAATTACCCGAAACCTTTGACAACGTGTCTGGCGGAATGGCTTCACTTGCAGATGAGATGTACTGCTTCAGCTGTTCAATTGTTTCTGGATTCTGGCGGTACACCTGGTCTTTCAAGTGTCCCCACAGAAAGAAGTCACAGGGGTTCATGTCTGGCGAATAGGGAGGCCAATCCACGCCGCCTCCTGTATGTTTCGGATAGCCCAAAGCAATCACACGATCATCGAAATATTCATTCAGGAAATTAAAGACGTCGGCCGTGCGATGTGGCCGGGCACCATCTTGCATAAACCACGAGGTGTTCGCAGTGTCGTCTGAGGCAGTTTGTACCTCCACAAATTCACGAAGAATGTCCAGATAGCGTGATGCAGTAATCGTTTCGGATCTGAAAAATGGGCCAATGATTCCTTTGGAAGAAATGGCGGTCCAGGCCAGTACTTTTTGAGGATGCAGGGACGATGGGACTGCAACATGGGGCTTTTCGGTTCCCCATATGCGCCAGTTCTGTTTATTGACGAAGCCGTCCAGGTAAAAATAACCTTCGTCAGTAAACCAAATGCTGCCCACATGCATATCGCCGTCATCAATCCTGTGCACTATATCGTTAGCGAATGTCTATCGTGCAGCAATGGTAGCGGCGCTGAGGGGTTGCCGCGTTTGAATTTTGTACGGATAGAGGTGTAAACTCTGGCGCATGAGACGATACGTGGACGTTGGCGTCATTTGGACCGCAGCTGCAACACGGCGAACGGAAACCCGAGGCTGCTGTCGGATCACCTGCTGCACTAGCTGCGCATTGCCCTCTGTGGTTGCCGTACGCGGTCGCCCTACCTTGCCAGCACGTTCATCCATCACGTTCCCAGTCCGTTGAAATTTTTCAAACAGATCCTTTATTGTATCGCTTTTCGGTCCTTTGGTTACATTAAACCTCCGTTGAAAACTCCGTCGTGTTGCAACAACACTGTGTTCTAGGCGGTGGAATTCCAACACCAGAAAAATCCTCTGTTGTAAGGAATAAACAATGTTGTCTACAGCACACTTGCACGTTGTGAACAGCACACGCTTACAGCAGAAAGACGACGTAAAGAATGGCGCACCCACAGACTGCGTTGTCTTCTATATCTTTCACATCACTTGCAGCGCCGTCTGTTGTTGAAAATTGTAACTACAAAAATCTCGAAAGTTTGTCCGCCTGAAAATGTACTGTTGTCCCAAGCATATTGCAACAAACGGTGTATTTCTATCGCTGCTCGTTTAGTTTTTATTGCCGTTTCAAATATACCGGTCATTTTTGAAACACCCTATATATATATATATATATATATATATATATATATATATATATATATATATATATATATGGGCATAGTGCATCGACATATCTGATGCAATAATCGTCTAAGACAATATGCGCCGTCTGTTATAATCATCTGGCTGGCAGATTATGGCATGTAAATGAAAATTAGTAGCATCTTTGGTGGTTTGAAAATGTCTTGTTGCAACGATACACAATTCCTTGTTAATTTTAGAACTTTCACTTAATTTTCGCATTGAGGAGGTTATATGAGTCCCAGGAGCCCTTGTCTCGACCACTTACGCGTTTATGTCCTCCTCAATTTTGCAAAATGTGATGTGACAATATCTAGCGAAACCTCCGATGTCACCTTCCATTTCCATTCAGCGACAACCAAACTTTTTATATGCACAATAACTTGGTAATGAACCATCAACTCAAACCTCAAAGTATGTAGCAGTTTTATTAGAAGAAAGCAACACTTTTAAAACTATATTATTGGACGAGTATTGCATTAATCGTTAAATCATGCGAAGACGTATCTTGTAACAAGAAAAATACCATCACAGGTTGTCAGCTGAGAAGATACTGTGCGCTCTTGGAGAGCGTTAACAAATGGGGCAGTTGTGGCCGGGAAGCAGTTGCGGACGAACAGAGCTGGGGCCGAGTGGAAGCTGGGACCGGACGAGGGAAAACAATAACGAATGAGTTTAGTTACGTAAACTACAGGACTGTTCAAAAAGAAAGAACAGATTTCAAACATTTATTGACGGTCATCGCCGTTGGCCTCTGAGGTCTCCTGCTCTCACACCTTGTGACTTTTTTTATCCCCCCCCCCCCATGCCTGACACCCTAGAAAGTCTGCGACATCACATTGTTGAAGCTGTGAATTCGATAACGTGACGCCAGCTGCTTCGTGCGTGGCGTGGCAGGAAATGAGCCATCGTTTTGATATTGTAGTGTAACACATGCCGCTCGTGTTCAATGCATGAAACTTTGATCTATTCTCTCTCCCCAGGAACGTTGAAACTGTTTTTCTACCTTTTGTAGTTTGGAAGCAATAAATGTTTGAAATTTGTTCCTTCTTTTCGAATAGTCCTGTAGTAGTAAGACAATACTTTGAGGGAGAACGCTGAGTGTGGAAGATAGCGCTGAATAGTGAATGTAAAGATCCTCGAACAGGTTTATTTTTGACAAAGTTCAACAAAGTTAAAAAATTTAGTGCAGTCGTTAATGGTAAGAGTTTATGTCGTAATACTACAGAGGAAATAATCAATGACAATTCCAATGGAATGTGTGTAGGTCTCTTTTATTTCAACGAACCATTTTGCTACTACTGTACCTCCAGAAGGTATCGATGCAGCCTACCGCAACTCTACTCCTCTTAACGTAATAAAAAACTTATTTTTTATTGTAAGAGTTATGGCATAGTTCGCCAGACGAAGACGACACCTTTTCTAGATTTGGGAATGAAAAAAGTACGTTCTACATGTTGCAGAATCTCTAATTAACTTTTTATAGCCAGATTCCATTCATGAAACCAGTGATATTCAATAGTATGGACAGACGTATAAATTCCATTGGGCACAAATATTAACATTTAACAGACAGACAACAGTAGGCTTATTATCAAAGGAATGTAATATTTTAATGTAAGGTCTAGTGGGCGTGGTTTGTGAGTGACATTCCACGCAGAAAATTAATCTGCAAAATTTTAGTCTGTGTTCGCACCCAAATGCACATATCGGAAATCGGTTTGAGCACAACTGAGTGCGGTAACTCAGCCATAGGACTTTCACCTCTTTGAAATCACATCATGTCATCAATTCGTAGTGGCAAAATATGCAAAAAAAATAGGCAGAACATATCTCAGAACAATTTGATGCATCAGTCATATTGGGGGAGGGGGGGGGGGGGGGACAGTACAACCCCGAATTCCAATTCTTCAATGAATCGGACTCTCATTTATGAAACAGCTTCAAACTTAAGATTAGTTTATCAGTGAATCGTGTTATACTGGGTGATTTTTTCCACCGTGTACAGACTCTAGGGATTGATCGATGAGAGGATGCGGAACAAAAAAGGTCTAATGAAGTTATGTTTGGAAATGCATGATTCCCATGCTAGATACCATTTATTTAATCATACACTTTTACAAAGACAGCGTTCTAATACGCGCTGTACGATGCAGCCGCACTTACAGAATGTGATGAAAATGGTTTCCATGTGCCTCAACGCATGTGTGTACGCGCCGTGTCATGTTTTGTCTCACAGGTTCACATCGGCCACTCTGCACCCGAACAGTAGCTAAGGCAGCATGAATAGGCTGCTCCAATGTCTCCACATCTGGAATGGGCTTTGGAAGCACGATACTTTCGAGATGGTCTCATAACCAGAAATCGTACGTATTGAGAACCGGTGAACGAGCAGGCCGTGCAACTCGACCCCCTCATCTGATCCATCGACTCAGGGAAGACACGACTGAGATGCGTCCGGACGTTAACGGCGAAGTGGGCTGCAGCACCATCGTGTAGCAGCCACATGACCCTTCGAATCATCAATGGCGCTTCTTCCAGCAGGCGAGGCAGTCACCCACAAGAAACGCCGAAAGCACCGGGCCGTTACGGGACGTGGAACGAGAACTGGTCCCGAAATACGGTCACCAAATATCCCGGCCCACACATTCCGGCTGCACCGATGCTGATGCTTAGCTGTCACCATACCATGGGGTTCTGCATACGAGGTGCATTCAAGTTCTAAGGCCTCCGATTTTTTTTCTCCGGACTGGAAAGAGATAGGAACATGCGCATTGTTTTCAAATGAGGCCGCGTTCATTGTCAATACGTCCCAGAGATGGCAGCACCGTACGGCAGATGGAATTTTACCGCCAGCGGCGAGAATGAGAACTGTTTTAAATACTTAAAATGACGACGTTTTCCTTACTTGAACAGCGTGCAATCATTCGTTTACTGAATTTGCGTGGTGTGAAACCAATTGAAATTCATCGACAGTTGAAGGAGACATGTTGTGATGGAGTTATGGATGTGTCGAAAGTCCGTTTGTGGGTGCGATAGTTTAATGAAGGCAGAACATCGTGTGACAACAAACCGAAACAACCTCGGGCTCGCACAAGCCGGTCTGACGACATGATCGAGAAACTGGAGAGAATTGTTTTGGGGGATCGCCGAATGACTGTTGAACAGATCGCCTCCAGATTTGGCATTTCTGTGGGTTCTGCGCACACAATCCTGCATGACGACCTGAAAATGCGAGAAGTGTCATCCAGGTGGGTGCCATGAATGCTGACGGACGACCACAAGGATGCCCGTGCGGCATGTTGCCAAGCAATGTTGACGCGCAACGACAGCAGGAATGGGACTTTCTTTCTGTCGGTTGTGACAATGGATGAGACGTGGATGCCATTTTTCAATCCAGAAACAAAGCGCCAGTCAGCTCAATGGAAGCATACAGATTCACCGCCACCAAAAAAATTTCGGGTAACCGCCAGTGCTGAAAAAATGATGGTGTCCATGTTCTGGGACAGCGAGGGCGTAATCCTTACCCATTGCGTTCCAAAGGGCACTACGGTAACAGGTGCATCCTTCGAAAATGTTTTTAAGAACAAATTACTTCCTGCACTGCAACAAAAACGTCCGGGAAGGGCCGGTCGTGGTGGCCAAGCGGTTAAAGGCGCTACAGTCTGGAACCGCACGACCGCTACGGTCGCAGGTTCGAATCCTGCCTCGGGCATGGGTGTGTGTGATGTTCTTAGGTTAGTTAGGTTTAATTAGTTCTAAGTTCTAGGCGACTGATGACCTTAGAAGTTAAGTCGCATAGTGCTCAGAGCCATTTGAACCATTTGAACCGTCCGGGAAGGGCTCCGCCTGTGCTGTTTCCCCAAGACAACGTACCCGCACATCGAGCTAACGTTACGCAACAGTTTCTTCGCGATAACAACTTTGAAGTGATTCCTCATGCTCCTTACTCACCTGACCTGGCTCCTAGTGACTTTTGGCTTTTTGCAACAATGAAAGACACTCTCCGTGGCCGCACATTCACCAGCCGTGCTGCTATTGCCGCAGCGATTTTCCAGTGGTCAAAAGAGACTCCTAAAGAAGCCTTCGCCGCTGCCATGGAATCATGGCGTCAGTGTTGTGAAAAATGTGTACGTCTGCAGGGCGATTACGTCGAGAAGTAACGCCAGTTTCATCGATTTCGGGTGAGTAGTTAATTAGAAAAAAGTCGGAGGCCTTAGAACTTGAATGCACCTCGTACTATCCCACAGATGGATGACTATTATCACAGTTGAAAATACCACTCCGCGTTAAAGTGGCCCCATGTGTGAGTGGGATGGATGACACAAATCTCGGAATCGTGGTTGCATGGTGAAGAATCCAGTGACAAAATTGCTCCCGATGCGAAAAGTCTGTCGGTTGAAAGTCCTGCACACGCTGCAAGTGATAAGGGTAGTAACAACTGTTACGGAGAATGTTCGACAAGGTCGTCTGGCTTACAATGTACTGTCGGACTAACTGCCTGGTACTGACACGGCGGTCGCCTTCCACAGTATTAATCACATTTTGCTCCAAGTCTGGAGTCGGAACATTTCGGGTACGACCTTCACGATTTCCTGCTTGCTAAAACGACCCTGTCCCAGACAATAGGCGAATCACTGTTGCAGAAATTGGATGCTGTGGTTGTTGTTGTTGTTGTCGGGGATAGGTCTCCTGATACAATCCGGCACCCATTGCCATTTGCCTTTCCGTAAGTAAACACCGTGTCGGCAAGCACTCGAATCAAATACTGAGCCACTGTGTTTTGCAGGTCTGTATGATGTGGGACATGTCGGTATGATACATATACTCCATTCCTAAATAAAGTAAATTCGTTCCTCCATCCATGGACCTAGTGCAGGGTGAGTCCTTTTACCAGAAACGTGTAGGATGACTTTGAGTGCTGGTGGCTTAGTTTGAAACCAATTTTCTTAGGTTGGTGGCGGAAGCGCAAGTGAGCTTTGTTTACTGGCAGATTTCAAATTTGGTTCCTAGGAGGAGGTGGCGGTCTGGTCCTCGAAAAGTAGTTGAAATTAGGGAGTTGAAAACGTTTTCATACGTATATGAAATTGTAAATTGAATTATTTAATATAGCGGGGTGGTGAGAGTCAATTAGTGAGCATTGTCGCGACGACCAAACGCGCTGTTACACGGTCATGGTGGATTCCACTGTCGGTCAGACTTTGGCGCCAAACGTATCATTTGTTCGGCATGTGGTCGACAGGTTCCATCGTGTCCGGTGTTAAGTGCTCTTGGTCGCAGCAGGATGTTTACGTAGCAGTGGCTGGAACGGGCTCGGCTGCCGGTCGACGCCCGCCTGCCGCCCAGGGCTTTCGGAGAGAGCCCCGTGCGTCAGCCGAACAGGGTAAGCCGTGCGTACATCAGCCACACTCTGCAGTTTATTGTGTGAGGGTGGAGAAGTCATTTGGGACACAACTGCAAGAACTTAATGATTGTAATAGAGGATCCTTTTCCCCACCTTGTCACTTTGGGTAGTACAAGTGACGAGCTATTAATAATGTATGTGCGGGTGCTGATTTAGAAATACTTGGCCAAATTCGACTGGCCTATCGACGGGTGTGACGTCGAGGCAGATTCCAGTTTCGAGCGAACAGATTTGGCGGCAAACGTGTGGCGGGGCGATGCTTGTCCCACAAAGCCGTGTGGTGGATCACGAACCGACCGGCCAATGTTTACACCGACCGAGTGGCGCCTGTGACGTCAGCGGCGGCTTGCTGGGTGGACCAGCGACGCGCGTGGGCTACCGCCGAACGACCTCTGCTGGCGTCGACGTGAACTAAACCATTTGGGCTCCGGAGTTCGTGGTGTGACCATCTCGAAGTCAGTTGGGACACACCTGCATGACCGTAATGCCTGAAATAAAGTCATTTCCCCACTGGTGACTTAGGTTAGTACAAGTGGCACGATTTTAATAATTTAGCAGCGGAAGCATAAGTGACCGCGAAAATTCAAACTTGGTGGACGTGACCCAATTGGCTTTCTTGCCACCATCTTAAATGACGTCACGGTGACGTCCTCGGGTGGCTGAGGTACGAACTAACACACAGTTGGACTCCAGACCTCGTAGCGAGCACGGTGGCTGCTGCTACGATCTCGAAGATGTGATGTTGGAGAACTAGTGATGACCGTACTGTTTGAAATAAAGACCTGAGTCTATTTCCCACGAATTCACAGGAGTTGACTTAGATTAGTGGAAGTGCAGTTTATTACTGTTATTTGACGAGATTTTGATAGCTTGGGAGCGAAACAATAAGTGACAGCGAGAAAATTGAAACTTAGTACGATGAGGTGGCCTATTTAGTATGTGTGACCGATTATTGTGTTGGAATTTGAACTTGTGAGCGATTATTTGTTATGGTTGTAACGGAAATGGCTTTCTTGCCGCCAAAATCAGGCGTATTGAATAAATAATAATAAATGATTGAACTTGGCGCGATTTTCTATGTTAGTGGAAGTAGGCCCATAATAGTAATAAATAATAAAAAATGATAATAAATGAACATAAATAATAATAAATGATAATAAATGAAAATGAATGAAAAATAAATAATAATAAACAAAAGTAAGGTTTTGGAGCCATTATCGTGTTGGAATTTGAATTTGGAAGGAATTTTCTAGTGGAGGCAGGTCAATAATAATAAATAATAATAAATGATAATAAATGATAATGAATGATAACAAATGATAATGAATGTTAATAAATGATAGTCAATAATAATGAATAATAATAAAGACAAGTACGGTTTTTGCATGCATTATCATGTTGGAATTTAAACTCCTTGCCATTTTTTCTTCTCGAGGCTTGGGTTAGTGGACGTAGCACAATTGGGCTATTTTCCGGCCAAATTTCAAAATTCCCACCATTTTTTCTTGAGGTTAGGTTACTGGACGTAGCAAATTTGGCCTATTTTCCAGCCAAAATCCTCCGTCTTGGATAACGTCATGCGATGTTGCCAAGTCTACATGCCGCCATCTCGGATGACGTCATCGCCGCCATCTTGAATAAATTTGGCAACAATGAAGAGTGGCATCACATGAACCTGGCCCCACTACTTATGGGACTTAACAGCTGAGGTCATCAGTCCTTTAGAATTTAGAACTACTTAAACCTAACTAACCTAAGGACATCACACACATCCATGCCCGAGGCAGGATTCGAACCTGCGGCCGCAGCGGTCGCGCGGTTCCAAACTGAAGCGCCTAGTACCGCTCGCCCACTCCGGCCGGCCTAAGGCGCTGCAGTCATGCACTGTGCGGCTGGTCCCGGCGGAAGTTCGAGTCTTCCCTTGGGCATGGGTGTATGTGTTTTTCCATGGAGTAATTTAGGTTAAGTAGTATGTAAGCTTACGGACTCATGACCTTAGCAGTTAAGTCACATAAGATTTCACACACATTTTCAACATTTTTTTGACAGGGACCGAATGTTGCGAAGGGTGGTTGCAAAAAATCGCGTGAAATCAGCGGAATGAATGACGCACAAGTTACAAAGTGCTACTGTTTTCCAGCTAGCACAATAACTGTACGTAGGGAGTTAACAGGAATGAGGTACAAAGTTCTAACTTTGTAACACTAAGCCACTCTTTGAGGTAGAGTAAAGAGCGACGACAGTCACCAATAGACGACTAGAAGCGAGCGATTTGGAGTGATGAAGCAATCTGTCCTCTGGCAATCCGATGGAACACTTTGGAGTTTGCTAATGCCTGCAGAACTTTACCTTCTAAACGTGAAGTACCAACACTGAGGTACGGAGAAGTGTTGTTACAGCACTGGAGGTGTTTTCGTCGTTAGGTTGCAGTACTCTTACTGTCCGCCTGCTTAGCTGGATGGTAACGTGCGCGCTTCCCATGCAAGCGGGCCCGGGTTCGATTCCCGGCCGTGTTGGAGATTTTCTACGCTCGGGGACTGGGTGTTGTGTTGTCGCCATCATCATTTGATCCTCATCACCGGCGCGCAAGTCGCCCAATGTGGCGTCGACTGAAATAGGACTGGCACTTGGCAGCCAAATTTCCCCTCATGAGGCCTGCAGGCCAGCGATGCCACATGCTCAGTTCAGTTCGAAATCCTCTCACTGTGCTTAAGAAAAGGCTAAATGCGGAAGAATATCAGCATATTTTACAGTATTGTATACTGTTTAAAGTAACGGAACAGTTCGAAGACTATGCTAATTTGTATCGGCATGTCAATGTACCTTACAATAAAACAGAAAATGGACTGGTATTGCCTGGGTGGCAACCTGAACCCAATGGATCATCTCTGGAATAAATTAGAACATCGGCTTCACTTCAGATCCCAGAATTAAACAGTACTACTTCGTCTGGTTTCGGTTCTTCAGGAAGAGTGGGCTGCCACTACTCCAGAGGCGTACCAACACCTTACTGAAATTGTCTCCAGTGCAGTTCAAGCCGTCGTAAAGGTGAAGTGTAGCCACAGTCCATATTAATGGCTGCTAACAGGTGTCCTGATACTTTTGACCACATACTGTATTACTGTTCAGATGCGAAAATAATTGATAAGGTATTCACAAGACCTACTATTGACACAGTATTACAGTCATCGATATCACCATATCAATCATCTGTTGCTGTTGCTCCTCCGAAATTCTCCGAGCATTAAGTTATTCAGCTATAAATATCCATTTTGCTGCCATATGTTCTCTAGTGTCGTCCACACGTCATACATTATGCCATCACGTCGGTGTTTTCTTACATTTCGAGTCCCAGCAAGCAACTTACTTGGTCAATAAATCATACAATTCACTTCGCTACATGTCGTGCCTATCATCACTTCATTTTGGTTGGAGTCATAATAACACTTTAAGAAACATCCATTTTGCTGGTATATCTTCTCTAGCGTCATTCAAACATCATCCATTAGGCCGTCACTTTGGCGGTTTCTTACACTTCGAGTTCCAGCAAGCAGCTTACTCGGTCGATCTATAATCCATTTCACTTCGGTACATGTCGTGTCCACCTCCACTTCATTTTTATTAGTCACAATAACGCTTTATTCTTCAGTCTGTTCACTGAATCCTTTGTTTGTGTTACATTACGTCTTAGTAATTCCTTAAAGTGCCACATCACTGCTCATTGATCGACACTAGTTTTTTCATTTCTCAATAATGGTTTTCTCATTCGAAGCCCATGTACCGGTGCGTTAAATCGACAATAGAAATACACATTCACTGCGTACATCCAGTTTCAGACAAAGAAGAAAATCGGTTGTGAAATCTCTGTTCAGTTTTCTGGAAAGACTCCAAGCCATCTCACTCTCCAACTTACTTCCTGTCTTGCCCGTCCTACCGTTGTGTTAATCAACTGGGTCTATGACTTTATGGCCAATTTCAACAAGTTTCGTTTTGTATATGTTCGCTAAATGTTGTTTAGTCTCATTATTATGAGTGCTTTGGCTCTACCAATTGTTCTGTTTCTTCCGTTCCACGTTTCAATGTCATCCGCCAAACACAGGCGGTTTTGATAAGTTCTGTTAAAATGTACTCCTTCCTCCAATCACGCCGTCAAAAAAAAATTTGCAGGAAGTCATCATAGAATAGGTTGCTGATAAATAACATACTTACCGAACTTCTCTTTCATTACTGTGTGTCCCTCTAAATAAGTGTTTCAATATATTAACATATTCCTTGTTTCTGAAAAACCGTTAGTAAAATATTTAGACTCGAAATCAGTCAAGGCTTCCTCAAAATTTAAAGTTTCACATTAAAATGCACTTTCACTATCATCCACAGCTGTTGATTTTCTTTAAATTGCGAAGCAAAAAGAAATGTTCCGAGCTCTGGTCCTAGAAAGGCTAATCAGGCCAGACCGACCGCCGTGTCATCCTGTGTGAACGGCATCATCGGATATGGTAGGAAGGGGGAATGTCGTTAGCACACGCCTCCCCCGGTCGCTGTCGCGTTTCTCGACCTTAAGACAGTTACTAATAGCTCGATTTCCTCTTCCGTTGGCTTCACGAAGCTGAGTGCATCCCATGCCAGTCCTCGAACAAGTGAAAAACTCTAGCTCCACCAGGAATCGAACACAGGTCACTCACAGAGAAACCACCCAAGCTGATGACATTTTTTTCTCGTTTTGTACGTCACTATTCTCGTCGTTTGGTCCGGGTAGATGTCGCATGACACCTCCTCAACTTCATCTTTGAATATTTTACTCTTCGTTCTTTTTTATTCGTCATTGAATACTATACTCATTACTCAGCTTTCTTTTTCTTTTTGGCAGAGGGCATCCAGCCTTTGACCGAAAGCGCTGAGCTATCATAATACTCGGCTCGGGAGGCGGATAGATTACAATATACTGTTTGCTGTACTCAGCAAGAACATCCAGTAAACAGTATCGATTAGTTGTGAAAACACTCTGAGTTCCCTCTTTTTGTGACGTTGCTGTAGCGTAACTGTGCGTGGTCGTCTGTGTCATGTGACAAAACGTATCTGAAAGTATTCGGTATTCGGGGTTTCGAAACATGGTAGTTGGGATACAACATGAGTACAAAGTTGTTTACTATTTTTACGAAGAAATCATCAGTTTGTAAGAAATTCATGATGTCAGACAATGTGTACATAACACAAAAAATTAGAGAATGAATATCATCTTGTCAACTTACTTCAGATTTTGTCTTCAAACCTGTAGGAGGTACGTGTTATAAGCTCTATAATTATCTGATTTACGAACAATTAAGTATCATACTAATTGTTAACTGTGTCTGCATTTATTGTAGGAACCTTTTATATCTACCATACTGAATTTATTTGATGAGCTCATATTTTGCACATGAATGTGTCATGAATGTTGCACACGTCGTTTGAAAGCAGAACTGCCGATTGCTAATCACGTCGTGTCGTTTAAATATTGTGTTATTAACAAATCGAATCTGCAGATTTACTTCTGGGAATTCCGAACTAATACCCATTGGCACCGGATATGAGGAAGTCAATACAGTATATTCACGGTCAGCAAGCTTTCGAACGCTGATGATGCGCGATAGCCAGCATTGCAATACATCAAAAGAGCATAATACGCGATGGTTCAAAATGGTTCAAATGGCTCTGAGAACTATGGGACTCAACATATTAGGTCATAAATCCCCTAGAACTTAGAACTACTTAAACCTGACTAACCTAAGGACATCACACACACCCATGCCCGAGGCAGGATTCGAACCTGCGACCGTAGCAGTCCCGCGGTTCCGGACTGCAGCGCCAGAACCGCACGGCCACCGCGGCCGGCAATACGCAATGACCTAGAAGTATAACGAGATACAATATAACAAAATATCTTCTTGATTTTTGATGTGTGCTATACTACTAACAAGATCGTGCCATCCCATTTGTGGCGTATCCTTCCCGAGGCAAACCTTTACTCACGCTCTGCAAACTTTTTGCAAAATTTAAATGTATCTTCCACGTTTATCTGCCAGGCAGGAAAAACACATTATAGGCTGTGATTGTCTAGAGGCAACGTTTGGACCATTTCAGCCGTGCGATACAAATATTTTCACAGTTATTTTACAAAAAAAAAAAAATGGTTCAAATGGCTCTGAGCACTGTGGGACTTAACTTCTGAGGTCATCAGTCCCCTAGAACTTAGAACTACTTAAACCTAACTAACCTAAGGACATCACACACATCCATGCCCGAGGCAGGATTCGAACCTGCGACCGTAGCAGTCACGCGGTCCCAAACTGAAGCGCTTAGAACCGCACGGCCACACCGGCCGGCTTATTTTACAGTCATTCCCCGTGCAGAACCTGTTGTGAACTGAAACGTCACGTGTATTTTTGCGCGACACTCCACAAAGACACATAGTTTGCTTGTCTTTTGTAAGAAGGAAGCTGATTACAACATTGACTTGTATTTCTTCAGTCCAGTGCATTATGCCATCTTATCATACTACCCTGCATTTTAAATAATCTGTTGCTTTACTGGGAGACTTGATGGTTCAAAAAATCAAAAGCCTTAACAAAATAACAAAAAAAATCCTAATGGTAGTAATTTCTTATTTATTGGTTCTAGTATATCCTTCGTTAAGATGAATATAGCTTGTTGAATTGACAGTTCTTCTTTCATACCAACTGCTTATTACTGAGTATGTTTTCCAGCACTATACGTGTAAAAAAATTCTATTCTACATTATGTTCTGTAAACTTTTTGAAATTATTGTTTCCCTGTGGGAAAGACCGTTGTCAAAAGATTCATTACACAAGTAACTCAATTTATTAGTCAGTTCAGCTGTACATTTCATTTTTCTGCTACTTATTTCATTAACCAGTTGATCATTTATTTTTAAGGGAGTTGTTGTTAAACGATTCAGAAATTTTAGGGCTATTTTGTTCAGTTCATTATGTGCCGTTAAATAAATTTCTCATCAACTAAGCCAAGAATGCAATGCACGTGATGACGTTTTTCTTTCGCTGTAATCTTTTTGCATGTATGGTTACCATAACAGGGCGCAAAAGCTTATAAGCTTCCTGGAAGCCACAGAGCTTTTTTTTTAAAACTACGTGGGATCGTTTCTCCAGTTTTACTTTAGATCCATGATTTTTCTTGTTTCTAGGTGATCCTGACATTGTGGACGGAAAGGCTTCTGTCAGATGCTGCACATCGGGAACGAGAAATTGTAGTTTGGTCTTTTACTAATTTGATATAAATAAAATATAAATGCAGTGGGGGAAAAATAACGCATAAAACGGGTAAATAGAACAGTAAGTCGAAAAAGGTACAAGTTATGAACAGGTAAGGTTAACATTTCGGCGGCTCTGAATCATACACATTCGGAGAAAAGTTCACTTCCACACAGTCTCTGTTGCAAATGGTTGCAAGACAGTGTTACCACACGCTAGATTCCTGTGCGCTATAACCTTTGTAATATTATCAGCACTGACTGTCGAGATATTAAGCTAGGGTTGGTAGCACAGATTCTCCCTGTTGGGTTTGCTTGCTCGTTCGCCTGCGTCAGATAAAACGAAATATATCGTGGGAGCTTCCAGGCGCAATTTTTATGCAAGCGTAAAATCAAATGAATCAGTTTTCATTAGCTAAGTAGCTATAAAACCTGATGTATTACCTTTTATCAAATTATGTCCACTAGGGTATCAATTACGTACTTCACGTGGTACTAAATATGGTAAATGCAGCATCGCCAACTTAACTGCAGCCCTTTATTCACGGATGTAATCACCTATTAGTCTCAAATTATTTTCATTGGACTTGTCTTATACTTCGTGGAGGTATTTTCCATCCGTGTAACTAATGTAAGGCAGTTTGTTTATTATCGTATGCGTTTCGCTTCTTTTATTTGTGAAACACTTTCAGTGGCGATTTCCAGCACTGCTAGCCCCTGTGTGTGGAGATGTGTTCCTTAGTGCTCCAGTTGACCGATTTATGGCGTTCTTTCAGCCACATTTGATTCAACACATCGCATATATTTTATACTGTCGGGAAACGTATGTATGAATGACGAATATTACTTTCTTATAATTTTAACATCTACTCTCTAGTAAAGTAAAACTCCTCGCTAACCAGTCTTACCACTTTAGAATGAAAGAAAAGAAAGGACGTTGATCTCGTCACATTCAGACGGCAGGAAAATGACCACTGCTAAAAGGCAATGATCAGCGGTTTATCCCTTTTTGTACATTATGACGTCAGATTTAATTATATGACCTGACAAACGCTGACCAGCGTCTCAAGTACTCCTTTTCTTTTCTCCTTCGAAGGTTTTCGAATTCTCATTACTTGGCTGTTGTTTCGTCTAACCGCCACGAGATGGCTTATAAAATCTATCGTAAGCATAGTATTCACCGTTTCCACGTCACAATCCTTAAGTTATACTAAAACAAACATTAACAAATTGATTAATATTCCATACAAAATACTGTAAATAAAACTCGATTATTTTCATTGTCTACGAAACTTTCTATACGAAAGGAAAGTGTTGATCAGAACCACGTGATGTACCCAAGTGATATTGGAACGTCATAGCAAGTCACATACTGAGAACATTAGTTTACCGCTAGTGGACCACGGTTCACGGAAAGTCCCGCATTCTCGTCTGAGAAACGAGTGACGCGACACTATTACTTGACTTTTCTTCACAAATACTTCTCAGACACGTCAGATTCTGAACCGTAACCTTTTTTTCCCCAGAATTTCTAGCGAACGGCATTAGAGCGGTGCGCGACAATGTGAGGGTTACGTATGCACGGTAGTTCAAATAAAATGTAGGAACAGCAACACATAATTAACATACTTTATTTTAGCCGTGCAAGCAAGCATGCGACGACTTTTACCACGTCTCGATGTTCCACGAACACGTTTAGAGTGAACATGATATTGTGTTGGGAGAAGAGCCAACACCGTGTTGCTAGAGGAGGCCGAAATGCACGCTTTTAGCTCACGCAGACTGGCGTGAGGTCTGGAACAGTAAAGTAGTTGAGTCTAGGAAGAAAAGAACGTAGTTGCTGGAATACTTAACTTTAATCCATAATTGGTGTACATCGCTCTTGACGATACATGTTTTAATATCTCAATATAAACTGGTAATGGCGCCTTGCTAGGTCGTAGCAATTGACGTAGCTGAAGGCTATGCTAACTATCGTCTCGACAAATGAGAGCGTATTTGTCAGTGTAGCTTCGCTAGCAAAGTCGGCTGTACAACTGGGACGAGTGCTAGGACGTGTCACTAGACCTGCCGTGTGGCGGCGCTCGGTCTGCAATCAATGACAGTGGCGACACGTGGGTCCGACGTATACTAGCGGACCGCGGCCGATTTAAAAGCTACCACCTAGCAAGTGTGGTGTCTGGCGGTGACACCACACATGACATATGGGAAATGTGTACCTATTTAATTAGAGCATTTGAAAACTCTTCAGACTTCAGACAATATAGTGCTGCTTGAATTTATTCACAAGTTAAACATGCAGCATAATGTGCTTTCGTAATGTTGATTGGTGAAGGCACATTTACATTGAGTGGTACGACTTATTACTTTAAGTTTTGATGTTACACAAAGTCGTCAGATGGATTAGCTGAGGACATTCATTTGACTAAATAGGATGGAATTTATTTCCAGTTTGACAAAGTCTTTTCCCATTGTGCGGTGACACCACTGCCGCACTTTTCCGAATCGTGGATACGGTAGTAATATAAAATCTGTCAACCAGGACGGACCAGTCTGACTTCATCTACTGAGAAAATCTACCACGATATGTGGCAGCAATCGTCTCAGATTACTTACAGGACTTCTGTGGCTACACAGTGTCAGGGTTGTGTTGTTCAGCGATTTAAGTTGTCCCGATAATGGCATCAGCTGCTGTATCAGATAAGTATCGATTACACGCATGCAGTTTCATAGATATTAATTGAAAAATAAGTCGAAGAAAATGAATGGTAGTTCCGTGGAAGCAAATTAAAAATGTAGTCAACACAGTGGTCGTCAAATATACTGACATAGTGGGGTGGCACCTATGGTCCCATACGTTCTGATCTCATTATTAATTGGTAATCCACATAAATTAGTACGTTATGAGTTCCCAATAGACTAGTTATTACAAGGGCGTGATAAGTTGGAACCAGCGGCCAAGTACTGATCGTTAAAACTGGGCCACCATTAGCTACACTTCGTGTCGACTGTTCACTATTTCAGACTGCTGCAACCCTCAACGACCCGTAAGTTATGACGTTGTAATTGCCTGGCGAAGTGCTGTTGTCTGTATGAGTGGATGATCTATTGATTAATAACAGTAACTGTACTTATAAGAGGGTTGCCCAGAGAAAGCAATGCACCACAGTTTTTTCTTGAACAATTCTTTATTGAATATAATGAGAATTACACACACGAATGAACGGTGTTTTAGCTACACACCCTATTTTCCACGTAGTCTCCATCACGTTCTATGGCCTTCCTCCAGCGCGAAACAAGTCCTTGTCCTGGTGGCGGAGCCACTGTTCCATTGTGTGAATCACCTCCTCATCGTCCTCAAGAGATCTTCCTCGAATGGCGTTCTTTAATTACCTAAGCAAGTGCAAGTCCGAGGTGTGACAGCCGTGGATGTATGAGAATGCAGGCTTTCTCGGCGAATCGCGATGATAAAATCTTCTCGGGTTGACAGCCGAATCACTGTGCTATTCTCACTTCGCCTGAAGATGGCAAGTAAGAAACTTGCTAAAACGTTGCTGGAGAACAACACATTGACTCAGCTGTCAACCCGAGAAGATTTTATCAGCCGTGGTCTCCCCGACCGCTGAAAATAGTGGAACTCCGCCGAACCACTTCTGACGACTTCACCCTCCGTGCCCAGTGACTAACTGTACTTCTGTCGACAGCAGATACTTCATAGACTTCGCACAAGCGTTTGTGTATATTTCCTACAGTTTCTTTCTCTGCAGTGAGAAATTCAATGACAACGCATTGCTTGTAATGTACATCACCTATAGACGCCATTTTGAAACTGTCCTGCAGCTATCTGTCGGAAGTGACGGAAACTTGGTGCGTTGCCTCAGGAGACTTCAGATAATACATATATAAAGTTTCGAATTCGTAGCATTGTTTTCGCCTGAGAAAAAAGATGCGGTGCATTACTTTCTGGGCAAACATCGTACTTAAACGTATCATGCAATGTGTGCTACAATCACAAATGTTAAATAAGTGTTTTGAATGCCATTTTTCCTCCACTTACTGTGTGGTATTTCAACAGCCGCAGTTTTATTTCGTATATATGCACCACCAGTGATTGATTTGTGGAAGCACGCAACACGCTGTACTTTTGACGTGAAAACCAGAAACGCAGAATTTGACGTGTGATAAGACAGACCTCTTGCTGCGGTTGTAGCAGTCTAGAACACACAGGGTGGCGCACGAAATGTGTTACCAATTGCTTCTTTCACAATGTACGACGCACATTAGGTATCCCGCTGGGATCTCTACAGCAGTACCAGCAGAGCTTGGAATAACAAATGAGTTACGAAATGACGTGTAATCCACGATACTGCCGCTAGGAGACTAGTAAGCAGCAATGGCTGACAATGGAAGACTGACGACACAGCAACGATCGGAAATTGTATTACTTTTTCATGAAACGAAAAGCCTTGCTGTGACTCAGAGGCGTTTTCGACAGCAGTTTAACACACGATGGGTCCCTTGCAAGAAGACCATCCACAGGTTGTACGATAATTTTGTACAGGAAGGAACAGTATTGGAAGCGAAGCGACCTCGGCCTAAGCTTGTTTGATCGCCGGAGAATATTGAAGCGCTACGAGTTGCTGTACAGAGAAGTCCAGTTAAATCGTGTAGAAAGGCAGCAGTGTAACTGGGAATATCCAGACGCTCCGTTCAACGCATTCTTAAAAGTGACCTCCATAGAAGATGACCTGTGCACAGAAGCTCACTGAAGAACACAAGCAGCAGAGACTACTGTTTGCTCAGTGGACGGAGGATAGGGAAGAAACTCTCAACAACGTTTGGTTTTCAGACGAGGCGCATTTTCATTTAGACGGTGTGGCTAACAAACAAAATGTACGCTTTTGGGCCACTGAAAACCCACAAATGCTTCATGAGCGACAACATTATGCTCTGAGGATTACAGCGTGGCCAGCAATTTCCAGTCATGGACTTATTGGACCATTATTCTTTGAAGAAACTGTGAACAGCGGGCGTTATTTGAACATGCTTCGCAACAGCTTCATTCCACAGCTTCTTGCTACTGCCTTGCCCTTCAACACGCAGTGGTTCATGCAAGATGGAGCAAGGCCACATACTGCAAACACTGTGTTGGAGTTTTCACACGAGCATTTCGACATGCGGATCATTTCACTCAGGTTTACAGGTCGCTTCAATGACGCACAAAATTGGCCCACCAATAGTCCAGACCTCAATTCATGTGACTTTTTTCTTTGGGGGTACCTAAAGGAAAAAATTTTCCCGAAACGTCCACATAATTTAATGGAGCTCAGAAGCTTGCAGATCTTCAAGCTTGCAGTGAAATTACGGAAGACATGTGCCGTAGGGTAATCACTAACTTCAGTGTTCGTTTGAAGGAAGATAAGAAACGAAATGGTGGACATATTGAGCATGTGCTGAGTTAGAACAAATCTCCATGGACGGCTCTTCATTGTAGTATATGTTCCTTTCAGATTGTATTGACAATAAAGTTTATATTCAAAAATAAAATGGTAACACATTTCGTGCGCCACCCTGTACGTTGTCACACTTTTAGAATGCCCATAATAGCGTTATAATAACCTTTCAGGAATTTTAAATTTCCAAAATATCTCCTGGAAGGTCGCAGTACCGGAACCTCTTTTTTTTTCACGAGTCAAACACTGCGTACCACATTGGACCATGACTGTTTCTAAAACGCACATTTACGAAAAGGTGTTACTTCTCTTTGAAACGCGTACCATAGCAACTGATCGGTACGAGGCACAGACATCCGTGAGTTGTCAGTACTCGAGGATAGACAATAAAATTTCCCCCTCTCTCATTCTGTGCAGAGCTACGTACCCCTCTGCCCTTTGGTAACTGATAAGTGGCCAGTTTTAATTAACACACTGATGAATTCGCCGTCGTCAATTAAAACTAAGCTCATCTTAATGTATACTATCTATGTAAGTATTCATACTGGGCAGGAAAACTACACACTTAAGGAGCTATTAACGTTAGTTGACGTTTTTGGGTTCGACTGTCAGCTGTCCGCAGGCTGCAGTCTAACGACCACTGTTACATATCATTCAGTCAAAGCATCGAAACATCAAAACATTCATATGGATTTCGTCATTCAAGTTAAAGAGTTGAGATCGGCGAAAATTTCCGTTAAAATTGTGAAAAATAACTAATAATCTGTGGCAGATTACCATATTAATTAAGGAGTGTGGGAGTGTTACCAAAACCCAGACAGTGCGTTGATTTTGGAATTACTAATGATGCTGCTTCACGGTCCTCAAAAGATTATCACGACACAGAAAAGCTACTCGCTAAAAGTTAATCTTCCAGTTGTGAAAACCTGCGACACTCGAAAGCTGCCCAATTCCTATCACTCGTAAAATCTTGAAAGGGTGAATTGTTTTGGGTGGCTTGCATGACAGGAACTATAATATGTCATTACACTCGTTCTGTCAACGTTTGTACGTCGAGTGATGTCGATTTACTTTATTTGAGATTTTAAGCGAATTCTGTCTCGCTGTATGGACAACTGAGAAATGTGATTGCACTCGGTCTGTTAACTTCCGTACGCCGAGCGAGGCATGTGCCCCTGATTTCTCATTTCAAATTAACTTTATCTTGCTGTATTAACGATTGAGAGATGTGTAGCATTAAAAATGGCTCTGAGTACTATGGGACTCAACTTCTGAGGTCATCAGTCCCCTATAACTTAGAACTACTTAAACCTAACTAAGCTAAGGATATCACACACATCCATGCCCGAGGCAGGATTCGAACCTGCGACCGTAGCGGTCGCGCGGTTCCAGACTGTAGCCCCTAGAACCGCTCGGCCAACACGGCCGGCTGTGTAGAATTAATTTCGTGATCATTAACAGTCAAAGAGAAACGCCGGCGAATACGCTCTATGTTCTTAGATTCACAGCATTATTCTGTGCATTAGCGATATTAAGAGGACACTGGATTGCAGCGTACAAACACACTTCTGTATGTGAGACGTTAGAGTGTTAAGTCAATTTGTCAGTGAGTGGATCTTCGTAAATTCAAGCCATTGTTTTAAGCCGCCATTGCGGAAATTTCATCTCAAGAAAGTTTGTGTCACTCGCAAGTTGCGACATGATTGTAGCTTGTGTCATTAATACGAAAGAATCATTAATAGACTTTATTCGAATATATGTACGGAAAGTATTGTCTGAAGAATGTAAGCTGATACATGTAAGGTACGTGTTCGTCATTGTTTTCATCGAAACCCAAAGTCCTTAACGTGAAGTAGTCTACTATGGCGTTCTATAGATTTTCCAGCGCGAACGTCCAGCTTATTTATAAGAAGTCTATTGTTCTTTTGAATAGCACTTAATGAAATCTTCTTACGCCCCTACCATCCACTATTCATTAAATACGCTGTCATAGCACTTCGACGGATACCGGTCGATCTGTACCGAGAGAGTAATCAGCTTAAATGAGGCGTCACCTTTCGCCGAGAAGTTGCAGCTTCATCAACGAGCAGCCAGTTAGGTCCCCCAGTCCACTGTACAGCCATTGCATTGCTCAGAGTACAGAAAGGTATTCACCGTTCAGTACACTACCTTCAAGAAGTAATAATAATAATAATAAAGAGCGAATGGCATTGGTGGCCGGGAGACCCCTCGCCGCTCCACAAGTTCTTTAACGCCACTACGGCTACTTGCGAGTGAATGAGGATGAAATGATGATGAAAGACACTCAACACTCAGTCACCTCGAGGCAGAGATAATCCCTGACCCCGCCGGGAATCGAACCGGGGATCCCATTCACGGGAAGCGAGAGCGCTACCGCAAGAGCACGAGCCGCGAACTTCAATAAGTACTGCACTAATTCCGTTTGATAAAGCTCTTTCCATGATTCTTTGTCTTTGAATGTAGTTCAGTTTTCCCATGCAAACAACTTTACGTAAGATCCATGAGGTTTACCAAGTACAAAGCTCATTAAAGTTAGAGTTCATTACTTCCAATTCCCTTGTGAGAGATTGCATAAAAGTAAGTGCAGTTCTTGTCGGAAGCTAAACTGACACCAATAAGTCTTCCGCAAATTTTTCACCACCGCAGCCCACAATACAAGAGTACGCGGAAAAACTCCTTGAAGAGACAATGAGTTGGTGCAGCGCCTCCTATTTAAGAACTGGAAAAAACTGTACAACTTTAACAATAATGAAATTTTCGCACTGCAGCGGAGTGTATCCTGATATGAAACTTCATAGCAGATTAAAACTGTGTGTCGGACCGAGACTCGAACTCGGGACCTGGAGCGTAGGAGACGAGGTACTGTCGGAAGTAAAGTTGTGAGGACGGGTCGTGAGTCGAGCTTGCGTAGCTCCCTCCGGCACGGTAGTTCAGGCGTGTCCGGTTAGAGGACTGGTTGCCCACTGTAATAAAAACTGAGTAAAGGAAGCAAGATCATCTGGAACGGTTGCCATGTGACTACTTCCCAGCTCAAACTAACAATAACAAACGAAATTGGACCGAAGAAAGTTGGTACAGCACTTGCCCGGGAATGGCAAAATTCCCGCGTTCGTATGTCGGCGCAGCACAGTTTTAATTTGCCAGGAAGTTTCACATTAATCATGTTCACAGTCTCTTGCAAATTTATGTTATTACAAGCAGTTTACCTTCGACAGTGGAGAGGCGAACACTCTGTAAGTAGGCTGTTTAGGTTTTTATGTTGGTAACGCCACGTAGCGCTCTGTATGAAAATTACTGACTGTGCTGTGTGCAGTCTGTGGCTGGTTTGCATTTTTGGAATATTTGCTATTGTAGTGTTGGGCAGTTGGATGTTAACAGCGCGTAGCGTTGCGCAGTTGGAGGTGAGCCGCCAGCACTGGGGGATGTGGGGAGAGAGATGCCTGAGTTTTGAGACCGGATGATCTGGACGTCTGTCCGCCAAAAAAAAAAGGAAATTTGTGAAGATGGTTGTCATGAATTGATAGATATATGAAGACTTTTGAACATTATTAAGGTAAATACATTGTTTGTTCACTTACAAAATCTTTCATTTCCTAATTATGCCTATCAGTAGTTAATGCCTTCAGTAGTTAGAATTTTTTATTTAACTGGCAGTATTTGCGCTCGCTGTAATGCAGTAGTTCGAGTAACGAAGATTTTTGTGAGGTAAATGATTCATGAAATGTATAGGTTGTTGTTAGTTAGGGTCATTCTTTTGTAGGGATTATTGAAAGATCGCTTTGCGTTAAAATATTGTGTGTCAGTTTAGTGTTGATCAGAATAGGTAAAGAGAGAAATGTCTGAGTGTGTTCAGTTTTACTCAGCTGTTTGAAAATCAGATAACGTAGAGGTCTACCAGCACAGTCATTCTTAATTTTTCTAAGGGGATGTTTCAACTCTTTCCGTCTCGCCCGTTGTGCTGCTTGCGAGCGAGAGCACGTTTGTTTACTTCCGCGTAGCGGTGCGCTGACAATGCGCGGTGCCACGATACAGACCATAGGTACCGATACTAGGACGGCCATATAGGAGCTGTCGTACTTTGATGACTCTGTTTTTGGCCTCCGAATGTTAAGGGGCTCCGGAACGCCCTATACTTGCAATGTTAAAATAACGCTTATAAATTACATCTTTCCTCACAAAGTATTTGAGGTAGGAAGTTGAACTTTTTACAGATTATTTATTGGACTATGGGCTACAACTTAACACAGGGATTTTACAAAATTTTACTTCAGTTATTAAAGATGATTTTTTTTCAATTGTAATGAAAATTCACAACATTTTTTTTGCAATTTTTTATTGATATATTCAAAAATATACAGTTTTTTGGAAAAAGGCTGTGTTAAATTATGCAGAAGGTACTGTGTAACATTTACTGAAAGTTTGAAACAAATATGTTTGGAAGATCCTTAGAAAACATGTAATTAGTATGAGAAAATAAAAGTTTTGGGAATCGAGCGACAAAGATTGGATCAACTTTTTAGTGCATTCCAGGTCCATAGGATGGATTATCTTCATCCTCTGCAAACTCCTCCTCCAGCTTCCTCTTGTTCCTCCTCCTGTTTACTCTTGCTTGTATTTCTAGACTCTTTACAGCCCTGTCTGCAGCCCGAAGGCGTTCCTTGTCTAAAGCAAGCATCGCTCGTACCACGTTAGAATGTTATTATTTACAGTAATAACACATACCTTTGGCTTTCCAACATTTCTCCTTTTCTTAAAAGCCTTCAGAGGATTTCTAATAACTTTACTTTTACTCATTATTATACTTCAAGAAAACAGAGACTCAAGAAACAGAATTAATTACGAATATTTTCGAGACAACGACAGAGTAAATAAGCATGAAACAATCGACAATCGCACCAGCGATATATATTGAACCATCACAGGTTAGCCACAACACATACTTCATCTCACATCACTAAAATGTACCTGATGAACACGGACGTTAATAATAACACAATTTGACAGCAGTTTAACAGCGCCACAGTGGGTCACGCCCATGTAGAACACATTTTAAAAATAAATTTAAAAATAGTTGTAGTCTTCGGAATTGAATAAGTTATATATCTATTAAGAGGTAATAGTCTGCAGATCCAGAAAACGCAAAAAAGTAAAAATTGAACTTTTCATGATTTTGAGCCTTTCCGGAGCCCCTTAAGGGTTTTCGAACTTCCGTTTTAGGCGCCGTCGGACGTTGTGGTGGCCGACTTTAAAGCTTATAGCAACGTCGTCAGTGGCGTTGCTGAAGCTTGGAAGACTTTCGAAACGTACCATGTCCTCGCATAAAATAATATAAAATGCAACAGGGGAAACACGTCCCTTCTTCCTTTATTTCCGGCTGCTGGGCTGTCGTCATGACCAGCCGCGCACTTGTTCAGTTTGTGGCCAGAAAGGCCTTGTCCGGTAGGAATGGCCACGACGTAGAGTAGTACAGACGCCTGTTGGAAACCTCGTTCAATCCTCTGGCTTACTTGTCCGCAGTGGTGGTGCCGGCTGCGCCCACTCTGATCAGTCGACATCAGTATCGACTCCTCCCGACAACGCGATTTACGTCTTGTCTGTCTCTTCTAGATCATCGCCAGCGGCAGTAAGAAATGACGATGGCCGTCAGCAGCCGCAAGGCGTCTGTCCTGAACCCATGGTTGCAGATCATGGACTTGTAACGCCTTACGGTTTTCTGCCGTCTGGTCGCATATCGGACGGCAGCCGTCCGCCATCTGACACGGAACAGTACGTTAAGTAGCAACGATAGCCAACAAAACGGTAGAGATAGCACCGTTCCCCCTCTGATGCCAGACTTCAAAGGGTGCGCACAGGATGACGACTCTGATACTGACGATGCACTATCCTCTGATGTTCTGGCACCAGACGACCGATCCCCGCCACTGTGTCCAGTCAGCATCCACCTGCACCAGACGCGGTTGCCCACCTGTTTGTGTCTGACTGCGTTTGTGCGCTGTCCTCTGATGCTCGGCACCAGATGACCGATCCCCGCCACTGTGTCTAGTCAGCATCCACCTGCACCAGACGCGGTGCCTGTTTGTGTCTGACGGTGTTTGTGCGCTGTCCTCTGATGCTTTGGCACCAGACGACCGATTGTCGCCACTGTGTCCAGTCAGCATCCACCTGTACCTGATGCGGTGTCCTACCTGTTTGTGTCTGACGGCACTTGTGAGTGCACCTCTGATTGTGTTCTACTGAACCAGCCTGGTGAGACGTCTGTCTCCTGGACAGACGACGTCGATGTTCAAAAAATGGTTCAAATGGCTCTGAGCACTATGGGACTTAACAAATGGTTCAAATGGCTCTGAGCACTATGGGACGTAACAAATGGTTCAAATGGCTCTGAGCGCTATGGGACTTAACATCATAGGCGATTATTCCCCTAGAACTTAGAACTACTTAAACCTAACTAATCTAAGGACATCACACACATCCATGCCCGAGGCAGGGTTCGAATCTGCGACCGTAGTGGTTGCGCGGTTTCAGACTGTAGCGCCTAGAACTGCTCGGCCACCCATGGGACATAACATCTGAGGTCGTCAGTCCCCTAGAACGTAGATCTACTTAATCCTAACTAACCTAAGGACTTCACATACATCCATGCCTGAGGCAGGATTCGAACCTGCGACCGGAGAGGTCGCGCTTCCAGACTGAAGCGCCTAGAACCGCTCGGCCACACTGGCCGGCGACGTCGATGTTGAGGACATACATTGTGAAGAAGTACAGAGTGATGGACCCCCCGTAGATCTCGTCGGTTCCTTCCCCGTCATAGTGGTGTGCCCCTTCATGGGGGTCTAACAGGGAGCTCTCCATGCCTCCTCCGTGTTTGCATCACCTACCCTCATGGCGATTGCAGCCTCTCAGATTTGTCGTATAGTCACAGTCAGTGTCAATACTATTCGCGTGCGCCATAAACAGGCATTACTCCATGAAATGCTGTATGCTGCGGACGTCGATGTTGCCCTACTACAGGAGTTGGATGTTGCAAACTTTGTGTTTTCCCTGGCCTACTGCATATGTGTCCCATGCTTTCCCTACATGTAGTGGAGCGGCGATCCTCTTACGTGACGATATCCTTGCTTCTGCCGTTCCCTATCTCCTGAATGCCAGAGGTACGGCTCTCACGTTTGGTGGCGTTAGGATCATTAAGGTCTATATGTCATCTGGCTCAGGTCGCCACCGCGAACGTTCTACTTTCTTCTCTGAGGCGGTCACGCCACGCTTTCTGGGTCAGAAGGATGCCATAGTCATGGGCGGCAGCCGCGCGGGGTAGCCGCACGGTCTTAGGCGCCTTGCAACGGTTCTCGCGGCTGCCTCCCTCTAGGGTTCGAGTCCTCCCTTGGGTATTCGTGTGTGTGTGTTAGTTTAAGTCAGCTTAAGTAGTGTGTAAGCCTAAGGTCCGTTGACCTCATCAGTTTCCTCTCATAGGAACTTACCACAAATTTTCAAATTCATGGGGGGCGACTTCAACTCCAACCGGGCTCCCGAAGACAAAATGCCGCATTACTCACTGTGCGCGCCTCTTGCTCCAATTGTTAAGAGCCTTAACCTCCTTCGGCAGCACATTCATGGTGGCTGTACAGGGTTTACGCATTACACTAAACATTCTTCAACTCACCTCGATCCTGTTCATATCTCCTGCGAGACTGTCAGTGGGGTGCAGGATGCTGACGTCTGACAATAAAGCATTTGTCTGTGCCATCAGGCCGGCCGGTGTGAATCGAGGCAAGGCACAATTCACTTCGCTCTCTCGAAGTCATCTTGCAGGAACTATGGTCAAGGCGCGGAAACACGACAGGTTAGCACAGGAGCGTCCGTCTATGTACCACGTGATGGCAGAACGGCGCCACCAACAGAGCATTTTGATTAATATTGTTACGACTGATGATGGATAGTGCTTAGATTCCCCGCGCGGTTTAAGATCTGCCTTCCATGCACATTATGCTATGCTCTACTCTGCACAATGTAACGACCATGCCACCGTCATGGCAGTCTCTCGACTCTTCTTTGGCTCGGTTCTTGCAGATGCAACAATGTGTCTGCTTGTCGACGTCCCAGAGGACGAAGTCCATGATGCAGTCCCAGGCAGGTCGAACGAGCAAGTCACCTGTCCTTGACAGTCTCCCGCTACAGTTTTATCAGACGTTTCGTACCCTACTGGTGCCAGTGTGGACGGAAATTTGTCATGTCCTTATGTCGCCTATCGTGCAATTCTCAGATAGTTTCCTCGACAGTCTCCTTACTCGCATCCACAGTCATTGGGGTACAATTGGTTCAATTGGCTCTGAGCACTATGGGACTCAACATCTTAGGTCATAAGTCCCCTAGAACTTAGAACTACTTAAACCTAACTAACCTAAGGACATCACACACACCCATGCCCGAGGCAGGATTCGAACCTGCGACCGTAGCAGTCCCGCGGTTCCGGACTGCAGTGCCAGAACCCATTGGGGTACATCATGGATATGATACTATCGCCCCTTGACGTTGCTCAACAGCGACACGAAGATCCTTACTGGCTGCTGGCTGTACAGCTTAAACGGACGGCCAGGTATGCGGTTTTCCTTGATCAGACCTCTTTGGGAGGCGCTCTGTCATTATCGAGACCCAACTGCCCTTGCTCACGCCATTGGTACTCTTAACATCAGCTAGGCGTTCGATCGGTCTATCACGACTACATGGAAGGGGTGCTTCACAATATGTGATACCCTGATACTACACTACAGTCGACATCGTGATGTGCCTCCTTCACGGAGAGAAGTCCCGTATACTCTACTGTGGCCATTTCACTCCTCTCGTCTTGATCTGTCGTTCAGTGTGTCAAGGCTGCCCGCTCTCTGCAGTGTTGTATACTTTCGCCATGGGCTCATTGTTTTGCGGCCTCCGTCAATGCCCGTCTGGAATGTCTCACGGTTGTCATATATTCAGCTGTACTGCTTATGCAGACAGTCTCGTTGTCGCTATTCGTAGTGGTGTTGAAGTCTTTGGCATGAGTTGCCACCTACCGCGAAGCTTCTGGTAGCTACCTTAACGTCCGCAAATCGAGCGTTGTGGCTATAAGTGCGGGCCTTCCTGTGGACAGCGCTGCTCCGTGCATGTGGCTGCTATTGTGTGGTACTTAGGACTCGATTTCGCCAAGTGATCTGTGGCGCACGATTGGCCCCAACTACCGGTGGCTTCTGTCCCAGTTACGAAATGGGCTCACTGATCATCGTTTACGAGCCCTCGATCTTCTGCAGCGGTCCAAATAAGTTAATGTATATTTGGCGTCATGTATGCCCACACGTGGCACAGATACTCTTCATTCCGCCATCCATGGTCCGCAGAATGGTAGTAGCATTGGGTTCATGCAGGGTCTTTGAAGAATGACCGGTATATTTGAAACGGTAATAAAAAGTAAACGAGCAGCGATAGAAATACACCGTTTGTTGCAATATGCTTGGGACAACAGTACATTTTCAGGCAGACAAACTTTCGAAATTACAGTAGTTACAATTGTCAACAACAGATGGCGCTGCGGTCTGGGAAACTCTATAGTACGATATTTTCCACATATCCACCATGCGTAGCAATAATATGGCGTAGTCTCTGAATCAAATTACCCGAAACCTTTGACAACGTGTCTGGCGGAATGGCTTCACATGCAGATGAGATGTACTGCTTCAGCTGTTCAATTTTTTCTGGATTCTGGCGGTACACCTGGTCTTTCAAGTGTCCCCACAGAAAGAAGTCACAGGAGTTCATGTCTGGCGAATAGGGAGGCCAATCCACGCCGCCTCCTGTATGTTTCGGATAGCCCAAACCAATCACACGATCATCGAAATATTCATTCAGGAAATTAAAGACGTCATCCTGCGATGTGGCCGGGCACCATCTTGCATAAACCACGAGGTGTTCGCAGTGTCGTCTAAGGCAGTTTGTACCGCCACAAATTCACGAAGAATGTCCAGATTGCGTCATGCAGTAATCGTTTCGGATCTGAAAAATGGGCCAATGATTCCTTTGGAAAAAATGGCGGCGCAGACCAGTACTTTTTGAGGATGCAGGGACGATGGGACGGCAACATGGGGCTTTTCGGTTCCCCATATGCGCCAGTTCTGTTTATTGACGAAGCCGTCCAGGTAAAAATAAGCTTCGTCAGTAAACCAAATGCTGCCCACATGCATATCGCCGTCATCAATCCTGTGCACTATATCGTTAGCGAATGTCTCTCGTGCAGCAATGGCAGCGGCGCTGAGGGTTTGCCGAATTTGAATTTTGTATGGATAGAGGTGTAAACTCTGGCGCATGAGACGATACGTGGACGTTGGCGTCATTTGGACCGCAGCTGCAACACGGCGAACGGAAACCCGAGGCCGCTGTCGGATCACCTGCTGCACTAGCTGCGCGTTGCCCTCTGTGGTTGCCGTATGCGGTCGCCCTACCTTTCCAGCACGTTCATCCGTCACGTTCCCAGTCCGTTGAAATTTTTCAAACAGATCCTTTATTGTATCGCTTTTCGGTCCTTTGGTTACATTAAACCTCCGTTGAAAACTTAGTCTTGTTGCAACAACACTGTGTTCTAGGCGGTGGAATTCCAACACCAGAAAAATCCTCTGTTCTAAGGAATAAACCATGTTGTCCACAGCACACTTGCACGTTGTGAACAGCACACGCTTACAGCAGAAAGACGTCGTACAGAATGGCGCACCCACAGACTGCGTTGTCTTCTACACTCCTGGAAATGGAAAAAAGAACACATTGACACCGGTGTGTCAGACCCACAGTACATCGATGTTGTCGCCAGTGGTCGGCGGAAGGTGCACGTGCCTGTCGACCTGGGACCGGACCGCAGCGACGCACGGATGCACGCCAAGACCGTAGGATCCTACGCAGTGCCGTAGGGGACCGCATCGCCACTTCCCAGCAAATTAGGGACACTGTTGCTCCTGGGGTATCGGCGAGGACCATTCGCAACCGTCTCCATGAAGCTGGGCTACGGTCCCGCACACCGTTAGGCCGTCTTCCGCTCACGCCCCAACATCGTGCAGCCCGCCTCCAGTGGTGTCGCGACAGGCGTGAATGGAGGGACGAATGGAGACGTGTCGTCTTCAGCGATGAGAGTCGCTTCTGCCTTGGTGCCAATGATGGTCGTATGCGTGTTTGGCGCCGTGCAGGTGAGCGCCACAATCAGGACTGCATACGACCGAGGCACACAGGGCCAACACCCGGCATCATGGTGTGGGGAGCGATCTCCTACACTGGCCGTACACCACTGGTGATCGTCGAGGGGACACTGAATAGTGCACGGTACATCCAAACCGTCATCGAACCCATCGTTCTACCATTCCTAGACCGGCAAGGGAACTTGCTGTTCCAACAGGACAATGCACGTCCGCATGTATCCCGTGCCACCCAACGTGCTCTAGAAGGTGTAAGTCAACTACCCTGGCCAGCAAGATCTCCGGATCTGTCCTCCATTGAGCATGTTTGGGACTGGATGAAGCGTCGTCTCACGCGGTCTGCACGTCCAGCACGAACGCTGGTCCAACTGAGGCGCCAGGTGGAAATGGCATGGCAAGCCGTTCCACAGGACTACATCCAGCATCTCTACGATCGTCTCCATGGGAGAATAGCATCCTGCACTGCTGCGAAAGATGGATATACACTGTACTAGTGCCGACATTGTGCATGCTCTGTTGCCTGTGTCTATGTGCCTGTGGTTCTGTCAGTGTGATCATGTGATGTATCTGACCCCAGGAATGTGTCAATAAAGTTTCCCCTTCCTGGGACAATGAATTCACGGTGTTCTTATTTCAATTTCCAGGAGTGTATATCTTTCACATTACTTGCAGCGCCATCTGTTGTTGAAAATTGTAACTACAGTAATTTCGAAAGTTTGTCCGCCTGAAAATGTGCTGTTGTCCCAAGCATATTGCAACAAACGGTGTATTTCTATCGGTGCTCGTTTAGTTTTTATTGCCGTTTCAAATATACCGGTCATTTTTGAAACACCCTGTATGTTTGCTCGGCTTGCTGTTCAAGGTACCGTTCAAGACCCTCACCGTTCCATGGTGCACGTTCAAATGTGTATGAATTCCGAAGGGACCAAACTGCTGAGGTCATTGCTCTCTAGACTTACACACCACTTAAACTAACTTGTGCTAAGAACAACACACGCATCCATGCCCGAGGGAGGACTCGAACCTCCGGTGGGAGCGGCCGCGCAGTCCGCGACTTGGCGCCTCTAACCGCGCAGCCACTTCGCGCGGTATCTGCTCTCCAATGGTACTATGAAGCAGGTACACCGGGCACGCCCTCACAGTATTCACCTTGCTAACGCCCCGTTGTGTGTTGCGTTGTGTGGACGAGGTTCACCTGATATCAGGACTGGCAATAGGTGTCTGGTTCTCGGGGAGACACATGCTGCCCTTAATTACCCATACGACTCCTCAACAGATAACTTCCCACATGGCCACATGGTCATCTTTCTGCACTCAAACGACGACGAAGTGAATTTGTAGACACGCACTTCACTACTTGCTTGCCGACGGCGAGAAAAATGTCCTTGATTTTTGACACTTCCTTAATGAACAACTTTGAGCAGTTGTCCACAATCCCAAATACAGGCAATTTTTGTCTAATTTTCTGTGTAGTGTCTTTCTTAACCCACCTTGGAATTAGGGTGCTACTGCAGTGACGAGTTGATCCACGTCTTTTCAACTCTTAGTACTAGTTACTAGTCATTCTCTGGTACAGGAATTTACTTCTCCGAAAAACTATGCTGTGTATGAATTCCTAAGGAACCAAACTGCTGAGGTCATTGCTCTCTAGACTTACACACTCTTCTCTGATATATATATATATATATATATATATATATATATATATATATATATATATATATATATATATATATATATATATCCTCCACTTTCCCTACACATTCCTTGGTTCCTGAGGGAGGGAACACAATGTGGTGGCCAGGCCTCGGGTTGTGACCCTGCCCACATTGACCCCACCCCTCCATTTGGGCACTGGGAAGGTTCCTTTGGAGAAAAAAAAGATAGCGTAGTGATTAACGCAATTGCCAGACAAAAATGCTAGCTTAGTGGATAATGTCATGGTTTCAGAAGTCAGGTGATAAAGGTTTGCATCTCGCCTCAAGTAAATAAAAAATTATTAAAAAATGTCAGTAGAGTAATTGCCAGCGAAAAGCAAAGGGCCTGAGTACGAGTCTCGGTCCGGTACACAGTCTAAATCTGCCAGGCAGTTTCACTTTTGTCATGTTCTCAACTTAATTTTAATACAACTATAATTGAAATTACATTGTTTTTGTTAAGCCGAAACGCAACACTGGTCACTTTTCCACTTTACAATACATTCCCACTCACATATTTACATTAATCAATACATAAAATAAACGTAAACGTCGTTTGTCTGTGTGTGCCACTATAGCTCCACAATCCAACCCCAGAGCCCCATGATATGACATGGCAGCCCTCCATCACCCACCCACGAAGAAACTATCATTTTGGAATTGTGGGGATTGGGTCGAAGATATGGTTGTCGAAAGAAGTCATAACACCAATGGTCATCTTGTGGGAAGTCCGTGAAACCTAGGAATCGAATGCCGAAGTGTCAGAGACTGGCCATAATGTTTCTTACTGTTCTAGAACTTCCCATTCCAGAGAAAGTGTTCTAGAGTGGTCGTCAATATTCTAAAATGTTGTAAAATGTTCCATAATGTTATGGAGGTTCGATAATGTTCTAGATTGTTGCAGAATTCCATAGAATATTGTAGAAAGTTTGAGAGTGGTATGGTATGGCAGCCCATCACCTCCCACCCACAAAGAAAATTTCATTTTGGAGCTACAGGAACTGGGTTCGAAGTGGTCACCACACCAATCGTCTTCTTTTGGGCAGTCACTGCAGCAGCAAGAAACGGAATGTCGAAATGACACAGACTGGTCAGAATAGTTCCGAATGTTCCACACTGTTCCATTCCAGACAGAATGTTCTATGATGCTCGAGGATATTCTAAACTGTTAGACAATATGGATTGTTCCAGAATACTCTTGAATCTTCCAGAAGTACAGTGGATGTTCCAGAATGTTTCAGGGTGTGATAGAATCTTCTAGAAGGTCCGAGAATGTTCTCAGGTGTACCACAATGTTGTAGAGTTTTCCCGAATGATAGAATATTTCTATAATGTTCCAGAGTTGCGATGGGGATATGTTTCAGCTCAGAACGGTTAATATAGGTGATGATAAGACGCCTCTTGTCAGTATACATTTGGAAATCGATTAGATCGTGCCAAGTGAAAGTGACAGCGAATTAAATTTGCGTGAGATTGATTTTCCAGGTGTTAAGTAGGATCGTAGTGTGTTAAGTAATATAATCATTTAACTGGATCCCAAAACTCAGAAGAGGCCAGAGGTGAATTAGAACGTAGGAAACGTGTGTATCAAAATTACGAAATAAACTAAGTAGAGTTATAATCAGTGAAGTGTTTGAAAGGTAACAATAGCGACAACATGAACAAATCTTTAGTTGCGAGAAGTGCAAAGCATAGGAAGCAAAGTTTACAGTTTGATAAACGAAGCATTCAGGATCCCTCTAAAACAGAACAAAGACAAATACGTTGTCATTGGCAAAATCGGTCAATTGTGTCAGCTCTACGGCAGCAATAACTTCAGTAGAGAAATACCAGGAATGTGTTGCACGACTGGAAAAAAATCAGTTAGTGCCACTGGATGTCCCTCCACCAGAACTATTTCATTACTTAGGTGGGGAATCTGCGAAATCAAAACATTTTCTACAAAATATGAGAGCATACAATGCTTGTTTTCAAATGACATCATTTGGTGCTACTTTCACGAGCGGTGAAGAGCATCAATTCAGTACTGTGCTTTTCGATTAAAGAACAAGTTTATCATAGAGTGGAATCGTTGTTACCATTCCCAAAGGAATGTTTGCCGACAAACAAACGGGAGTCATTCAACGCTGTCCAAATACAACTTGACTGAGACGGAAGATCATTGAAGAACTGTAGAGTATCTTAAAGAAGTAAGGTCAGTAGGTCGACATATTCAACAAAGCACCCGATGAGTATAACGATATGATTCGAGCCTACAGATGACCATCTGGAGAACACAGACGTCCATTCAGTGCACCTGAAGTCAGTGGAACTGCCGTTGTAATTGCGGACAGAGAGTACACAAATCGTGATGTAATTATTTAAGGAAGAAGAGAAGGATTACGACATATCACAGAAACTCATCATTATTATTTCAACATTCGTTAATTTTTATAAGACGTGAAGACGATGTCCATCCAAGTTTGAAAGAAGTGTGTCCGAATATGGGTGCGTAAACCAATAGGAAAGTAGTTTCGACAGAATTTTATCCCTACTGCATAATTATTACAGGCAATAAGGGATATAATCTTCTTACCAATATCCCGTCCTTTATTTCAACAGTTGTTAGTTGATATGTACACAAAAATGGAGGCAGGACGAATCGTACTCATATGACAGAACTACCCGAAAGACTCAATCATGAATGACACCAAGGACGGCGACATTGTTTTAAGCCTGGTGATTTTACCATCAAATTGTAGGAAGGCCACAACACATGCATGGGTCCATACAAGATTCTTTGACATACTAAAGAAAACATGGTCGCCCTGATTACTGAATTCATTAATGTGATCAGACAGAATCATATTTTTGGAACCATTAGATGACGAATGTACACAATCCAATGGCAGATACGAAGATTATCTCACTCGTGAAAAAAGGTCCAAATCAAGTTGATCATATAATTTGAACTGAATTTATCAATCCAAAAAAGGATTTAGAATTACGCAACATAATAGTAAGAAACGGGATTCACAGTCCATGTGAGAGATGTGGGAGATTAAACAATATTATCCCACTCGTGAGAAAGAAGTTCAAATTAAGTTCACTAAGTAATTTCAGGTGAATTCTCAGTAAAAAAAAAAGGATCCATAATTACACAACATAATAGTGAAAAACGTGACTCATAGTCCATGTGGAAGATTAAACATGAATTCGCTTTGTATGGGTGAATGCAAGTGTACGTAGCTATACACAGGAGCATATTTAAATGAGACACAAATAGGTGAAGATGGATATCCCAAGTACAGAAGGTGATCTCCGGGAAAATGGTGGTTTCAGTGCTACAATTCGAGGTAGTCAAGAGATAGAAATCAATAATCAGTGAGTGGCGTCATACAACCTGCTTCTCACAAAAATGCAAGGTGTTTCAAAAGGAATCTACGTATTTCGCATGCATATATTTATTAAACTTTAAGACATACGAATATGAAACTTCACACATATTTTTACGAACCTCTCAAAGTTCTGATTACAGATGTTCAATATGTCCTTCATTAGCGACACGAACTATATCACATCGACACTCAAATTCCTCCCAAACTCGGGCAAGCATGTCCTTCGTCACTGATGAGATGATCGGGAAATCGCACGAAACACTCTGACTTTGGGCGAATCTCGTACATGTTCAATGGCTGCATGTGGGTTCTGTAGGCCGCAAATTCGAACATTGTGTTTGTTTACCTGATCTCTAACATGTTGTACAAAAGTGTTATCATTGCCAATAGCATCAAGAATCTCGTTACAAAACGCCACACGTTTGCGTTTGTCATCAGGACGGAGAGCTTGTAACAGCTGTAACTTGTACGAATTCATAACCAACCGACGACTCAATACACGCCAAATTGTTGTTGGTCGCAGTTGTAACTCCTGACTGGCACGATGAGTTGATTTTGAAGGACTACATTTGAAAGGAGTTTGAATTGGTTCAAATGGCTCTGAGCACTATGGGACTTAACTTCTGAGGTCAACAGTCCCCTAGAAGGTAGAACTACTTAAACCTAACTAACCTAAGGACATCACACACATCCATGCCCGAGGCAGGATTCCAGACTGTACCGCCTAGAACCGTTCGGCCACTCCGGCAGGCCCAGTTTGAATTCGTGCAACATTTTCTTCAGGAACACGAGGGCGCCAGGACTCTTTCCTTTACATACACATCCTGTATCTAGAAACTGGGGATACCTTCTGCGAATGTTCCAACCATTCGGAGAATCAATGTGGTATGTTAATCTGAAACGTCTTTGCACTGGAATCAAGGAATTGCACTTCGCAAACTCGAGAACTCTAAATGATTTCTGCTGCGGAGTAGCCATGTTAAATATATGACAGTTACCAAGGAAAACAGAAGACAACTGACATCTGCGCCTATTAATATAAACTAGACTATGTATTCGTTTCCCCAATAGCCGAGCCGAGGCGCAGTGATCGATAGTTTGGACAAAATAATACTTTGTAATACGTCTATTCTTTTTGAAACGCCTGTATTTCAAGCACACGTAAATGTGGAGTATTGCAAGTCGGTAAAATTAATTATATGTGTGGGCGAATATGCTAACAAAGGCAGCGAAATCGCTGTATTCACTAAAAGCAGAGAGAACAGAGTACAAAATCCGAAAGATCACATACTTGGCTATAAAATGACAAGCTTTATAAATTGTAATGAAGCGGCTTGACGAACATAGGGTTTCTCAATACATGGTTGTGAACCAAGAGCTTTTCATTTGGCATTCCATTTGGAAAATGGTCAATGAGTATACTTCGCAAGAGAAACTACTGAGTGAATACGACAGTAACTGCATTTCTCCAACTTTGTCAAAGTGATACTGAACGGTGGCGGGCTTGCTGGCGTCGCCTTTACATCTAAATCTACATCCATACTCCGCAAGCCACCTGACAGTGTGTGGCGGAGGGTACTTTGAGTACCTCTATCGGTTCTCCCTTCTATTACAGTCTCGTATTGTTCGTGAAAGAAAGATTGTCGGTATGCCTCTGTGTGGACTGTAATCTCTTTGATTTTATCCTCGTGATCTGTTCGCGCGATATACGTAGGAGGGAGCAATATACTGCTTGACTCCTCGGTGAAGGGATGTTCTCGAAGCTTCAACAAAAGCCTATACCGAGCTACTGAGCGTCTCTCCTGCAGAGTCTTCCACTGGAGTTTATCTATCATCTCCGTAACGCTTTCTACATCTACATCTACATCTATACTCCGCGAGCCACCTTACGGTGTGTGGCGGAGGGTACTTATTGTACCACTATCTGATCCCCCCTTCCCTGTTCCATTCACGAATTGTGCGTGGGAAGAACGACTGCTTGTAAGTCTCCGCATTTGCTCTAATTTCTCGGATCTTTTCGTTGTGATCATTACGCGAGATATATGTGGGCGGTAGTAATATGTTGCCCATCTCTTCCCGGAATGTGCTCTCTCGTAATTTCGATAATAAACCTCTCCGTATTGCGTAACGCCTTTCTTGAAGTGTCCGCCACTGGAGCTTGTTCAGCATCTCCGTAACGCTCTCGCGCTGACTAAATGTCCCCATGACGAATCGCGCTGCTTTTCGCTGGATCATGTCTATCTCTTCTATTAATCCAACCTGGTAAGGGTCCCATACTGATGAGCAATACTCAAGAATCGGACGAACAAGCGTTTTGTAAGCTACTTCTTTCGTCGATGAGTCACATTTTCTTAGAATTCTTCCTATGAATCTCAACCTGGCGCCTGCTTTTCCCACTATTTGTTTTATGTGATCATTCCACTTCAGATCGCTCCGGATAGTAACTCCTAAGTATTTTACGGTCGTTACCGCTTCCAATGATTTACCACCTATGGCATAATCGTACTGGAATGGATTTCTGCCCCTATGTATGCGCATTATATTACATTTATCTACGTTTAGGGAAAGCTGCCAGCTGTCGCACCATGCATTAATTCTCTGCAGGTCTTCCTGGAGTACGTACGAGTCTTCTGATGTTGCTACTTTCTTGTAGACAACCGTGTCATCTGCAAATAGCCTCACGGAGCTACCGATGTTGTCAACTAAGTCATTTATGTATATTGTAAACAATAAAGGTCCTATCACGCTTCCTTGCGGTACTCCCGAAATTACCTCTACATCTGCAGATTTTGAACCGTTAAGAATGACATGTTGTGTTCTTTCTTCTAGGAAATCCTGAATCGAATCAGAAACCTGGTCCGATATTCCGTAAGCTCGTATTTTTTTCACTAAACGTAAGTGCGGAACCGTATCAAATGCCTTCCTGAAGTCCAGGAATACGGCATCAATCTGCTCGCCAGTGTCTACGGCACTGTGAATTTCTTGGGCAAATAGGGCGAGCTGAGTTTCACATGATCTCTGTTTGCGGAATCCATGTTGGTTATGATGAAGGAGATTTGTATTATCTAAGAACGTCATAATACGAGAACACAAAACATGTTCCATTATTCTACAACAGATTGACGTAAGCGAAATAGGCCTATAATTATTCGCATCTGATTTATGACCCTTCTTGAAAATGGGAACGACCTGCGCTTTCTTCCAGTCGCTAGGTACTTTACGTTCTTCCAGCGATCTACGATAAATTGCTGATAGAAAGGGGGCAAGTTCTTTAGCATAATCACTGTAGAATCTTAAGGGTATCTCGTCTGGTCCGGATGCTTTTCCGCTACTAAGTGATAGCAGTTGTTTTTCAATTCCGATATCGTTTATTTCAATATTTTCCATTTTGGCGTCCGTGCGACGGCTGAAGTCAGGGACCGTGTTACGATTTTCCGCAGTGAAACAGTTTCGGAACACTGAATTCAGTATTTCTGCCTTTCTTCGGTCGTCCTCTGTTTCGGTGCCATCGTGGTCAACGAGTGACTGAATAGGGGATTTAGATCCGCTTACCGATTTTACATATGACCAAAACTTTTTAGGGTTCTTGTTTAGATTGTTTGCTAATGTTTTATGTTCGAATTCGTTGAATGCTTCTCTCATTGCTCTCTTTACGCTCTTTCTCTTTCGAGATTACTAAATGATACTGTAGCGAAGCGCGCTGCTCTCCGTTGGATCTTCTCTATCTCTTCTATCAGCCCTATCGGGTACGGATCCCACGATGCTGAGCAGTATTCAAGCAGTGGGCGAACAAGTGCACTGTAACCTACTTCCTTTGCTTTCGGATTGCATTTCCTTAGGATTCTTCCAACGAATCTCAGTCTGGTATCTGCTTTACCGACGATTAACTTCATATGGTCATTCCATTTTAAATCACTCCTAATGCCTACTCCCAGATAATTTATAGAATTAATTGCTTCCAGTTGCTGACCTGCTATATTGTAGCTAAATGATAAAGGATCTTTCTTTCTGTGTATTCGCAGCACATTACACTTGTCTACATTGAGATTCAATTGCCATTCCCTGCACCATGCCTTTAGAATTCCTGGCGCCAGTAGCTGGATATGTCGTGTGATGTCCCTCGGTGTGAGAGATCCGCCCGGCGAATAAGGCGAGCGCTTGCGCAAGGGGGGACACGAAGTCCAGCGAGTGGTTGCTCGGCATATTTGTGGGCCGATTTGAACCAGTGGCTGACTTCGAGTACCTTCTTCAAGCGTAGCCTGGCCAGCCAGCTCTAGGAACTGGCACACTGGTGAGAGAGTTGAAGCCAGTTTCGCTGTGCTGAATTCTGGGCCCCTTTTGGAACCGGCAAGTTTCAGCTTCGATCGGTGAACTTCAGTTACGTTTTTGATTTTCTACGTGATACCTATTAGTCTGTTACAATCATTGCGATTTCTTAGCTGATCCATTTCACCTCCAGTTGGTTCCTTGAAGTGTGGCTGTTGTTTGCTTTTCCTGAGTCGATACTGCACTTGGTTGTTTAACAGGATATCTTAAACTATGTGAGACGATGGTGTTTCCTGAGCGGGAGCGACAACGTGTTTCTTCTATGCTGTGGCTGGACCCTCTCGCCAGTCGTCACGCGATACCCAGATGGTTGGGTTTTAGCCGACCTCCCTGCCAAACGTCTTCGAACACCACATAAGTATCTTACGCTTGAAATACGGCCAGGTGATGGTTTCGAGATATCTTCGGGCATTGCAGACGTCATCGCTCTGTTAACCGGGTGATCAAAAAGTCAGTATAAATTTGAAAACTGAATAAATGGTTCAAATGGCTCTGAGCACTATGGGACTTAACGTCTAAGGTCATCAGTCCCCTAGAACTTAGAACTACTTAAACCTAACTAACCTAAGGACATCACACACATCCATGCCCGAGGCAGGATTCGAACCTGCGACCGTAGCGGCCGCGCGGTTCCAGACTGTAGCACCCTTAACCACTTGGCCACCACGGCCGCAAACTCAATAAATCCCGGAATAATGCAGATAGGGAGGTACAAATTAACATACATGCTTGGAATGACATGGGGTTTTATTAGAACCAAAAAAATACAAACGTTCAAAAAATGTCCTACAGATGGCACTTCCTCTGATCAGAATACAAATAATTGGCCTAACAAAGTAAGGCAAAGCAAAGATGATGTTCTTTATGGGAAATGCTCAATATGTCCACCATCATTCCTCAACAATAGCTGTAGTCGAAGAATAATGTTGTGAACAGCACTGTAAAGCATGTCCGGAGTTATGGTGAGGCATTGGCGTCGGATGTTGTCTTTCAGCATTTCTGGAGATGTCGGTCGATCACAATCAATACACTTGCGACTTCAGGTAACCCCAAAGCCAATAATCGCCCGGACTGAGGTCTGGGGACCTTGGAGGCCAAGCATGACGAAAGTGGCGGCCGAGCACACGATCATCACCAAACGACGCGCGCAAGAGATCTTACACGCGTCTAGCATTATGTTTTGTTTTTTTTTTTTTTTTGTTCTAATCAAACCCCATGTCATTCCAAGCATGTATGTAAATTTTTACCTCTCTATCTACATTATTCCGTGGTTTATTAAGTTTTAAATTTACACTGACCTTTTGATCAACCGGTATATTTGCTTGGGAGATGCCTGGGTCTCAAAATTTGCAATTGCTGAGGCTATGTAATTTTATTTGGCAGCCTACCTTTCTCTGGGGCGTTTCGCCGTCATTGTGAAGATATATCTTTCGGTTGGTTATTGTTCTTTTCGCGTAATTAACATTCTTTCTTTTTTTCACTGGTGCCATGTCCCGCGTTGATGCAGGGTCGGCATTGTTAGGAGCGGATTTGGCAAGGTTAGGGTGAAGGGGTGGCCGGATGCCCCTCCTGCCGCCACCCCGTACCCCCCGGGACGGAATTACTGTACCCCTGCTGTCTGCGTCGAGTGTTCAAATGGTGCAAATGGCTCTGAGCACTATGGGACTTAACATCTATGGTCATCACTCCCCTAGAACTTAGAACTACTTAAACCTAACTAGCCTAAGGACATCACACAATACCCAGTCTTCACGAGGCAGAGACAATCCCTGACCCCGCCGGCAATCGAACCCGGGAACCTGGGCGTGGGAAGCGAGAACGCTACAGCACGACCACGAGATCCGGACGCGTCGAGTGTAATTCATGGAATAGTGCGGGCGTTTTCAGATGTCTGCGAGTCGTGAAACTAAGGCGGAACGTGGGGATCAGTCCGGTAGTCACCTAGCAGGATGTGGAAAACCGCCTAAAAACCACATCCAGGCTGGCCAGCTCACCGACTAACGACGTTAATCTGCCGGGCGGATTCGATCCGGGGCCGGTGCGCCTACCCGAGTCATCGAAGCAGCACATTAGCACCCTCGGCTAATGTGGCAGGTCTTTCGCGCAATTTTCATTGCTGTGTTAATATTTCTTTTGTCGGCCTGCACCCAAGGAAAAGGGCCTTGGAAGGCGGGTCTTCTGGTTGTAACCTCTCTTGGCTTCCAATTTGGTGTAGTCTTGTGCTTCTTGTGAATAAGTCTTCAGGTGCACCCCTTGTGAGGAGGCAATTCAAACTCTTGGTTACTGAACTGAAGCAGTTATCCATGAAGGCCTAACTGTCTTCTACTTGGTGGTCTTTCTCAACTGAAGTTGTTATTAAAGAAGGACTACTTGTTTTCTATTTGGTAATTTTACTTAACTGAAGAGTTTTTATTGAAGGCCTACCTGCTTTTGCAAGGAGGGTGAACTGCTCTCTCTACTCAGAAACTGTCATTCAATGTTACAAAAGAATTTGTTGTCTGTAATGCATTAACAACATCAAGATGAGATCATCTTTTAAAGCAGTGTAAAGTAATCATTTGGGACAATGTACAATGTCACGGCGCTTGATAATTCATTCAAAGCACTAAATAGAACGGTACAAGATCCCCAAGGTAGTACAAAATTAATGGGAGGTGCATTAGTTATACTTTCAGGAAATTTTCAGATAATGGTTCGAGTTATTCCGAACTTATCTGCAAGAGATGATATCAGTTATGTGTAAATCAACCATTTCTCTCGTCACGAGTGAAGATAGTACAGTTAACAACGAATATGATAGTTTAACATTTTACTAAAACTCTGACACGTTAATGAAGTAACTCACTCAACATGCCATACTGAACTTGCAAATGTTTTCAAAATAAAAAAAACTTAAACTGACTGTTTGAAAGAACCATTTTAGTAGTAAGAAACGAAGTACATAACGATTTTAAATGGAAAATTCTGAACAATATTATTAGCGAGCAACGAAGGTATAAATCAGTCAATTCAATAGTTGATGCAAATGAATCTGTTAATATTCTACGATGTTTTGAATTTGATGCAAGTGCCAGGAAAGGCTTTATATGGTTTAAGGGACACCAATTATACCGCTGAGAAAATATGATTCCCCAATATTGTGTAACGGAACAAGAATGACTATGAAACAGTCATTGAACAATATGAATGAAACAAAAATAATGTCAGGAAAAGATAACATTATTTATTCTGAAGATTCTGCTCACATATTCCGAAATGCCATTTCAGATCGAAATTGTGTAATTTCCGATAACATTAGCGAGTAGCTTCTAAATAAATAGGCAGAGAACAAACTTTAAGGTATTGTCGAATATACTTTAAAAGAATTATGCTTATCTCACCGTCAGCTATACGCAGCTTTCCATAGAGCGAAAACCCAAAGAATTTATATACACTCCTGGAAATTGAAATAAGAACACCGTGAATTCATTGTCCCAGGAAGGGGAAACTTTATTGACACATTCCTGGGGTCAGATACATCACATGATCACACTGACAGAACCGCAGGCACATAGACACAGGCAACAGAGCATGCACAATGTCGGCACTAGTACAGTGTATATCCACCTTTCGCAGCAATGCAGGCTGCTATTCTCCCATGGGGACGATCGTAGAGATGCTGGATGTAGTCCTGTGGAACGGCTTGCCATGCCATTTCCACCTGGAGCCTCAGTTGGACCAGCGTTCGTGCTGGACGTGCAGACCGCGTGAGACGACGCTTCATCCAGTCCCAAACATGCTCAATGGGGGACAGATCCGGAGATCGTGCTGGCCAGGGTAGTTGACTTACACCTTCTAGAGCACGTTGGGTGGCACGGGATACATGCGGACGTGCATTGTCCTGTTGGAACAGCAAGCTCCCTTGCAGGTCTAGGAATGGTAGAACGGTGGGTTCGATGACGGTTTGGATGTACCGTGCACTATTCAGTGTCCCCTCGACGATCACCAGTGGTGTACGGCCAGTGTAGGAGATCGCTCCCCACACCATGATGCCGGGTGTTGGCCCTGTGTGCCTCGGTCGTATGCAGTCCTGATTGTGGCGCTCACCTGCACGGCGCCAAACACGCATACGACCATCATTGGCACCAAGGCAGAAGCGACTCTCATCGCTGAAGACGACACGTCTCCATTCGTCCCTCCATTCACGCCTGTCGGGACACCACTGGAGGCGGGCTGCACGATGTTGGGGCGTGAGCGGAAGACGGCCTAACGGTGTGCGGGACCGTAGCCCAGCTTCATGGAGACGGTTGCGAATGGTCCTCGCCGATACCCCAGGAGCAACAGTGTCCCTAATTTGCTGGGAAGTGGCGGTGCGTAGGATCCTACGGTCTTGGCGTGCATCCGTGCGTCGCTGCGGTCCGGTCCCAGGTCGACGGGCACATGCACCTTCCGCCGACCACTGGCGACAACATCGATGTACTGTGGAGACCTCACGCCCCACGTGTTGAGCAATTCGGCGGTACGTCCACCCGGCCTCCCGCATGCCCACTATACGCCCTCGCTCAAAGTCCGTCAACTGCACATACGGTTCACGTCCACGCTGTCGCGGCATGCTACCAGTGTTAAAGACTGCGATGGAGCTCCGTATGCCACGGCAAACTGGCTGACACTGACGGCGGCGGTGCACAAATGCTGCGCAGCTAGCGCCATTCGACGGCCAACACCGCGGTTCCTGGTGTGTCCGCTGTGCCGTGCGTGTGATCATTGCTTGTACAGCCCTCTCGCAGTGTCCGGAGGAAGTATGGTGGGTCTGACACACCGGTGTCAATGTGTTATTTTTTCCATTTCCAGGAGTGTATGTACTCGCCAAATAATAAGATGTCAAATGTAGTTCATGAGAAAATACTGTAATAGAAGAAGATAAGTTGGTATGAAACAAAGTTAAGACAAACTAGGATTTTCTTTCGTCCGAATGAAGCATGGTAGCTTGAAACCCACCCATTGCCATTCGCGGGTTTTCGTGACTGGAGCTACCTTTGGTTTCCCTGTTGTGTACTACAGAGGTTGTGTGGTGTTAGCTGTTTCATTTTGTGCAAATGTGTCTGGTTCTAGGCTTGGATCCCAGGCTGTGTGGTATGGTGTTAGTGTGATGGTGCCTGTTGCGGTTGTGTAGATACAAGTATTTAACATTATGTGGATGGCCAGAACATCTGTCTCTTTCCCATCAATGAATAGATAAAGGGAAAATTTCCAGATTTATCTACAATATTCTCCAGCTTTTACGAATATTATGTACTGTTATCGAATGTTTTGAAGTGTTCTCATATACAGTATTTTCGAATGATATAAAATATTCAAGAGTATCCTAGATTATCCTGGAGATTCTTTAACGTTTTCTGGTGTTCTTGAATATTTTAGAACGGTTAGGACTGTTTTCGAAAATTCCAGAGTTTTCTGTACCGTTCTCAAACGTTTTTGAATGTTCTGGAATGTTCTTGACTGTTTTGGACTGGTCCCGGTGTTCTATATGCAAGCGAATTAGTGAGGGAGACAGTAGTTTATTTCAAATTAGCGTACTATTGATTTCTTAAGCGGATTCAAGACTTCTTAAGAGTATTTTTGACCATTGGAAAACACCAATCGTAATTTTTACCAAGTCAGAATTATGTCAAATGGTTCAAATGGCTCTGAGCACTATGCGACTTAACTTCTGAGGTCATCAGTCGCCTAGAACTTAGAACTAATTAAACCTAACTAACCTAAGGACATCACACACATCCATGCCCGAGGCAGGATTCGAACCTGCGACCGTAGCGGTCACGCGGTTCCAGGCTGAAGCGCCTAGAACCACACGGCCACACCGGCCGGCCAGAATTATGTCACCGGACTATATTGGTTGAATGATGAAGTACAACTTCTGCATTCTTTTCGTTATATATGACATTGCCCATTGGTAGACTATACCATCATTTCCTTAAAACTTCAATTTATCTAGGAGAATCCTGTGATTTATACAGTCAGATGCCTTAGATAGGTCGCAGAAAATGCCAAAAGGTGCTATTTTATTACTTAATGCTTGTGAAATATGGTTAGAGAACAGGACATTTGAGCTGTTAATTGTAGGATGCCTTCCGCCCCTATAGCTGGTCAGCGTGACGGACTGCCGTCCTAAGGGGCCCGAGTTCCATTCTCGGATGGTCGGGGATTTTCTCCACTCAGGGACTGGGTGTTGTGTTGTCTTCATCATCGTTTCATCCCCCTCCGGTGCGCAGGTCGCCCAGTATGGGGTAGAATGTAGTAAGACCTGCACCAAGGCGGCCGGACCTGCCCCGTAAGAGGCCTCCCAGCCAATGATGCCAAACGCTAATTTCCATTGTAGGATCCTATAGACATTTGAGTTGCTGTAAGAAGTTCTTCTACTCAGATATTTGCTTCCATACGTCTTTATTCAGGTAACATGGTATTGCTTTGAACATGTCGTTGTGTGTTGCGTCCAGTTTTTATCACACTGCCTAAAATCCTCAAGGATTCCTTCATACCACCAATTATCCATATAGCCCACAGAATACAAGAATTCAACTACCACAGGAAGTGACCCGTGCCAGCAAAAGCACGTCCTCATCGATTGGTGTACAGGCAGACACAAAACCGTCACCAACAGTTGCGTCGAACAATGCAGTCAAAAAACACGCAGTGCTCCATTATTTGCTGTTCACTACATTTTCTTGCTCCAAGTACGTTCGCATCAAGGGCAGCAAGCTTTATCTTCCAACAAGTAAGATGCTTATGCATGTGTTATTTGCTTCCTCAATGTCTATAGTACTCCTGACTTTGTTCCACTTTTATTGATTTTTTTCTCAGGCATTTGTTTCCTGCATTGATCGTGTGTTAAGAGGCAGCACATATACTGACTTTTGCAAACTGAGTAAAATATTGTTTCCTGTTCAAAAAACTGTTAGTTTCTTGGGCTACAGAACCGAATGTATGATTTCGCTGTACGTTCGTCACGCTATATCTCTATCAAATGATATCATCGAGGCTCGCAGCACCACGTGTTTCACCTAAGGAAGTGTCCTCCTCGGATTCTTAAGGATACTCTTTCAGGTTTTGTGATTTTAGCTTTTGTTTCCGTGTGTGATGTAGAAAACAAGGGATGATCCTGTACAGGGCTGCCGTTCGTCCAGATATAGCCGGGCAATTCCAGTGAGTCGAAGCATCCGTTTACTAAAAAATTTGGCATCCCTTTACGTCCGGCAGGCACTTTTATTTTTCGAGAAACCGGCATTTTCTCGCTGTAACTTCTTCCAGAATGACTTCCAAAAATGACTAGAGACTCAGATCTCCACGGTTAAGTGTCGAAGCTGTAGTTTCGTATTAGTAATCAATAGTTCCGATGGAGTGCGTCAAAGTGGCTGTTCTATATTGATAGGTCAATTTTTTTTACTGATGTCATGGTTTCGCAACTAAAGTAGGCCTTAGCTTTAACGGCTTTGATGTAACATGCAAGCATTTCGTTTTGTGCCTTCAGTGGCTTAAATAGCTTGTTCATGTAACTGAACTATTGGTCAGTTCATATGCAAGTAAATATGTCACCTTCTTGGCCAAAAATATTGAAGAAATCAAAAGGAAGCACAAATATTCATTATAACAGATATGTTAGTGTTTTAAGAACAGACAGAACAAAACTGAAGCAAAATATGTAAGATATTGAAGTTTGTAACGCTATTCCTGGAAGCAATTCAAACACTGAACTTCTTTTTATTACCTGCCACTCAATTAACAAAAGAAAGCAACCGACTATGTATTGATTCAGTTGGCTGTACTCTCACTGCGAAATTCAGTTTCGAAGACATGACATGCGGAGAATTTTATAAATGTGCACACGAAGATGGATGTTCATTGATTCGAATGAGAAGTACTAATTTTTATTTTTAGATCACTAACTAATATTTCTTAGTAACTGCCAGTTATGACTGGAATTCAATACATGTGAAAGTTAAGAGCCTTCATACTGTATTTAACTTTTGCAGATATGTTTTGTTTATGTCCTGTTTACATTTACCGCATGTTTAGATATGTAGATCTACCCTGACCACATAGTACTGCAACCTGCTTCACGAAAAGTATAATGGCAGGCACTGCCTGCTATCATTACACTTTTGTTACGCTTTAGCCCTGGATTTTCAAATTTATATATGGTGAAATTAACCCCATGTAATGTCGAGGAATTTAGGCTGCAGCTCTGTGCAGCTACACACAAAAACCAACGAATTCTGTGTTGAAACGTTCGTCCCACAGTCTTGACGAATATTATGCGTTCGTTGCAAAGGGAAGCCTGCTGGAAATGAAAATAGTATTTTCTTATATAAATACACTCGTGTATCCTACTGGAATATCACGAAAATGCAGATGTTTTGCAGCGCCCGAGTCAATTGTGAATTCCGTCCTTTTTAAACAGTAGCGTTCCAACATTCCTCGATCGTGAAGCACAGAAAGGAAACATACTTTCGCTACCGAATTCCCTTCGCTGCTGTGCCCTGTTTGGACCTCTACTCCTCACTCTGTCAACTTTCTCTTAACGTTGTGTGTGGGATTTATTATCGTTTTTTGAACTGGAATACGTAGGTTCACTGTAAACGCAGCGCTTGATTCAAAAATGAAACGGGAACTGGCCTCGCACTTTGGAGGATCGGCTTTCAAGCCCAGTGGTATTGGCTGTGTGTGTTCCAGCGCCCAGCCGGTGTGGCCAAGCGGTTCTAGGCGCTGCAGTCTGGAACCGCGCGACCGCTGCGGCCGCAGGTTCGAATCCTGCCTCGGGCATGGATGTGTGTGATGTCCTTAGGTTAGTTAGGTTTAAGTAGTTCTAAGTTCTAGGGGGCTGATGACCTGAGAAGTTAAGTCCCATAAAAAAGAAATTTAAAAAGTAACAACTGCAACAAACATCCCTCTGAATATGATTACTGTACTCATCTCTTCCTCTATCTGTAATCCAAATCTCTATCTAAATTTGTTGACTCTTGATTTCTCAGAATGTGTCCTATTAACCGATCCCTTCTTCCAATCAGGCTGTGTCACAAATTCCTTTTCGCTCCAGTTCTCTTCAGTACCTCCTGATAAGTTGCCAGATCTACCCATCAAAACTTCAACATTCTTCTGCACCACCACATTTCTGAAGACTATTCTCTTCTTGTCTAAACTCTTTATCGTCCATGTTTCACTTCTATACATGGCTATATTCTAGGCAAATACCTTCAGGAAAGACTTGCTAACATTTAAATCTATAATCGATGTCAACAAATTTCTCTTCATCGGAAACGTTTTTCTTGAAATTGCCAATCTTCATTTTATAATCTCTCTACTTTGGCTGTCATCAGTTATTTTGTTGCCCAAACAGCAAAAACGAGACGTTACTTTAGGTATCTTGTTTTTCAATCTTGTTTTTTAATCTAAATCCATAGGCATCACCTGATTTAATTCGCCTGCATCCCATTACTGTTGTTTTGCTTTTTTTATGTTCATCTTACGTCCTTCCTTCAAGAGCTGTCCACTCCGTTCAACTACTTCCAACTAGCTCCGCAAAGATTCTTTCTTTCAAGAGTGCTAGTTCTAAAAGGTTCTCAGGAGAGCTTCTGTAAAGTTTGGAAGGTAGGAGACGAGGTACTGGCAGAAGTAAAACTGTGAGGAGGGGGCGTGAGTCGTGCTTGGGTAGCTCAGATGGTAGAACACTTGCCCGCGAAAGGCTAAGCTCCCGAGTGCGAGTCTCGGTTCGGCACACAGTTTTAATCTGCCAGGAAGTTTCATATCAGCGCACACTCCGCTGCAGAGTGAAAATCTCATTCTGGGAACAACTTCGAAATCCTTTGCTGTCTCTAACAGAATCACAGTGTCATCGCCAAACGGCAAAATTTTTATTGCTTGTTTAATTCCTACTCCAATTTTTCTTTGGTTTCCTTTACTGCTCGTTCAATGTACATATTGAATAACATTGGGAATAGGCTACATCCCTGTCTCATTCCCTTCTCAACCGCAGCTTGCCTTTCATACACCTCGACTCCTGCAACTGCCTTCTGGCTTCTCTACAAGTTCAAAAACGGTTCAAATGGCTCTGAGCACTATGGGACTCAACTGCTGTGGTCATAAGTCCCCTAGAACTTAGAACTACTTAAACCGAACTAACCTAAGGATATCACACACATCCATGCCCGAGGCAGGATTCGAAGCTGCGACCGTACCGGTCGTGCGGTTGCAGACTGTAGCGCCTTTAACCGCTCGGCCACTTCGGCCGGCTCTCTACAAATTGTAAATACCCTTCCGCTCCCTGTATTTCTCCTCTGCTACCTTGAGAATTTCAAAGAGAGTAGTCCAGTCAACATTGTCAATAGCTTCCTCTAAAAGAAGAAATGCTATAAATGTAGGTTTGCCTTTTCTTAACCTATCTACCAAGAGAAGTCATAGGATCAGCTTTTTCTCGCGTGTTCCTACATTTCTCTGGAGTCCAAACTGATCTTCCCCGAGCTTGAGGTCGGCTTTTACCAGCTTTTCCACTCTTCTGTAAGTAATTTGTGTTAGCGTTTTGCAGATATGATATTTTAGACAGCCAGTTGAATAATATTCACACGTGTCAGCTCCTGCTTTGTCTGGAGTTGGAATCATTATATTTTTGTTGGAGTCTGAGGGTATTTTGCCTTTCTCATACAACTTGCACACCAAAGTAAACAGTTTTGTCATGGCTGGCTCTCCCAATGCTACTAGCAGTTACGACGGAATGTCGTCTACTCTAGAGACCTTGTTTCGATATAGGTCTTTCAGTGCTCCGTGAAATTCTTCCCGCAGTATCATATCACCCATATCATCTTCATCGATGTCCTCTTCCACTTCAAGATATTGCCTTCAAGTACATCTCCCTTGTGTAGACCCTCAATACAGTCCTTCCACCTTTCTGCTTTTCCTTCTTTGCTTAGGAGCGGTTTTGCATCTGAACTCTTGATATTCATATGGCTGCTTCTCTTTTCTCCAAACGTCTCCTTAATTTTCCTGTAGGCGGTATCTACTTTTTCTTAGTGACATATACTTCTACACTGTCATGGGACAGCAATATGCACATATGCAAATGGTGGTAGTATAGCGTGCGCAACGTGAAAAATGGTGGTGTATTGGCGGAGCTGTCATTTGCACTCAGGTGATCCATGTGAAAAGGTATCAGACGTGATTATGGTCGTAGGATGAGAACTAACAGGCTTTAAACTCAGTATGGCAGTTGGAGCTAGACAGTGGGACATTCCATTTCGGAAATCGTTAGGAAATTCAATAATATTCCAGGATCCTCAGTGTCATGATTGCCACAGGAATACCACATTTCAGGCAGTACAGGCATTACCTGACGGTCTCCGCTCAACGACCGAGAACAGCGGCGTTTGCGTATAATTGTCAATGCTCACAGACAAGCAACACTGAGTGAAGTCCTGATTTCCGTTGGTAAGAGCTGATGGTAGGTTTTGAGTGTGGCGCAGACCCCACAAAGCTATGGATACAAATCGTCAACAAGGCACATTACAAGCTCATGGTGGCTTCATGGTGTTGAGGGCTGTGTTTACATGGAATGGACGTGGTCCTCCGGTCATCGTTGACTGGAGATAGTTTTGACCTGCTACTTGGAGACCATTTTCAACCATTCATGGACTTCATGTCATAACCAACTATGGAATCATTATGGATGACAATGCGCCATGTCACAGGGCCACAATTGTTCGCAATTGGTTTCTAGAACATCCTGGACAGTTCAAATCAATGATTTGGCCACGTGGAATGCCCTGCATGAATCTCAACGAACATTTATGGGAAATATTCGAGAGGTCTCTTCGTGCACAATATCCTGCACCGCAACACTTGCGCAGGCCGGCCAGAGTGGCCGAGCGATTCTAGGCGCTACAGTCTGGAACCGCGCGACCACTACCGTCGCAGGTTCGAATCCTGCCTCGGGCATGGATGTGTGTGATGTCCTTAGTTTAGTTAGGTTTAAGTAGTTCTAAGTTCTAGTGGACTGATGACCTCAGATGTTATGCCCCGTAGTGCTCAGAGCCATTTGAACTTCCGCAGGTATGGACGGCTATAGAAGCAGCTTGACTCAATATTTCTACAGGGAACTTCCAGAGACTTGTTGAGTCCACGCTGCTTTAAGTTGCTGGACTACACCGGGCAATACGAGGTGCTTTCAAGTTCTAAGGCCTCCGATTTCTTTCTCCGGACTGGAAAGAGATAGAAACATGCGCATTGTTTTAAAATGAGGCCGCGTTCATTGTCAATACATCCCAGAGGTGGCAGCACCGTACGGCAGATGGAATATTACCGCCAGCGGCGAGAATGAGAACTGTTTTAAATACTTAAAATGGTGACGTTTTCCTTACTTGAACAGCGTGCAAACATTCCTTTTCTGAATTTGCGTGGTGTGAAACCAATTGAAATTCATCGACAGTTGAAGGAGACATGTGGTAATGGAGTTATGGATGTGTCGAAAGTGCGTTCGTGGGTGCGACAGTTTAATGAAGGCAGAACATCGTGTGACAACAAACCGAAACAACCTCGGGCTCGCACAAGCCGGTCTGACGACATGATCGAGAAAGTGGAGAGAATTGTTTTGGGGGATCGCCGAATGACTGCTGAACAGATCGCCTCCAGAGTTGGCATTTCTGTGGGTTCTGTGTACACAATCCTGCATGACGACCTGAAAATGCGAAAAGTGTCATCCAGGTGGGTGCCACGTATGCTGACGGACGACCACATGGGACTTCTTTTTCTTCAGTTGTGACAATGGATGAGACGTGGATGCCATTTTTCAATCCAGAAACAAAGCGCCAGTCAGCTCAATGGAAGCACACGGATTCACCGCCACCAAAAAATTTCGGGTAACCCCAGTGCTGAAAAAATGATGGTGTCCATGTTCTGGGACAGCGAGGGCGTAATCCTTACCCATTGCGTTCCAAAGGGCACTACGGTAACAGGTGCATCCTACGAAAATGTTTTGAAGAACAAATTTCTTCCTGCACTGCAACAAAAACGTCTGGGAAGGGCTGCGCGTGTGCTGTTTCACCAAGACAACGCACTCGCACATCGAGCTAACGTTACGCAACAGTTTCTTCGTGATAACAACTTTGAAGTGATTCCTCATGCTCCCTACTCACCTGACCTGGCTCCTAGTGACTTTTGGCCTTTTCCAGCAATGAAAGATACTCTCCGTGGCCGCACATTCACCAGCCGTGCTGCTATTGCCTCAGCGATTTTCCAGTGGTCAAAACAGACTCCTAAAGAAGCCTTCGCCGCTGCCATGGAATCGTGGCGTCAGCGTTGTGAAAAATGTGTACGTCTGCAGGGCGATTACGTCGAGAAGTAACGCCAGTTTCATCGATTTCGGGTGAGTAGTTAATTGGAAAAAAAATCGGAGGCCTTAGAACTTGAATGCTCCTCGTAGGAGGGCTGACACTATGTTAGGAGACATCACATGACTGCTATGCTGCATAAGGAACAGTTGTAGTGCAGCCTAGAAACGTAACATTAGAAACATCCCTGTATACACAGAAGACTTGTGAAACACGATCAAAAATTATGTATCGTTTGGAAATGGGTTTCCCATATGTACATTACACATGAAAGCGTTGCAAACAGCAGTATAAGCCATAATCGGGAAACTGCACTCATGCTCATAAATTAAGGATAATTGCAGAATGTGGAGACACCCAACGTGGCACTACACAGGCCGCACCACGGGTTCGCATACTCTTGATCAGGTGGTAGAGCAGCTGCTGGGGTATAGCCTCCCATTCTCGCATCAGTGCCTGTCGGAGCTCCTGAAGTGTCCTAGGGGTTTGAAGACGTGCAGCGATACGTCGACCGAGAGCATCCCAGACGTGCTCGATAGGGCTTAGGTCTGTAGAACAGGCAGGCCACTCCATTCGCCTGATATCTTCTATCTCAAGGTACTTCTCCACGATGGCAGCTCGGTGGGGCCGTGCGTTATCATCCATCAGGAGGAAGGTGGGACCCACTGTACCCCTGAAAAGGAGGGTATACTGGGGCAAAAGGACGTCCCGTTTCACCTGACTTGTTACAGTTGCTGTCAGAGACTTGCAGGCGTGTACGTTCACCAATCATAATCCCAACCCACACCATCAAACCACGACCTGAATACAAGGACATTAAGGGGTGGGTATCTGGTTCCTGGTTCACGCCAGATGAAAACCCGGCAAGAATTACTGTTCACACTGTACCTGAACTCGTCCGTGAACATAACCTGGGTCCACTTTTCCAGTGATCATGTACTGTGTTCTTAACGCCAGGCTTTACGGGCTTACCTGTGACCAGGGGTCAGCGGAATGCACCTTGCAGGTCTCCGCGCGAATAAACCATGTCTGTTCAGTCGTCTGTAGACTGTGTGTCTGGAGACAACTGTTTCAGTGGCTGCGGTAACGTCCCGAGAAAGGCTACCTGCAGTACTCCGTGGCCGTCTGCGGGCACTGATGGTGAGATACCGGTCTTTTTGTGGTGTTGTACACTGTGGACGTCCCGTACTATAGCGCCTGGACACGTTTCCTGTCTACTGGAATCGTTGCCATAATCTTGAACTCACACTTTGTGGCACGCGGAGACGCCGTGCTACGACCTGCTGTGTTTGACCAGCCTCCAGTCGCCCTGGTATTCTACCCCTCATAACGTCATCAATATGTGTTCTTTGAGCCATTTACAACACACTGTCACCATTAACACGTCTGAAAACGTCTGCACACTTACTCGCTGCACCGTACTTTGACATACACCAACACACCTCTGCGTATGTGGACTGCTGCCAGCGCCACCGTGCGACGACCGCAGGTCAAATCCACCTCTAGATCATACCCCGAGGTGATATAAACCCGCAAATCGCCCACTAGAGCGTGGTTTCACCATGTATCAGTACTAACCTTAATTTATGAGCATGAGTGTGTGTTATTAATTCTAATTATTATGTTCTAATACACAAGCAAAAATGTGAAGTAGAACCCTATTGTAATTATCAAAAACTTAAATGAGCAGAAACTTCTAATCTGTTGTGCATTAGTCTGCAAACCATATTCGGGAACCCAAGCCACTTTACTTTACACGGACCAGTTTTGGAAAAGAATACAAGCAGATACTGGCGGAAGTAAAGCTGTGAGTACCGGGCGTTATTTGTGATCCGGTAGCTCAGATGGTAGAGCACTTGCCCGCGAAAGGCAAAGGTCCCGAGTTCGAGTCTCGGTCGGGCACACAGTTTTAATCTGCCAGGAAGTTTCATATCAGCGCACACTCCGTTGCAGAGTGAAATTCTCATTCTGGAAACATCCCCCACTCTGTGGCTAAGCCATGTCTCCGCAATGTCCTTTCTTTCAGGAGTGCTAGTTCTGCATGGTTCGCATGAGAGCTTCTGTTAAGTTTGGAAGGTAGGACACGAGATACTGGCAGAAGTAAAGCTGTGAGTACCGGGCGTGAGTCGTGCTTCGGTAGCTCAGATGGTAGAGCACTTGCCCGCGAAAGGCAAAGGTCCCGAGTTCGAGTCTCGGTCGAGCACACAGTTTTAATCTGCCAGGAAGTTTAATAAAGTGTCACGAAACAAAAAGGGAGGATCAGAAAAGGAAGTGGATCCATACCAGACTGTGAACAACACTGTAAACAGAATATCCGTGCTTGAAACCACTAATAATAATTAAACCGTTGCAATGTTAACAGGACAAACCAGAGTCATGATACTCGTGTCATAAACAAGTAAAATGGTAAAGACATCGCAATGTTGTCTAGACAAACAATGCTAAATCAGCAAGCCTTATGTGAACCCGGGTAACGAACAATGACTCCGTGAAAAAAGAGGGCGGAACATGCGACATGTAAACATGAAGTTATATTTGACGTTATGATAGAAAACTGAAGGAGCGAAACAGTTCAATCAACTAGAGGTCGTGCTGAAACTGATATAATCTATTGAAATATTCGAAGTATAAAAGCGATCTGAGTATAATGTGGCAACTTAGGTACCCCTGTAATATGTCCCGTACTATACCAACATACGGACATAACCGGCCTAAGCAATACAGATATCAAATCTACGACACCACTGAAACCTAAACAAAATCAATTATTAAGATGGGACATAAGTGCTCATAACGAAGGTGGGCATTTACAAGCGTGAATGCAGAAAGGAAAAGACCCTGACTACTGAAAGACGAGAAGCAAAGGCGTGCTTTCACTGAGAAACTAAAACAGCTAGGAGAGCAACACAAACAGTTTTGATGGAAGTTAAGGAAGTAAGCATATCAATAAAACATAAGTAGTTTCAATGCGAATCTCCAGACCAGAATATAAAATGTTTCAGCAACCAAAATGTTAGCTGTGGCGTAATGCAGTGGAATCTAGTGAAAGAGCAATAGATCCGACAGGTCCCATGGGATCAAGGTATGGTCTAAAGGTTGTTGTTGTTGTTGTGGTCTTCAGTCCTGAGACTGGTTTGATGCAGCTCTCCATGCTACTCTATCCTGTGCAAGCTTCTTCATCTCCCAGTACCTACTGCAACCTACATCCTTCTGAATCTGCTTAGTGTATTCATCTCTTGGTCTCCCCCTACGATTTCTAGCCTCCACGCTGCCCTCCAATACTAAATTGGTGATCCCTTGATGCCTCAGAACATGTCCTACCAACCGATCCCTTCTTCTGGTCAAGTTGTGCCACAATCTCCTCTTCTCCCCAATCCTATTCAATACTTCCTCATTAGTTATGTGATCTACCCGTCTAATCTTCAGCATTGTTCTGTAGCACCACATTTCGAAAGATTCTATTCTCTTCTCGTCCAAACTATTTACCGTCAATGTTTCACTTCCATACATGGCTACACTCCATACAAATACTTTCAGAAATGACTTCCTGATACTTAAATCAATACTCGATGTTAACAAATTTCTCTTCTTCAGAAACGCTTTCCTTGCCATTGCCAGTCTACATTTTATATCCTCTCTACTTCGACCATCATCAGTTATTTTGCTCCCCAAATAGCAAAAGTCCTTTACTACTTTAAGTGTCTCATTTCCTAAGCTAATTCCCTCAGCATCTCCCGACTTAATTCGACTACATTCCATTATCCTCGTTTTGCTTTTGTTGATGTTCATCGTATATCCTCCCTTCAAGACACCATCCATTCCGTTCAACTGCTGTTGCAAGTCCTTTGCTGTCTCTGACAGAATTACAATGTCGTCGGCGAACCTCAAAGTTTTCATTTCTTCTCCATGTATTTCAATACCTACTCCAAATTTTTCTTTTGTTTCCTTTACTGCTTGCTCAATATACAGATTGAATAACATCGGGGAGAGGCTACAACCCTGTCTTACTCCCTTCCCAACCACTGCTTCCCTTTCATGTCCCTCGACTCTTATAACTGCCATCTGGTTTCTGTACAAATTGTAAATAGCCTTTCGCTCCTTGTATTTTACCCCTGCCACCTTTAGAATATGAAAGAGAGTATTCTAGTCAACATTGTCAAAAGCTTTATCTACATCTACAAATTCTAGAAACGTAGGTTTGCCTTTCCTTAATCTTTCTTCTAAGATACGTCGTAAGGTCAGTATTGCCTCACGTGTTCCAGTATTTCTACGGAATCCAAACTGATCTTCCCCGAGGTCAGCTTCTACTAGTTTTTCCATTCGTCTGTAAAGAATTCGTGTTAGTACTTTGCAGCTGTGGCTTATTAAACTGATTGTTCGGTAATTTTAACATCTGTCAACACCTGCTTTCTTTGGGATTGGAATTATTATATTCTTCTTGAAGTCTGAGGGTATTTCGCCTGTTTCATACATCTTACTCACCAGATGGTAGAATTTTGTCAGGACTGGCTCTCCCAAGGCCGTCAGTAGTTCCAATGGAATGTTGTCCACTCCGGGTGCCTTGTTTCGACTCAGGTCTAAAGGTATAAAGCAGTAAACCACAACAATCTTATGGAAAGAGTAACAGTTGAGGACGTGTCATTACTAATCACGGCTGGCGCGTAACAGAAAGAGGGAAATATTATGTAATTACTGGAGACAGCAACAGGATCAGTACTGGGCAAATATGAAAAGTTAATGAAAACAGCACATGTATTAACGTTGATTACTCTGTGTAAAGTTCAAACGAATAAGTGCTATGACCCTGTAATAGTAGAACACAGTGACTAAAGTATAATGTAGGAGGTGTGTTCAAAACGTAAGGTGATAAATATATTTTTGCGAAAAAATATTTTTTTATCCATCAATATATATGATGTGCCCTTCAAAGTAACCCCCGCAGCTACAATAAACTTGTGCCAACGCTTCTTCCAATCGTCGAAGTACTTCTCATAAGCACTTTTTGGTACAGCCTTGAGCACATCCAGCGACGCAGTTTTCATTTTCTCATTCTCTGAAAATCTTAGTCCTTTCGTATGTCTATTCAGTTTTGGGAACAGGAAAAAGTCGCAGGGGGCAAAATCCGGTGAGTTTGGTGGCTTAGGCATGACTGTCGTGTTGTTTTTGGCCAATAAAAATCATTCATAAGCAACGATGAATGAGCAGGTGCATTGTCGTGATGCAAAAGCGATGAATTTTTTTTTCCACAGTTCCGGCCGTTTTTTGCGTATTCCTTCTCGTAAACGGCCCATCACGTCAAGACAATGCTCCTTATTGACCGTACGACTTTGAGGAAAAACTTGACATTGCACTACACCACGGTAACAGAGAAAACAGTGGGCAAAACGTTGACATTTGATCGACCTTGGCGTGCTTTTTTCGGTCTTGGCTTTCCGGAATGCTTCCATTGGGACGATTGAACTTTGGTTTCGACGTCATAGCCTTAAACCATGTTTCGTCACCGGTTATGACCCTTTTGAGCGAATCAGGATTCGTCATTCAAGAGCTCCTGAGCGATGCTCATGTCACGGTACTTCTGTTCAAAATTGAGAAGTTCTGGAACAAACTTCGCTGACATACGTCTCATGCCCAAAACATCCGAAAAAATTGCATGACGCGAGCCGACCGATATACCAACATCCTCAGCAACTTCTCTTACGGTAATTCGACGACTTTTCAAAACAATTTTCTTCACAGCTTCGACAATATCATCTGTTAATGATGTGTTGCGTCGTCAAGACCGAGGTTCGTCACTGGCATCTTCTCGGCCTTCTTGGAAGAGCTTGTACTACTTGCAAACTTTTTTTGAGCAGACTCACCTTAAGCCACTGTCAACATTTCATGTGTTTTAGAGCACTTGATTCCATTTTGCACGTAGAATTTGATGCAGATTCTTTGCTCCATTTTTATAGTCCTCGATAATAGCCGAGCACACTAAAACACGTCTAACCTTCCTATCTTTCAAAAACAAACGAAGTGTGCTGTACACTTGAAACTTGTTCGGGACATGTATCCCAACACAGAAAAAACAAGATCAATAATCGAATGTACGTTACCCGCGCAATTTGAAAAGTCACCTTACTTTTTGGCTCTGAGCACTATGGGACTTAACATCTATTGTCATCAGTCCCCTAGAACTTAGAACTACTTAAACCTAACTATCCTAAGGACATCACACAACACCCAGTCATCACGAGGCAGAGAAAATCCCTGACCCAGCCGGGTATCGAACCCGGGAACCCGGGCTTGGGAAGCGAGAACGCTACCGCACGACCACGATCTACGGACCCTTACTTTTTGAACAGCCCTCGTATACAGGAAAGAAGTAAACACAATGTAGTACAAAAACCACAAAAAGAGAGCAAAAGAGAAAGAAGAAAAAACACAGTGAAAGAACAGCCGAGGTCCCGCATCCGTGCTGTATAAAGATGGAATTACAGAGACTATTCTGATAGTGGCCTCAGTGGGGTTCAGGCGGTCATGAAGGTGAAAGGCGGACACACCGCGTACTACGTTAAGAGGTGTCTGGATACTTTTGATCAGGTAATGTATGTCAGTAAGGCTAAAGATAATTTCTAAAAGAGCGACCAAAAACGAAAACTTGAACCACAAGAAAGAAGCTGATGAAGAAAACAGAAGCGAATTGACATACGTATATGGGAAAGGGTTGATATCAGAAGAGTTTATTAGAAATCTCTTTTCAGGTGACAGACCAAATACCGAGATTTCTAGGGAAGATAATCTAATGGGGCATCCAGCTACGAAAAAAGAAATCGAGCAGGCCACACGAAACTCAAATCCAATAAAGCTATAGGAACCAATGAAAGAAGGAGGTATGAAAGTCTTACACTAACGTTTTAAGAACATTTCCAGTACATGTCTTTACCCTGCCCAACAGGTACTATCAGTTTCCTTTCTCTTGACAAGAAAGAAAAATACTCGAAAATTTGAATGTCACAGACTCATTAACCTCGTGAGCCATTCCTTGAAAATATATCTGAAAATCATGTGTCAAAGCTTTTACGGAAAATGTAAGAAATTCGTCAGTAAGATATAGTTTGGGTTTAGGAAAGGTTTAGGTAGAAAATAAGGAATAATTGCACTAAAAGCTCTAGTGCAAAACATCCATGCTCATGATATGACAGTAGGTTTTTGTTTTATTGATTATGAAGGATTTATTGATAGAGTACATCATAAACTTAAGGAAATTGTCTAAAAAATTTGTGTGGATCATAAAGGCTTCCGCTATACAGGGAATTTGTATTGGAATCATACAACCCAGGTTAAGTCTGACAAGGAGGTCACCAACTTGGTTAACAGGCCTACCTGTAGAGGAGTCCGACGAAAATGCGATCTGGCACTTCTATTATTCAGTTTGAACTCCTTCAGTGATCACTTCGTGATTCAGAAATGGCAAAAAAGTAGACGGAGTCTTCATCAATAGCAACCACTATGCTTATCATACAGTATTGCTTGCTGATAATTTGAATGATCTTCAATAACTTATCAACACAGTAGGAGACTATAGCAGAAACATAGGTCTGAATATCAAAGCCAAAAGCCGCATTTTATAATTGTCACACGACAGACCTACTCCTTCACGAACGCAAATCTACAATTCAGTGGTTCATGAATACGAAGAGCACAGACGTTGAACCGGCTTAGAACGTGACTCTGTAAAAATGGAGATCAGTTATGGAGCTAAAGCGTCATATAGGTAACGCTCCTAAAAAGTCTATCAAATTACAATTCTTACAAACCTTAGAATTCGATTAGCAAGATGCTACATCTGGTCTGGACTTCTATACAGTTCTGAAGGATGGACACTAAATATCCCAAAGGGAAAGAAGATCGAGGCCTATGGAAGGTGGATTTATCGCTCAGTGCTTGAAACACCGTTTACACCAAGAATAATTAGCGCTGCGGTACTGCAACGAACAAACAAACAGCGAGAAGTTTTAACAACGCTTAAGATAACAAGATCTGCATACCAAGGACGTATCAGACGCAACACCAAGTATTGTGCATTTTATAATAGAGGGGACGATCGAGGTTCAAAGACGAAAACGGCACAGTAGAACAAAGCAATATATAGGAGCACTAAGAGCAGTTGAACTACTACATAAGATGTTTCAAAGAAAAAAGATAGTTCGTTTGGTCGCCAACAGCCCTTAACTGATAGGTACATGAGCGGTTTTCATGTTAGTCATTCTATTGACAGAGTGGCCTTCATTCTGGGAACTTCGACGTTCAAATTTTAGTCACACTGTTCAATGACAGTCTTGAAAAAGATGAGAAAATACAAATTACGACAGAGCAGTATACAGACGAAATTAAAAACTGATTTAAATAAGCAGTACGAAAATCTACACTACTGGCCATTAAAATTACTACACCAAGAAGAAATGATGATGATAAACGGGTATTCATTGGACAAATATATTATACTAGAACTGACATGTGATTACATTTTCACGCATTTTGGGTGCATAGATCCTGAGAAATCAGTACCCAGAACAACCACCTCTGGCCGTAATAACGGCCTTTATACGTCTGGGCATTGTGTCAAACAGAGCTTCGATGGCGTGTACAGGTACAGCTGCCCATGCAGCTTCAACACGATACCACAGTTCATCAAGAGTAGTGACTGGCTTATTGTGACAAGCCAGTTGCTCGGCCACGATTGACCAGACGTTTTCAACTGGTGAGACATCTGGAGAATGTGCTGGTCAGGGCAGCGGTCGAACATTTTCTGTATGCAGAAAGGCCCGTACAGCACCTGCAACATGCGGTCGTGCATTATCCTGCTGATATGTAGGGTTTCGCGGGGATCGAATGAAGGGTAGAGCCACGGGTCGTAACACATCTGAAATGTAAAGTCCACTTTTCAAAGTGCCGTCAATGCGAAGAAGAGGTGACCGAGACGAGTAACCAAAGGCACCCCATACCATCACGCCGGATGATACGCCAGTATGGCGAGGACGAATACACGCTTCCAATGTGCGTTCACCACGATGTCGCCAAACACGGATGCGACCATCATGATGCTGTAAAAAGAACCTCGGTTCATCCAAAAAAATGACGTTGTGCCATTCGTGCACCCAGGTTCGTCGTCGAGTATACCATCGCAGGCGTTCCTGTCTGTGATGCAGCGTCAAGGGTAACCGCATCCATGGTCTCCGAATTGATAGTCCATGCTGCTGCAAACGTCGTCGAACTGTTCGTGCAGCTGGTTGTTGTCTTGCAAACGTCCCTGTCTGTTGAGTCAGGGATCGAGACGCGGCTGCACTATCCGTTACAGCCATGCCGATAAGATGCCTGTCATCTCGACTGTTAGTGACATGAGGCTGTTGGGATCCAGCACGGCGTTCCGTGTTACCCTCCTGAACCCACCGATTGCATATTCTGCTAACAGTCATTGGATCTCGACCAACGCGAGGAGCAATATCGCGATACGATAAACCGCAACCGCGACAGTCTACCTTTATCAATGTCGGAAACGTGATGGTACACATTTCTCCTCCTTACACGAGGCACCACAACAACGTTTCACTAAGCAACGCCGGTAAACTGCTGTTTGTGTATGAGAAATCGGTTGGAAACTTTCCTCATGTCAGCACGTTGTAGGTGTCGCCACCGGCGGTAGCCTTGTGTGAATGCTCTGAAAAGCTAATCATTTGCATATCACAGTATCTTCTTCCTGTCGGTTAAATTTCGCGTCTGTAGCACGTCATCTGCGTGGTGTAGCAATTTTAATGGCGAGTAGTGTATTAAACTTAAGAAAATTTAAATTTTACAATGTATTTTTTTAATTGCCTGTCTAAAAATTGAAAATAACATTAATTACTTTTCTGCTTCTTCATTAGGTGAAAACATAAGAATGTGGAAAAAAGGCTATAGAATGACAAATTTTCATTAAGTTATCAAGTACGCTGTGTTACATTTTTGAGAATGACCTGCTTGGATCAAGTGGACCACCGTAGCAGACAAACGGCTGTGGGAATGTGTTCACGCCGACCGGAGTGGCCGGGTGGTTCTAAGCGCTACAGTCTGGAACCGCGCGACCTCTACGATCGCAGGTTCGAATCCTGCCTCGGGCATGGATGTGTGTGAGGTCCTTAGGTTAGTTAGGTTTAAGTAGTTCTACGTTCTAGGGGACTGATGACTTCAGAACTTAAGTCCTATAGTGCTTAGAGGCATTTGAACCATTTGAACCAATGTGTTCACAACGATTAATCAAGTAATACAGATTACTATAAAGTCTATACAGCCAGCACCCTCTGCTGGTGTAAAGTGGTACTATCACCACAATTCGTCAAGCCTCGGTGGCTCTGTTTATGAGAAAAGAGAGAAACTTTCCGTCCACCCTCGGCATATACTGTAAACACTCATTACACATATGTGTTATCCAGAAGGCCTATCTCTCTGTCTGACCCAGAGTACAGTGTGTCGGGTGCTCTACAATGGTAACAGATTACTGACGCCGACACGTACATCGCTCACGGTTTCGTAATGAGTGCGCAGCATTAAGGGAGCAGGTGTGTTGGCACAGTACTGCCGCGTGAGTTTTTCCGTCTTGCGCTCCCTCCTCCTTTTTCTGCCGGCTTCTCGTTTTGGGAGTGCAACGAATGAAGTTGTGGAAGCTGTTACTTCTTTCCAGGGGTCTCGAAGAACAATCGTGGCCGCCCGCGCTGCGCACCGCATCTGCGGCCCAACTTTAAACGAAGGCAGTTACGGCCAGCCAGTGCCTGCAGCGTGCGCGCCCTTCTGGCTCCCCGGCAGACTCGCAGGGCACACGGCGGCGCCTGTGGCTCTGCTCTCGTGGCGGCAACTGCAGGGCGCCTTAAAGGCCACCGCACGCACCAACCACGTGAAACACTTTGCGTTTGCATACTTTCGAAACGTGAAGAGAGTCTACAGGTGAAGGTCCTGCTGAATGTGAAAGCACATGCAACTCCCGTAACCTCGTTTAAATGATGGAAACATTGAAAAGAGCATTCAGGCACCAAAGAGTGTAGACGTAACTCTAGGACAGTTGCAAAACAGGTACATGGAAGAAATTTCTGTGGAGATACGTTTAAAATACAGTTGTGTGTGGAAGTGATCATGGACTGAGGCAAATTCAGAAAAGAAGAGAATCCAAGTATTTGAGATGTAGTGCCTGTATAAGGATATTGAAAATTAGGTGAACATATAAGATAAGAAATGACAGGTTCTCTACAGAATTGTCGAGGAAGCGGATGACTGAAAACACTGACAAGGGACAGGGACAGAATGACAGGACATGTGTTACGACACCATGAAATAAGTTCCTTGGTGCTGGGGGGGGGGGGGGTGCTGTTGAGGGTAAAATCTGCAGGGAAAGGTAATAAATAATTGAATACATCGGTTATAATTGCGCCTCTGAGCTGTATACAGGGTGGTCCATTGATCGTTATCGGGCCAAATATCTCACGAAATAAGCGTGAAACAAAAAAACTACAAAGAACGAAACTCGTCTAGCTTGAAGGAGGAAAGCGGATGCCGCTATGGTTAGCCCTCTAGATGGCGCTGCCATAGGTCAAACGGATATCAGCTGCGTTTTTTTAAAATAGGAACCCCCAACTTCTATTACACATTCGTGTAGTACGTAAAGAAATATGATTGTATTAGTTGGACCACTTTTTTTCGCTTTGTGATGGATGGCGCTGTAATAGTCACTAACATATGGCTCACAATTTTAGAGGAGTAGCTGGTAATAGGTAGGTTTTTTAAATTAAAATACAGAATGTAGGTACGTTTGAATATTTTATTTCGGTTTTTCCAGTGTCATACATGTACCTTTGTGAACTTATCATTTCTGAGAAGGCATGCTGCTACAGCGTGATTTCCTGTAAATACCACTTTAATGCAATAAATGCTCAAAATTTTGTCCGTCAACCTCAATGCATTTGGCGATACCTGTAACGACATTCCTCTCAACAGGGAGGAGTTCGCCTTCCGTAATGTTCGCACATGCATTGACAATGCGCTGACGCATGTTGTCAGGCGTTGTCGGTGGATCACGATAGCAAATATCCTTCAACTTTCCCCACCGAAAGAAATCCAGGAACGTCAGATTCGGTGAACGTGCGAGCCATGGTATGCTGCTTCGACGTCCAATCCACCTGTCATGAAATATGCGAATTTCACGACGAAGGAATTTCCAAGCTCGTCCATCGCTACGATAAGTGCCTTAATTTAAATGGCAACTATGTAGAAAAGTAGTATTTAAGTGTGGCTTTCATCTGTAGATAACAAAAAAAATTTCCAATTCTTTATTTATTTTTAATTCCAAAACGTAATGTACTTTGTGGATAGCCCTCGTATATAGGAACTAAAAAAAAGAAATGTTAAAACCCAGCTTAAGGCACACAAGAGATATTGTCATGGGTGAAACGTGGATAAATCTGCAGTAGCATATCAAGCACTTGGACCAGAGAATCGCCAAATTCGTTTCTCCGATACCGAGATCCTATCATGAGTGTGCTAGGACATAGAAATACAAAAGCACCAACACAACTATAACAGAAAAGTAGAAGGCCTGGAAGTAGACAAGTTGTGGGTCGTAGTGCTAAATACAGCAAACAGCATACGCACTCTTTCCCACGACAAGCTCCGTAACAATATCGGTATAACTCCACGATCCTGAAGTCCGATTCCACACAAGTGGCTGTGGCGAGTCAAGCCGCGCGGCGAAGCGTATACCCGCCCAGTGGTTCCCCTTGAATGAAACTAAATGCAGCCCATTCTCACTGCGCTGCCTGGCATTCAAGTTGGTGCCTCTGTTGCCACGCAGCTACAAATGCACAGAGTTATATAGCCATGCAGAGGACTGAGGACCGATATCCCAAGTGCTGAATATCGAGGCATCTGCTGTGCCTCTAAAAAAAAAAAATGTTTTATGTGCATGAAGCAAAGCTGCATCCTTCTCTGCAGTTGAGTCCTCCGTAAGACTGCCGGAAGGCCTCCGTGCGCGCTCGAATCTCTCTAATTTTACATTCGTGATCTCCTCGGGAGGTATAAGTAGGGGGGAAGCAATATATTCGATATCTCATCCGGTAACGCACCCTCTCGAAACCTGGACAGCAACCTACACCGCAATGCAGAGCGCCTCTCTTGCAGAGTCTGCCACTTGAGTTTGCTAAACATCTCCGTAAGTCTATCACGCTTAACAAATAACCCTGTGACGACACGCGCCGCTCTTCTTTGTTCTTTGGATCTTCTCTATCTCCTCTGTCAACCCGATCTGGTACAATGATGGGCAATACTCAAGTATAGGTCTAACGAGTGTTTTGTAAGCCACCTCCTTTGTTGATAGACTACATTTTCTATGGACTCTCCCAATGAATCTCAACCTGGCACCCGTCTTACCAACAATTAATTTTATATGATCATTGCACCTGAAATCGTTCCGTACTCCCAGATATTTTACAGAAGTAACTGCTACCAGTGTTTGTCCCGCTGTCAAATAAATATACAATAAAGGATCCTTCTCTCTACGTATTCGCAATACATTACATTTGTCTATGCTATGGGTCAGTTGCCACTCACTGCACCAAGTGCCTATCCGCTACATATCTTCCTGCATTTCGCTGCAATTTTCTAATGCTGCAACTTCTCTGTATACTACAGCATCATGCGCGTAAAGCCGTATGGAACTTCCGACACTACCTACTAGGTGATTTACATGTATTGTGAAAAGCAATGGTCCCATAACACTCCCCTGTGGCACGCCAGAGGTTACTTTAACGGCTGGCCGGAGTGGCCATGCGGTTCTAGGCGCTATAGTCTGGAGCCGCGTGACCGCTGCTGTCGCAGGTTCGAATCCTGCCTCGGGCATGGATGTGTGTGATGTCCTTAGGTTAGTTAGGTTTAAGTAGTTCTAAGTTCTAGGGGACTGATGACCACAGCAGTTACGTCCCATAGTGCTCAGAGCCATTTGAACCATTTGTTACTTTAACGTCTGTAGACGTTTTTCCATTGAGAAAAACACGCTGTGTTCTGTTTGCTAAAAACTCTTCAATCCAGCCACACAGCTGGTCTGATATTCCGTAGGCTCGTACTTTGTTTATCAGCCCACAGCGCGGAACTGTATCGAACGCCTTCCCGAAGTCAAGGAAAATGGCATCTACCTGGGAGCCCGTATCTAATATTTGCTGTGTATCATGAACAAAATAAAGCGAGTTGGGTCACACGCGATAACTTTTACCAGAATCCATGATGATTCCTACAGAGTAGATTCTGGGTTTGCAGAAATGACACGATACGCGAGCAAAAAACATGTTCATGTTTGATTATGAACTGCCTCTCATTTTGTCATTGTTCACTGAAATATTACGTCGCTGGTCAGTGTATGTTTGGTGCATTTTAGGTTATACATTTCTGCATAGAAAATATCTAAATTGTTTTAACAGTGTAAGAAGAGTTATAAATATTTTCAGTCTTGGATAAATTGGTGATAATTATTGGCTTCTGGAGGTGTTAAATCCAGCCTTATCGTCAAATATGTGGAGTCTAGAAATCCCACGTGCTCGCTTCGCTAGAATAACAGTTCAAACAAATCTTATTAATGAGTTTTATTACAAAATGATAAGACACAATAGTTAACTTTGACTACTACACAGAAGTGTCGCAAGCAAAGGGCGACATACAAGATATTCAATCGTGTTCAGTATAAACAATCCTAAGTCACTGCTCTGCAAGTGCCTAATCTTGAAGTTACCAGTCAACTGGACAGCGGGGGCGCTTATGTCCTCTTCACATAGGGGCCTCTGCTGTCGCGTTGTCGTCCTGGAGCGGAGTCGGTCAGCGTGCGATTGGCTGACGTCTTCTCGCATTCCTCTCTTCTCTGTCATTCCTGACTAGCGTGCTGGCGCTTGACTTTACGCCGCAACATTCCTCCCTCCCCCCCCCTCCCCCAAAGCGACGGACGGACCGATGTCGTATAGGGCGCACAACAACGGCTGAGGAGGCAGGAGCGTGTATTCTCTGAGGGACTGGAAGCAGTGCCTGCAGGGGACGTCAGACTTCCAGTCGTACCCCACCATCCGGCCTTCGCTCTGGTGGAAAGGTCCCCCGGAAAACGCCCAGAAGCGTACGCGTCCACCTCCTGAGACCCTTAATAAGGAGTAGAAGGCGTCGGCTGCTGCAGCGTGCGCGGGTCCAGCTTCATAGGTAGGAAGAGAGGAGGCGGAGGAAGCAAATGCCCCGTCTCCATGCGGTCGTCCCGCGGTGTCATGATGACACCCTCTGGCGGCTGCTGTGGCCGCGCTGTCCTCGGGATCCGTAAATCTGGGGGAAGAGATACAGAAGGGTCACCGTACACATGACAGTGGCGAATATGATTGTGATGTCGGCGCTCCAATCCGTCTGGGCCTGAAATGAGATACATGCATGCGCAAAGCCGACTAAGGATCTCGCCTCGCGCCTACCGTCTGCTGCCGCTAGGACCCTGTAAAAAACAATATCATGCCGCCCGAAGCGATAATTTCGGCCTTCCTTGGGAGCCGGATTCAGAGGGGAGGGGGAGGGGGGGGTGGAGCAGGTGGAGCAATGTCCGATGGCAGCGGTCATGAAGCAATTCCGCCGCCTGTGGCCCACCTCGTGGATGCAAACGATAGGAGGCGAGAAACAGTTGCAATGCTTGATCCTGGGTGTGTGTGTGTGGAGCAAAGTTTGGCCATTTGCTCCTTGGAGGTTCTGACAAAACGTTCCGCCTTGAAGTTTGACTATGGCCGGAACGGTCCACTTGTTAGATCTGCATGCCACTGCGTTCACAAAATGATTCAAATTCAGCCGGCCGGTGTGACCGTGCCGTTCTAGGCGCTTCAGTCTGGAACCGCGTGACCGCTACGGTCGCAGGTTCGAGTCCTGCCTCGGGCATGGATGTGTGTGATGTCCTTAGGTTAGTTAGGTTTAAGTAGTTCTAAGTTCTAGGGGACTGATGACCATAGATGTTAAGTCCCATAGTGCTCAGAGCCATTTGAACCATTTTTTTTGTTTCAAATTCATCTGACGTGAATTGAGGGCCATGGTCCAACACTATGACTTCAGGCCAACGTTCGAGGCAAAAAATAGAGGACAACGCCTGTATTGTGCTATGTTATATTGACGATTTCATTGGCACAGCAAAAGGAAATTTGCTATACAAGTCAACTACAATCAACCAACGAGTGTTCCAAAAAGGTCCCACAAAGTCTACAGGTATGTGCACACGTTGCCATCGTGATTGCGACTTAGGCCAAGGAGAGAATTTTTGGGGCCGAACGGACTGATTTTCCGCACATGCGTGACACTATCACTTCATCTTTTTTTCATTTGGGTGTCCATACCCCGTCAAGTACAGTGCCGACGCGCTAACTGTTTCGTACGAACAATCCCGCAGTCTCCTTGGTGAAGTATCTGCAACACGTCTTTTGTAAAGTTTTGGGGATCAATACACGTGACTGTCCACTGCCATTTTGAACAAGAATCACACCGTGCTGTTTAGTGAGCCTACGCCGTCGTGCAAAATTCCAGCGCACTACAGAGTTCTTTATGCTATGCAACGAGCGAGGCCACGATGTGCGAATCTATGCTAGCAAAATGTTCAGATCTGAATCTGGTTCCGTGACCTGTGCAATTTTTGTATAATTCAGAGGAAAGGATTGAAGCAATTCAGAATCCTCAGTATCTATGTGACAACAAGATGCAGCAAGAGCGTCAAAGTCTGTATCAGGACCAATCGGAAGACAAGAAAGTGCGTCAGCATTAACTTGAGCTACCGGACGATACACAATCTCGTACTGGTAGTGAGACAACAATAAAGCCCATCTTTGCAATTGTTGGTCAGTTCGTACAGGAACCGTCTTCATCGGATGAAACAAGGGCTTCATTGACTTGTGATCCGTTACTGAGTAGAATTTTGTGCCATACAAATAGTGGTGGAATTTGGTGACACCATACACAATAGCCAACGCCTCTTTCTGTATTTGTGAAGATTTACACTGAGTTTTCGACAACACTTTTGATGCGAAAGCTATAGGCCTGTCTTTACCACCAAATTCGTGCGAAAGCGCTGCACCGATTCCGTAAGAGGAAGCGTCAACTTTCAACACAACTGGTTTGTCAGGATCAAAGTGAACCAAGCATCGATCACTGAGCAATCCACCTTTAAGTGTTTGAAAAGCTTCTTGGCACGCATGTGTCCAAACAAAGGGAACGTTCTTGCGACACAAGCGGTGCAGTGGAGCTGCGATTTTTGCAGCATTCGGTATGAACCGAATATAATACTTCATTTTCTCTAAGACTGACTGCAAATTTGTGACATTACGAGGAACTGGCAGGTCCCGTATGGCTAAAAAATGTGACTGAAGTCGATGTACACCTTGACTGTTTATGACATTACCAAGATACTGCAATTCAGGTTTAAAAAAGTCCAACTTTTCCAGTCTCCACTTTTGTCCTGCCGGATAAAACACGACACAAAGCACTCAAATTTGCAACGTGTTCTTCACGGGTACAACCTGCTACGACAATATCGTTCGAACAGTTTGGTACTTGAGCAGTCAGTTGTTCCAGATTCCTCTGGAAAATGGTGGGTGCGGAAATCCTGCCAAACGCAAATATTTAAACAAGCCCAAATGAATGTTTACAACACACACGGTTTGAGATTCTTCATGTAGTGGTATTTGAAAATATGCGTCGTGAAAATCAATTTTTGAAAAGTAGCGACCAGCGCCTAATCTGTCCATGAGATCCTTTGGGCGTGGCAATGGATAAGTATCAATCACAATTTATGTGTTGACTGCAGACTTAATGTCAACACACAGGCGAAGGCGACCTGAAGGTTTCAGTAGCAAAATCAGAGAACTTGCCCATTGACTAGATTGTATGGGCGCATCAGCCGGCCGCTGTGGCCGAGCCGTTCTAGGCTTTTCAGTCCGGAACCGCACTGCTGCTACGGTCACACGTTCGAATGCTGCCTCGGACATGGATGTGTGTGATGTCCTTAGGTTAGTTAGGTTTAAGTAGTTCGAAGTCTAGGGGACTGATGACCTCAGACGATAAGTCCCACAGTGCTTAGAGCCATTTGGACCATTTTTTGCAGTTGCTCCGCTGTGTTGCAATTCTGTAATTCAGCAGTGTCTCTGTCCCGTAATGCAATGGGAACAGTTCTGACCCGGCAAAATTTCGGCTGAGCGTTGTCTTTCATAATAATATGTGCAACAAGATTGTTAGCCTAGCCTAAACCTTCAGAAAAGAGTTCAGAGAAGCAAGGTAGGTACACTGTCTTTTGCAGTGAAGGCAGTCACTGACAACAAATTCCCCCCGAATTTGAAAGCCAAACAAATCAAACGAATCCAGGCCAAATTTGTTCTCACAATCGTGTGACTGTAGCACAGTGAAAGTCACAGTCCATGTATGCGAGTGATACACGGCAGGAAAAGTACATATTCTGAGAACGGGAATGTCTTGTCCGTTATAAGCCATCATGTGTGTGCTAGTTTTAGGCAGGCATGGGGAGCTTAACAGTACATTGTGTTATGATTCAACAGTGTGACAGAGGCACCCATGTCCAACTCTGACTTCACATATTTTCCATTAATATGGAAATGAACAAAAAGTTGGTTGGACTGTCATAGCACTGAAGAAACTGTTTCCTGCTGATTTTGCTAATGCCTGCAGCATGCTTTGAATACACTGCACTGATTACATGAGCTTTGTGACGAGAGTTATGTTCTGTTGCAAACGTATGGATTGTATGTGACCTTTCTTGCCTCATGTGTAATGCTGGGATTCTCTGGATGGGCAGTCTTGGCGTTTGTTCCTTGGATAGCACTGAGGGCATGACGTAATTCTGTTCGCCTGTGTAGAGGACTGCTTATGCAGCGTGGCACACGCAAGGGACGACTCAATGTGACAAATTGGTAGCAGCTCAAATTTATCGGCCGCTACAGCACCTGAATTATACTGATCTGGAATTTGCACTACGCGCTGGAATGATGGATCTGACTGTTTCAAAATCTGTTCTCTAAGTTGGACATCAGTGACATTGTACATGATCACATCACCTAACATAAAATCTGAATATAAAGCACCAAAGGTACATCTGAATTTGCATTCCTCGTCACACCCTGCAAATCTGTTACCCACTCACAATAAGTTTGTTGTAACCGTTTCTTGCGGTCAAAGGATTTGTGCCTAGCTGCCACTACGTTTTCACTTGTTGGTCATAATAGTTAGTTACCGAATCTACAATCTAATCATAGGAAAGTTCATTCGGAATGGCGTTAGGGAACAATTTCTGAATGAGCCGAAAGGCTGCACTGCCCACCGTTGAGAAAAAGTAATGTAAGTTCACAGTACCTGGTAAATTGTGAGCAATTATGTGGGCTTCATACTGTTGCAACCACTCGAGACATTCCTCATCTTTTTCGTTAAACTGACGAAAAGGCGGTATAGAATTTGGAGCTTCAGGTATTGCTTGTTGCTCTGTTGGGCGCGCAAATTTTTCCAGTAACTGCTGTACCGTGTTTAGCAGGGTTGATATTCGCTGCATCTGAAACTGAAACGTCTGCGTTAGCTGCGTTGCATCTATCGCTTGCAGTTGAGGTGCCTGGACAGGGTGTGGGAGAGGTGGGTTGCTCATTGTGGAGTAGGAAAATGCAATAAACAGACAATGCAAGCAATAAAAATAAGCACACAAGCAAAGAAAATTTGTGCAATGCCCACCTGGACACACTGAATAGAGACACTGTAAAAAACGTGTAAACACATCCCTGCAAAGAAAAAGTAGAATTAAGGCGCCAGCAAAACAGAAAATCCCACGACAAAAGTAAACTGTGGCCGCTTTGGCTATTCTTACTCATCACCAAATGTTAAATCCAGCCCAGTCGCCAAATTCGTGGAGTCTAGGAATCCTACATACTTGGTTTGATAGACTAATAGTTCAAACAAATCTTATTAATGAGTTTTATTACAAAATGAAAACAGACAATACTTAACTTTGACTATTACACAGAACAGTCACGAGCGAAGGGCCACATACAAAATAAGCAATCGCCTTCAGTAGAAACAATCCTAAGTCGCTGCTCTGCAAGTGCCTAATCTTGAAGCTACCATTCAACTGGGCCGCGATCAGTCGGGCTCGACTCTTACGTCTTCTTCACATGGGGACCGCTGCTGTCGCGTTGTCGTCCTGGAGAGGAGTCGGTCAGTATGCTATTGGCTCACGTCTTCTCACAGCCATCTCTTCTCTATCATTCACAACCGGCGTGCCGGCGCTTGACTTTATGCCATAACAGCGGGCTACAACTCCCCACACCAGAGGTTATGGCCGTTGTTATGTGGAACTGTGCCTCTCATTTCCATTTTTATGTGACCTATGAAATCAGTGGCACTCGCATTCCAATTCACCATTGTCCTGAGAGTTATTTTCATTTAAAACTAAAGATAGATAGTCACATGCCCAATAGCAGAGTGAGCTACATACAGTACTCTGTGTGTTTCATAATTATGTAAACAGAAGAGATGGTCACTAACAGACACATTTACTGTCAAGTTATTGGAGTCTGCCACAAACGTCTGCGACAAAATATGATAAAAGAAGAAGAAATGTGTAAGTAATTTGTATCCGGAGATACAATGACCAACTATACATAAATGAAGCCGGAAGGTGTTTGGCAGGCAGCAATATCTGAGGTGATCTATAAGACAATTGACATACGCATTTGTCTTTCAATGTGCATTTCATTTCTTTGATTGTTCTATCTTGATTATTACTTTTACGTATTTGCAACTTTAAAATTATCTCAAACATTTTAAAACAAAATAATCTGCTACTGTTGACTCTTTCTTACACTGTCCATTTGAACAGTTGTTATTGGATCTTTATTTAATGTTCTGTTTTTATTGATATAAGTATTACACTTTGCAATGCCATAACTGTCCAAGGAGATTATGTGGCTTGGTCCATGTGATACAAGGGAATCGATGCCATTTTTGCCACTTCATGACACAAGTGTGAGAACATTATCGCTTGTCTCATCTTCTACGAATTTGTAACCAATGTGGGAATAATATTCTGTGTCACACTTTGTAATAAATTATAACGCTCGCTATCATAAATCCTTTTGGCCATTCATTGCACTTGCTGTGAAAATTTACAGTAACATAATTAACAAAGTAAAAAATGGGTCTGAGCACTATGGGACTTAACATTTGGGGTCATCAGCCCCCTAGAACTTAGAACTACTTAAACCTAACTAAGCTAAGGACATCACACACACCCATGCCCGAGGCAGGATTCGAACCTGCGACTGTAGAGGTTTCGCGGTTCCAGACTGAAGCGCCTAGAACAGCTTCGGCCACACTGGCCGGCATTAACAAAGTGCATGCGAGTCTTTGTACCAACAACGTGTATGTTAGATGTGTTTCCCGGCATTAAAAAATCGATCAATACTGTGGGGATAGTTCAGAAACAACACCACTGGGACTTTTCGTAAATATTTGAGATGTCTTATTCTCAGCTTCATGTCAAAAATACTCGCTGTAGGATTCCATCATAATTGCAGCTGAACTAGTTTGTTTGCTACACTGTTTCGGGGAAAGATATAAGATGCTGACAGTATGGGAAATCTATGAGTTTCTCAAAAATTGTGACTCTTGACGACTCTCTGAGTAAAACTATGTAGCGTTATTGGGTTAACTAACCTGCTAATACAGTTCAGTTCCGACTGATCCCTAGCCCACGGCATTATTGTAATAATGAAGAGACGAAGAGAAATATAGCGTGACAATCATTAAGTTATATAAAATAAAATCATCATAACTTCTGAACGGTTTGCGCTAGGATGTTAAACTGCACGGTTGGCTGCGGGGTATGATGGGAATTAGTAGTCGGAAGCATGGTTTGGTTTAGCGACGAAGCCCACTTTCATTTCTAGGGGTTCGTCAATAGGCAAAACTGGCGCATTTAGGGAACTGACAATCCACATTTCGCGACCGGAAAGTCTCTTCACCGCCAACGGGTGACTTCTTCTTCTGTAGTGGTCAATCCAAGGATTGGTTTGCAACAGCTACAATGGCAGCTTGTCTCCATTCTGTGCGTCTTTCAGCTTTTCTCTTCATTTCTTTATAGGTGTCACATCCCACATCTTTCACGATTTGATCCATGTACCTCAGTCGTGGTCTTCCTCTTGGTCTTTTTCCCTCGACATATCCCTCTATGATTGTGTTCAGGAGTCCTTTATGTCGTAATAGATGGCCTGTAAATTGTACTCTTCTTTTAACAATGAAACTCCAGAAGCTTCTCTTCTCACCTGCTCTTTCCAGAACCAACGGGTGACTGTGCGGTGTGAAATGTCTGGTTACGAAATAATCGGTGGGACATTCCGTGATGACACGGTGACTACAAAACGCTACGTGAAAGTTTTGGAAGATGATTTCATCCCCATCATCCAAAGAGACTCTGATGTCAACAAGATGCTAGACAGAGCTCGAGTCTATCAAAGTAGGAAAATGTTTGATGTCCTGAAGGAGTACTTTGAGGTATGCATTCTGGCTCTGGGGTACCCAGAGGCAGTTGCCATGGACCTCGATTGGCCACCATATTCTCCGGATCTGAATAATTGCGACTCCTGTTTGTGGAGCTATGTTAAAGACAGTGTGTTCATCAATAACCCCAAAACCACCGCTGAGCTGATAACATCCATTGAGGAGGTCATCGACAGTATCGATGTTCCGGTACTTCAGCGGGTCATGCGGAATTTCGCGATTCGTCTGCACCATATCATCGCCAACGATGGCGCGCTTATCGAACATATCATAACGTAAATCCGAATATCTGCAGTAACGTTTGCATGTTGTGTTGTGTCTGGGAAACCTGCTCTCTCGGTTAGCTATACAAATATTTAAGGGGCTCCGGAATGCCCTATACTTGCAATGTTAAAATAACGCTTATAAATTATATCTTTCCTCACAAAGTATTTCAGGTAGGAAGTTGAAGTTTTTACAGATTATTTATTGGAATATGGGCTGCAACTTAACACAGGGATTTTACAAAATTTTAGTTCAGTTATTAAAGATGATTTTTTTTCAATTGTAATGAAAATTCACAACATTTTTTTTGCAATTTTTTATTTATATATTCAAAAATATACAGTTTTTTGGAAAAAGGCTGTGTTAAATTATGCAGAAGGTACTGTGTAACATTTACTGAAAGTTTGAAACAAATATGTTTGGAAGATCCTTAGAAAACATGTAATTAGTATGAGAAAATAAAAGTTTTGGGAATCGAGCGACAAAGATTCGATTAACTTTTTAGTGCATTCCAGGTCCATAGGATGGATTATCTTCATCCTCTGCAAACTCCTCCTCCAGCTTCCTCTTGTTCCTCCTCCTATTTACTCTTGCTTGTATTTCTAGACTCTTTACAGCCCGGTCTGCAGCCCGAAGGTGTTCCTTGTCTAAAGCAAGCATCGCTCGTACCATGTTAGAATGTTATTATTTACAGTAATAACACATACCTTTGGCTTTCCAACATTTCTCCTTTTCTTAAAAGCCTTCAGAGGATTTCTAATAACTTTACTTTCACTCATTATGATACTTCAACAAAACAGAGACTCAAGAAACAGAATTAATTACGAATATTTTCGAGATAACGACAGAGTAAATAAACATGAAACAATCGACAATCACACCAGCGATATATATTGAACCATCACAGGTTAGCCACAACACATACTTTATCTCACATCACTAAAATGTACCTGATGAACACGGACGTTAATAATAACACCATTTGACAGCAGTTTAACAGCGCCACAGTGGGTCACGCCCATGTAGAACACATTTCAAAAAAAATTTAAAAATAGTTGTAGTCTTCGGAATTGAGTAAATTATATATCTATTAAAAGGTAATAGTCTGCAGATTCAGAAAACGCAAAAAAGTAAAAATTGAGCTTTTCATGACTTTGAGCCTTTCCGGAGCCCCTTAAACAAAGCGTATTAATGAGTTTTATTACAAAAATAAATTTACAATCCTTAACTTTTGCAATTACACAGACGTGTCGCAAGCAAAAGGCGAGAAACGAAATAATCAACTTCTTCAGTGTAGATAGTTCCGAGCTACACAGAGACTACAAGCGAAGTGACTAGCGTTGTCGCTTCTATCCAAGTCGCTAGTCATGAAGCTGCTGTTGAACTGGGATGTCACCAGTGGGTCGCGGCGCCTATGTCCTCTTCAGACAGGGGCCACTGCTGTCGCGTTATCGTCCTGGAGAGGGATCGGTTAGCGTGCGATTGGATGACGTCTTCTCACAGCCATCTGTACTCTGCTGTCCCCGACTGGGGTTCCGGCGATTGACTTTACGCCGTAATATGTTGAATAAAGTGTGCGCACGCTGTAGTTTGTAACTAATTTACGTTTTCTTTTCATATACAGGGCTATTACAAATGATTGAAGCGATTTCATAAATTCACTGTAGCTCCATTCATTGACATATGGTCACGACACACTACACATACGTAGAAAAACTCATAAAGTTTTCTTCGGCTGAAGCCGCACTTCAGTTTCCTGCCGCGAGAGCGCTCGAGAGCGCAGTGAGACAAAATGTCGACAGGAGCCGAGAAAGCGTACGTCGTGCTCGAAATGCACTCACATCAGTCAGTCATAACAGTGCAACGACACTTCAGGACGAAGTTCAACAAAGATCCACCAACTGCTAACTCCATTTGGCGATGGTATGCGCAGTTTAAAGCTTCTGGATGCCTCTGTAAGGGGAAATCAACGCGTCGGCCTGCAGTGAGCGAAGAAATGGTTGAACGTGTGCGGGCAAGTTTCACGCGTAGCCCGCGGAAATCGACGAATAAAGCAAGCAGGGAGGTAAACGTACCACAGGATGGTGCTCCACCGCACTTCCATCATGATGTTCGGCATTTCTTAAACAAGATATTGGAAAACGGATGGATCGGTTGTGGTGGAGATCATGATCAGCAATTCATGTCATGGCGTCCACGTTCTCCCGACTTAACCCCATGCACTTTCTTTCTGTGGGGTTATGTGAAAGATTCAGTGTTTAAACCTCCTCTACCAAGAAACGTGCCAGAACTGCGAGCTCGCATCAACGATGCTTTCGAACTCATTGATGGGGACATGCTGCGCTGAGTGTGGGAGGAACTTGATTATCGGCTTGATATCTGCCGAATCACTAAAGGGGCACATATAGAACATTTGTGAATGCCTAAAAAAACGTTTTGAGTTTTTGTATGTGTGTGCAAAGCATTGTGAAAATATCTCAAATAATAAAGTTATTGTAGAGCTGTGAAATCGCTTCAATCATTTGTAATAACCCCGTAGTTGAATAACTGTCGCCCCTGTACCAACATAGTTGCTCTCTCTGTTTCAGTACTCCGCGAAATCCAGAAATAATTCACAGCAAATGGCATGCCTAGCCGTATCATTGTTGCTTTTCTACCCTTGTATTCATCCGTCCTCTCGTCCCAAATATAACGCCTGTGTTTTACTTCAGTTATTAAAATGTATGTGTCGAATTTACCTGTATCTACGAGGACGCATTGTGTGAGATATTTGTCGAGAAAAGCACACAACGGAGGACGGAAAAATGCAAGCTGGTATCGGGGCAGTCCGCTCCCAGCACTGGCTTTAGCCAGATGAGCCCTTTTCTTCCACTTCGCACACCTGCGGCACAGCCCAGCCCAGCCGTGCGAACTGTCCAGCTGGTGTCGTTGACCGCAGGACTGCGGCTGCAGTATGCGCGATTTACGTCTCGCGAGCGGCAGTGTGGCTGGCGCGCGGCGAAATTCCGCAGGTGCCCCGTCCCGTGTGGGACTGCTGCGTCTGCCCGTGCGTAGCAGCACTGCGCCAATTTTCCGCGCCGCTGACGTTACGCAAGCATTCCACTTGCCCATAAAACAAAAATCACCGAGAGCGTAAATGCCGGCCGTAAAAGCCTTACACCGTATGCTCTGTGAATTACACTCCTGGAGATGGAAAAAAGAACACATTGACACCGGTGTGTCAGACCCACCATACTTGCTCCGGACACTGCGAGAGAGCTGTACAAGCAATGATCACACGCACGGCACAGCGGACACACCAGGAACCGCGGTGTTGGCCGTCGAATGGCGCTAGCTGCGCAGCATTTGTGCACCGCCGCCGTCAGTGTCAGCCAGTTTGCCGTGGCATACGGAGCTCCATCGCAGTCTTTAACACTGGTAGCATGCCGCGACAGCGTGGACGTGAACCGTATGTGCAGTTGACGGACTTTGAGCGAGGGCGTATAGTGGGCATGCGGGAGGCCGGGTGGACGTACCGCCGAATTGCTCAACACGTGGGGCGTGCGGTCTCCACAGTACATCGATGTTGTCGCCAGTGGTCGGCGGAAGGTGCACGTGCCCGTCGACCTGGGACCGGACCGCAGCGACGCACGGATGCACGCCAAGACCGTAGGATCCTACGCAGTGCCGTAGGGGACCGCACCGCCACTTCCCAGCAAATTAGGGACACTGTTGCTCCTGGGGTATCGGCGAGGACCATTCGCAACCGTCTCCATGAAGCTGGGCTACGGTCCCGCACACCGTTAGGCCGTCTTCCGCTCACGCCCCAACATCGTGCAGCCCGCCTCCAGTGGTGTCGCGACAGGCGTGAATGGAGGGACGAATGGAGACGTGTCGTCTTCAGCGATGAGAGTCGCTTCTGCCTTGGTGCCAATGATGGTCGTATGCGTGTTTGGCGCCGTGCAGGTGAGCGCCACAATCAGGACTGCATACGACCGAGGCACACAGGGCCAACACCCGGCATCATGGTGTGGGGAGCGATCTCCTACACTGGCCGTACACCACTGGTGATCGTCGAGGGGACACTGAATAGTGCACGGTACATCCAAACCGTCATCGAACCCATCCTTCTACAATTCCTAGACCGGCAAGGGAACTTGCTGTTCCAACAGAACAATGCACGTCCGCATGTATCCTGTGCCACCCAACGTGCTCTAGAAGGTGTAAGTTAACTACCCTGGCCAGCAAGATCTCCGGATCTGTCCCCCATTGAGCATGTTTGGGACTGGATGAAGCGTCGTCTCACGCGGTCTGCACGTCCAGCAAGAACGCTGGTCCAACTGAGGCGCTCGGTGGAAATGGCATGGCAAGCCGTTCCACAGGACTACATCCAGCATCTCTACGATCCTCTCCATGGGAGAATAGCAGCCTGCATTGCTGCGAAATGTCGATATACACTGTAATAGTGCCGAAATTGTGCATGCTCTGTTGCCTGTGTCTATGTGCCTGTGTTACTGTCAGTGTGATCATGTGATGTATCTGACCCCAGGAATGTGTCAATAAAGTTTCCCCTTCCTGGGACAATGAATTCACGGTGTTCTTATTGCAATTTCCAGGAGTGTATTCGTGTTTTAAACCAGCCTCGTCGTCAATCTTGTTGTGCCTAGGAAGTCTGCATACTTAGTTCGCTAGACAAACAATCAAACAATTTAAATATCTTCAACATTTTGCGGCCCTGTCAGCAACTGTATAAATATTAATTTAACTTTAATAATCAACAGCCTCAGTTGCACCGTTTACCTAGAATTAACCTAGGTTTCAGTCGGCATAACCCAACCTTCTTCAGAATAACAGTAACTACCGTTTGTCCACAGCGGAAAATTCTAGGTAAACGGTACAACTGTGGCTGTTGATTATTAAAACTAAAATTAATAATCAGACAATTCCTATTAATGAGTTCTATTACAATTAATCAAAAACAATACTTAACTTCGCCAATTACACAGATGTGTCCCAAGCAAATGGCGGATTACCAAATAATCAGTCTTTCCACTGACTGCTGATCTCTAACTGACAAAAGTCGTTCCTGAACTGCTGTCGAAGTACTATTCAAGTGGATATAGTTGACGCTGGTATTGAACTGGACCGACACCTGTCGGTGGCGGCGCTTGTGTCCTCTTCGCATGGTGAGTGTTCATCGGAGGTGAGGGTATCATCTGCAGTGCCCCAGAAAAGTGTGGTTATTTTCTATCTACATAAATGATCTTTTGGATAGGGTGGATAGCAATGTGCGGCTGTTTCTTGATGATGCTGTGGTGTACGGGAAGGTGTCGTCGTTGAGTGACTGTAGTAGGATAGAAGATGACTTGGACAGGATTTGTCATTGGTGTAAAGAATGGCAGCTAGCTCTAAATATAGATAAATGTAAATTAATGCAGATGAATGGGAAAATGAATCCTGTAATGTTTGATTACTCCATTAATAGTGTAGCGCTTTACACAGTCACGTCGATTAAATATTTGGGCGTAACATTTCAGAGTGATGTGAAGTAGGACAAGCATGTAATGCCAGTTGTGAGGAAGGCGGATAGTCTTCTTCGGTTCATTGGTAGAATTTTGGGAAGATGTGGCTCATCTGTAAAGGAGACCGCTTGTAAAACACTAATACGACCTATTCTTGAGTACTGCTCGAGCGTTTCGGATCCCTATCAGGTCGGATTGGGGAGGACATAGAAGCAATTCAGAGGCGGGCTGCTAGATTTGTTACTGGTAGGTTTGATCATCACGCCAGTGTTACGGAAATGCTTCAGGAACTCGGTTGGGAGTCTCTAGAGGAAAGGAGGCGTTGTTTTCGTGAATCGCTACTGTGGAAATTTACAGAACCAGCATTTGAGGCTGACTTCAGTACAGTTTTATTGCCGCCAACTTACATTTCGCGGAAAGACCACAAAGATAAGATAAGAGAGATTAGGGCTCGTACAGTGACATATAGGCTGTCATTTTTCCCTCGTTCTGTTTGGGAGTGGAACAGGGAGAGAAGATGCTAGTTGTGGTACGAGGTACCCTCCGCCACGCACCGTATGGTGGATTGCGGAGTATGTATGTCGATGTACGAAGTGCATTCAAGTTCTAAGGCCTCCGATTTTTTTTCTAATGAACTACTCACCCGAAATCGATGAAACTGGCGTTACTTCTCGACGTAATCGCCCTGCAGACGTACACATTTTTCACAACGCTGACGCCATGATTCCATGGCAGCGGCGAAGGCTTCTTTAGGTGTCTGTTTTGACCACTGGAAAATCGCTGAGGCAATAGCAGCACGGCTGGTGAATGTGCGGCCTCGGAGAGTGTCTTTCATTGTTGGAAAAAGCCAAAAGTCACTAGGAGCCATGTCAGGTGAGTAGGGAGCATGAGTAATCACTTCAAAGTTGTTAGCACGAAGAAACTGTTGCGTAACGTTAGCTCGATGTGCGGGTGCGTTGTCTTGGCTAAACAGCACACGCGCAGCCCTTCCTGGACGTTTTTGTTGCAGTGCAGGAAGGAATTTGTTCTTCAAAACATCTTCGTAGGATGCACCTCTTACCGTAGTGCCCTTTGGAACGCAATGGGTAAGGATTATGCCCTCGCTGTCCCAGAACATGGACACCATCACTTTTTCAGCACGGCGATCCCCCAAAACAATTCTCTCCACTTTCTCGATCATGTCGTCAGACCGGCTTGTGCGAGCCCGAGGTTGTTTCGGTTTGTTGTCACACGATGTTCTGCCTTCATTAAACTGTCGCACCCACGAACGCACTTTCTACATATCCATAACTCCATCACCACATGTGTTCTTCAACTGTCGATGAATTTCAATTGGTTTAACACCACGCAAATTCAGAAAACGAATGATTGCACGCTGTTCAAGTAAGGAAAACGTCGCCATTTTAAGTATTTAAAACAGTTCTCATTCTCGCCGCTGGCGGTAAAATTCCATCTGCCGTACGGTGCTGCCATCTCTGGGACATATTGACAATGAACGCGGCCTCGTTTTAAAACAATGCGCATGTTTCTATCTCTTTCCAGTCCGGAGAAGAAAAATCGGAAGCCTTAGAACTTGAATGCACCTCGTAGATGTAGAGTCTTATCAGCGTGCGATTGGTTGACCCCATCTCATAGCCTTCTCTTTCTAACGTTCCCAGCTGACGATCCGGCGCTTGACTTTACGCTGTAAAAATTCGTAGGCCAATTCAATGAAGTGCCAGAGTCTCATCTTCTTCATAATATCGAAATCTTTCTCAAATGGGAAGGTCTGTAAGAAGCTCACGTAACTGAGAAATTCAGTGTATTTCCCCTTAGACAAGAGTGTTTTGTCCGGGGAGGCAGGGTCCGAAAGTCGCATACGCTCCGTTCCGTTCCGTGGACTTCGACGGGTGGCGTATATTTCTTTTACTAGGGGACCACGCAACAGCGACATTTTTATAATTTTTGTATTTACGGTACGCGAAGTTCAGAACTTGAATATCAATGCACCAAAGCAGATTGATTCGACTCTCAAGTATTCCCGATAAAAATCCACTTTGATATCCTTAGAAAGACTTTAATTCAGTGCAGGTAGGAGAGTTTTACCGGTGCCGCTATGCTCTATTGTCTGCGCTTCCGACTAGTAATCGCTCGATCACTGAGTCGAGTCTGCTTCCGGTCATTGTTTTCATTCTTTCAATTCGGATTTAAAATGTATGAATAAATGTGATAATGAACACATTTGTAATCACTTGAAATAAGACAGTTTCGGTTACGAAATCTTTTTTAGTTACAGGAAATAACGCGTTTCGCTGTTTTGAAGCATCATGAGATTGGCCTAACGGTGAAAAATGACAATAGTGAGGCAATGCAGATTAAAATAGAGACATGGAGTTCATATAAAAACACAAAAGAGGCAATGTTTCAGGCTGTGCAGTCGTCTCTACAGTTAACCATAACTGGGAACTCATGTAAAAGATAATGTGCAAAAACAACATTCGTCCATTAACGCCCAAATACGGAAATAAGATAAAATTTTATAAGCATGCACCGTCCTACGCTCACGAGATGAGTAAAAGCACAACGGAGCCAGGAACGGGAATACAATGGCAACTACAGTGTCTACTCGACTGGAAAACTATGACAAACCAAGAAAAATTAAGAAATATTACGTTAGAAGGAGCCAAATGCGTTCCGACGGAAACAGTACGGACCATTGCATACAGCTGACAAATAGCAGATAATGCGGTTGAGAACAGCCCTCCAAGCCGGTCCCACAAAAATAGAGCCTTAGAAGCAAGATTATACGACTGTAGTAGAAGACATGAACGATAGATGCCGTTGGCCACCGAACGTGCGTACAAAAAGAAATTGCATAACTACATTACATACGAGGAAGACAAATTTGGTAAAACAATAAATTATTAAAATGAATTTAGTGCCAGTAATAATAATAAAATAGGTGCAAAAACACAAAATTAATATGGGTAAAAAGATATCTATAATGTGTAACATTTTTAAAACCTCTTAAGCAGTAAGACTTACAATGACGATAAAACATTAGTCATACCGATAAAACAAGTTAAAAGACAGGAAATAAAAATGATAGCGTCACATTCACAATAAAAGATATTGGTGGGTTCTAATAGTGGGTACCATAATATAATAAGACTGGTTTCTGCTAACCATTTGATCGGTCATGTACAGCAGTGTTTCAGAATTTCAATTTCCTCTAAAAGGTTTAGCCTTTAATGGAGCACATGTAAACTGCTCAACGTCGACGAACGGTGCCCACTAGATTTCAAGTGCTCTGCAAAGATCGAATTCTGTTTAATTTGTCCATACTTGTCATCAAATGTTCACTAAATATGGTTCGAAACTTCTTACCTCTGTACTGTAAACACCGGATTTAACGTACCGATGCTGTACTTTGTTTGTCGACGAAAAGGCGACGTCCACAGCGTGTTTTCTAAATACATACATCAAAAAGGTTTTGCGTCACCTCAGTTTCGAGAGTTCCGGAACCCGTACAGAAAACTGGAATAGCGATCCACATAAACATCATTTCCGCCCTTTTCATTGCTCATGCAATCCACACATTGCACGTTGTACCACCAGACAGCGAGACCTTCAGTGTTGGGGGCCCAGATTGCTGTACACACGGGTACCTCTAATACCCAGTAGCACGTCCTCTTGCACTGATGCATACCTGTATTCGCCGTGGCATACTATCCACAAGTTCATCAAGGCACTGTTGGCACAGATTGTCCACTCAGCAACCCTGATTCGGCATAGATCCCTCAGAGTGGTTGGTGGGTCACGTCGTCAATAAACAGCCCTCTTCAAGCTATCCCAGGCATGTTCGATAGGGTTCATGTCTGCAGAACATGCTGGCCACTCTAGTCGAGCGATGTCGTTATGCTGAAGGAAGTCATTCACAAGATGTGCACGATGGGAGCGCGAATTGTCGTCCATGAAGAGGAATGCCTAGCCCATATGCTGCCGATGTGGTTGCATTATCGGTCGGAGGATGGCATTCACGTATCGTACAGCCGTTACGGCGCCTTCCATGACCACCAGCGGCGTACGTGGGCGCCACATAATGCCACCCCAAAACAGCAGGGAACCTCCACCTTCCTGCACTCGCTGGACAGTGTGTCTAAGGGGTTCAGCTGACCGCGTTGCCTCCAAACACGTCTACGACGATTGTCTGGTTGAAGGCATATGCGACACTCATCGGTGAAGACAACATGATGCCAATCATGAGCGGTCTATTCGGTATGTTGTTGGGCCCATCTGCACCGCGCTACATGGTGTCGTGGTTGTGAAGATGGACCTCGCCATGGACGTCTCTTTGGCGGCCTGAGCGACGTATGTCATCAACAGTTTCTGTCTCTCTGTATGTCCTCCATGTCCGAACAACATCGCTTTGGTTCACTCCGAGAGGCCAGGACACCTCCCTTGCTGAAAGCCCTACCAGGCACGAAGTAACAATGCGGACGCTATCGAACCGCGGTATTGACTGTCTAGGCTTGGTTGAACTACAGACAACACGAGGCGTGTACCTCCTTCCTGATGGAATGACTGGAACTGATCGGCTGTCGGACCCCCTCCATCTAATAGGCGGTGCTCATGGATGGTTGTTTATATCTTCGGGCGGGTTTAGTGACATCTCTGAACAGTTCAAATGGTTCAAATGGCTCTAAGCACTATGGGACTTAACATATGAGATCATCTATCCCCTAGACTGATCTGTAATTATAGTACCAGGTACACCATACTTCAGCAACCAGTTATTTACTACGGCTTGCCTAACAGTGCTTGCCTTCTGATCTGGAATAGCTACCATTACCAGGTATCGGGAAAAATGATCTAATATTGTTAATACGTATCGATTACCCGCTTGGGTCTTGTTAAATACTCCGATTACGTCTAGTCCAATGAATGCGAACGGACGATCCGCTTCAGGCAGTCTCTGTAACTGAATTTTCTGATGACTTAAATCTGCTCTCTGCGCACACGGTATACAATTTTTCACATACTGCTCTACATCATTACGACGTGTCTTCCACAAAAACCTTTCAGCTACTCGCCTATCAGTCGTTCTTTTACCACCATGACACGACAATACATGGTTGTGCGCGTGTTTCAACACTTCTTCCCTCAGCGACTCCGGTACTACGACGCGTAGTCCGCACTTCGTCTTCCTGCAAAGCAACCCGTCCTGCATTTCAAACTGCGGTTGCGTTCGGAACAATTGACACTCTCTGTCAGTGGCTTGCGCCTTTATCCACTCCTTCTCAATTATGCCCACAACTTATACAGCTGCTATTTTTCTACTAAGCGCATCTGTAGTCGTATGTTTTACCCCTGGTTTGTGAATTACCTCGTAGTCAAATTCACTTAGTTTCAGTGCCCATCTCGTTAAACGACTCGAAGGACAATTCAATCCCAACAACCACTTCAATGCTACGTGATCTGTAATTACCTTGAACTTACGCCCATATAAATAACAGCGAAAATACGAGATACCGTAAATCACTGCTAACATTTCTTTCTCTGTAGTTGAATAATTCTTCTGTGCCTTATTCAGTTGCCTGGAAGCATAAGCCACTGGACGTTCCTGTCCATTAACCCTCCGAGAAAGAATACAACCTACAGCAATATTACTGACGTCACAAGATAGTATGAACTCCTGTTAGAAATCAGAAAGTATCAACACTGGGTCTGATGTTAGTATGTGTTTGAGCTTCTCGAATGCCTCCTGACACTGTGCTGTCCATTCAAACTTAACACCTTTCTTTAACAATCTCGTTAATGGACGTGCAATTTCCGCGAACCCCTTTACATATCATCTGTAGTAATTACATAAACCGACATATTGCTGAACTTGTTTAGTGGTCTATGGTACTGGAAAACCACGCACAGCCAACGTTAGACGAGGATCCGTTCTTACCCCATCTTGACTGATAATATGCTCAAGATAAGTCACTTTCGTCTGAGCAAACTGACACATCTCGACATTAAGCGTAAGATTTGCCGCTCTTAGCCTACTAAATACTTCGTTCAGTCGTTCCCCATGCCCGTCTATATTACGCGAAAAAGTAACAATATCATCGAGGTATATCATAGCAATCTTCGGTTTCCATCCCCGAAGCACAGCATCTAACAGACGCTGAAAAGTAGCAGGGGCGTTTTTCAACCTAAATGGCATTCTGCGATACTGAAAGTGACCAAGGCTTCTTGTAAAGGCCGTCTTTGGTCTATCGTCGGGACTTACTTCTATCTGATGGTACCCACTCTTTAGATCTAGTGTCGAAAACTATTTACACCGACCTAGGTTGTCCAATGTTTCCGTAATGTTCGGTATTGGATACGCATCTGTTACAGTTCGTGCGTTCAAAAAACGATAGTCACAACAAAACCTATACTTTTTAGTACCATCCAATGACTTCTTAGGAACTACCACTATGTTGGCGAACCACGGGCTTTCACTGTTCTCTATAATACCATCCCTTATCTGTTGATTAATAAATTCTTCTACTAGTGGTTGTAGGTGTTTTGCTATCCTGTATGGTTTTCTATAGACCTGCGGACTATCGCGAGTCGGTATACGGTGCTGTGTAATAGGAGTTGCTGGTAATGGACCTTCTGAATTAAAGAAATCTAAATACGCTAATAACAAAGCTTCCATAGCTTTCCAATCACCATTCTCCAAATGACGGGTCTTATCACGTAGTAAAGATGCCTTGACGGTTTGCTTGATGTTACAATCACCTTGGGATTCACCTATATGCTCATCGACGAGTATTTCCAAACTTGCTACCACTAAACCCTTTGGGAGATCCACTTCATCTGCCCCAGAATTATCTACACTGACCGGAATCATCAGTTCCCCATTTATATCCGTTACTCGCGCAACGCTCCTCCTAATAAAACAATACATTTCATCCAATGCTTCATTGCTCTGCAGTGGCTCCACCACACATAGTCTCTGCTGTGGTACATCGGTACCTACTGATAACCAAACTAACTTCCCTGTACCCGAAGGCACTTTGACATGCGTAATCATCTTTAATGTCCTTGCACGCGGTTTAATTGGTGACATCTTAGCAACGGATACACCTCGCGACGTAGAAACATTTACAGCTGTTGTACCCATTGAAAACAAGTTTCCACTAAGTTCAACTGTACGCTGTGAAAGACTAATTTCGGCATCACAGAATACCCTTGTCCCACAGTTGGCAACACTTCCATTTGCTCTCCGAACTCTACAGTTCCAATCTTAAAAACGAGCTGTGTTGTACCCAATGATTGCAACTCATTATTCCCTACTCCACGTAATCTATACCTAGGATTACCTAGTCTTCTCCTACCCACGAGGTCTAGACTAGCAACAGATGTGCCCCTGTATCAATCAAAAACTTACATCTGTTATTCCTTACAACACCCATCAAGCAACACTCCGTCTCAGTACTAGTTTTCACCGTACTTATGCTTACCGGGAATGTCTTCCGACGGACGAAACACTCCCGTTCCCGTTTAACGCTTTTTCCTATTTATTCCCGTTACCATTCTGTTTACTACGACACTCATTCGCCTTGTGACCGTAGTGTTTACAAGCATAAGCACTGCGGCTGTCTGCATTGATCCTTCATGTGACCTTTCCTCCCACAACGGTAACAATTAATCTCCGACGCAAAGATGCGTTTATCATGGCGAACCCTTGTTGCAATGTCTGTCTCCTGCAGATGCGTTGCAATACGCAGTGCTCCAGCTAAATCTCCAGGATTCTCCATCCTAACCCTACGAGAAAATTCTGCAGGAATTCCCCTGAGGAATACATCGAGGGCTCTGTTTTCTGCCACTCGTAGAAATACACGAACCGCATCAGGATTACCCGATATCTACAACTACATCCATACTACGCAAGCCACCTGACGGTGTGTGGCGGAGGGTACCTTCAGTACCTCAATCGGTTCTACCTTCAATTCCAATCTCGTATTGTTCGTGGAAAGAAGGATTGTCGGTATGCCTCTGTGTGGGCTCTAATCTCTCTGATTTTATCCTCATGGTCTCTTCGCGAGATATACGTAGGAGGGAGCAATATACTGCTTGACTCTTCGGTGAAGGTATGTTCTCGAAACTTTGACAAAAGCCCGTACCGAGCTACTGAGCGTCTCTCCTGCAGAGTCTTCCACTGGAGTTTATCTATCATCTCCGTAACGCTTTCGCGATTACTAAATGATCCTGTAACGAAGCCCTCTGCTCTCCGTTGGATCTTCTCTATACCTTCTATCAACCCTATCTGGTACGGATCCCACACTGCTGAGCAGTATTCAAGCAGTGGGCGAACAAGCGGACTTTAACCTACTTCCTTTGTTTTCGGATTGCATTTCCTTAGGATTCTTCCAATGAATCTCAGTCTGGCATCTGCTTTACCGACGATCAACATTATATGATCGTTCCATTTTAAATCACTCCTAATGCGTACTCCCAGATAATTTATAGTATTAACTGCTTCCAGTTGCTGACCTGCTATTTTGTAGCTAAATGATAAAGGATCTATCTTTCTGTGTATTCGCAGCACATTACACTTGTCTACATTGAGATTCAATTGCCAATCCCTGCACCATGCGTCAATTCGCTGCAGATCCTCCTGCATTTCAGTACAATTTTCCATTGTTACAACCTCTCGATACACCACAGCATCATCTGCAAAAAGCCTCAGTGAACTTCCGATGTCATCCACCAGGTCATTTATGTATATTGTGAATAGCAACGGTCCTATGACACTCCCCTGCGGCACACCTGAAATCACTCTTACTTCGGAAGACTTCTCTCCATTGAGAATGACATGCTGCGTCCTGTTATCTAGAAACTCCTCAATCCAATCACACAATTGGTCTGATAGTCCATATGCTCTTACTTTGTTCATTAAACGACTGTGGGGAACTGTATCGAACGCCTTGCGGAAGTCAAGAAACACGGCATCTACCTGTGAACCCGTGTCTATGGCCCTCTGAGTCTCGTGGACGAATAGCGCGAGCTGGGTTTCACACGACCGTCTTTTTCGAAACCCATGCTGATTCCTACCGAGTAGATTTCTAGTTTCCAGAAAAGTCATTATACTCGAACACAATACGTGTTCCAAAATTCTACAACTGATCGACGTTAGAGATATAGGTCTATAGTTCTGCACATCTGTTCGACGTCCCTTCTTGAAAACGGGGATGACCTGTGCCCTTTTCCAATCCTTTGGAACGCTACGCTATTCTAGAGACCTACGGTACACCGCTGCAAGAAGGGGGGCAAGTTCCTTCGCGTACTCTGTGTAAAATTGAACTGGTAACCCATCAGGTCCTGAGGCCTTTCCTCTTTTGAGCGATTTTAATTGTTTCTCTATCCCTCTGTCGTCTACTTCGATATCTACCATTTTGTCATCTGTGCGACAATCTAGAGAAGGAACTACAGTGCAATCTTCCTCTGTGAAACAACTTTGGAAAAAGACATTTAGTATTTCGGCCTTTAGTCTGTCATCCTCTGTTTCAGTACCATTTTGGTCACAGAGTGTCTGGACATTTTGTTTTGATCCACCTACCGCTTTGACATAAGACCAAAATTTCTTAGGATTTTCTGCGAAGTCAGTACATAGAACTTTACTTTCGAATTCATTGAACGCCTCTCGCATAGCCCTCCTCACACTACATTTCGCTTGCCGTAGTTTTTGTTTGTCTGCAAGGCTTTGGCTATGTTTATGTTTGCTGTGAAGTTCCCTTTGCTTCCGCAGCAGTTTTCTAACTCTGTTGTTGTACCACAGTGGCTCTTTTCCATCTCTTACGATCTTGCTTGGCACATACTCATCTAACGCGTTATGTACGACGGTTTTGAACTTTGTCCACTGATCCTCAACACTATCTGTACTTGAGACAAAACTTTTGTGTTGAGCCAACAGGTACTCTGAAATCTGCTTTTTGTCACTTTTTCTAAACAGAAAAATCTTCCTACCCTTTTTAATATTCCTATTTACGGCTGAAATCATCGATGCCGTAACCGCTTTATGACCGCTGATTCCCTGTTCTGCGTTAACTTTTTCAAATAGTTCGGGCCTTTTTGTCACCAGAAGGTCTAATATGTTATCGCCACGAGTCGGTTCTCTGTTTAACTGCTCAAGGTTGTTTTCAGATAAAGCACTTAAAAAAAATTTCACTGGATTCTTTGTCCCTGCCTGCCGTTATGAACGTTTGAGTCTCCCAGTCTATATCCGGCAAATTAAAATCTCCACCCAGAACTATAACATGGTGGGGAAATCAACTCGAAATATTTTCCAAATTATCCTTCAGGTGCTCAGCGACAACAGCTGCTGAGCCAGGGGGCCTATAGAGACATCCAATTACCATGTCTGAGCCTGCTTTAACCGTGACCTTCACCCAAATCATTTCACATTTCGGATCTCCGTCAATTTCCTTCGATACTATTGCACTTCTTATCGCTATAAACACGCCTCCCCCTTCACTGCCCAGCCTGTCTCTGCGGGATACATTCCAATCTGAGTTTAGGATTTCATTTCTGTTTACGTCTGGTTTCAGCCAACTTTCTATTCCGTAGTACTATATGGGCGTTGTGACCGTTTATTAATGAGAGCAGTTCTGGGACTTTTCTATAGACGCTCCTGCAGTTTCTATTAGCACATTAATATTGTTATTCCCTGTTGCATTTTGCCTACTCCTACCTTCCCGCGTCTCAGGAGGCGTCTTGTCGGGCCTAGGGAGGGGACTCTCTAACTTAAAAAACCCCCATGTGCACTCCACACGTACTCCGCTACCCTTGTAGCCGCTTCCGGCGTGTAGTGCACTCCTGACCTATTCAGGGGGACCCTACATTTCTCCACCCGATAGCGGCCTGCGAATTAATTTTCCGTATCCAATCTGAAAAAGACTCCACTGTCTCATTGACCTTCTGTGTCAAATTAGCTAACTTCTCCCTAAAAAATCTTGCACTATTCTGCTTACGATATCTTTGTCGTAACCCATCTGCCAATTCTTCAAACGTGCTCGCCTTACTAAGCGTCTCATGGTACATCACGAGCGTCTTGGCTTTCCCTGCAAGTCGCAAATTTGCCATACGTAACGTAGTTACGTGCGACCAACTGCTCATTGCAGCTGTTGCCAAAACATCCTTACTGAACGTTGTGACATCCTCTGTTGTTTTACCAGAGAAAGGCGTGATCAGGTTAGCTACTGAAGGATGTATTGCAAGGTTGGACATTGCTACTGACTTGCAGTCACTTGAAGCCGTTTGCGACTCATGAGCCGAACGCAAAGTCTCCATTTGCGTCATTAATTCTACATGGTGTAACTTAAGCTGCGCATTCTCTTCTAACAATTTTGAGACTTGCTCCGTCAGAGCAACTATACTCATTTCAGTACTAACGGATCTTGTTTCTGGCATGATTTGTGCAAATTACCAACAACTTACTCTAAACTGAATTTACTCCTCAGAACAATAACTACACTAGCTACTCAACTCCTTGGTCACAGTTATGCACTACACACAAGAAACAAACAAGACTCACAATGCACAACTAAACAAAATTAATCCTTCCGCCTTGTTATTTCCAAACGACAGTCTCTACAATTGGGCGCTGCGTGACCAAACCGTATACAAATTGAACATTCTACTGGTACAAACTTCGTGCATGGCTCCCCATGCCCCATTAAATTACACACTGTATATCTGACTGGTACCAAGAACTTTTCCCAATTGTTTGCCTTAAACTCAGATAAATCTGCTGTTTCCGCAGGTCTCACAAAGTGCACTCCCAACAAAGAACGTGCATCCATAGTTATTAACAAAAATCGCCTCGTGCACTTTCCACAAGACTGCGTAGTCTCGACAGTTCTGACCGCAACTCTGTGGTGTCAGCACTGCAGTGGCGGTGTCGACGTTTCCAGATACCAGATCTGCAGGCCAGTGGTGTAGTGGGCGGGTCGAACACTTCTGATACCAAATCCGTAAGCGGTGGGCGCGCGAACTTCTGACACCAAATCTGTAGGCGCCCCAGTGGTCCCGGTCGCCTAAGGTGGACTGAAAGCCGAGCGGTGACCTCTCCAGTTGTCTGGATGCTAGGAAATGACTGTGGACGCGTCAGAAACACATCTACATCTACATTTACATCTACATTTATACTCCGCAAGCCACCCAACGGTGTGTGGCGGAGGGCACTTTACGTGCCACTGTCATTACCTCCCTTTCCTGTTCCAGTTGCGTATGGTTCGCGGAAAGAACGACTGTCTGAAAGCCTCTGTGCGCGCTCTAATCTCTCTAATTTTACATTCGTGATCTCCTCGGGAGGTATAAGTAGGGGGAAGCAATATATTCGATACCTCATCCAGAAACGCACCCTCTCGAAACCTGGCGAGCAAGCTACACCGCGATGCAGAGCGCTTCTCTTGCAGAGTCTGCCACTTGAGTTTGTTAAACATCTCCGTAACGCTATCACGGTTACCAAATAACCCTGTGACGAAACGCGCAGCTCTTCTTTGGATCCTCTCTATCTCCTCCATCAACCCGATCTGGTATGGATCCCACACTGACGAGCAATACTCAAGTATCGGTCGAACGAGTGTTTTGTAAGCCACCTCCTTTGTTAATGGACTACATTTTCTAAGGACTCTCCCAATGAATCTCAACCTGGTACCCGCCTTACCAACAATTAATTTTATATGATCATTCCACTTCAAATCGTTCCGCACGCATACTCCCAGATATTTTACAGAAGTAACAGCTACCAGTGTTTGTTCCGCTATCATATAATCATACAATAAAGGATCCTTCTTTCTATGTATTCGCAATACATTACATTTGTCTATGTTAAGGGTCAGTTACCACTCCCTGCACCAAGTGCCTATCCGCTGCAGATCTTCCTGCATTTCGCTACAATTTTCTAATGCTACAACTTCTCTGTATACTACAGCATCATCCGCGAAAAGCCGCATGGAACTTCCGACACCATCTACTAGGTCATTTATATATACTGTGAAAAGCAATGGTCCCATAACACTCCCCTGTGGCACGCCAGAGGTTACTTTAACGTCTGTAGACGTCTCTCCATTGATAACAACATGCTGTGTTCTGTTTGCTAAAAACTCTTCAATCCAGCCACACAGCTGGTCTGATATTCCGTAGGCTCTTACTTTATCAGTGCGGAACTGTATCGAACGCCTTCCGGAAGTCAAGAAAAATAGCATCTACCTGGGAGCCTGTATCTAATATTTTCTGGGTCTCATGAACGAATAAAGCGAGTTGGGTCTCACACGATCGCTGTTTCCGGAATCCATGTTGATTCCTACATAGTAGATTCTGAGTTTCCAAAAACGACATGATACTCGAGCAAAAAACATGTTCTAAAATTCTACAACAGATCGACGTCAGAGATATAGGTCTATAGTTTTGCGTATCTGCTCGACGACCCTTCTTGAAGACTGGCACTACCTGTGCTCTTTTCCAATCATTTGGAACCTTCCGTTACTCTAGAGACTTGCGGTACACGGCTGTTAGAAGGGGGGCAAGTTCTTTCGCGTACTCTGTGTAGAATCTAATTGGTATCCCGTCAGGTCCAGTGGACTTTCCTCTGTTGAGTGATTCCAGTTGCTTTTCTATTCCTTGGACACTTATTTCGATGTCACCCATTTTTTCGTTTGTGCGAGGATTTAGAGAAGGAACTGCAGTGCGGTCTTCCTCTGTGAAACAGCTTTGGAAAAAGGTGTTTAGTATTTCAGCTTTACGCTTCTCATCCTCTGTTTGAATGCTTTCGTCATCCGGAGTGTCTGGACACCAAAGAAACATTATTAATTCATAATACCTTTATTACTGCCGAGTACAATGTGGGGTCCGCCGCTCGTGGTCTCGCGGTAGCTTTCTCGCTTCTCGAGCACGGGGTCCCGGGTTCGATTCCCGGCGGGGTTAGGGATTTTCACCTGCCTCGAGCTGACTGGGTGTTTGTGTTGTCCTCATCATTTCACCATCATCCAGGAAAGTGGCGAAATTGGACTGAGCAAAGGTTGGGAAATTGTACGGGCGCTGATAACCACGCAGTTGGGCGCCCCACAAACCAAACATCATCATCATCGAGTACAATGTGGCGCGCGTAGCACAAGCTGGCTGAGTTTGGTGATATCAACGACCTTCCCCGAGTCCTCGGTGACTCCTAGCGATAACACCAGGTCCGGGCCGCACCAGTCTTGCTAGCGCAGAGCCGCGTGCTGTGACGTGTCGGAGGAGTGTCCTTACTTCGTACTTCGGCCGCGCATGGCTGATGGCGCCCAGCTGGCCGGCCGGCTCAGCTGTGGACAGCAGGCCGCTGCACGTAGGAGGCTCCGGGTTGGAGTCCCGGCGCTGTCGGCATGAGAGGCGTTCTCGTAGTGCGGAGTGTACTCTATCCCGCCCCGTTTTCTTCCCTGCTCCTCCTGGTGGCTCGTCAGTAGTGGACGGGCGGAACGGACTCAGTCCCCCAGCGTCGTCAGCTCACCCCTTTGTGACGGTGGATGCACAGGGCCTAGGCCCCGCACGATCTCGACGACGGCTCACTGATGTGGTCAGCACTGGCGGCGAGCGAGTCTGCCGCGATGTCTGTTAATCCTGCGGTTGATGACTGACAGCGGCAGCAGAGAGGACCAGAGCTGATACTGTCCCATCACGTCTGCTGCTGGATGGGCCGCCCTTACTGCGACATCTCCTTAATAAAGATTAACATATCGATTACCGAGCTGAGCGCTACGCAGCGTCCCAGTGCACATCTAACTGCAAGTCTAACTGGGAGTGCCTTGTTGCTATCAAAGCTGGCATATTTAAGGGATGCATGAGCCGACGTCCTGAGGTCATTCTCGTTTGTAATGAATGCATTTATTTCACTTATACTGTTCATTCACCTGTCGCACTCGCCCCTTAGGTGTTCTTGTGACAGAGTTACACGTTGTTACGGCAGAATTACACGAATTTGTGAAACGCAGTACAGCTGACGCTATACCTCTGTTTTGCACTCTACTAAAGTCTCCGTCTAACACAAACCCGCGTGCTAAGCAATTCCCTCCCGCCTGTTGTGTGTAACCAGGCAATTGCCCCTGCGTGAGGACACATTCCGATATACGTGCAATCCTCCTACCTCTTGGCTAACCTACTGCCTGTGGCTCTTGGCATAGGCAACGAAACTTTGGCAATATTCCACGTTTCCAACTCTTTACTATTCCGCGACAACACAGAACTACTTAAACCTAACTAACCTAAGGACATCACACACATCCATGCCTGAGACAGGATTCGCACCTGCGACCGCAGAAGCAGCGTGATTCCAGACTGGAGCGCCTAGAACCGCTCGGCACAGCGGACGGTTCTCTGAACAGTCAAAGGGACTGTGTCTGTGATACAATATCTACAGTCAACGTCCATCTTCAAGAGTTCTGGGAACTGGGGTGATGCAAAACTTTTTTGATGTGTTTAGATTTGGAAGGCCATACGATAAGGTGCCTACAAAAGGGATTTTAAGAAAGCTATTATTTTTGGGTAACAGACCTAATGGAAGCTTATATTACTCAGGATTGCTTTTTTGTTGATCTGTACGATTTCTTGATTTTTCTTTGTTTGTCATGGTTTTCCTGTCCTGCAAGGACTGTAGCTATACTTGGCATTTTATTCCTTGTTCTGGGCTCCCTAATGCTTTTATTCACCCTATGACGATAGGATGACAGTTCTTGTAAAATTTTATCTTCGTGCCATACTTGGGTATTGATGGACGAAAGTTGGTTTTTCACATTAGTTTTTATGTAAGTTCACGTTATGGTTAACTGTAGAGATGACTGAACAGCCTGGAACTTAGCCTCATTTACGTTTATATATTAACTCCATGTCCCATTTTAATCTTCAAATGCCTCACTATTGTCATTTTTCTAGGCCTACCTTATGATGGCGAAATGCGTCATTTCCTGTAAATAAAGAACATTTTGCAATCGATGCTTTCTTGGTTCAAGACCAGGTGCTCAATATGGAATTGAACCAATTTTCAGTAGTAATCATCATTAATTTGGCATGAAAATTAAATGTGAGTGTGTGGAAACGCGGAACTTGATATCCCCTCTGTAACAGAGTTAACCATAGTTGTTATGTTTATAAACATTGAAGTATGTGCGTTACTATACGTTAGTTTCATTGACGATGGTTGTCAAAAGATCTCATATCACTGGTCCAATGCTTAAAGTAGCATTTATTTTGCGTTTTATATTTAAAGGCCGTAAGTATTGCAGTAGAACAAAAATAAAAGTACCGAACGAGACTCGCATCAGTGATCACCTGTCTTGAACGCTAGCAATAGAGCCACGCGGCCCGTCGAAAACTGTCCTACGTTTAATGGATTAATGTCGCTCTGAGAACTTCAGAATCGACTTCCTTCAGAACAGACAGGGGGAACTTATATTGTATGACCACCCGATTGCTGAACAATCACTGAAAGCAGATACTTTCATAAAATACCTAGCAGAATGGGTATGAAGATCTGAAGAGGGACAACCACACAGATGCCAAACTCAGATTTATTGGAAGAACCCTCAGGAAATGTAGTCCAATAATGAAAGAGGTAGCTTACAAAATACTACTTCAACAAGTACTTGAATGTTGTTTGTCGCTCTCGGATCTGCACCACACCAGATTGACAGAGGAAATAGAGGAATCAAAGGAAGAGCAGCACAATTCGCTACAGGCTAATTTAGTAAGCGTGACAGCGTTCACGGATATGATCAGCGAACTGTGGAAGATGCTACAAGGAGGTGTCCTGCATTACAGGAACGTATACTGTTGTTTCGAGAGTGTAAGTTCCAAGAAGAGTAAACCAATATATTACTTCCTCCTATGTACACCTGACGAGAACACCACGAGATTGGAGCTTACACGGAGACTCACCAGAAAGCGTTCTTCCTGCGAATACCCTCCACCACACATTGTAAGCTGGCTTGCGGAGTATACACGTACATATAAATGTAGATTTGAGAGTCTCGTCGAATGCTTTGAGTGACTGATGTTAGTGTCCTGGAAAACATGTAACATAAATACACTGAAGCGCCAAAGAAACTGGTATAGGCATGCGTATTCAAATAGAGCAGAATACAGGGTTATTACAAATGATTGAAGCGATTTCACAGCTCTACAATAACTTTATTATTTGAGATATTTTCACAATGCTTTGCACACATATACAAAAACTCAAAAAGCTTTTTTAGGCATTCACAAATGTTCGATATGTGCCCCTTTAGTGATTCGGCAGATATCAAGCCGATAATCAAGTTCCTCCCACACTCGGCGCAGCATGTCCCCATCAATGAGTTCGAAAGCATCGTTGATGCGAGCTCGCAGTTCTGGCACGTTTCTTCGTAGAGGAGGTTTAAACACTGAATCTTTCACATAACCCCACAGAAAGAAATCGCATGGGGTTAAGTCGGGAGAGCGTGGAGGCCATGACATGAATTGCTGATCATGATCTCCAACACGACCGATCCATCGGTTTTCCAATCTCCTGTTGAAGAAATGCCGAACATCATGATGGGAGTGCGGTGGAGCACCATCCTGTTGAAAGATGAAGTCGGCGCTGTCGGTCTCCAGTTATAGCATGAGCCAATTTTCTAGCATGTCCAGATACACGTGTCCTGTAACATTTTTTTCGGAGAAGAAAAAGGGGCCGTAAACTTTAAACCATGAGATTGCACAAAACACGTTAACTTTTGGTGAATTGCGAATTTGCTGCACGAATGCGTGAGGATTCTCTACCACCCAGATTCGCACATTGTGTCTGTTCATTTCACCATTAAGAAAAAATGTTGCTTCATCACTGAAAACAAGTTTCGCACCGAACGCATCCTCTTCCATGAGCTGTTGCAACCGCGCCGAAAATTCAAAGCGTTTGACTTTGTCATCGGGTGTCAGGGCTTGTAGCAATTGTAAACGGTAAGGATTCTGCTTTAGCCTTTTCCGTAAGATTTTCCAAACCGTCGGTTGTGGTACGTTTAGCTCCCTGCTTGCTTTATTCGTCGACTTCCGCGGGCTACGCGTGAAACTTTCCCGCACGCGTTCAACCGTTTCTTCGCTCACTGCACGCCGACCCGTTGATTTACCCTTACAGAGGCATCCAGAAGCTTTAAACTGCGCATGCCATCGCCGAATGGAGTTAGCAGTTGGTGGATCTTTGTTGAACTTCGTCCTGAAGTGTCGTTGCACTGTTATGATTGATTGATGTGAGTGCATTTCAAGCACGACATACGCTTTCTCGGCTCCTGTCGCCATTTTGTCTCACTGCGCTCCCGAGCGCTCTGGCGGCAGAAACCTGAAGTGCGGCTTCAGCCGAACAAAACTTTATGAGTTTGTCTACGTATCTGTAGTGTGTCGTGACCATATGTCAATGAATGGAGCTGCAGTGAATTTATGAAATCGCTTCAATCATTTGTAATAGCCCTGTACTATGCTGCGGTCGGCAACGCCTATACAAGACAACAAGTGTCTGGCGCAGATATTAGATCCGTTACTGCTGCTACAAAGGCGGGTTATCAAATGTTTGAATGTGGTGTTATACCCGGCGCATGAGCGATGGGATACAGCATCTCCGAGGTAGAGATGAAGTGTGGATCTTCCAGTATGGCCATTTCACTTGACTACCGTGAATATCACGAATCCAGTGAAACATAAAATCTCCGACATAGCCGCGGCCGGAAAAAGATCCTGCAAGAAAGGGGCTAACGACGACTGAAGAGAATCGTTCAACGTGACAGAAGTACAACCCTTCCGTAAATTGCTGCTGATTTCAATGCTGGGCCATCAACAAGTGTCAGCATGCGAACCATTCAACGAAACATCATCGATACGGGCTTCGGAGCCGAAGGCCCACTCTTGAACTCTTTATGACTGCAAGATACAAAGCTTTACGAATCGACTGGACACATCAACACCGACATGACGGGTAACATATTGCCTTGACGGACGACCCTCGCTTCAAATTATATCAAGCGGATGAACGTGTACGGGTACGGAGACAATCTCATGAATAGCTGGACCCAACATGAAGTTGGTGGAGGCTCTGTAATGGTTTTGTGCGTGTGCAGTTGGAGTGATAAGGGATCCCTGATACGTCTAGATACGGCACTGACACGTACGTAAGCATCCTGTCTGATCACCTGCATCCATTCATGTCCATTATGCATGCCGACAGACATGCGCATTTCCAACGGGACAATGGACACCCTCAAATGTCCAGAATTGCTACAGAATGACTCCAGGAACACTCTTCTGAGTTTAAACTCTTCCGCTGGTCACCAAACTCCCCAGACATAAACATTATTGAGAATATCCTGCATGCCTTGTAATGTGCTGTTCAGAATAGATCTCCACCGCCTCGTACTCTTACGGACTTACGGACAGCCCTGCAGGATTCATGGAGTCAGTTCCCTCCAGCACTACTTCAGACATTAGTCGAGTCCATGCCACGTCGTGATGCGGCACTTCTGCGTGCGCGCGGGGGCCATACACGATATTAGGCAGGTGTACCAGTTTCCTTGGCTCTTCAATGTATAAGAAATTACAAATATGTGACTCCCGTGTGTTTTCCTCCTTAGCCGTACTGGCCTCGGAACGAAGTCAGAAATTCGTTGCTTAGTTTCCCACTTCAGAGAGAATACTACTCTAGATTTGAAAATGAACATTTCTGTTATATCCATGGTGGCATAGTCAGATCCGTTACTGACGTCGAACAACGATAGATGAATTGTGGTGGTGCTTTGTTCAGCTTCTCTACAGAACTCTAAACATCCATAACACGTTGAAAGAAACAAAATACGATGTTCTGTTAGGACTCGGTCATGGAACTCAAAATTATGCCGCCAGGCTGCCTATTAGCTACCACCCAGTAAATACAATCCAACTTGTATTCCCTCTATGCCCTGCTGTTTACCCGTGTAGAACGAGGTGAGATCTTTGAGGAATTCGCAAATCATGTTGGAAACCTATTACTAACATCTGTGGATGCATGCCCTTCCTGACACTATGGTAGGCAAGATAACCTAAGGGAGGGAAGTTCTGTGCGCCGTCTATTGTCAATCGTGTAAACTTGGTTCTGTGTGTGGTCATATTTTAACTCTTTGTGTATCTTATTCCCAGAGACGTAATGTGGGAACCAGGTCAGCATTTGCCTAAACGAACGTGTGAAGTAGCCTAGAAACCATACACAGGATGGCCGGTGTACCTGCCCTAAGTCGTTCATATCCCGAGAGGATGTCCATTTTCACTAAAGACATTGAAACATCTCGAATACAACACATCGAACATTAAAATTTAAACATTCCATTTTCTTTGTCTCGGAGTGGAACACCCAATGATACCACACTCGAAACCCCACCCCACCCTGTGCGTGGGTGAAGGGGTCCAACTTTGAAGTCTTTAATGGGAACACCAATCTTTTATTGCAGATTACGATTTTATGGCAAAATCTACATACGTTTTCTCTGAAGCAGTTTCTTCGTTTCACCACAGATGGTGCTTTAATCGGAAGAACAGAGATGACAGGCATCTTATCCGCATGGCTGTAGCGGAACGTGCACCCTCGTCTCCATCCCTGAGACAACACATGGGGACGTTTCCATGACAACAACCATCTGCACGAACAGTTCGTCGACGTTTGCAGCCGCATGGACTATCATCCGCTCGGAGACCATGGCTGCGGTTACCCTTGACGCTCCATCACAGGCAGGAGCGTCTGCGATGGTGTACTCAACGACGAACCTGGGAGCACGAATGGCAAAACGTCATTTTTTCGGATGAATCCAGCTTCTGTTTCCAGCATCATGATGGTCGCATCCGTATTTGATGACATCGAGGTGAACGCACATTGTAAGCGTGTATTCGACATCGTCATACTGGCTTAGCACACGGCGTGATGGTATGGGGTGACATTGGTTACACGTCTCGGTCGCCTCTTGTTCGCATTGACGGCACTTTGAACAGTGGACGTTATATTTCAGATGTGTTACGACCCGTGGCTCTACCCTTCATTCGATCCCTGCGAAAACCTACATTTCAGCAGGATAATCACTACCTCATGTCGCAGGTCCTGTACGGGCCTTTCTGGATACAGAAAATGTTCGACTGCTGCCCTGGGCAGCACATTCTCCAGATCTGTCACCAATTCCAATTGAAAAGTCTACTCAATGGTGGCCGAGCAACTGGCTCGTTACAATACGCCAGTCACTACTCTTGAAGAACTGTGGTATCGTGTTGAAGCTGCATGGGCAGCTGTACCTGACCCCGCCATCCAAGCTCTGTTTGACGCAATGCCCAGGCGTATCAAGACCGTTATTACGGCCAGAGGTGGTTGTTCTGGGCACTGAGTTCTCGAGATCTATGCACCCATATCGCGTGAAAATGTAATCAGATGTTAGTTATAGTATAATATATTTGTCCAATGAATACCTGCTTATCATCTGCATTTCTTCTTGGTGTAGTAATTTTAATGGCCAGTATTGTATGACACTGCGACCGGAGCTTACTATCATGCAGACGTGGAACAGACAGCTAGCTGCTCTAACCGTTACAATAGTTGCACAGTGTTTATTGCCTGCACACCTACCTATGATTTGGACATGGAAGTGGACGATGAATGTTGCAACCACAGAAGAAAAACCTGAAATTATCCTGAGTTACACCGAGCGAGGTGGCGCAGTGGTTAGCACACTGGACTCGCATTCGGGAGGACGACGGTTCAATTCCGTCTCCGGCCATCCTGGTTCGGTTTTCCGTGATTTCCCTAAATCGCTTGAGGCACATGCCGGGATGGTTCCTTTGAAAGGGCACGGCCGATTTCCTTCCCTATCCTTCCCTCACCCGAGCTTGCGCTCCGTCTCTAGTGACCTCGTTGTCGACGGGACGTTAAACACTAATATCCTCCTCCTCCTCCTCCTGAGTTACGGAGAATGTAGCAGAATTGTTGAGACTACTGTTGCCTTGTGTGCCGAGCTTTTTCCAGGGAAAGCTCGCTCTCGTTCGTTCTTTTACAGGGTTGTGAACATCTTTATGTCTGATGACAGCGTACAGACTGGGAAAAGGAAACTTTTTGCAGGAGAATCTAAAGCTATAGCTGTGCTAGCGGTAGTGCACCACGACCCAGGGGTAAGCGCCTGGCAATTACACCGCCACTCCGGTTTGTCCGTTGGTAGTACTGTCACAATACTGCATCGTCATAAGCATCTTCCATATCACGTGTCCCTTAATCAAGAACTTCATGTCGCCGATTTCCACAATTGGTTAGTGTTTTGTGAACCGATATTCGAACAAATGTAAACGACTCCCACCTTCTTTGACGAGATACTATTTTCCAAAGAACCCACATTCACAAACTATCATAGCGTAAACCGGCATAAGATGAATTACTGGAGTGTACACCGCACTGGTAACGGCAAGTCGATATTCAACGCCCTAGGTCGGATAACGTATGGTGTTCAAATGGTTCAAATGGCTCTGAGCACTATGGGACTCAGCTTCTGAGGCCATTAGTCCCCTAGAACTTAGAACTAGTTAAACCTAACTAACCTAAGGACATCACACACAGCCATGCCCGAGGCAGGATTCGAACCTGCGACCGTAGCGATCTCACGGTTCCAGACTGCAGCGCCTAGAACCGCACGGCCACTTCGGCCGGCTAACGTATGGTGTGACATAATGGAAACAAACTCATTGGTCTGTATTTTATTGACAGCACGTTGAATGTACGCAAATATAGAGAGTTTTTGGAGCAGGAACTATCGCTACTACTGCATGGTGTTGCCCTGGACGTTCGACTACGTATGTGGCTTCAGCATGACGGTTGCCCAGCGCATTACGTAATTGAAGCAGTGAGGTATTAGACCGTGTTTACACTGGTCGATGGATCCACAGAGGTGGCTCTATTAACTGGCCCGCTAGGTCTGCGGATTTGACGTCGCCGGAAAACATTTTTGTGCGGATATTTACAAGATAAGGTGTACCAGCAAGTGCCAAGACAAGATAGATCGCATGAGAAACGCCCGTGCTGACATTCGCGCAGCAATTTTTCTGGCCTGTGTACAGTCATTTGAAAAGTGGATCATAAAGTGTATTGAAGTTAGCGGTACTACGTTTGAACAGTTACTCTAATTTGAAAAGTAACGTTCGCCTCGGACCACGGCAACAGTGGCGAGTCGAATAGTCCCCTGCTCGATATGGTGTCGAAATGCAGCGTTGCGAAAGGGGTTTCCAATTAGTAGGTATGAAATACTGTCCTGTCCTACCCTCGCAGAGTGGAGGTGAGATGCCACAAGCCATTGGATGTTCAAGGGCCACTGAGTAGCATGTCGCAAATCACGATTGTGTACCCATTTGTATTCCTCCGACTACAGCGCCATCTTTGGCGAAATGATGAAAATGCTTCAGAGTAATCTGCAATTAAAAAGACGGCGGTTCCCATTAATGATTTCAAAATTGCCCCGCGCCACAGACCAAGGGGTTGGGGTAGAGGTTCGAGTGTAGTATCATTGGGTGTCTCCGTACGATACAAACAAATTGGAATCATAACTTTTTTATCCGATTTGTAGTTTTCGAGTTGTTACAATTTCTTCAGTTAAAATGAACATCCTATACACATATAGGGTGTACCTAAAAACACCGACGAAGTTCGGGGACAGATTTCTAACTCTAAAACAAGAAAAAACATCCAGTAAACAAGGGCTCTACAGCGTATACCTTAAGAGGTATGAGCATTTGTTCACCTTCGATTCTATGAGACACATCTCTTCTACCGCAACCTCTTTGCCCTCGATATTTTGGGAGTAGGTAGTATGGACCAAAACAAGAGGACATATGTTTCATACCAGCGAAGCTGAGCAAGTACTCATAGCTCTTAAAGTATGCCTTTTAGGACCCATGTTTCCTAGACAATTCTTTCTTGTCTTAACCAATGCTCTCTCCCCCGAAAATATGGAAAGCAAAGACCTTGCATTATAAGAGATCTGTCTTATAGTATCGAAGATGGAGAAGTGCTCATACAGCTTAAGGCATTAATTTTAGAACCATGTTTATCAAATATCATTTACTTATTTCTGTATAAGGAATCTGTCCCTAAGGTTTGCGGTTTTTTTTTTCTTTTTTGGGGACACCCTGTACATTACCCACCCATTTGTACTAACTTAGCCATCAAAAAGGGTATATTTTAAAGCTCTAAAATTTTAAAGCCCTTCCTGTTTGTACTGACTGACAAAGACAGGAGCATATTTAAAGTCATGTTTGTGACATTCCGGAGGTCATTCTGATTCACCAGGTGGCAGATTGATAGCAGTTTACAAAATGACGACTAATCAACATAAACCATTTTGAATGTGGTGGTATGAGAAGACTAAATAATCACTACCATCTAGTGCCTGTTCCAATGACCGTACAGCATACAACAGTATTGGGGCAAGGTGACCTGTGCGGGAATGATTCACGTTTCCCATTAACGGCAGCAGCTGTCCGAATGCACAGGCCTGTTGGAATGCAGGAATATAGCTGAGTTAACTTTGCCATCCTCTACACGGTAGAATAGTGAACTAACACTTAGTCTGAGTTAGGCAGCTTTCATGATCACATGGAAATTTGAGAAAACTAAATATGGAGGTGTGTTTGCACTGGCCCATTATTCCCTCCCATGTAAATTGTTCCACTGACTGCTTCTGCACATTTTGCGCCTTATTTAGCTGAGGGAATGTCGATTGTGGTGTGTTCATCTCGCAAGTTCTCTAGACATGGGAAACATCTTAGTTGACTTTGTAAATTATAGGGATGATTTGTAATCTGTTACATACCGACATTGGTATTCGCGAGTGGAAATATCATTTTCCTCTATTTGTTTCGAGTTCTCATGTAAAGGTCTTCGCATATGGGATAAGCGCTAAAGTTTCGGGTTTGTAGAGAAATAATTTCCACTCTATATCTTCGGAATTACGTTGTGCGAACGATCGGTAGGCTACTGCTGTGTGTAAACCAAACTAAAATACATGTGTTCTTGTAATGACAGATTCTGGAGATTTGTGTAGAAAAAAGCAACCAAGCAAACTGGTCTGAACCGGAAACAGTAACGCGTTTGTGCCCAGGGGAAAGAGCTCGAATTTGTAGAACAGTTCTGAGAGTGACTTCAAACCACTGAGGGAGCTGTGATCACCCGCCGGGAGTGGATGACTGCCGACCTCACAGGGGGATATCTACTGCTGTGAGGAGTATATATGGTGCTCTCTGTCTTCACGGTATATGCGTAAATGATGTAAAAGGGGCGATTTCGTATGTTTACTACAGTGACATGGTACACAGTGATATATTGCTGGTTTGGAGTTCGGTTTCACGCTCTAATATTCAAGCTCCTGTCCTCAATTGGAGAGCAGTGTAATTGAGTCAGAGCCTTTCTGTATTTGACGATTTGTAGGGACACTATGCAGGGTTTAATTGTTGATGATTGTACTAGACCTGGACCTCATGGCGAACACACTCTTTCCTATCTGTGTAAAATAGTTTTTTCCTGCTGTAAGTCCCATCTGCAGAAAGAAAGAAAAGATGGATGTTGCTTCCACACTGGTCGCATCTGTAATTCGGAGGATAAATTCGATAAGAGCCAAGCATAACACTCGATTCATTCACATCCTTTGTGCTGGGATATAGGAGTCTCTACATAGTGGAGGGAACGTTTGTGTGTGTTTAAAGGAGGAAGGGTAATACATGATTGATGGGGTACCACATTAGGACTGCGAGGAAGACTGCATTCGATGTTATTCTGCACTATTTTAGTAAACAGGTTCTGTTAGGGCAAAATTTTCCATGCATACAAGCTTAGACATCAAGAAAGCGAGCGTTAACTATTTGTGGGACACTATAAAATTTCCGAGAGGTCGACTTGGTTCTTATATTTTACATAGCCATGTGACATCAGTATAAGATGGAGGACCTTGTTACATGCACTTGCAATGGTTTGTCGCTGTGTGTGTGCACTTTGCAGCGTTGCATCAGTCATGCTGGGTCATTAAGCACGGTTAGACATGTCTCACATGTCACACTAGGAACAATGCGCCTGTGATATTCAGTGACATCAGTATCCCCAGGTATCGCATCAGCAATGGTGAAACACAACTGCTGCCCAGAGGTGTCTCGCATATGGGACTGGTGTGATCGCACGTTGGAGTTCTGTGACATTAGTATAACACTCGGAGAACTCTAACTGTATACTCGGAACTAGCAGCAGCTTTCACTGTGTCGCGGTAAGCAGCACCGGTGTGAGAGTGATGGGTCACGCTTACATCTGGCAGTGGTTCATTGCGGCGTTGGTGGGCTCAGAAAATAGGTCTTCGCTCCCTTCCAGTCACATCAACAATGGTGGCTAGGTGTGTGGTGTCACCGCCAGACACCACACTTGCTAGGTGGTAGCTTTAAATCGGCCGCGGTCCATTAGTACATGTCGGACCCGTGTGTCGCCACTGTCAGTAATCGCAGACCGAGCGCCACCACACGGCAGGTCTAGAGAGGCGGACTAGCACTCGCCCCAGTTGTACGACGACTTTGCTAGCGACTACACTGACAAAGCCTTTCTCTCATTTGCCGAGAGACAGTTAGAATAGCCTTCAGCTAAGTCCATGACTACGACCTAGCAAGGCGCCATTAACCATATTTAAAGTGTCTCATTTGTGTTAACAATAGCGATGTACCACAAGGATGAAGTAAAGTTAAGTATTATAGAAGCTACATACTTTTCTTATTAGCATTAATTACTTATCCTGTTCCAGACTTCACGCCAGTCGGCGTGTGTGTACGCGTGCCTTTCGGTTACCCGTCACTGTGGACTGGCTGTCTTGTCAGTTCACTACATTGGCGACGAGTGTAAACGTGTTCTTTCTAATTTGCACTACTTTATTTGTGTCATGGCTTCGCCACATTCTCCAGATGTACTGTCCGAATTTTATCGCTTGCAGAATCAGCAGACGCAGGCGTTATTGGATGCCCTTGGACAGCTCGTCCAGGGTCAACGTGCGCTGCTAAACGATGCGGCCGCCACCGCTTCATCGCTACCGCAGCCACAACACGCAGTTGCACCGGCTTTTAGGACTTTTGATACAACCCACGAAAGCTGGACGGAGTGGTCACGCCAATTTGGATTCCATCTCGCCGCCTACAGAATTCAAGGTAATGAGCGGCATCCGTTTTTGCTTTCGTGTGTAGGTGTGTCCAACTACCGTCTGATAGTGAAATTGTTTCCCCGATGCGACGTAGCAACTCTGTCCTACGAAGAAATTTTGTCTGCTTTAGATACCTATTTCAAAGAAACAGTTAATGTAGTTGCAAAAAGGTATACGTTCTCTCGTACAACATGTACGGCCGGTCAAACTAATCGGGAGTGGGTTGCAACTTTGCAAGGCCTAACAAGGGATTGTGCTTTTGAATGTGACTGTGGACTCCCTTATTCAGATACTATGGTGCGTGATGCAATTGCACAGAACGTTTCTGATGTTCGTATATGGGAACAGATTTTGAAACTCGTCAATCCCTCCCTTCAACAAGTGATAGACATATTGGATAGGCAAGACACACTTGGCTTTGCTCAGGAATCATTTGAAACTTCGCCAGCTGTGTGTCGCATTAACCGGCCCGCCGGGCGCGCTGCACAGAACTGTAAACAGCCTTCGCGCACGTCCGCGCCGCCTCGTGCGCCACGAAAGCAAGCAAATGCAGTGCTGAAATCATGCCCACGGTGTGCAACTAGACATTCGCGTGCGAATTGCCCGTCACGCCAAGCTATTTGCTTTTTCTGTAATAAAAAAGGACATGTTCAAAGTGTTTGCCAGGAAAAGCTTAGATCGGACACTACCTACCATTCCAGGCCCTTTGCTTCGCGCCGGAATCGAACTAAGGACACTCAGGCTCGGGAACCTTCGCCCATGGACATTCATGTAGTTAATGCCACTCCACCCAGTGTTCCTCTCTCTAACTGTGACTGTGTTCGTCCCACAAAAAGTGTGCATCGACGTCGACGGCAATCCTGTCACGTCGCAAGTGATTCTGTACCAGTGTCTGTTCACGTTGCACAAAACACTCGCTCTTGTCGTCAGCAGGACAATAAACTTTTTGTTGATTTGGACTTTGCCGGACAAGTGATACCATTCCAGCTCAATACCGGAGCTGCAGTTTCATTGCTCAATTGCGCCACGTACAAACAACTGGGCGCACCTACGTTGCGTGCCGCAAATGTTCAGCTCACTAGTTATTCAGGACAGCATATCCCTGTGTTAGGACAGTGCAGCCTTCTTGCAACATACAAGGGACAAACAAAACATTTTACGTTCTTCATTCTTCTTCTGCAGTGAACTTGTTTGGTTTAGATTTATTTCAATTGTTTAACTTGTCAATAGTCAATCAGGTCCTATCAGTGAACCAGGCTGTGCCTTCCGCCAGTCTCGTCTATGTGAGGAATTTGCAGACATTTTTGCACCGGGCCTTGGTTGTGCTAAGAACTATGAAGCACATTTGGAACTAAAAGTAAACGTGCAACCGAAATTTTTCATAGCGCGCAATGTTCCCCACGCATTGTGTGACGAGGTCGCAAGAACATTAAACGATTTAGAATCACAGGGTGTAATTGAACGTGTGCAGGCTTCTCTCTGGGCTTCACCCTTAGTAATTTTGCAAAAACCTTCCGGAAAATTGAGACTTTGCGTGGACTTCAAGGCAACAGTGAATCCACAACTAGTGACTGCTACTTTTCCTTTGCCCCGCCCGGAAGATCTTTTTGACAAACTGTGCCCGGGAAAATATTTTTCAAAGTTGGACCTAGCAGATGCGTACTTGCAAATACCGGTGGACGCAGAATCCCAGCGCGTATTGGTGGTTAGCACGCATCTTGGATTGTACAGATTCAAAAGACTGCCATTTGGGTGTGCATCGGCCCCTGCATTGTTTCAGCAATATTTGCAAACTATTTGTGCGTCGGTCCCTACTGCAGCCAACTATCTGGACGATATAGTGATCTCCAGAAAGACAGAAGAAGAACATCTTGCAAACCTACGAACATTATTTCAGGTCTTGCGACAAAATCGTCTTCGCTTGAGGAAGGACAAATGTGTGTTTTTTGCTCGTGACTTGCCATATCTGGGACATGTACTCAATGCCCAAGGCATACATCCCAGTCCAGAGCACCTCCGTGCCTTACAGGAGTTGTCTTCGCCGCAGAATTTGAAGCAGCTACAGAGTGTGTTGGGAAAAATTAACTATTATCATAAATTTCTTCCGCGTGCCTCTTCCACTTCAGCTCTGCTTCATCGCTTATGCCGTAAAGCTGTCGTTGCTTTCAAATACTTGCCTTACGCCATTCGATCCCCAGAAACCCCTTTTGTTGATGGTAGATGCATCGTATTTCGGGATTGGTGCTGTGCTTGCGCACAAAGATGGTTCGCATGTTCGCCGTATTGCCTTTGCGTCCAAATTGCTCTCGTAGGTGCAAAGAAATTATTACCAGATCGAGAAAGAAGCTTTGGCTCTCGTGTTTGGTGTTACAAAGTTTCACGATTTCTTGTATGGTCGTCACTTTACCTTCATCACAGACCACAAACCTTTGACATCGCTTTTTTATCCGAACAAGCCTGTACCTCCGCGTACAGCGCAGAAATTCATTCGCTGGTCTATATTCCTCTCGCAGTACCGCTACGATATCTTGTATCGGTCCACTGCTAAGCACGGAAACGCCGATGCGTTGTCCCGTTTGCCTGTTGCTGAGGGTAAAGCATTCGATTCTTCCGAACTTGCTTGCATGTTCATTGCTGCGGAAACTGATGACGTGGTCGAATCGTTTCCGATTGATTTTCGTCATGTGGCTACAGCCACAGCTGCCGACCCTGTGCTTGCTACCGTTTTGCGTTTTGTTGCTACGCAATGGCCCTTGTCGAAGTCACGGATCGAGGATCCGTTGGTTCGCCGATTTTTTGCTCGCAAGGAGAGACTTTTTGTACGACATGGTGTTTTGTTGTTGCGTTCTGATAATGATCAGTCTAGGGTCGTGGTCCCACGTTCGTTACAGTCCTCTGTCTTAAAGCTTCTCCACCAAGGACATTGGGGTATAGCTCGTCAGCACTGTACTTGGTTCGGAATCGATGCTGCGATTACGAATATGTGCTCTTCTTGCATGGCGTGTGCCGAACAACAATCCGCACCGCTGCGGAAATTCTTTGCATGGCCAAAAGCCACTTCCCCTTGGCAACGCTTACATATCGATGTTGCTGGTCCATTCTGGAATGCTCGATGGTTGGTTGTTGTCGATTCATTCAGTAATTTTCCTTTTGTTGTCCGGATGTCTTCCACGACGTCATCTGCCACCATCCAAGCGTTGTCTGCTATCTTTTGCATTGAACGTCTTCACAGACTATTGTTTCCGACAATGGCCCACAATTCATGTCCGCAGAATTTCAGTCATTCTGCAAGGCCAATGGTATTCAACATCTGACATCCGCGCCGTTTTCGCCTCAGTCAAACGGTGCCGCTGAACGTTTGGTCCGGACTTTCAAGTCACAGATGTTGAAGTAGAAAGAGTCGCATTCTCGGGAGGACGCGTTGTTGCTCTTTTTGTCCTCGTATCGCTCTCAGCCCCAGGATGGTCGCTCGCCGGCTGAGTTGCTCCATGGTCGTCCTCATCGAACCATGATGTCTTTGCTGCATCCGCCGCATCAGGTTCCTGTGCAGCGGCAGACTCCTGCTTTTGCTCCAGGCGACGTTGTATTCTATCGCAACTATCGCGGTTCACGGCGTTGGCTCGCAGGGCGCATTCTTCGCTGCCTCGGCCGCGCGATGTATTTGGTTTTGGGGGCCTCTGGTGAGGTGCGTCGGCATCTCAATCAGCTGCGCCTCTGTCGTCGCACGCGTTCTGCCGCTCCCCGTCTGCTTTCAGCGACGGTGCCGTCCCGTCAGCGCCCTTGGGACCCATCTACTGGCTCGCCTCATCCCCAGGTGTTACCGACGATGCCTTCCATTTTGCCCATGGCGTCGCGCCGCCGCCGGCGCCGCCCGCAGTGGACGCTTCGCTGCAGCCGCCGGACGCCTCCCTGGGTCACGCGCCGCCGATCGCTTCCCGTGACCAGCTGCCCTCCGCCATGGAACTCTTGCCCGCTCCGGACCACATGGCGTCATCGCGCGTTGGATACCCCGACGTAATGGAGGTCGACCCTTCGGCCCCTCCTGTCTCTTTACGGGCGCATACACCGCATGTTGACGTGCACCCTGGACTCGGTTTCCAGGCGTTTCCTAGCTCCCCTCGGACCGAATGGCCGGGTGCGGGTGGCACAGCCTCGCCTGTTGTTAGGCTCCCCACCTCATCGCATACGTCACCATGGGGTCCTCCCCACAGCGGGCGGAAGCCTTATAACACGACCGTTCGCCGATTTGCAGGGGAGGAATGTGGTGTCACCGCCAGACACCACACTTGCTAGGTGGTAGCTTTAAATCGGCCGCGGTCCATTAGTACATGTCGGACCCGTGTGTCGCCACTGTCAGTAATCGCAGACCGAGAGCCACCACACGGCAGGTCTAGAGAGGCGGACTAGCACTCGCCCCAGTTGTACGACGACTTTGCTAGTGACTACACTGACGAAGCCTTTCTCTTATTTGCCGAGAGACAGTTAGAATAGCCTTCAGCTAAGTCCATGACTACGACCTAGCAAGGCGCCATTAACCATATTTAAAGTGTCTGATTTGTATTAACAATAGCGATGTACCACAAGGATGAAGTAAATTTAAGTATTATAGAAGCTACGTACTTTTCTTATTAGCATTCATTACTTATCCTGTTCCAGACTTCACGCCAGTCAGCGTGTGTGTACGCGTGCCTTTCGGTTACCTGTCACTGTGAACTGGCTGTCTTGTCAGTCCACTATAAGCTGTACACGTATTTCGAGAGGAATTTCTCAGGTACCAAGTATGAAAGGGATGTCACTACCTCATGCTTCCAGGACCTGAATAGGCACCTGTGCATGGTTTGACAGCGTACACCCACATCACTTCACAGGGCTGTCTGTAGCCCAACGTGCGATCTAGTGGACGGAGGTGGTGGATGGTGCTTGCACACGTTGATTGTGTGTGTGTTGCTTTATTTTGCAAGCAGTTCTGTAGGCTGTGCTATGCACTATTTGGACACGTTATGAGTTGATTTCGTGCCTGCACATCTGTTTACTGCATTATTTAGGGGGAGTTTGCATGTCTGTACTGAAATTATTTCAGTAATTTAGGAATTGTTTGCATGTCTGCAGAGCGCTATTTCGCAGTAGTTTACAAGTCTGTGGGCTGTGTGGCGTGACCCCAAGCACGTCAGAGTGTGTGTTCAGTATCAGTGTGATGAATATACTCCATCCCTAAATAAATTGTTCCAAAATAAATAAATTATACTCCTTCCTTACTCTCTCCAGCAGCCCAGCGGAGGCTGAGTCGGTTTCACGCCATTTTCCCCCTCCAGACCACCATTTTGGATTACCCTCTAGTGACAGTACTGTGTACAGGTCAGCTGGACTCTAGATCTTTCCTGCCATTTCCCCCACCATGGACCATCATCCTGGATTATGTCATGGAAAGGATGACAGCACACTCTGGTGATGGTACTGTGTACTAGACCTGGACCTCATGGCGAACACACTCTTTCCTACCATCTTGGATAACGGTACTTGCGTCTTCAGCTGATGTCATGGTGGCCATCTTGGATTACATCATGGATGAGAGTGCCCTCTTGTAGTGGTACTGTGTATTAGATAAGTTGGAGTCCAGACCCCTTGGTGGCCACAGTGGATGGTCATAGTGCCTCTAATTGTTTAAATAAAATAGTGCATGCAAAATAATAAAGACTTATGTCAGGCACAGGGCGAGTCCTCTCCCAACCAATCCATAGGAAGTGGAGGTCGGGTGACTTAGGTTAGTGGAGGTATCCTTTCTTTCCCGTCATTTTCTTAGGTTAGTAGAGATACTCCAATTGACCTATTTCACAGCCAAAATTCAAACTTGGCACTGGTTCATAGGACGAGGTGGCAGTCGGCTGACTTAGGTTAGTGGGGTTAGCCCAAGTGAACTATTTTCCCGCCATTTTCTTAGGTTAGCAGAGGTAACCATGGTGTGATGCATTATCCAGTTGGAATTTGAACTTTCGGCCATTTTTCTGGGGGTGGGGAGGGGAGGGAAGTTAGGTTAGTGGAGGTAACCCACCTGACCTATCTTCACCCCAAAATTCAAACTTCCCACTGAAATCCGCCATCTTGGATGACGTCAAGGCCGCCATATTTGATTAGGTCATCGTCACCATCGTGGATAACGGTACTTTGGGCCAGAATACGCCTTGCCCCAATACTTACAACCACCATCCCATCAAAGCGTTCTGAGGTGGTACAGGCTGTTCAAGGACATGAGTTGCCTCTCTAAAGGAAAAATCTTTGTACTTTCAGGTTTTGCAGCTGAAATAGAGGAGAGTGCTTGAGAGGAGTTGCTCCACAGGCCAAAGAGATGCACAATTCATGTGAACCGTGAGCTGGGCAGTCCACAACCAACTGAGCCCACCATGTGGGCTTACAACTGCTGCTACCTTTATGGCCGAGTGACTGCTCCACTATATGCGAATGTTGTGAACTTTTCCAGAATGGAATGAAGGATGACATATTCACCGCCTCTGACTCGTGTTCAGTGATGAGACAACATCCCACATAAACAGTCAAGTGAATCGTCACAATGTCTGCATATGGGGCAGGGAAAATTCTAAATTTACCGTGAAGTTTGAAAGAGATTCTCACGTAGCGAGGTGTACGGGCCCTGCTTATTTCCCGCGAAAACTGTGACGATAACAGCATACCTACATACGTTTCAAGAGTAGTTTTCCCTAAACTGCATGGCCTTATGAACAAGGATACGTCCGTACCAACATTGTGTGCTGTGCTCGAGATAATTTGGCTCTCTGGAATTTACTGTTCGTAAATTTTTTCTTTTGGTATACGTGGAAGACAATGTTTACGTATCATTGAATTCCAGGATCGCATCGCGGATGAGATGGTGCATATGGATAGAGACATCCTCGAATGTGACTGGGTCGAAGTTGACTATCACAGAGATGTTTTTTGTGTAAAACGAGGAGAGGAAATAAAATATTTATGACGTGTTAGAAACTTGAAAACGTGCTTTCTTATACGATGTATTTGTGAAATACATTCAACGAAAACCCTACAAACACTTGTAAACGTGCTGTGTTATTCTCTAACGTTTTAAGGGTCCTACAAAACTTGCATCATTATGAAAAATTCCTGTAGACTATCATGTATTTTGAAGAATTTTGCCGCAAATAAATTGTCACCTTCTAACTAGGGCTGTTGATATTTTTAAAAATATCAAGACTGCATTGTATAGATACTTAAAAAATTCGTCGTTATCAAGTCTCGTTGTATGGAAAGAAAGAACAAACATATCGGTGGAAAGACATCGATGTAGTTGCCTATAAAAATATCGTCTGCACATTGTAAAAACGCTGCCAGTTTTAGAACTGTATATTTAAGTACTGATTTATTGTTAGATATTCTGTACGTCAATAAGTTAGCACCCTGACTATCCCCCTTCATCTACATCTACATCTACATCCATACTCCGCAAGCCACTTGACGGTGTGTGGCGGAGGGTACCTTGAGTACCTCTATCAGTTGTCCCTTCTATTCCAGTCTCGTATTGTTCGTGGAAAGAAGGATTGTCGGTATGCCTCTGTCTGGGCTCTAATCTCTCTGATTTTATCCTCATGGTCTCTTCCCGAGATATACGTAGGAGGGAGCAATATACTGCTTGACTCCTCGGTGAAGGTATGTTCTCGAAACTTTGAAAAAAGCCCGTAGCGAGCTACTGAGCGTCTCTCCTGCAGAGTCTTCCACTGGAGTTTATCTATCATCTCCGTAACGCTTTCGCGATTACTAAATGATCCTGTAACGAAGCGCGCTGCTCTCCGTTGGATCTTCTCTATATCTTCTATCAAACCTATCTGGTACGGATCCCACACTGCTGAGCAGTATTCAAGCAGTGGGCGAACAAGCGTACTGTAACCTACTTCCTTTGTTTTCGGATTGCATTTCCTTAGGATTCTTCCAATGAATCTCAGTCTGGCATCTGCTTTACCGACGATCAACATTATATGATCATTCCATTTTAAATCACTCCTAATGCCTACTCCCAGATAATTTATGGTATTAACTGCTTCCAGTTTCTGACCTGCTTTTTTGTAGCTAAATGATAAAGGATCTATCTTTCTGTGTATTCGCAGCACATTACACTTGTCTACATTGAGATTCAATTGCCATTCCCTGCACCATGCGTCAATTCGCTGCAGATCATCCTGCATTTCAGTACAATTTTCCATTGTTACAACCTCTCGATACACCACAGCATCATCTGCAAAAAGCCTCAGTGAACTTCCGATGTCATCCACCAGGTCATTTATGTATATTGTGAATAGCAACGGTCCTATGACACTCCCCTGCGGCACACCTGAAATCACTCTTACTTCGGAAGACTTCTCTCCATTGAGAATGACATGCTGCGTCCTGTTATCTAGGAACTCCTCAATCCAATCACACAATTGGTCTGATAGTCCATATGCTCTTACTTTGTTCATTAAACGACTGTGGGGAACTGTATCGAACGCCTTGCGGAAGTCAAGAAACACGGCATCTACCTGTGAACCCGTGTCTATTGCCCTCTGAGTCTCGTGGACGAATAGCGCGAGCTGGGTTTCACATGACCGTCTTTTTCGAAACCCATGCTGATTCCTACAGAGCAAGAATGAAAGAAAAACGTTGCCTGTTCACGCTTTGGGATGACCACTTTGTTAACAATAGTAACTGCAAGTAAGTGGCAGAATGGAAGGTGTCTTGCGGGCTCATCGTTCGGTTTCGTAACATATGGATTTGTCTGGATAACTTTCCTGTTCCTGCAAACACCAGTGACGTAGTAGCTGTGTTGTCAAATTTGTGTGGTGAAGCTAAGCGTTGCAGTTTCTGTTGGCAGCGCCGAGCGCTGATTACGTCAGCATTTCCCCACACACGTCACCGTCCTCCGCAACGACCAACCTTCTCATTTAGATCTTTGTTCGTCATCTTCAGCGACTGTTTTTGAAGAAGGTCGATGTGAAGAAATAGCACACTGGTTGCGTTAAATATTGTTTTTAAACGCAACTAGTGCTCTGTTTCTCCATATCGTAAATCACACCACCGGACCCCAGTGGCATCAGAGTTTTTATTTTGTGCTACATATACTTGCTCCACACCGTCAAAGAGAAAGATTGGACGTGGCGAAAGCAGAAAAAGTAGTAAGACTCCTTCACACAGTGAAAGTAAAGTTAAGTCTCACTAGAATTTCGAAAGAACAACTTCAAATATTTTCGAAAATTGTGAAAAAAAAATATAACTAGATCCTGCCGTTTTGATATCGATATATGGATATAGAGAGGAAAATGGTGGCCGATTAAAATCGATATCTTTATTTAAAAGTATCGATATAACCAAGAGTTGATGTATTATCAGCAGCCCTAGTGCTAACCTGCTCAAATTCAAAATGACATAACTGCTGTCGTTTTAAGCTTCATGCATCGAATCGCTAATGTCACCCGAAATCGGAAAACATACCTTTTTATTAGCTCTCGTGTTCCACAATTGCAGTATTAAAGCCAATACAATAGCAGCCACAAATGAAGCGGTCTTGATAATCTCTATTGTGATGTACCGACTATATACAGTTGTACGTCAGCTACGCGTAATCATATCGTCATTGTTTCGAACGTTGCGATTAGGTTTTGTATGACGTGCAGCGGAAATAATTCCCTTATTTTGAAGCACCATACCACAACTTTAAGGCTACTAAAAACCAAAAGTCGCATCATTAACAAAATATTCTTTTATATCCGTTCATTTTCTTTTGTTTTTCGGTAATATTTAATTTCAGCGAAGACTTTAGTTAAAAAAGGATAAATGAAGCACGGCCAAGAATGCATCAACATCAAAGTGCAACGTGACGTTAATTAAGAGAATATATAAATGTTGAATTGCACATGAGAGTATTACACAAGGTCATACAACTGAAAGAACATGGTAAACACACACGTTCTGTGCTGTGACTATAGTACTACCATTAGTCTAATATCGATATCGCTTCCCTGTAGGGGTTTCTGGTGGTTACAATGTCTGCAAAGGTTTGTAAATGATGTAGAACTGTTCGACGTACTCGTCCGTTAACAAATATGAGGTAACACTTCGGTACTTGTAAAACTGATGTTGTGTTAGTGAACAGCTATAAGAGAGGCTTTCACGACCAGATGTCATATCTGCTGATGAAACTGCCGTCCTATATGTCCGTTTTCGAAGATACTATTCGGTTCCTGATGCTTCGTGTAGAAATGCACTGGACATCTTCGGAGGTGTTTCTGGCGACGGTGACTGTTGCCGAGTGATGAGCCGGACTTCGGAGAGCGACATAATTCCTGTGTAATGTGGGCATGGTCGATAGAGAGAACCTTCGTGATCTGTATAACTTAACTATCGATTGTTGCGTGTCAAGGAAAAAAATTATCTGTCGATAACGTCTATCGATTTAGGCAGTATTTATGTTGCTCATCAGTCGGCAAGACTCAGCGTCACCAGGGACACCTCTGAAGATGTCCAGCGCAGCTCTGGACGAGCAACTCACCAGCGAAACAGATGTGGCATTACCTCTACCGCCTGAGTAAATCTGAAGTAGTAAACAGAAGGGAAAAGGTTTCAGTCTGACTGTGGTACATAAAGTGACGGTTTCCACAAGGTTCTGTTCTGGGTCCATTACTTCCCTCGATACCCACCAGTGATCAGTGACTAACATTATAGATGGCTAAAAAAAATTTCTCTTCGTGAAAGATGTGACGCGTAATATAAGTGATACATCCATTACACTAGTCAGTAACATCAACACATGGTTTTCATAGTAAATTTTAAGCCATAATTTCAATAAATCGTAGTACATACAGTTTCTCAGAAGGAACACTCAGTGAAGTTGATCATTTTAATTTATTCGTACTGAGTGTAATTGGGAGGGTTTTTTGGAAATATCTCATCCAATTACACTGTGCAGAAATCCTTAGTTCCACAGTCTCTGACACTCGTATACTGATGTATTTTGTGGCAGCTCTGTGCCATTGTCAAGAATGTTCTTAACACATAAATGGGAGATCAGACTGATCCACCACGTCGGTACTTGTAGGCCATTATTCAGTTATCTCGGACTTATAAGTCTGCGATCCTGGTTCATGTATTCTGACATGGGATCTGTGATGGCTATGTTGACTGCAATATTCATTCAGTGAACACTAGACAGGAAAAATATAACATCTGGGTAACACATTCTTAAGTGCCCTACACTGTCCAATGACATTAATGCGACCGCCTGTCAAAAGCTTGAATAACCTCTTTCTGTATCGTGGACCGCTGCAATACATGGGGGAAGAGAGCCAATGAGGTTCTAGAAGGTGCCGATAGGGTTCGGAGAAATGCCGACGCTAGCGCGGTGGCCAACTGCCACAGGTTCCTCTGTTGGGGATCCAAGGCGCGAACAGCCCGATTAAGGTGGTCCAACAGAATTTCGACTGAGTTTACATCCGGGGAGTTTGGTGGCTAGGATAATACGGTAAACTCTGGGCTCCTCGAACCACTCATGCACACTGCGAACTGCAGGATACATTGCCTTCTCTTGCTGGTAGATGCCATAGTGCCACGTAAAAACAAACTGTAAGTAGGGTTAGACATGGCCCCCAATGAGAGATACACACCTGTGTTGATTCATTGTCCTCCAGATGCCGAGATCACCAAGAGAATACCACTAAAACATTCATCAGACAATAATGCTCCCTGCTGCGGCCTGGAACCTTCCGACGACAGTTACACTGTGTTTTCTTCCAGATGTTTCTCGCCATACGTACGAACGGCCATCTGTCCAATGAACGGGAAAAGTGGTTCATCTAAAGAGGCCCTCTGTCGGCAGTCAGTGGACTTTCAGCTGCGATATTTCCGTGCAAATTCCAACCTTCGTTACTGATGAACAGCAGTCAGCATGGGTTCATGAATCAGGAGACTGCCGTGGAGGTCCACACGCGGACCAGTCGATTAGGAGACTCTTTTGGTCGCACGCTATCAACGAGGACGACCCGGATCGAAGGATGGAGTACTGCTGTTGACTCGAAGGCACCCTTTGCGAGGATGAATGGTTATCTCGCCTGACGAGACGCAATTCAAACTGAACGGTACTGTAAACAGCCCCAGCTGCGTGTAATGGGCGCTTGAAAATCTTCACATTCACGTGGACAAACATGTTAATCTGCTGGGTGTTAATGTGTGGTGCCCTCTTCAAAAATGGTTCAAATGGCTCTGAGCACTATGGGACTCAACTGCTGTGGTCATAAGTCCCCTAGAACTTAGAACGACTTAAACCTAACTAACCTAAGGACAGCACACAACACCCAGCCATCACGAGGCAGAGAAAATCCCTGACCCCGCCGGGAATCGAACCCGGGAACCCGGGCGTGGGAAGCGAGAACGCTACCGCACGACCACGAGATGCGGGCCGTTCCCTCTGTCAACTCGCAGTTTGATTGGTCCATTCCTCTTTGAAGGTACCGTAGCTAATGAGGAGTATCTTCGTATGATGTAGACATCGGTTTTACCTGCCATCCTAGAGGTTTCAGCGTGCAAGTTGTTCCAAGCTAAGGTTTCTTTTAGGATAGCTTGCTGTATGAAACTTCGGGGGCTGACATCTAGCGGCCTACCCGGGAGACACACGTGCATTTGTCACTGCCTGCCGTGGGAAAGCTATTCAATATCTCTGACTGAACGTGTACATTCACCACCTATAAGAATCTAAATAAAGGATAGTAGTTTTTGTGTAATCGCTTTCAAAATTTGTACGCTGCACTTTGTTATTAATTGAAAGGTGGTGTGAAAATCTCAGCTTTCTAGCGGGCATATTTCCGGAGATAGCAAAATTTACTTTAAAGTTAGAAAAACTGCACTTAAGAGAGGAAATTGACCTGGGAACATTTATGACTTGTTTTCGGTTGTCAATTGAAATACTCACCTGAAGTATCAGGGTATAGAATTATTTAATTGAAATTTAATTTAAAAATTTGAAATACCTTACAATTTTCGTAGTATGAAATCTAGAATAACTTCAGAAAGAACTATTAAATTCAGTATTTATTTTATTATGTGTTATGTGAGACTGTGAGTAAATGTGAGTGTGTATGTGGGAGAATCGTCGAATTTCTGTATTGTATTATATGCCATCTTAAGTAGCCTGTCGTGGGAAAATGATCCTAGGGGATTTACCCACTTTGCTGATGACGTATGTCTAGGTGTGATTACAATTTTAACAGAGCAGCCAGAAAGTGAGCTGGAGTAAAGTCTGTATCTAAAGAATATTTCCAGAATTATTGTCCTTTCGTTTTCGTTTATTAAACATTACTTTAATATTTGCATGTCACATTGACGCAAATGCGTCTGTGTAGAAGGATTGGTGCAGGCCAGTTTTGGCGCGAGTACGATCATGAGCGAGCATTCTGATTGGCAGTCAGTGTGGTCAGCCAATCAGAATTGAGACGGCTCCCGCTCGTTATCTGACAGTTACACTGGGAAAGCGGCTGGAAGAAGAGAGTCGCACGCTAACTTTGAACGCCGACAGTCGTGTTACTAGCGCCAGTAAAAATAATGTGTAACATGAAGAATTACTAAGTCTTTGAGTCATTGCCAGCTAAGTTGATAGCAGTTGTTGTTGAGGACTGCTTGGCCAAATTTCGGAGGTTTTGACTAAATCTTTTGGACAGACATTCGCGTGTGAAATATTTGCCTCCATAGTATCTGTGTGGCATGTTCCAGTAATCATCTGCTGAGCATTTTTTGCGAGCACTTTCTTTTTCAGAAATCCACAAGAAGGACCGAATGTAATAATTCATATTAGTGGTGAAATTAATGACTGTGAAAACGTTGTTTAATTTGGGTCGGGTTTGGACAGATTTCTGGCTGCTGTGCCAGTGAAATGTGTGTATGAATCATGAACTGGAAAGAAATAGCCAATAGTTTAAATTTGAACTGAATAGTACCTTTTCTTTGGTTATCAAGGACAAAATAAACATTATTGAGTGGAAATTTCGGACATTATTGTTCAGAAGCCAATCCATTTTCTTACTGCCCGATAAAATTCGATGACAGTTTTTCTACAGAACTTGCTTTTATAACTAGAGTTGCGCGGCCTCAATAATTGTAGATATTAGGTGGTGTTTTTTATCAACGCCGCTTTTATATCGTCTTGTAGGTATGTACGTGAAGGGACGCCATTCTGAGGTAGGTGAATTTTAATTTTCAGCTTGCACAGTGACAACGACGAATAGACCCAATAAATTAAACCCCGACCCGCCGCAAGGCGTTTGGAAATGAAAGATTTTACCCAAAACAACATGGCGCTCCACCTCACTACCACAGAGATGTCACAACCTAGTTGGAAGAAAATCTACATGGACGATGGACAGGTCGGAGAGGAGCTGCTCAGTAGCTATCATGGTCTCCACACCATACAGCTCCTGAGTTCTGCCTATGGGTGACTTTGAAAAATGAAGTTTCTCAACAGAAACTGGACGCTGAACGAGCTATGAGGAACCATCGAAGCGTTCTGTGCAGCTATCACACCGGCAACCTTAGTTCGGTCAATAGTTCAGCGGCATCGCTGGCTGCCAATGGGTGTCCCTCTGAACACATGAAATAACCTTCCCACCGCGCAAGAACTGCATCTTGGAATATACATTTCCCACTCTGCAGTCTTCAGAATTCGTCGAGAGCTTGGTTGGCCTACCCCGCCTTTCACACATACCCTGCTTCACAGATTCTTGAGATGATCTACGAGGTTCATTCAAGTTCTAAGGCCTCCGATTTTTTTTCTCCGGACTGGAAAGAGATAGAAACATGCACATTGTTTTAAAATGAGGCCGCGTTCATTGTCAATACGTCCCAGAGATGGCAGCACCGTACGGCAGATGGAATTTTACCGCCAGCGGCGAGAATGAGAACTGTTTTAAATACTTAAAATTGCGATGTTTTCCTTACTTGAACAGCGTGCAATCATTCGTTTTCTGAATTTGCGTGGTGTGAAATCAATTGAAATTCATTGGCAGTTGAAGGAGACATGTGGTGATGGAGTTATGGATGTGTCGAAAGTGCGTCCGTGGGTGCGACAGTTTAATGAAGGCAGAACATCGTGTGACAACAAACCGAAACAACCTCGGGCTCGCACAAGCCGGTGTGACGACATGATCGGGAAAGTGGAGAGAATTGTTTTGGAGGACTGCCGAATGACTGTTAAACAGATCGCCTCCAGAGTTGGCATTTCTGTGGGTTCTGTGCACACAATCCTGCATGACGACCTGAAAATGCGAAAAGTGTCATCTAGGTGGGTGCCACGAATGCTGACGGACGACCACACAACTGCCCGTGTGGCATGTTGCCAAGCAATGTTGATGCGCAACAACAGCATGAACGGGACTTTCTTTTCGTCGGTTGTGACAATGGATGAGACGTGGATGCCATTTTCCAATCCAGAAACAAAGCGCCAGTCAGCTCAATGGAAGCACACAGATTCACCGCCACCAAAAAAATTTCGGGTAACCGCCAGTGCTGAAAAAATGATGGTGTCCATGTTCTGGGACAGCGAGGGCGTAATCCTTACCCATTGCGTTCCAAAGGGCACTACGGTAACAGGTGCATCCTACGAAAATATTTTGAAGAACAAATTCCTTCCTGCACTGCAACAAAAACGTCCGGGAAGGGCTGCGCGTGTGCTGTTTCACCATGACAATGCACCCGCACATCGAGCTAACGTTACGCAACAGTTTCTTCGTGATAACAAGTTTGAAGTGATTCCTCATGCTCCCTACTCACCTGACCTGGCTCCTAGTGACTTTTGGCTTTTTCCAACAATGAAAGACACTCTCCGTGGCCGCACATTCACCAGCCGTGCTGCTATTGCCTCAGCGATTTTCCAGTGGTCAAAACAGACTCCTAAAGAAGCCTTCGCTGCTGCCATGGAATCATGGCGTCAGCGTTGTGAAAAATGTGTACGTCTGCAGGGCGATTACGTCGAGAAGTAACGCCAGTTTCATCGATTTCGGGTGAGTAGTTAATTAGAAAAAAAATCGGAGGCCTTAGAACTTGAATGCACCTCGTAGTAAACTCTTACAACACAGTGGCGCTGGAAGCTAGACTTGTTGTTATTTTTGTTCGGCCTGACCTTTCATTATGCATATCTTGAACAGTCCTGTAGGTTTCAAATTTATCCCGAATACAGTAAACTGTTGAACGTGTTGGTGGCCATGTTCCATACATATTACGCCATTCCCGTTGTACTTCCGTCGTGTTTCCGTGCTTCCAGCACCGCCTCAATACGCCCTTGCGTTGCTCGAAAGACAATCTGACTTCATTCATTGCTGTACTGACATCTGCTGGACAACGCGCGCCCAGATCTGTTGAGAAAACAAAGGACTACGCTACCACGCAAAACTGCAAAGAGATTAAGTATCGAGTACTGTTTAAATTTTTCAGGACCCCCTTGCACATAGAGTGAAGAAAACATGCCACACTTGGAGGTCGCCATGCGATTCCTCATCCAGATGCAAGGCAAAAGTTTACCTGGACAAATCAGATCGGGTGCATTTTGAGAACACGTGTATGAAAATAAGGAGCTGGCAACACCGTCACTCACAGTGCGTCGGGATGTACATCTTCTTCTTTCTTTCTTGGCTCTACAGCTCATGATGAGCCTTGGCGTCTTCTACAATTTCCTTCCTTTTCTCTCGGTCCTTTACCAATACTCTCCAGTTTCTATAACCCATCTTCCTAAGGTCTTCGATTACTCCATCTTACCATCTGGCTCTTGGTCGACCACATCCTCTCTGCCCTCCTGGCTTTACTTGTAATATTCTTTTTGGTACTTCTGTATCATTCATGCGAGCCACATGTCCCGCCCACCTCAGTCTGGATGATTTCATTATCCTTCTGATGGGTTGGTCCTTGTATATGATATACAACTCATGGTTGTATCTCATCCTCCATCTTCCTCTTTCACAGATTGGGCGATAATTCGTCTAAGTATCTTTCTTTCAAATGCATCCATTGTTTCAATATCTTTAGTTGTTAATGTCCAGGCTTCAGAGGCATGTGTAAGCACTGGTCGTATAAGTGATTTATAGATAGTTAATTTCGTGGTACGAGTCAGGAGCCTTGAGGATAGGAGTCTTGTTAGGGCGAAATAGTCTCTGTTGGCCAGTATTAATCTCTGCTTAATTTCAAAGGAGTTATCATTTAGATGTGCAACTGTCGAGCCCAGGTACTTGAAATGTTCAACTCTCTCAAATGTATAATTGCCCATTGTTATTGCACTTGGTATATTTTCTCTATGTGCTTTTCCAGCTGCCATATATTTTGTTTTTTGTTCATTAATAATTAACCCCATGTTCCTACTAGCCTGTTCAAGAGCTGTAAATGTCTCATCCATTGCTTTTTGGGTTCCTGCTATTATATCTATGTCACCTACGTAGGCCAGTATCTGCATTGATTTATAGACGACTGTTCCCCTATTCAGAAATTGAATCCGCATTGGTGCGGCCCCGTCTCCCTCTGTATGATCGGGAGTATTCTGTTGAATAGTATATTAGAGGGTATTTTATATCCCAAATTAAGTAGTGTGATCCCTCTGTAATTGCCACACTCCATCTTATCTCCTTTCTTATATATGGGACACATAATACCCTCTTTGGGGCATTTTCTCCTCTTCCCATATTCTGGTGACCATTTCCAGAAGGCATCATTCCAGCTCTCAGCCTCCTTGCTTAAACAGTTCTGCTGGAATACCATCTGTCCCTGCCGCCTTGTTGGTTTTCAATTCCTTCATGGCAGTGTTCACTTCTTCTATATTTGGTGGGGTAGTATTGTTGTCTGGGTCCTCTTCCCCATTCGTGTCGTTTGGATTCTCTGGTATAGTTATTCTACGCTTGAGGAGATTATCAAAATACCTGCGCAATCTTTCGCATATTCCCTTCCCTTCACTTATTATATTCCCTGTCTCATCTTTTATTAAGCTTGTTTTGCTACCAAAAGACTTCCGTGCCGCATTCACCTCTCTATAGAATTTTCTTATTTCATTTTTGCTTCTCATGAGCTCCATTTCTTTGACACTTGCTTTCATCCATTGTCTCTTTTTTCTTTGGTGAGTCCTCTTTTCAGTCCTCCGTTTTACTTTGTATTCTTCTACTATCCTCCTCGTACAGTGTGATCGCAGTGTCCTTCTGCATGCTTTCTTCTTTTCTTCAGTTACTACTTCGCATTCAGTATCAAACCATGATGGTCTTACTTGTCTTCTCCTAATTCCAAGTATCTCTCTTGCCGATTTCTCCACCGTCGTTTTCATCGCTTCCCACTGATCTACATCGGGATGTATATAGGATCGTGTATCACCCTGTAGCCTACTGAGCAGGCTGCTGGGACATCAGATCCACGTTCATCATGCAGCTGTGGTTAGAATCCATATCAATTTCCTTTTATTATTGTTTAGAAGTCCTTTCCCTATTTCTCGTCGTCTATAAGCAGGAAAGCATTTTGTCACATGACAATAGCTTATCGCCGGCCGCGGTGGTCTCGCGGTTCTAGGCGCGCAGTCCGGAACCGCGCGACTGCTACGGTCGCAGGTTCGAATCCTGCCTCGGGCATGGATGTGTGTGATGTCCTTAGGTTAGTTAGGTTTAAGTAGTTCTAAGTTCTAGGGGACTGATGACCACAGCTGTTAAGTCCCACAGTGCTCAGAGCCATTTGAACCAATAGCGTATCAAATGACTGTAGGAGCCTTTAAACTGGACGCATGTGTCTACTAACTGCGCAGTGCACAACCGTAACCGGTCCTATCAAGTTCATGTTGGGCGGGTTCCCGATGGAGTACACAGACGATGAATAACTCGATATGCTTTTGCTGCTGGGTGCATCCGATAACCAAACTGCTGCTGCTCTTGCGTATGCTGCAAGTTATTATCCTCATCGTCGCAATTCCGACAAGAATGTCTTTCGTCGCCTGGAGCTACGTCTTCGGGAAACCAATCTTCGTACGCAAGTAATTAACAAGTAATGAAGAGAAGTCGTTCAAGGGCTAGGCGTACTCCACAAACCGAGGACACGAGTCTTGAAACCGTTCACCAGCCACCTTGGTGAAATACCCGTGATATTGCAAGGCAGTTCCAGGTCACCCGCAGATTGATTGGTGAAGTGTTCCACGAGGAAGAACTGCATGTGACTCGGTATCAGCGACCAGAAGACCGTACTCGACGACCACTCTTTTGTGAATGATTTTTGTAGCAAGTGGAAGATAGCGGACATTTTATAAATAATGTGAAAGGACTGACTTCACTCGCGAAGGTATTTTCGATCTCCACAGCCACTACTGGTCGTAACGCAACTCATATGTAACATGTGAACGCAGCTTTCAGGCATGCTTTGGTATAAACTTGTGGGCTGGAATCATGGGAGAAAAAAATGTCTGCCAAGAACATGACTCGAACATTGCTTTGTTTCACTGACCTAATAGGTGGCACAGCACAGAATTGCCGGCCGGAGTGGCCGTGCGGGTCTAGGCGCTACAGTCTACATCTACATCTACATCCATACTCCGCAAGCCACCTGACGGTGTGTGGCGGAGGGTACCTTGAGTACCTCTATCGGTTCTCCCTTCTATTCCAGTCTCGTATTGTTCGTGGAAAGAAGGATTGTCGGTATGCCTCTGTGTGGGCTCTAATCTCTCTGATTTTATCCTCATGGTCTCTTCGCGAGATATACGTAGGAAGGAGCAATATACTGCTTGACTCTTCGGTGAAGGTATGTTCTCGAAACTTTGACAAAAGCCCGTACCGAGCTACTGAGCGTCTCTCCTGCAGAGTCTTCCACTGGAGTTTATCCATCATCTCCGTAACGCTTTCGCGATTACTAAATGATCCTGTAACGAAGCGCGCTGCTCTCCGTTGGATCTTCTCTATGTCTTGTATCAACCCTATCTGCTACGGATCCCACACTGCTGAGCAGTATTCAAGCAGTGGGCGAACAAGCGTACTGTAACCTACTTCCTTTGTTTTCGGATTGCATTTCGTTAGGATTCTTCCAATGAATCTCAGTCTGGCATCTGCTTTACCGACGATCAACATTATATGATCATTCCATTTTAAATCACTCCTAATGCGTACTCCCAGATAATTTATGGTATTAACTGCTTCCAGTTGCTGACCTGCTATTTTGTAGCTAAATGATAAAGGATCTATCTTTCTGTGTATTCGCAGCACATTACACGTGTCTACATTGAGATTCAATTGCCATTCCCTGCACCATGCGTCAATTCGCTGCGGATCCTCCTGCATTTCAGTACAATTTTCCATTGTTACAACCTCTCGATACACCACAGCATCATCTGCAAAAAGCCTCAGTGAACTTCCGATGTCATCCACAAGGTCATTTATGTATATTGTGAATAGCAACAGTCCTACGACACTCCCCTGCGGCACACCTGAAATCACTCTTACTTCGAAAGACTTCTCTCCATTGAGAATGACATGCTGCGTCCTGTTACTAGGAACTCCTCAATCCAATCACACAATTGGTCAGATAGTCCATATGCTCTTACCTTGTTCATTAAATGACTGTGAAGAACTGTATCGAACGCCTTGCGGAAGTCAAGAAACACGGCATCTACCTGTGAACCCGTGGCTATGGCCCTCTGAGTCTCGTGGAAGAATAGCGCGAGCTGGGTTTCACATGACCGTCTTTTTCGAAACCCATGCTGATTCCTACAGAGTAGATTTCTAGTCTCCAGAAAAGTCATTATACTCGAGTCTGGAGCCGAGTGACCGCTACGGTCGCAGGTTCGAATACTGCCTCGGGCATGGATGTGTGTGACGTCCTTAGGTTAGTTAGGTTTAATTAGTTCTAAGTTCCAGGCGACTGATGACCTCAGAAGTTAAGTCGCATAGTGCTCAGAGCCCAGCCAGCACAGAGTTCATGCTACCTGTTTTCGGTCACGCTCTACATAGTTGCAGCGTCAACAGAGCCTCGTTTTTTTTAAAATCGCATTTCTGTTAATCCTATTGGCGGGACTAGGTTGTGCTACATACACTTTTGTCTTCAACTGAGATGAGGAATCACATGCCAACCGTCAAATGCAGTATTTTTTCTCCACCCTGTGGTAATAGAAGAGGAAACGAGATTTTGCATCATAAATCTAAAAGAGGTCTTGATCAGGTGAAATGGGACAAGATTACTAACATTCTAAAATTGAAGTAGGTGAATTGGAACGACAAGAGTTATACACAAGGCAGAAAGCAAATATGAACAGAAATGGTATGTCAGACTGGTATAAAATTCGAAGAGGAGTGAGACGGTGTTTTCCTTCCATCATCTATGTTTAACTTGTTTACCGAAGACTTGAGAATGGAGAGGGTAGAAGTGGAAGAGAAAGAAGTGAATCTAGGCGGCAGAGGATCGACTGTATCAGATTTGCTGGTGACATGGTACTGCTTGTAGGGAACACAACACAGAATTGAAAAAAGACTGCAGGAGAACGGCATCAAAATTAACGCAAAGAGAAATAAGGTCGTAGGTTGTGTTCCAAAAATGAACAGCTTAGAGACAGAAGTGTTGACACTTTCTGTAGGACCTGAGCGTCATTTTGCAGGACAATCCCCAAGCACGTACAGTGCAGGCTGTTAATGTTTTGTTAGACTGATGGGGCTGCTAAATGCTATACCACCTACTGCACTCTCCTGACTTAAGCTCTCGTGACTTCAACTAGATTTCTAAGCTGAAGGAAACACCTCATGGCGTTCGCTTCAGAACTGCTACAAATTCGTCAGGCAATAGACCGCGCCGCTCGAACTGTCAACACAACTGGCACTGTTAAGAGTATCCTACGACTTCCACATCGCTGGCAACGGGTTATACGCAATGCTGATGACTACTTTGAAGGTCAGTAAAACTTTGAAACACGTATCTATTTTGTACGAGTTGTAAATAAATAGCTGTCACTATTAAAGTTCAAACCTTCGTAGATATTTTGGGAGCATGCTAACTAATAAGCGGCCAAGAGGAAAAAGAAGATATCAAGAACTGGAATGACGAAGCAGTTTCCCTGAAATGATAATATGCAGCAAATTGAGGCTGGAGTTCAGAAATGGTTTGGGTATACGTTTTCGGTGGTGTGTTTTTTTCTGTATGGCTGTGGAAGTTGGACATTGAAGAGGAGAGTAAGAGACATAATTGAAGCATTTGACGTGTGGGTTTGGAGGATGCTGGAGAAAATAAAATGAATGGATAAATCGAAGTGGAAAGGGAACGAAACAAAGAACCTTGTTAAAGAAAGGAAAGCAAACTGGGTGAGACATATACTGCGATTAAACGGAACGACAGCTGTCGAACAGACAGTGAAAGGACAGAAGAATAGAATAAGGAGAAGAATAAAAATGGTGATGAAGTGAAAAGGGAAAGATATTAGATTGCTGACTTGGAACAGGATGATATGGAGACAGCAATGGTGAAAGGAACCTGCCAACACGGAGAAAAATTTGATGATAAATAAATAAAAGCTTTGTACAGGGTGATCAAAAAGTCAATATAAATTTGAAAACTGAATAAATTACATAATAATGTAGATAGAGAGGTGCAAATTGACACACATGCTTGGAATGATATGGGGTTTTAATAGAACCAAAAAAATACAAAAGTTCAAAAAATGTCCGACAGATGGCGCTTCATCTGATCAGAATAGCAATAATTAGCATAACAAAGTAAGACAAAGCAAAGATGATGTTCTTTACAGGAAATGCTCAATATGTCCACCATCATTCCTCAACAATAGCTGTAGTTGAGGTGTAACGTTGTGAACAGCACTGTAAAGCATGTCCGGAGTTATGGTGAGGCATTGGTGTCGGATGTTGTCTTTCAGCATCCCTAGATATGTCGGTCGATCACGATACACTTGCGAATTCAGGTAACCCCAAAGCCAAAAATCTCGTACGTTCCAGCAGGTGTTTATCACCCAGGCTGGGATGATGCAATTCTGTAACATATCGGCGTACCTCTCATCCGTCACGGTAGCAGTTTTGCTGTCCAGGGCCATCTGTAAGACATTTTGTGAACTTTGTTTTTTTTTTGTTCTAATAAAACCCCATGTCATTCCAAGCATGTGTGTCAATGTTTACCTCTCTATCTACATTATTCCATGGTTTATTAAGTTTTGAAATTTTTCCTGACTTTTTAATCACCCAGTATATCAGATCTTGGTAATGTGTATTTAGTGACAAGCAGAGTCTTCCGAATCTGAGCGTACGATCTATCTCTAGCTGTCGAGTCTTGAAACAGTACAAAAACAGTGGGAACTACCTGAGCAAGAGTAGGTTGAAACGAGATGAAGAGCAGCTGCGAACAGTATATAGTAACTAGGCGAACTGTGCGTAAACCAAACAAAAAACAGCGAAATACTGTGGCCTTAATCGCATGTGCATAAATAAAAACTGCGCCATAATGCCGAATGAAAGAAACGGAGTTATGACGCGAGATGGTATCTGAATATTTTAACGAATCGTAAATAATGAAAAATGCCGCTCGGAACATCCCATCTTTATTATTTTTCGCCGAAAAAACAGTGCCGGGCGCCTCATCTAAATTTTAAAAAGCTGGTGCGCGGTGCAAATGTGCTTGCGGCTCGCAGAAACGGATTTACCGCGGAGTGCCGCGGCGTGGCTCGGCGGCCGCTGCGGGGGCGCCTGAATTATTCGTCGCCGGCGAGTGACAGCGCCGTGACCGGGCGGCGCGTGGCGAACCCGCCCGGCCTCTGGCCGCACGCAGCGTCGTCCCCCGATAGCCGCGGAGCACTCGGGGCCACTGCACGCGTTGTGCGCGAGGGCGAGGACGAGACTGCACAGGCCGCGGGGGACGTGCGCAGCCGAACTGCAGTGCACTTACCGAGTCATTAGGGGATACCACATAACAAGAAAAAAGAGAAACGCAACTCCCGTGTTAAAAGTGGGAAACACAGACCGACGTCAGCGCCTCAAGTGGTATGGAGATGAACTAAAATATGAAAACATTGCGGGTTGCTTCCCCCCGCCCCCCAGCTTACTTACGCTGTAGGTTTTTATTTGTCTTTTAATTCTATTACCTTATTTTTCTGGGCGTGTTATGTAATTATTTTGGCTGGCGTCATAATAAAATAATTGAAACACAATTATAGCACACTGTACTACAGCAGAGAGAAACCTATTCAGTAATATTTTCAGTCTATTTTTGACGTTTGCGTCTGGCAGACAAGAAAACATGATAGGAGCAGCGACTGTCAGGCGCAAACGTCAAAAATAGACTTTTAAATTGACATGCTTATATTGTTATCTATCACCATGTAAAAGCTCCAGCATGTTTTATGGTTCATAAGAACTAGATGCAACACTTTAAACTGAGAGTAAGTTGAAACAAGCTTGTAGTGTAAATAATTGAAGCAAAAGGAAAATAACATTGTAGCAGCTAAACTGGATTACAAATATTCCTGAATAATGTCATAATTTTTAAGTCATACAAGTTGCTGGATCGATGGAGCAAAAAAGCCTATTATTAAGAGAATAAGCAGCAGTTAAAGAGGTTCAATTAAGAAATAATTATCACAGTATTAATTAATGAATAATTCTAAAATTTGTTACAACTATGTTTCAGGACTATAAGTTCTGAGTAACTGCCCAGCAAACTTGCACTACTGACGGCTAATTTCTTAGAAAGTTTCCTACATCTTACTAATGTAAATGCTTCAACACAAAAAAGAAAACATCAATATCAAGTACCAAAAGCAGGAAAGATGGATAAAACCAGTGAAATGAAAACAAAACTTACTTTTTATTTCTCAAGCACACAAGAACAGTTGCCATAGCACCACTAGTGCTTGGTAGGCCCAATTCACTATTAAAAACAGTGTCACCTGATTTTGGCAATTTCACAAGGAACACCTGTCAAATGTTTGGGAAGCACACCCCTGTTTAGCCTATGCCTCCGTTATTCATAAAATCTTCTTCAAAAAAATGATCTTCACAAACAAAATAAGAAACACAGTTCACAATTGGTGACAGTTTACAAACACTCTTCCACTTTAGAAGCAACACTTGAGGTTGTTTTAGAAACTTTTAGAAAAGCTTGTTGCAAATTTCCTCCGTTGAACCCACGTAATACCCAGATGAAGAGCCGGGGAACTTGCAGGAGTACTTCAACGTCAATCTGTTGTGTTGAATATTCTGAAAAAAACACAAAAGTCTTCATTAAATAAAACTACTACAGACATATCAAAGTTATTTAAATAAACAAACGGAAACCACACTGCTTAATTCACTTCAGAAAAGAACACATTTCATTTATAGGATACGAGATTATTTAATGGAAAATTAAATGTCTTACCTTACAATTAATTGTGGACATTTTTCAGCAGGAAATATCTTCAATTCCAATGTGAACTTTATGAATTTAAAGGAAAAAAATCTGTTTATAATGAAGATGAGTAGTATGTAAATATGAAACAAATACAAAGACGACTGTAACCGAGGACCACAGACTTCAGTGCAGAGCAAGACGATAGAATACATCAAAACAACCACCATTGGAGTTTAGACAGCTCTTATTGGTCAATTCCAGCTTCGTTTGACCCCTAGCGCCTCTAGTGATCTGGAATGGAACTATGTGGCTCTGGTGCCTCTTCGCCCATATAGCTTTCACCCCCGTGGGGGATACTTTTCAGCATCGGTGTAGAGGCGCATTATGCAAGCTACAGGAATGACTACAGTCCACGCAGAATAAGGTGACCGAAGCGCTATGACCAGTGTTCGTCCAAATCGCTGGACGATTTCATTCGTTTCTTCGGAGAGGGAGGCCGACAAGTGTTTGCCACCTCCCGGGCGATGGGCAGTGACGAATCGAGGCGCACGCCCTGCAATGTTTCTCGTACGATTTTACAGGAACTGTTCCTTTTTTTTGCATTACTTACAGTTTTATATGTCAGGCTCATGGCAATGTGTCCATCTTTTCGTTACTGGTCATAGTTACTGTGATATTTACATGAAAGTAAGACACTGCGCGAAACTCGAAAAAGTTTGCAATGAAAAATTGGAGTCGCTATGATTTTGCATTTGGTGCGTATTACATAACATCTTACTGAGTATGAAATTTAGCTAAGATATTGGATTTTTCATTAGACTTGGGTGGAAGTCACTAATTGTCATCAATCTCAAGAAAATTGATCTAATGTAACACTCTGATATTGCACCGCGCCAGTGATAAAGCCAGGATGAAATATCCAAAGCGTTTCTCACATTCCGTAAATGTCTCGACATTTTGGCAAATGACAGCACGCAAAGAGGAGAGTATTTCGCCATATGGCAGATGGCATATGTCATTCCACCAATTACAGACGTTTTCAGTAAACGAATGTGATATTTACGGGCCATTGTCAGTTGGTAAAACGAGAAATGTTAAGGGTTTTGGAACAAAACGTTTATTTTGTACCGAGGATGAGCTTCTTCATAGGCTACCGATCTTACTTTTCCTCAGTTTCTCACATAACGAACGTAATAGCCCACTGTTTCAGAATATTTTCGCAATTACATCTGCACATGTTAGTGAGGTGACACTGTGTAAACTCCGCTGTGTTTGCAAATTTGAAGATGGCAACAAGAGAAATGCGTATGTTTTACTCAAAATTCGCCACTCATAACGCTTCTCAAAAGTTACAAATGGTTAACAGAAGTGCCGCAACGCGACGTGGCATGGACTCGACTAATGTCTGAAGTAGTGCTGGAGGGAACTGCCAACATGAATCCTGCAGGGCTGCCCATAAAACCATTAGAGTACGAAGGGTTGGAGATCTCTTCTGAACAGCACGTTGCAAGGCATCCAAGATATTAAACTTCCTGGCAGATTAAAACTGTGTGCCCGACCGAGACTCGAACTCGGGACCTTTGCCTTTCGCGGGCAAGTGCTCTACCAACTGAGCTACCGAAGCACGACTCACGCCCGGTACTCACAGCTTTACTTCTGCCAGTACCTCGTCTCCTACCTTCCAAACTTTACAGAAGCTCTCCTGCGAACCATGCAGAACTAGCACTCCTGAAAGAAAGGATATTGCGGAGACATGGCTTAGCCACAGCCTGGGGGATGTTTCCAGAATGAGATTTTCACTCTGCAGCGGAGTATGCGCTGATATGAAACTTCCTGGCAGATTAAAACTGTGTGCCCGACCGAGACTCGAACTCGGGACCTTTGCCTTTCGCGGGCAAGTGCTCTACCAAGGTCGCGAGTTCGAGTCTCGGTCGGGCACACAGTTTTAATCTGCCAGGAAGTTTCATATCAGCGCACACTCCGCTGCAGAGTGAAAATCTCATTCTGCATCCAAGATATGCTCAATAATTTTTATGTCTGGGAAGAATGGTGGCCAGAAGAAGTGTTTAAACTCATAAGAGTGTTCCTGGAGTCACTCTGTAGGAATTCTGGACGTGTGGGGTGTCGCATTGTCCCGCTGGAATTGGCCAAGTTCGTCGGAATGCGCAATGGACATGAATTGATGCTGGTGATCAGACAGGATCCTTACGTACGTGTCACCTGTCATAGTCGTATGTAGACATATCAGGGATCTCATATCACTCCAGCTACACATGCCGTACACCATTACAGAGCCTCCACCAGGTACAACCGTCCCCTGCTGACATGCAGGGTCCACCGATTCATGAGGTTGTCTCCATACCCGTACACGCGCATCCGCTCGATATAATTTGAAATGAGACTCGTCCGACCATGCAACATGTTTTCACTCATCAACAGTCCATGTCACCCGTCGAAGTGTAAAGCTTTGTGTCGTACAGTCATCAGAGGTACACGAGTGGGCCTCCGGCTCCGAAAACCCATATCGATGATGTTTCGTTGAATGGTTCGCACACTGACACTTGTTGATGGCCCAGCATTGAAATCTGCAGCAATCTGGGGAAGGGATGAACTTCTGTCACCTCATCGTTAGTTGCGTTCTTGCAGGATCTTTTTCCGGCCTCAGCGACGTCGGAGATTTGATGTTTTACCGGATTTCTGATATTCATGGTACACTTGTGAAATGGTCGTACGGGAAAATCCCCAATTCATAGCTACGTCGGAGATGCTGTGTCCCGTCGCTCGTGCGCCGACTATAACACCACATTCAAACTCCCTTAAATTTTGATAAACTTCCCTTGTAGAAGCAGCAACCGATCTAACAACTGCGCGAGACACTTATTGTCTTATATAGGCATTGCCGACCGCAGCGCCGTATTCTGCCTGTTTACGTATCTCCGTATTTTAATACGCATGCCTATACCAGTTTCTTCGACACTTTAGTGTGGAAACCAACCAAAGCGCAGGTGGCAGAAGATCTTCACCATGGAAGAATGGGCATCGAGGGGCTCCACTTAACATTTACTACAAATGTGAGAGTAGGGTCCAGTTCAGGACGGCATCCCCCCCCCCCCCCTGGCACACAGCATTACTTCCCCTACAGCGCCTGCCCAGAACTATCAACTCTAACGACCCCCCCCCCCCCCCCCCTCGCCAGCCCATGCGTGCTTTGCCTACTGTGTATCTATCGGCCACGGTATTCTGCGCTCACTGTACCTGAGGTCCTTTCCTTTCTGTCCTTGTGGGTGTTATACGCTAATGAACCAACCCATAATGACCAACTGCAGCCCTACGAGTACCAAGTAATTTTAGGTTACATGGAGCACCAACTATGGGTAAAATTTCCCCATATAACAAACAACTATGGATAAAATTTCCACGTTCATTTTTTAATATGTATTGACTGATTGTCATTCCAGTATGAGAACAATTTGAAAGTGCTCAGCGAAATTACATTTTGGAACGCATGTGTCTCTAAATAGGTGGAAGTTAATATATTACTTTTGTCTGGTAAAAGGTATAACAAGCAAAGGTCAAAACTTGGATAGTGGAAGTTCGTACTCGAATGTACAGGCTGCCCAGCATTTCCATTCACTCTTTAATCTAACAAGTGAACAATGCATTTTTGTTCTTCACGAAAAGTTTCAAAAATAGAAATAAAAACGTTTGCACAAATATAGGTTAAAGTTTATTAAGAACTTTCAAGGAATGCTCTTCAGTCGGAGAGACTGCTGTCATCACAGGTGACATCTACCCCCTGCACAACAAAATGTCTCATTCTCAACGACTCTTTCACAAACGGCGACAAACCAGATCGGGAGAAGTTTGCGAACATGAATAAATAAACACAGATATTAGATAAACGTATAAAGAGGTAAGCATAAATGTACTGTACTTGAAGAAACAGCAGTTTTCTGAACTACTGCAGATACTGCATGTCAAGGTTGTCAAATGAAATTTAGACGCGGTCTGGATTATGGTCACAGGTAGTTACAACCCAGGGTAAAATATGAGCATAAAAGTTGTATATTTTATTTCTAATTTTTAAGATTTTCACCAGCACAGTATTATATAACGTAAAAGACAAATAGAAAAAGGCCTAAGAACGTATAGGGATATTTTTTATGAAATTTATAATAGAAGAAAATTGTGTGGGCAATTTTTCCGTGTTTATTGATTCTAGGGTTTTCGGAAATGTGTGGTGTCACATGTCTAACCAGAAATACACAAATCCTGCAACTCAGGGGCGAGTGCTGTGTGGGCACAGAGGGCTCCTGATAGCTACCCAGATGTGCTACATTGGGTTTAGATCAGAAAGATTTGATGACCAAGGCAACACGTGAGTTCACTAGTATGCACCTCCAACCACTGGTCTCCTGACACGGACCGTTATACTGCTGGGATTTGACATCAGCGTCAGGGAAGTGAGTGAGCAAGAAGATGTGATGGCGACCCCGAATAACGTCGACCTTCTGGTATCAATGGCATCTACAGTGACTGCACCCTGCACGCCGTGCATCGCTCACAATTTTTGCGAGAGGCGGCTACTTTAAACTCTTTGCCCATGTGCCAGCGGGTAAGCTCGCTCTTCCATCGTTCGCGATGGTAGAGAGGGCGGCGTAGCACACATACACACCACCAGAGGATACGAATTCACATGATCTCATTGCTTGCCACTCTGATTGATCAGTACGTCTATTTAAGCAGCCGCAGGTCAGCGCTTTGCCCCAGATTCGTTGTATCTGTAGAATTACAACATAAGTGCGGAAGACTGCAGTGAGGACATTACATTAACGTTTCATGACTTTGCCGAACATTGCTAATATTCAGGGACGACGTACTCTGAGGTGACAAGTCCTCATAACGTGTCGGACCTCCTTTTTCCCGGCGTAGGCAGCAACTCGATGTTGCATGGACGCCAAAAGTCACTGGGAGCCCCTGCAAAGGACTGAGCCATTCTGCCTCTACAGCCGTCCATACCCGCTAAAGTATTGTCGAGGCAGGATTTTGCCCACGAACTGATCTCTCGATTACGTTCAATAAATGTTCAATGGAATTCACATCGTGCGATCTGGGTGGACAAAACATTCGCTCGGATTGCCCATAAAGTTATTCAAACCAATCTCGAGCAATTGCTGCCTGATGACGTGGCGCATAGTTGTTTGGGAACACGAGGTCCTTGAATGCGACCGTAGCGGTCGCGCGGTTCCAGACTGAAGCGCCTAGAACCGCTCGGCCACCACGGCCGGCATCAGAGACGAATTCATTCGAGTGACAGGGAAATGCGCTGACGTAAGAAACTTTGATAGAGGCATGGCGACTGGGAACGAGTATCTCGGAAACTGCGAAACTGGTCGGTAGGTCGCGTGCTGCTGTCGTGAGCATCTGTGGGAAGTGCCTGAAGGGCACGAAAACCACGAGTAGCTGGGGGTCGGAGGCCTGCCACTGTGTGTCCAAAATTAAAGCAACAAAATTTGGCAAGGCTGTGTTTATTTTGCTATAAAACTGTGTAATCAGGTGATATTAAATTAAAAAGAATGTAAAGAATACAGAACATAAACAACTGCAACATGCATAACGGGTACACAAGAAGGTTCTTCATTTGAATGCATCTGCGCACACTTTGCGTCAATTGGTTAAAGTGTTCAGTATGGAGTGTGACCAACTCTGGCAGCAATATAGCCCTGAAAACCGCGGAGCGTGCTGTGAATGATGTCATCAATCCTATGTTGAGGCAATACCGGCCATTCTTCCCGTGTACCGCAAGTCTCTAGAGGAACGGAAGGTTCCAAATGATTGGAAAAGAGCACAGGTAGTCCCAGTCTTCAAGAAGGGTCGTCGAGCAGACGCGCAAAACTATAGACCTATATCTCTGACGTCCATCTGTTGTAGCATTTTAGAACATGTTTTTTGCTCGAGTATCATGTCGTTTTTGGAAACTCAGAATCTACTATGTAGGAATCAACATGGATTCCCGTCCGCCGCTCGTGGTCTCGCGGTAGCGTTCTCGCTTCCCGAGCACGGGGTCCCGGGTTCGATTCCCGGCGGGGTCAGGGATTTTCACCTGCCTCGAGATGACTGGGTGTTTGTGTTGTCCTCACCATTTCATCATCATCCAGGAAAGTGGCGAAATTGGACTGAGCAAAGACTGGGTAATTGTACGGGCGCTGATAACCACGCAGTTGAGCGCCCCACAAACCAAACATCGTCATCAACATGGATTCCGGAAACAGCGATAGTGTGAGACCCAACTCGCTTTATTTGTTCATGAGACCCAGAAAATATTAGATACAGGCTCCCAGGTAGATGCTATTTTTCTTGACTTCCGGAAGGCGTTCGATACAGTTCCGCACTGTCGCCTGATAAACAAAGTAAGAGCCTACGGAATATCAAACCAGCTGTGTGGCTGGATTGAAGAGTTTTTACCAAACAGAACACAGCATGTTGTTATCAACGAAGAGACGTCTACAGACGTCAAAGTAACCTCTGGCGTGCCACAGGGGAGTGTTATGGGACCATTGCTTTTCACAATATATATAAATGACCTAGTAGATAGTGTCGGAAGTTCCATGCGGCTTTTCGCGGATGATGCTCTAGTATACAGAGAAGTTGCAGCATTAGAAAATTGTAGCGAAATGCAGGAAGATCTGCAGCGGATAGGCACTTGGTGCAGGGAGTGGCAACTGACCCTTAACATAGACAAATGTAATGTATTGCGAATACATAGAAAGAAGGATCCTTTATTGTATGATTATATGATAGCGGAACAAACACTGGTAGCAGCTACTTCTGTAAAATATCTGGGAGTATGCGTGCGGAACGATTTGAAGTGGAATGATCATATAAAATTAATTGTTGGTAAGGCGGGTACCAGGTTGAGATTCATTGGGAGAGTCCTTAGAAAATGTAGTCCATCAACAAAGGAGGTGGCTTACAAAACACTCGTTCGACCTATACTTGAGTATTGCTCATCAGTGTGGGATCCGTACCAGATCGGGTTGACGGAGGAGATAGAGAAGATCCAAAGAAGAGCGGCGCGTTTCGTCACAGGGTTATTTGGTAACCGTGATAGCGTTACGGAGATGTTTAACAAACTCAAGTGGCAGACTCTGCAAGAGAGGCGCTCTGCATCGCGGTGTAGCTTGCTCGCCAGGTTTCGAGAGGGTGCGTTTGTGGATGAGGTATCGAACATACTGCTTCCCCCTACTTATACCTCCCGAGGAGATCACGAATGTAAAATTAGAGAGATTAGAACGCGCACGGAGGCTTTCAGACAGTCGTTCTTCCCGCGAACCATACGCTACTGGAACAGGAAAGGGAGGTAATGACAGTGGCACGTAAAGTGCCCTCCGCCACACACCGTTGGGTGGCTTGCGGAGTATAAATGTAGATGTAGATGTAGAATACTGCTAGCTAGTCTTGGAGAGTGGCTGGTGGATGCTGACGTGATGAAACCCATCTCCGTAATACGTGACACACGTGCTCTATGGGATTCAAATCAGCAGAGCGAACAGGCCACGCCGTGCAGGCAATATCTTCTGTTTCCAAGAAAACGTCAACCATCCTTGCTCTATGAGGCAGAGCATTAACGTCTACGAATATCAGGCCTGTGTCCACAGAACCTTGCGACAACCGCACACGAGGTCCAAGATCTCATCACAATGCCTGCCAGCAGTTAAACCCTGCTGATTAACCCATACATTTTCATGAATATATATTCGAATGGTCAACATAATCCGTGCCCACACCATCAGGAATCCTCCTCGATATTAGTCTCCTTCCACAATTTTTGGGCCCCGAAAATGTCTTCCACGTTCCTTCCAGATGCGAATGCGTCGAGAATCACTCTCCGGATCAAATCGGGACTCTTCCCCAGGCATTGGCCCGTTGTTCCATCGTCGAGGTGGCATGTTGACGACTCCACTCTGGACGTTCCCTTCTGTGAAGAAGCGTCAGACGTACACGTGCAGCAGGTCTCCGACAGTAAAGTCCACTTTTCCGAGGCCTTCTGAACGCCGTTTGCCACGATACAACACGTCCAGTGGATGCTGTGAGGTCAGATGCCAGTTGCTGTGCAGTACTAAGGCGGCACTGTCGCCCCATTACAACCAAATTTGGCCCCTCTCTTCCTGATGTCACTCGTGGTTGGCCCTGTCCTGGTCTTCGGGATACAATTTCGGTCACTATAAACTACCGAGCGTGGTGGC